>NC_044312.2:46233848-47553015 GCF_007474595.2 Lynx canadensis | reverse complement strand
AGCTATTTCTTACCACTCCTATCCCCAGCTACAGGTTCAGGTCTGGGCATTTCTTGTTTTTAGGGGATTAGAGGGGGCCAGAGGAAAAACTAGATTAACAGATATAAAGTCTTTGGAGTAAAACCGACTACTCTTTCTTCTGAGATTTTGTTACACTTTCTGTCCTAGGATTGACTCTTCCTATGATTGACTCTTATTTATTTTACATTAATGAAGCTTTATTTTTCCACCAAAATAAGTCTGGACTTCCAAGCCAGGTACATCAACATCTTTGCCCCTCAGACCCAGATGGAGAGTCATTTCTTTTATTTATTTATTTATTTATTTATTTATTTATTTATTTAACACAGAGAGAAAGAGAGAGAGAGAGAGAGAGAGAGAGAGAGAGCGCATGGGTGGGGGAGAGAGGCAGAGGGACAAAGATAGAATCTTAAGTAGGCCCCACACTCAGTGTGGATGCAGGGCCCAAACCCATGACCCTGGGGTCATGACCTGAACCAAAATCAAGTCAGACACTCAACTGAATGAGCCACCCAGGTGCCCCAAAGGGAGTCGTTTCTTTTTTTTTATTTTTTTATTTTTTTTTAATTTTTTTTCAACATTTATTTATTTTTTGGGACAGAGAGAGACAGAGCATGAACGGGGGAGGGGCAGAGAGAGAGGGAGACACAGAATCGGAAGGGGAGTCGTTTCTTAATAAACATCTCTATCCTTCAAGCAGAGCTACTGGGGAAGGGAAGGACCCCTCTACATTGGCCTGCAGGGTACCATAATGTTATATTTTAGATGGTCTCAAGATTTATTTCATTTTTCCTGTTTCTCCCCAACAGCTGTCTCCAGTGGCCTTCATTTACTGAGATTTTTACTAGAGGTGGGGGGGGGGGACAATGTGGGTATGGCCATGGAGAAGAAAGTTGGATGCCACTAGAAGCCAAACTGTGCCATACTCCTATATTCTACTCTAAAACTTGTTTTCTTTCCTTGGTCACTAGTTTTTCAAAGTTGTCGCATTAGAGTACAACCCTTTCCTTCCATGGTGGTGGGTTTTTTGGGGGGGAGGGGAGGGGAGTCTGTGGGTCTGTGTTTGTGTGTATCTGTGTCTGTGTTGGCTAGTTTTCACTACTTTCTGCTCGTATAATTAAGTATTTGGAAAGGAAAAGTCTGTGCTGCAGTTAAAACATGCCATCTTAATCTAGAGGTATCTTTAATTTGATTTTCAGAAAAATCCTCAGGGCTATTGGCTTTGCCATTGTAAGGTGCAGAAAGGTTAGGAGTGTTAATGAGAAGATTAAGTAGGATTATAAATTTTTCATCCTTTAATAATATAATTGAGTTCCTACTATGTGCCAAACAATAGGCTGAGGAATGAGAATAAAGAAATGAACAACATAGACATGGCCCATATCCCCAAGAGCTTACCCTTTAGCAGGGAAAATAGACACTTGAACCACTGATTGTAACACAGTAAAATAAGTGCCATGATACAGGGAGATATACCTCATAACAAAGACACCTAATATAATGTCAGTGAGAGCTTTTCAAGTTAATAAAATACAAAGTCTAGTGCTGGGATATAGCAAATGCTCAGAAAATGTTAGTTTTCTGCAATGCACTGAACAATGTGTACTCCCAAAATTCATATGTTGAAACTCTAATCCTGAGTGTGAATGATATCCAGAGATGGAGCCTTTGAGGCTGGCTCATGAGGGTAGAGGCCTCATGATGGAATCAGCACCCTTATTTTAAAAAAGACAGGAGAGAGCCCTTATCCACTTTCTCTGTTCTCCACCATGTAACAAGAAGATGACTGTGTACAAACAAGGAGGAAGGCCTTCATTGTGATCTTAGACTTCCCAGACTCCAGAGTGCCAGGAACTAAATGTTTGTTGTTTAAACTACCTTGTCTATGATATTCTGTCATAGCAGCCTAAGCAAACTGAGACATTATCTTCCTCCTGAGCCTCCAAACATCTGCAAAGCATAACAGTATCCTATGCTGTCTACTTCTAATGCTGTTGGAAAGAAGCCATTAGATAGCATGCACAGCAAGAGTATTTATTATTTCTTGGTGTAGCCTGATGAGAATGAAATTCTGAGAGCCAGAGCCAAATCATGCAGTTTAAAGGCAGGAACATCTTATGTCAGATACTTTAACTCAAGGGTTTAGCACTGTACCTGATCAGTAGGATAGGAAGCACCCAGTGTTCAATTTTTAATAAACAATGAAATGGAGCACATGTGGGTACCAGAGTGGGGAGAAATAGATAGTTGTTCCCCATACTTTCTGTCTGGCCATTAGAGTCTTAAGTCCATAATTCTAGCTACTAAATGATTATGGTCTCATCTGAATGAAAATATGTTCATTATAATACCATGGGTTAAGATGTTCAGCAGGAAACCATGTGTCAGAGCTAGAAGTAACGTTTCTGTCTTCTGGAACAAAGTTTTTAAATCCATCTATAGCCACTGACAATATAACCTTTGTGGTTTTAATGGAATTTTTTATTCTACACTCTGTATTTGCATGGTGTCTTTTAATCAAGTGGAAAAAAATCATTACAGGCACTAATTAACCTTACCAATGTCCCTGTCAGAAAATAAAATTATAATGTTACTATAAATGCATCTATCTATCTAACTACTCATTCAGTTTCACAAATATTAGGGAAGCCTAACAACATGTTCATCTCAGTAGTTTAATGAAGACAATCTTTTAAATAAATTTTCAATTTCAACTTAAGCACTGGGGCATGTAATAATGCAGATGCAATAGTTTCTAAATCAATTTTGACCAGTATATTTAAGTAGAAAATAGAGCTAAAGAGAAATAAAATACCATTAGGTCATTCACTGCAATTAATAACTCATTTCAAAAGTGTGTAATTTTTCATAGCAATCAGAATTTGTAAGTGCTTCTCGAATGTAACTACCATATTAAAAAATGGTTTTGCTAAGTTGATAGAAATACAGGCATGCTTATAATGTGTGCCTGTGTGTCCTTACGATACTCATTTCATCTAACCATCCACCCATATATCCATGCACTCATCCACACAACTCTTTGAAATCAATGATTGCAGTAATGAAAGTTAAGAAGTGCAAGCAAAACTCATTTTTTGTTTGAGATTATTTTTTAAGTTTATTTATTTATTTTGAGAGAGACAGAGAGAAAGAGTGTGAGCAAGTGCACAAGCAGGAGATCAGAGAGAGAGGGAAGGAGAATCCCAAGCAGGCTCTGCATTATCAGCTTGGTGGAGCCAGATGTGGGGCTCAAACCCATAAACTTCAAGATCATGAGTTGAGCCTAAATCAAGAGTCAGACACCTAACCAACTAAGCCACCCATGTGCCCCTTATTATTAAGGAAAACTTCACAAGACCAACTGAGATCTAATGAATGATTAGGATTTCACAGGGATAGATAAATAGAAATGAATACAGGTAGAAGGAAAAGTCTGGACCAAACCACAAAACTATGAAAAACTATGTCATAAGAAGATGAGTCAATATAAGTTAACATAAGTACTTATCAATACTTTTAAGTATTTATGATTAATAGAAACGGGAGGATTCGGAGTAGGGAGCAGATTTATAGGAAATAACTCTGGAAAGGCATTTAGGATCCAGATTTTTGAAAGGTTTCAATGCCTGAATAGAAAATAAAGAAATTACTTCATTGTTAGTGATGAGCCACTGAAAGCTGTTAAACAATAAAATAATGAAAAAGACACTTCTGGAAATCTAGTCCAGAGCAATGTGTAGAACATAGTGTATGAGACATTGAGAATAGAGACAAAACACAAGAGTCTTCTTCAGTAGACAAAAGCACTATGTAAAGACTCTGTGTTAACTATATAGAATTACAATTAAAAACTTAAAAGAAAAAGAAAGTACAATGCATACATTGATTACTTGTGTTCTTAACACTTGTTTAGTCAGAATGAGGGAAGGATCAGGGAGACATGAGGTGGCTTACTAAAAAAATTACAAATCCCTATTCTAAAATCTTTATATGTATTAACTCATTTAATCCTCACAACAAAATATAAGGCAGATATTATTCACTGCACTTTACAAATGAAGAAACTAAATACGGAGAATTCTAACCAAGGATAACTGGCACCAAATCCAACACTAAGAATTTAACAAAACAAAACAAAACAGCTGACATTTGTTAAGTGCCAACTAAATTAGTTTGCTATAACTTCTGTAACAAAATACAAAAGAGTGGGAGGCTTAAAAAACAGAAATTTATTTCCTCATGGTTCTGGAGACTAGAAGTCTGAGATCAAGGTGGGAGCATGTCTGGTTTCCTCTAAAGTTT
Source organism: Lynx canadensis (assembly GCF_007474595.2). NCBI lineage: Eukaryota > Metazoa > Chordata > Mammalia > Carnivora > Felidae > Lynx > Lynx canadensis. The sequence goes on along the minus strand of NC_044312.2, from coordinate 47,548,692 downwards.
CTCTCTCTGGCTTGCAAATGGCCATCCTCTTCCTGCTTCTTCACATGGCTGTTCTTCTGTGCCTGTGCAGCCCTTGTGCCCCTCTGTATGCCCTAATATCCTCTTGTTAAAAGGACATAAATCGGACTGGATTAGGCCCACCATAACATCCTCATTTTAACTTAATTACCCCTTTAAAGGCCCTATCTTCAAATACAGTCATATTCTAAGGTACTAGAGATTAGGGCTTCACTATAAGAGATTTGGAAGAAAACATTTTAGCCCATAATACTCATTATACTTCAGATGGATTATTTATGATCTTAATTAAACCTGAAATAACTACACAAGAATCTTACTACCATGTGCATTTAGCAAATGCAGAAACTGAGGTTCCACGGTTTTTAATAACTTGCCCAAAATCACATAGTTGAAAAAGTACACTGGGATTTCAACCAAAATCTATCTGGTATTTCTACATCAGAAGAGAACTAGAAATTCTCCTAAGAACTTTATCCAAAAGAAAACATTTTTGTTTATATATATATATATATGTATATATATATATATATATATATAGTAAATTTATGGTATATTATATATACCATATGATCCAGTAATTCTACTTCTGGGGATTTACCCAAGGAAAACAAAAACACTAACTTGAAAAGATATATACACCCACATGTTTACTACAACATTATTTACAATAACCAAGATACAGAAGCAACCTAAATGTATATCAATACGTGAATGAATAAAGATGTAGTATATATACATAATGGAATACTATGCAGCAATAAAGAATGAAATCTTGCCATTTGTGACAACATAGATGGATCTACATGGTATCATGCTAAGTAAAATAAGTCAGAGAAAGACAAATACCATAAAATTTCACTCATGTGTGGAATCTAAAAAGCAAATCAGGACACTTGGGTGGTTCATTCAGTTGAATGTCCAACTCCTGATTTCAGCTCAGGTCATGATCTCACAGTGTGGGATCGAGCCCTGTGTCAGGCTCTGTGCTGATGTCATGCAGCCTGCAGGGGATCCTCCCCCTCCCTCTCTCTGTCCCTCTCCTGCAAGCGCGCGCTCTCTCTCTCTCAAAGATAAATAATAAACATTCTTTAAAAAAATAAATAAAAAGAAAACCAATGAACAAACAAAAATACAGAAATAGATTCATAAATACAAAGAACATACAAAAGGGAAGGAAATGGGGGTATGAGCAAAATAGGCGAATGGGATTAAGAGACACAAATTTCCAGTTATAAAATAAATTAGTCACAGAGATGAAAAACACAGCATAGGGAATACAGTCGATGCTATTTTAATAATGTCATGTGGTGACCACACTTATTGTGGTGACCACTGAGTAATATATAAAATTACTGAATCACTATGTTGTACATATGAAAATAATATAACATTGTATGTCAACTACACTTCAATAATAAAAATAAAATAAAAATATCTATGTGAGGACACACTGGGTTAAAAGTCAACCCAGCCTTTCTCTCAAAAGCTGCCAAAAATCAGCAAAAACTTGTGTTTAAGAAGATGCTTCCTATAAACTACATAGCTATATGTGGAGATACACAGCCCACAGAAGCAAAACTTCAGGACAGCCATGCTAATCTGCATACGTTAACCCTTCTAGTGAAATGGCAATGCCCAGCACCTGAAAAGATGCCATTGGCTAAGCAAAATGTCACCTAAGAAGTACCAGAATTAGATCCAACCATAAAAGCACTATTGCTTCCAAAACAGAAAGGAAATCTGGACTAAGTTTTTATAAATTTACATGGAGAACTCTTAGAGCTTCAGATTCTTTGTTAAATGGCAAAAAAGGGAGGAATAAACAATTTTTCTGATTAGTAAAGAAATGAGTCAGATGCCTTAATAAGGGATTTTGTACAAAAACCCTTTAAAGAACCTGAGCTGAAAGAAAAGTACAGTAAAACCTTGGATTGTGAGTAACTTGTTCTGCTAGTGTTCCACAAGATATACAAACATTTCTAATATATTTTAACTTGATAAATGAGAAATGTCTTGCAATATGAGTAGTACATGACACCAAATTTCACATGATCACAACTGAGCCAATGGTTCTTCTTTCTCTCACTCTCGCTCTCTGCAAGACTGTGGGTGATTGTCAATGCAATGTCACATTTCCGCAAAATTCTCAAAAGGAGGCAAAAGCAAGTGTCATTGGATAGGTTCCTTGTTAATGCTGCTCAGAAAGAAAAAGATTCCATTGAACTCATAGATAGCAGTGATTCCTTTAGTGATACTACTTGGCAATGAGAAAGAATGAAATCATACCATTTGCAGCAACGTGGATGGAACTGGAGGGTATTATGCTAAGTGAAATAAGTCAGTCAGAGAAAGACAGATATCATATGTTTTCACTCATATGTGGACCTTGAGAAACTTAACAGAAGACCAGGGAGCGGGGGCGGGGTGGTGGGGAGGCAAGGAGAAGAAAAGTAGTTACAAACAGAGAGGGAGGGAGGCAAACCATAAGAGGATCTTAAATACAAAAAACAAACTGAGGGTTGATGGTGGGTAGGGGAGAGGGGAAAATGGGTGATGGGCACTGAGAAGAGCACTTGTTGGGATGAGCACTGGGTGTTGTATGTAAGCCAATTTGACAATAAATTATATTAAAAAAAAAAAAAAGAAAGTCCTGCACAATAACCCTCCTCTCTGTTGTCTCTCTCATATCAGCCACGAAGGTTTTCAAATGTAAGGGCAGGTTAATTTGTTTTTATTTATATTTTGCATTTTCTTTATTATTTTGTATTATATTACAGTATTGTAATCATTTTATATGAATATTTTTGGGTTGTGGAACAAATCATCTGAGTTTCCATTATTTCTTATGGGAAATTCACTTTGATATACAAGTGCTGTGGATTATTAACATGTTTCTGGAATGAATTATGCTCGCAAGCCAAGGTTTTACTGTAATTAGAATATATGTAGGAGTAGGTATATGGACAGTTACCAGCTTAGAGACCACCTGAAATAAGAAGAAACTGCTTTTTCATTTTTAAATTGCTCCTCTTGGTAGAATAATCTGTTACTAACAGCAGAAGAAACAATTAATTGGAAACATATAATGGGAGCCAATCTCTGATATCAGCCCAAAAGTATGTCAATATTTCACTGAATCTGAGTAAATTTATGAAGTTGTGAGATGTTTTTTAATGGATTATGAACTCTTCTACCATACTTTAAGTTGAAGGCAAGAAACTATATCTTATATTTATTGTTATGTTGGCTAAAGTGCCTCGCATATAATAGACTCAAAAAATTTGTTGAACAAATGAATTAAAACTCAATTTAACAGGGGCGCCTGGGTGGCTCAATTGGTTAAGCATCCGACATTGGCTCAGGTCATGATCTCACGGTTCAAAGGTTGGAGCCCCGACTCGGGCTCTGTGCTGACAGCTCAGAGCCTAAAGCCTACTTCGAATTCTGTGTCTCCCTCTCTCTCTACCCCTTCTCTGCTCATTCTCTCTCTCTCTCTCTTCCTCTCTCTCTCTCTCTCAAATAAATATTTAAAATTTTTTAAATGTGTTATTTATTTTTGAAAGAGTATCTCACAAACCATGAGATCATGAATTGAGCCAAAATCAGACGCTTAACCAACTGAGCCACCCTGGCTCCCCATAAATAAATAAATATTTTTAAAAATAAATAAAACCTCAATTTAAAAAATTTCTGAGCTTGGGATTATGTACCTTTGGGATATCATAAAGTGGAATGAGGCATTCATCCTCTCACCCTGTTCTTTGCTGGACTCTTTCTTAAAGACCAAGACCACCTACTCTCCTCTCTGGGAAGAATTCTCTGACACTAAGGAGAAAGGAAGGAATAAATAAAGAGGGCCATGCAAAGACAGAAATGAGCATGTGTCATGAGCCAACTATTATAATCAATCTAATTTTAGGTACTTTAATCACACACATATGCACATATCTAAAATAATAGTAGTATCTGCTATGATATAGGTAGGTGTAAGTTGTTTTAAGAGTAGAGCAAAGCAGCATCATTTTTCTAGCAAAGCAGCATTTAATTCCAAATGGATGAAAGGAAGAATCTAGAATTAACTTCCTGAAGAAAAGGATGTCCAGGCTATTGATAGATAACTTTTATTGTGTTTTATTGTGCACAATCTATGTGTCGGGCATGTTCTAAGCATTTGATGTGTGTTGACTCATTTAATCTTCGTAATGACAAGTAATATTATCACATTTAACATGTGCACATAGTTTAAGTGACAATGTCACATACCTAACCAATGACAGAATTAGATTTCACATTTAAACATTCTGACTCTAAAATCCACATTCTTAATCTCTGTGTTTTACTGTTGTTGTTTTTCTTATGACCCAGTTGAGGGAAATTTAATCTATATGGACAATTATTCATTACATTGGGTATTGATGAGGTCTCTCCACAATGGCTTGACCCAGGGGAGATATGATGGCCAAGGACTGCAGGACAAGATATACGTTCATCATCATTATTCTTTGCTATCACAGAGTCTTCATTTAATTGGACCTGCACAAGTACTGTAATGGCTAGAAGTTTTGACACCCACTACTACCTGTCTCAGCTACATGGGTCCTTGCCACCACTATGCTTTCCAATCCCCCAATACCATCCTCCTGCAGTTAACCCTGGGTAATCTAATGTGTTGCTTTATTATGTATTAGAGAGTTCACAGCATTATATCTTTCTACTTTCAAACCTTTATTTTTTATCTGTCTGCTGCTCCAACTATATAAGCACTTATCAGATCACTAGCTTTGGCTGATTAATTTTGAGTTTCTGACCTACTTGGCAACATTCTTATCCTTTCAAAAACAAAATATTTGTCCAGACTAAATATGGATTATTGCTCCTTAAAATACCACTTCTTCTAAAAACTTTACATGATTTCCCACAATGGGTCATGAACTTTGTGCTTATTTCTCTGGAGGAAAATATCTTACATTATAGTATGTTGTTCCCCCTTCCCCACTGGAAAAGAGACTATAAAATCTTTAGAGAAATGGACCATGTTCATTCATTCATTCATTCATTGAATTTGCACTTAATAAATAAATAACATGTTCTAGACTTTGTCCTAGGTCTGGAAATAAACAATGCCTAGGACATGGGTTATACCATCAAGGACCTCAAACTTGGATGACGGAGACAGAAATTAAAATAGAGCGCGATAGGGACACCTGGGTGTCTCAGTCAGTTAAGCAGCCGACTTCTGTTCAGGTCATGATCTCGCGTCTGTGAGTTGAAGACCCGCATTGGGCTCTGTGCTGACAGCTCAGAGCCTGAAGCTTGCTTTGGATTCTGTGTCTCCCTCTCTCTCTGCCCCTCCCTTGCTCACACTGTCTCTCTCAAAAATAAATAAACACTAATTTTTTTTAATAGAGTGTGGTAAGCAGGGTGATAGTGCCATGCACATGGGAGTGAATAACTGTCTCAGAGAATAACTGCCACTTGTTAGTTGTGCAACATTATTAAATTATCTGTGCATGTTAAAATAAATGTGATAATAGTACCTGTTATTGTGAGGATTAAATGAGTCAACAAACACCAAAGTCTTAGCAGAGTGTCTACCACATAGATCATGCACAATAAAAGTTATTTATCAATAGCCCAGACATCCTCTTCTTTGGGATATTAATTTCAGATCTTCCCTTTATCCATTTGTGGCTAAATTCTCCTTTGGTATACTTTTATAACAACTTATACCTACATATAGCAGATACCACTATTATTTTAGATTTGTGTGTATGTGTAATCCAAGTAGTCAAAATTAGACTAATTATAATGATTGGTTCATGCCACACTCTCATCCCTGGTGTTTGCATGGCCCTCTTTTATTCTTTCCTTTCTCTTTAATAATATAATATTGGCAAAGCCACCATTTGAAATAAACACTAGAAAATGACAGTAACTTCCATATACCTTTGGGACTTTTCACAATCCCATCCACTGAATACCACTATCCTAACCACCCTGAATTGTATGGTGGGTTTCCTTGGCTTTATACATGTGTAAGTGTATATTTATATATGGATAGTGTTCCAAAATTCATTTTATTTATATATGTATACGTACAGGCACATATATATATAGCATATTATATGCATATTATAGCATATTATATAGCATAATATACACATATATATATACACAGACAATATTTTTATATCCATATAAATTCTAAGAAAAAGTATATATTGGAGATTTCATTTTTTTTACTCTATAAAAAGCTATCCTACTTACATAATCTTCTGAGACTCTCCTTTTCCACTCAAAATTACATTGTTAAAGTTGATCTGTATTTTTCCTTTACTATGGTTTTTTCACTTTGAATACTATCTATACTATTGCATGAACATATCACTATCCCTTCTTCTGTAAATGTACAGTTAGGTTATTTCTGGGTTTTTATTAGTATGGACATGCTGTAAACATTCCTGTACATGTCGCCTATACAAAATTTGCAAGAGTTCCTCTAGGGTATGTATCTAGGACAAGAACTGATGGCTCACAGGATATGCAAATGTTCAATTTTATGAGATAATGACAAACTGATTTGCTATGCCAATTCATGCTCCCACCAGGAATATATGAGATCCTGCTACATCACATCCTTTCCACTTGGTATTGTCAGCCTTTCTATTTTTTCCCATATAAATAGATATAAAATGGTATTTCATCCTAGTGCTATTTGCTTTTCCCTGATTACAAAAACTTAAATATTGTTTTATAGGTTTATTAGCCACATGTGTTTCCTCATCTGTGTTAACATTTATTGATATGTTATTTATCAAATATTTATGAAATAAATCTTAAGTTGATTATGTGTATTGCACACATCTCAATTTGTAACTCTGTGTTTCATTTTCTTAAAATGACTTGTGAATAAAAGTTTTCATATTTTGAAGTCAAATTTATCACTTTTTCCATATGGTTAGCTATTCTTGTATTTTAAGAAATTATTCCCTATCTCCAATAGTACAGCAATATATCTACTTAAAGTTTTAAAGGCTTGTTTTTGGTATTTAAGTCTTTTCTCCATGTGCAATTGATTTTTGTGCACTGTGGATGATAAAGATCTAACTTTATTTTTCCATATGTATGACAAGTTTGTTGAGTAGTTATTTGTTACTAATGCTTAGCTATATAATTGATTTTTGTTTAATGATTTTATATCCAACATCTTGCTGAACTCTATTATTTCTATTTGTTTATCAATTTTCTTGGAGTGGATAACAGTATACAATCATATAATCCACCAGAAATGTTGACTTTTATTTCCTCTTTTTAAATTCTTAGGCCTTTAATTTATTTTCCTTTTTTTATAATATGAGGTAGGACCTTCCATACTTTACTAACTGGAACTGAGGACAGTGGCCATCCTTGTCTCAATTCTCAATTCTAATTTTACAGAGAACACTTCTGATAGTCTTCAATTTAGTTTAATGGGGTGTGTGTCTGTGGGCATGTGCTTAAAATTAACTTTATCAGATTTAAGAGCATTCCTTTCTATGCCTTCAATGATTTGCTGGATATAAAATTCTAAATTCTGTGCTAACACACAAAAAATCAAATTATTAAATCAGCCTCACATGATTCTAAGATCTTATCTGGTATCAAGCTCTGCTAATAACTTTAAGGATGGAAGCAATCAAGAGGCTAAGCAAATCAGGAAGAGATCTGTGATTCTTCATGTTTCTTCAAATCCTTTCTCCTTGCATTAGATGTTCTGTCTGTACATCTTAATAGATGAGGTCTCTGACTAAGGTCTCACACACATTTAGGTTACAAAACATACCCTAGGTAGTTATATAAATTATATGACCATTTTCTTGACATCCATGTGTCATTAACCCATAGATTACAAGTTAATTTATTCTAAACAATTTTAACTCAGAAACATATTGAAAATCTACATATAAGGATTCTTCTCCTAGCAAATATTTTTATGTCTATTTATCAGAAGGTCAGTTATCACCAGATTTATATAGGTATTAGATGGGGACACCTGCCTTTGTCTAAACAGCATGCCACCCAACCTCCGTAACAGGAAGACAACTGAATTTACCCCTAGATGAATTACTTCTTCATCCTTCCTCATCCCTAGATCAAAATCTTTTTCCTTCCAAACTTCAAATGTGTTAAACCATCTTCTTGTATCCAGTGCTGCTACTGAAAACTCTGAAATCAATTTGATTGTTGTTCTTATATCTATGATCTACTCTTTCTCTTTCAAATTTTTATAGACTTTTTTTGTTCTTTTATTCTTAATCTTTTCTATTATATTTCATGGTGTGAGTCTTTACCTTTACAGTCTGATGTTTTGGACCCATTACTCTTAGGTTAGTAATTTTTCTTAATTCTTAATTCTGTGGAATCTACCTCCATTACATTCTCAAAATCATCTTTATATTTTAATTTTCACTCTTTTGCTCCTATTATCCAAATGTTGGCACTTCACTTTCTATGATCTATTTCTCTTAATTTTTATTTATATAGTCCATGTATTTACCCTTTGCTCCTCCTTAAAGAATTCCACTTTGCTTTCAACTTCCTAATCTTTTTTTCAGTTATATCCATTCCATTATTTATCCTATTTATTGTGTTCTTTTTTAAATTTTTTTAACATTTATTCATTTTTGAAAGGCAGAGAGAGATAGAGCACGAGTGGGGGAGGGGCAGAGAGAGAGGGAGACACAGAAACAGAAGCAGGCTCCAGGTTCTGAGCTATCAGCACAGAGCCCAACGTGGGGCTCAAACCCATGGACCGCGAGATCCTGACCTGAGCTGAAGTCGGCCACTTAACCAACTGAACCACCCAGGCGCCCCTATTGTGTTCTTTTTTTCAAATATTATATTTATTATACCAAATATCTGGATTTTTTATAATTATTTCCTTTCCTTATAATTCTAATATCTTGGGTTATTATTTTTGTTGTTGAAATAGAATTGACATATAACATTATATTAGTTTCAGGTGTACAACATAATGATTCATTATTTGTATATATTGCAAAATGATCACTACAATAAGTCTAGTTAATGTCCATCAAAATATGTAGTTACCAAAATTTTTTTTCTTTTAAGAATTTTTAAGATCTACTCTTCTAGCAACTTTTAAATATGCAACACAATATTATTAACTACAGTCACCATGCTCTACATTACATCCCTATGACTTATTTTAAAACTTACTACACCCCTATGACTTATTTTAAGTTATTTTATAACTTATTTTATAACTTAATTTGTACCTTTGACTATGTCCACCCATTTCACCCATTCCCACCCCCAACTCTGACAACCACCCATCTGTTCTCTATGTTGTGAGCTTGGTGGGGTTTGGGGAGGGGGTTTTTGTCTTGATTTTTCAAATTCCATATGTAAAGGAAATCACACAATATTTGTCTTTCTCTGTATGTCTTAATTTCACTTAGCGTAACACCCTCAAGGGCTTCCATGCAAGCAGAAATTTTCCTTCTTTCTTATGACAGAATAATATTCCCGTGTGTGTGTGTGTGTGTGTGTGTGTGTGTGTGTGAGTGTGTGTGTGTGTGTGTGTGTGTGTGTGTGTGTGTGTGACATCTTCTTTATCCATTCATCTGTCGATGGACACTTAGGCTGTTCCCATGTCTTGGCCATTATAAATAGTGTTGCTATGAACATGGGGTACAGATATCTTTTCAAATTAATGCTAGCATTTCCTTCAGATAAATACCCAGAAGGGAAATTCCTGGATCATATGGTAGTTCTAATTTTTGGTTTTGAAGAAATCTCCATAGTGTTTTCCACAGTGGCTGTGCCAATTTACATTCCCACCAAGAGGCCAAAAGTATTCCCTTTTCTTCATACCCTCACCAACACTTGTTATTTCTTATCTTAGCCATTTCAATCCAATCATACACGAGGTGATATCTTATTGTAGCCTTGATTTGCATTCCCCTGATGATTACTGATGTTGAGCACCTTTTCATGTACCTGTTGGACATCTATTAGTTCACTCTTTATGAGGGGTTTTTATGCTTATATAAAATTATTATCCTTGTGTTCTAACATCTATGATTTACATGGTATCTATAGCATATAGTGAGTCTAGTTGTCAATATCCATGGTGACCAATAAGATACTGGGTGTCTCAAGACAAAGGTGGAGGATAATAAGAGCAGAATTCAAACTGCTTTCTTTCCCTCACTTAATCTCTCACAGACTCACTGGTCAATCTCCAGCCTAGGTTCTAGCCTTCCCTCTACCGTCAACCATTCAAACAACTGTCTGTCTACCCATAGGTTTCTTAGAATTCTTTATTATCTCTTGGGTTTCCATCCATGGTTGACTTTGAGTGAGGAAGCTAGAGCCTGTTAATTTTTTATTTTGCCAGGAACAGGATTCAGAACTTAGTGATTATTTACTTCTCTACATTTTTTATTATGACTAGACATTGAGCTTCTTAAATTCAAAATTCTATGTCATTCAATTTTACATCCTAGGCCCAATATAGTATGTGGTATATAGTTGACATTTAGTAGGTAATTCTGGGTTTAGTGAATAAATAATATTTGTACTTAAAATTAGAAATATTTCACTAAAAACCTTCTGCTCTGATCATATTACCAATGTTCTCTTCTTTTATGGCAGCATATAACTTATTAAGCATTTGTCTTTCTTTGGGGAAGTCACTTACACTTTCTAGCCTTCAGTATCCTACCTGAGGGGCCCAGTGCAGCAGTAGGCCTTACCAACACATAAGACAAGTCTTACTTCAAAGTCTAAGAGAAAAGAGCCATATGCCGGAAACAACTAAAAATTGTATTAATAGTGCTAAGTTGTTTAATAATTTCACTTACCTATTCTTTGAAATCCATAACCATTTATTTCCAGGGAAATATCAAATTGGAACTTCCTATAATTTCAAGATAAAGTTAAATTATAAGTATTGTGAGGTATGGCCCTTTCTAGGGAGAGAGAGCAATACAAAAGAGAAGATCTCAGAGAGATTCTGGGTTCTAATCCCATGCCATAAACCACCTTCCTGACTTTGAATAATTCACTAAATATCTCTAAATATTTTCCTCATTTCTAAAATGAGAGAATTGAGTGACAGAGTGATATGGAAAGCAAACTGGGATAGAATCCCAGGTCTGTCTCTTACTATGATACTTAGCTCAAATTCTTAACCATTTTAACCTCAGTGTTCTTATTTTCAAAATAAAATTATTATCACTTCCTTCTTAGAGTCACTCTGGGATTTCAATGAAATAATATATGTAAGCACAGCATCACTTACATACTGAATGTTCCTAAAATGTTAGTTTCTTTCCCCTCCCACATTTTCTCAGGTGTCTTTCAGCTTTATATAGTTATGAATCTAGATGATTTATTAAAAACAGTCTATTTCTCTAATCCAAGAGAGATGCCTACCTAAGTTTCCACACTGCATCATTTCTACTGAGAGCTGAAAATTTCTTTTAGATGTCAACTTTTAGTCATAAATGATTTAGAAGTTAGGTAGGTGTGTTTCAATGCTTCTACATGTTAAATATTCAGTCCTCATTGGCAAGTAGTGAAAGTTTATGCAAGGAGAGGAAAAGCAAAATGATGTGCATATATCATTTATATTTTAAGCATCAGCAACTGCTCCAGTGAAATATTCACCCAGCAATAATATACAAGGGAAGTGTTCATGCACCGGGGCAACAATATGGAAATCAACATCTGTGGTTTAAAAAAAAAATGTATGTGTCACTGCTTATAGCTGTGAAACGAATGGGCAACCATAATGGGGTGGTGTAATGAATATGTGTCAATGGCCAGAAGAAGGAAATGATAATCATAGTCAAATTGCTATTGGTGCCTTTGTTTTTGGCAGCAAAAATAAAGATCTATTAATTATAGTAAAATGAAATGTGTTTGGATATAGTGCTAAGGAAACAGATCCAGTTAAATTATTATATAGGCCAATGATCAGAGATAAATGAGTATGTGCCAGGAAATCTCTGCTAAACTGTTTATGTAACGGAGCCATCAAATAAGTGATATGGTTCAATAGGTTCTGTGAAATTAAACAGTGCATCATGGGAGCTGCAATGCATCACAATAAGAGTAATCAGCACTCTTGCTAGTAATCCAAATGTTGATCATTGGATAATTTCTCATCTATCACAAGGGATGTTTAGTAAAAGGTTTTCCACAGGATCCAATGCATTCACTTCTGCTGTTTGCCTTGAAAAGAATGCAGCATGCAGCATGGCATCATAGATAAGCCTGGGGGTTTTGAGTCAGGTGAAATTATGTTTCAATAATTTCCTTTTGCTAGTCCAAAAAGTAAATTAATAAATTCATTCATTCATTCATTATTCTGAAGTATCAGAAGCCTATAATAAGGCGAGATTCAAGATTCCAGAAGTAAAAATAGGTTAACAAGAAGAAAGTGAAAATGGCTTCAGACAACTCACATTATCTTATAATAATTTGGGTATATCCAACTATATATTTTTAAAAAAAATTTTTTATTAAGTATTTTTATTTATTTTTGAAGGAGAGAGACAGAGCATGAGTCGGGGAGGAGCAGAGAGAGAGGGAGACACAGAATCCCAAGCAGGTTCCACACTCTGAGCCATCAGCACAGAGCCCAATGCAGGGCTGGAATCCATGAACTGTGAGATCATGACATGAGCGGAAGCCGGAGGCTCAATCCATTGAGCCACCCAGGCACCCCTATCCAACTATATTTTTAACATCTCCTCTTGGATATCTAGTAGGGATTTCATGATCATCTTGTAAACACTTGAATACTAGATCTTCCCTACCTCCAAACTTGTTCCACTTACAGCTTCCTCCACATCAACCGATGTCCATTCTTTCTTTCCATTGCTCCTAATGGAAACCCTGAAGACATTCTTCTCATTTTGCTTTCCTTCGTATGCCACAGCTAAACTATTAGAAAATAATGAGGCTTTACCTTCAAAATATATTGAGAATCCTAACACTCCTTACCATTTCCATTGCTACAACCTGGTCTGCCCCACTAACATTTCCTACCTGGATTATGCAGTGATCTTCTGCCTAGTCTCCTGCATTTACTCTTGCCTCTATAAACTATGCTCTGCATAGCCGCCAGAGCAATCCTTTTAGTACATGGCAGACCATGTCACTTCTCCTCTCAATACCTAGTAATGAATACCCATTTACTAAGAAAAAAAGCCAAATTCATGAAAATAACCAATAGAAACAAACAGATGATTTGACTCTCCATTCCTGCTCTGACTTCACCTTCTATGCTCTACTACTCTCCTTCTGTCCCCTCCAATCCAGCCTCACTGTTCTCTCTGCTTTTCCTCAACAACCAAAGGCACTGTCCTTAGGACATTTAGCCTGGTCATGTTCTCTGTGCAATGCTTTTCCCCTAAATAGCCACACAAATAATTCCTTCACCTGCTTCAGAATTGCTCAATCTTCAGATTTTCTCTGATGTCTAAGCTACCATATATAAAACTGCAACCACTCCCACTCTACTCTTGATCACCCTTACCTACTCTACTTTTTGTTTTTCCATAGCACTTTTTCTTTTCTAACAAACTATACAATTTATTTATTTATTATTTTTATTTCGTCTCCCCCCACCAACCACCTACCCTGCTAGAATGTAAACTGCAGAATGGCAGGAATTTCTTTTTTTTTTTTTTTATGAAATTTATTGACAAATTGGTTTCCATACAACACCCAGTGCTCACCCCAAAAGGTGCCCTCCTCAATACCCATCACCCACCCTCCCCTCCCTCCCACCCCCCATCAACCCTCAGTTTGTTCTCAGTTTTTAACAGTCTCTTATGCTTTGGCTCTCTCCCACTCTAACCTCTTTTTTTTTTTCCTTCCCCTCCCCCATGGGTTCCTGTTAAGTTTCTCAGGATCCACATAAGAGTGAAACCATATGGTATCTGTCTTTCTCTGTATGGCTTATTTCACTTAGCATTACACTCTCCAGTTCCATCCACGTTGCTACAAAGGGCCATATTTCATTTTTTCTCATTGCCACATAGTACTCCATTGTGTATATATACCACAATTTCTTTATCCATTCCTCAGTTGATGGACATTTAGGCTCTTTCCATAATTTGGCTATTGTTGAGAGTGCTGCTATGAACATTGGGGTACAAGTGCCCCTATGCAAACGTATGGCCAACTCATCTTTGACAAAGCAGGAAAGAACATCCAATGGAAAAAAGACAGCCTCTTTAACAAATGGTGCTGGGAGAACTGGACAGCAACATGCAGAAGGTTGAAACTAGACCACTTTCTCACACCATTTACAAAAATAAACTCAAAATGGATAAAGGACCTAAATGTGAGACAGGAAACCATCAAAACCTTAGAGGAGAAAGCAGGAAAAGATCTCTCTGACCTCAGCCGTAGCAATCTCTTACTCGACACATCCCCAAAGGCAAGGGAATTAAAAGCAAAAGTGAATTACTGGGACCTTATGAAGATAAAAAGCTTCTGCACAGCAAAGGAAACAACCAACAAAACTAAAAGGCAACCAACGGAATGGGAAAAGATATTTGCAAATGACATATCGGACAAAGGGCTAGTATCTAAAATCTATAAAGAGCTCACCAAACTCCACACCCGAAAAACAAATAACCCAGTGAAGAAATGGGCAGAAAACATGAATAGACACTTCTCTAAAGAAGACATCCAGATGGCCAACAGGCACATGAAAAGATGTTCAGCGTCGCTCCTTATCAGGGAAATACAAATCAAAACCACACTCAGGTATCACCTCACGCCAGTCAGAGTGGCCAAAATGAACAAATCAGGAGACTATAGATGCTGGCGAGGATGTGGAGAAACGGGAACCCTCTTGCACTGTTGGTGGGAATGCAAATTGGTGCAGCCGCTCTGGAAAGCAGTGTGGAGGTTCCTCAGAAAATTAAAAATAGACCTACCCTATGACCCAGCAATAGCACTGCTAGGAATTTATCCAAGGGATACAGGAATTTCTTTTATAAAGTTTATTTTTTATTTTGAGGGGTGGGAGGCAGAGAGAGAGAGAGAGGGAGAGACAGAGAAAATCCCAAGCAGGCTCTGCACTGTCACTGCAGAGCCAGACATGGGGCTGGAACTCACAAACCACAAGATCATGAGCTGCTCTGTAATCAAGAGTCCGATGCTTAACCGACTGAGCCATCCAGACGCCCCAGAATGGCAAGAATCTTTATCTTTTTTGCTAATGGGTCCATTTTGAATGCCTACAAGAATCAACAAATGTTTAAGAATTCAACAAGTAAGTAGTAAATAGGTAACAAAGATACAAATAAATATTCAAGAAACAAGTAATGAAATGGATGGAGAATTCCAGGTTTACTCAGAAACAAACATCAGACTAGCTTCAATGTATAATAGAAAACAGTGCAACAAAGTCATTCATTTCTGTAGAAAATGAACCTTGAATTCCATACCCAAATCATCCATCTATCAATAAGAGGTGAGGGTTAAGTAAAGTCATTTTTAAACTTTTTCTTTTAAAAATAACATCATACTTACAGAAACATAACCAAAAATAATTCAAGTAATTTTCACATACCCTTCATGCAGGTTTCCCAAATGTTAACACTTTATTAATGTCTCCCTCCTCTCTCTCTCTTTCCCTCTCTCTCCCCGCCTCTCCCCATCTTCCCTCCCTCTCTCTCCTATATATTATCTAGTTTTATCTACCAGAAAACAATAAGGCAAACATGGAGCTTTCAATTAATACAATGGAGAATCATTCTCATTAACTAAATTTATGATGTGTCTTCATGAGAATAGTTGTATTTGATAGTAGCCATATAATTGTATTATAGTTGCATAATTGTAGTGTAGTCATATAATTATACACTTGTATTTCTAGTCATATAATGTGAACATGTCTATACCCACTCTGAAGATATAAGTAAAGATAACAATGACTAACATAAATATCTTCTCAGTATTATACAGTAACTAGGTTTTTAGTATAACTTAAGAACACTGCTGCCTTTGCCAGGGAGCCCACTAGAATAGTATTCCAGAATCTCTTAAATATAAATAAGTTGGGTGGCTCAGTCGGTTAAGTGTGGGACTTCAGGTGAGGTCATGATCTCATGGTTCGTGGGTTTGAGCCCCACATAAGGCTTTGTGCTGACAGCAGGCAGCCTGCTTCAGATTCTGTCTCCCTCTCTCTCTCTGCCCCTCACCCCCTCTCTCAAAAACAAACATTAAAAATTTTTTTTAATCTATATAAGTTGGAATGGCATTCTGAAACTTCATGTTTGTCAATCACTGAAATAACAAAGTGCACATTATAGGTTAATGAAATTTAATATTCAAATTTAAAATGTTTATTCTATTTTCTTCTATCTCAATTTATAATGAGTTCAACTTTTAAAAAAAAAGTTCAGCTTTCATCACATACTTTCTTAAATCATTGTGTGCAAGTTTGTCCCATTCATCCCAAATATAAAGTTAAGAGTAGCACTTTCACTATCAGTACCATTTGGGAAAATATTAGAAGAGGAGATAGTTAAGGAATAGAAATAAAATAATTTTCATTTGTGTGTAATACTGTGTGGTTAAACGGTAATTTCACTGCTGCTGCATCCATCCACCTCCTCCAGAACTTGAGGTCAGTGGAGTTAGCAGAGAAGGAACGAAGCATGATTCATTTATTGACCATAGGAACATTCTTTAGATCTTTACTCATATATTATTTTCATATATGATATGGATCCTTCCTGGTCATTCTATCCAAAATTACCCAGACATTCCCTATGCCTTTCCTACCTCATTTTTTTTCCTTAGCACTTATCATTGTTCTGCTTATTCAATTTTCTTATTGCTAGATTTTAGGTGACAAAGTGGCTTTCCAAACCTTCAAAGGGGGTGCAATCTTTCCCTACTCATACCTAACAGCTGCCCTTACATCAGAGACAAGGGATAGCCAAGGAATTTACAGAAAAATACCTTCCATCTCCCAGAAGTCTGATTTTCCAAATACAACAAAGAGATCAAAGGCTTTGTTTTATATCCTAAGCACGAACATTAATATATAGACTAGCTCATCATCTTCTTAAATCACAGCACTATATGTTATATTAGATATTTCTGTTGGCCCTTGTATTTCAATGTCTCAGCAACTCAAACCACATTTTTCAATCACTGCTTTGGTCCACTTCCAAATTCAATCGTCTTGACAACATTCATCATTTTCTGTAAGATGCCACCCTAAAGAAACTTAGGACCTTATTTATTTCAGTTCTCTGATCCCAGATGCTAACCTCCTCTATATAATTGCCAGTTTACTCCCTGTCATTCCACCCTGGAAAGGTAGACCAGATGCACAGTCATCATTCCTCAGATCTGTGCATCACATTTTGCTTTTCAAAGCACTTTCACTCTCAGTATCTCACTGGACTGTGTGAGATGGCTGAGAAAAGTGCTATTCTGCCATTTTACAACCAAGGGAACCGAAGCCTATTTGCTCAGTGACTTAATGGCAAAGCCTCTTTTAGTGTTCTCACTGCCTCATCATTTAGTCCTGATGCCAGCATGTTCACACGTTTTTGTTGTGGCCACTCTTGCAAAGTGTGCTAAAACTATCACTATTTTAAAGTTGTAATGTGCTTATATTGGTTCAGTTAAAAATTCTCAACATAAGTTTTTTGAAGTTACAGCTTTTTTTTAAGTTCAAAATACAGAAGATTTAAAGATATATTTCAAAATTAGCAGAAATTTTCTGACCCTCCTTCTGGCCAGCCATGTCTCATAGGTATGAGTTAAGATGTAGCAACTTGTAATCACACCTGCCAAGGATAGAAGATGCAGTCTGGGATTGGGGTAGAAAGGACGGTGGAGGTGGCAGTGTGAGTAAGAAGAAAGAGACAAAAACCCCTAGTGAAAGCAGCCAGGGGAGATGACCATTCCATTATATAAGCAGGCAGTCTGGAGCAAGGTTACTAAGTCCAAACAGGGAACGATATGAGGATATGCTAAGATGTGAGACTGTCAGAAAGTGACACGAAGAATAATTACAAAATTTCAGAATACGCAGTTACAGTATCATTTTGCATCATTCCAATGGCTAGAGGGCTTAAGGATAGTCTGGTAACCAAAGACAAAGTACCACAGATTTGGACTTGGGGATCTTTTGACTAGGGAACAAATTCTAGGAATTCTTTTAGTTCACAGTTTTAGCAAAGATATTGAAGGATATTTAAGAATTCCAAGTGTTGTATTCAGTGAAATTAATTTGTTCTGAGAGGCAATACAAATCTGCATTTTTAATTTATTCATTTTTGAGAGACAGAGTATGAATGGGGGAATGGCAGAGAGAGAGAGAGGGAGACACAGAATCCAAAGCAGGTTCTAGGCTCTGAGCTGTAAGCACAGAGCCCAATGCAGGGCTTGAACTCACGGACCGCAAGATCATGACCTGAGCTGAAGTCAGGTGCTTAACCAACTGAGCCACCCAGGCAACCCTAAATCTGGGTGTTTTTTTTTTAAGAGTGTGGCCACTGTAAATACTAAAAAAACCAATTCATCCAATAAATGTTGGAAATAAATTATTCTTTATGAATGGCTTATATCTGACTAATTCTTAAGGAATGATTATTTTTATGTCTTTATTTCTGAATGTCTTATGTTTATTTGGGACCATGTGCAACTTTTTCAGATATACTAGATACAATGGTCATGTGCCATGAGATTGAAAACTAATTACAACTGCATTTTTTTTTAAATTTTTTTTTCAACGTTTATTTATTTTTGGGACAGAGAGAGACAGAGCATGAACGGGGGAGGGGCAGAGAGAGAGGGAGACACAGAATCGGAAACAGGCTCCAGGCTCTGAGCCATCAGCCCAGAGCCTGACGCGGGGCTCGAACTCACGGACCGCGAGATCGTGACCTGGCTGAAGTGGGATGCTTAACCGACTCTGCCACCCAGGCGCCCCTACAACTGCATATTAATCAACTACTACTTTGATGTTGACAAATTTTTTACCTGTGATAATAGATGCAGCTTAAGAAAGAGAACATCCAGACAATGAAATATTATTCAGCACTAAAAAGAAATGAGTTGCCACATCCTGTATAGGCATAAAAGGTCCTTAGGTATACAATACCTAAGTAAAAGAGCTAATCTGTAAAGACTACATACTGTATGGCATTATGGATAAAGCAAAACTATAGAGACAATAAAAAGATCAATGGATGCCAGGGTGTATGCATTTTGAGGGATGAGTAGGCAGAGCACACAGGATTTTCAGAGCAGGGAAAATATTTGTATGGATGAATAATGGAACATGAATACATATAATGATGGATAGATGTCATTATGTACTTGTCCAAACCCACAAAATGTACACCAAGAGTGAACCCTAATGTAAATTATGAACTTTGGATGATTAGATGTATCAGTGTGTAGGTTCACAAATTGTAACAAATGTTGTGCTCTAATGAGGGATGTTGACAGTGGGGGAGGCTCTGCATGGTGGGGGCAGGGAGTATATAGGATATCTCTGTACCTTCTCTCTGTATGTGTATGTATGCACATGTATACATATGTTATATATAAATATATATATACATATATATATATATACTGTCTAACAAAATGAATACCTTTCTTGTAAGCTTAAAATCTGCTTTATGAGTATTATACGTTGACTTAGGTAACAGAGTAGGTTCCTTGTGAGTTGACACTGGTGAAGATAGAACAACTGAAAAGGACTGGGCAGAGGTCAGAGGCCTGAAAGAATGTGTGGATGCCAAAGGTACATTGAACGGTGGACTGAGGGCATTTATCAAATATACAAAGGCACCATGGGAACTGCAGGACTCTCAACACATAACAATTCCATCCAAACCACTGCACTAAGATATCCGGCCAAACTCTAGCATGGCTCCTAGCAGCATGAAGCCATGTACCTAGGATGACTCCCTATTGACCACTGTCCACCATTAAAATGTCTGCCTGAGAAGCACAACACTGCCAGAAGAATTTACTGCTTTTCTAGCCAACACCTGGCATAGGTGAGAATTTACCTTTCTTAGAGAATTTACTAAAAAGGACTTACATGTAATGTATCCCTTGAAACTCAGAAGTGTCTTCCTCAAGGATCTGAGAACTGTTACTCTAAAATGTAATCATGAGGCAGTATAGGGCCTCTGTCTCCCACTCTCTGTGGGAGTAACTTTTAATGTTAAATTTTAAATTGTAACTTTTAATTTTTCTGGCTCTGCTGAGCCCCCTGCTCTCCCCGCTCCCTCATTTTCTGCGTCCCTATTGTCAGTATATTCTGATTAAAATCTGTTTTCAGTACTTTAACTAATTCCCAGCTACATGTACCTTTGACACCGTGTCTATAACACAGTAAGAACATAAGCTGGAGTCCAGGGACAAGTCCAAGATCAAATCTTGAGAGGCTGATCCAGGAATCAAACCAAGGACGTAGAGTGTTCTGCAGTAGTCCAGATGAATTTGTGCCTTTCTTTGTAGCAGGACCTCATTTCTGAAGCCATTGAGGACCTCTATTGTTTTGGCAGTGCTATGAACTGAATTATGCATCCCCCCCCCCAAAATTCATATTTTGAAGCCATGACCACCTCCCCCATGTGATAATATTTGGAGATGGGAACTTAGGCTTAGCTGAGGTCATGAGAGGGGGCTTTCATGATGGTATTTGTGTCCTTATAAGAGACACCGGAGAGCTCCCTCTCCTTTCTCTCTCTCTCCAACATGTTAGAACACAGTGAGAAGGTAGCCTTCTGCTAAGAAGTAAAGCCTACCCTGGAGAACTGAATCAGCCAGTACCTCAATCTTGGACTTCTAGTCTCTAGAATTGTGAAAAGTAAATTCCTGTCCTTTAACTCAAAAAGATACATGCACACCAACCAGCCTGTTCAGCACGGCATTATTTGCAATAGCCAAGATATGGAAACAACCTGTGTTCATTAACGGATAAATGGATAAAGAAAATGTGGTCTATGTATACGATAGAATGTTATTCAGCCATAAAAAATAAATGAACTACTGCCATTAGCAACATGATGGATGGACATTGAGGGCATTATGTTAAGTGAAATAAGTCAGAGAAAGACAAATACTGTGTGATCTCACTTATATATGGCAAACTTAAAACAACAAAACAAGCTCCTAGATGCAAAGAACAGATTGGTGATTGCCAGAGATGGGGGTTGGGCCAGTGGATGAGATGGGTGAAGGGAACCAAAGGTACAAACTTTTCCAGTTATAAAATAATCATGGTGCAAAGTGACTACGGTTAATAATACTATATTGCATGTTTGAAAGTTAAGAGAGTAGATCTCAAAAGTTCTCGTCACACAAAAAATTTTTTTAACTATATATGGCTACAGATGTTAACTAGATATACACAAGTGTTGAATCATACTGTACACTTGCTGTACCCATGTTGTATGTCAATCCTGTTGTCTAAGTTACACAGTTTATATTTTTTTATGGCAGCCTAAGAAACAGGAAGAAGTGTAGGCACATAGGACATTATCCAGATTTGTGAAAAGTATCCCAATAAAACAGTTCAAAATCTGCTTTCGGATAAGAATTTTAAGTTCACAAATACTACAATGAAGTACTAAAAGGCTAATATAGATGTTTATATAAAGGCCCAAAGGAGGGACTATTTACATCCATGTAAAAAAGGAATAAGAAAATGGTCATACAGGAAGGAATATGGTCTCCGCATGCTTTTGACTGTTCTAAAGGCCAGAAACTCTCCAGTTACTATGTTGTACACTTGAAACTAATGTAACATTGTGTGTCAAGTATACTTAAATTAAAAATTAATTAATTATTTAATTTAGGGATCTCTGAATGTGCAAAGTGTCCATTGAAAAATCTCCTGCTAACTTTTAGGGCATTCCCTTGTACGTTACTGAGTTCTTTTGTCTTTTTCGTTTTAAGATTTTTTTCTTATTACTATATTTTGCCAGTTTAATTACAAGATGGCTTGGTGTTGGCCTACTTTTGTTGATTTTGATGGGAGTTCTCTGTGCCTCTTGGACCTGAATGTCTGTTTCTTTCCCCAGATTAGGGAAGTTTTCAGCTATTATTTCTTCAAATACATTTTCTGTCCCCTTTTCTCTCTCTTTTTCTTCCAGAACTCCTATAGTAAGAATATTATTACATTTGACAGAATCCCTGAGTTCCTTAAGTCTATTCTCATTTTGTGTAATTCTTTTTTCTCTCCTTTGTTCAGCTTGATTACTTTCCATTACTCTGTCTTCTAGGTTACCAACTCATTCCTCTGCTTCTTCCATCCTGCTATTCATTCCATCAAGGCTGTTTCTCATTTTATTTTTGAGCCCTTTATCTCTGCTATGTTATTCCTTATTTCTGTGTTAAGGGTCTAATTCATGTCTTCCACTCCTTTTTTCAAGTCCAGTGAATATGCTTATGATGATTTCTTTAAATTTTCTATCAGGCATGTTACTGTTTCATTTAGATCTCTGGCCATGACCTTGTCCTGTTCTTTCATTTGGTATAAATTTCTCTGTCTTCTTATTTCATCTGCCTCTCTGTGTCTGTCTCTGTGAGTTAAGAAAGCCAAATAAGTCTCCTGCTCTTAAAAGTAGTGACTATGAAGAGGAGATCCTGGAGTGCCCTGCAGTGCTGTGTCCCCTGTTCACCAGATCCTGGTACTTCAGGAGAGTATCCTATGTGTGTTGCTTATGCCTTGCTGTTGTGTCTAAGTGACTTTCAGTGCATTTGCCTGACGCTGCCTGTTGTGGGTTATTCTTGACTTCTGCAATATTAGTGGGACCTAGGCAGGCCAGCTCTGAGGACATGCCTGATGGGGAACTTGGGAATGGGGTGGCAGTGCTAGCAAAACATGTGTTGGACCTATGCCAGATCTCTGAAGCACTGTAGTGGCTGGGGACTGCACAAGGAGGCCAAGGGCAGGAGGCTAGGCACGGTGCATAAGGATGGCTGCGCTTGGCTGGGCCCAGCACATGATAGGGATTGGATGTGTACAGGTAGGTGTGGTGGGCATGGCATTCAAGACAGCAGCTGTGTACCTAGCACCTGGGTGCAGTGTGTGAGGCACAGCCTCAGGGTGCGCAGCTGGGTAGGGCATACATGCAGCTTTAAAAAAATTTCTCTGAGCCCTGGACCAAGGGTACTAATGTCTATGCAGCCCTGCGTCTGCAGGTGATTCTGTGTTTACGCTAGAGGGCAAGGAAGAAAATGGCACCTGCCAGCTCCCTCATTTCACAGAAGTCCCCCAATACACTCTGAAATCAGTATGAACAGATCTGTCTCATGTTTGACCCCAGTGTTGTGTAAACTGCTGTTTTTATGTGACTTTCCAAGTAGGCTGCAGTCTCTTTAAGGGCAGCAACCCAGCTTTCACTTGTCCTCCCAGCTCACCCAGTGATGAGTCAGCTGACTTTTAAAGCTCCAGGTTCCAAGTACCACTGGTTTTATAACTCATGGAAGTCAGCCCCTGTGGGTTTTAAAACCAAACATTACAGGGATTAGTCTTCCCCCATGTAAGGTCCCTGGTACAAGGGCCCATTTCTCTGCCCTCTCTACATGTGCCGCTCCCTCTCTCTTGCAGGCAGCCTCCCTCCACTTTTCTTTTTTTTTTTTTTTTCAACGTTTATTTATTTTTGGGACAGAGAGAAACAGAGCATGAACGGGGGAGGGGCAGAGAGAGAGAGGGAGACACAGAATGGGAAACAGGCTCCAGGCTCTGAGCCATCAGCCCAGAGCCTGACGCGGGGCTCGAACTCACGGACCGCGAGATCGTGACCTGGCTGAAGTCGGACGCTTAACCGACTGCGCCACCCAGGCGCCCCCTCCCTCCACTTTTCTGACCTTCCTAACTTTCAGATGCAGTTTCTTCTATTTAGTTGTGGAGTTTGTTCTGCCAGTCTCCTTATTGCTTTCCAGTTTATTGTCTTGGATGTAGACAATATCTAGTTGTAAACATGAGACAGGGTAGGCTCAGGGTCCACCTACTCTGCTGTCTTCCCAAGATCCTCCCAAATTAATTTCTCTTTAAAATTCATAATTATTACTCTACATACCCAGATAAGTCAGATGCCCTAAATAGTTAACTACATATTAGTTTTCTTTTTTTGTACTGTATCAGTTTTATGTATTTATTGATCAAACATTTATTGTCTGTCTGCTATGTGTCAGTCACTGGATTAGTTTCATGTATGATTAATATCTTATAATATGTATATATATTCTGTTTGGCAAATTATCATAGCAATATACCTATTTCAAAATTTGTAGTTAATTAATGCACTGATTTTTAAATAACATGATGAAAAAATAACCCTTGAAGAGTTACACATGCACTTACCTTGAGATAATATGGTTTAAATTCACTGCCCAATTTTGGAGGTGCACTCTCACGTTGAATGTATTCTTTTCTTACAAAAGAAAATATTATTCATCCAATACTTATCACATAATTGTTTAGCATTTGCTTGCTCCCAGTCCTCTTTTAGGCATTTGAAGATACAAAGATGAACAGATAATAGAGCTTACAATTTAGCAATAGAGAAATATAAGCAGCTAACCACAATTAAAAGTGATAAGAGCAATAATCAAGGACACAGTTAGCAAAGCTAATAAACTTTAAGCTTCAGGATCTCTCTCTTAGACAACTTTCCTCCAAGCCCTATGAGGAACCCTGAAACATGTCTTCAGTTTTGGTAAGTTATAGGTTTCTAGGAATTTATCCATTTCTTCTAGGTTGTCCAGTTTGTTGGTATATAATTTTTCCTAATATTCTCTTACAGTCCTTTCTTTGTATTTCTGTGGTGTCAGTTGTCATTTCTCCTCTTTTATTTATGATTTTGAGTTCTCTCTCTCTCTCTCTCTCTCCCTCCCTCCCTCCCTCCCTCTCTCCATCTCTCTCTCTCTCTCCCCCTCCCTCTCTCTCTCTCTCTCTCATGAGTCTGGCTACAGGTTTATCAATTTTGTTGATCTTTTCAAACAATCAACTCCTGGTTTCATTGATTGGTTCTAATGTTTTCTGAGTTTCTATACCATGTATTTCTCCTCTATTCTTCATTATTCCTTTCCTTCTGCTGTTTTAGGGTTTTATTCTTCTTTTTATACTTCCTTTAAGCATAAGACTAGGTTGCTTATTTGATATTTTTCTTGTTTCTGAGGTAGGCCTTTATTATTATGAACTTTCCTCTTAGAACCACTTTTGAAAGATTTGTGGACTGTTTTCATTTTTGTTTGCTTCTTTGTACTTTTTGGTTTCTTCATTGATTTCTTGGCTGACCCATTCATTGTTGAGTAGCATGTAATTTAACCTCCATGTATTTGTGGTCTTTCAAGACTTTTCCCTGTGCATTTTCCAGTTTCATAGTGTTGTGGTCAGAAAAGATTCACTGTATGACTTCATCTTTATGAATTTGTTGAAGCCTGTTTTCTGGGTTAATATGTGATCTGTTCTGGAGAATGTTCCATTTGCACTCGGAAAGAATGTATGTTCTGCTGTTTTAGGATGAAATGTCCTGAATATATCTGTTAGGTCCATCTATTCCAGTGTGTCATTCAAAGTCATTGTTTCCTTGTTGATTTTCTGTTTAGATGATCTATTGACGTAAGGGGAATGTTAAAGTCCCCTACTATTATTGTATCATTTTGATTAGTTCCTTTATGGTTGTTATTAACTGTTTTACATATTTTGGTGCTATCATGTTGGATGCATAAATATTTACAATTGTTATGCTTTCTTGTGGGATTGTCCTGATTATTATACAGTGCCCTTCTTTGTTTCTCATTATAGTCTTTGTGTCTATTTTGTCCAATAAAAATATTGCTACCATGGCTCTCTTTTGACATTCATTTGAA
This sequence comes from Lynx canadensis, assembly GCF_007474595.2. NCBI lineage: Eukaryota > Metazoa > Chordata > Mammalia > Carnivora > Felidae > Lynx > Lynx canadensis. Next base: position 47,522,769 of record NC_044312.2, on the reverse strand, counting down.
TAATAAGTGTTTCTCCACATTCTCACTTTCAATCTGGAGGTGTCTTTAGGTCTGAAATGTGTCTCTGGTGGGTAGCATTATAGATGGGTCTTGTTTTTTCATCCATTCCATCACTCTATGCCTTTTCATTGGAGCATTTAGTGCATTGACATTCAAAGCAGTTATCAATAAGTATGTATTTATTGCCATTTTGTTACTTGCTTTGTGGTTGTTTTTTGTAGTTCTCTGATCCTTTCTCTCTGCCCTTTCATGATTTGTTGGCTTTCTTTAGTGATATACACAGATTTCTTCCTTTCTAAATCTATTGGTTTAGAAAAAAATAGATTTTATTTTTTGTATATCTACTACTGATTTTTGATTTGCGATTACCATTAGGTTTGTATATGACATCTTCGGCATATAGCAATCTATATTAAGATGATGGTTACTTAAATTTGAACTCATTTTTTACTCTTCTCCTCCATGCCCCATGTTTTAGGTATATGGTATATACCCAAAATCCTTCCTCTTACATCCTTCTATCTTTGTGAGACTATAATGCTAAAGGAGATAAGCCAATGAAAGGAAGACAAGTATATGATTTCATTTATATGTGGAATTTAAGAAACAGAATAAAGAGAGAAAAGAGACAAACAAAAAACTGGACTCAACGATAGAGAATAAACTGATGATCGCTTCTCAGCCTTTTGGCTAAGATCAAGTGTAGAATAAACTTATGGTTACCAGAGGTGGGGGATGGGAGAAAATAAGAGAAAAAAAAAAGGTCTTCACATGGTCATATGTTTTTGCAAACTTTGTGAAAAAAGTAAGATATTTAACTACAAAGTTTAAAATCTTTGTGTCCTTTTATTCCAGTTTCTCCATTATATTTCCCTTGTACAAGGTATCTTGAGTGACCAAAGGCATTTTGGAGATGTATCAAAGGACTTATTGAGTTGGGAATACATTTAGTTTCAGCTTAGTAGGATGGATTTATGAAGTTCATGATCATTTCTATCAATAGATTGTTAGCCTTCTCATTGTAAAAAATATTTCCTAGGTACACTCCTACCATCCACTGTGGCAGGAACAGAGGTGGCACTATGATTTGAATATGTCTTATAATGCCTGGAACCAGAAGTGAGAGGAAAGTAGAGGAGACAAAAGTCTGAATATATGGAGTCAGAAGTTAGTGGAAAATTCTTCCCATCATCAGACATGTATTATTGTAAGCAGAATATTCAATTTTCATTAATACCTAGTAAAAATGAAAGTTCTCACTTGTCACAATTATACTTAATTATGCAACAAGTACAGTTATAAGTGTTCCATATTTTTTTTATTTTTTATAGAAATAAATGTAATAGACATTATATCAGAATTCCTATGCTTAAACAGTAAAAATTCATAGTAATTACAATAAATCATAAGCATGTCTCTCACAGCTCATTTATGAAAAAAGTGATACATGTTTTACCAAATTTGAAGATCCTAAAATATCCTAAATTTTACTAATTAAAATATACAAATTACAAATTAATATAAAAATTATAAATAACAACTGGTGAAGTGGAAACTTCAAAATGATGAATAAAAAATAAATTTTGATAAGCAATACCATAGGCAAGATTGAAATGTGCTTCTATTCTCTATAGGAAAATAATATTATAAGTTTTGGGCCCTTCTTAATAGAAGTTATTAGTGACCATTAGCCAATAAAATAGGGGAGAAAGTATTACAGAAGTATGTTAGGTCATAATTAAATAAAATATTATGTAATATTTTATGATTTTGTTATATACTCAGTTATTTTCCACTTTTTAAAGTTGTGATTTACTGTAACTTCTAAATTCTAAAGAAATGTTCACCTTCTTGTTTAATTTTGTATTGGTAACTTTATATTCTTTACAGTTAAAGACTGGCTCCCAAATTATAAATTCTTTAGGCCATGCCAAACTGGATCTACTATAACAGTTGTTTCTTTTGTCCAAATTTTCTTCTCCTATAAGATAGCAAAGGTCAGTGCCCATTGAGGAAGGGGTCCCCACAGGCCAAAGCTGGTTGGTAAAAAAACAAACAATTAAAAAAAGGCATTAAGTGAGATCTGAGCTGGGGAAGGGAACCCAACTGTGCAGACAGCCCAAGGAAGTTTTTACAAATGATGTAGAAACTAAAGTTTTTGAGTCTGGGGTATCAGAGTAGCAGCACAGAGTCAACTGAGTAAGATGAGGGTGGTCTTTGGTGAATGTCTGGAACCACTGTTTTGGTGTAAGAAAGGGATGGCTACAGAATGATACTGACAAAATCATTCCAGTGTATATTCTTATATATCAATTTGCACAATATAAGGCAGTGGCCAGTACTTGCAGATTTGTATGGAATTGAAAGTATCAGAAAAGATTTAGAGGAAGGGTAAACATGAACGGGTAGAAAGGATAAAAATATTTTTTTAATGTATTGGTAAATATCAGTTTGAATATCTAAGGTACTCTATCTAATCTAACTCTGCAGTAATTGAAAACTAATTAATCTAAACCATCGTTTCTAATATTTTATTTTATTGTATTGTATTTAGAAAGAGAGGGAGAGAGCGTGAGTAGGGGAGGGGAGGAGGGGAGTGAGAGAGAGAGAGAGAGAGAGTATTAAATAAGCTCCACACTCAGTGCAGAGCCTTACATGGGGCTCGATCCTAATGACCTGAGTTGAAATCAAGAGTAGGAGACTCAACCAACTGAGACACCCAAGCACCCCAAACCACTGTTTGTAAAACTGAGACTCCTGAGGTAACAGGAGTTCCTAAGTTCTCAAATCTCAGAAAAACTAGTCTAAACTTGGTGGTAAAAATCTCTGAAAAATAGTCCATAACTTATATTGCATATTTATGATTGCATGCACACAATCATTTCTATCTTTGCAAATATATTTAAAAGAAATGTCTTATATTCTAAATAAATTTCCATTTTCCCTATGTAATACCTAGCATATTCTTTTTTTATTTTTTAATTTTAATTCCAGCTAATTAACATACAGTGTTACATTTATTTCGGGTGTACAGTATAGTGATTCAACAATTACATACATCACCTGTACTCATCACGACAAGTGCACTCCTTAATATCTATCACCTATTTCACCCATCCACTCAACCCCCTCCCTTTTGATAACCATCAGTTTGTTCTTGACTGTTTCTTGATTTGTTTTCTTCTTGGTCTCTCCTTTTTTCCCTTTGCTCATTTTTTTTTTTTATTTCTTAAATTCCACACATGAGGGAGTGCCTGGATGTCTCAGTTGGTTAAGTGCTTGTCTCTTGATTTTGGCTCAGGTCATGATCTCACTGACCATGAGGAGCCTGCTTGGGTTTCTCCCTCTCTCCCTTTCTCTCTGCACTTCTCCTGTTCATATTCTCTCTGCCTCTCTCAAAATAAATAAATGTTAAAAAAATTCCACATATAAGTGAAATCATATGGTATTTGTCTTTCTCTGGCTTATTTTATTTAACATTATGCTCTCTAGCTCCCTCCATGTTGTTGCAAATAGCAAGATTCACTTTTTATGGCTGAATAATATTCCATTGTGTGTGTGTGTGTCTATCTATATATATACACACATACATACATATATATATACACACATATGTATATATATACACCACATCTATATCCATTCATCAATCTATGGACACTTGGGCTGCTTCCATATCTTGGCTATTATAGATACATAGGGGTGCATGTATCCCACTGAATTAATATTCCTGCATTCTTTGGGTAAATACCCAGCACTGTGATTGATGGATTATAGGGTAGTTCTATTTTTAACTTTTTGAGGAACCTGCATACTGTTTTCCACAGTAGCTGCACCAGTTTGCATTCCCATTAACAGTGCCCAAGGGTTCCTTTTTGTCCACATCCTTGGCAACACCTATTGTTTCTTGTGCTATTAATTTTCGCCATTCTGGCAAGTGTGAGGTGATATCTCATTGTAGTTTTGATTTGCATTTCCCTGATGGTAAGTGATGATGAACATCTTTTTATGGGCCTATTGTCCATCTAGATTTGTCCTTTGGAGAAATGTCTAATCATGTCTACTGCCAATTTTTTAATTGGATTATTTGTTTTTTGGGTGTTAAGTTGTAGAAGTTCTTTGTGTATTTAGACACTAACACTTTATTGGATATGTCATTTGCAAATATCTTCTTCCATTCTGTAGGTTGCCTTTTAGTTTTGTTGATTGTTTCCTTTGCTGTGTAGAATTTTATTTTGATGTACCTGAATAGTTTATTTTTGCTTTCATTTCCCTTGCCTCAGGAGATATCTTTAAAAAATGTGGGTATGGCCAATATGAAAGAGGTTATTTCGTATGTTCTCTTCTAGGATATTTAAGGTTTATGTCTCAAATTTAGGTCTCTAATCCATTTTGAATTTATTTTTGTGTATGATCTAAGAAAGTGGTCCAGTTTCATTTTTTTTGCATGTTGCTGTCCAGTTTTCCCAGCCCCATTTGTTGAAGAGACTGTATTTTTCCCATTGGATATTCTTTCCTCCTTTGTCAAAGACTGACCATATAGTTGTGGGTTCATTTCTAGGTTTTCTATTTTGCTCTATTGGTCTACATGTTGATTTTTGTGCCAGTACCATACTATTTTGATCACTTCAGCTTTGTAATATAACTTAAAGTCGGGAATTGTGATGCCTCCAACTTTGCTTTTCTTTTTCAATGTTGCTTTGGTTATTTAGGGTATTTTGTGGTTCCATACAAATTTTAGGAACGTTTGTTCTAGCTCTGTGAAAAATGCTGTTGGTATTTGATAGGGATTACACTAAATCTATAGATTGTTTTGGGTATAGACATTTTAACAATATTTGTTTTTCTGATCCATGAACATGGAATGTCTTACCCTTTTTTGTGTGTCATCTTCAATTTTCTTCATCCGTGTTTTACGGTTTTCACATACAAGTCATTCACCTCTTTGGTTAGGTTTACTCTAGCTATCTTACTGTTTTTGGTACGACTGTAAGTAAGATTGATTCCTTAATTTCTCCTACTGCTACTTCATTATTAGTGTATAGAAATGCAACAGATTTCTCTACATTGATTTTGGTATCCTTCAACTTTACTGAACTTGTGTATCAGTTCTAGCAGTTTTCTGAAGTCTTTCAGGTTTGTTATTGTAAGTATCATGTCATCGGCAAAGAGTGAAAATTTTACTTCTTCCTTAGTGATTTGGATGCCTTTTATTCCTTTCTGTTGTCTGATTCCTGTGGCTAGGTCTTCCAGTACCTAAGTTGAATGAAAGTGGTGAGAGTTGACATTCTTGTATTGTTCCTGACCTTAGGGGAAAAGCTCTCAGTTTTTCCCGTTGAGGATGATAATAGCTCTGGATTTTTCATAGATGGCCTTTATCGTGCTGAGGTATGTTCCCTCTAAACCTACTTTGTTGAGGGTTTTTTATCTTGAATTGGTGTTGCACTTTGTCAAATGTTTTTTTCTGTGTCTATTGAAATGATCATATGGTTCTTATCCTTTCTCTTATTGATGTGATGCATCACATTGATTTGTGAATATCGAACCAAACTTGCAACTCAGGAATAAATCCCACTTGATCATGGTGAATGATTTTTTTAATACATTGATGGATTTGGTTTGCTAGTATTTTGTTGAGGATTTTTGCATCTATGGTCATCAGATATTTTGGCGTACAGTTCTCTTTTTTAGTGGTATCTTTAAACAATTTTGGTATTAGGATAATGGTGGCCTCATAGAATGAATTTGGAAGTTTTCTTCCTTTTCTATTATTTTAAATCATTTTAGAAGAATACATACTAATTCTTTAAATGTTTGGTGGAATTTGCATGTGAAGCCATCTGGTCATGAACTTTTGTTTGTTGGGAATTTTTTGATACTGATTCAATTTCTTTGCTGATTATCAGTTTGTCCAAATATTATAATTATTGGTTGTATTGTTTGTTTTTTTCCAAAGAACCAATTCCTGGTTTCATTGATTTGTCCTTTTTTTTTTTTTTAATTTGTATGTCATTGATCTCTGCTCTACTCTTTATTATTTTGCTCCTTCTGCTGGTTTTAGCTTTGTTTGTTGTTCTTTTTCTAACTCCTTTAGGTGTAAGGTAAGGTTCTTTATTTGAGATTTTTCTTGCTTCTTGAGGCCTAGCATATTCTTGGTTTATTCAAAACCTTAGCTTTCTATCATCTACTATGAAACATACAAACATAAAATATTCTTACATTAGTTAATGTTTCTCTGACATATATTTTTTTTTAGCACTGAAATTATAAAGTTCCTGACCAGTAACCTCAGCAGCATTGCTGAGCTAAAAAGTTCAAAGGGCCAAAGATGAAAGCAAATTCACACATATTTGCAGCTTAACTCAGCACTAAAGGTGGACACAAAACTTGGGTATTGTCCAACTCAGTGATCATGGATTAAGAACTGTCTCAGAAGAGTGAAAATATGGAAAATAGAGTAACTTATTTTTAAAATCTGAGAGAAATGGTACAATATGCATAGTTATGAAAGTAAAAATTAAAGAGGTGGTTGACCCAAATATTCCACTTCTAGGAATTAATTAAGGAAATAATTACATATGTGGCAAAACAAAATTTATATACATATGACATTTTGAGGATGAATTACTCAATGAATTCAATGTAAAAACAAGAAACTATTGTTAATGTCCATCCAGAGATGACAAAAACAAACAAACAAAAACAAGAAACTGTTAATTGAAATAAGGTACATATTACCATGATTATCGTTAATTCACTAAAAATCATACGGGCAACAATATTTATTAAAATGGAAAATTATCAAAAAAAGGAAAATCATCTATATTACTAAGTTAACAGTATTACATGATACAATTTTGTAATAAATGTGTGCATAGGTTTACATAGGAAAATATTAGAAAAACACTCTATAAAAAGTCAAGTCTACAAAATGCCATTACGTTGTTTAATGGCATTATTAATGATTTGCTCTGTCATTCTGTTTTTAATTTAGGCACATTTATATATTCTAAGCTTTCTTTTTTTTATTTTTTTAAATTTTTTTAACGTTTATTTATTTTTGAGACAGAGAGAGATAGAACATGAACGGAGTGGGTCAGAGAGAGAGGGAGACACAGAATCTGAAACAGGCTCCAGGCTCTGAACTGTCAGCACAGAGCCCGATGCGGGGCTCGAACCCATGAACTGCGAGATCGTGACCTGAGCTGAAATTGGACGCTTAGCCGACTGAGCCACCCAGGCGTCCCATATATTCTAAGCTTTCAAAATTAAACATATATTATTTTCTTATTAGAAAAAAGTTATAAAAGGAAAATAGGAAGAAAGTCATCAAATTATAGTTGAAAAGTTGAAAATATTTAACTCTAGCTTTTGCCTACATGATTTCACAAGAATCTTGGCACAGGTTACTGTTGAGGAAATTTTTTCCTCCAACATCAGTCATTTATGTTTCTAATAATTATAGTTGCTTCTGTGCAATTATTTAGTGAATCTTAAATAATTTTATAAAAATTGAATGAAAATAAAACTAAAATTATATTAAATAACTAGTTTTTTGCACAAATAATCCACTATAGTCATTAAATATCTGAATACATTTTCTATAACAAAGTAAAATTGACAGTATATCCTTTTGTGGGCTTATAATTAAAATGACTCCTATTTAACTCCATTACTATCACACTATTATAAGTATTTTAGTTTCTTTTTTTTTTTAATGTTTATATATTTATTTTTGAGAGAGAGAGCACAAGTGGGGCAGAGGCAAAGAGAGACGGAGACACAGAATCTGAACCAGGCTCCAGGCTCTGAGCTGTCAGCACAATGCCCGCCATGGGGCTGGAACTTACGAACTTTGAGATCATGACCTGAGCCAAAGTCCAATGCTCAACTGACTGAGTTACCCAGGCTCCCAGTATTTTGGTTTCTAATGTTTGCCAGTGTTTTTATTCTACTTTGATGTTTGCAATTAACTTTAATTTATAGAAAGAAAATTATACACACAAATAAACACACATGTGGACATTAATACCCACATTCATATACACGTAAATAATTATGTATAAACTGCATTAAAGAATGCCATATAGGGGTACCTGGGTGGCTCAGTCAGTTAAGTATCCACTTCGGCTAGGTCATGATCTCATGGTTGCTGGGTTCGAGCCCTGCATGGGGCTCTGTGCTGACAACTCAGAGCCTGGAACCTGCTTCGGATTCTGTGTCTCTGCCACTCTCTGTCCCTCCCCCACTCACACTCTGTTTCTCTCTCTCAAAAATAAGTAAAAATTTTAAAAATTATAAAAAAGAATGCCATATATTCCTTAAAATGTTTAAACGTTTAAATTAATTTTACTTAAAATTCCAAATATCTAATTTTCAAAGAACTCAGTGAAAAATCAAAGTTTTAACTCTTTTAGAAGCACTTCATGATTGCCACTCAGTTATTTTGTTACATCTTTTACTACTCTGCACCCCTGGTAACACAAGGCAATCTAAATAGATCTAAGTACATCTGAAGAGCAATATAAAAAACTCAGGATGCAAACATATCTCTTACACTTCTAAATTTGTAAATGACTTCTAACTATCCATATGATCTTTGGTTAAATTTAAAATTATATTTGTTCATGGCTAGAATTAGAAAGAAAGAAAGAAATACAAACAGAGAAAATATAAAGAAACAAGACAGAAAGGGTGGCGGGGGGGGGGGAGGAAGGAAGGAAGGAAGGAAGGAAGGAAAAGGAAAGGAAGGAAGGGGAGAGAGAGAGAAAGAGAAAGGGAAGGAGGAAGAGAGAAAGAAAGAGAAAAAGAAAAAAAGTTATCCCTTTAAAACCAGGTAACCTGGAAATCTGATCAAGCTATGCTATAACCGTGGTCAGTGGTGATCAAAAGAGGTACAAAGAATTTTCAGGAACATTATCAGCATCTTTAGCTAAAAATGACTAGATAAGGAAGGTGCTTTATACCCTTTGGCCATTTTAAAAAATTAAAGCCTTAATAGAAAATCTAGTGGATTATTTTTTTCTTCTTTTGCACATGTGTGTTTGGGTTTATTTTATTTTTTTTTTCTTTTTGGGTTCTGGTGCATTATTTACATTAATACATCTAATACTATTATTTGCAATACTCCTGCAGCATATTAAAATATAGTCAGAAACATAAGTGTAAGTTTAATCCTCCTTATCTATTTCACCCATTCTCCTACCTACCTGCCCTCTATCAACTGCCAATTTGTTCTCTCTGTTTGAGTCTGGTTTTGCTTATTTGTTTGTGTCTTTTTTTATTTGTTTTGTTTCATAAATTCTACATACGAGTGAAATCATGTGGAATTTGTCTTTCTCTGATTGATTTATTTCACTTAGCATTATACTCTCCAGATTCATCCATGTCATTGCAAATGGCAAGATCTCACACTTCTTTACAGCTGAGTAATATTCCAGTGTGTGTGTGTGTGTGTGTGTGTGTGTGTGTGTGTGTGTGTGTATCACATCTTCTTTATCTATTCACCCATGGGTAGACACCTGGGTTGTTTCCATATCTTGTCTATTGCAAATAATGCTGTGTTGAACATGTATCTTTTTCAGTTGGTTAAAGGATAGGAATTTCTTTTCCACAATTCTGGAGTCTAAGAAGTCCAAGATCAAAGTACTTACTGGATGATTCAGTTCTCCAGCGTAGAGAACTTACTTCTTGGCTGATGGCCACCTTCTCATTTTCTCCTAACATGGTGGAGAGAGAGAGGGAGGATAAAGAGCTCTCCAGTGTCTCTTATAAGGACACTAATCCTATCATGAAGGCCTCACTCTCATGACCTCAACCAAACCTAATTACTTTTCAAAGACTCCATCTCCAAATAACATTACATGGGGCAGGTGGGGGTTCATGGCTATAAAATATGAATTTTGGAGGGGATATAATTCAGTCCATAGCAATGCCTAAAATGACAGAGTTCTCAATGGGTTAAGAAATGAAGTTTTGCTATAAGGCAATATGAAAATTCATCTGGACTATTTCAGAATATTCTAGTTCCTTGGTGTGATTCTTGGCTCAGCCTCTCGAGATTTGATCTTGGATTGTCCCTGATTCCAGCTTGTGTTCTAACTCTGTTGTGGAATTGTAAATAATGTTGCAATAAACATAGAGGTGCATATATCAGTGCAATAGTATGTAAAGCCTAAAAACTGCACACCATTAGGAATACTCTCTGTGACACTGTCTATAATAACCAAAACACTTGAACCATCAGAACATTATGCAATCACGTTCTTTTTAACATAGAATGCCACCTTATATTATTAAATGGAGATATTGGTTTAAAAAAAAAGAAAACAGAGATGGTAAGAAAATCTACATTCATATAAGCTACCTAATATGAAATAATTTATAATTACCTGAATAAGTATGCTATACTTATGCAACATAACTCCAAATTCTTAAGATGATTAAATAGACCAAAAAAAAAAGCATGACAATAAATTACTCAGGCTGAAATAAAAAATGGAAATAAGTACATGTGAGCTAAATTTTAAAAAATGAAAGAGCAAAAACAGGGAAGAAAGGAATAAAATGATGTCAGCCTTTATTGATGTAAGATAAAGATTGATGCATGCTATATACAGCGAATGAGTAATTTTATTATGCTTAATGATACAAAAAGTGGATCCTGAGCCATCTAGACACATTTACTTAGTTCTGGGAACCAAAAATCATCACTGCTATGAAAATAGCCATGAGGTAAAAATCACATCCCATTTATTGGCATACAAATGTGTACATCAAGCCTAAGAGGGCTAATATTTCTTGGTCAAATGAAATCTGTTCAAAATAATGTAGAGGGAGTTAGACTTAGAAGTGCATGCTCCTAAATAGAAGTGCATGGAGAAAGAAAACATGATACAGCTATTTATAAGAAGCAAAATAGCAGACATTTGGAAATCGGTGTTAGATTTTTATATTTGGAGGATTTCTGCAACTAGATAAACTAGACAAGCACAATACAGATGTGTCTGTGAGAAATGTTATTTACAATTCAACAGATTTTCCATTGACAAAAATGTGATTAGAATTTTTAAATAATGCATTAAAGCTTTTTATAAGCCTTTATAAGGCTTATGAGAAGGATGAAGGAACTTGCTATTTTGTATATGCTCTGCTGAGAAATTATAATGGAAATATTTAGGCAATAATGACCTATATCTATTGGTACAGCAATGAGGTAGTAGATGAACTGATGTCATCTTATTTTATACAATGACTCTTTCAAAGCTTTGGTTGAGTTTGCTACTTTCCCAGGAAAAGAACACTTCCAGAAGATTAAAACAACAACAATATTATAGAGGATTTAAGTTTATAAACTGTGTTGATATATAATACTATTTGAAGAGTTTTACAAATGAGGGAATGGAGGTTTGTAGAGGTTAAGAAATTTACCAAAGTTCACAAGATAATATATTACAAAGTCAGGATTCAAATGAAGTTTTGAATAGTTAGAGTCTGGCTCTGTAGAAAATCTCACATATGCCTTTTCATCTGAGGACCCAGGAACTGATACTGTGGTGGTCTTGCAAACAGTTTCAATTTTATTTTAAGTTTATTCATTTTTGAGAGAGAGAGAGAGAGAGAGAGAGAGAGAGAGAGAGACAGCGTGAGCAGGGGAAGGGCAGAGAGAGAAGGGAGACACAGAATCCGAAGCAGGCTCCAGGCTCTGACCTGTCAGCACAGAGCCCTACACGGGGCTCAAGCTCACGAACCGCGAGATCATGACCTGAGCTGAAATCGGACGCTTAACTGACTGAGCCACCCAGGTGCCCCAAAACAGTTTCAAGAGAGGGTTTCACCTGCATCTGTCATATTACCAAAGAATTAGTTTTCTCCTTTTAAAAAAACATGTATCAAAGGAACAAATTTAGAGCAATATGCAATGTATGATCTTTCATTTTCTTTCTTCCATGACAAATGCAATTTCCAAACACCTTTTCCTGCTCTAGAAATACTGGATACAGATTATTTGACCCACCTATTCAAGATGTCCCTCTCTGCCATTCCTTATCCTTTTAAAACTGGAATTGAAAAAGCATGATCTTGTGGGTATTTCCTGTTCTTGTGTAAGTAATATTTAAGTGACAGGGATCAGCAAATCAAGAAATGGTTGAGGCACTATCTTAAACACATTTTTAGGAAAATATTTAAGTCAATATATCAGACCTAGTATTCTGCTTAAAGAACAAAATTCAAAGAACTGAAATGTTATTTCTTGGGATATACGACTTTACTGTCAGAATGTAAAGCCCTGAGCATCTTGATTGACCACAATGAATTTCAATATACTCTTACTGAATTGACTTTTAAGATAAGTGGACACCCAGAGGTATATTTTTAATGTTTATGGGCATGTACCAGGTAATAGTTCTGAAAGAGGTCCTCTAAGAGAAAAGAACTAAAAGATCAATATACTCTTCTCCCAAAAATCCTTCTATAATAGGCAATTGTGTTCTATCCAAACATCTAATTTTTATGGGCTCATATAAAATGCGAGTTAATAAAGGGGCGGAAGCATTTTAGGATCAGCAAGCATCCACAGGGGGAAAGGGAGGCTCAAGCTCTGTCCTCCTCAAAATTGGACACTGAAGAAGGGAACTAACATTTATTGAGTACCTACTTTGTTCAGGAAAGTGTTATGTTTTGTCTGAATTTAATCTCATTTAATCCTCCCAATATCTTTTGATATGAGTATTATCATCTCTAGTTTGCAGATAAGAAAACTGAGGTTCAGAGTAAAGATCATACACCTAACATAAGACAAAACTGGAATTCAAAATCAACTGGTTCATTCTGCCTTCTCTAAGTTTCTGTCATAGCTCTAAGCCCCCTCAGTTTGAAACTAGTTCTGTCATGTCAACCATGGACAGTCCAGCTGTCCAAGAAACTTTCTTTGGATTCTCTGGATTCTAATGGGGATTTCATACTCACTGTGCTTATTTTGGGGTGCTATCAAGGCCTTGGCCAGTTTAGGTTCCAGCTCTTCTTGCTTGACTCTGACTCTAGTTCCCCTCTCAGCCTCTCTCTGTCTTACCCTCTCCTTGAATTCCTGACCAGCAGTTGTAGACTATTCAATAAATCCACATTAGCATTCCCTCTAATTATTGTTTTTCAGGCATATTTGACACAATTCAGAGCTACTGACAAGATAAGCCCCTTGAGGGTAGGAAATGTTTTATATTCATTTATATATCCCATGTATCTAACATAGTATCTGGTACATGTAGGCCCTTAAATACTTTTCTAACAAATAATGGATGGATGGATGGATGGATGGATGGATGAATATATCAATAAGCACTGGGTTAAGGTACCTGAAACTGACTCCTTGAGTTTTCTGCTTCCTCTGACTACAGGCCCTGTGAACAGAATTTTTGGATTTCAATCCTAGTTCCACCAAGGGCTATATTAACTTTGGCATGTTATTTAACTTCTTTGCCTCAGATTTCTGATTTGCTAAAAGGGGGATAGTGATAGAACCCACATCATGGGTAGTCATGAGAATTAAATGAGAGAATTCATGTGGCATCCTTAAATAACCTTGACAAAATATAAGCACTCAAGTGCATCTCTCTTTTACCTTATATTGTGTATAACTGTAACCACTGTCAATAGAGTTCTACTTCTTGACTTTTAGTGGACATTTTTTGGATAGAATATCCATGACTATAATATAATGAAATTGACTGTTGGATGATTATTTCTTCCATCAGGCCTATGGCAGCCTCCATACAACCTCAACACTTTTGTTCTAGATCTGTCCTTTGAGGATCTTCTTCCACATGAAAAGTCAAGACTTTCATGTCCTTATGGTCATTACTTTTTCGTTTATACATCCCTAATAATTAAAAGTATAAATTCCTTATATGTGTTCATTCATTGCCTCCCTCATTCACTCATTAAAAAAAACATCTATCATCTATTATTCTCCTACAGTATGCCAGGCATTCTGCTATAGAATGTGGAGATGAACCAAATACAATTTCTGCCTTCAGAAAACACATTTCTATTTTGTGTACTTTGGCCCTCCTGGTCTCTCTCCTTCAAATGCTCTCAAGTTTGTCTATATTCTTCACAAAAGAGCACGACATCTGATCAGCATTAAGTAAAGCATCGCTTTTTTATTACATTGATCTCTAGCTGGAAGGGAACCATAGGCTAGGACACATCAGTCTTTTCAATATAGACATAGTCCCAGCCCAGCCCACATGGGCCATGGTAGGGGTGGGATGCATAGGGAACCATAGGCTAGGACACATCAGTCTTTTCAATATAGACATAGTCCCAGCCCAGCCCACATGGGCCATAGTAGGGGTGGGATACATAGGGAAGGAGTTAAAAGCTAGTGGATCCAAATGGGGGGTGCCTTTTTATTTAAAGTTTTTCCTGATGTTTTCCCTTTAAGGGATTCACTGCATTTAGAGGCTCTCATCTCATATATTCAGTGCAATAAGCAAAAAACAAAAACAAAACAAAAACAAAATTGAACGAACAAACAAGCCTAGAATCTCCATCTTCTTGACAGAAGACTTTCTTCTTCCCCCTTGGCCCTTAGAAACCAATCAGAAACCAGGGATCAGTCTCAGGACACAGGAGGCAAAAACAAAGTTCTAGGCCTTATGGAGAAATATTTTCTTTTCTTTGGCAATTTTCCCCTTAGGTTCGTCTAATCCTGCCTCTTGTTATTAATAAAGCAGTAACATCTCAAGGGCTGACATAAGGATAAAGGCCTAAAACAAAAGCCACCAAAAAAAGCAGTTCAGCAAGCTTTTTTGTAGGCCTTAGGCTTAGCATAAACAGAAGAGCTCCAAACTCTGCAGTACTACTCACGTCAGTAAAATACCAAACCAGAGCCTGGGGCTAAAAGCCCATATAGTAACAAAGTGTCTATTTGCCTATTCTCGGTCTTTGTGAATTTCTCCCTTCAAAGGAACTTCAAGCCTATGGCAGCTGCAACAAGATGTAACTTTACCAGCAAGAGCAGTATTTAGGATGCCAGTCATAGCCCATCATTAGGTACATTTCTGTCTGAAAGTAACAGACACTCAGCTTTGCTGTACTACATTCACCAAAGCCATAGATAATGACTGTTGATGGTCAATGCTATTGACAGAGTACCATTTTAGCTAAAAAGACCAAAGCCAAGCCAAGATTGCACCACTCTATCCACACGGAATTTGCTGAGGACTCCAAGAATGCAGCCCCTTCTCAGACTCTGTGGTGCTGGACATCTTTCCCTCTCAAAATCAGTATTTGTCACAGGGTTTTTTCACAAGGAAAGTACAGTAAAACTTTGGCTTGCGAGCATAATTCATTCTGGAAACATGCTACTGATCCGAAGCACTTGTATATCAAAGCGAATTTCAAGAACCATTGGCTCAGTTGTGATCATGTGACATTCGGCGTCATGTACTACTCATATTGCAAGACATTGCTTGTTTATAAAGATAAAATTTATTAGAAATGCTTGCTTATCTCATTGAACACTCTCAGAACAAGTCATTCAGAATCCAAGTGTACTTTCTTTTAGGTCTCATGGATGTAGTTTCCCAACAGTCCAAACTACTGCCATTGAATTTCTGCTTTATTTTGTGCTTAAAAGTGTCCCATGCCTTCCCACTACCTAAATCCTTACAGATCACTGCAAGGTTCTTAGTCTGATCATGTCTATGCTCCAGTCTTAACCTTGCACCATGCACCACCATGCCCTAGCCATGCTGAGGTTCTTACAGTTCTTAGGGAAAAAAAGAAAAAAAGATATGCTGTCATTCAAATGCCATGTATTTCCCAATTTTGTTCTTTCTTCCACTCTATTTACTGCCTTTATTCAAGACTTCTCTCAAATTGCTGTTCTGAGAAGCCTTCCCTTTCCTACTCAACAAACAGGCACTCCTTATTTTGTGACATCATATTATGGATGGTATATCTGCATGCCCTCAGTGGACTATGAACTTCAAGCACTGTCCTTTATATAGCTTCCATCTATTGAGCATATACGATGTGCCCAAACCCAAACACATTAGGTGTTTTACATTTGCAACTCCACCTTCCAAATAACTATCAAAACAAGTATTTTTTTATCCTTATTGTACAGAGTAGGAAGGGCAGGTTCAAATCACATTGCTGTAAGTAGAGGAAGCAGAATTCCTACCCGAGCCCATTTGGCTCCAAGGCCTTTGCTCCTTCCACGCCTGCACTCTGGTTCCCAATACATACAGTGAAGTCTCATTCACCTTTGTATCCCTAGTCTGTGGCACATAGTAGGAACTCTAGGCACTCAATAAGAATGTGTTGATAGAGTGAAGAAATGATTATTTAAGTGTTTCTTATGCACACGTTACTTTCTTTTCCTCTGAATCAATCAATGCTGATGAAGAAATAGTTGCCTCAGTGTGAGTCATTTTACCACAGCCCCAGCAAAATGTTAGAAAACAAAGCCATTTAGTGCTGTACTACAAATTCTAGAGAGCAAGAACTTTCTGTTCTAAGTAATAACATTTTTTTCATTATTTCATTGGGGAGCACTTACATAATTCATATTTAATAAGCCTATCCATCTCTATGTTAGCACTTGATATCAAGTTACATGGAAGCTTAAGCCACAGGCCTTCCTTCTAGAGGGCAAAGATATGCCCTCATAGTCCCAATCATTTCCATGTCCCCTAAAACAACCAACAGTGATCCTGGTACAAGGTATTTAATCTATGTGTGTTGAATGGGTATAGTCAATTAATCTGACACAGTAACACCAAACCAACCCAAGCCAAACAAATGCCTGGATATCTGATACCATGTAAAATAATTCACACACACACATAGGTTAGAGTTTAAACCTTTATGATAAAATTTTTATTTTTATTTTGTATGGAAATATTTCTAAATTCCTCTTAAGGAAATCACACTTAAAATAATTTGAGCTACTTTGAACCTTAGCTATTTGTTTACTCTGTGGTAGAATAATTGCTTCAGTGAGTTTACCACACACAAAATGGTCTCATACTATGGTGCTTTTTGTATTTTTCTATTTGTTTTTTGCATTTTCTTTTTCTTTCTCTGCCTTATTTTGCTATCAAGCTTTCAGATTTCACTCCTTGGGATATGAATGTGTTTGCCAATAGCAATTGTTCTCTATATTTAATAACTTTATTTTTTTGAATATTTACTGACAAGCAGTGTGCTAAGTACTTTATTTGCATTACTTTACTTAATCCTGTCAAATTTCTAGGAGCCTATGTAATTGGCTCTGGCTTCTCAGAGCTCTTTTTCTGTTTTCACTGACATATTCCCCATGAATAAAGTGGGGTAGTTTATTTTAGATATCTAGGCCATCACTAAACATGACTGAATTGTTATGATCCCTTTTTCAGAAAGCCTTATCCCAATAATTTTCAGCTAGCACCATTACAATGAGAGTAGACACTTCACTGTTTATCACCCTATTTTCTTACTTAATGTTTTAAATAACACATAACTGGAGCTGCTAATGTCTCTCAAAAAGCTCCATGTGATGCCTATATATCAGATAAATACTTGGTAAGAAAGACTGGGAGAAGAATAAGGGAATAATTGGTGGCTTTCAAACTGATGGAAAAGAACATATTTTTGCACTGTGTTACAGAATTACAGCCAATGGGTAGAATTTTAGGAAAGCATGCTTTTATTCCATCTATGGGAGAAATTTCTAACAGCTAGAACACTCTCATTATGGAAACACTAAACTCTGTATCTCAATACTATACTTTTAAAATAACCTGACATTCCAGTCATGAAACTACTGCCCTGTTATGGTATCCCAGGCAAGTATCTGCTTTTTTTTTTTTTAAGTTTATTTATTTATTTTAAGAGAGAGAGCGAGCGAGCAGGGGAGGGGCGGGGGGCAGGGGGGGGAATCCCAAGCAGACTACACACTGTCAGAGCAGAGCCTAATGTAGGGCTCAAACTCAGGAACTATGAGATGGTGACCTGAGCCAAAATCAAGAGTCAGATGCTTAACTGACTGACCCACCCAGGCAGTCCAAGTATCTGCTGCAATCTAGTCCTTTCTTACCTAGATCCTTTCATTTACAAGCCTACTACTACTTTGTTGCAAACGCATTTGCATCTTTTTACTCACTCTCCAGATTTTCACATCCTCCCTTGTGAGCTCCAGCCCTTGCCGCACTCTCTGCTTCAGACCTGCCTCAGAAAAAAAGTCTGACCTGTTCTTTATTCTACTAGCTAACATTTAGATGACCTGCTCAGGCTTTTGCAATGGTAGAGAGAGTGCACATAATATTGGATGAATATCAGATGGAATTCAAGAGAAAACACCCTGCTTTGGCTAAGTCCTTGGACTATTTGAACTAGAAGACTCCTCAAAATTCTTAGTATTCCATGATTCCCCAAGAGGCAGAAAGATTCAAAACTACATATTTCAGGATCAAAGTGAATTGAGTTTGAGTTTATAATCCTCTACTACATTGTCAAATACAGTTAAATAATAGAAACGATTTCACAGCATTGAGGGAATTAAATGAGATTGTGCGCATAAGAGTTTGGTGTATAGTTAATAAACTTAATAAATGTTAAAGGTTCATAACAGTGTTAATATTAGAACACTAGCAAGTATAATGGTACCAGTTTGAACCTCAAATCCACCATAAAAAGAAAAGAAAAAATAATTAAATGAAGCTCTGCTTTTGATCTATTTTGTTTTGTGATTTGTGTCCAGAAACACAGTCTATTATTTGAAAAGTATATAGCAGAGTGGTTTAGAAAATGGACTGTCTAGGATTGAATCCCAGCTCTTCTATTTACTAGCTATTTGACCTTGGGCAAATCATTTAAACTTTCTGCATCTTTGCTCATTCATCTGTAAAATGAGAGTAATAGTAATACCTCTCTTGTATAACTGTTATGGGAATAGATAATATATGCAAAATGCTTAATAATTGCCTAGAATATAATAAGCACTGTATAAGTGTTACCTATTATTAAAATGGGTTAGTGCTTACATTAGTCGGCATTCTCCAGAGAAACAGAACCAAAAGGAAAAAGAGACAGAGAAAAAGTGATTGATTTTAAGGAACTGACTCTTGGAACTGTAGAGGCTCACAAGTCTGAAATCTATAGAGCAAACCAGCAGGCTGGAAATCAGGCAGGATTGGCATTTCAGTCTTGATGCAGAGTTCCTTCTCTGGGAAAAACCAGTTTTTGCTCTTAAGGCCGTCAACTAATTGCATGAGGCCCACCCACATTCTCAAGAGTTATCTCCTTTACTTAAAATCAACTGGTTCTAGATGTGAACCACATGTACAGAACACCTTCACAGCAACATCTAGTGTTTAATTAAATAACTGGGTACTATAGCCTAGCCAAGTTGATATAAATAACTTAACATCCCTGAGCTATAAAGAAGTCTCATGATGATTTTGTATTATGTGTTTCTTTAAGAAATTAGTTTAGTAAATGACTTAAGGCATTAATGGCTTTGGGTTTATGACTCACTCTTGTAGACTCTTGTACAAGAGAACTCAGGTTTTTCTGCTACTATAAAATCTGGCATCATATTAATTGATGCATTTTTCATCAGGTTGTAGAGGATGACAACAAATGTCAAAATAAAACAATTTTCTCTCTTTAAATAAGTAACAAAGATTATTCATACATTAAGCCATGATCTTATGTTATTTGCTTTTGATCACAGCTACATAAATACAAATAAATCATATGTACTAAGGTAATAATGACATTATAACAGAATAGTAATGTCTGTGAACATTTCAGAAAATGTTTAATTCATAGTGTTTCAATAGATTTTCTGGTCCTCAAACTACTTTCAGGTCGTCTGGTCCTGGAACTACTATCTGATTCTGTTCTTTGACAAGGTTACAAGCTGGATAATCATAGATATGAAATTTTCTGAAACACCACCAATTTCAACTACCCCTGGATCCATATGTTTATATAGTTTGAAAACTATAGTCCTTTTAGATAAGACTAACATAATCCACTTATTTATCTAATGAACATTTACCAATTGGCCACTAGACACAGAAATCCAGACTAGTACCAAGAGGACATAAGAGCACATATGAAGGCACAGTCCCTGGCTCCATAATATTGAAGGAGAATTCTAGCCTGCCCACAAATAATTATAATACAGTGTGGAAAGTGGCAAGCTTCCTAAAGGAGAAAGTAAAAACTCAGCTACTCAAAGCAAGAACAGGCTCTCCTTACCTATGGTTTTACTTTCTGTAGTTTCAGTAACATGCAATCAATCACAGGCCTGAAGCAGGTAATCCTACTTCTGACCCTCAGAAAGTCAACAGTAGCCTAAAGCTAAGTCACAATGCCTGTGTCATTCACCTCATTTCATCTCATCATTTAGGCATATTATCATTTTATATCATCACAAGGAAAAGAATGATGAGTACAGAACAATAAAAATATTTTGAGAGTATGTGTGTGAGAGAGAGGGACTATATTCACATAACTTTTATTATAGTATAATATTACAATTATTAAATTATATAATTAGTTATTATTGTTAACCTCTTACTGTGCCTAATTATAAATTAAACTTTATCATAGGTATGTGTAGGAAAACACATAGTATGTATAGAACTCAGTACTATCTGTGGTTTCAGAACTGCACTGAGGAGGGCCTTAGACCAAATTCCCTGCAGATAAAGGGCGGCACTACTGTATACTTCCAGATAAGAATACTAAGTCCTTTTGAGGTTTCCATATAAAGCTGCCATGCACAGGGCCTAAGGCAGGTAGACTTCCTTAGATGTATTGTATTGTTATATAGGTAGCATCGCATCAAGTTTGTAAAGTATGAATATTTTGAAACATTTTCACTGTGACATTTTTATCAAGTTATTCATAGTTCTGCCACATGAACAAATCTCACTCCCTCACCATAATATTTTGAGAATTGCATTGGCTACCATATAATGTAAGCTCCTTTCTCTATGGGAGCAAAACTTTAGGGAATGTGAAGCCTCCTCTATGTCTTGTGCCAGGATATCCTGTTGAATAAGGAACAGGAATGTAAAATTGCATAATTGCTAAAATGGCAAAAAATAAATAATTTTTAAAAGAACAAGTTATCAAAATGGGTAACTAATCAACCCAAATCAAGTGTATAGCAGGAAAAGGGATAGTTCTTGCAACCTAACCATCTTCTCTCAAGACTGCTAAGGAATGACCAAGTAACATCTCTGATAGTAACACAATGTGCTAACATGGTTTGATACACAACAAAGGATGTAGAACTATGACATCATTTAGCCCATCATTGTCCCATATTCTGCCACATAATAAGTATGTAAAAGGATGAAGTGAGCTATGGACAACCATGACTCATTTCTGTACTTAAAACAACTTCTTTTAGGATCTTACCCGGGACTAGAAATCTTTCCCCTGAGCCAACCAGGAGATTTTAAGACACGCTTCTAGTACAATAGCTATATATTTAGCAGGACAGCATGTTTTTCTCTGACATCAAGGTAACTATAGTCAATCATCCACTCAATAAACATTTATTGAATACTTCCTGCCTAAGCTCTGATTTGTATTATAGCTGTATGAATAAATATAATAATTGATATCAGGATGTTCACAATTTAACAAGTGAATCACTTGAGCAACCAGTTCTATTACAATGTGATGAACACTGTAACAGAGGCTTTGAGAAACACACAGGAGAGAAGAATTTGTTATACTTGAGGTCATTAGACGATTGTTGATAAACAAGTAGGCCTTGAAGAGATAACGTTGGAAATTTCCAGATGAAAACTAAGGGAAGAATATTCTAGTCAGAAGAAACAACAAGGATTAAGTAACATTTAACTCAAGTTTGGACCAGACTATAAAAGCTATACTTGGGGCGCCTGGGTGGCTCACTCAGTTA
Source organism: Lynx canadensis (assembly GCF_007474595.2). Taxonomy (NCBI): domain Eukaryota; kingdom Metazoa; phylum Chordata; class Mammalia; order Carnivora; family Felidae; genus Lynx; species Lynx canadensis. The sequence continues at coordinate 47,500,832 of NC_044312.2, read as the reverse complement.
AGTATCTGACTTCAGCTGAGGTCATGATCTCATGGCTTGTGAGTTCGAGCCCCACGTCGAGCTCTGTGCTGATAGCTCAGAGCCTGGAGCCTGCTTCGGATTCTGTGTGTCCCTTTGTCTCTGCTCCTCTCCCACTCATGCTCTGTTTCTCTGTCTCTCAAAAATAAATAAACTTTAAAAAAATTTTTTAATAAAAATAAAAAAAATAAAATAAAAGCTATACTCAAGTAAATGTGATGCTCAGGAAATGGAACAATAATAAACAATGAAGATCAATAGGTACTTTTTAATTTTTTTTCATGTTTATTTATTTTTGAGAGAGAGATAGAGCACAAGAAGGGGAGGGGCAGGGAAAGAGGGACACAGTGAATCCAAAACAGGCTCCAGGTTCTGAGCTGTCAGCAAAGAGCGCCACGCGGGTCTCAAACCCACAAACTGTGAGATCATCACCTGAGCTGAAGTCAAATGCTTAACCCACTGAGCCACCCTGGCTCCCCAGTAGGTACTTTTTAAACTGTTGGCTTGTGGAGGTAGAGTTAGAAGATTTCACACTAGATGATGATCAATTAGCCTGTTATTACATCTCTCAGTAAGATTCTATGTAAACCTGTATTAGACAGCACCATTGCAAATGAAGAAGAATGTCAAACTTAGAGAAATTTCAAAGTGATTAACATTAGTGGAATTTTACACTTAAGTATTTTTTTCACCATCTCAATAATATATCCTTCATGGTACAGTATTTCTAGTAAATAGGAATATGATCCAATTTCAAATTCAATTACATTTGAACAGTATTAAGTAGAAAACTAACATACTCTCATGGTTTGGGATCATATTAGGGGAAAGTCAGCTAGCATACGCCAAAAAATATATATAAACTATAAATTATTCACAGATAAATGCTGAACTAACATTTAGCCTCAGCAAAGTAACCACCAGCTCTGTAATTACTCACAGGCTTCCTTAGGTAATTAATTTTCTTTTATAAGTTTGGGTGCATTTTCTAAATTTAACATAAATTTCTTTTTTATAAATCAAGTTACTATCCATGAGAAATGATACTTAAAAAGAAAAATCCACTATTCAGTATCCTCAAGAAGGATAACGTATAGGTCTCCAGGTACCCAGGTGAATTTTCCTAGTGTGACAGCCATCTAATTGGTCTCCCTGCCACCAGTCTCTCCCTTCTCTGATCTATCATGCATGATGCTGCCAGCTTAATCTTCCTCAGCAGAACTGATAATGCCACTTCCTTGCACAGAAACTTTCTACGGCTCACAATTTCCTAAAGAACAGAGTCTAAACTCTATCATATTGTAATTAAAGCTCTCAATCAGACAGCTGGAATCACCTAATCAATCTTATAACTCTTGACTCCACTGTCTGCTAAACCTGACTACTGACCACTCACTATTCATAAAGCCTTTCCCATCTTTCCTGGGAAGGTCCATGGAATGTCAGGCATATGCTTATTAATCCCCATGACAGCACATTTTCCTCTGTGACTTTACTCAAGTTACTCAACTTCCCTGAGGCTTAGTTTCATCTTCTGCAAATTAGAAATAATACCTACCTACCACCTCAAATCCTATTTAAAACAAGGTAAGCAATCAAGCAATCTTGCTGGATTGCTACAGAGATTAGGAGGTAATACATTAAAAGTGCCTAGCCTGGGGGTGCCTGGGTGGCTTAGTCAGTTAAGTGTCCAACTCTTGATTTTAGCTCGGGTCATGATCTCATGGTCGTGAGTTTGTGCCCTATGTCAGGCTCTGTGCGCGCTCTCTCTCTCTCTGGCTCTCCCCCACTCACATGTACATGCTCACTCTCTCTCAATAAACAAACAAACAAACAAACAAACAAACATAATAAAAGTGCCTAGCCCGGACTTCATTTCTAAGTAGCAGGTTCTATTACTCTTCTAAGCTTCTGCTCATGCAGTTTCCTCTTCCTGGAATATCTGTCTCTTCAACCCAAGTCTTAGCATCGTACATAGCCCAGTGCTAACGCCACCTGGCCATGACACTATGCCTAATATCCTTGTGAAAATTAGCCTTTTTCTCCTATACTGTAATAGGGAAATTCTTGACTTAAAGTCAAATCTCTGACTCTATCACTTTCTAACAAAATAATCCTGGACAAGTTGCTTATCCACAGCTTCCTCATTTCTAATATGGATAGTGACATCAATTCTATCTGGATCACTAAAGCCATTTTGAGAATCAACTAAGATAAGTGATATTTTTAAATTATATAATGGTCTACACATATGAGACATGTTTCTCCTACTAAAGTATAAGATCAAATAAAGAGCCTTGGTCTTCCTCATCTTTGCTACAGATATAAAGAAAGATAACAAATCCAAGAAAAAGAAAACCACTAGTATCCAGGTCAGGTACTAGAATACTGGAAGAAGGTACCAAGTGAAAGGAACAGGTCAAAGAAAGCTGGGCAGAACTGAAGATATGAAAGAGGACCGCATATCTGACGTTCATGTTTACACACCAGCCAACATGTGCAAAGGTGGGGGGTAGCTTAAAGACGCTAAGCAAAGATGAATACCCATAAGCAGATATTCTGTAGGTGACAAGGGAAGGGAAAGCAGGAGAAAGTAGACAGGAAAGAAGGAGAGAAAAAGGAAGGGGAAAGAAAAGGAGGCCAGTTTTCATCATTTTTTATAAGACCTAATTTCTGTGCCACTTGCAGGGCTGGTATAATTTTTAAAAAATTAAGTAGAAGTTAAAGTTTGTTTGAGACCACTCACTTGTCCTTTAAGTTCTCTTTCCATGACTATGCCTCTTCTCTCTTATTCCACACCTCTCCCAGCTCCCATTATCATCAGGTGGTTCCCTCTCACCATCACTCAGGTTCCCTGAGGCCACCTAAATACTCTTTTCCTCCCACTCTCTCAAACAAGCACAAATAAACAAAAAAAAAAAATTACAAAAAAAAAAAAAAAAAAGACTCTGCTCTTATTTAAATGTCAATAGGGAGCTCTGATAAGCTCATTCAAAAGCATACTGACAGCAGTATTGTACTGTCCTAGAGAAGATATGCATATTTTACAATAACAAGAACCACTAGTACTCTTCTCTTCTTCAGCCCCACCAAAATATCCAAAGAAAGAATTCCAAGTAACAGCAACAGGCATATGAGAAGGTACTTGCATACTATACAGTAATGATGATGAGATTATCTATGTTCACATAATGCTTTGGCTTTGTAAAATGCTTTCTCATCTGTTATTTGATCTGAATTCCCAGGGAAAAATGATCAAATACAGAAATAAAATTCTATTTTTACCATACATTCTAATATAATACAGTTTTATAAAATTCAGTTTTCAAAGCTGAATTTCTTACATACATCTTTACATTTGATTCTCCCCAACATATAGGTTTTTTTCCTCCATTTACTGGTGACGAAATCGAGACTCAGAGATGTGGAAGGACTTTCCACAAGATCATTGTCAATATGGTCACTATTTATCCCATATTTACTAGGCTCAGAAAGTATACTAAGCATTTTACATGCCTTACATATTATTCATCCTTCAAAATAATTTTATATGGTAAATCTCATTATTATTATTTTCACACTTAACAGATAAAGAAACTGAAGTCCAGAGAGGTTAAGAAATTTGTCCATGACCATACAACTAGCAAAAGTAAAAACCAAAATTCAAACACAGAGCTCTCAGATGACTCTTCATTTTTGCGTTATGCCAAGCTGCCTCCTTCCTGGCCCAGTGCTGCTACTGCAACATGGTTCAATAATTGTTCAGTAATATAAAAATGCTTGAGAACTGTAGGTTTCAGCACAGCAACTCAAGCTCTGTGGGAAAAATGGCTAATATATATAAATTCTTAAAGCAGAACTGGGGAGAATGCTATGCCCATTTCTTTCACAAAAGAATAAAAGATAGTTAAGCCAAAAACTCTCCATAACTGGGAGCTACAAATCAGTTAATATAGTGTTGGCAGACAATAGGAGAGTGATATACACCTCAGTACAGAACACTAAAGATGAGAGAGATAAATCACATATAGCTCAGGAAAAAAAAAAAAAAAAAAACCCTAAGAAACAAACAAAAAATCAAAACTCAGATTATATGCTTGTTTCAAAACAATTTCTTTGTTATATTCCTAAAATAAAGGTTGAGTGAATATTTTCCATTTTGTTTCAAAAGCTCAACAACATAGAATAGCAGCTCAGTGATGACTCTACTGCTACCACCTTTTGATATCAACAACATATTACAAGTCAAAATGCTATAAAGAAGCAACAAAAACCTTTCTGATTTACATCTTCTAAAAACCTTATATAAATCAGAATTTAAATTAAGCAGTTATAATTTTTATCACATAATATGCTGATGAAGTGAGAAGAGAGATCTTTCCCTCTAGGTAGCTGAAATGAAATTGCAAGAACTAGTAGGTGAAGCTTATATTTAAAATGATCCAGGTTGGGGGCTCAGTCGGTTGAGTGTCCAACTTCAGCTCAGATCATCATCTTTCAGTTTGTGAGTTCAAGCTCCACAACAGGCTCGCTACTGTGGTGGCAGAGTCCACTTCGGATCCTCTGTCTGTCTCTGTCTCTCTCTCTCTGCCCCTCCACCACTTGTGCATGCACTCTCTCTCTCTCAAAAATAAACATTTTTTTTTTTAAAAAATAAATCTTTAAAAACTAAACTAAACTACACCAAACTAAACTAAAATAATAAAATGATTCCAGGATGAACGCAAACAGGTAAATGTCACTTTCTTTCAAGACAAGAAAAGTCTAAATCTTGATCTCCAAGTCTTTTAAAACTACATACTATTAAAACTATATCATCGCTTTTCTTTGAGAACTCATCTGATTTTGTTTCAAGGGAGAAATCAATCACTGGGAGGCATACTACAGGGACATCACAGGATCCAAAACAATGACCCCACTGTCCTTGCTATCCACTTCAATATACACTAAATATATAGCTACAATAAAGAAGCCTATGAAAACTAATGACAAGTCAACCCAATGCAGGTAAAAATAAAATATTTCCCATTTTCTAAAAATAAAAGAGGTTTTGCATGCCTTTAGGGAAGGTCAGATCAAGTTATTCATATGCTCAAAACCTTCCAATGGCTTCCCATTTCTCTCGAGTAAAACCTTTCTAATAACCTCTAAGGTTGTTAATAATGTGGCCTCCCACTTATGTCTTGTCCTTACCTTCTATTCTGCTTTCATTTGTTCTCTTGACTACAGCCAAACAGACTAACCCCCAGTATTCTTTGAATATACTAGATATGCTCTCCCTAGACGACCTGCATGCTGGCTAGTCCGTCTACCTTGAATGGTCTTCACCCAGATAATCTCACGAATAACTCCCTCATATCCTTCAAGCTTTTGCTCAAATATCACCTTGTCATTGAGGCCTATGCTGACTACTCAATTAAAATTGCTATCTCTTGTAACCAGCACTCCTAATGCCTATCAAACAGATTTATTTTTCCCATACCAGTCATCACATATTAATACCTCATATACTTGATTTAAAAAAATTTTTTTAACATTTATTTATTTTTGAGACAGAGCATGAATGGGGGAGGTTCAGAGAGAGGGGGAGACACAGTATCTGAAACAGGCTCCAGGCTCTGAGCCGTCAGCACAGAGCCCGACATGGGGCTCGAACTCACGGACCGCGAGATCATGACCTGAGCCACCCAGGCGCCCCAATTTAATTTTGATAATTATTTACTGTTTGTTCCCTCCACTAGAATATAAGCCCAATGAAGGCAAAAATATTGTTGATATATATCTAATACTTGACATATAATGTATACTCAACAAATATTGATAGAATAAATTAATGAATGAATGCTAAGAACTGAGGCTTAGTGACTCATCCAGAAAATGACAGTTTTATAAACTATGACTATGAAAATTGGAGTCAGACAATGCGGAAGGACAGTTTGAAGAACAAGATCTTCAGCTGGAGATCTTAGGAAAAATGTTGCTTCATAGGGCTGAAAATAGCAGAAATCTTTCCTTCTCTAGGACCCTCAGTTTGTTAAACTGAAGGGATAAAGCTCTGCTTGTTGAACAATTACCCCAAACCCACACCCAGGAATTCTCATATCAACAGAGTAATCTCTTTCTTGGTAGATTATAGACAGAAGATTAAGCAGAGAAGCTGATGCTGGTCATTTCTCTCTGCCTTAAGAGCCTTTCCCTGGATATGTAGGGGGTGGGGGTGGGGGTGGGGAAGAGATGAAAAAGAGCTTTTTTCTTCATCTTCTTGCAAAGTGGTAATATGGACAGACAATACTACCAAATAAGGGTCAGAGGGAGAACCAATATAGAACATAAACTTCATTCTAAAACTTTTTGTAATGGATAACACCTGTACTAGCCAACTTCTTTCCCCTTCTAATAAAAGAAAGGTTCTAAAGAAAACTGTACTCCAAAAAATAACTCCTATTATAAAAACGGAAGTAGACTGAATCAGACAGTCATATTAAAAGACTATTAGGGAAATACTATCAAACAACCAGCTATGGAGAGTCAAACCAGAATTATTTTATGTATGGAGATCCATACTACCTTCAGAATATTTCAGAGTACATTTCTCTTATTGTTGTTGTTGTTCTTTTCTTTCTTGAAGCCAATCTTAGAAGAGATCACAGATCTGTTGCAAAGCCCCATAGGGAATGCAAAAGGGATTAAATACATGTAAAACATTTAGAACAGTGTCTGGCACATAAGTAGCACTATATAGGTATTTATTGTTACCTGTACTTCTAATCTCAATTCTTTGAGATAAGCAATCTTTCACACTAACTTCTGCCATATAAATAAGTTGCCAGAAGGAAATACGTCAAAATGCTACCAGGGGTTACTTCAGGGTGAAGAATTACATGACTGAATTTCAATCTTCCTACTTTTCCTACCTACTTAAAGTGTTCTACACTACAGTCGAACAGAACCAGTTGTAATTTCCCAAATGCACACCATGCCTTACCACTTCTCTGGCTTAACTCAACTGTTTTTCCTGGAATGCCCTTTTTGCCTATTTTATCCACCCTCCAAGTCATTCTTTGAGGCAATAATAATAGCAGATAAGAATTACTGAACGCCTACTATGTGTCAGGCACTGTATTAAGGATATTATATAGATAATCTCATTTAATGGATTTAAAGCCCTCTGAAATAAATACAAATATTATCCTGCTTTAGTGATTAGGAATCCACAGTTTAAAATGCTTATATAACTTATTCAAGGTCCTATAGCTAATGAATGGCAGAAGTGAGATATATAAGGCTACATTTGTTGGACTATGAAGTCAGTGCTCCACTCACCATTTCCATGGATTCATCCTTAAACATCCAGACTCTCAACTGAAAAACAAACTTCTTGATGTCAGGGTCAATGGAAAAATATATTTTAATTTTAGTGTCTCCTAATGAATGTATCTAGCACAGAGCCTAACAAAATACAGTAGCTTCAACAATAAATATTTAAATGAAAGAATTAATGGATGAGTGAGTCATTCCATCAACTGTCACTTGTACTATGCATTTATTCTAAAAATACAGTGGACTCTCATGGAAGATTCAGATGGCCCTGGCTAAAAAGGAAAGGTAATTTTAGTATATTTCTTCTTAGGAAAAAAAAAAAATCCTGTAAGTTAAAATAAGAGAACTAAACTTTTCAACAAATGATTGATAAAATGGGGAAACATTCTAGATTCTGAAGAAAGGGAAATAAACAAAACAGACAAAAATCCCTTCCCTTATGAAATTTACATTTCATTGAGAGCAAATGGACATTTAATTCTTATAAGACTCCCATTTTAGAGGAAGAAACTATGATCTAGCGGGGTTAAGTAATTTCTCCAAGTCACATAGTCAGTAAGTGGTGGAGCCTGCATTCCTCCCAAAATGTTCTGACTGTAAAGTGCTTTCTCTTAACAACTAGGCCATAATGTCTCTCTGATAGATGATGACAAGTGCTTGAACAAAAACACAGCAAGGAATTGTAACAGGGAGTTCTGGGTAGGTGAGGTTATTTTTTTGTTTGTTTATTTATTTATTTATTTTGAGAGGGAGAGAGAAAGAGAGAGATCAAGCAGGGGAGGGGCTCAGAGAGAAAGAGAGAGAGAATCCCAAGCAGACTCAGCTGACAGCAAGGAGCCTGACTTGGGGCTTGAACTCATAAACCATGAGATCATGACCTGAGCTGAAATCAAGAGTTGGTCAATAAACGAACTGAGCCACCCAGGTGTCCCTAAGTGAGGTTGTTTTAAATAGAGTGTAGTAGGACTCACATGAAAAGAGTTCACCCTCATCCCAAGCAGATATCTGAAAAAACAGCATTTCAGGCTATTCCTGAAGAGAAAACAAGTGCAAAGAAATAAAGGCTGTATGTGTTTAAGGAGCAGTGAGGAGGCTAGGGAAGTCAGACAAGAGTGAGTGAAGATAGAGTAATAGGATTAAATCAGAGAGGTAACTGGGGTTATGACTTGTAGAGCTCTACAGGCAATTGTAAGGAACCTAGCTTAAACTTTGAGTGGGAAGACAATGGGATGTTTTTACAAAGGAGTGACACCATATTGTCTATATTCCACTGGAAATGCTAATGACCTCACTTTTACAAAGGTTTCTCAATTGCATGTACACTGTTTGAAGATAGGGCAGTAGAAAACCAATCACTTAAAATTATATTAAATATTATGAAGTGTCAGTATATGCTACAAAATTCCAATCTCAATTTTCCATCACTCTTGACTGATTTTATAGCAAAAATTGAAAGCTTGGAAATATTACCACATAATCAAAAATCTCAGTCTACTAAGTTGGATTGAGAGATAAGATGTGCAGAATTTTTCACAAAGATATTTTAAAAGCAAACTCTTCACAAGGTATAAATTTCCAGTTATAAGTTTAAAAAGTACTGGGGACATAATGCCCAATATGATGACTACAGCTAACAATGCTGTATGGCATATTTGAAAGTTGGGAAGAGAGTAAATTCTGAGTTCTCATCACAAAGAAAAAAGACATTTTCATTTTTCTTTTTTTGTAACTATATAATGATGTTAACTAAACTTATTGTAACAATCATTTCACAATACATATAAATCAAGTCATTATCCTGTACACCTAAAACTTACACAGTGCTTCATGTCAATTATATCTCAATAAAACTGGAAGGAAAAAAACTTTTGTTGAGTCTTAAGATTCACTTTATTTTTTTTCTTGTTTTCTAGAACTTGATTAAGGGATTTCTACTATCCTCTTTTCCTCATAGCAAATTTTCTTGCAGTAAGCCAAACATTAAAATTCAAGTTGCAGGATGATGTGGGAAACAAAGGGAAAAGAAAGAAATTAAATTTCCTTACCACTTACAGCTCATTGACAAGTCCTTGAGACAGGCAGAGTGACCTTCCTCTAGGAACGCACTGCGTCGATATTAATATTTTGTTAAGAGCAAAAGGCAATCTTAGCTTAACATTATCCTGACCTTCAGGATCCTGTCTCCTTTGACATATAAATATTCCTTTGTAAAGTTTCTTTATCTCTACCCCCTCCCCAAGATATATATTAGTAATTATCTTCCAAGAATATGGCCCACTGATATACATCTGAAGGGTCTCATGATTAAGGCTTTATTAGACAGCTATAAATGACCTTTTTTTAACAATAGCTAGCCCCCATCAAGGTTCTGGAAACCATGCTTCCAAAATTCCTAAGAGCCTTATGCTATCCCTAACCATTTCCCAACTTGAAAGTATATGATCATTCATCTGTCACAATCCCAGTGCAACTCCTTCTGCCCACAGGTCCTGCCCCCCTCTGGTTTAATAAACCCAACTTTTGCACAGAATATGTCTCAAGAATTCTTTCTTGACCATTTGTTCTGAACCCCAACATTTCCACAACATGAGGTATCTTCTATAAAAGCAGCAAATCTTTCTGCCCCTATTGTAGAAGGATAGAGTAACTTAATAATAATGGATTTTCTTTGCATATCCTTATTACCCTAACCATCCTACATTTGAGTTGCTTTATTAGAGGCTTCCAGAACAGAACAGATACCATATTCTTATTTTTAAATTCAAAAGCTATCATCCAGTGTAAGACTAGAAAGATTTACAAGAAAATGCAGTCAAATGGAATATATTTCTTCCAATTACACACTCTACCTCAGACTAATACACCCATGCTAAAAATAGAACTACCCTACAAACCACCAAATTACACTACTAAGTATTTATCCAACGGATACAGGTGTACTGTTTCTTTTATTTTTTCTTTAACATATGAAATTTATTGTCAAATTGGTTTCCATTCAACACCCAGTGCTTATCCCAAAAGATGCCCTCTTCAATGCCCACCACCTCCCCTCCCCTCCCTCCCACCCCCCATCAACCCTCAGTTTGTTATCAGTTTTTAAGAGTCTCTTATGCTTTGGCTCTCTCCCACTCTAACTTCGTTTTTCTTTTTTCCTTCCCCTCCCCCATGGGTTTCTGTTAAGTTTCTCAGGATCCACATAAGAGTGAAACCATATGGTATCTGTCTTTCTCTGTATGGCTTATTTCACTTAGCATCACACTCTCCAGTTCCATCCACGTTACTACAAAGGGCCATATTTCATTCTTTCTCATTGCCACGTAGTACTCCATTGTGTATATAAACCACAATTTCTTTATCCATTCATCAATTGATGGACATTTAGGTTCTTTCCACAATTTGGCTACTGTTGAAAGTGCTGCTATAAACATTGGGGTACAAGTGCCCCTATGCATCAGTACTCCTGTATCCCTTGGGTAAATTCCTAGCAGTACTATTGCTGGGTCATAGGGTAGGTCTATTTTTAATTTTTTGAGGAACCTCCACACTGTTTTCCAGAGTGGCTGCACCAATTTGCATTCCCACCAACAGTGCAAGAGGGTTCCCATTTCTCCACATCCTCTCCAGCATCTATAGTCTCCTGATTTGTTCATTTTGGCCACTCTGACTGGCGTGAGGTGATATCTGAGTGTGGTTTTGATTTGTATTTCCCTGATGAGAAGCGATGTTGAGCATCTTTTCATGTGCCTGTTGGCCATCCAGATGTCTTCTTTAGAGAAGTGTCTATTCATGTTTTCTGCCCATTTCTTCACTGGGTTATTTGTTTTTCGGGTGTGGAGTTTGGTGAGCTCTTTACAGATTTTGGAACTAACCCTTTGTCCAATATGTCATTTGCAAATATCTTTTCCCATTCTGTTGGTTGCCTTTTAGTTTTGTTGATTGTTTCCTGTGCTGTGCTGTGCTGATGTTTTTTATCTTGATGAGGTCCCAATAATTCATTTTTGCTTTTAATTCCCTTGCCTTTGGGGATGTGTCAAGTAAGAAATTGCTGTGGCTGAGGTCAGAGAGGTCTTTTCCTGCTTTCTCCTCTAGGGTTTTCATGGTTTCCTGTCTCACATTCAGGTCCTTTATCCATTTTGAGTTTATTTTTGTGAATGGTGTGAGAAAGTAGTCTAGTTTCAATCTTCTGCATGTTGCTGTCCAGTTCTCCCAGCACCATTTGTTAAAGAGACTGTCTTTTATCCATTGGATTTTCTTTCCTGCTTTGCCAAAGATTAGTTGGCCATACTTTTGTGGGTCCAGTTCTGAGGTTTCTATTCTATTCCATTGGTCTATGTGTCTGTTTATTTGCCGATACCATGCTGTCTTGATGATGACAGCTTTGTAGTAGAGGCTAAAGTCTGGGATTGTGATGCCTCCTGCTTTGGTCTTCTTCTTCAAAATTCCTTTGGCTATTCGGGGCCTTTTGTGGTTCCATATGAATTTTAGGATTGCTTGTTCTAATTTCGAGAAGAATGCTGGTGCAATTTTGATTGGGATTGCATTGAATGTGTAGATAGCTTTGGGTAGTATTGACATTTTGACAATATTTATTTTTCCAATCCATGAGCAGGGAATGTCTTTCCATTTCTTTAAGTCTTCTTCAATTACCTTCATAAGCTTTCTATAGTTTTCAGCATACAGATCCTTTACATCTTTGGTTAGATTTATTCCTAGGTATTTTATGCTTCTTGGTGCAATTGTGAATGGGATCATTTTCTTTATTTATCTTTCTGTTGCTTCATTGTTAGTGTATAAGAATGCAACTGATTTCTGGACATTGATTTTGTATCCTGCAACTTTGCTGAATTCATGTATCAGTTCTAGCAGACTTTTGGTGGAGTCTATCGGATTTTCCATGTATAATATCATGTCATCTGCAAAAAGCGAAAGCTTGACTTCATCTTTGCCAATTTTGATGCCTTTGATTTCCTTTTGTTGTCTGATTGCTGATGCTAGAACTTCCAGCAATATGTTAAACAACAGCGGTGAGAGTGGGCATCCCTGTCGTGTTCCTGATCTCAGGGAGAAAGCTCTCAGTTTTTCCCCGTTGAGGATGATGTTAGCTGTGGGCTTTTCATAAATGGCTTTTATGATCTTTAAGTATGTTCCTTCTATCCCGACTTTCTCAAGGGTTTTTATTAAGAAAGGGTGCTGGATTTTGTCAAAGGCCTTTTCTGCATCGATTGACAGGATCATATGGTTCTTCTCTTTTTTTTTGTTAATGTGATGTATCACGTTGATTGATTTGCGAATGTTGAACCAGCCCTGCATCCCAGGAATGAATCCCACTTGATCATGGTGAATAATTCTTTTTATATGCTGTTGAATTCCATTTGCTAGTATCTTATTGAGAATTTTTGCATCCATATTCATCAGGGATATTGGCCTGTAGTTCTCTTTTTTTACTGGGTCTCTGTCTGATTTAGGAATCAAAGTAATAATGGCTTCATAGAATGAGTCTAGAAGTTTTCCTTCCCTTTCTATTTCTTGGAATAGCTTGAGAAGGATAGGTATTACCTCTGCTTTAAACGTCTGGTAGAACTCCCCTGGGAAGCCATCTGGTCCTGGACTCTTATTTGTTGGGAGATTTTTGATGACTGATTCAATTTCTTCGCTGGTTATGGGTCTGTTCAAGCTTTCTATTTCCTCCTGATTGAGTTTTGGAAGTGTGTGGGTGTTTAGGAATTTGTCCATTTCTTCCAGGTTGTCCAGTTTGTTGGGATATGTTTTCATAGTATTCCCTGATAATTGCTTGTATTTCTGAGGGATTGGTTGTCATAATTCCATTTTCATTCATGATTTTACCTATTTGGGTCATCTCCCTTTTCTTTTTGAGAAGCCTGGCTAGAGGTTTGTCAATTTTGTTTATTTTTTCAAAAAACCAACTCTTCGTTTCGTTGATCTGCTCCACAGTTTTTTTAGATTCTATATTGTTTATTTCTGCTCTGCTCTTTATTATTTCTCTTCTTCTGCTGGGTTTCTAGTGTCTTTGCTGTTCTGCTTCTATTTCCTTTAGGTGTGCTGTTAGATTTTGTATTTGGGATTTTTTCTTGTTTCTTGAGATAGGCCTGGATTGCAATGTATTTTCCTCTCAGGACTGCCTTCGCTGCATCCCAAAGCATTTGGATTGTTGTATTTTCATTTTCGTTTGTTTCCATATATTTTTTAATTTCTTCTCTAATTGCCTGGTTGACCCATTCATTCTTCAGTAGGGTGTTCTTTAACCTCCATGCCTTTGGAGGTTTTCCAGACTGTTTCCTGTGGTTGATTTCAAGCTTCATAGCATTGTGGTCTGAAAGTATGCATGGTATGATCTCAATTCTTGTATACTTATGAAGGGCTGTTTTGTGATCCAGGATGTGATCTATCTTGGAGAATGTTCCATGTGCATTCGAGAAGAAAGTATATTCTGTTGCTTTGGGATGCAGAGTTCTAAATATATCTGTCAAGTCCATCTGATCCAATGTATCATTCAGGGCCCTTGTTTCTTTATTGATCCTGTGTCTAGATGATCTCTCCATTGTTGTAAGTGAAGTATTAAAGTCCCCTGCAATTACCACATTCTTAGCAATAAGGTGCTTATGTTTGTGATTAATTGTTTTATATATTTGGGGGCTCCTGTATTCAAGCATAGATATTTATAATTGTTAGCTCTTCCTGAAGGATAGACACTGTAATTTTTATATAATGCCCTTCTTCATCTCTTGTTCCAGCCTTTAATTTAAAGTCTAGTTTGTCTGATACAAGTATGGCCACTCCAGCTTTCTTTTTACTTCCAGTAGCATAGTAGATAGTTCTCCATCCCCTCACTTTCCATCTGCAGGTGTCCTCAGGTCTAAAATGAGTCTCTTGTAGACAGCAAATAGATGGGTCTTATTTTTTATCCATTCTGATACCCTATTTCTTTTGGTTGGCGCATTTAGTCCATTTATATTCAGTGTTATTATAGAAAGATATGGGTTTAGAGTCATTGTGATGTTTGTAGGTTTCATGCTTGTAGTGATGTCTCTTGTACGTTGTCTCACAGGATCCCCCTTAGCATCTCTTGTAGGGCTGGTTTAGTGGTGACAAATTCCTTAAGTTTTTGTTTGTTTGGGAAGACCTTTATCTCTCCTTCTATTCTAAATGACAGACTTGCTGGATAAAGGATTCTCGGCTGCATATTTTTGCTGTCTAGCACCCTGAAAATCTCGTGCCAATTCTTTCTGGCCTGCCAAGTTTCAAAAGAGAGATCAGTCACGAGTCTTATAGGTCTCCCTTTATATGTGAGGGCACGTTTACCCCTTGCTGCTTTCAGAATTTTCTCTTTATCCTTGTATTTTGCCAGTTTCACTATGACATGTTGTGCAGAAGTTCGATTCAAATTATGTCTAAAGGGAGTTCTCTGTGCCTCTTGGATTTCAATGCCTTTTTCCTTCCCCCAATCTGGGAAGTTCTCAGCTATGATTTCTTCAAGTACACCTTTAGCACCTTTCCCTCTCTCTTCCTCCTCTGGAATACCAATTATGCATAGATTATTTCTCTTTAGTGCATCACTTAGTTCTCTAATTTTCCCCTCATACTCCTGAATTTTTTTATCTCTCTTTTTCTCAACTTCCTCTTTTTCCATAATTTTATCTTCTAATTCACCTATTCTCTCCTCTGCCTCTTCAATCCGAGCTGTGGTTGTCTCCATTTTATTTTGCAGCTCATTAATAGCATTTTTTAGCTCCTCCTGGCTGTTACTTAGTCCCTTGATCTCTGTAGCAAGAGATTTTCTGCTGTCCTTTATACTGTTTTCAAGCCCAGCAATTAATTTTATGACTATTATTCTAAATTCACTTTCTGTTATATTGTTTAAATCGTTTTTGATCAGTTCGTTAGCTGTCGTTATTTCCTGGAGGTTTTTTTGAGGGGAATTCTTCCGTTTCATCATTTTGGATAGTCCCTGGCGTGGTGAGGACCTGCAGGGCACTTACCCTGTGCTGTCTTGAATAACTTGTGTTGGTTGGCGGGGCCACATTCAGACCTGATGTCTGCTCCCAGCCCACCGCTGGGGCCACAGTCAGACTGGTGTGTACCTTCTCTTCCCCTCTCCTAGGGGTGGGATTCACTGTGGGGTGGCGTGGTCCGTCTGGGCTACTTGCACAGTGCCATGCTTGTGGTGCTGGGGATCTGGCGTATTAGCTGTTGTGGATCAGCAAAGTGAACAGGGGGAAGAGGGGCAGGCTCAGCTCGCTTTTCCTTTGGTGATCCGCTTCAGGAGGGGCCCTGCGGCACCAGGAGGGAGTCAGACCTGCCACCAGAGGGATGCATCTGCAGAAGGACAGTGTTGGGTGTTTGCCTAGTGCAAGCAAGTTCCCTGGCAGGAACTGGTTCCCTTTGGGATTTTGGCTGGTGGATGGGCGAGGGAGATGGCGCTGGCGAGCGCCTTTGTTCCCCGCCAAGCTGCGTTCTGTCATCTGGGGCTCAACAACTCTCCCTCCCGTTGTCCTCCAGCCTCCCGCTCTCCGAGCAGAGCTGTTAGCTTATAACCTTCCAGATGTTAAGTCCCGCTTGCTGTCAGAACACACTCCATCCGGCCCCTCCTCTTTTGCAAGCCACACTCAGAGGCTCTGCTTTGCCAGCAGTCTGCCCCTCCGCCCCAGCTCCCTCCCGCCAGTCCGTGTAGCGTGCACCGCCTCTCCGCCCTTCCTACCCTCTTCCGTGGACCTCTTGTCTATGCTTGGCTCCAGAGAATCAGTTCTGCTAGTCTTCTGGCGATTTATTTAGGCAGGTGTGGGTGGAATTTAAGTGATCTGCAGGATGAGGTGAGCCCAGCGCCCTCCTACTCTGCCATCTTCCGGTGTGCTGTTTCAAAGGGGCACATGCACTCCAATGATTATAGCAACACTGTCAACAATATCCAAAGGCTGGAAAGAGCCCAAATGTCCATTGATGGATGAATGAATAAAGAAGATGTGGTATATATACACAATGGAGTATTACTCAGCAATCAAAAAGAATGAAATCTTGCCATTTGCAACTATGTGGATGGAGCTAGAGGGTATTACGCTAATCAAAATTAGTCAGAGAAAGACAAATGTCATATGACTTCATTCATATGAGGAATTCAAGATACAAACAGATGAACATAATGGCAGGGAAGCAAAAATAAGATAAAAACAAGGTTGGGGCGCCTGGGTGGCGCAGTCGGTTAAGCGTCCGACTTCAGCCAGGTCACGATCTTGCGGTCCGTGAGTTCGAGCCCCGCGTCGGGCTCTGGGCTGATGGCTCAGAGCCTGGAGCCTGTTTCCGATTCTGTGTCTCCCTCTCTCTCTGCCCCTCCCCCGTTCATGCTCTGTCTCTCTCTGTCCCAAAAATAAATAAACGTTGAAAAAAAAATTAAAAAAAAAAAAAGATAAAAACAAGGAGGAGGTCAAAACATAAAAGAGTCATAAATATAAAGAAAAAATTGAGGGTTGTTGGAGGGGTTGTGAGTAGAGGCTTGGGCTAAATGAGTAAGGGGCATAAAATAAGACCGTTGTTAGGATGAGCATTGGGTATTATACAAAGAGGATGAAATCATTGGAATCTACTCCTGAAATCATTATTGTACTATATGCTAACTTAGATATAAGTTTAATAATTAATATAATAATAATAAATACTGAGAGAAAAAGATTAAAAGAAAAGGAAACTTTGCTGCAAACCAGTTCAACCTGCATCCTTCTCTCAACCCTAAGTCTTTAAAGAAGTTCCCTGGCACCAATAGGGGTTAGGAGAATAAAACAGAAACATTGGTAAAGGAATATGATCCTGTGCAACCTCACAAGATGTTATTATACCCCAGGAAGAATAGGGGGCAGCCAAATGCTCATTTTGCTACCAGTTTTTACTCATGTAGCCATGAGATACACTGATGGAGATTCAAAAAAAATTTAAGTGAAGAAGCTTTGTGGTTAGAATGAGGAAGAAGAACAGATGGTAGAGTGGACCTAATAGCTAAAAATCAAGTGGAAATATGCATCTCAGTTGCATATGCCAACATAAAGGAGTGACTCTCAAAGATTAGGAAGGAAATGTCCAAACAGGAATTATCTTGTTTTGGATGCTGATTGATAACCATAATGTTTCCCTGCATGCCTCCCCCACCAACATCATTCAGTCCACCAGGAGTCATTGAGGCTCTGTCCTCAATACAGTGATATACAATATTACACAGTGTCTCTACTTCCACTGACATGCTCTGAGAGAATATATGCACCAGGGAATTGTTCCTTCAAAGAAAAAATGATGGTGGAGGGAAAATGTGGGAGTGATTAAATGTAAAGCAAAAATGTCTTAAGAAAACCCCGAATTGACTAATATTATGTTTTCTGCCTCTCATCATATTCTAAAATTAGCACTAAGATCATGTTGATTTACAGAAAAATAAAGTTAAAAATTCTATTCAGTATTATAGTTCTTTAAGAGTCCTCCTGTGCCAGGCACTGTGCTATACACTAAGTGCACAATAGTGCCCTTCTTTGTGAAGCCCTCTACTGGGGGTGACAGATACCTTCTTGGTAAGAAAATATTACTGACATCTTGCAGCCAAAGCCAAAGGTTTAATAAACCTTTAAAAAATAAATAAATGTACTAGCACATATATAATCCACAAGAAAGCAGTATCCCACTGGTTTATCCATTGTCTTAAGTGTTTTTGAAACTTCTGTTTGCAGAGCCAGTGTACCAGCCACATAAGAATATCATCCTTATTGCTTCAGAGGATACTATCCATGACCTCATATGCCAGCTTTGATAAACTAAGGCACACCTGTTTATTCTCTATTCTGGCCTAAATCCTGGGGAGATCCAGCTAACGAATAGAAAAGAAGAAGCATAATGGAACAGGCAAAGAGCCATATGGCCAGACTGAAGGGAACCAGAAGATGTGCTTACAGACTTCTTTCTAGTTCAATAGTTGCTTCTTGAGCCCACCGTGTGATAAACACTCTTGTGCATACTGAGGAATCACAGATAAGGACGATTTTTGAGTGCTCCACTTAAAGAGTTTATATATCCTTCCAACAGCTTTAAATAAACTCGGCTTGTACAAAGGAAGGGACACAGGTTAAAATTAAAAAACATAACAAGTCTGTGTACTACATCAACAGAATCTACCCAGGATAATGTCCCTTATTTGAAGGTTTCCCAGTTATAAATTTCATTTTTGTTCCATTTCTCCTTTGGACTCACTCTCCAAACTGTGACCTTGGAAAGCCAATCCCAACAAAACAAGAGCCTCAGTTTCCCTGGCCCAGTACACTGAGACCTCAAAAAAGATACACTCTCCTGCTGTGCTCATCTGCATCTTCAGTGAGACAGACCAGTCAAATCTGTCTCTTCAGCTTATATAATCCATTAAGGAAAAACAATCAGACTCAATTCAGAAGCACCCTGACTGAGTTAGTGAGCATTCATGTTCTGATGTTTTAGATATAACTGGCTAATCACCATAAGCTGAAGACTTCCTAAACATTGGGAAAATCCACATTACATTAATTCTGTCTTGCCTATCTAGATTTTGATATTCAAAAGTCTTATACCCATGTGATTTTTTTTCTCACCATTCATCTTTATATCACCATCATCTGTTCAAAAGCCAAGTAAAAGCCCTGATCTAGGGGCACCTGGGTGGCTCAGTCAGTTAAGCATCCAACTTTAGCTCAGGTCATGATCTCACCATTGGTGGGTTAGAGCCTGCATAGGGCTCTGCTGTTAGCAAGGAGTCCACTTCAGATCCTCTGTCCCCTTCTCTCTGCCCCTCCCCTGCTCATGCTCTTTCTCAAAAATAAGTAAACATTAAAATAAGTCTTGATCTATATGCATTCAATCAGACAATCTTAGATAACTACTGAGTAAACAGCCTAAAGCTTTGTTTTTCTTTTTAATAAATCAGTTATCTAGTTGATGTATTTGTTGAAAGGATATTAATATAAACCAAAGGCATCACACGCCTTTACATGAATTTACATTTCAGGTAAAATTTTTATCCTTGAGAAAATCTATCTATCTATCTAGTGAGAGTGTGTAAATTGAATCATTTGAATATACAAAAAGCCCATATAAATAGACAACAAAGAGACATACAACAGAAAAATGAGAAAAGAATATGAATAAATTCACAGAAAAGCAGATTAATATAACCAACAAACATAAGAAACTCCTCAAATTCACTAATATTCTTATAATTGGAAAGTAAGTTAAAGATGATGGATCACTAGGCCTATTGAACTGGCAAAAATTAAGAACAGCAACACCTATAGCTGGGATTAACATGAAGTAAAATTGTACCAACGTGCATTGTTAGTGAAAATATGAAAGGTGAAATCAGTCTGGCAACAGTTATTCAGATTAAAAGTATGTATTGGGGCGCCTGGGTGGCGCAGTCGGTTAAGCGTCTGACTTCAGCCAGGTCACGATCTCACGGTCCGTGAGTTCGAGCCCCGCGTCAGGCTCTGAGCTGATGGCTCAGAGCCAGGAGCCTGCTTCCCATTCTGTGTCTCCCTCTCTCTCTGCCCCTCCCCCGTTCATGCTCTGTCTCTCTCTGTCCCAAAAATAAATAAACGTTGAAAAAAAAAATTAAAAAAATAAAATAAAATAAAAGTATGTATACCCTTAGAGCCAATAATATTACCCCTAAGAATCTATCCTGTAGAATAAAAATATCAATATGTTCAGAAATACATGAAATCATTAGATTGCAGTATTAATAGCAATGAGAGAAAAGTGAAAACAATAAATTTACATTGAAAGGTGAATACTGAATAAACTATGATACACGCACACTATGAAATTATGCATCCATTAGAAGAACGAATTAAAGGTATACCAGACAACTTGAAAAACATTCATATAATATGAAGATTTTTTGAGAAACAATTACTTTTCAAAATTCTGTATCTACATATTATGTGTACATGGATATGTATAAATTGTATATAGATATACATATAGATACATGCATATGTTTATACATGAATACTCATTTTATGAGTACAGAGGATTAAACACATTAAGTTGTTAATATAGGGTACCTTGTACATAGGGAGGGTAGAACTAATACAGCATAGGGTGAGGAGTGAGTAACAGGGAAAACATGCAAAAATGGAAAACATAAAAGGAGCACTGACTTTAAAACAAAAAGTGTATAATTGATCATATATGTAAAATTAGGTATATGCATGGGACTATTAAATTGACTAAAAATAATTTCAGAAAATTAAAAAAAAAAAGTAATAAGAGCCTAGAAAAAAACATCAGAGAATAGCTAACTAATGCTGGAATGGAAAAAAAGAAAAAAAGAAAAAAGAAAAGAAAAAGAAAAAAGAAAACATAGTGGTAGATTTCATCATTAAAAAAATTAAAAACACTTTAGTGGCACCTGGGTGGCTCAGTCGGTTGGGCCGCCAACTTCGGCTCAGGTCACAATCTTGCGGTCCGTGAGTTCGAGCCCCGCGTCGGGCTCTGTGCTGACGGCTCAGAGCCTGGAGCCTGTTTCAGATTCTGTGTCTCCCTCTCTCTGACCCTCCCCCATTCATGCTCTGTCTCTCTCTGTCTCAAAAATAAATAAACGTTAAAAAAAATTAAAAAAAAATTAACACTTTAAATGTCAAAAAACACTATAAGCAGAATTAATAGAAATCAAGAAACAAGAAATGCAATAATTATGACAATAGGATGACATATTTCATACATAAAATGCTTTTACAAAACAGTAAGAATTTTATACCACTTTGAAAAACAAAGAGCATGAAAGAATAACAAAAGAAATAAATAGAGGGAGAAGAAGATGGCAATGGAGTAGAGTACCCTAGGCTTGTCTCGTCCAATGAACACAATGAGATAACTACCAAATCATCTGAAATACCACAGAAATTGACCTGAAGACTGACAGAACAAACTCCAAAACTAAAGGGAGAGAAGAGGCCACACTGAAGAAGAAGGCAGAGACTTAGACAAAATACCAAGACAGAGGTGGGGGGAGCCTGGGTGGCTCAGTCAGTTAAGCATCCAACTTCAGCTCAGTTCATGGTCTCAAGGTTCATAAATTCAAGCCCCACATCAGACTCTGTGCTAACAGCTCAAAGTCTGGAGCCTGCTTCAGATTCTGTGTCTCCCTTGCTCTCTCTGCCCCTCTCCTGCTCACACACTCTCTCTCTCAAAAATAAATAAACATTAAGCATTTTTCTAAAAAAATACTAAGACAAAGGAATTCATCCCAAATCAATCCCAAATGAACAGCCTAAAGCTATGCCCAGAGATCTAAGTAAAACAGATATAAGTAACATGCCTGATGGAGAATATAAAACAATAATCATAAAGATATTCACTGGGCTTGAGAAAAGAAGATATTATTGAGACCCTTACAGCAGAGGTAAAAGAGCTAAATACCCCAGAAATTGGCCTGAAGCCTGACAGAAAAAAAAAAAAAAACACAACTCAAAGGAGAAAAGAGGCCACATTGAAAAAGGTAGGAAGTACAGAGATGTGGTATAGGGGAGAAATGGATCATAAGTGCTGCAGAGGGGAGGAAGCTGTGGTCCTGGAAAAAGGTGAGAGAAAGAGGAGCACACAGTGAAACACAAAAGGAGAATGTTACCCCAAAGCCATTGGGTTGGAAAACAAAAGGAGATAAATTTCATGAGTTCTTGCAACCAGCTGGGCTTAAAGCGTGGAGTTTGAAAGATCAGCAAGCTTGGCTAGGATAGAGACCTGAGGGTATGCCCTGCTCATGGAGAGAAGGCAGGCAAACAACAACAGGGGCAGACAGTGTGAAAATAGCAACTGGAAGAATGTCTGGGGCAGAACGTTGCTGGTAGGCACAATTCACAGAAACACCTCTCCAGGAACAGGGGAGCTGGATGGCACCATTTCCCTCCCCATCCACTCAGTATAAACACAGAACAGCACAGCTCCAACACTGGCTTCCTAACTTGCTTACATCTCCAACACTGGCTTCCCAAATTGCTTACACCAAGCTCCACTGCCCTTTGCTCAGCCAGGACTGCCCTTCTGAGTCAAATTTGCCTCAGTCCCACTGTGATGGGCCCTTTCCCCAGAAGATCAGCACAAACCCCTGCCCACTCTACATCTCCTAGCCAGAAAGTTCTGCAGGGCCTCATACTGGTGAAGTTGGTGTCAGGTCTCATTTCACAAGCAGATGAGAACACACCCACTTAAAAGTAACCACATTAAGGCAAGGGATCAAACACTGCTCATAGAAGGCAAGAAGAGCCTCTACAGATGTCTGGTCTGAAGGACAGAGCAGCCACAACACAGCAGCAGAGCACACACCTGAGAAACCCCATGAAGTACCAAAACCTGGGCACTACAGGACTTCTTCATAAGGCCATTACTCTCAAGAGCAGGAGACATAACTGGCTTTTCTAACACAAAGAAAAATGCAGAGACTTAGGCAAAATGCCAAGATGGAGGAATTCATCCCAAATCAAATAATAACATAAGGCCATGTCCAGAGATCTAAGCAAAACAGATATAAGTAGCATGACTGATGCAGAATTTAAAGCAACAACCATAAGGATACTCACTGGGCTTGAGTGAGACTCTTACAAAAGAGATAGGAGTTTAAAAAAAAGAATCAATCAGACATGAAAAATGGAATAAATGAGATTGGAAACAAGCTTGATGCAATGAACAGTAAGCTGGAAAAAGCAGAGGAATGAATTAGTGACCTAGAAGACAATATAATGGAAAATAATGAAGCTGAATCAAAGATAGAATTATGGAACATGAGAATAGACTTAGGGAACTCAAAGACTCCATCAAATGTAATAACATTTGTATTATAGGAGTCCCAGAAGAAGAGAGAAGAAGGGGGGGGGGGGGGGGAATTTATTTTAAGAAAAAATAGCAGAACTCTCTCTAAAACTGGGGAAGGAAAACAGATCTCTAGATCCAGGAGTCACAAATAACTCTCATCAAAGTCACCAAAAGAAGGACAACCCTAAGACATTGTAATGAAATTTGAAAAAATATAGTGATAAAGAAAAAAATCTTAAAAGGAGCAAGACAAAAGAAGTCATTAACTTATAAGGGAAAACCCATAAGGATAGCTGAAGATTTCTCAACAGAAACTAGGCAAACCAAAAGGGAGAGAAATGATATATTCAAAGAGCTGAATGGGAAAAATCTGCAGCCAAGAATACTTTATCCAGCAAGCTATCATTGAGAATAGGAGAGAAAAAGAGTTTTCCAGACAAACAAAAACTAAAGGAATTCATGACCACTAAACCAGCCCTGCAAGAAATACTAAAGGGGACTCTTTGAGTGCAAAGGAGAGAACAAAAGTGACAAAGATAAGATAGGATCAGAGAAAACCTCCAGAAACTATGAAAAAACAAGTAATAAAATGGTAATAAATACATATCTATTAATAATTCCTTTGAGTGTTGGGGCACTTGGGTGGCTCAGCCTGTTAAGCATCTGACTATGGCTCATGATCTCATGGTTCATGAGTTTGAGCCCCACATCTGGCTCACTGCTGTCAGTACAGAGCCCACTTTGTATCCTCTGTCTCCTTTCTGCCTGCCCCTCCCCCACTTTCACTCATTCTCTCAAAAATAAATAGATTTTAAAAAATAATTACTTTAAATGTAAATGATTTAAACATTCCAATCAAAAGACATAAGATGTCAGAATGGATTTTTTAAAAAAAGACCCATAAATATGCTACCTACAAGATATTCATTTTAGACCTAAAGACACTCGCAGATTGAAAGTGAAGGGGTGGAGGGGGCGCTTGGGTGGCTCAGTCAGTTAGGCGTCCGACTTCAGCTCAGGCCAGGATCTCAGAGCTCATGAGTTCAAGCCCAGAGTCAGGCTCTGTGCTGACAGCTCTGGGCCTGGAGCCTTGCTTTGGATTCTCTGTCTCCCTCGCTCTCTGCCCCTCCCCCATTCCTTCAAAAATAAACATTAAAAAAATTATTTTAAAAAGAAAGTGAGGGGGTGGAGAAACATTTATCATTCAAATGGATACCAAAAGAAACTCAGAGTAGCAATACTTGTATCAGACAACCTAGACTTTAACACTAAGACTGGAAAAGAGGCAGAAAAGGGCATGATGTTAATCATAAAGGGGACAATCCAAAAAGCAGGCATAACAATTGTAAATATTTATGCACCCAAAATAGAACAATCCAAATATATAAAACAATTAATAACAAACAAAAAGGAACTAATTGGTAATAACACAATAATAGTAGGGGACTTTAACACCTCACATACATCAATGGGCAGATCTAAACAGAGAATCAACAAGGAAACGATGACTTTGAATGACACACTGGACTGGATGTACTTAACAGATATATTCAGAACATTCCTTCCTAAAACAGCAAAACATACCTTCTTGCCAAGTGCACATGGAACATTCTCCAAAATAGATCACCTATTACATCACAGATAAGGCCTCAATAAATACAAAAAGGTCAATTTCATACCATACCTCTGACCACAATGCTATGAAATTAGAAGTCAAACTCACGAAAAAATTTGGGAAGACCACAACTACATGGAGGTTAAATAACATGCCACTAAAGAATTACTGAGTCAACCAGGAAATTTAAAAATACATGGAAACAAATGAAAATGAATATACATGGGCCAAAATCTTTGGAATGTAGCAAAAGTGGTTCTAAGAGGTAATTTTACAGCAATACACGTCTACCTCAAGAAGTAAGAAAAATCTCAAACAACCTAACCTTACCTAAAGGAGCTAGAAAAAGGAAAACAAACAAAGCCTAAAGCCAGCAGAAAAAGGGAAATAAAAAAGATTGGAACAGAAATAAAATGATATAGAAACTAAAAGAAACAATAGGAGAGACTGATGAAACCAGGAGCTGATTCTTTGAAAAAAAATTAATTAAATTGATAAAGCTCTAGCCAGGCTTATCAAAAAGAAAAGAGAAAGGACCCATATAAATAAAACCACAAATGAGAGAAGAGAAATAACAACCAGTACCACAGAAATACAAACAATTTTAAGAGAATATTATGAAAAACTATATGCCAACAAATTGGACAACCTGGAAGAAATGGATAAATTCCTAGAAACATAAACTACCAAAACTGAAAAAGGAGAAAATAGAAAACTTGAACAGACTGATAACAAGCAAAGAAATTGAATCAGTAATCAAAAATCTCCCAAAACACAATGGCTTCATAGGTGAGTTCCACCAAACATTAAAGAAGAGTTAATATCTTTTTTCTCAAACTATTCCAAAAAATAGAAATGGAAAGAAAACTTCCAAATTCATTCTATGAGGCCACCATTACCCTGATACCAAAGCCAGACAAAGACTCCACTAAAAAAGAGAACTACAGACCAGTATCCCTGATGAACACGAATGCAAAAATTCTCAACAAGATACTAGTAAATCAAATCCATCAGTACATTAAAAGAATCATTCACCACAATCAAGTAGGATTTATTTTTGGGCTGCAAGTGTGGTTCAATATTCACAAATCATATCAATCAATGTGATACACCACATTAATAAAAGAAAGGATAAAACCCTATCTATTGAGAACCCTCTCAACAGATGCAGAAAAAGCATTGGACAAAATACAACATCCATTCATAATAAAAACCCTCATCAAAACAGAGCAAGAACATAAGAAAGGCTATATATGAACAATTCACAGCCAATATCCTCAGGGGGGAAAAACTGAGAGCTTTTCCTCCATGATCAGGAACAAGGCAGGGATATGCACTCTCACCAATGTTATTTAACACAGTACTGGGAGTCCTAGCCTTAGCAATCAGACAACACAAAAAAATAAAAGGAATCCAAATCTGCAAGGAATTCACCAGTTACAGATGACACAATATTCTATATAGAAAACTCAGAACACTCCACCAAAAAATTGCTAGAACTGGTAAATGAATTCAGTAAATGAATTTGCAGGATACAAAATCAGTGTACAGAAATCTGTTGCATTTCTATACAATAATAATGAAGCAGGAGAAAGAGGAATTAAGGCATCAGTCCCATTTACAACTGCATCAAAAACACTAAGATACCTAGGAATAAACCTAACCAAAGAGATGAAAGCCCTGTATCCTGAACACTATAAAACACTGATGAAAGAAATTGAAGATGATGCAACGAAATAGAAAACATAGGTAGATATGCCTTTTCAAATATTGCTGGTAGTATCTTTCTGCAAAGCACTTTGACAATTTGTACCAAAAGCATTACAAATGTCAATGTCCTTGAACTCAGTAGTTTCATTTATAAAATTAACCCCAGTGAAATCATCCGAAAAGACACAATGGTTTATATATACAGATGTCTATTATAGCATTATTCATAGCAGAAAACTGGAGATGGCCTAAATGTGGAATGGAGAATTATTTAAGTAAATGCCAAAAGACGGAATATTTTTGTAGCCATTAAATATTTAATGTAGCCAAAAATATTTAATGACATGATATGGGCAAATATTAGTATAGCATTAAATCTAAAAGTCATGAAAAAATACTCTATATTCTGATGTACCAATTTTTGAACATATATTTGTACATAAAAAAAGACTAAAAAAGTGAAAATAATGTTATGTATTGAAATTAAGATTTTTTAATGCTTTTAGTATTTTATAAACTTCATATACTTGGTATCAATTAACACATTATTGTTAATTAACACATATTGTTAACATTTTCTTCAAGTAATTAACTAAGGCAATCATTAGTCTTAGTCTTTTCTGATTTTCAAATCAATTTTGAGCAGGATAAAAAGTGTATCACAGGCCTCAGTTAATAATCCAAAGATTCAGCAAAGTGCCATTGATTAGCACTAGGATTCCATGTACCTTCCAAGTCAGCTTCACTATACCAGTCTTGACAGATTGTGTGTTTGTGTGTGTGTGTGTGTGTGTGTGTGTGTGTGTGTAGTACTACCTGCTTTCCAAGTATTGAATGCCACTTAAAAATATCATTGATCTGCCCCTGCCTCCATATTAATCTTCTGTTATGAACCTGAGACATTCCTCAAATTGCCTTACTCTTGGTAAGTGTTAATTCCAACAGTAGTCTCCAAACATTTGATCTCATAACCCTATCTATAAAAATCATTTGAACACACAACTCTACTAGCCTTATATTTATTTTTAAATGTGTATGTATTACTGTTAATATACTATATAATATAAATTATTCAAAAATTTAAAAAAAGAACATGATAAAAAATATAAATGGAAGTTCTAGTATTTTGTCCCTAAACCTTAATGGATCATTTTAAAACTCCCAAAGATATAGGGCCCTGCTATGGAGATCACAGCCATAGACCACACTTTCTAATCCCACTACCCATTTTATTGCCACACTGCGTCTAGAGCCATGTTGTGAAATTCCAGAATGCCTTAAACTTGAGTTAATTCAAACTATCACAATATTCATAACAGAGCTCACTTGTACTATGGAAGAATCATGTCCTTCCTATGCCCTATTTTCTCTTGGCAAAATCTGGATTTTTATATATAAAACACTGCATACAGTATAGTACAACTATGTTTATATTATTGTTGTTGTCATCTTTTGATAATGATTACTACTACTATGACTGTGACCACTTTACAGGTATAAGTAAGTGATAATATTCTTTAGTTCTTTTAGATGTTTCAGTATATACCTCTGCAGATTTTTGAAGGTTTTCATGGCATGGAGCAAGAAGGGATGCTTTCTCCCATTTCTGTGCAACTTGATTGGCTTCTTCTATCTTCTGATCACAACTTTTTTGAGAATTTAGCAATGTCAACTCATAAAATTCTTGAATATCTGTGAAAATATTTAAGGCAAGGATCAAATGTCATGTACCATCACAAAAATTGCTTCTGCATATATGTATATATGAAAAAATTTGCTAATTAAAAGAACTACATACACATGATCCCAAAGAACAATAACAAAAATAAGGAAATCATTAAAACTGCATTTTTATCTGCATGAGAATTCTTATAGGAGCTATATTCATAATTGCAAAAGCTGGAAGCAACCAAGATGACTTTCAATCAATGAATAGATAAAATATAGTAAATTCATATTCAATGATAAGGAGGAATGAGGTATCAAGTTAAGCAAAAACATAGAAGATTCTTAAATGCTAAGTTTCAAAAGCCAGTCTGAAAAGGCAACCTATTGTTTGAGTTAACTTATATAATATTTTAGAAAAAGCAAAAGTAAAGAGACAGTAAAATTATCAGTGATCACTAGAGGTTCTGGGAGTGGGGCGGAGGATTAAATAGATAAAGCACAGGGTGATGAAAATATTCTGTAATGATACTGCAGTAGTGGACACCTAACAAGAAGCATTTGTCAAAGCCCATAGAACATTACAGCACAGAGAGTAAACCTTAATGTATGCAAATTTTTAAAAATAATTTTGGAGGTCAGGGAATCCCAAGATGAAACACAGATTAAGACAAAATAATCTAACTGTATTACAAATGTATGAAACAACCTCCCTGAAGGCAGTAGGAGAAAAAGGTGTCCTACAAACGAGTAGAAACTGTAAAACCAAAGACAAAGGAATTATTACAAAAGAACCCTCTCTATTTTCTAGTTGGTAAATTTGTTTCCCATGGAATAGTACAAGTTAGGAACTTTGGAACCACTGTACATATATACTAGAATTAAACAGTTAAATGAATGGAGGATGGTGGGCACCAGGTTTCTCACTATTGGAGTAGGGGGTTACAAACAAGTAGGTGGAGACAGGTAGGGAGTAGGGTACTAGAATGATCTATATGATTTTGGATTCAATTGGAAACATCAGTATAAACTCTTTTTTAGCTTAATATGGGTACAAATGAATACATATAGAAATATTTGCAGATGTGTATGTACAAAGGTTAGTACACACACAGATGTTTTCTTAATCAATATGCTGAAAGGACCTAGAATTAATGAAACCCCAGTAAGAATAAGCACAATTAATATATGAACAATTCATATGGCCTCTATATAGCATTCTCCGCTATATAGAATATATATATATAAGAATAATGAATAAATAAAGTAGTATTGGATTAGAATTGAGGCTATGTGTATAAATTCAAAATTTTTAAAAGGAATGGAAGGAAGGAAGGAAAAAAGAGGAAGGAAGAAGGAGGACAAAGGAAGAAAGAGGAGGAAGGGTAAAAGGGAGAAAAGGAGTGAGACAGATACAGAAAACTATGATTGGAAATAAAAATGATTATGTATCTATATGTTTCCTAGTTCTATTATACATTTGTAGGCTGAGAGGGCAGAGCGGGAAAAACAATCCAAGAGCAAGTACACCTAGGCCCCAGATCTTGGTTTCAGTAAAGAAATCAGGGCTTCTTAAGTTAAAAACTCAATTGGTGGGTTAAACAGCAGATTAAATAAAGTAGAACTGGAAAATATTCCCAAAGAAATTACCCAGAATTCAACATAAGAGAAGATGAAATAGAACATATGAAATTATAATTTGAATGTATAAAATATGGATAAGAAAGCCAAGTATTTTTCTAATAGATATCTTTGAGGAGAAAATAGGATAAATAACAAGTCCTAGTTAAAGAGACGATAGATATAAAATTTCTAGAACTTACGAAAATATGAATTCACAGATACTGAAAGTAAGAACTTACACAAAAGAGAATAAACAAAAGCTATGTACATACCATAATAAAATTGCAGAATACCAAAGACAATGCAAGGATCTTAAAATCAGTCAGAGAAAAAAGACTAATCAGACTTCTCAAAAGCAATAATGGAAGCCAGACAACAGTAGAATAAAAACTTAAAATTTTTTAGAGAAAATAAATATGAGCATAGAATTATGTTCCTTTGCAAATCATATATCTGATTTAAAAAAAAAAACTTTGGGGCACCTGGGTTGCTCAGTCAGTTGAGCGTCCGACTTTGGCTCAGGTCATGATCTCACAGTTTGTGGGTTTGGGCCCCGCATCAGGCTCTGTGCTGCTTGCTCAGAGCCTGGAGCCTGCTTCAGATTCTGTGTCTCCTCTCTCTGCCCCTTCCCCGCTCATGCTTTGTCTCACTCTGTTTCTCAAAAATACATAAATGTAAAAAAAAAAAATTTAAAAAAAAAACCTTATTTCTAGAGCATGTAAAGAATGCTCAAAACAATAAGACACTAAGCAATCCAATTGAAAAATGGCCAAAAGATTTGAACTGGCACTTCACTAAAGAAAATAATAGATGGCAAAAAAAAAAAAAAAAAAAACCCACATGGTAAGATTCAACATCATTGGTCACTAGGGAAATGAAAAATCAAAACCACAATGAGATACCACTATTTATTTATTAGAATGGCTAAATTAAAAACACTGATCATACCAAGGATTGATGGGGATGTGAAGGAACTGGAACTCTCATGACACTGATACTGAAAATGAAAAATGTTATAACCACTTTGAAAAACAGTTTTTCAGTTTCTTAAAAAGTTAAGCATACAACTACTGTATGATCCAACCATTCATGTTCTAGGTATTATCTAAGAGAAAGGAACACATATATGTCCCTATGAAAAGTCAAATCTGGAAACAACCCAAATGTTTGTCAATAGATGAATGAATAAACACATTGTGAAATATCCATACAGTAAAATACTATTCAGCAATAAAAAGTAACAAACTATTGATACACACAACATAGATGAATCTCAAAATAATCAAGTGAAAAAAGTCAGACAAAAGTGAGTGCATGTTTTATACCAGTTAAAAAAATTCTAGAAAATATAAATTCTATATTGACAGAAAAAAAAATTCAGTGGTGCCTAGGAATGGGGGTTGGGGTGAAGGCTGGCAGGAACAGGTGAGTGGGAGGGATTATCAAGGGACAAGAGGAAACTTTAAGCAGCAATGTATATGTTTACTATCTTGATTGTACTAATAGTTGCACTAAAATATACATATTTCAAAACATATTAAACCATGCACTCCACATGTGTAGTTTATTATGTATCAATTACACTTCAATAAAGAAAGTGAAAAAGACAAGGTATGAATTTAGAGGAGACATTTTCATCACACATAGGCAAAGGAACAGTATCTACATATGCAAAGCCCAACAAATCAAAAAGGAAAAGACATATAAGTTAAAAGGAAGAAAAACAGGTCAAAAGTATGAACAGGCATTTCACAGTGAAGGAAATGTACATCACTGATAAAAATAAAAAGATATAGGGGCACTTGGGTTGCTCTTCAGTTAACTGCCCAACTTCAGCTCAGGTCATGATCTCATGTTTCGAGAGTTTAAGCCTCATGTCAGGCTCTGTGCTGACAGCTAAGACCCTGGAGCCTGCTTCAAATTCTGTGTCTCCCTCTCTCTCTGCCTCTCCCCCGCTTGCGCTCTCTTTCTCTCTCAAAAATAACTAAACATTTAAAAAATTAATAAAAAAGAAAAAGATATGGATCAATAGCAACTTTTATTTATTCCTGATGAGTGGAATTGCTATAACCACTTAAGAAAATAATCTTGTCTTATCTTGTAAAATTGAACATTTATTTCTCCTATAATCTAGCATTTCTACTACCCAGTACACATCTTAAATGAACTCTTGCACATATGCACCAGGAAACAAACCAAAATTTTCATAGTAGCAGAGATCATAATAGCAAAAAATTATGAACCAGTCCAATGTCCATCAAAAGGAAAATGAATAAATGTGGCATATTCTCAAAATAGAATTTATGCAGTAGTGAAAATGAATAAATTCCAGTTATCATGAAATTACATGAATAAATCTTGAAAACAATGCTCAATGATGAAAGCAAGTCTCAGCATGAAAATATTTTTGTAAAGTTCACAAACACACAAAACTAAACTATATATGTATTTTTAGGCATACATATATACATATGTGAAGAAATATTTAGACCAAAACAAAGAAGCACATGAAAAGATATAATTACCTCAGCAGAAGGGGTGGGCAAGAAAATGGGGTGAGGGAGGAATACAGGTAGATGCAAATAGCAATGGTCAAGTTCTAGATTTGGGTTGTGATTCCAGAAATGCTTATTGTTTTATTATGCTGCATGTATTATCTATAAATCACACATATTGTCTTGTATATATTATATATTTTTTTCTAATTTTTTTTTTAATGTTTATTTATTTTGGGGACAGAGAGAGACAGAGCATGAATGGGGGAGGGGCAGAGAGAGAGGGAGACACAGAATCGGAAGCAGGCTCCAGGCTCTGAGCCATCAGCCCAGAGCCTGAAGTGGGGCTCGAACTCACGGACCACGAGATCGTGACCTGAGCTGAAGTCGGACACTTAACCGACTGAGCCACCCAGGCGCCCCTGTATTATATATTTTTTAAATAACAAAAATTTTAAGTGTTTCATAAATATCAAGATTTACATAGAAAACTTAAAAATACTCAAATTTTACGCCGAGTTACAACTTTATTTTGCCACTGGCAATAAAGTAACTGTGAAGTCAGCTTGGAAAATGTGTAAGAACAAAAGATAAAAAGAACAAATAATATTAAAAATTCCATGAAACCACAAAAGACCCAAAATAGCGAAGGGTATTGTGAGGAAGAATAATAGCTGTGGGTCTCACAATCTCAAATTTCAAGATATATTACAACACTATAGTAATCAAAACAGTATGGCACTGGCACAAAACTAGACACAGACTAATAGAATAGGATAGAGAACCTAAAAATAAATCCACACTTATATGGTCAATTAATCTATGACAAAGGAAACAAGAACATACAATGAAAGACAGTCTCTTCAACCCCTGGTGTTGGGAAAACTGGACAGTTACATGAAAAGAATGGAACTGGACCACTTTTTTACACCATACACAAAATAAACCCAAAATGGATTAAAGACCTAAATATAAGACCTGAAACCATAAAACTCCTAAAAGAAAACATAGGCAGTAATCTCTTGGACACTGGCCTTAGCAACATATTTATGGATAGGTCTACATCAGGAAAAGTAAACAAAAGCAACATAAACTATTGCAATTACCAAAATGAAAAGGTTTTGCATAACAAAGGAATCCATCAACAAAATGAAAAGGCAACCTACTGAATGAGAGAAGATATTTGCAAACAACATACCCAACAAGGGATTAATATCCAAAATATATTAAAAAATATAACTCAACACCAAAAAATTCCAATTTAAAAAATGGGCAGAAAACATGAACAGACATTTCTCCAGAGAAGACATACAGATAACCAACAGACACATGAAAAGATCCTCAACATCACTCATCATCAGAGAAATGCAAATCCAAACCATAAGATATCATCTCACACCAATTCAAGTGTCTACTAATGAAAGAAAGAAAAAGAGAGAGAGAAAGAAAGAAAGAGAAAGAAAGAAAGACAAAACAAAAAACAAGTGGCTCAGTTGGATGAGTGCCCAACTCTTGATTTTGACTCAGGTCATGATCCCAGGGTCGTGGGATAAAGCTTCATGTTGGACTTTGCACTGAACATGGAATCTGCTTGAAGTTTCTCTCTCTCTTTCTTTCCTCTCTCTCTCTCCCCACCCCCTTCTCTCCCACTCATGCACTCTCTCTAAAATAAAAAATAAAAATAAAAATGGGGGCACCTGGGTAGTTCAGTCAGTTAAACACCTGACTCTGGATTTTGGCTCACGTCATGATCTCATAGTTCATGAGTTTGAGCTTGCATGGGGCTCTGCACTTAACAGTGCAGAGCCCACTTGGGATTCTCTGTCTCCCTCTCTCTATGCCCCTCCCCTGCTTGCAAACTCATTCTCTCTCTCCCTCTCTAAAAATAAAGAAAGTTAATTTTTTGATAAAATAAAATAAAAATTTAAAAAACAAGTGTTTGGTGAGCACATGGATCAAAAGGAACCCTTGTGCACTATTGGTGGGAATATAAATTGATGCAACCACTGTGGGAAGAGTATGGGGGTTTCTCAAAAAATTAAAAATAGAAGTACCCTATGATCCAGTAATTCCACTCCTGGGTATTTATCCAAAGAAAACAAAAACACTAATTTGAAAATACATACACATCCTTGTGTTCATTGCAGCATTGTTTACAATAGCCAAGGTATGAAAGTAACTTGAGTGTCCATCAATAGATGAATGGATAAAGAAGATGTGGTATAATACACAATAGGATATTATTCAGCCATAAATAAGAATGCTATTGTGCCATTTGCAATAATATGGATGGACCTAGAGGGTATTATGCAAAGTAAAATAAGTCAGACAGAGAAAAACAAATACCATATGATTTCACTTATATGTGGAATCAAAAACAAACAATCAAAAACAGAAACAAACTGATAAGTATAGAGAACAAACTGGTGGTTGCCAGAATGGTGGGTGATGGGGGGGGGGATGAACAAAATAGGCGAAGGGGATTAAGACGTATAAATTTCCAGTTATAAAATAAATGTTTCAGAGATAAAAAGTACAGCATAGGGAATATAGTCGATAATATTATAATAATGTTATACTGTTGTATAGTGAGAGATGGTGACTATACTTACTGTGGTGAGCACTGAGTAATAGAGAAATGTACAGAATTGTTACAACACTATGTTGAGCATATAGCAACACTATAGCTGAGCAAAATATGTCAACTACACTTCAATAATAAATATAAAAATAAAAGGAAGATAAAAGTCATACAGACATAAATCCTTCTCAGATATTTGAATATAGTAAGGGATGATAGGGTACTAATTGGGTTGACAAAAGTCAGAAGAATAAGGAATAAAAAAAAAAAGTGGAATTCGGGGCACCTGGGTGGCTCAGTCAGTTAAGCGGCTGACTTCGGCTCATGTCATGATCTCGTGGTTCCTGAGTTCGAGCCCTGCATCTGGCTCTGTGCTGACAGCTCAGAGCCTGGAGCCTGCTTCAGATTCTGAGTCTCCCCCTCTCTCTCTGCCCCTCCCCTGCTCATGCTCTGTCCCTCTCTGTCTCTCAAAAATAAATAAACATTAAGAAAATTAAAAACAAAAGTGGAATCCAAAGACATTACCTGGTCTCAAGTATTAATTAAACATAAAAGAAAAAAGAATCCCTGTAAATATTTCTGAAGCTGTATATTCTCTTTTTTTTTTTTAATTTTTTTTTATTTTTTTTGTTATATGTTTTATTTATTCTTTTTTATTTTTTTATATATGAAATTTATTGACAAATTGGTTTCCATTCAACACCCAGTGCTCATCCCAAAAGGTGCCCTACTCAATACCCATCCCCCACCTTCCCCTCCCTCCCACCCCCCATCAACCCTCAGTTTGTTCTCAGTTTTTAACAGTCTCTTATGCTTTGGCTCTCTCCCACTCTAACGTCCTTTTTTTTTTTTTTTTTTTTTTCCTTCCCCTCCCCCATGGGTTCCTGTTAAGTTTCTCAGGATCCACATAAGAGTGAAACCATATGGTATCTGTCTTTCTCTGTATGGCTTATTTCACTTAGCATCACACTCTCCAGTTCCATCCACGTTGCTACAAAAGGCCATATTTCATTTTTTCTCATTGCCACGTAGTATTCCATTGTGTATATAAACCACAATTTCTTTATCCATTCATCAGTTGATGGACATTTAGGCTCTTTCCATAATTTGGCTATTGTTGAGAGTGCTGCTATGAACATTGGGGTACAAGTGCCCCTATGCATCAGTACTCCTGTATCCCTTGGGTAAATTCCTAGCAGTGCTATTGCTGGGTCATAGGGTAGGTCTATTTTTAATTTTCTGAGGAACCTCCACACTGCTTTCCAGAGCGGCTGCACCAATTTGCATTCCCACCAACAGTGCAAGAGGGTTCCCGTTTCTCCACATCCTCTCCAGCATCTATAGTCTCCTGATTTGTTCATTTTGGCCACTCTGACTGGCGTGAGGTGATACCTGAGTGTGGCTTTAATTTGTATTTCCCTGATAAGGAGCGACGCTGAACATCTTTTCATGTGCCTGTTGGCCATCTGGATGTCTTCTTTAGAGAAGTGTCTATTCATGTTTTCTGCCCATTTCGTCACTGGGTTATTTGTTTTTCGGGTGTGGAGTTTGGTGAGCTCTTTATAGATTTTAGATACTAGCCCTTTGTCCGATATGTCATTTGCAAATATCTTTTCCCATTCCGTTGGTTGCCTTTTAGTTTTGTTGGTTGTTTCCTTTGCTGTGCAGAAGCTTTTTATCTTCATAAGGTCCCAGTAATTCACTTTTGCTTTTAATTCCCTTGCCTTTGGGGATGTGTCGAGGAAGAGATTGCTACGGCTGAGGTCAGAGAGGTCTTTTCCTGCTTTCTCCTCTAAGGTTTTGATGGTTTCCTGTCTCACATTTAGGTCCTTTATCCATTTTGAGTTTATTTTTGTAAATGGTGTGAGAAAGTGGTCTAGTTTCAACCTTCTGCATGTTGCTGTCCAGTTCTCCCAGCACCATTTGTTAAAGAGGCTGTCTTTTTTCCATTGGATGTTCTTTCCTGCTTTGTCAAAGATGAGTTGGCCATACGTTTGTGGGTCTAGTTCTGGGGTTTCTATTCTATTCCATTGGTCTGTGTGTCTGTTTTTGTGCCAATACCATTCTGTCTTGATGATGACAGCTTTGTAGTAGAGGCTAAAGTCTGGGATTGTGATGCCTCCTGCTTTGGTCTTCTTCTTCAAAATTCCTTTGGCTATTCGGGGCCTTTTGTGGTTCCATATGAATTTTAGGATTGCTTGTTCTAGTTTCGAGAAGAATGCTGGTGCAATTTTGATTGGGATTGCATTGAATATGTAGATAGCTTTGGGTAGTATTGACATTTTGACAATATTTATTTTTCCAATCCATGAGCAGGGAATGTCTTTCCATTTCTTTAAATCTTCTTCAATTACCTTCATAAGCTTTCTATAGTTTTCAGCATACAGATCCTTTACATCTTTGGTTAGATTTATTCCTAGGTATTTTATGCTTCTTGGTGCAATTGTGAATGGGATCAGTTTCTTTATTTGTCTTTCTGTTGCTTCATTGTTAGTGTATAAGAATGCAACTGATTTCTGGACATTGATTTTGTATCCTGCAACTTTGCTGAATTCATGTATCAGTTCTAGCAGACTTTTGGTGGAGTCTATCGGATTTTCCATGTATAATATCATGTCATCTGCAAAAAGCGAAAGCTTGACTTCATCTTTGCCAATTTTGATGTCTTTGATTTCCTTTTGTTGTCTGATTGCTGATGCTAGAACTTCCAGCACTATGTTAAACAACAATGGTGAGAGTGGGCATCCCTGTCGTGTTCCTGATCTCAGGGAAAAAGCTCTCAGTTTTTCCCCGTTGAGGATGATGTTAGCTGTGGGCTTTTCATAAATGGCTTTTATGATCTTTAAGTACGTTCCTTCTATCCCGACTTTCTCAAGGGTTTTTATTAAGAAAGGGTGCTGGATTTTGTCAAAGGCCTTTTCTGCATCGATTGACAGGATCATATGGTTCTTCTCTTTTTTTTTGTTAATGTGATGTATCACGTTGATTGATTTGCGAATGTTGAACCAGCCCTGCATCCCAGGAATGAATCCCACTTGATCATGGTGAATAATTCT
Organism: Lynx canadensis; assembly: GCF_007474595.2. NCBI lineage: Eukaryota > Metazoa > Chordata > Mammalia > Carnivora > Felidae > Lynx > Lynx canadensis. Next base: position 47,462,924 of record NC_044312.2, on the reverse strand, counting down.
TTTTATATGCTGTTGAATTCCATTTGCTAGTATCTTATTGAGAATTTTTGCATCCATATTCATCAGGGATATTGGCCTGTAGTTCTCTTTTTTTTACTGGGTCTCTGTCTGGTTTAGGAATCAAAGTAATAATGGCTTCATAGAATGAGTCTGGAAGTTTTCCTTCCCTTTCTATTTCTTGGAATAGCTTGAGAAGGATAGGTATTACCTCTGCTTTAAACGTCTGGTACAAGTCCCCTGGGAAGCCATCTGGTCCTGGACTCTTATTTGTTGGGAGATTTTTGATAACCGATTCAATTTCTTCGCTGGTTATGGGTCTGTTCAAGCTTTCTATTTCCTCCTGATTGAGTTTTGGAAGAGTGTGGGTGTTCAGGAATTTGTCCATTTCTTCCAGGTTGTCCAATTTGTTGGCATATAATTTTTCATAGTATTCCCTGATAATTGTTTGTATCTCTGAGGGATTGGTTGTCATAATTCCATTTTCATTCATGATTTTATCTATTGGGTCATCTCCCTTTTCTTTTTGAGAAGCCTGGCTAGAGGTTTGTCAATTTTGTTTATTTTTTCAAAAAACCAACTCTTGGTTTCGTTGATCTGCTCTACAGTTTTTTTAGATTCTATATTGTTTATTTCTGCTCTGATCTTTATTATTTCTCTTCTTCTGCTGGGTTTCTAGTGTCTTTGCTGTTCTGCTTCTATTTCCTTTAGGTGTGCTGTTAGATTTTGTATTTGGGATTTTTCTTGTTTCTTGAGATAGGCCTGGATTGCAATGTATTTTCCTCTCAGGACTGCCTTCGCTGCGTCCCAAAGCGTTTGGATTGTTGTATTTTCATTTTCGTTTGTTTCCATATATTTTTTGATTTCTTCTCTAATTGCCTGGTTGACCCACTCATTCGTTAGTAGGGTGTTCTTTAACCTCCATGCTTTTGGAGGTTTTCCAGACTTTTTCCTGTGGTTGATTTCAAGCTTCATAGCATTGTGGTCTGAAAGTATGCATGGTATAATTTCAATTCTTGTAAACTTATGAAGGGCTGTTTTGTGACCCAGTATATGATCTATCTTGGAGAATGTTCCATGTGCACTTGAGAAGAAAGTATATTCTGTTGCTTTGGGATGCAGAGTTCTAAATAGATCTGTCAAGTCCATCTGATCCAGTGTCTCATTCAGGGCCCTTGTTTCTTTATTGACCGTGTGTCTAGATGATCTATCCATTTCTGTAAGTGGGGTGTTAAAGTCCCCTGCAATTACCACATTCTTATCAATAAGGTTGCTTCTGTTTATGAGTAATTGTTTTATATATTTGGGGGCTCCGGTATTCGGCACATAGACATTTATAATTGTTAGCTCTTCCTGATGGATAGACCCTGTAATTATTATATAATGCCCTTCTTCATCTCTTGTTACAGCCTTTAATTGAAAGTCTAGTTTGTCTGATATAAGTATGGCTACTCCAGCTTTCTTTTGGCTTCCAGTAGCATGATAAATAGTTCTCCATCCCCTCACTCTGAATCTAAAGGTGTCCTCAGGTCTAAAATGAGTCTCTTGTAGACAGCAAATAGATGGGTCTTGTTTTTTTATCCATTCTGATACCCTATGTCTTTTGGTTGGCGCATTTAATCCATTTACATTCAGTGTTATTATAGAAAGATACGGGTTTAGAGTCATTGTGATGTCTGTATGTTTTATGCTTGTAGTGATGTCTCTGGTACTTTGTCTCACAGGGTCCCCCTTAGGATCTCTTGTAGGGCTGGTTTAGTGGTGACATATTCCTTCAGTTTTTGTTTGTTTGGGAAGACCTTTATCTCTCCTTCTATTCTAAATGACAGACTTGCTGGATAAAGGATTCTCGGCTGCATATTTTTGCTGTCTAGCACCCTGAAAATCTCGTGCCAATTCTTTCTGGCCTGCCAAGTTTCAAAAGAGAGATCAGTCACGAGTCTTATAGGTCTCCCTTTATATGTGAGGGCACATTTACCCCTTGCTGCTTTCAGAATTTTCTCTTTATCCTTGTATTTTGCCAGTTTCACTATGATATGTCGTGCAGAAGATCGATTCAAGTTACGTCTGAAGGGAGTTCTCTGTGCCTCTTGGATTTCAATGCCTTTTTCCTTCCCCAGTTCAGGGAAGTTCTCAGCTATGATTTCTTCAAGTACCCCTTCAGCACCTTTCCCTCTCTCTTCCTCCTCTGGGATACCAATTATGCGTATATTATTTCTTTTTAGTGTATCACTTAGTTCTCTAATTTTCCCCTCATACTCCTGGATTTTTTTATCTCTCTTTTTCTCAGTTTCCTCTGTTTCCATAACTTTATCTTCTAGTTCACCTATTCTCTCCTCTGCCTCTTCCATCCGAGCCGTGGTGGTTTGCATTTTGTTTTGCATTTCCTTTAAAGCGTTTTTCAGCTCCTCGTGACTGTTCCTTAGTCCCTTGATCTCTGTAGCAAGAGATTCTCTGCTGTCCTGTATGCTGTTTTCCAGCCCAGCGATTAATTTTATGACTATTATTCTAAATTCACTTTCTGTTATATTATTTAAATCCTTTTTGATCAGCTCATTAGCTGTTGTTATTTCCTGGAGATTCTTCTGAGGGGAATTCTTCCGCTTGGTCATTTTGGATAGTCCCTGGTGTGGTGAGGGCCTGCAGGGCACTTCCCCTGTGCTGTGGTGTATAACTGGAGTTGGTGGGCGGGGCCGCTGTCCGACCTGATGTCTGCCCCCAGCCCACCGCTGGGGCCACAGTTAGACTGGTGTGTGCCTTCTCTTCCCCTCTCCTAGGGGCGGGATTCACTGTGGGGTGGCGTGGCCCGTCTGGGCTACTTGCACACTGCCAGGCTTGTGATGCTGGGGATCTGGCGTATTAGCTGGGGTGGGAAGGCAAGGTGCACGGCGGCAGGGGGGGCGGGCTTAGCTCGCTTCTCCTTAGGTGATCCACTTCAGGAGGGGCCCTGTGGCAGCCGGAGGGAGTCAGATCCGCTGCCGGAGGTTTGGCTCCGCAGAAGCACAGAGTTGGGTGTTTGCGCGGAGCGAGCAATTTCCCTGGCCGGAACCGGTTCCCTTTGGGATTTTGGCTGGGGGATGGGCGGGGGAGATGGCGCTGGCGAGCGCCTTTGTTCCCCGCCAAACTGAGCTCTGTCGTCCGGGGGCTCCGCAGCTCGCCCTCCCTTTGTCCTCCGGCCTTCCCGCTTTCCGAGCAGAGCTGTTAACTTATGACCTCCCAGACGCTAAGTCGCGCTTGCTGTCGGAACACAGTCCGTCAGGCCCCTCCGCTTTTGCCAGCCAGACTCGGGGGCTCTGCTTGGCTGACGAGCCGCCCCTCCGCCCCGGCTCCCTCCCGCCAGTCTGTGGAGCGCGCACCGCCTCGCCGCCCTTCCTACCCTCTTCCGTGGGCCTCTCGTCTGCACTTGGGTCTGGTGACTCCGTTCTGCTAATCCTCTGGCGGTTTTCTGGGTTATGTAGGTAGGTGTAGGTGGAATCTAAGTGATCAGCAGGACGCGCGGTGAGCCCAGCGTCCTCCTACGCCGCCATCTTCCCAGAATCTGTATATTCTCTAATGAATAATGACTTGTAAAAAAAATTTTTTTCAAATTTCAAGATGCTTTTTCTTTGCATTGATGTTAAGGATGTAAACACTGTTTGTAAGCAGCATTTACAAGTTGCCAAATTTTGAAGTATTAGGTGTATAAATTATCCAGAAATGGAAGTATATTTATCATATTTATGTTAAAGATACATACCAACAAGATATACTTTGAAACATAACAGATAGCAGTGACTTAATCATACTTAGGAAAATGCTATGGACAGTACTTTCATGTTAAATTTGAAAATCTTAATTAACTCTAAGCCTGATAATATGTTCATAGTCTATTTCATCTTTTGTCTACTTAGCATTCCTACCTAATCAACCACTAGAGAGAGAGGAAAAAGGTAACTTCAATTAAGTCAAAGGTTATTTAAATTTGAAGACAATTCTACAACCAATGTCATTTTTTACTCTTGCTTAGTCAGCTGTATTTTTTTAAGGCCTGATCTATATTTGTTTGGCACTTTCCAAGCATATCTTTTTGATAGGATCCTCTCCTATCCCCACCACCACTTCTGGTCACTTCTGGTCCACCCCAGGGCCAGAGTTGAGGCACTCACTATCTCTTGCTCACACTTCCTTAGGCCTGGATGCCCTTTCCCACACATGGAAATCTTACTTCTCTTTCAATGCCCACTCCCACTACTATATGTGTTTTAAAAAGAATATTCGAGGGGCGCCTGGGTGGCTCAGTCGGTTCAGCGTCCGACTTCGGCTCAGGTCATGATCTCACGGGTTCGTGGATTCGAGCCCTGCACCGGGCTCTGTGCTGACAGCTCAGAGCCTGGAGCCTGTTTCAGATTCTGTGTCTCCCTCTCTCTCTACCCCTCCCCCACTCACGCTCTGTCTCTCTCTGTCTCAAAAATAAATAAACGTAAAAAAAAAAAAAGAATATTTGACGTCGGAGATCTGAATATGCAATGTCTTCAGCACAGAAACCATTCTTACTAAAATGGAGTTCAATTGAGTGGGATGTGGGTAAGAGTATAAACACCAAGCAGCTACCATCAAAAAGGAAAAATGCTGGTTTGGGGAGTTGTGGCAGCAGGTGGGCAATGCTGCTTCTCTCCTCCCATTCCCACAATGTATTGCTTAGATCCTTTTAATAGTTATCATTCTACCTTGTATTACAAGTAGTTGTTCACCCACCTGTTCTCAATTCAACATTTCAATTCAGTAAGTCATTTTTAAATTCCAGGTAAGGCCTTTAGGAGTGAAGATGATGTCCTAGCCAATCATGTTACTGTCTACTATCTAGCCTCATTCTCTACATTTGGTAAACACACAATGAATGCTTGCTAATTTTAGTTTATTTGCATTCCCTCTCTATTGAAGTCTCAAATAAAATAAAAACCATAGAATAAAGGCAAATCTCCTCACACTAAGGACTGCAGAAAACCTGCATATTCTTTAGATTATGTTTCTGTGTGACTTAACCAATTTGATTACAACTGCTAGCACTTTTTATTTTGCAAAATCCTCCCACAAATAAAAAAGTTTTGCCACCTCTGAGGAAAGAGTCAAATTCCTCAAATTCTTGAAGGCATACCCATTTTGACCTCACAATTGTTTTTTGAAATAGCTTATAAATTATTGTCAAATTTACAGATAAGGGTTCTCGAACTCTAATGTATACATGAATTTGAATCACCTAGGGATCTTGTTAAATTCAAATTATGATTAAAGGTCAGGAGTCAGACCTGTATCTCTGTATTTCTAAAAAGCTCCCAGGTGATCCACCAACTTATGATCCACCAGTAACACTAGACCTAAGAAATAGCACCTATGGAATTAGAACCCAAGTTTTCATACTCTTATTTCAAATATCCTTGCTGAATTCTTACAATACTCATCTTCTTCAGAGTTGGGGTGGGGGTGAGGGGGGTACAGAAGGATGGGGGAAAATCTCATTAAGAGGATCCAATTGTCAAGAGAAGAACTCCGCCCATTGATTGAAAAATGATAATAATAATAATAATAATAAATACTCAGTAAATATTATTGACTAAACTGATTCAGATTCAACTAGCTAGAAACTCAATTAAAAGGTACTATATTTCAGGGGCGTCTGGGTGGCTCAGTTGGTTGAGTGTCTGACTTCAGCTCAGGTCATGATCTCATGGTCTGTGGGTGCAAGACCCAGGTCAGGCTCTGTGCTGAAAGCTCAGAGCCTGGAGCCTGTTTGGATTCTGTGTCTCCCTCTCTCTCTGCCCCTCCCCCACGTGCACTCTGTCTCGCTCTCTCTCTCTCTCAAAAATAAATAAACATTTTTTTTAAATAAAAGGAGCTATATTTCAGTACTTTGACTTTAGGACACATTAAAACAAACAAACAAAATCAAGTTCTAGGTGATATCTGAAACAGTCTCTACTTGGTCTAATCTCTCTCTTTTTTTTCAACCTAATGAGATGATGATTCTGTAACATTAGGTCTTCAAATGTCAAATAGCATGATCAAGGGCATCCACTAAAAATAGGATTCTCTGTTTAAGCACACCCTTAAAAGCTCATATACTTAAGATATTTCATCTCCATCCAAGCACAGACAGTCCAACATGGCATATTTATTTCAATGATGTTGCTATATCCTCAGAAGACCCTTAGAATTCCTCTTTGAGAAGTGCCTTCAAGCATCTGAAGAATTTATTTTGAATATCCTCATTCTCAGAAGTGGCAAGTCTTTTTTCATATAAGGAAGATTTGGGGATTTTTTGGAAATGACCAAAATTCATTGGACAAATTGTGACTATGGTAAGTGATGGAGAATGGATTTCCTTACATGACTTGAATTAAATCATGAAAATATGACTCTTAAATCATGAAACTTTTTTCTTGTATGACTCACACATTGCTCTGCAATTATCTACTTAACTAGAGTAAAACAAAAAAGTAACCAGAATGCAGAATGTTTAACATATTTGCATACTTTCTTATCTATTAGCTCACAGGCTGGAATAAGAGTGTCTAGGGAAAAGCTCTTTTTGCTTCCTCCCATCCCAGTTTTCATTCTGTGAGGTATAGTATTGATGGGGACAATTGTAGCCACCTCTACCCCTGCCAAGCAAAAACCTCCTTGGAGCCTGTTATTAATGTTGGTTAGTTTCTGTGATTGGCACATGTGGCCATAACTCCCCAAAGCTGTTTAATCCCAGGAATTCACTGAAATCAGCTGAGGATTCTTGCCTTACACCCTCAATAAAAGATGGTAATCTTTGTAAGATGTGCCTTCTTTTAAAATATATGCCTTATGCTTCTTCTAGCATCTCTTGTTCCCTGTAGGGTTTCCATATCACATATGTGATAATTAATTCAGCTGAACAGTATAACACAGTTGATCTTGCTATATTTAAAGATGTTACAGAGTGCAGTCTTGGTGTTCCATTAGTCTTTCCTGAATACTTGGTTCTGTTTGGAGAGCCAGATAAATGCTCATATGCAATTTCCTTATGTTGCACCCAGACACCTTACTTTCCCTCCTGAAAAAAAAAAATTATCTTTGCCCTAGTCCATTTGAGTCCAAGAATACTAGACAATGAAGTGCAAAAACAATTCCCAGGGCACTTGGGTGGCTCAGTCGATTAAGCGTCTGACTTCAGCTCAGGTCATGATCTCACAGCTCGTGAGTTTGAGCCCAGCATCATGCTCTGTGCTGACAATTCAAAGCCTAGCCAGACTCTGTCTCCATCTCTCTCTTCCCTTCCCCCACTTGTTCCCTCTCTCTCTCTCAAAATTAAATAAACATAAAAAAAAAAAAAAAACACAGAATTCCCAGTAAAGGCTTTATCAGTGTAGCAAGTGTCCTAATCTTAGGCCTGCAGCCAGAGAAGATTCTTTAAGGATATTACCCAGGACTAGAAGAATGGAGTTGAATATGAGAAGCAGGCTAAAATTAAATGTGGATGAAAAGAAAATATAAGTTAAATTTCACAGCCAAGAATAGAGAGTGGAAGCAAGGTCAGTGGTAGGCACAAATCAAGTACCAAGATAGGGAACAAAAGAGGCTAAACCAAAACAGGGATAAGTGTGAAACCCAGAGTCCAGAGACTAACACATAATCAATCAAAATAGCTACTGAAAAGGCAAGATAAGAGAATGAAAGAAAGCTTACACACAAAGGCTCCAGCAAATTTGCACAATGTTCTGATATAATTGTGCTTTTTCTATGCCTAGACAAAGCACACACAGAAAGGAAGGAAGTTAGGAAAGAAGGAAGGAAGGAAGGGAGGGAGGAAGAAAAGGAGGGATGAGGGAGGCAATCTTGTTTTCAAAATATTAAATAGGGCAGGACTTTTTGGAGAAAGGTTCACTTGAATGTTAGAGCAGGAAAATTATAAGATGAACCTGGGACATTCTTTTGCACCAGAATGTAAGGAAGTGATGAAAAATTATGGGATCATAGCAAAGGACACACAAGTCACTTTAAAGTCACTTCACAGACTTTAAAGGGGCTCCTACAGACCAAATCTGGAACAATCTGAGCATTAAAATAACTTAATAATAGTGGCAGATTATAACCTACTGAAAAAAATAAGAATCCATGAGTACATCTGGAAGGAAGGAAGGAAGGAAGGAAGGAAGGAAGGAAGGAAGGAAAGAAAGAAAGAAAGAAAGAAAGAAAGAAAGAAAGAAAGAAAGAAAGAAAGAAAGAGAAAGAAAAAGAGAAAGCTCTTCCTTACAGTAGAACCCCAGCTAATAAATACAGGAGAAATGGTAGAATTAGAAAATCATTAATGGACACTGCAAGTAGTAGGTAAAAATTTGACAAGGAACATAATGTTACATAGTCTAATAGTATCTCTCCACATATTAAACTGACACCTCCCATTATCATGCACCAAGATCAACACGGCATCATTTCTGTGATACTCCTTCCAAAAATGAATGAACTGAATCTAACCATAAGGAAACATCTGATAAAACCAAAGTAGGATGTACTACAAATACGTGGCTTATAATCTAATAAAATGTCAAGATCAATAAAAGAAAGGCTCTGGGCTAGACTAGTCTAGAGGAAGAGAATTCACTAATGACTTAAGATTATATTCTGATGGCTAGAGTGTTCTGTGACTACAATTCTTGTAGTCAGTCTCTAGAAGGCCAGTCACCTTGCTATTCTAGCAAAGTTTAATTTTAAGCCTACCAAACTAAAGATCAGACTTCACAGACTGGTGCCCCCATGAAGAGAGTGACTCCTTGTAGGACACATCTGGGCAGTCTGCTAGCCTCCCAGGCCACACTCACTTTCGCCATTGGCTGCCTCTTCAGTCGTTACCCTTGATTCTATTCCAATTAGAAAATAAACACAACATCCTCCTCCACATGGTTTATTAAGGCACTACATATCACTGTGTTACCTTACCTCCAAAACCAGCGTTTTTATTTTAAAAAGAAAAAAGAAAAGAAAGGTGGATGAAGTATTGCAGATTAAAGGGATCCAAAGAGGCACAGCAATTAAATGTAATGTGTGATCCTGGATAGATCCTGGACTGGGAAAATAGAGCTGTAAAAGATATTTTGGAGACAACCAATGAAATTGAATATGTACTGTGCATAAGATAATAGCATTATATCAATGTTAACTTTCCTGATTTTGATAACTGTGCTATATGTAAGAGAATATGCTTGTTTTTAGGAAGTATACATGGAAGTATTTAGTGATAAAGGGGACTAATATCCCCAACTCACATTCAAAGTGTTTATTGGTAATATGTACATACATGTATGTGTGTGTGTGTGTGTATCTGTGTATATGTAAACACAAAGAAAAAGACACACATATAGAGAAAATGATAAACAGGGGAAAATGTAAACAATTGGTGAAATCTGGATAAAGTAAGTATATAGGAGCTCTCTGTTAGTACAGAGATTTGAAACTATCTCAAAATAGAACATTTTTAAAAATGGTAAGGCAACTAGGATATATTGTGGATAAGCATGGAATTGAGAAATATCCAATAACATAAATAAAAAAAAATCAGAGGCAATAGACTCAAAGATAAACAAAGTTTAAAGTACAGAATGTGAAGAGGTAGAAGATCAATGGAACGTAAGGGAAGTAATGTAATAATCCAGGAGTAAAGCATGAGCTTGTCAGACAAACAGGCTGTGGCTCTGCTACTTACTAAATTTTTCTCTAAGTCTCAGTTTCTTCACTTAAAAAATTTACATATATAAGCACTACAAAGTGTTAAACAGCTACATAGAATGTACTCAAGGAATGCTAGCTGTTATTCTTTTGATTAATAGCATCATCTTTGAACAATGCCATGTACACAGGAAGTCTCATTAAATATTGGAAACCTAAACACAGAATATGTCTAGATAGCAGTCATTTCTTCTAGAACAGTCAGGATGCAGACACTTGGAATAGTGAAATAGAATTAATACTTGAGGAGGCAGAAAACTGTTATTTATAAGTAAAATAAATATATATATCTAATTGAAACAGAAATTTTAATGGAAATGCAGTCAGATGTGCATGAAGCAACACACAGTATTTTTTCCTCCAAAAATGTTTTTAAAAATACAACCCCTAAAACAAATTTTAATTCAAAATATCTCTTTGATGGATAAGTGTGATACTTCAAGCTGCTCAAAAAGTAGGCACTAGGGGCGCCTGGGTGGCGCAGTCGGTTGGGCGTCTGACTTCAGCCAGGTCACGATCTCGCGGTCCGTGAGTTAGAGCCCCGCGTGGGGCTCTGGGCTGATGGCTCAGAGCCTGGAGCCTGTTTCCGATTCTGTGTCTCCCTCTCTCTCTGCCCCTCCCCCGTTCATGCTCTGTCTCTCTCTGTCCCAAAAATAAATAAACGTTGAAAAAAAAAATTTTTTTTAAAAGTAGGCACTAAATAAACTCAAGCTATTGTTAATGCAAATCAGCTACCTTTTACCGGCACATAAACTCCCAAACCACCACCAGGTGTGTCTTATTCTATATCTAGGAGATAATTAACCTTCAATTTCACATCAATCATCCAAGACACAGGAATGTTAAAAATCCTTTTTCTTTCACAAAGATTTACGATGTAAACTCTATAAATCTTGGACTGACGAGTAACTATAAGTAATATTATATGATCCTAGTACAGTTTTAAATTCCATATTCCTGCATACTTCCTGTACACCCCCTAAAAATCTTAAATATCTATGAAGCATTATTATTACACCTATTTTAGAGATAAGCTGAGACTTGCACAAGGTCACCAGGCTGTGCAGCAGCAAGGCTAGTATTGGAATCCATGTTTGACGAAAAAGCCTACACTGTTTTTGCTACAACATGCAGCAGTAATCTGCCTAATGGAACATTGTGGGTTAATTGAATGGTATCAATGCTAAAACAAGCATATCTCATTGTAAATGCATGACTAGCATATCATTTAGGAACTTCTTCAGATCACCAGATGGAAGGAAAATCAAACCTAAGGAACTCTTTCAAAAACTTTCCAAGTCCTGTTACCAAGAATACTTTAATCGCAACTGCACAGTGCTTAGCAGAAGCTATTTCGCTTCTCTCTCCATCAGCAAAAACTCAAACAGAATGAGACTCTGGGCTCCAGGGACCATATCTTCCTAGCTGATGAATGCCACAGGGAGGCAAGGATGCTTCTATATAGAGGTAGCTACAGATTGTCAGCACAGTTAAGTTTGAAGACAATTAAATGTTAAAAAGAGATTACTACAGATGACTTTATTGGCATCAACAGCTTCTCAGGTTTGCTTTACACATGCTATGAACACAGTATTCAACAAATATTAATTATGCAATAATATTGTAACAGTTTTTTCCTGTGGAATTGGAGCAAACAAAAAATAAAAAGCAGAAGGGAAGACGATGGCAAGATAGGTATGGAATAAGAGATAAGACTGTGGGGGAAATTTGACTGTCAGACACATAAATATAGATTTACTTAATATTCTGTTTAATTGTGATTTTATGCAATTTCATAATCAAACCAATTAACCAACTAAATGAGGCCAGAACAGTATTCAGTCTACAGGGAGAAGTTGTCCACAGAGACATGTGTTAAGTAGGAAAATAAAATTCTGTATCTGATATGCAAAAAGAAAGTGTCCCTCTCATCTCTTTAAATGTGGTATAGAGGGACTCTTACACAACTTAATACAATTTGCCAAAATATTATTTTTGGTTTTCACTTCTTTACTTTTTTCACATTTTGGACATAAAGTTCTGAACCATAAGACAAGACTGTATAAACCTTTCTTCATAAATACCAAAAGCCTAGTCCTTCTTTTGGCAGATTAAACACCTAACATAAACTTGAGAAAAGTGTCACATTCCACTGTTCCATAAAGATTGATTCAAATGGCAGTCTGTAATCACTTCATTTGGAATTGGTCCAAGAAGTGACAGCTGATGGCTAATTTCAAAAAGAACACTACTCTTCAGTATCAGAATACCAATTTATCTGAAAGATCAACTTTAGGCTGTCAAATTGTTGAAAATATACTCCTATAAAATTTATGGTATTTTATTATAATTATGGCATAATTTCCATTACATTTAATTACATTATTATATATAAATAACATAATTATGTTATAATTCACTATAGTGTATACATTACATTAATTATATAAAGTTAGCTATCATATGCATATCATTATAGCACAGGTATAATCATATCCATTATGTTATATTAAGCTTGTGCTCCATTGTGCCAAGTAATCTTATTAAAATGCATTGCTTAAGTAAAACTGCAAAAACTACAATATAGAGCCATTGAATATGTCATTCCTTTCTTCCCAACTTCCTCAATATCTAAAGGGTATATCAGAGAAAATTTTGTGTCCAAATATCAGAGAAAATTATATCCCCAAATACAGAAATACAGATTAGAAAATATGCTTCCTTATGTATTTAAGCTATTATTAGCTTATTTTTGTATTGGCTAAATAAATTATAGGGCCTTTTGTTCTGAAGTGAGTGTGGAAAGCCAGACTGGGGATGACAGGTTTTTATGGTACAAGAACCATCCAATCTGTTGCAGTCCACAAGTGTGACAGGAAACTCTGTTTCTCTCTCAGACTCCCTAATGTTGCTCAATAATCTTGAAGCGGCTGGAAAGCCACATCAGACCCTATAATCAAATCAGAAGGTTCCCAGACAAGGAAAACTTCATGGTAATAGTTCCACTCACAATCTTTGGAAAATAGTAATACTTGCTCTAGTTTTATTGAAAAATGCATTTATGAACCCCTCTTCTCATTTTCCTTTTCCTCTTCCCATTCCCTTCCTCCTTTTCCCTTCCCTTCCATCCTCTTCCTGGACAATTCAATCCAAAAGCCATTAGGTAAAGTACAGCAAGGTCTATTCTGGTTGGTAGAAGAAGTTGAGCAAAGGAGCTTTGGTGGCCCAGAGCAGGGTACTAGAGATCAAGCAAGGTGAAGAGGCTATCTACATGTAAAAGCAGCGCAGAGCTGATCTATACAGGCTGAGAAGCTGAGGAAGAAGTTCTCTCAGAGAGGTAGCCTGATAAGCTGTTGAAACCAAAACAGGTTGAAGAAGGCTAAACAGGTTAGATAATGTTAGAGCATGGGGTCAAAACCCGACCGTTAAGCAGGGTGAGGAGATTGTCTATGCAGAGGAGTAGCTAGAGAGGCCTAGTTTGTAAGAGCCTAAATTTGGTGAGGGGGCATCTGTGGCAGTGGTAACAGAAAATTGTTTACATATAGGGAGATTGATCAAATAAGTAAATAACATAGGGATACTGAGAGCATCAGAGAAGGGACTCAAAATATGGAAATGGAGAAAATAATAATGAACTATGTTAAACTGGGTTAGAACTGGAGGCATCAGTGTGATCTCACGGTTTTCAAAAGATATAGGTATTGCTACAGATGTAAATGTGTGTATATGTTAATATATAGCAAAGGGAAAAGAGTAACTTCACAATGGAGAAGCCCAGAATTTGGAACACAACTTCAATCAAGTGTTCAAAATAAACATCATCAGTAAATGGAACAAATATAATCATGTACCACCTAATAGGATGAATGAAAAGAACACAGCCTTGCTTCTGTGATATTCCTATCTTTAGAAGTGTCCGTCATGAGGAGCACCCGGGTGGCTCAGTCGGTTAAACCTCCAACTTTGGCTCAGGCCATGATCTCATAGGTCATGGGCTCGAGCCCCACGTCAGGCTCTGTGCTGACAGCTCAGAGCCTGAAGCCTGCTTTGGATTCTGTGTCTCCCTCTCTCTCTGCCCCTTTCTCACTTGTTCTCTCTCTCCCTCCCTCTCCCTCTTTCTCTCTCTCTCTCTCTCTCTCTCTCTCTCTCTCTCAAAAATAAAAATGTTAAAAAAAAAGTGTCAGTCATGAAAAACAAGTAAAGACTGAGGAAATGTCCCAGAATTAAGGAACTAAAAAGACAGGACAACTAAAGGCAATGTGTGATGATAAACTGAATTCTTTGCTATAAAGCACACTGTATTGGGACATTTGTTAATTTCCTGATTTTGATGGTCAAAATGCAGTTATACCGGAGAATGTCTTTCTTCCCAGGAAATATGCACTAATGTGTTTAGGAGAAGATGAAACAACAGGTTGACCACTTACACTCGAATGTTTCAAGGGATAAAAACTTTTGTACTGTATTTTCAAATTTGATGTTTTTTTAATGCCTTAAAAATAAATGTTAAAATTATTTTTTTTAAAAAAAAGACTGTATCTAGGAGATAGCAGATGTAAATTCTTCCTGGCTGCTAGATGAAGATACCTTACCTAATTTTTCAACTTTAATAGTCTATTTTTGTGTTAGTAATAATAATAAGTACTATTTTTCAAGACTTTACGATTGCAAGTTAAGCAATGTGTATACATTATCTCATTTACTATTCCAAACAATTCTATGAAATAGATACTATTATTTTACTCACTTTACAAAAGAGAAACTCAGGAAGAGAAAGGTTAAGAAGTTTCCCCGGGTTTGTTTAGTTCATAACTGTTGGAGCCAGGATAGGAATCACATATGACTAACTGCAAAGTCTACGTCTTAAATATTACAAACTGCCTTTTTATGTCTAGAGTAATTGTTGGATTTTCTTTGTTTTGCTCTGGGTTTACATGGGTTTTGTTTGTTTATTTTGTTTTTCTTTTCATCCAGAGTATTTTATGGACCTTGACTCAGCAGTTCCGCCTCAAAGCTTCCTTCTCCTTGAAGCGTCTGTCACCAAAAGTCATTTCTCCCTTCCTCCCTTTATTGCCTTTGCACTTTGCATTTATCTTGTGATTCTTATAGCTCCATGTGAGCTCTTATAGCTCACTGATAAATATGTTTTATCTCCCTACACAGAAGCTTTACAAAGGTAAAGGCCAAGTCACACTCCACTTTTCATCCTTTACAAGCAGTGGTTGTCTAATTTTATCATGCACCAAAATCACCTGAAGAACTGATTTTAATAAAACAGATTACTGAGCCACATCACCAGTTTCTGATTCAGTAAGTCTAGGGTGGGACTCAAAATGTACTTTTCTGATAAATTTCGATATGGTGATATGGTGTTGATGGTGCTGGTCCAGAGACCACAGTTTAAGAACCACTGCATTGTATGGCTTACCAGTGTCTTGCCAAAGTAGCTGTATATTGTTTTAGGATTTACAAAACTATAATACATAATTTCTTTTGTTAGGAAAATGAATAAAGTTTTACACCATAAGATGGCCAACAGGACTGAAACAAGCTCTAGTCTCTAGCTTAGAGACCTCTCTTCTGGGTTCTTCTTGCCCTGTTTGCCATGCACGAAAAGCTGCCACAGAAATGGAAGCTGATAACTATAAACTACCCTTCCTCCCTTCATTCAGAGCTCAGATCTTTGGAAAAAGGGTCTCCTCTGAGCCCGCAGGTGTTAAATAAATCTCCAATCCACCAAGATCTCCGAGTGCCACTTGGTTTTTCCGCCAGGGTTCCAGCCTGGTTCTGTAACATATTTGGTTCCCTGACCGGGAAACCCAACCACGCTGGCCTATTGTTGCCACCAGTTTGGGAGAACGGCGAGGCAGTGATGGAATGAGGAATCAATCACAAGGCAGAAGACGCGCCCTGCCTGAATTTCGGCAGTCTCTCACTCGGTCGCCTCAGCCCGGTCCCACTCCACCACTCCTGCCAGACTGGAGGAGACTTGGCAGGTGAGGACCTGCACCCAACATCAGAACCAGTAAGGCTGGGGCCCAATCTAGTCAGGCCCACTCGCAAGAGTGGAAGGGGGACCTGATCACTCCCTGGAGACCTCAGAGATCTCACAGGTAGGAATTCTGTAGGAGGGAATGTAGTAACTTCTGGTGTGTATGTGAGTGTGAATGTGCGACTCGGTCTAGCTTACCTGCCGAGTTCAATTCTGTGGCTCCACGGGTGGGCACCCATAAGGTCCCCAAAAGCCCAGAGTCTGAGTGAGCTCATCTGCGATTCCATGGTGAATGGCATACAGTCTATGGTGGCATCAGAATAGTTTCCAATCATAAGTCACAAAGCTGAGACCCTATGGCTAAGCCTCACCCAAGTTCCTTCAGGACACGGCCAGATGGGCAGATGACTGGGCTGTTCATTAGACGGGGCACCCCTATCCCTCTGTCTTTGCGACTCTGCCTCATGGGAACATTATGGGGTCAGGACAAAGGAAAAAGGGGTTTTTGAGAGACTATGGAATTAAGATAACCCTCACATGTTAAGGACCCTATGTTAGTTAGAATGGCCCACTTTTGGTGTAAGAGGGCCCTCTGAGGGAACCTTGGATGTCCCAATGGTCCTCTGCATCTGGCATGTTGTCTCCTAAGACCCAGGTCACCCTGATCAATTTCCATACATCAACTCCTGGCTTAAAATTGCCCGAAATCCTCCGTCTTGGGTGCGATTCAGGCAAAGGTTTTAGCAAACTTATCCGGAGACTCACCCAGGGAACCAAAGAAGCAACCCACCACTCCCCTAGTGCTTGCAGGAGACCTGGAGGAAGATCCCATCTTTCTGCGACCTTATGACTCACCGGGCTCCCTCCCTGCTGCCCCTGAGCTTGAAATTCCTCCCCTGTCTGTCTCCTCACTGCAGCCACGGCCAATGCTGCCCATCTCTCCTCCCCTTCCGGACCTGGAGAACCCTCCCCAACAAGGTCCAGGAGCCAGATTGCACCCTCACCAGGCACAGGTGCTCTCCAGATGCCAGTCCACATATGCCAGTACAAAGAGGCTCTCCCCTGGGGGATCAGAACAGGGACTGAGAAGCCCATAAATATGCCCAGCAGCAAGGGCATTCCCCTGGGGATTATTATAAAAGACCATGCAAGGCTTACATCCTGTTTGCTCCAGAGGCACAAAAGAACCACAACAAAAGGATGGGGAAGGTCTAGCCACCAAAAGGGGGGAGGCCCCAAACCTCCTTAGCAAGGGGTCAGTGAGCCCACGGCAAGGAAAAAGGACATTAAAAGAATAATGTCCCACCCAGGGAAAGTCCCAGAAACCCAGCCGATATCAGGAGGAACCTTGAGAAAGGGACCTTATTGTTCTGGCTGAGATAGAACCAGACTGAAGGGGACACTGACTCTCTCTCTCCCTGTTCTGCCTAATAGATGTAAGGGATTCTCCCTCATTTCCAAGGTTAACAGCTATAATTGGAGCCAACTGTGGTTAGTCTACCTCGGGATGGGGACTTTAAGGAATGTTCCCAAGCAGCTGCTGAAATTCCATTTTTTGGGGGGTAAATTCCTGGTCTTCTCTGGCCTAATGTGGAATCCATATTTCCACTTTGGTGGGAAAAAAAAAAACATGGTTTTTGCTCCTCTGTCTGAGTTAAGGTTTTGAATTAGGTTTTCCTTCTCTGCCTTCTACTGGAACCTTGCCTCTTCTGCCTTCCCCTCCCCCTGCTGTTTCTGCACCACCCTGGGTGTGGTCTACATAACTGGTTCCTATACCCTCCTCAGTGCCTCAGGCACCATTGGCTCCTCTTCCCATCCTCAAGACGTAAGGGTTAAATTGTAGTGTAGGGCTAATGCTTAGCTTGAAAGATAACAACTTTGTTCTGACACTAAAGGTCAAAAGATAACAGCCTTGCTTTTACTCTTGTAAATCATACTTCATACTCTTGTGAATCAGGCTTTACCAATGAAGGAAACAAAAGCTCAAAAAAAAGAGCATCAGAGAAGGTCAAGGAGATCCACTGGTTGCAACTTAGAGGCAGAAAATCTAAAATAATCACCTCATTCAATAACTGTTTCTGACTCATCTGGCAACTGTTTCTAACTCATCTGGGAACTGTTTCTCTGTTCTGTTCCCAGATAATGATGAAATGATGTGATCGGCTTTAAAAACTCTGTATCCCAGCTGTTCGGGCCACACTCTTATCAAGAGTGTTGGTCCCGATCAGTCGGCCTTGCCTCTCATTGTAATAAACTTTGTTGCGACTGTCACTGGTGCCTGTAGCATTCTGTTTCAGGAGTCATGTGGATGCAACAAAGGTCAAGGAGTAAAGTCCACCCCTTGGACATCTAGGTCTTTTCCAAATAGAATAAATTGCTAAAGCTGTGATTACTGAACATAGGTTTGTGTTTTTAACTTCTTATTGCAGAGAAATTAAGGCTATTTGGACCTAATGGAAAGCATGCTTTGTACTTAATTGGTTCATGAATTTACCATCAAAAAAATTCTGGTGTAAACTCCTCTCAGTTGGTTACTAAGTCCTCAATTGGAGACTAAGGTTTCCTAAGAGTTAAAATTCTGCTAAGTGTATTTAAGACTGATGGAAATACGGAAAGCAACCCTGTATATAGGAAAGTAGGAAGTATGTAAGAAAGATATAAGGGATGGAAATCTGTTTTTGTTGATAGTAGAAGAAAATAATTTTGTCCTAAATGAGACTGGTTATTTGGAGAGAAATGGCTTTGGGACAAAGTTTGAAGGCAAAGGAGAGTTGTAGAAGGTTCATGAAGGGAAATCTTTGGAAAGAAATTTTATGTGTGTTCAGGATGGACTAAGGTTGAGATTAATGGAATTTTAAAAGTACACTGGTATAAGGTTGAAATTCTGCTTTTTTTTCTGCTCAAATGACAAAGTTTTCTTGGACTATTAATCTGCTCTTGTTAAGACAATGCAAACACAGGTTTGTCTTTCAGGAAAACCAAAGTTTTAGGTTTCATCTTTATCAGGTCTTTGATTACTTAGTTAAAATTTCTCAATGTTTAAGGAGCTAGGTTTTGGTAATAACTATATAATGGTATACATTCACCTTTAGGATCTTTTATTGCCACCTTGGTTGAATAAAGTTTTAAGATTTCTAATGACCTGTAATCCTATTTAGGATGTACTTATAACTTCCTATGGTTTTAACAAACTTCCCGGGATTTAAATGGTAAATGAAGTCTTTTTTGACCAATTAGGCCCTTTTATTTGGGAAGATAAGTTACTTGGAAAAGCACTGTCATACAATGGTCAACCTTAGGTTGTATTGCACAGGTAAATGCTCTAACTGCCCAAATATATGTGCAATTCCTAAAGTTTTAATTTTTTGGTATAAGGTCACACTTAATATTCTGATTATTTGAAATGTTATGTGTCACAAAAATAACCGAATTTCTTTGTCATTGCATCACAATGAACTCTCATCATATCTTTAACAATGTTTATTTCTGAGATTTTGTCATTTATAATTGTTCTTATTTTCTCACAAAATGTGTTTCTTCTTCAAGGAGATTTATAAAAAGGACTTTGGGGACAAATACAGATGTTCAACATCTTTAAGATTAATACTAAAATGGGTAAGAATTTCCAGAACTAAAAAGCCGCATTCAAATTGAACAAGAATTAGGAACATGGGATTAAATGAACTGAGGAAGATTATAGTTTTGTGATTCTTGTTGAAAATATCGCTGGTTCTCGAGGATCTGGGAAGATGGCGCCGTAGGAGGACGCTGGGCTCACTGCGCGTCCTGCTGATCACTTAGATTCCACCTACACCTGCCTAAATAATCCAGAAAACCGCCAGAGGATTAGCAGAATGGAGTTGCCAGAGCCAAGCGCAGACGAGAGGCCCACGGAAGAGGGTAGGAAGGGCAGCGAGGCGGTGCGCGCTCCACAGACTGGCGGGAGGGAGCCGGGGTGGAGGGGCGGCTCGCCAGCCAAGCAGAGCCCCCGAGACTGGCTTGCAAAAGAGGAGGGGCCTGAGGGACTGTGTTCCGACAGCAAGCGCGACTTTAGCGTCTGGGAGGTCATAAGTGAACAGCTCTGCTCCGAAAGCGGGAAGGCTGGAGGACAAAGGGAGGGTGAGCTGCGGAGCCCCCGGACGACAGAGCTCAATTTGGTGGGGAACAAAGGCACTCACCAGCGCCATCTCCCCCGCCCATCCCCCAGCCAAAATCCCAAAGGGAACCAGTTCCTGCCAGGGAAATTGCTCGCTCCGCACAAACACCCAACTCTGTGCTTCTGCGGAGCCAAACCTCCGGCAGCGGATCTGACTCCCTCCCGCTGCCACAGGGCCCCTCCTGAAGTGGATCACCTAAGGAGAAGTGAGCTAAGCCTGCCCCTCCTGCCCCTGTGCACATGCCTACCCACCCCAGCTAATATGCCAGATCCCCAGCATCACAAGACTGGCAGAGTGCAAGTAGCCCAGATGGGCCACGCCACCCCACAGTGAATCCCGCCCCTAGGAGAGGGGAAGAGAAGGCACACACCAGTCTAACTGTGGCCCCAGCGGTGGGCTGGGGGCAGACATCAGGTCGGACAGCGGCCCCGCCCACCAACTCCAGTTATACACCACAGCACAGGGGAAGTGCCCTGCAGGCCCTCACCACACCAGGGACTATCCAAAATGACCAAGCGGAAGAATTCCCCTCAGAAGAATCTCCAGGAAATAACAACAGCTAATGAGCTGATCAAAAAGGATTTAAATAATATAACAGAAAGTGAATTTAGAATAATAGTCATAAAATTAATCGCTGGGCTGGAAAACAGTATACAGGACAGCAGAGAATCTCTTGCTACAGAGATCAAGGGACTAAGGAACAGTCACGAGGAGCTGAAAAACACTTTAAAGGAAATGCAAAACAAAATGCAAACCACCACGGCTCGGATGGAAGAGGCAGAGGAGAGAATAGGTGAACTAGAAGATAAAGTTATGGAAAAAGAGGAAGCTGAGAAAAAGAGAGATAAAAAAATCCAGGAGTATGAGGGGAAAATTAGAGAACTAAGTGATACACTAAAAAGAAATAATATACGCATAATTGGTATCCCAGAGGAGGAAGAGAGAGGGAAAGGTGCTGAAGGGGTACTTGAAGAAATCATAGCTGAGAACTTCCCTGAACTGGGGAAGGAAAAAGGCATTGAAATCCAAGAAGCACAGAGAACTCCCTTCAGACGTAACTTGAATCGATCTTCTGCACGACATATCATAGTGAAACTGGCAAAATACAAGGATAAAGAGAAAATTCTGAAAGCAGCAAGGGTTAAACGTGCCCTCACATATAAAGGGAGACCTATAAGACTCGTGACTGATCTCTCTTTTGAAACTTGGCAGGCCAGAAAGAATTGGCACGAGATTTTCAGGGTGCTAGACAGCAAAAATATGCAGCCGAGAATCCTTTATCCAGCAAGTCTGTCATTTAGAATAGAAGGAGAGATAAAGGTCTTCCCAAACAAACAAAAACTGAAGGAATTTGTCACCACTAAACCAGCCCTACAAGAGATCCTAAGGGGGACCCTGTGAGACAAAGTACCAGAGACATCACTACAAGCATAAAACATACAGACATCACAATGACTCTAAACCCGTATCTTTCTATAATAACACTGAATGTAAATGGATTAAATGCGCCAACCAAAAGACATAGGGTATCAGAATGGATAAAAAAACAAGACCCATCTATTTGCTGTCTACAAGAGACTCATTTTAGACCTGAGGACACCTTTAGATTCAGAGTGAGGGGATGGAGAACTATTTATCATGCTACTGGAAGCCAAAAGAAAGCTGGAGTAGCCATACTTATATCAGACAAACTAGACTTTCAATTAAAGGCTGTAACAAGAGATGAAGAAGGACATTATATAATAGTAACAGGGTCTATCCATCAGGAAGAGCTAACAATTATAAATGTCTATGCGCCGAATACCGGAGCCCCCAAATATATAAAACAATTACTCATAAACAGAAGCAACCTTATTGATAAGAATGTGGTAATTGCTGGGGACTTTAACACCCCACTTACAGAAATGGATAGATCATCTAGACACACGGTCAATAAAGAAACAAGGGCCCTGAATGAGACATTGGATCAGATGGACTTGACAGATATATTTAGAACTCTGCATCCCAAAGCAACAGAATATACTTTCTTCTCAAGTGCACATGGAACATTCTCCAAGATAGATCATATACTGGGTCACAAAACAGCCCTTCATAAGTTTACAAGAATTGAAATTATACCATGCATACTTTCAGACCACAATGCTATGAAGCTTGAAATCAACCACAGGAAAAAGTCTGGAAAACCTCCAAAAGCATGGAGGTTAAAGAACACCCTACTGAAGAATGAATGGGTCAACCAGGCAATTAGAGAAGAAATTAAAAAATATATGGAAACAAACGAAAATGAAAATACAACAATCCAAACGCTTTGGGACGCAGCGAAGGCAGTCCTGAGAGGAAAATACATTGCCATCCAGGCCTATCTCAAGAAACAAGAAAAATCCCAAATACAAAATCTAACAGCACACCTAAAGGGAATAGAAGCAGAACAGCAAAGGCAGCCTAAACCCAGCAGAAGAAGAGAAATAATAAAGATCAGAGCAGAAATAAACAATATAGAATCTAAAAAAACTGTAGAGCAGATCAACGAAACCAAGAGTTGGTTTTTTGAAAAAATAAACAAAATTGACAAACCTCTAGCCAGGCTTCTCAAAAAGAAAAGGGAGATGACCCAAATAGATAAAATCATGAATGAAAATGGAATTATGACAACCAATCCCTCAGAGATACAAACAATTATCAGGGAATACTATGAAAAATTATATGCCAACAAATTGGACAACCTGGAAGAAATGGACAAATTCCTGAACACCCACACTCTTCCAAAACTCAATCAGGAGGAAATAGAAAGCTTGAACAGACCCATAACCAGCGAAGAAATTGAATCGGTTATCAAAAATCTCCCAACAAATAAGAGTCCAGGACCAGATGGCTTCCCAGGGGACTTGTACCAGACGTTTAAAGCAGAGGTAATACCTATCCTTCTCAAGCTATTCCAAGAAATAGAAAGGGAAGGAAAACTTCCAGACTCATTCTATGAAGCCAGTATTACTTTGATTCCTAAACCAGACAGAGACCCAGTAAAAAAAAAGAGAACTACAGGCCAATATCCCTGATGAATATGGATGCAAAAATTCTCAATAAGATACTAGCAAATGGAATTCAACAGCATATAAAAAGAATTATTCACCATGATCAAGTGGGATTCATTCCTGGGATGCAGGGCTGGTTCAACATTCGCAAATCAATCAACGTGATACATCACATTAACAAAAAAAAAGAGAAGAACCATTATGATCCTGTCAATCGATGCAGAAAAGGCCTTTGACAAAATCCAGCACCCTTTCTTAATAAAAACCCTTGAGAAAGTCGGGATAGAAGGAACGTACTTAAAGATCATAAAAGCCATTTATGAAAAGCCCACAGCTAACATCATCCTCAACGGGGAAAAACTGAGAGCTTTTTCCCTGAGATCAGGAACACGACAGGGATGCCCACTCTCACCGCTGTTGTTTAACATAGTGCTGGAAGTTCTAGCATCAGCAATCAGACAACAAAAGGAAATCAAAGGCATCCAAATTGGCAAAGATGAAGTCAAGCTTTCACTTTTTGCAGATGACATGATATTATACATGGAAAATCCGATAGACTCCACCAAAAGTCTGCTAGAACTGATACATGAATTCAGCAAAGTTGCAGGATACAAAATCAATGTACAGAAATCAGTTGCATTCTTATACACTAACAATGAAGCAACAGAAAGACAAATAAAGAAGCTGATCCCATTCACAATTGCACCAAGAAGCATAAAATACCTAGGAATAAATCTAACCAAAGATGTAAAGGATCTGTATGCTGAAAACTATAGAAAGCTTATGAAGGTAATTGAAGAAGATTTAAAGAAATGGAAAGACATTCCCTGCTCATGGATTGGAAAAATAAATATTGTCAAAATGTCAATACTACCCAAAGCTATCTACACATTCAATGCAATCCCAATCAAAATTGCACCAGCATTCTTCTCGAAACTAGAACAAGCAACCCTAAAATTCATATGGAACCACAAAAGGCCCGAATAGCCAAAGGAATTTTGAAGAAGACCAAAGCAGAAGGCATCACAATCCCAGACTTTAGCCTCTACTACAAAGCTGTCATCATCAAGACAGCATGGTATTGGCACATAAACAGACACACAGACCAATGGAATAGAATAGAAACCCCAGAACTAGACCCACAAACGTATGGCCAACTCATCTTTGACAAAGCAGGAAAGAACATCCAATGGAAAAAAGACAGCCTCTTTAACAAATGGTGCTGGGAGAACTGGACAGCAACATGCAGAAGGTTGAAACTAGACCACTTTCTCACACCATTTACAAAAATAAACTCAAAATGGATAAAGGACCTAAATGTGAGACAGGAAACCATCAAAACCTTAGAGGAGAAAGCAGGAAAAGACCTCTCTGACCTCAGCCGTAGCAATCTCTTACTCGACACATCCCCAAAGGCAAGGGAATTAAAAGCAAAAGTGAATTACTGGGACCTTATGAAGATAAAAAGCTTCTGCACAGCAAAGGAAACAACCAACAAAACTAAAAGGCAACCAACGGAATGGGAAAAGATATTTGCAAATGACATATCGGACAAAGGGCTAGTATCTAAAATCTATAAAGAGCTCACCAAACTCCACACCCGAAAAACAAATAACCCAGTGAAGAAATGGGCAGAAAACATGAATAGACACTTCTCTAAAGAAGACATCCAGATGGCCAACAGGCACATGAAAAGATGTTCAGCGTCGCTCCTTATCAGGGAAATACAAATCAAAACCACACTCAGGTATCACCTCACGCCAGTCAGAGTGGTCAAAATGAACAAATCAGGAGACTACAGATGCTGGAGAGGATGTGGAGAAACAGGAACCCTCTTGCACTGTTGGTGGGAATGCAAATTGGTGCAGCCACTCTGGAAAGCAGTGTGGAGGTTCCTCAGAAAATTAAAAATAGACCTACCCTATGACCCAGCAATAGCACTGCTAGGAATTTACCCAAGGGATACAGGAGTACTGATGCATAGGGGCACTTGTACCCCAATGTTCATAGCAGCACTCTCAACAATAGCCAAATTATGGAAAGAGCCTAAATGTCCATCAACTGATGAATGGATAAAGAAATGGTGGTTTATATACACAATGGAATACTACGTGGCAATGAGAAAGAATGAAATATGGCCTTTTGTAGCAACGTGGATGGAACTGGAGAGTGTGATGCTAAGTGAAATAAGCCGTACAGAGAAAGACAGATACCATATGGTTTCACTCTTATGTGGATCCTGAGAAACTTAACAGGAACCCATGGGGGAGGGGAAGAAAAAAAAAAAGAGGTTAGAGTGGGCGAGAGCCAAAGCATAAGAGACTGTTAAAAACTGAGAACAAACTGAGGGTTGATGGGGGGTGGGAGGGAGGGGAGGGTGGGTGATGGGTATTGAGGAGGGCACCTTTTGGGATGAGCACTGGGTGTTGTATGGAAACCAATTTGTCAATAAATTTCATATATATATAAAAAAATATCGCTGGTTCTCTAATGTTTGCTCTTCTAAATTAAATAAACTTTCTCTTAAGATATCTATGATATACAGAAATGTCATAAAGTATTCATTTGTAAACTGAAGCATTTATCTTTTCTCTCTCTATAACTCCCCTGAAATTCAAAATCTCTCAGTGAGTATTCTTTCTTTCAAGGCAATTACAATTGTTTGCATAAATTTAATAAGAATCTGTTCATCTTGTAACAGTTCACCATTGGAAATTCTGGTTATTTTTCCAAGGCTTTGACTGGAATGTCTTATTTGAGAGCGACATTCATAGACTCAGATATGACCAGACAGCTTTAAGGAACTAAGGTTGGCTTTATGAAACATGGAGCCATAAAGCCCCTTGGAAATGTTGGCCTGATACCTTGCTTCCAGAGTTCCCAGCAGCCTCATCAGGTGAGTAAAGAAAGTCACTTCCTGTCAGGTGCAGGAACCTCAGGATATCTTGGGGACCTCATGAAGAGGAAATCGCCCAATTCTACAGGTATTGCAGGCCTGTCTGATGGCAAGTATTTGGCTTGGCTTCTGGTCTGGAGAGGCTGCTAAAAGTTCAACCCGGAGATTCCTTATAAAAGTTTCCAGCAAAGCAAACTTTAAAAGATCCTCATGATCAATCACTATTCCTGCTGAGCTTATGTAAATAATCAGGCCAGGTTTGTTAAGACTGGACTTGTTCTACAAATGCATTGGTCTCAATTTGGCTATCTCTGGAAAGGGGGGTTTAGAGAGAAAAACTATGCTTCAACAATGCACCATTATGGATGTTAAATTCTAGTTCTGATTGTCTTTAAATGTTTGTTGTTTGCCTAAACTAGACAATTTGAGGTAAACTTCAGAAAAATTGTCACAATATTTCACGTATAGATAATCTTCTGTGCTTGTTATTCTGTGGGGATAATAATAAGACCCCATGGTCATATGATTACTTAAACAACTGGAAAACAGGATGGATCTCTAAATATGCAAACCATATCTTCCTTAAACCTAATCCGACAGTTACCAGAAACCCACCCCTTTTGAAGACTTGGAGATGGACTTTACAGATATACAACCAAATAGAGGATTCAGTTTCAGGTATCACCCCATGGGTCCATCACTACAGAGTTCAGAAGGCCAACTCAGAGGAACCCTCAACCTAGCGAAGTGATCCAGATCCAGTCAACCCACTTAAACTGACCCTCAAAAAGACACTGACCCCTGAGATCTTCAACCCTGCTCCAGCCACACCCCAGAAGCCGGCTGGCCTGTGCACGGCAGAAACTTGAGGAATCAACGTGTGGACCGAGCCCAAGGGTTCAGATGCAACTCTGCCAGCCCTTGCCCCTTACTTGTGTCATAGCCCTGATCTTGCCTCTTGATGTTGGGCTAATAGAGGCTGCACCAACAAACTGGACATGGAATGGATGGCAGACTCCCTGGGAACCTTACAAAGCCAAATAAACTCCCTGGCAGCAGTGTCCCTCCAAAATAGGTGAGCCCTCGACCTCCTCACTTCAGAAAAAGGAGGGACTTGTATCTTTCTGGGGGAGGAATGTTGCTATTTTGTAAACCAATCAGGAATAGTCAGGACTAAGGTTAAGGAACTCAAGGAAAGAATTCAACGCAGACAACAGGAAAATATCAGTCAGTGGAGAGGATGGGATCACACAGATCCTGGGCATCCTGGCTCCCTGCCCTGGCAGAGCCCCTCCTTTCCATAATTTTACTTGTGACCATCGGCCCCTGTATACTAAATACCCTGGTACGTTTTATTGAAAACACTGTTGCTCGCCAAACTGCAGCACATATCTTAGCCCTCCGAGGGTACCAACCCCTAGAGCTAAAAAACGATGCCTAATAAAAGATTTTTAAACAGGCATCAAAGGGGGGAATGTTGGGAAAATGAATAAAGTTTTACACCATAAGATGGCCAACAGGACTAAAACAAGCTCTGTTCTCTAGCTTAGAGACCCCTCTTCCAGGTTCTTCTTGCCCTGTTTGCCGCGCATGCGAAAACTTGCCACAGATATGGAAGCCGACAACTACAAATTGCCCTTCCCCCCTTCATTCAGAACTCAGATCTTTGGAGAAACGGTCTCCTCTGGGCTCACCAGTGTTAAATAAATCTCCAATTTATTTAACAAGATCTCCAAGATCTCCAAGTGCCGCTTGGTTTTTCCACCAGCATTCCAGCCTGGTTCTGTAACACTTTGAATATTATATACCTTTATATATCTTTGCTATACAACAACTCTCACTATATGGCAACAATTAATTTGTTCCTCTATCCTTCCCATCTTTTATTCATTCACTCATTTACTTCACACATATTTATTAAGCATGTATTATGTATCTGGTAATAAAGATACAACAGTGAATAAGTCAGAATGGTTCTAACAAAAACTAATCGTCTAGCAGAAAGAACAAAAGGACACTAAACAGGTGAGGCAAAACAAATTTCTCTACCTCCACCTCTATTTATTTTCTATTTTGTTTTTCGGGGAGCAAAGAATTAGCATAGTAACACACTCAAGTTATGCTATAACAGGTTAAGCAGAGAAAGATCTGTTTGTATCAGAATTTTTCACTGTGAAGTACCTGAAGAGCCTAAACTAATCTTTAAAGATATGCAGACTTGAAAATATGACACTGTCCCACTAGCTCCTCGGGGACAGCAGATGATATCACTGAAGGAGAAGCTAAACAGATAGGCACAATAAAAGCAGGAAGAGGTGGGAAGACATACAGTAGAGACCCCTTACTCCCATCAGGGATGTACTCTGTATAAACAGATGGTAAAGGAAAACAAGGGTTTTGCAGGAAACTTGGGAATTCATGTACATTCATATTGCCCAGAAGTAAACTTTCTTCTTGAACATATTATGGACATATGTAATGATTTAGTCAAGTTATTACTTACAGTGTCATGAATGTCAGGCTAGAAGAAGTATGGGATATAATGAGAATACATGATAAAAATCCTATTTTAGGGAGTTTGTTTCTCAAAGGAGGGAGAACTTTGAACTGAGACCTAAGGATGAGTAGTGATTTGCAGGCATGGGAGTTTGGACACAGGGAAATGGAAGGGATGGAAAATGGGCAAAAACCTAAGGAAGGAGAAAGTAAACTTTGACAACGACTTTAAAGAAATCCAAAAGAGAAAGAGAGCAGTGGTATGAAATGAGGTTGGAAAAGCAGACAGGGACACCGATATTTGACTTTTAGAAACCTGACAACAGAGATAATGTCAATAAATTTTATAGCTTTATTGCCAGGAAGAGAGTATATGCTCAATAAAGGTAGAATAAGTGATACATAAATGAATGGATACATGCATGAATTAATGAATGAATGGAAGAAAAGAGTATATATGGTATCAAAGACAAAGGCATACAATGCATGGCATGATCTGGAAACAAAACACTAAATGGACCAACATAACAAAGAAAACAAGCCTGTGAGACTGAATCATGCAGTTCCAGACCCATGAAAGGGCTAAGAATCATCTTAATTATTCTTTACTGTACAGATGAAGAAACTGGGGCTGGTGAATTAAGGTGACTTCTCCAAGAACACAAAGCTAGTAGTAACTAAACCGGGACTTGAATCTCCTGATGCCCAAAAAAGCTTTCCACTATTTTCATGGCTTGTTCTATACCTAGAAGCATAATAATAAGTCTCTAACAGTCACTAGGCAGGCAGATGCCAAGCACATAAGAACCTTATCCCTAAACGATGCATAGCTAGCAGCTGCCACAATTTTTTGCAGCTTTAGGACATAGCTTTGGAGATCCAAGAAAAAAGCCATTCCTCCCTGTCATCAGGTTCATTTAAAGTTCAAAAAAAAAAAAAAACCCACTGTTACTATTCCTTGTCTATCTTCAGCCTAAAAGGATTAATACAAATGATATACTGAAAACAGCACAAAATAATTTTGAGAGTACTTGAGGTCAGACTGTCATGGGGAGAAATCTCTCCAAGCAGCTATATGACTACCTATAACTCACAGGAGGTTAGTCAATAGAATTCTGAAAGGCTGACTCCACATTCTGTTATTCCTTAGGTAACTACTGTTTGTCAGAAACTTGGACAGACTCTAATCATATATCACAAATGCAGGTTTTGCCCTGAGTGACCTTCATTTAATCTATTTTATTTGTACACTTCTTTTTCTCTGCTGCCCAGATTAACTAACAATACTATTACCTAAACAAATGGCATATATTTGACTTATTTAAGCATCATATGTGTTATTAATCCAAGTGTTACA
Organism: Lynx canadensis; assembly: GCF_007474595.2. NCBI lineage: Eukaryota > Metazoa > Chordata > Mammalia > Carnivora > Felidae > Lynx > Lynx canadensis. The sequence goes on along the minus strand of NC_044312.2, from coordinate 47,433,268 downwards.
ATTTGGCTCTCTTTTTTAATTCTTGCATTTTTAATGATATAAAATTCTCTATTAGACATCTTCATTACAGACATAATATGCCACCACTATGTTCACTAAGGTCACCACAGAACTCCTGATTGTCAAATACAGTGAACGCTTCTCCTTTCTCATCAGACTGGATGGATTTTTCTATTGCATTTGACTCTGATGATCACTCCTTTCTTCTTGACAATACCACCTTGGCCACCCTAACTATTCACTGTTCTGGCTCTCTTCTAAACTGCTTGTTTTTTTTTTTTTTTTAATTTTTTTTTTCCAACGTTTATTTATTTTTGGGACAGAGAGAGACAGAGCATGAACGGGGGAGGGACAGAGAGAGAGGGAGACACAGAATCGGAAACAGGCTCCAGGCTCTGAGCCATCAGCCCAGAGCCCGACGCGGGGCTCGAACTCACGGACCGCGAGATCGTGACCTGGCTGAAGTCGGACGCTTAACCGACTGCGCCACCCAGGCGCCCCTAAACTGCTTGTTTTTTAATTGAAGTATAATTAACATACAACGTTATATTAGTTTCAGGTGTACAACATCACAGTGATCTTATAATTCTATACATTACTCAATGCTAACCATGATAAGTGTAGTCACCATCTGTCACCATACAATGTTATTTTTCATCTCCACGTTTTATTTCATAGCTGAGAGTTTATACTTCTAAGTTTCCTTTATCTGTTTCTCCCATTCTCCCACCCACCTCCTCTCTAGCAACCTTCAGCTTCTTTTCTGTACTTAGGATTCTGTTTAGCAATGCTTGGGTGGCCTAGCTGGTCCAACTCTTGGTTTCAGCTCAGTCATAATCTCACAGTTTTGTGGGTTCAAGCCCTGCATCAGGCTCTGTGCTGGCAGTGCAGAGTCTGCTTGGGATTCTCTCTCTCCCTCCCCCACTCACACTGTTTCTGTCTCTCTCAAAATTAAAAAAGTAAATACACTTAAAAAAAAAGAGTCTGTTTATGATGTGGTGTGTGTGTGTGTGTGTGTGTGTGTGTGTGTGTGTGTATGTGATGGAATATTACTTAACCATAAAAAAGAATGAGATCTTGACATTTGCAGCAATATGGATGGATCTAGAGAGTATTATGCTAAGTGAAATAAGTCACAAGGAGAAACAAACACCATATGGTTTCACTCATATGTGGAAATGAGAAAAAAATCATTTGGCTCTTTTCTTCTAAATTTCTTGTATTGGTCAAGCAACATGATAGGTACAAGCAACACTATCCTCTTTTAGGAAGTATCAGAATACCTGATTCTGGCCTACATTCCTTTCTGAGGGATTTCCTACATATAAACTATCCCAGCCTGCCTGGTGAGTGCTGAGGAACCTGACCAAGATTGGTCAATTGCTAGACTAGCCAGTAGGCTATGAAATGGCTTAGTAAAAGAACTCTGCTTTATAAAGGTGGTGATAGTCTAAATCAATCACATCTTCTCAGTTAAGAAGTTTTTTAAAAAAGCAGAAAAAGTCAGTTATAATAATGGCAGGAAGAACCCGAAGCTGAAATGAAGAATTTCATTTAGCATAGTGGTAAAGACTAGAGTTGGGAGCACTGTCTCTGAGGGTATGGCAAGATAACCTAGTAGTTAATAACAACAAAACGACAATAATGATAAAGGCTTATATTTACTGAGCCCTCACTATGTTCCAGACAAGGTAAAAAAAAATTTACATGCATTATTCCATCTCTACTTTACAACTACCTTACAACTATGAGGTAGGTACTCTTCTTATCTTCATTTCACAGCAGAGAAAACTGTGGCAGAGAGAAATTAAGGAAGTGCACAAGGTCACTCCCTTAATAAGTATTCTAACCCACATTTGTTTGATTCTGGAATCCTTGCTTTTAACTACCTTCCTGAGTTAGAGCTTGTTTTATGTCTGAAATGACATTTCAGGCTTCATACAGTGTTTGACATCCCTGCCTTTTGTATTTGCATCTTAATTGGTACAGCAAACTCTTATTACTTGAGGAAAATGCAACACAGGATAGGTGAAACTCTGGTCCTAAAAAGTATGCTTTTTAGGCATACTTTTCAGGGCTGAGTTTTAGAGTACCAAGGCCTCGAGTTATGTTTTCTGATCTTTGAATCATTATCCATTTAGATTTATCTTAATCACATTCTGACATCCTACTCTGCATCAGTTTCATCATCATTCAATAACTTTTGCCATGGAAAACAGTGATGATAATGGAGGGAGAAAAGAAAAATGCTAGACCATGGGGACATATATGTAAATATCTTGGCCTATGCAATTCAGTAAATATTTACTAAGTGCTATCTACATGCATGCAAATGTACACATGCCCATGTGTGTTTTTCATCTAGCCACCTACTTATTCCACATAACTCAGATTGATAAAAAAAAAAGTTGCAACACAACATAACTGTGTTATGTTCATGTCTCTCAATCTCTGTAACTTCTCGTTACCACACTGTAATGTATCAGAGTTTACAGAAAAATCAGAAATTGTGTATGTATACATGCAGCATGAGGTCATGAAAAGATTGAGAGATCTGAGTTCTGGTATCAATTACCATTGACTAGCTACCTAGCCTTACAAAGATCACATTACCTCTCTGACTCCAGTTTCCTCACCTGTAAAGATGGGGTGACTGAACAAGACAGAACATAAGAGACATTTAGATATGAAGTTCTGCTATTTTGTAATTTACTTTTTTTTGACAAAATGGTAAAATTAATTGCCTCTCTTCTACCAGATAGAAGCAGGTATACCCTTCAAGTATGTACCAGTCAATTTCTAGAACTTAATAAAATGGTATACAAACAAGCTTACTATGATTTCAAGAATAATTTTTTGTGAAGGGCTGGGATCAGACCTTTTTATCAAACAAAATATTAGATAGGAAGGAAGGAAGGAAGGGAGATTGGGAGATTGGAAGGGAGAGAGGGAGTGAGGGATGAAGGAAAGAAAGAAGGAAGGAGGGAAGCTTTGTTATAGAAAGGGTGAAGAGAGCCCGATCATCAGATCCATCAGATCTTGTCTGAGTCAGAGTTATGGAACCCTACTTATTTACAGTAAACATAGGTTTAAAACTATGGCAAAAAAGAGAGGAGAGCCCAATTAGTCAAGTAAATACTACTGTCTACCCACTATGTGTATAGCAATATACAGGTGTAGACAAATAGATGTACCTTCTCCTCTCAAGTTGCTTACAGTCTTCATGAAGAGATTAGGCATAAATTTTGGAATTAATTTTAAGAAAACAACAAAGCAAAAAAAAAATCTGGGCAAACAAGGTAAATCTAGGTTCTGAGGAAATACACAGTAAAGAATCACTCAGGGTCCAAGAATGTTATTTAACAGAACTCAAAAAAAAAAAAAAAAAAAGATTTAGTATAAAACACCTATTGAGCAAAACAGATAATGGCAGTCAAGGAATTTGGCACCACGGAGGTCATTGCTAATTTTAACAAGAGCAGCATCAGTGAAGTGTTGAAGATGAAAATGATTCGTTTATGTCCCCATAGCATTTATCACTTTGTAAGCATTTTATTTCCATATGTGTTGATTCATTTATTGTCTGTCTTACCCCTATTAGAATGTAAGCTCTATAAGGGCAAGGAACTTACCAGTCACTTTCACTTCTGTATTAGCAGGGTCCTAATAGTGCCTGGAATTGTTGGTTCTCGGTAAATATTTGCTGAATGGTTGAATGACCACATATTATGCGAGGCATCAGGATAAAGTAGGGATTAAAAAATGAGAATCACACAATTTCTGTCTTTGAGAATTTACAACCTAATAAGAGACATATACTAGTTCACAACCAACTATATCACTGTTTTTCACATTTGAAGAAAGTGTGTAACTATTTTAAAAGAAAAAATAATTGAAGTATAAAACACTGTCATGCTGGCAAAACATTTTATTATAGAATCATTTAAGAATGTACAAACATAAAGCTAGGTATAAACTACTAGTGCTCCTATACAACTACAAAAACTGAAATTTAAAAATTGAATAAATCAAAACTATAAAAATAATAAAATTCAAATTAACATTAATCTAATGTGATGAATGATACTATCTTGCTGAAACTAGGCTGCTACTTCCAACGTAAAGGACACTTACTACCACCATACAAATTCTTTTTTATTAAACATGTCTTGATGTCTCTTGGCCTTAACTTGGTGTATAGCAGTGATTATGAATTAACTCCACTTCTGTTCTCTTTACAATAGGTTGTGACATTTAAAGAGTACCATTGGTCTGCAGCAAAACTAAACACAAGCCCAAGTATGATCCTTCCAGTAAATCATGCAGTAATGCTCAGTTATAAAGTGGTTATCCAGACGATCCAAATTAGGCTTTAAATTTGTTTCTTTTATACTATGATTGAAAGAGAAACCCAAAAAAGTTTTCATTGTCATAGAAAATTTTTGCAGCACTTAATATATATCTAACTCCCCTCCACCCATGGTCCTAGTTCCTCTACTTTCATGTTACTAAATCCTAAGTAAAGGATATAAAGGGGGAAAAAGATACACATTAGAATCAGACAAACCTGGATATGAGTTCTAGCTCTGCCACAAATTAGCTGTGAGACTTTGGACAAGCTACTTAACTCCTATGAGATTAAATTTCCTCATATAAAATAGGGAAGTAATACCTATTTCATAGGATTCTTGTAAGAATAAATTAAATTATGTATAGAATAGTGCAGGACACATTAAATATAGGTTTACTTCTCCATCTCCTGGTTGCATTCTCTTCCACAGGTCTCTCCTATGCCATCACCACTATGGTGAATTTATTCCACAAATATTTATTGAGCACCTCCTATATATCTGTCAGTGCTCTATGTACTATGCACATAGAAGAGAACAAGGCTCCTGCTTTCAGGGGGCTTGCATTCTATGAAATGTCTGGGCCAGATGGAAGCAATGAGATAAACATTTGAGATTCATATTAGTGAAATACAGCTAGTCCCAGGCTCTGGATTATGAGATCAACTATAAAATTTCAAGATTTACTTGTTTGCTTCCAGGTCAATGAGCCTGAACAAGCTTACCAACCCTTCAGGAACAATAAGTAGAAACTTGACCACATGCAGGTCAGTAGTAGATCCATTTTTAAGTTAGCATTACCTTCAAGCTGGAAGGCTAAAGGTTCCCTAGCTCTAAGTCTGATTAGTAAAGAAACAATTTATACTGTTATACTCTTAAGAGTCATCAATTTAGTAATTCATGACTAAGTAAATATAATCTTAAGAAAAAATGCAGAGACTTCAGGGGACAGTGGGGAGGGGTAAAAAATACTATGAGAAATTAGAAAAAAAAAATGGAACTAAATAAACCATTGCAGGTTAAGGTAAGTTGATCATACTACAACACAAAGAAAGTAGAGGCTGACCTGTCTCTGGGGCAAAAGTCATGTTCTCCACAAATACTGTCAGAACAACCATGCTCTTCCCAAATAGAACTGAATAAAACCAAAGGAAAAACAAAAATTGCATAAAATAGAAATCTAAGTAAGAAACTGCAGAAATATTTGAGAAAAGTAATAAAAGAAAGATTCTTCAAGCTATAGAAAAAAAATAAGATCATTTGACAGGCTGTAGAGAGGGGTGAAAAAAAGAAAAAGAATCAAATTCTCTGCCCAGATTCTAAGTATGTGGGAAAAAAATCCTTTTAGTTAGTACAGAATTTAATTATGAAGAGAACTACTTTATATGGAAATACTTTTTCTAGCATTTTTAGCAGCCTTTGGCTAGCTGTCAGCAGAGATGGGCCAAATTCATGATGAGGTCATTTTTCTCTAAACTATGATGATATCTCTGCCCAATTTCACAGAAATGTTGAATCACCTCATAGCATAAAGTAATTTCTAAAGGCAATGAGTGAAGAGGTGTTTTCTGAATCTGTGACAGCACTATCCCATTTCAAAACTGTGAAAATACATTCTCTACTACTGGTCCCTTATCCATGTGCTAGCTAGTTTGGTCCCCTTATTGAGGCAGTTTTATTTGGGTTTAATTGAATAATAAAACCATTGACATTTTAGGCTTATAATGATTTTGCTTGTGACATGTACTCACATTAAAATAAAAGAGAAACAGAAAGCAACACCCCTTTTTGGAATGCTAGATACTAATAAAAATACTAAAGGGAAAGAAAGGAATATTTTATTTGAAAACTCACTGCCTTATACAGTATGCTGATTATCCTACCTGCCCCTTCACATCCATTCCCCACATTTCCCTCCCTTGCTCTGCACCCTGGGATGCTGACTTCTATGGACTAGGTCATTAAGATTCTTTGCCTTTTGGCTTTTGGTTGGGATCAGGTAATGTGAGGCTCTGGCAGAAGCCCAGAGAGTGGGAGGAGAGAAAGGTCAGGGTATTTATTCCACCAGCTCGCTCCCTGCCAGGGCAAGGTTTTGGCAATGGCTGTATTCGTTCCTCAAAGGCCACAGCTCCCATCAGGCAGCACCTCTCCTATGGCTGAAGCTCTTACTGAATCTTAATAAAACTTTGTCTCTCAAGCCTAAGGGTGGTAATGGCTTCCATGCCTATCTGTGTAAATAATCCTTCCAATAAATTATCTTCAATCCAACTTTTAGGAGTACCACTTACTTCCTGCCAGGACTCTGACTAATATATAAAATTACTTTACCATGTAATAACTGCTGCTACTGCTACTACTACTACTGATAATAATAGCTAGTATTTACTCAATCCTTTTTATATGGTGGACTCTATGCTGAGTACTCCACATGGATTACTTTATCACTTAATCCTCACACAAAAATACTATTGTTATTATTATTTTTATTCCTGTGATAGATTACATTATTGTTCTAATGTATTTATTACATCCTACTCATTTCCATAGGACAACTGCACTTACTCCATTCATGTTGGCTTGGTCTTGTGACTTGTTTTAGTCTCTGGATAGGAAGGAAATAATGGTATGACAATTCTGAGCCTAGGTCTAAGAGGTTCCCACTTTCCTATACCTCTACCATCATCATGGGGAGGGCATACCCAGGTTAGCCTCTTAGTCTCAGGAGGAGATTTAGAAACACATGTGCCAGAGCCACTCCAGTTGAATATAACATGGATAATCCATTCCCAGAGAGCTGTAGCATGAACCCAGCACAGACCTCCTAACCAATCTAAGCCTAAATCAGATAATTTTAAGATCCACTAGATCCATGAGAACCCATAGATCCCACAGACCCAGAGATCCATGAGAATAAAAGATTGTTATTTTAAATCATTGATATTTTTGGATGCCTTGTTGTGCAGAAATTTTTTAACAATACAAACTGTTACAAACCCAATTGCATGTATCAATCACCATTGGCTCTAAGTGAGGTTTTCTACCCAGAAAATTTAGTACAAGTTCCATAAAAGTCACCCACTAGTAAAACCAAGTTATAAACCATTAGAATATCTATCTGTACTAACAGCAAAAAAGATTCCCAATTGCCATTTCAATGAAATATGAATTCATTACCATAATCTACAAGGCTCTTCACAAGCTGGCCCCTGCTTATGTTTTATGCTCCAAACTGATATTCTCCCTGCTTTTTCCCATCACTAGAGTTGCAAAAAATTATTTACAGCTAGCTGGGCATCCTCTACAGGTTCTTAATACTATACCTTTATACATACTGTTCTCTTTCCCAGAAAAATACCTGTTACCCCCTAACATACCTCCAGTATCACTTTACCTTAGTTCCTGCAGGCTAAGTCTGGTGCCCTTGTTTTGTGTTCTATGCTTGCCTATTTAACTGTCTCATAGCCATTGTAGTACCATATTTTAACTGTGAGTTACCTGAGGGCCAATAATTTGCTTTCTATTCATCACCATATTTCCACAGCATAACATGCTACCTAGTACATAACAGGCTGTGAAACGTTCACACAATCATTTTAGAAAGCTATAAACTATCCAGTTGCACTGGAGGAAATAGTGCTTTGGTGACTAATAGAAAAGGGAATTGGGGAGTAATAGTTTGTCAATCTTAATTCAGCACTATCTAGAAGGAAAGGTACTTTGATTCCTGGTTCTTGATACAAATATTCCTAGAGAAGAAAAAGGCAATCTATCAGGCTGCCTTAACTTTGGGTACATATTCCTCAAGAATATCTAATCTTCTTTTGTCTAATTCTTTGCTAACCAAGCAACCGCTGCTGTCTAAGTTGGTTTCTCAAGGGGAGGTAGTAACAGGGATGAGGGTTGGAGTGAAGAAAAAAATACTGAAACAGTCAATGTCTTATTTTGGAGCCAACCAAACTTTATAGAAATAGGTTAGCATGAGTCTATTCCAGAAATTAATATCTTTTGAATGAACTAAAAATTTATTGTAGGATTTCCAAAGCAAGGGAATAATCCTGACCTATAAAAAGTCCACCAAGGGACTATCCCATTCCCCCAGGAGACCTAGCTTAAAGCAACCAGCAGTTATCTTTGGATATCTCTTTTCCTACAGTACTCTACAGTGGCAGCAACTGCTGGGGGAAGGCAGAGGGGGAGGGTGGGGTGTGGATAAGGGAAACTAGAAAAATCAGACTGGTGGAATAGCAAACCCAGATGCTGTCCTCCCTGTTGCTAATGGTAACAGGATTAGACTAGATGGGAACTGTAATTAGGCTCTTGGCTTTTATATCTGACATGTTTACAGCCATCGTGCTATTCTGGGGCTCTTACATAACATTTATATCTGATGCTATAATAGGCATTTTTGTAATTCTACTTTCTTCCTCTTCCATCTAAGGAGCTCTGACATACAAGCACCCCTTTCCTTTTCCAAGTCTGGACCTGAAATGTCCCATTCATATATGTATGCTCTACGAATATTGACTTTGTTATCTTAACTTAATGAGCATCGTTGCTTTCTCTTAATTCTATGCTGCTTATTATTATGTTAGTTTCTCTATTCATGTGTATCAGAGGTCAGCAAAGTACAGGCCACAGACCAGATCTATCCCTTATCCTGTTTTATATGGCATACGAACTAAGAGTAGTTTTCACATTTCTAAAGCATTGTAAAAACACAAACAAACAAAAACATAGAAGAATATGCAACAAAGACTGCCAATGACCCATACAGCCTATATTTACTATATTTACAGAAAATATTTGCCAACCTTTGCCCTATATCAATGTTGTCCACTGCAGATCATAAGGAAGGATAATTTATCTAGCACTTGATAATGATGATAAGGATGAGGATTAATATTTATAGCATATTTATCATGTGCCAGGAACTATGCTAAGCATTTTACATAGATTATCTCAGTTAACCTCCACAAATATCCTTTGTAGTCAGTACTATTACAGCCTTATTGACAGATGTGGAAAGTTTAAATATCTTGCCTATATCCACACCTCTAGTAAATTCTGAATCCTGGATTCAAATCCGCATCATCCAGTTAAACAGTCAATGTTACAATACTTAAATACAATATACTTAAATACAATACCAAATACAAAATACAAAATATTTAAATACAATACCAAAATCAACAGAATCATAGCATCTTAAAGTCAGCATATAATCCCTTTTGTAGTAATTCTAACAAAGGATTATCTGGTCTCCAGTTACCAACACTGAGATGAACTCTGCAATTATGTGACAGCTCCAAGATAACTCTCATCCCTTAGTCACATCTGTTTTCTCTGGATCACACAGACTAAATTTACATCCTTATTACATGCTCTTCAAATATTTAAAGCATGTCCATATTTTTCCAAAGCTTTATTTCATCCTACACATCCTTCAACTACTCTTCAAGCATTCTTCACTATTTTTCATTTAATGGAATTTCAAGGCTTTCTCACCACCCTAGTCACACTCCTTGGTTAAGGCTACAGCATAATGTATGATCAGGGATGTTGAGAACTGTAAGATACCAAGTATCTCTATTATCTTCTAGCTACATGGGCTTAGTCAACACTCACTAAACACCATTCTCTTTCATGACCCTAGGACTTTGCTAATGCTATTTGCCTAGGCAAAATAATCTTTCTTTTTTTTCTTATGGACCAAACTTCCAATCATCTTTCAAAACTCAACTGTGTTTTAACCAAATTCTGTTCATTCCAGTATAACATTCCATATTCATTTCTGTATGAATGAGAATATGAATTAAGAATGGATAATACCACACACTTTCAGTTACAAGATGAAAAAAGTCTAATGTACAGCATGGTGACAATTGTTGATGACACTGTATTGTAAAACTGAAATTTGATAAGAGTAGAACTTAGTCTCACCTGAAAATAAAAACAGTAAATATATGAGGTGATGAACATGTTCATTAATTATGGGTGAAATCCTTTCTCAGTATATGTATATCAAATCATTACATTGTACACTTTAAAATTTCTTATAATTTTATTTTCAATTATACCTCAACAAAGAAAAAAACGAATGGATAATACCTTATTTTGTGATAACAACATCCAAATCTAGTCAATATTACTTAGGCAGCTAATGTCAAACCTAAAAGTGAGACCTCTTGGCTTTGTAAAACTTGTGATTATAACTTATAAACTTAGAATATTTAACATTCTTTGAGGTTATATAAATATTAAATTTTACACTGGCCACTGTTTTTATTGAGATGATTTTTCATGCTGAGAGAAAGAAAAGCCTCCCAAATTCTTAAGACTTTAGATCTTAAAGTTGCAGTTTGACTCTGGAGACAAAATTCTGACCAGGAAAAATCCAAGGCAGATTTGTCTCCATACACTTTTTAAAAGTATGTTTTCACTCAGGAGCCTGAAAAATCAAATATTTTAGAGTGAAAAGAAAAAAGCACCCAAGACTCATGAATCCTTTAAAAATTATTTTCCGTCTTTGCAGCCTGATATTCACCTCATTTTGTTTTCCATAGAGCAGGCAGCTTTTATCATTAAGCTGATGGATGTGACTTGGAAAGAATAACATTAGAAAAATGTTGAGAAATGATTCATCCTTAAAAATATCTTCAAATCCTTTAAGATCTCATGTTCTACCAACTGAACTAGCCGAGCTACCCTCAATCCTTTAGGAGCAAAACACTATTTAGGAACTATGTCAGAGGTTGTTGGTTAACACCAAAACTCTTGGGTACACACCCAGGCTGTAATTCCCCACTTCCCTTTCATTTAGATGTGGTCATATAACTGACTTCTGGCTTATGGAATAGGGGTAGAAATAATGTATTTTGCATCCAGACCTGGCCAATAAAAATTTCTCACAGGTGACCCCTTCATCATGTACCCTTTTTGCTCTTAAGGATCCAACAGACGGCCTTGAGATCCTCCCCCAAACTGTCTGTTGAAGATGGCAAATAGCAAAACCACAAGGTCCAAGAAGCCTAAGTTCTCAAGTCACCACTGGAGGGAAAACCCACTGTCTATGTAAATTTACATTAGACTTTGATGTAAATAGGAAATAAATTATTATTGTGTAAAGCCCCTGATTTATGTTATAGCAGCTGCTATCAACTAATATAAAGACAGATCAACTTACTCAATTTCCTACACATGAAAAGAACTCCTTATTTCTTCATGGACATTTAAGCATAATGAGAGAATAAAATAATTGTAAAGTCTATATTAAATAGTCAGGGTGTTTACATTGTCTTCCATGCAAGCATCCCAACAGGGGTGCTGCATAGAGATAAGCACAAAGTAATCTTTACAAAGCCATTATTAGCTAACATTTAAATGTGAATAACTCTATTGACTCCTCATTGCAAACTGTTACATCTCTGAGGCTAAAAGAGTTCTTGGTTGTTGTTGTTACGGGTGTACCGATATGTCTTTTTTAAAAAATATTCAATAGCAGGAACATCTTCAGTAATAACTACGATCCTACTGAGATAATACCTTTCTCTGAACATACGACCTCAATTGCAAAACTCACTGGGTCTCTCCAAAGTAATTTCAAAATCAATCTGATCTATAACGAAAAGTCAATAGAATTCCTGAAAAACTTAAATAATGCAATCAACTCCCTCTGAGTTAAAAATTTTGACAGCAAAAGCTGTGTATAAAGAGAAGCTTTATAGAAAACTTAAGAAATGGTCCAAAGAGAGAAAAAATTAAAGAAAATCTAGGTGGCATCTAGATTTTGCTGGCTGGATGTTATTGTCATTCCTTCATTCAAGAAACATTTAATGAGAACATACAATGTGTTAGGTTTGGTAAGCAACATGAGGGTTATAAAATTGGCTCTGGATTTTTCTAGGATTGTATAAAAAATAAAAACACAAGTAATTAACTGTCTTCTTACACTATTCTGAAGTTTAAAATATTTGTGCATGATATGATAGAAAAATAAAGCAAACTCCAAGCTCATGGTTAATAAAGGATCTTTTTGAACTATCACTGAATTGTGGATAGAATTAGATGTTATATGAAGGACAAAATTATAGGATAGTTAGGGAAAGATTCAACCATAGAAGGCATCAGATTTTAAAATATATATTTTATTAAAACATATATATTATAGGGGCACTGGGTCGCTCAGTCGGTTAAAAGTCTGACTCAGGTCATGATCTCGCAGTTTATGAGATCTAGCCCCATGTCAGGCTCTGCACTGACAGCATGGAACCTGCTTGGGATTCTCCCTCTCCCTCTCTCTCTGCCCCTCTCCCACTCATTCTCTCTCTCTCAAAATAAATACATAATAAAAATAAAAATATATATTATATATAAATGCTTTATATAATGTAGATATAGATCTTAACTTTGTCAAATTTCAAATACTGTTATGTCTTAGCTCAGATGCCCTAGAAAACAAAGCTTGAGAAAAATTAAAATGCTCATACTTTCTTTTAGAAGACAGAAGCTGTAGAGGAAGAAAATTTTTTCTCCATCATTCTAGATTCTTTTGGCCTGTATGTTAATTAAAAATGCTAAACAATGCAGTGCAATGTGTAATAACACTATCTTCGTGAAAAGCCATGAAGTGCTCCAGCAGGTCTCTCAGCACAGGATATTTGTTTGGAAGGTCTCCAAGGAGAAACTGCACCTGGAGTAGTTAATGGGGGTGGGGGGGCACGAGGGGAAGGAAGGAAAGCCACAGGGTCCACCTTGTACTGTATTCCCATTTTCCATCTCACTCCCATGTGGAACGAATTCCCCCATACTTTGGTCATGCAGCTCCCTAGTGGTTCCAGGCCTGGGAAGGGAGAGGTGACTCAGGGTACTGGGGATTGGCACATGAGACTTACAGACATGGAGGTCTGGGGCTCCAAGTACTTAGTGTTATTGTGAGGATTTGAGGCATATATAAAGTGTATGGATAAAACGTGCAAAAAATATGACTTCCAATCTGGAAAAGACAGGGGAATGAGAGTAACTTGTCACTGGCAACAAAACAAGTCCCTGGTAGCACCATCACCGAGCTGCCACATTTCAAAGTGTTTTCCACTATTCTCAAAGTATCCCACAGCACCACAATTTTTTCTTAAGTTTTTATTTTAATTACAGTTAGTTAACATACAATGTTATATTAGTTTTAGGAATATAATACAGTAATTGAGCACACTATGCTCATCACAAATGCATTCCTTAATCTCCACCACTAATTTCACTCATCTCTCCTACCTCCCCTCTGGTAATCATCAGTTTGTTCTCTATGAGTCTGTTTCTTGATTTATATCTCTCAGTCTCTTATTTTTTTCCCTTTGTTTGTTTTGTTTCTTCAATTCTATGTAAAAGTGAACTCATATGGTATTTGTGTTTTTCTGACTGACTTATTTCATATAGCATTATACTCACTAGCTCCATCCATGTCATTGCAGATGGCAAGATTTCATTCTGTTTTGTGGCTGAATAATATTCCACTCAATATTTACCACATCTTCTTTCTCCATTAATCTATTGATGCTTAGGCTGCTCTCATATCTTGGCTATTGTAAATATTGCTGCTAGAAAAAAACCAGTGCATATATCCTTTTGAATTTGTGTTCTTGTATTCTTTGGGTAAATACTCAGGGGTGCAGTTCCTGGATCATAAAGTAGTTCTATCTTTAACTTTTTGAGGAAACTCCCTGCAATTTTCCACAGTGACTGCACCAGTTTGCATTCCCACCAACAGTGCATGAGGATTTCTTTTTCTTCACATCCTTGCCAATATCTGTTGTTTCTTGTGTTGTTGATTTTTGCCATTCTGACAGGTGTGAGGTGATATCTCATTGTAGTTTTGATTTGCATTTCCCTGATGATGAGTGATGTTGAGAATTTTTTCATGGGTCTGTTGGCCATCTATATGACTTCTTTGGCAAAAAGTCTGTTCATGGCTTCTGCCCATTTTTTATTTGGATTTTTTGGGTTTTGGGTGTTCAGTTGTATAGGTTCTTCATATATTTTGGATACTAATCCTTTATTGGATATGTCATTTACAAATTTCTTCCCTTCTGTAGGTTGCCTTTGAGTTGTGTTGATTGTTTCATTCACTGTGCAGAAGCTTTCTATTTTGATGTAGTTCCAATAGTTAATTTTTGCTTTTGTTTCCCTTGCCTAGGGAGACATACCTAGAAGGAAGTTGCTATGGCTGATGTCAAAGAGGTTAGTGCCTGTGTTCTCTTCTAGGAAGGATTTCTACAGTTTCAGGTCTCACATTTAGATCTTTCATCCATTTTGAATTTCTTTGTGTGTATGGTGTAAAAAGTGGCCCAGTTTTATTCTTTTGCATGTGGCTGTCCAGTTTCCCCAACACCATTTGTTGAAGAGACAACAATCTTTTTCCCATTGCATATTCTTTCCTGCTTTGTCAAAGATTAATTGACCATAGTTGTGGTTTCATTTCTGGGTTTTCTATTCTATTCCATTCATTTATATGTCTATTTTTGTGCCAGTACAATACTGTTTTGATCACTACAGCTTTGTAATATAACTTGAAGTATGGAATTGTGATGCCTCCAGCTTTGCTTTTCTTTTTCAAGGTTGTTTTGGCTATTTGGGGTGTTTTGTGGCTCCATACAAATTTTAGGATTATTTGTTCTAGCTCTGTGAAAAATGCTAATGGTATTTTCATAGGGAGTGCATTAAATGCATAGGTTGCTTTCAATAACATAGACATTTATTTTTCTAATCCATGAGCAAGGAATGTCTTTCCATTTCTTTCTATCATCTTCAATTTCTTTCATCAGTGTTTTATAGTTTTCAGAGTACAGGTCTACCTCCTTTTTGGTTACGTTTATTTCTAGGTGTCTTATTGTTTTTGGTATGATTATATTTGGGATTGATTTTTAGTTTCTCTTTCTGATGATTAATTATTGGTATATACAGAAATGAAACAGATTTCTGTACATTGATTTTGTATCCTGCAACTTTACTTAATTCATGTATCAGTTCTAGTGATTACTTGGGGGAGTCTTTTGGGTTTTCTATATAAAGTACTATGTCATCTGCAAGTAATGAAAATTTGACTTCCTTGTCAATTTGGATGCCTTTTATTTCTTTGTGTTGTCTGATTGTTGTAGCTAGGGTTTCCATTACTGTGTTAAATAACAGTGGTAAGAGTGGACCGCCTTGTCTTGTTTCTGACCGTAGAGGAAAAGCTCTCAGTTTTTCCCCAATGAAGGAATATTTTTTTTTCCATTTTCCACAAATTATTTGATTTGTGGTTGTTTCTGAAGATTTTCTATGATCCTTTCTTATCTTTCCTTCTTTAATGTTTTGTTGATTTTCTTTAGTGATATATTTGTATTTCTTACTCTTTATTCTTTGCATATTTATTGGTGGTTTTGATATATGGTTATCATTAGGTTTATATATAACCTCCTCTGCATATAGCAGTCTATATTAAGTTGATAGTCATTTAATTTGAACCCATTATTCTCTCCACTCCTCTTCACATTTCATTTATATGTTATTATATTTTATATCCTTTTTGTGAATTCTTTCACTGATTTTTTACAAAAATATTGTGTTGTCATTTTTCATTTGCTTCTCCACGCCAGCTGCACTCTCTGTAAGGGCAGCAACCCAGTTATCATTCACCCTCCTGGCTAGTCCAGTGCCAAGTCAGTAGACTTTTAAAGCTCCAGGTTCCAAGTACCACTAGTTTTATAAGCTTACATAATTCAGCCCCTCTGTTTTCTAAAGTAAAATTTTATGGGAATTAGTCTTCCCTGTGTGAACTCCCTCGTGCAAAGACCATTACTCCACCCTCTCTCTGTACAGAGCTCCCTCCCTCCGATGGGCAGCTTCCCTCTGCCTTTATGACCTTCCTAACCTTTCCTTTGCAGCTTCATCTCTATATTGAATTGTAGAGTTTGTTCTGCCAGTCTTCAGAGCAGTCTCTGGTTTGTTGAATTGGATGAGGACAGTATCTAGTTGAAAACATGGGATGTGGTGAGTGCCAGGTCTTCCTAATCTTCCATCTTACCAAGCTCCCACTCAAATACCATTTTAAATCAATAATTATTATGGCTGAGAAGTCCCAGGATCTGTAGTCAATAAACTGGAGACTAAGAAGAGCTGATGGTGTAATTCCAGTCTGAGTCCGAAGGCCTGGGCACCAAAGGTGTCTGTGTTATAAGTTCCAGTAGAAAGCCTGAAGATTTGAGACCTAAGAACAACCAGTATAAAGGCCAGAAAAAGCCCAGAAACACTATTGATTCTTCCTATTTCTTTATTCATCTGCCTTAGCATGTGCCAAGTCTTTCCTCATCTAACCCTGTCTTACCATTCAGCTCTATCTCACAGCATCTTTAGTCAGGTTGGTAAACAGCCACTCGAACTGTAATGGCTGCCTATGTACAATCAATTCAGAGATAGCATGATAAAAGGCTTTGCTCTGCTGATCACCAGGAATGAGGCCAGTAGGAAGACTAAGTAGTGGCATGACCTTGTCATCTTAACAACCTGAGGTAAGATTACAACAGACTACTTCATATTCTTGAAGGATAGAGCAGCCACAACACAGCTGCAAAGCACACACCTGAAAAACTCCCTGAAGCACCAGACCCTGGGCACTGCAGGACCTCTTTTCACAAGGCCATTGCTTTCAGGAGCAGGAGACATAACTGCATTTTCTAACACAGAGAAAAAGGCAGAGACAGGCAAAATGCCAAGTTGGAGGAATTCATCCTGAATCAAACAACAACATAAGGCCAAGGTAAAAGATCTAAGTGAAACAGATATAAGTAATATGCCTGATGGAATGTTTAAAGCAACAATCATAAAGGCACCCACTGGGCTTGAGAAAAGAATGGAAGACATCAGAGAGACCCTTACAAAAGAGACAAAAGAGTTAAAAAAAGAATAAATCAGAGATGAAGAATGCAATAAATGAGATTGGAAACAGACAATGCAATGAACAGTAGGCTGGAAAAAGCAGAGGAATGAATTAGTGATCTGGAAGACAATATAATGGAAAATAATGAAGATGAACAAAAGAGACAAAGAAGAACAATGGAACATGAGAAGAGACTTAGGGAACTCAGTGACTCTATCAAATGTAAAAATATTCATATTATAGGAGTCCCAGAAGAAGAGAGAAGAAAGGGGGCAGAAAATTTATTTCAATAAATAATTGAAAAAACCTTCCTGAACTGGTGAAGGAAACAAACATCCAGATCAAGGAGGCACAAAGAACTCCCATCAAAATGACCAGAGGCAGACCAAAACCAAGACATATTGTAATTAAATTTGCAAAATAAAGAAAAAAATCTTACAAGCAGTAAGACAATAGAAGTCCTTAACTTACTAGGGAAAACCAATAAGGCTAGCCGGAGATTTCTCAACAGAAATTTGGCAGGCCAAATGGGAGTCTCATGATATACTTAAAGTGATGAATGGGAAAAGTCTTTTCAGCCAAGAATACTCTATCCAGCAAAGTTATCATTCAGAATAGAAGGAGATATAAAAACTTTCCCAGAAAAACAAAAGGACCACTAAACTATCCCTGCAAGAAATATTTTTTTTAATTTTTTTGATGTTTTTATTTATTTTTGAAACAGGGAGAGACAGAGCATGAGCAGGGGGAGAGGCAGAGAGAGAGGGAGACACAGAATCTGAAGCAGGCTCCAGACTCTGAGCTGTCAGCACAGAGCCCGACATGGGGCTTGAGCTCACAGACTGTGAGATCATGACCTGAGCTAAAGTCGGATGGTTAACAACTGAGCCACCCAGGCGCCCCAAGCCCTGCAAAAAATATTAAAGGGCACTTTTTGAGTGCAAAGGAGAGAACCAAATTGACAAAGGAAGGATAGAGAAAATTTCCAGAAATTATGACAAAACAAGTGATAAAGTGGCAATAAATACATATCTATCAATAATTACTTTGAATGTAAATGGACTAAATGCTCCAATCAAAAGACATAGGGCATCAGAATAGATTAAAAACCAAGACCCATCTATATGCTCCCTATAAAAGATTCATTTTAGACCTAAAGGCATCTGTAGATCTAAAGTGAGGGGGTGGAGTGTTGTCTGGGTGGCTCAGTCCATTGGGCATCCAACTTTGGCTCACATCATGATCTCACAGCTTGTGAGTTCGAGCCCCACATCGGGCTCTGTGCTGACAGCCCAGAGCCCAGAGCCTGCAGCCTGCTTCAGATTCTGTGTCTCCCTCTCTCTGCCCCTCCCCACTCACCCTCTGTCTCTCTCTCTCTCCTTCAAACATTAAAAAAAAATTTTAAGTGAGGGGATGAAGAAACATTTATCATTCAAATTGATGTCAAAAGAAAGAGTAGCACTTCTTATATTGGACAAACTAGACTTTTTTGTTCTTGTAGTTTTAGTCCTACTTTGGTATCAGTGTAGTACTGTCCTAATGGAATGATTTGGAATGTGTTCCCTCTATTTCATTATTTGCAAGATTTTGATTAAAATTGTCATTAATTTTTGTTTTAATGCTTGGTGTGGTTTGCCAGTGAAGCCATGTGGTCTTGGACTTATCTGTGCTGAGAGATTTTTGATTCCTAATTCAACTTTAATTCTTGTTATTGGTCTAAGATTTCCAACATCTTGAATTCAAGATTCATGATTCAGTCTTGGTAACCTGTGCATTTTTAGAAATTATCTGGTTTTTTTTCCAAGTTATCTGATTTGTTAGGATATAATTGTTTAGAGGAATCTGTTACCACTTTGTATTTCTGTGGCTATCTGTTGTATTGTTTTCTCTTCCATTTCTCATTTTGGTTTTTGAATCATTTTGTTTTTCTTTTCTTAATTACCATAGTTAAAGCATTGCCAATTTTATGGGTTGTTTTTTTCAAAAAACTGGTCATTACTTTTTTTCATTTTAAAGTTTGTTTATTTTCAGAGAAAGTATGAGATGGGAGGAGAGGCAGACAGAAAGGGAGAGAGAGAATCCCAAGCAGGCTCTGCACCATCAGTGAAGAATGTTTCAATGTTTTGTTGCTTTCATTGTTAGGTTATTTTTTATTCTGGTCTCTATTTATTTCTAATTTTCCTTTATTATTTCCTTCTTCTACTAAATTTCAGCTAAGTTTCTTCTTTTTCTGTTTCCTTATGTGTGGTGTTAAGTTGTTCATTTGAACTTTTACCTTTTTAAAAAAATGTTTTAATGTTTATTTATTTATTTTGAGAGAGTGCATGTGCAAGCAGAGGAGAGACAGAGGGAGAGAGGGAGAGAGAGAGAATCTCCAGCCAGCTCTGCGCTGTCAGTGCAGAGCCCAATGCGGGGGGATTCAATTTCACTAACCTAGAGATCATGACCTGAGCCAAAATCAAAAGTTGGACATTTAATTGACTGAGCCACCAGGCACCCCTGAACTTTTTTTTCTTATAACAAGCATTTATAGCATAAATCACATTCTAACATCTGTTTTTGCTGCAACCCATAGTTTTTGGAATATTTTGTTTTCTTTTTCTTTTGTTTTGAGAAATATTTTGATTTGCCATTTGAATTCTTATTGGGCCAATTGCTTGTGCAGTAGTGTGTTGTTTAATATTCACATATTAAATATTTAATATTTACATTGTAAAAAATATTTTTACAATCTAAGTACTAATTTGAGCTACCCTGATGTTCATTTATTTGGGCCTAAATTGGTCAGAATTGCAAGAATTTAATATCAAAATATCTGATACTGTCTCCCACAAAGTGGAAGCAATATTGACATTGAGACATTACCTTGAAATTATGGGGCATAATTATGTGGCAGAGTAGATAGCAGGATAGTAGATAGTAGATAGTAAATACAAGAAAGAAGAGGCATGAGTGAGAATTACAGATGACGCAGTAGAAGAAACGGAGGAAAAATACTGCTTTCCTGTGCCTATTTGGTGCTCAAAGCCAATGCTTCTGACATGCAAAGATTAAAGGAGATACAGCTAGGGATCTAGACAGAGTGGCTGGAATGAATTCTGCTCTGTGTATATAGAGGGCTTCCCTACTACATTCATGTGAAAAATATAAAATCTGCTTTTCCAGAAAGAAAACAAACAGATTTTATTTATTCAACATAATTTTGAGAAGTGTTTCCCTGTGCCAGAGACTAAGCAGGACACAGAGGATAAAGTGACAAACAAAATAAAGCATGGTTCTCACCTTCCTGAATCTTAAAATCTTGTGGAAGGAAAAAAAATAATCAAATACGTATGTAAATAAATAACACCCATATTAAGTGCAATGAAAAAAGGTAAAAAAAAAACAAAACAAAAAAAAACTCCACTAGGGAGCATGACTTATTCTGGAGCATCAGGAAAGGCTTCCCTTGCTCCCAGATAAGATCCAAAGAATGAATATCAGTTATCAAGGTAAAGGATAGCAGGATGGGGAGAATGATTACAGAATTATATTCCAGGCAGAGGAAGCCAAAAGTACAAGGCTCTGAGGGAGGAAAGAACATGATTTGTTTGAGGACTTGAAAGAAGACCAGTGGCCTAACATCAAGTTAGAAAAGCATGGAGGTAAAGGCTGCAGAAATGAAGGAGCCACATTTTGGTCTTTATTGTGAAATAATATAAAGCCATAAAAGGGTTCAGTATTAATCCTTTATCCTAAGTAAAAATCACTGAACAAACAATATCCCACCTTCTACACTTTTGAGTTACAGGCACAACAAACAATTTACAAGGATCACCATCCACAGAACTTCTAAAGTAAATCACAGGATCCCCATGTCAGGAGGTATAAAGGATCATAGCATTGAAGGAAGATTGATGATATAGTTTCATGCTTTGAAAATATTTGTTTCTTTAGTATGCAGCAGGCTCTGCATTAGAAGAAAATTAGTGAAGGAGAATTTAAGGATCTGCTTTCAAGGATTTCATGGCCTAGTGGTAAAGACAAGATGTTATTTGAAGAAAATATTGTGAGTGCAAAATTAGTGGTGTGCAGTGGATGCTATGAAAATAGTCTCTCTTCCATCCTTATTCTTACAGGGTGAGGATTGCACACTTAGGAGGCTCTCATCTACTTCCCAGTGTTTCTAGGGAGTCAACAAACAATCAGGTAAATAAACAATAGTGGAAGGGTGATTTCATTTGAGGGATTATCAATAACTTGACCCTTTTATAAATGTATAGTTTTAAGATCATATGAACTAAGCCAGCATGTTGGCATTCCTAAATGATCACTGAATCAGGAAATGCATTTGTCCCATGCTAAATGGAGTCCTAGTAGCATAAAAAGCTAATGCAGTTTTCCAGAGTAGCCAAATCAATCCCCCAAAATTATAGTTTGAGAACCAGAGGCTCCTGGTTGACATTTATCAAGTGCTTAAAACAAACAAACAAAAAACAACACATAATCAAGTACCAGAAGGCCAGTAGACTCGTGATATAAATAGTTCACAATGTCGATAAATAGGGAAAGGAGGGAACTACATGATACATTGGAATAATGGCACAGAAAAGTTAGGCAGCCTTACTTGGCCAAGTTCTCATTTTTCATCATCTTTGAGCTAACAAAATGTTTCCTAAAAGGCTTTAGAGCCTATTCTTGGTTGAAATATAAGAAGAGAGAAAAAGGGGGATAAATATGAAGTCAACTGGATTAGAAAAAATTAGAAAAGCAGGAATTTTGGCAAAAAGCAAATGGAAAAAAATGTCTAAGAAAAATAATTTCAAGATTCAGAAAGTAATGGGAGACCCTAAGAAAACATCAAAGGTGAACACTGTTGCAATATCTTTACCTTCCATCTACCTCCTTCCCCCTTTCCCTCCCACTCTCACCACCCCTTCTGGCTACCCTCCAAATCTTTCTTCCAAGTAAGCACACCAGTGAGGTTAAGAATCCAGGACAACTTCAGATTCAAGATATTAAAAATTATCACATTATGCAAATGATTACATAATCATCTACCACTGTTTATTTTATCCACAAATAAGGCCATCATGAACAAAAGCAATACAAACTAGTCTCCACTATTCTATAGATGGAAGCAAGTTATTTCAAACAAGGAACATCTCAAATGACCACTTTTTAATTTTTTTTTTTAAAAATGGTGTTTTTAAATGATTCTATCTCTAAGTTAATGATCTGTTTCTTTTTATACATCTCTATTTCAGGATAATGCACAGCTAAGCAATTCCTTTAGGCCCAAAATAAAAGCATGTAATATATTATTTCTTAATAGTCCCAAATCACAAAGGCTTATAACCTTAAAGAGTAATGAAAAAAAAATCAACAATGTCTTAAAATCTTTCATTTTCCCAAAACTAAGTTGGAAATAGCAATTTCTCATCCAATTCATATGAAACTGTTAATATTAAAATTTTAACAATAGTAAACTTGAAGCATGTTCTTATGGGCCATTAACTTTATGAAATGTTGTAATAAATGCTTCCTTCATTGTGATTTTCTCCACTGCTTTATAATACTACAAATATTTATTCAATAATTCTGGGACTGTTGCTATATAATGTTTTTGTTAGGGCTACAAGATACAATCTATTTAAACACTATCCTCTGAATCTTAAAGAAAAGCCTTTTAAGGTGCAGTTTCAGCAATTTGTGTTGAATTATGAAACTCATGTTGTAAGAAGATATCATCTGTGAAGTGCCTTAGAGAAGAGAAATGGAACACAGTATCTGAGTGGTTTGAAAATTATTAAAGAAGCAACCAGTCTGCCAATAGAGTTCACTGAGGCACCATCCATGGAAAAAGTGTATGTGGATTAAATAACATATTCAATACAGTTTAATACTATTTGCACTCTCTAGCTTGTAAGGTATTAGGGTTTTAAAATAATATACCTTTGATAACCCTCTCAACTCTCTACACTCTTATTTATAGGGAGTTGTGATTTAAAAAATTTTTTTTAACATTTATTTATTTTTGAGACAGAGAGAGAGCGTGAACAGGGGAGGGTCAGAGAAAGAGGGAGACACAGAATCTGAAACAGGCTCCAGGCTCTGAGCGTCAGCACAGAGCCCGACGCGGGGCTTAAACCCACGGACCACGAGACCATGACCTGAGCCGAAACTGACGCTTAACCGACTGAGCCACCCAGGCGCCACAAGGAGTTGTGATTTTAAATCACTCCTAAGTCAAACTCATAGCTTGGCAATATTCATTGTGAAAAATTAAAAAATGGCATCATTTTGGGGTATTCAATCATGTTTCATTCCTTCATATCAGGAAAAGCCCATGACACTGATGTAGTTACAAAAAGTTCTTAAACCATGTTCTGAGAGCTCCTCATATATTATACAAATGCCTAAACAAAAAAAGCCATGTATTACCAGCACATGCCACCTTACAGAGGGCCTCTGTAACATCATCCTGCAGACATCTCAACTACATGCTATAGTGAAACATCTGTGAAAGAGGCTAAATAATGAAGATTTATAGGATTCTGGACACTGTTTAGGGATAGAAAAGTCCTTAGAATTCATGTAGTTCTAGCTGCCAAGTTTTACAGATAACAAAGCTGAAGCTCAGAGAAATTAAATGGTTTTACTAAAGCCAAAGCTGGACTGAGAATTCAAGTCTATCTTACATTGGGTTCAGCATTTTTACTTTTGTAGGATACAGCCTCTCAATAAAGAAGATACATTTATTAACACAACAAAAATTTATTGAGAAGCACAGAGATTAGGGCAGTGAATGAAACATAATAGATGGATTTTCTATTCTAATGGAGCCTATGTTCAAGTGTAGGGGGAAAAAAAAACAAAAATTACATTAAAATAGATACATATGTCAGGTAGTGATAAATGCTCTGGAGAAAAATTAAAGTAGGGTAAAGGGAAAATGAGTGAAGAGTGAAGAAATGCATTATTTTATATCAAGTAGTGAGGTGAAACTTAGGCAGACATTTGAAGAAAGGGATAGAGCAAGCCATGTAATTATATAGGGATAAAGTATTCCAGGAAAAGAGAACAGAAAGTAAAAAAAAAAAAAAAAAAAAAAAAAAATCTTAAGGCAGGAATGTGCTATGCATGTTGAAGAATCAGCAAAAAAGCCAGAGAGGCCAGAGCAGAGTGAACAGAAGTGAATTCTGATAGAAGATGGTGTTGAAAACACAGTGTAGCCTATTATTTAGACCTTTGGCTTTTTTTTCAGAAAAAGGGAAGTCACTGGAAGGTTTTAAGTAAAGAAATATCATGATTTAACTCCATTTTATTATTTTTTTTGGTATATTATCCATCATTTTATTTTATTTTATTTTATTTTATTTTATTTTATTTTATTGTTTTTAATATATTAAATTTATTGTCAAATTGGTTTCCATACAACACCCAGTGCTCATCCCAAAAGATGCCCTCTTCAATGCCCAGCACCTACCCTACCCTCCCTCCCAACCCCCATCAACCCTCAGTTTGTTCTCAGTTTTTAAGAGTCTCTTATGCTTTGGCTCTCTCCCACTCTAACCTTTTTTTTTTTTTTTCCTTCCCCTCCCCCATGGGTTTCTGTTAAGTTTCTCAGGATCCACATAAGAGTGAAAACATATGGTATCTGTCTTTCTCTGTATGGCTTATTTCACTTAGCATAACACTCTCCACTTCCATTCATGTTGCTACAAAGGGCCATATTTCATTCTTTCTCATTGCCACGTAGTACTCCATTGTGTATATAAACCACCATTTCTTTATCCATTCATCAGTTGATGGACATTTAGGCTTTTTCCATAATTTGGCTATTGTTGAGAGTGCTGCTATAAACATTGGGGTACAAGTGCCCCTATGCATCAGGACTCCTGTATCCCTTGGGTAAATTCCTAGCAGTGCTACTGCTGGATCATAGGGTAGGTCTATTTTTAATTTTTTGAGGAACCTCCACACTGCTTTCCAGAGTGGCTGTACCAGTTTGCATTCCCACCAATAGTGCAAGAGGTTAACTCCATTTTAAAGTGTCCTTCTGGCTACTGTGTGGAGAGTAGGAAGCTATTCAACACTCAAGGCAAGAGATAATAGTGGCTTAAATTAGGGTAATAATAGACAAGGTCATAAGAAATTGTTGGATATGTTTTGAAAGCAAGAGACACTGCTGACGTACTAAATGAAGACTATGAGAAAAAAATCAGGTTTTTTGTTTGTTGGGGTTTTTTTAGCCTGGACAATTGAAAAAATGGAGTTGCTATTTATTGAAATGGAAAAGATAGTAGGAAAACAAGCTTGGAGCACAGCATGGAGAGTTCAGTATGGCACGTGGTAAATTTGAGATGCTTGTTAGATATCTTATGGTAAATATTAGGTAGTGTTTGGTTTTGTAAGTCTAGAGTTCAAAAGAAAAGTCATAGCTAGAGATATAGATTTAGAAGTTGGAATTATATAAATTAAGCTATGGGACTGAACAAAATAATCTAGGGAAAATAGGGTGCAGAAGGGAAGGAAATGAGCAAAACTAGTGGCCTAAGTACTGAGACACCCCGGTATTTAGATATGAGGGAAAACAAAAAGAAAGATCTAGCTAAGATGACTAAGAATGAACAACTAGTGAGGTGAGAGCCAAATCAAAAGGCTGTGGCATTCTGGAAGCCAAGTGGAGTTAAGTGTTTCAAGGAGGAAGAAGGGAGCCACTATGTCAAAGGCTGTTGATAAGTCAAGTACCATGAGGTGTGGGACTAGGTCAGTGTGTGGTCACTGGTGACACAGATGGGATCCTGACAGACTGGTGCAGTGGAGTGGGAGGCAAGAAGACTGAACTCGAGAGAAGATTATAGGAGAGGAGGTGTGAATGGTAAGTGTACATAATTCTCCTCAATCTATCCAGAACAGAAAAGCTCCAACACTGGATAAAACTTATTTGCCTAACCCATACCAGCATCTTGGCTACTAAACACAGTTTAAGTAAAATCACACAACAGGAAAGATTCGCTTTACTCCAGATTAGCGATTAGCTCAGGTGGGCCCTCAATACTAGCTGGTATTATTTCCCTATCCAGATTGTTTTCCCATTTTCCACAATGAAATTTTTCAAAATGTACATTCTTCAATTTGTTAACAACAAATAAACAATCAAAAACAAAACAAAACAAAAAAGGCCCCAATTTAACCCTACTCTTATGAAATAGTAAATGGCTCCACCACCACAAGAACAAAAATCCTCTTCTCCTCCACCGGTGTTTCCTATGTCTGGCAATATCTCCACCAATCACCCAGTTGCAGTCATCCTTGACACCTCCCTCTCTGTTACTTCTGAATTCTAATCAATTATCAAATCCATAGATTTTATATAATAAATATTTCTTGATTTATTCATTTCTTTCCATTCCCACTGCCACTAACCAAATCCAACTAACCAACATTTTGCATCTGCACGACCACAAGAACCTTGGCTTACGGCTGCTACACTCTAGCCAGAATGATCTTTCAAACCTATAAGTTTGATCATGATACACATAAATCCCCTTAATTTAACCATTCATTACTGTGAATTGCATTTAAAATAAAGTAGAAAATTTATACTATGGTCTATAAGGCCGCTAATAATCTATTTCCTTTAACTTCACCTGCTACTATCCCCCTTTATTCTATGTTCTATTGAGTTCCCCCCCCCTCTCTCTCTCTCTCTTACCTATGGGACTTTGACCCATTCTACTGTCTCCCCACCATCACCATCATTAACAGTCTCCTAAAATATAGTCAGCTGAAATATCAACTCCAAAGGATCTCTTTTCTAACTAGCCAAAATAACACCTTGTACTTCCCCTTCAAAGTACTTGTTACACATACAATTATTTGTTAACTGTCTCTCTTACCTGCTAGACCGTGAGCTCACGGAGGTAGCTTTACATTCCTATCACCATCATACCCCTAGCTCTTATTACACAGTGAACACTTGGTATGTATACATTGAGTTGCATTTAATACCTATTTTACCTACAACATTTTTATCCAAAAGTGAGGAGGTAGTGAAATCATCTAAATACCTGATTATTGATACACTATTATCTTTAAACTTTCATAACTTCACCTCCATTTACTAAATAAAATTACAGCTAGAAGTCAATGTTTTTTTGAAAATTGTTTATCATTAGCAGTTTTTAACATATCTCAAAACTGCTGCCTAAAGGAAAAAGCCACATATGGGGCTTTTGAACTCTGCTATATTTCTGAAGAATAGAGGACAAAGAGATATGATTTGTAAGTAACTGAAAGATGGTATGTCTGAAGAAGGAAAAAAGTAAGACAAGAAGTAAATTTTTTCCTTTGTCCTATTTTGTTCAAATTCTTACATACAAACTCCTACTTCCACCTGGTGGTTCTCAACAATGTGGAAGTGATTATTGCTACCTTCTATGTATAATGAGTATTACCCCACTCAAAACAAAACACTTTGACATGCAAGAATGATAAAACATTTATCTAAGATAAGATGCCTGTCTGTTTACAATCTAGTACATATGTAAGATTTAAAAATACACTCAAAAACAAAAATAAACCCAGGAGGTTGGCACTTACTTCACTTTACCTATCTACACTTATAGATTCAGTTTCCTAAAGATCTAAACCTGATTTTTTTAGTGTGCTGTCACTGCCCGTAAAAATGTGGCATAGCTTTCAATAAGGAGGCCACAAATTACTTTCCTGAGAATATTAATTATCCCAAATATGTGATAGAAGTCCCATTAAAAAAGCTTCCTGGTCAAAAAAAATTTTAAGAAGTGTTTAATATGCATACCTCTTGGAGAATAACAATATATATATTCAATTTTAATGAGTCTGAAAACAATAAAACTTTAAAACTTTACTAAACCACTGTTTCACAGATATATTTAACAATGAATCCATTTTCTCATCAACCACCTATTAAGATCATAGATGACACTAGTGTTCACCTATAGGCTTTAAGAAATACTGGCTTCAACTATAGTCATGATTTGCCTAGTATGACATATAAACTTTTATTGAGACACTTTCTTAAAATTCATAAATAAATAAAGGGCAAAAATACACCTCTTCACTGAACCAACTAAGCAAAAACTTGAGTACTTGAGTAAAATTAGAAAAGAAGTCCTAAAGGCTAAGACACTTAAGTGAATGAGATACATTATTCACTCATTATCTGCAGCTTAATTTATCCTGGATTTTATTTCCAAACATAATTAAAATATATCTATGTCACTCTGAATTCTTCTCTTGGAGATATTTCAACTCTAATCTGATGTACACATCTCTTGGTAATGATTCTCAAGTTTAGTATTCATTAGAACCACCTGGGTGCTTACTACAAAATGCAATTTCTTGGGATCAACACCGAAGTCACTGAATTTTTGGATGTAAGATTCAAGATTTTGCATTTTTAGCAAATACTCTAGATGATTCAGGAAATTCTGTCTCTAGACTTTAATCTCGGCACCAAAAACATTATTTCAGTTGTTTGCAGTTTCTCTGTCAGAGTCCATTTACTTATGCTGATTAAACTCAATAAAGAGAAAGTCTAGGTTAGCCATTCTAGGTGCTTTATACTAAGAAAATATATTTCCCCTAATATTTTGGCTTTTTCTTACTTTTTACAAACAAAACCAAAGAGAAAAAGTACCACTATGAAACTGTCTTCTAAACTATTAGTAAGAAATGACACTACTGGGGCACCTGGGTGGTTGAGCTTCTGACTCTTGATTCCAGCTCAGGTCATGATCTCAGGGTCATGAGATGGAGCCCTATGTCAGGCTTTGCGCTGATAGCACAGAGCCTGCTTGGGATTCTCTCTCTCTCTCTCTCTCTCTCTCTCTCTCTCTCTGCCCCTCCTCCGCTCACTCTCGCTTGCTCTCTCTCAAAATAGTCTTTAAAAATTACATAACTTTTTTTGCAATCCTAAAGATTATTTCTCCACTTTCTGAAAAAGAATTAAAATTTTCCCTCCACATAATATTCAGCCTCTAGCTATGACAAAAACAATTTAGGTTGCCTTTAACAACCAAATTCCCAACTAGTCTTGTCACAAATATTTGCGGAAAACAGTATGAAACTTGTCCAGGCAGGATGTTCTGGGCCCCCATTTTCACTATGCTGTTTCACACTGCCATTTTAATGTACTACTTTAAGCACTTATTATAAGATACATGAACTAATTATAATATGGAAAACCATATTAGCAATAAAATAAACCTGGAAAACTAAATTATTCTGAAATAACTGAAGATAATGGTTCTTTATTTTCTAAAGATTTGACTAAGAAACAAATAAAATTTACTTTCAAATTCAATTTATCCAGTAACTCATATTACTACTGATAAGAATAATTCATAGAAAACAAAATTGACGGTGGCTGAACTGCAAGTGGTAAATATTTGACTGAAAATTTTCAACTTCATACATTGTTCCTGTTAAAAAGAATGGCCCCAAAGGAAAGCTCACAACTGAAGATATAAGATCATGAGAGAGAAGAAAAGCCCTGACTTATAACCAAAACTTCCTCGTAAAGATTAAGTAAAAAACAAACAAACAAACAAAAAATGACTTTGAGAAAAAAGTGTTGGTAAATGAAAATAATTTTTTTCAATTAGAAATCATTTAATTGCACTGTAGCACAAGTTGACTAAGATATTAAGTTTTTCAAAGCAATTTTTTACTATTGCTTTAATTTGAAGAAAAAGAATGTAAATTATCATATAAAGTCAATATGTCCTTACCATTAAAATTGTAAAGTCAAAATACTGACTAGGTCAAAATGTCAGGGTAAAAGTATCTTGCAACTATATGATGACCATTTTAATCAGAATTTTCTAGTACAATACTTCACAAGTTTTTAAAATAGAAATTTAAAATGTCTAATTGAGCATGCAGTTCAGTATGGCAGATTGAATACACTGACCTTTTCTCCTCTTCAAGACCTATTGAAATGAATGGATATATATATTCATATGAAAAGAAACTATAACAATGATATAAAATAAGAATAATAAATGGTATCTACATTTCCTTCACTGCTTTAAAATAAAAAGGAGACTTCCATTTCAGCCAATAAGTCTGATCAAATATCCAGAGAAATCTTTTCTTTTTGTTTTAGTTTTTTTAACATTTATTTATTTTTGAGAGAGAGAGAGAGCGAGCAGCATGAGTGGGGGATGGGCAGAGAGTGAAGGAGACACAGAATCCAAAGAAGGCTCCAGGAGCAAAACTGTCAACACAGAGCCCAACGCAGGACTTGAACTCACAGATCCAACCATGAGATCATGGCCTGAGCTAAAGTCGGACACTTAAGCAAATGAGGCACCCAGGCACCCCCAGAGAAATCTTTTCAATTTATAACACAAGAAAATGGTGAATAGAATTGTTTTAATTTTCTTACATGTTTGGCTGAGTAAAGAGAAAAGTAAAGAAAATCTTCAGAAGGCAAAATTAAAGAGAAAGGAAAAATCCAGAGAGCTCTAAAGCTAGCATTTATCTTAGGGACAACTACCAAATCCATGGTGGCCTAGGGCTTACGTTTTTACAGAAGACAGACCTGGGCCCTGTACAAGGTGGGAAATAAAAATTGGTCCCTGCAAAGATGAGAAATCAGAATGAGAAATATGAACAAATATAGGACCCTATAAGGCAATATAAGAAAAAAAAAAGATAACTCATAAAAGGAGATGATGAAAAAGCCTGTATGCTTCACCTTAACTCTTAGATGGATGGGAGTAAATAAGAGAGAGAAAAAGGGCAGAAGTTCTTCCTGGAAAATTCCTAAATGCAGGCCTATCCCTCATAACTGGTTTGGGGCCAGAATTTGTAGAGCCCCAGGAATTTAGCAGAAGCAAACGTCTCTTTGGATGAATGCACATACAAACCAGGTCTCAAGTAATCCCTCCAAGGAAAGTGAGCAAATTTTTAAAAGTCACTGAAGGTCGTAGCAATTTCTTACTTGACACATCCCCAAAGGCAAGGGAATTAAAAGCAAAATTGAACTACTGGGACCTTATGAAGATAAAAAGCTTCTGCACAGCAAAGGAAACAACCAACAAAACTAAAAGGCAACCAACGGAATGGGAAAAGATATTTGCAAATGACATATCGGACAAAGGGCTAGTATCCAAAATCTATAAAGAGCTCACCAAACTCCACACACGAAAAACAAATAACCCAGTGAAGAAATGGGCAGAAAACATGAATAGACACTTCTCTAAAGAAGACATCCGGATGGCCAACAGGCACATGAAAAGATGCTCAACGTCACTCCTTATCAGGGAAATACAAATCAAAACCACACTCAGATATCACCTCACACCAGTCAGAGTCACCAAAATGAACAAATCAGGAGACTATAGATGCTGGCGAGGATGTGGAGAAACGGGAACCCTCTTGCACTGTTGGTGGGAATGCAAATTGGTGCAGCCACTCTGGAAAGCAGTGTGGAGGTTCCTCAAAAAATTAGAAATAGACCTACCCTATGACCCAGCAATAGTACTGTTAGGAATTTACCCAAGAGATACAGGAGTACTGATGCATAGGGGCACTTGTACCCCAATGTTTATAGCAGCACTCTCAACAATAGCCAAATTATGGAAAGAGCCTAAATGTCCATCAACTGATGAATGGATAAAGAAATTGTGGTTTATATACACAATGGAGTACTGCATGGCAATGAGAAAGAATGAAATATGGCCCTTTGTAGCAACGTGGATGGAACTGGAGAGTGTGATGCTAAGTGAAATAAGCCATACAGAGAAAGACAGATACCATACGTTTTCACTCTTATGTGGATCCTAAGAAACTTAACAACTCATGGGGGAGGGGAAGGAAAAAAAAAAAAAGAGGTTAGAGTAGGAGAGAGCCAAAGCATAAGAGACTCTTAAAAACTGAGAACAAACTGAGGGTCGATGATGGGTGGGAGGGAGGGGAGGGTGGGTGGTGGGTATTGAGGAGGGCACCTTTTGGGATGAGCACTGGGTGTTGTATGGAAACCAATTTGACAATAAATTTCATATATTGAAAAAAAATAAAAAAATAATATAATAAATAAGCAATATACCTTGGTGTTTTCTTGGGTCCCTTTCTTTCATATATTAAACACAGAATATTAATATGTAAGATAAAATAAAACCATGGTTTATTTAACCACTCTCCCATATATGAACATTTTAGTTATTTCCAATATTTTACAATTACAAACTATGCTGTAATGAATAGCTTCTGTTTATATATTTTTGTTTTGTTGAAGGCATACCTTCAGGGTAGATTCCCACAAAGGAATTCCTAGACTGAAAGATATATGCATCTGTAATTTTGTTAAGATATTGCCAGAAGGGTTGTATCAATTTGTATTCCAACCAGCAATGTATAAAAGTGGCTGTTTCCAGACAGCTTTGCCAACAAAATATGTTGTCATGTTTTTAAATGTTTACCAGTGTTGGGGCACCTGGGTGACTCAGTCAGTTAAGCATCCGACTTTGGTTCAGGTCATTATCTCGTGGTTTATGGGTTCGAGCCCCACGTCGGGCTCTGTGCTGACAGCTCAGAGTCTGGAGTCTGCTTCAGCTTCTGTGTCTCCCTCTCTCTCTCTGCCTCTCCCCCACTCATGCTCTCTTGCCCGCTCTCTCTCTCAAAATTAAAAAAAAAAAAATTTAATGTTTACCAGTGTTAGGAGAGAAACAGTATCTCAGTACTGTATAAATTTGCATTTTTCTAAATATGAGTGAATTTGAGCATTTGTTCATATATTTGATACATTTATATCTCTTTTTATATCATACACTTATACCTATTTTTAATGAATTTTCTGTTCATGTCTTTTCCATATTTTTCTATTGGATTATCAGTCATTTGTCCTTTAATTTGTAAGAGTTCCTATATTTTAGGACCATTAGCCTTTTGTTTGTGGTACAGGTTGAAAATATTTTATACTAATATGTAAGATGTGTTTTAACTTCATGATGTTAGCTATCATATGTGTTTCATTTTTATGTAGTCAAATTTATCAATCTTTTTATTGTCTCTAGGATTTGAGTCATAGTAGAAAGTCTTTCCCAATGTAAGATGAAAAAGGAATTCATGTATATTTATTTTTGTACTTAAATGATTTCATTTTTTAAATTTAGATCCTTAATCCATTTGGAGTTCAATGTTTTGTTTGGTATGAGATGCAAATCTAATTTTATCTTTTTCCAAATGACTACACAGTTGTCCCAGCACCATTTATTAAATGTCCATCCTTATACCACTGGTTAGAGATGTTGCCTTTGTCATATACTGTATTTCCATATGTATTTAGGGCTAATTCTATAATTTTTATTCTATTCCACTTGTCTATTTTTCCATTAATGCACCAGTAGAACTCTGTTTTAATTATATATGTTTTATAATATGTTTGAATGTCTGATAAGTCTCGTTTCCCCCCCACACACAAATAATTGTTATTTTTCCATGTTTTCCTATGTATTCCTGCATATTTGTTTTTCCATATGAATTTTTGCATCAAGTTGCTTAACACTATAAAATAAGTGTGTTGGAATTTTTGCTGAGATTACACTTGCTTTATAAATTAACTTAGCAAAAGCTGACATTTTTATAACTCTAAGCCACCTTCTCCAAGAACAGATGTCTTTTCTCGAAAGAAGACATTCAAATGGCCAAAAGGTACATTAAAGTTACTCAGTATCACTAACCATCAGAAAATACAAATCAAAACCACAGTGAGATACCATTTCATACTTTTTAGAATAGCTATTATCAAAAAGGCAGAAAATAAATTTGGTGAGGATGTGGAGAAAAGGAAATTCTTGTGCACTATTGGCGGGAATGTAAATTGGTATAGCCACTATGGAAACAATATGAAGGTTCCTTGAAAATTATATGTGTATAATTTATACATATATATGTATATTATATGAGTATAATTTTATATATACATATATATATATGAGGGAAATTAAATCAGTATTTTGAAGAGATACCTGCACCCTCATGTTCATTGCAGCATTATTCACAATAAGCAAGACATAGAAACAACCTAAGTGTCCCTCAATAGATAAATGGATTTTATATATATGAATACTATTCAACCAAAAGAAAGAAATTCTGCCATTTGTGACAGCCTGAATAAACTTTAAGGGCATTATGCTGAGTAAAATAAGTCAAAGATAAATACCTATGATGTCATTTATATGTAAAACAACAAACAAACTAACTTTTAGAAACAGAGTAGATTGGTGGTTGCCATGTACAGATGCAGGGAAGGGGGTGAAGGTGGTCAAAGTGTAAAAACTTCCAGTTATAAGATTAATAAGTTCTGGAGATTTAACATATAGTATGATGATTATAGTTAACACTGAATTGTATATTTGAAAGTTGCTAAGAGATCTTAGAAGTTTTCAACACATACACATAAAAAATTGTATGTGAGGTGTTATGTTAACTAACTTATTGAGTTAAATTTTTCACAATATATACATATATCAAATTATCATGTTGTATACCTTAAACTTACACAACATTATATTTCAGTTATATCTCAATAAAGCTGGGGGAAAAAGAATACGGGATCTTTTTTGTTCAAGCCCTCCACAGTATTTCTCAGGAGTGTTTTAAAATTTTCCTTGTATATGATTTTGCAGGTTTCTTAAATTTATTCCTATGTATCTAATCTTTGCTGCTAATCATAAAGTGTGTTTTCTCAAGAAAGAAAGAAAGAAAGAAAGAAAGAAAGAAAGAAAGAAAGAAAGAAAAAGAAAAAGTGTGTTTTCTCTACCACTACCTTCTCTGTTAATGGCTTGTGTGTATGAAGGCTGCTTAATTTTGCATGTTAATTTTATAACTAGTACTTTAACAACCCCTTTGTTGGTGAGCTGGTTTTATCATTGATTCTCTGGGGGATGGGGAGATTTGCAATAACATTATATCATCTACAAGTAAAGATAATTTTGTTTCTTCTTTATCCATTCTTATGCCTCTAATTGATTTATCCTGTCTAACTGCATTGACTGATAACTCTAATGCAATGGTAAGTAGTGGTGGAGACAGTTGGCATCCTTGCCTTGTTCCTCATCCTAGTGAAATTGCCTCTAGTATTTCTTTTTTTTTTTTTAAACAATTTTTTTTTCAACGTTTATTTATTTTTGGGACAGAGAGAGACAGAGCATGAACGGGGGAGGGGCAGAGAGAGAGGGAGACACAGAATCGGAAGCAGGCTCCAGGCTCTGAGCCATCAGCCCAGAGCCCGACGCGGGGCTCGAACTCACGGACCGCGAGATCGTGACCTGGCTGAAGTCGGACGCTTAACCGACTGCGCCACCCAGGTGCCCCTCTTTTTTTTTTTTTAATATGGGATGCCATTTATTTCAAATATATAAATGTACTTTTTAACGTTTGTGACCAACACTGTGTAAGACCAATGTTTATGGCCTCTAGTATTTCTTGATTTAGAAAAATAAATACTGGCTTAAAAACAAATATATTTTTATTATTTTGAGAAAGTATCCCTCCTTAAATATTTTCCTTAAATGTTTCTATCATGAATTGATATGGGATTTTTTACAAGGATTTAATCAATCTGTATGGAGATAATCATATAATTTTTCCTTGGATTTATTAATGGGTACATGACATTAATGGACTTCCTTACATTCCTTGAAAAACCCCATTGGGTCATGGCGTATTATATTCTTTTTTTTTATTTTTTTAACGTTTATTTATTTTTGAGAAGAGAGAGACAGAGCATGAGAGGGGGAGGAGAGAAAGAGGGAGACACAGAATCTGAAACAGGCTCCAGGCTCTGAGCTGTCAG
Source organism: Lynx canadensis (assembly GCF_007474595.2). NCBI lineage: Eukaryota > Metazoa > Chordata > Mammalia > Carnivora > Felidae > Lynx > Lynx canadensis. The sequence goes on along the minus strand of NC_044312.2, from coordinate 47,397,177 downwards.
CACAGAGCCCGACGTGGGGCTCAAACTCACGGACCGTGAGATCATGACCTGAGCCGAAGTCGGATGCTTAACCGACTGAGCCACCCAGGCACCCCTGTATTATATTCTTAATATGGTATTGGTGTCTGTTTGCTAATATTTAAAAATTTTGCATCAATATCGATGAGAAATATTTATCTGCAGTTTTCTTTCTGTTTGTCTTTATTTGAGTTATATATCTATGTTACATTTTCTTCCTTTTTAATGCTCTGTAATAACTTATAAGACATGAAAAATATCTAGTTTTTGAAAGTTGAATAGAATTCCTTTGTGAAACCACCCGGGCCTCATGTTTTGTTTTGTGCTGTTTGTGGAGTGGTTCCTTGATAACTTTATCTGTTCTATGAAAATTGAACTTTTAAGACTTTATAACTCTAATAGAATCAGTTTTGATAACCTGAAAATGTTTCCATTTCATTTAGGTTTTCAAAATTGTCTACAAATTTGATGCAGTTAATCTTTTTTATTTCTTCTGTTTAAGTTGTTACTTTCCTTTATAATTTCTTATTTTGTATATTTGTATTTTTCCTTTCTTTCTTGAACAAGTTATCTAGTGGTTTCTCTGTTTTACTAATTTTTTTAAATGGAACTTTGATTTAAATCATACTTGGGTCTTTAAACGAAGATTATCTCAAGATGAGTCTGTTCTAAATCGTGTTGCTGGTCATTTAAATAAGGTATATTTTGAAATACCTTTCCTGTATTCCTGCTCTAAATCGCCCAGGCATTTTACACTATTTTCAGATGTAGTGATTTAATCTTTCTAGTGGTTGCTCCAACTCTCTCTCTGGCTTCCTCTTCACATCCCACCTCTGTCTTCCTAGTAATTTCTCAGCTGCCTTTGTTCCCAGCAAAGGCACAAAGAGTTGAGATTTTCTAGAACCCTGGTGCTAGGATTTTTTGCTCTTTCTCTTTGTACTCAGTGTTTAAACAATAGCATTTATGTAACAGAAAAATAAATAATATGTAATTTCAAATAAACACCTATTTTTATATTTTATAATATTTAATATGTGTATGTAACATGTGTGACAAAGTAACAGTATACATGTATAAATATGTAATATGTAAAAATATATATATTTACAATATAAAAATATTTACATCTGGTACAGCATGTCCTCAGTTGGCTCTCTAAAAAGTTGGTCTCCCTTACATGCTTTTTCATAATATGAACTTTTTAATTTTTACTCTATACCTTTCTATGTCAAAAAATTTTCATTTGCTCTGATGCAGTCTATATTCAAATTGCCCTAATTGTCCCCAAAATATCCTTACAACTGCTTCATACAAACCAGCACAGCTCCCAAGTCCATATATTACTTTTGCTTATAATGTCCATTAAGTGTTCTTTTCATTTAGAACTACTCTGTTCTCCTTCACTTTTTTAATGAGACAGGTATGGTGAAGAGGCCAAGGTAGTAGTCTTACAGCATATCTAACTTTCTGGATTTATCTGATTGCTACAATGAGGTGGCAATGAGCTTTATTCTTCTCTCTCTTTCCTAAATTTCTTGTTTATCTCTCTCTCTAAACTAGATGGCAAACTTCCTGTGGTCCAGGATTGTGACCTGTTCATTTTTGAATCCCCAGAAACAACACCATGTCTGGTCCAGACCACAGTCAAGTTTTTTATTAGTTTTTGTTCTTAAAAAAATATGTATTGATTTGACCAGGGGAAGGTTAGTTTTTCCTAATTAATAGCAAGATTGTTTCAGAATACTATGACCTGAAACATTCTCTCTCTGTTTCTGTCTGTCTGTCTCTCTCTCTCTCATACACACACGCGTGAGCGCACACACAAACATACACACACACACACACACACACACACGTCCCAAGAAGAACAACAACCACAACCACTATGAAATACCATGTGAAACTATAAAACCAGAATAATGGTACACAGCTTCTGAAGTAGGTAGAAACCTGATAGAGCAGCTAGGAAAATCTTCTGAAGTAGAATGATAATGACAGTGATTACATAGTGCAAGTATTGCTATTAGGAAAGAAACATGGATTGTTTCTACAGAAAATGGGCATTAAGCATAAATGTTTATGGAAATCATACATCCTTTTGGCAGAGGAAAATAAGATACAGGTACAGAATGGAAATGATAAGCCAATCTATCACCTATTTGTAAAAGCTGTGTGAAGGAAGTTAACTAAAGATATAACAATAGCAGTACCTTACGTTAACAAATAAAGCATGCAGACTAGTAAGCACTGCAAATAAGTATCCTAAATCCTGATTCCAGCTCTCCAACCATTGTGTATTATTTTTCAATAAATAACTCTACTTCTCTGTGTCCATCCTCCATGCGTAAAGTGTAAAGAATACTTTGTCATTGCTTTCAGCAGACCTATTGGCTTCCTTAATCTGATCAAGCTTCATCTTTCATGGTAGACAATGAAAGAAGGATATTCTTGCGAGGTATCTTTGGTTTAGACCCTAACTCTTAGCTCCTGAGATTTGTTTTTCTATGAAACTTTCTCAGATAACTCCTAAAGATGATCCCTAAATTGCCATTTCAAAGACTCTGGGCTTGGTATTGTTACAGAAGTTGGTGAGTTTCTTTAGAGCCAAATGACACACAAAGGCAGAAGCAAAACTCAAAACAAAAATAAAGATGTATGAATTTAGTTTCCTCTAAAAATAATTATCACATATATGCTATTCTCTTTGGACAACAATGAGATAATAACCTATAGCTAGTTTCCTTGAACTTGTATTCAGTATAAATTCTTTCAACTGTGGGAAATTACTGGGGACCACCTTGAAGATGGCGGCGTACGAGGACGCTGGGCTCACTGCGCGTCCTGCTGATCACTTAGATTCCACCTACACCTGCCTACATAACCCAGAAAACCGCCAGAGGATTAGCAGAACGGAGTCACCGGACCCAAGTGCCGACGAGAGGCCCACGGAAGAGGGTAGGAAGGGCGGCGAGGCGGTGCGCGCTCCACGGACTGGCAGGAGGGAGCCGGGGCGGAGGGGCGGCTCGCCAGCCAAGCAGAGTCCCCGAGTCCGGCTTGCAAAAGCGGAGGGGCCTGACGGACTGTGTTCCGACAGCAAGCGCGACTTAGCGTCTGGGAGGTCATAAGTTAACAGCTCTGCTCGGAAAGCGGGAAGGCTGGAGGACAAAGGGAGGGTGAGCTGCGGAGCCCCCGGACGACAGAGCTCAGTTTGGCGGGGAACAAAGGCGCTCGCCAGCGCCATCTCCCCCGCCCATCCCCCAGCCAAAATCCCAAAGGGAACCGGTTCCTGCCAGGGAAATTGCTCCCTCCGCACAAACACCCAACTCTGTGCTTCTGCGGAGCCAAACCTCCGGCAGCGGATCTGACTCCCTCCGGCTGCCACAGGGCCCCTCCTGAAGTGGATCACCTAAGGAGAAGCGAGCTAAGCCTGCCCCCCCTGCCGCCGTGCACCTTGCCTTCCCACCCCAGCTAATACGCCAGATCCCCAGCATCACAAGCCTGGCAGAGTGCAAGTAGCCCAGATGGGCCACGCCACCCCACAGTGAATCCCGCCCCTAGGAGAGGGGAAGAGAAGGCACACACCAGTCTGACTGTGGCCCCAGCGGTGGGCTGGGAGCAGACATCAGGACTGACTGCGGCCCCGCCCACCAACTCCAGTTATACACCACAGCACAGGGGAAGTGCCCTGCAGGTCCTCACCACACAAAGGACTATCCAAAATGACCAAGCGGAAAAATTCCCCTCAGAAGAATCTCCAGGAAATAACAACAGCTAATGAGCTGATCAAAAAGGATTTAAATAATATAACAGAAAGTGAATTTAGAATAATAGTCATAAAATTAATCGCTGGGCTGGAAAACAGTATACAGGACAGCAGAGAATCTCTTGCTACAGAGATCAAGGGACTAAGGAACAGTCACGAGGAGCTGAAAAACGCTTTAAAGGAAATGCAAAACAAAATGGAGACCACCACGGCTCGGATGGAAGAGGCAGAGGAGAGAATAGGTGAACTAGAAGATAAAGTTATGGAAAAAGAGGAAGCTGAGAAAAAGAGAGATAAAAAAATCCAGGAGTATGAGGGGAAAATTAGAGAACTAAGTGATACACTAAAAAGAAATAATATACGCATAATTGGTATCCCAGAGGAGGAAGAGAGAGGGAAAGGTGCTGAAGGGGTACTTGAAGAAATCATAGCTGAGAACTTCCCTGAACTGGGGAAGAAAAAAGGCATTGAAATCCAAGAGGCACAGAGAACTCCCTTCAGACGTAACTTGAATCGATCTTCTGCATGACATATCATAGTGAAACTGGCAAAATACAAGGATAAAGAGAAAATTCTGAAAGCAGCAAGGGGTAAACGTGCCCTCACATATAAAGGGAGACCTATAAGACTCGTGACTGATCTCTCTTTTGAAACTTGGCAGGCCAGAAAGAATTGGCACGAGATTTTCAGGGTGCTAGACAGCAAAAATATGCAGCCGAGAATCCTTTATCCAGCAAGTCTGTCATTTAGAATAGAAGGAGAGATAAAGGTCTTCCCAAACAAACAAAAACTGAAGGAATTTGTCACCACTAAAACAGCCTCACAAGAGATCCTAAGGGGGACCCTGTGAGACAAAGTACCAGAGACATCACTACAAGCATAAAACATACAGACATCACAATGACTCTAAACCCGTATCTTTCTATAATAACACTGAATGTAAACGGATTAAATGCGCCAACCAAAAGACATAGGGTATCAGAATGGATAAAAAAACAAGACCCATCTATTTGCTGTCTACAAGAGACTCATTTTAGACCTGAGGACACCTTTAGATTCAGAGTGAGGGGATGGAGAACTATTTATCATGCTACTGGAAGCCAAAAGAAAGCTGGAGTAGCCATACTTATATCAGACAAACTAGACTTTAAATTAAAGGCTGTAACAAGAGATGAAGAAGGACATTATATAATAGTTACAGGGTCTATCCATCAGGAAGAGCTAACAATTATAAATGTCTATGCGCCGAAAACCGGAGCCCCCAAATATATAAAACAATTACTCATAAACAGAAGCAACCTTATTGATAAGAATGTGGTAATTCCTGGGGACTTTAACACCCCACTTACAGAAATGGATAGATCACCTAGACACACGGTCAATAAAGAAACAAGGGCCCTGAATGATACATTGGATCAGATGGACTTGACAGATATATTTAGAACTCTGCATCCCAAAGCAACAGAATATACTTTCTTCTCAAGTGCACATGGAACATTCTCCAAGATAGATCATATACTGGGTCACAAAACAGCCCTTCATAAGTTTACAAGAATTGAAATTATACCATGCATACTTTCAGACCACAATGCTATGAAGCTTGAAATCAACCACAGGAAAAAGTCTGGAAAACCTCCAAAAGCATGGAGGTTAAAGAACACCCTACTAACGAATGAGTGGGTCAACCAGGCAATTAGAGAAGAAATCAAAAAATATATGGAAACAAACGAAAATGAAAATACAACAATCCAAACGCTTTGGGACGCAGCGAAGGCAGTCCTGAGAGGAAAATACATTGCAATCCAGGCCTATCTCAAGAAACAAGAAAAATCCCAAATACAAAATCTAACAGCACACCTAAAGGAAATAGAAGCAGAACAGCAAAGACACCACAAACCCAGCAGAAGAAGAGAAATAATAAAGATCAGAGCAGAAATAAACAATATAGAATCTAAAAAAACTGTAGAGCAGATCAACGAAACCAAGAGTTGGTTTTTTGAAAAAATAAACAAAATTGACAAACCTCTAGCCAGGCTTCTCAAAAAGAAAAGGGAGATGACCCAAGGAGATAAAATCATGAATGAAAATGGAATTATGACAACCAATCCCTCAGAGATACAAACAATTATCAGGGAATACTATGAAAAATTATATGCCAACAAATTGGACAACCTGGAAGAAATGGACAAATTCCTGAACACCCAAACTCTTCCAAAACTCAATCAGGAGGAAATAGAAAGCTTGAACAGACCCATAACCAGCGAAGAAATTGAATCGGTTATCAAAAATCTCCCAACAAATAAGAGTCCAGGACCAGATGGCTTCCCAGGGGAGTTCTACCAGACATTTAAAGCAGAGGTAATACCTATCCTTCTCAAGCTGTTCCAAAAAATAGAAAGGGAAGGAAAACTTCCAGACTCATTCTATGAAGCCAGTATTACTTTGATTCCTAAACCAGACAGAGACCCAGTAAAAAAAAGAGAACTACAGGCCAATATCCCTGATGAATATGGATGCAAAAATTCTCAATAAGATACTAGCAAATGGAATTCAACAGCATATAAAAATAATTATTCACCATGATCAAGTGGGATTCATTCCTGGGATGCAGGGCTGGTTCAACATTCGCAAATCAATCAACGTGATACATCACATTAACAAAAAAAAAGAGAAGAACCATTATGATCCTGTCAATCGATGCAGAAAAGGCCTTTGACAAAATCCAGCACCCTTTCTTAATAAAAACCCTTGAGAAAGTCGGGATAGAAGGAACGTACTTAAAGATCATAAAAGCCATTTATGAAAAGCCCACAGCTAACATCATCCTCAACGGGGAAAAACTGAGAGCTTTTTCCCTGAGATCAGGAACACGACAGGGATGCCCACTCTCACCGCTGTTGTTTAACATAGTGCTGGAAGTTCTAGCATCAGCAATCAGACAACAAAAGGAAATCAAAGGCATCCAAATTGGCAAAGATGAAGTCAAGCTTTCGCTTTTTGCAGATGACATGATATTATACATGGAAAATCCGATAGACTCCACCAAAAGTCTGCTAGAACTGATACATGAATTCAGCAAAGTTGCAGGATACAAAATCAATGTCCAGAAATCAGTTGCATTCTTATACACTAACAATGAAGCAACAGAAAGACAAATAAAGAAGCTGATCCCATTCACAATTGCACCAAGAAGCATAAAATACCTAGGAATAAATCTAACCAAAGATGTAAAGGATCTGTATGCTGAAAACTATAGAAAGCTTATGAAGGTAATTGAAGAAGACTTAAAGAAATGGAAAGACATTCCCTGCTCATGGATTGGAAAAATAAATATTGTCAAAATGTCAATACTACCCAAAGCTATCTACACATTCAATGCAATCCCAATCAAAATTGCACCAGCATTCTTCTCGAAACTAGAACAAGCAACCCTAAAATTCATATGGAACCACAAAAGGCCCCGAATAGCCAAAGGAATTTTGAAGAAGAAGACCAAAGCAGGAGGCATCACAATCCCAGACTTTAGCCTCTACTACAAAGCTGTCATCATCAAGACAGCATGGTATTGGCACAAAAACAGACACACAGACCAATGGAATAGAATAGAAACCCCAGAACTAGACCCACAAACGTATGGCCAACTCATCTTTGACAAAGCAGGAAAGAACATCCAATGGAAAAAAGACAGCCTCTTTAACTAATGGTGCTGGGAGAACTGGACAGCAACATGCAGAAGGTTGAAACTAGACCACTTTCTCACACCATTTACAAAAATAAACTCAAAACGGATAAAGGACCTAAATGTGAGACAGGAAACCATCAGAACCTTAGAGGAGAAAGCAGGAAAAGACCTCTCTGACCTCAGCCGTAGCAATCTCTTACTCGACACATCCCCAAAGGCAAGGGAATTAAAAGCAAAAGTGAATTACTGGGACCTTATGAAGATAAAAAGCTTCTGCACAGCAAAGGAAACAACCAACAAAACTAAAAGGCAACCAACGGAATGGGAAAAGATATTTGCAAATGACATATCGGACAAAGGGCTAGTATCTAAAATCTATAAAGAGCTCACCAAACTCCACACACGAAAAACAAATAACCCAGTGAAGAAATGGGCAGAAAACATGAATAGACACTTCTCTAAAGAAGACATCCAGATGGCCAACAGGCACATGAAAAGATGTTCAGCGTCGCTCCTTATCAGGGAAATACAAATCAAAACCACACTCAGGTATCACCTCACGCCAGTCAGAGTGGCCAAAATGAACAAATCAGGAGACTATAGATGCTGGAGAGGATGTGGAGAAACGGGAACCCTCTTGCACTGTTGGTGGGAATGCAAATTGGTGCAGCCGCTCTGGAAAGCAGTGTGGAGGTTCCTCAGAAAATTAAAAATAGACCTACCCTATGACCCAGCAATAGCACTGCTAGGAATTTATCCAAGGGATACAGGAGTACTGATGCATAGGAGCACTTGTACCCCAATGTTCATAGCAGCACTCTCAACAATAGCCAAATTATGGAAAGAGCCTAAATGCCCATCAACTGATGAATGGATAAAGAAATTGTGGTATATATACACAATGGAATACTATGTGGCAATGAGAAAAAATGAAATATGGCCTTTTGTAGCAACGTGGATGGAACTGGAGAGTGTGATGCTAAGTGAAATAAGCCATACAGAGAAAGACAGATACCACATGGTTTCACTCTTATGTGGATCCTGAGAAACTTAACAGGAACCCATGGGGGAGGGGAAGGAAAAAAAAAAAAGAGGTTAGAGTGGGAGAGAGCCAAAGCATAAGAGACTGTTAAAAACTGAGAACAAACTGAGGGTTGATGGGGGGTGGGAGGGAGGGGAGGGTGGGTGATGGGTATTGAGGAGGGCACCTTTTGGGATGAGCACTGGGTGTTGTATGGAAACCAATTTGTCAATAAATTTCATATATATATATAAAAAAAAAAAGAAAAACAACACTAAAAAAAAAATAAAAAAAATAAATTCTTTCAACTGTGATTTTTTTCCATTTCCTCTTTATGGTATGTGATATTGTTCATTCCAACAAGACACTGTGTAAAGTATAGCAATTTATCATTTTGATTGTGTTTTAATAATTTCTCAAAATCCTTTTCATTTGCTCTATTATGAATCCTACGAAGTATATTTTATACCTTGATTGATTTCTTATTTTTATCCAATATTGATGAGTTAGATTTCCCTTAATATATTGTATATTTTTCTATTCTTGCTTACTGGCTTTTTAAAAATTCTGTTATAGATTTATTTTAAATCCTAGAGAAAATAAAAAAAAAACTGATGTTAGCACTGCATTTTATACACTGTTCTAAAATAGTAATAAAGTACAAATCAGATACATGATTTGAAACCAAAGGTACAAACAGTAATGAAAAAGACTTTACTTAAATAGAATAAAGAAAAATTCAATATAGCCATTTCTTTGTCCTAGAAAGTGGGCTGTAAATCCATTGTCTTCCATTATATCTAGAGGAAAGGCACACAAAAAGTTGAAGTACCAAAGGCACATACCCTTTACATGTTTTACAGATCTGGCTGGATGATAACACTGTAAACAGACTATTTCAAATAATCATGCACATGGTCTTTTTATTCTAGTTATATATCATTCTAAATATTGACAAAATTCCCAGAAACTTCTTAAGAGTGATTCTTTAGAAAAACATTTACAGTAATCACTGGGCTTTGTGTAAGTACTGGCATGTTAAAAGTCTCGGTGATCACTGGGGTACAATATTGCTTACCATTCCAAAGGAAGATTTCCTACAATTCAAAATAATAGGCAGATACATAGGGTGTCACCTGAGAGAGACCTTAAGGAGAAAAGGAAACTCACATGTTTTTTCACTACTACTAGATGTCAAGTAGTATTTTTTTATATATATTACTTACATTTCACAATAAAACTCTTTGAGAAAACTGAGCCATGAAGAAGTTAAGTAAACTTCTTCCCAGGACTGACAGCTAGAAGAAATAGAACCAGGATGCAAACCAGGTCTATATGATAAAGCTATGCTCCCTTCACAGGTCATGATTTGCTGCAAGAATCTTATTCACATAAAATATCACAACTGGTCTGCCTAAACAGAAACTACCCCTCTTCCACTCCTTTTTCTGCTTACCTGAAATTCTTACCTCTACTAGCCTAGTGATAGGATCAGAAGACAAAGGCACTGAGATTTGTTACCCTAAATGGAAAAGATTACTTGCCTTTCTGGTTGCCTTCTCTACAGCAAAAGTTAGTTGATCTCACATTAGAAACTAATGCTTTAAAAAATATTTAATTTGACTCCTGCATTGCTGGTGGGAATGCGAACTGGTACAGCCACTCTGGAAAACAGTATGGAGGTTCCTCAAAAAATTAAAAATAGAGCTACCCTACAACCCAGCAATTGCACTACTAGGTATTTATCCAAAGGATAAAAATGCTGATTTGAAGGGTCACATGTACCCCAATGTTTATAGCAGCACTATCAACAATAGTCAAATTATGGAAAGAGACCAAACGTCCATTGAAAGATGAATGGATAAAGAAGATGTGGTATATAAATATACAATGGCATATTACTCAGTGATGAAAAAGAATGAAATCTTGCTATTTGCAACAACATGGATGGAACTAGAATGTATTATGCTAAGCAAAATAAGTCAGTACAGAAAGACAAATATTGTATGATTTCATTCATGGGGAATTCAAGAAACAAAACAGGTGATTATAGGGGAAGGGAAGGGAAAATAAGATAAAAACAGAGAGGGAGGCAAACCATAAGAGATTCTTAAATACAAAAAACAAACTGAGGGTTGCTAGAGGGGTGTTGGGTGGGGGGATGGGCTAAATGGGTGATGGACATTAAGGAGGGCTCTTGTTGGGATGAGCACTGGGTGTTATATGTAAGTGACAAATCACTAAATTCTACTCCTGAAACCATTATTACACTATATGTTGACTAACCTGGGTTTAAATAAAAACAACAAAAGAACAGAAGGAAGGAAGAAAGCAATAAAGAAAGAGAGGAAGGGAGAAAGGAAAAAGGCAGAAAGAGAAGAAAAGGAAAGAAAAGAAAAAAGATGACAGAAAGAAAGAAAGAAAGAAAGAAAGAAAGAAAGAAAGAAAGAAAAAGAAAGGGAGGAAGGAAGGAAGGAAGGAAGGAAGGAAGGAAGGAAGGAAGGAAGGAAGGAAGGAAGGAAGGAAGGAAGGAAGGAAGGAAGGAAGGAAGAGAGAAAATGAAAAAAAAATTAATTTGGTTTATATGACTGCATAGATAAGATTTATGGGGATGCAATAAGATCAAAAACAGTAAGGGATACCACAAAGAGAAAACAAAAACAACAAATGGGGTGAGGCATCCATTCCTTAAAAGGTTGGAGGCAGAAAGTAAACAGTGAATGGAGAAGGCAGGATGAAGGGAGAAATTTATAAAAAGGTGGTGAGGGAAAGAAGACAGAGTCCAGAAAATACAATAGTTCTGACAAAGAGAACTTTACAGAAGTGGAGGAAATGATAATAGAATTGCCATAGAAGGAAATTATTTTTAATAAAATACAACCACACACAAAAATGGACTTCAAATCATCACTGCTTACCCCAAAATGACCATTCTTAAAAACAGAGAAACAATATAGATGTCTTTGTAAAATATTTACGTGTTCTTGTTGTTAGTCATCTCCATCAGTGGTCTGGTATAGGAAGAAGCAATCTGGGGGCACGTGGGTGGTCCAGTTGGTTAAGTGTCTGACTTTGGTTCAGGTCATGATCTCACAGTTCATGAGTTCAAGCCCTACATCCCATGTGCTGACAGCTCAGAGTCTGGAGCCTGCTTCAGATTTTGTGTGTGTGTGTGTGTGTGTGTGTGTGTGTGTGTGTCCCTCTCTCAAAAATAAATAAACATTAAAACAATTTTTTTAAAAGAAGCAATCTGAATTTGTGATCAGAAGGCTATATCAAGGCATTTGACTATCCAACTAGAATTTTAATTTTAACATGTCCCAAACTGAAGCTATTATCTTCTTCCTCTCCTCTAAGACTTCCCCATAGCAGCAAACTACCCTTCCTATACTTTCCTTTTCTTAGAGACAGAATGACCATTCTTGAGTAACCCAAGCCAGAAATGTAAGAGTCATTCTAGACTCTTTCTCTCTCTGATTTATATCCAGTCAATCACTAAATCTTTTCAACTCTATCTGTAAACATGTCTCCAGTTTTTCCCTCATCTACATCTCCATTAATATATCCTGATTTAGACTCTTGTTATTTTTCCTTTGAATTATTATAATGCTTCCATACTGCTGACAGTATTCTTTCTAACATGCATATTCTTTAGTCACTCACCATCCCTTTCAAGATAAAATTACAACTTCTGAATATGATGTACAAGGTCCTCCATAATCTAGTTTCTACTTTGCAATTCAACCTCATCTCTGACCACAAAGACACATACTACAATGCAGTCACATCAAAGTGTCTGCACTTCCTTGGGCCCAGTATATTGTCCCTTATCCATATCCCTTTACTTTAAATGTCATGCCGGGGCGCCTGGGTGGCGCAGTCGGTTAAGCGTCCGACTTCAGCCAGGTCACGATCTCGCGGTCCGTGAGTTCGAGCCCCGCGTCAGGCTCTGGGTGGATGGCTCAGAGCCTGGAGCCTGTTTCCGATTCTGTGTCTCCCTCTCTCTCTGCCCCTCCCCCGTTCATGCTCTCTCTCTGTCCCAAAAATAAGTAAACGTTGAAAAAAAAAAGTGAATTTATAAATGTCATGCCAACTCTAACTACCCTTTCTGCTCATCCTTTACAATTCATATCCCTCAAGTAATACCTGTGCTTAGCTGTATCACATGCTAATCTTATCAAAATGTAACTACTTTAACTCATTTATTTGTGAATAAATGAATGACCTGGAAAAAATCTGAAATAAGGTCTTGATTTTCTCATTTATTAATCCCAAATCACTTAACCAGTCAGAGTCTCCATTTCCTCAGCCGAAAATAACTGCAAAGTTTAAGCTATATCCCATCCTTCAAATAACTACAGGCACATGTGACTCAGTAAAGCACTCTAGTGGGCAGTACTACTTTCCTGGGTGACTACTTTCAGAAATCCTTAGGAAGGATTCCTTGAGAGTCCCTTTAACTAATCCTCAGTCCCTACTCCAGCCAATCCAACTCTGTAATCATGTGAACTTCTTTTCATGCATAATGATTATTTCTGCCTCAACATACTTGTCATATCAATTTCTACCCAACCTCAACATGGGACTTAATGCAAGATAGCAATTTCAACTATCCATAAACAAAAACACAGAGAAAGTTGCTAAAACCACCTTCACCATAGGTCTCAAATTCTTCCCTCTGGGAAGATAACCAGACCCTTCTAGAATGAGAAGACATAGAAAACTTAAGAACCTAGGAAACTTAGCCAACTTGGGAATATCAGGAAACATAGCACTGCTAGTTGCTCTAACAAGGCATTTTCTGCAAGAATTTCCTAGCTAATGATTCTTTCCAAGCCTTGCTCTGAAATCTTGGGTCATCCTTTCTGCTACAAGACCTGCTTTATTCAATGTTTAATATAACCACCATCATCAATTTTTTCAAATAGCAACTGTCATACATCAAGTTCTTTAGAAGCAGAACCCAAGATGAAGATGAGTATGCATGCAATTTATTGAGAAACTACTTTTAGGAGTAACCAGTAGGATAGTCAGGGAAACAACACATTATGCAAGAACATGTTGGTTTCAGGTGAAGATCCATTAAATCCCTATCAAGCCCACAGATGGTGGGAACAGCGCTTCAGGTTGAAGCTGCTTGGGTAGCCCAAGGGTAATGGTTCTGAGAAGGTTGTAAGTGTAAGACATAAGCTCACTGAACCTGCATCAGATGTGAGATGGGCACATTTAACCAAACTGTTAAGAGAATTCCATGATGACCTGTGTGGCGCAGCAATAGCCATCCATTTTTTTATGTCTTATTGTACTTCATCAGCTCTCCAACATCTTTATGTATCCAGCAGATACTCAACAAATAGTGGCCAATAGTGATCAAACAATAGTCATTCAAGGCTCAACTAATAAAAGAATGAAACCCCTTAACTAAGTTTTAATTAGTTTCTGCTAGATCTAACTAGGTAACACAATCAAATAAATTTTAGTTTAAATGACACTTCCAATACATATGAATGAACACAACAATGTCCATAATAAAGGATGTTTTTCTTTTCTATCATCCTCTAAACCTGTTAAGTTAAATGCTCCTCATATTGTACTTCAATTTATTGTACATAAATTAATATTATATATGGGATTCATAAAAGAACTTTGGTCTTAGAAATATAAAACAAATTCTAAACTCTGGTAAACTGAAAAGGAGGAATTTAAGTGAATTTGAAATCCGGATTTGTACTTTATCAAGACGAAGCTTGCTACTGCACCTGAGGGTTTAAATAACCACATTTCTATCCTAGAATGTAGTTATAATTTCTATTCATAGTTCTCCTATATTTACATTTACATTGAAGATATATCTTTTTTTATTGCCAAATTGAACCAGCTTCAAAAATAGATTAAAAATAGTAAAATATTCTGCGATTCTTTTGGCTCATAAATAAATGTAAGTTTAAAAATTCTTGCATTCACTTACAACCTTTATGCCCAAAAATTCAAATTAAAGGGACTATTAATTTAAATGATGCCTCAAGGAAAGGCAGTATCAAGACATTCACCAGAGCTTCTACTGATGGATAAATAAAAGCTTAAAGGATCGTTGCTCTGATAATTGCCTTGAATTGTGGAAAGGGAATAAGTAAATCAGAATCTGTTTGTGGTTATTAAAGACATAGCTAGTAAATTTAATTTTAGATTTATAAAAAAATTAAATTCTGCCCCCTTAAATAGGCAGAGACTGTATTCTCACTTATCTACTATCAATTTCCAAAATCTATCATAGGCTTGGCATATAGTGGTAGCTAACTACATATTTATTTGACCAATGTTGTAAAAAGCAAATTATCCATTGGATCACACTATATACAGGGCTATGCTAGTCTCCTAGGAACCTGATATTTGTTAAAGAGACAAGAGATGCAGTACACACACACACACACACACACACACACACACACACACAAATAGTATTAAGTTTGCAAACATATATAATTAAGTGCTACATAATTCATATTTTAAGAGTCCAAGAGGGGCGCCTGGGTGGCTCAGTCGGTTAAGCGGCCGACTTCGGCTCAGGTCATGATCTCGCGGTCCGTGAGTTCCAGCCCCGCGTCAGGCTGTGTGCTGACAGCTCAGAGCCTGGAGCCTGTTTCAGATTCTGTGTCTCCCTCTCTCTGACCCTCCCCCGTTCATGCTTTGTCTCTCTCTGTCTCAAAAAAATAAATAAACGTTAAAAAATAAATTAAAAAAAAAAGAGTCCAAGAAAAAAGAGGCAAACTAACATGCTGGAATAGGTTAAAAAGGCCTTCATAAAAAGGATAGGACTTGAGTTGGAACTCAAAGCACAAACCAGATTTGGAATGAGGAAAAGGAATGACATGGGCATTCCATGGGAACTCATGACTGTGGCATACTGACTGGAAGGAGCAGCCATGGAAACTACTTGCCTCATTGCTACAAAAGTGATGCTTCTAAAAAACAAATACCCACCTCTTTGGACCCACCCATCATTTTCCATTCTCATTACTCCTGCATTTCCCCTAATGCACCAAGATCTTTTGCACATGTCCCTTCACCTTCCTCAAGCAATGCATGCTCCTTGGAATGCCTGTCCTCTCACCAAATCCTAGCTTTGGGGCCTCCTAGAGACTATTCTCTAAGGCTTAACCTAAATATCTCTCATTTGCGAGGCCTTTTCTCACCTCCCCACATGAAATTCTCCACCTCCCCAAGTGACCTCCCATTATTCTGACAGAACTTACGTCATGTGTTCTATGTCAGGGCATTACATTGTTTATATCTTGTCTCTCATGAAATTGCAAGCAACTCAAGGAAAGAGATATTATCCATTTTTGAATCTTAAACAACTGGACATTTAACAAGGGTTTTATAGATGTTTGGTAAACAAAGAAATAATTGGAAGGAAATGAAAGGAAGAAGGGAAAGAAGGGAAGCCAGACTAACTACAGATGAGGATTCATATTAGGGAGAGGAAAAAAAAACACAGAAATGCACTTATTATAGAGAGATACAAATGCCAGACTCAGAATTTTGTGCTCTTTGAGGTTCTACATCAAAGTTCTGGAATGATCAAGGGAGAAAAAATTAAGAGGGTAGCAATACACTGTATGAACTATAGGAGGAAAAAAAACACTCAAGGAGGGTGGGGGAGGATGCGGATGCAGTTGAATTTTAAAGGCTTATATGAGGAAAGATTCACTTCCTCCCCTAGACCACCAGACTATGGCCAAATTAATTATATTGCTTGTGAGCTGAACTCTAGTTTAGAGTCAATGCTACTTCTGTGGGAAAATAAGACATGCATTTAGTTTCACTCCCTTCTTAAGTAAGACAGTGGCAATGAGTTTTACAAAACCCATAAATTCACAGAGACAAAGAGAGTGGGAAATGAAGCAACAAATACAAAATTATAGATTCCAGAAAGCAACTCAGATAAATAGTAAGTGACCTAGAAAACTCAATGAAGGGACAAAGTAAAGAAACAACTTCCAAAATTTACTTTACAGAACTTCCAAAAGCATTAAAAATTGCCAGTGCTCAGTACCTCTTGAAGTAAGGGCAGATATAGGTAAAAATAAGAGCACCTTGTTGAAAATCTATCCAAGAACTATTCAGAAACTTAGATACCCCATACTGTGTACCAGATGACTGTCCTTCTCCCAGAAGAAAATTGGAGCTTTCTTCTCTGCATGGAAAATATGGATTTCTGGACTAGGGGACACAGACAATGGGAGAAGAAGTTTCCATAAAGTAAAACATAGAAATTAAAAGCATTTGTATACCTCAGCCCTCTTGCCCAACTTACTTACAAGAACACTAGACAAGAAAAATACTGGAAAGTCATCTGCACAGTTTCATCAGCTCCAAAAAATGATCAGAAGATTCTGACATTGGAGTTTTTTAAATTGGAGTTTCCCCAATTAAACAATTCAGTTAAATCACCTTATTGTGAAGCCCATGATTGGCAAGTCCCATTCAAGGTCTCTACCAGCTTTTAATGCCCCAAATTTAAATATGAGCAAACAATCAAAGATCAAAGATCATAAGCATCTGATTAGTGCTTCTAAAAGAGTACAAAACAAACACAAACCTGGATGAAGCAGAGATAAGATAAGGAAAAGAAAACTTAAAAAAATTAATGATTACTAGCTTCAGACAGATGAGAAGATGTTGTGTTAATGAAGAAAATGTTATAAATTTAGTTCAGAGAAAAAAAATGATCTAAAACATGATGGCAAAAATGACAAGCTAAGTAGAAAGATTGTAGGATGAAGAAAACCACTCAAAAATTAGAGCAAAAAGACAGAGATGCAACATAGAGAGAAAGCCCAAGAAAATCAGATGACCCATCCAGCAGGTCCAATATCTGGGCAATATATTTCTAGAAAGGTAGATCAGAGGAAACTGATGAAAATAGATCATTAATAAAATAATTTAAGGCACGTTTCCAAAGGCATATTTTTCCAGACTTAAAAGAACTCATCAAGTGCCCAGCCAACTGATAAATATCCACATCAAAGAATATCCTCATAAAATTCTAAAATACTGACAACAAACTGATATCTTATAAGCTTCCTATAGGAAGAGTGAAAGACTTGGGGACAGACAGTTCATGTATGAAGAATCAGAAATTATAATCACAGTTAACTCAACAGCAACATTTGAATATAGATACAGTAGGAAATGCCTTCAAATTTCTGAGAATAAATACTTTCAAACCTACAATTTTATATCCAGCCAAACTATTAAGTCTGGAGTCATTTTCAGACATGAAAAATCTCGTGGAATGTATCTCATGTGAATCTCTTATAAAGAAGTTACCAAACGTTCCATCATATATAAGAATAAACTAATAAGGGAGAAGATATAATATAAAGGAAATAAGAGCTACAACTCAAAAGAGAGGTAAAGGGAATCCCCAAGATGATGGTAAAGAAAGATCCCAGGAAAAGAAGTATACCACAGAAATTAAAAAAAAAAAAAAAAAAGAAAACTGTCTACATTGGATCATATTAGAGAGCTACTGAGATTTCATCAGGCAGATAAAATTAAAAGAATATCTGATGAGTCTGAATGTATTGAGATTAATTTCACACTTTCAGAGACTTTGAATTAAATTAGCACTTGATACATAAAAAAGTAAGCAAATGAAAAAAAAGTCAAGTATTAACAACAGGGAAAATAACATTTGTGGGAATATTAAGAATAATTAGATTAGGGGGTGTCTGGCTGGTTCAGTTGGTAAGCATGTGACTTGACCTCAGGGTTGTAAACTCAAGCCCCACATTGGGTATAGAGATTATTTAAAATAAAATCTTTTATAAAAAAAATAATTAGGGGCACCTGGGTGGCTCAGTCAGTTAAGCATCTGACTCTTGATTTCAGCTCAGGTCGTGATCTGACAATCATGAGATAGAGCCCTGCACTGGGCTCCGCAATGAGTAAAGCCTGCTTGAGATTCTCTCTCTCCCTCTTTCTCTCCCTCCCCGGCTCACTCGGGCACATGTACGGTCACATGCTCTCGCTCTCTCCCTCTCTCAAAATAAATAAACATTAATAATAATAATAATAACAATAATAATTATACTACATAGTTTCACTGTATATAAGGTTTATATAGTTGTGTTACACACATACATACACACAAAAAACATATTGATATAACCAAATTTATATCCTTATTCAAAAGAGGATAGAAAGGGAAAATGAGTGCATATGTATGGGGGTGGAGGAGCAAGTTCCTATCAAAGACAGCAATATCTCCATGTTCCTGCATAGGAAGTTAATAGATAATCCTTCTTAAAAATAATCCTATTTAAAAAACAATAGGTAGATGTATAAGCGTGTTACTAAGTGATAAACATACAAAAACTATAAGAATTGAAACTGGCTACTTCTGTGGAGCAAGGGCTGGCAGGAAGAGGATCAAAAGATAACTGAAGACCTGTGCTTACAGAAATATCTGAATCCTTAAACTATGCACATTATAACTCAGAATTTATAAGTAAAAAATAAATTTAAAATGATTAACAGAAACAACTATATATCTAAATCCGTAAGAAAAAATTGTGCACTGTAACTTAAAAAACTAAATAATAATAATCACTATTCACTTGCAGGAATCCAAAGTCTATTTAGGTACTCTCCTTTTATTCATTTTTTCCTATCCTCTTCTTCTCTGCCCACTATCCTAATAAGCCCAAAAAACACAGGGGAAAGAAAAATGATTCCCAACTTTTACTCCTTTTCGACCAGAACTTTCATGCCAAAGCAACCTCATGTCTTGAGAAAATTATTCCAAGAGTAAAGTAAAAACAGATATAAATTAACTTGATGAAATGATTTAAGTGTTTATTAATTCCTATATGTCAATCACATTAATCATATATTACCTGTTTATTTGTATATGTGATTACTGAAAACCCAGATATATGAAGGCCGTGTTTCTACCTGAAGAAAATAAAAGAGAGTTCTACAAATCTCCACAGCATCACCTTCTCATAAAGTCCTTATTTCTTTTCCCTTGTTCCCTAAGAGCACTCCATGTCTCTAGCTTTTATAATTCTTGGGTATCATCTCATGGAGGCAGTAATACATTTTGCTTCCATGACAGTCATGTACCAGATTCATTAGCTGACTTGGGTCTAATTACTCCAACGGTTGAATCTCATCTTGGTCTTTGGCTATTGGTATTCTAGCACTTTGTTTAGTAACTGCTAAATCATTCCCAGGAGTTGCCAAATTCGTCTGGTTTAAGACCACTGTTTCCATGTCTATTTGTCTGTCTCTCACATACACACAACACACACACACACACCCACACACACACACACAATTGTGAATATTCATTCCTCAAATAATTTTAGCTAGTCTCTCCCACATTTCACAGATGTCTTGGAACAAAGGCCACTCCAACTAAAAGATAATTAACTCTTATTCCTTCCTTTTACAAATGAGAAAAACAGAGAAATTAAATTTCTTGCTCAAGATTATATTCCAGGGTTTTGGATTCTCAATCTAGTAATCTACATCATGTTATCTATTCTGCTTTTTGCACAGAGACTTTGAGAATATGTTCTTTTTGCTCACCACCCACCATTAAATAAATAAGGCTTTATAATACTATACATGAAAATTTTGTGGTATATATGCAACATATACCAAACATTTCAGTACTCAAAACATAGGAAAGGCTCAGTAAACGCTGATTAAATGAAAGAATGACTATTTATTTTTTATTACATGCAATATTTTTCTAGGCATTGAAGATTTTATCAATGCTTTATTGAAATTATAATCCAGTAAGTGGAAGGTGATCATTTAATTTAAAACATTTTGGAATAGGATGTGGGTTATTTTTAATTTTTTAATTTTTTTCTTTACTATATTAATTTTTTCCAAAATACGTCTGAAAAATTATAGTCCAATATAATCCTTGTGAATTTAATAGGTTAAAGAATATTTATTGAGATTCTTTCTAAATTTTGATTAGTTACTCATGTTCAAAAGAAATAACTGGTCTAATCAACTTAAAATTTTACTAGGTTTCTCAGAACAGCTTTGTTACCAATGTAATAAAAAACAGCTTTTCTCCTGGGAGATGATGATGAGATTTAAGTGTTTAACTATAAAGGAAAGGCTGTACTTGTGTTTGAAGCATGTACTTTATAGATAAAAAGGCTTTTTGTTCCTTTTAATAAAATGTTTATGAAAGTTTCTATATAATACAATATCAATCCATCCTATGCCCCAACTAAGGCAGTAGTAGCATAAAAATTTCCCATTATACCTTGTGAATGTAGCCTCTTTGCTGTCCAAGACTGAGGATATAATCTCCATGTTTAGTGACCCTGGTGTTTCTCTAAACACAAAATCGTTAATGAGCCAGCTAATGAGATTGTACTTTCCCATCATATATCAGCTTTTTACTGATCTGTCTTTCAGAAACTGGGCTGTGACCCATCTTGCACATATCACCAAACACCCACAAGACAGTAATAGCTCTGGTTCTTTAGAACCAGAAGCTTAGAGATGAAAGAATTTGAATTCCATTATAAACTGCCTGAGCTATCCATTTAGTCATATCAAAGCCATTCATATTGCATAAAAGTTATAAGAAAAAGAGGTAGGAGAGCCACAGACTCCCCATTGGATGTCTTTCTCTGAGAAACTATGGTGTAAGTACACAGTTCTCTTTGTCTTCACTAGCCATAGCTCATCATAAATCCAAGTTCTTTTGTGCTCTTGTTTATACAGTGCCCTTGCTGAATAATTTTTCCCCTTCAGAAGTACTTTTTTCCATTAACACAGTATGATACTTTACAGTTTGAATTGCTTCAAACTGTGGAGTAACAAAATTTGCCCTTTTTTTTTTAAAACATACTGATGAAGAAAGGGAATCATACTTGATACTGATAGATGAGAATTCAAGAAAAGAATATAAGCTCCCAGAGAACAAATGAATATTTATGGAATTATTATGAGGCAGAGGCTCAATTTGGTAAGTCTGAAGTAGACCTATTATAGTGAGCTGTTCAGAACAAGAGAATCACAAATTGTTTATTCATGACAAAAAGTGATGTGAATTTCTATAGGGGCAATTTATTCTGTGAGCATGTTCTAGTAATAAATCAATAATCGCAAGCTTTTAGGGGTGCCTGGGTGGCTCAGTCATTTGGGCGTCCGACTTCAGCTCAGGTCATGACCTCATGGTCCGTGAGATCCAGCCCCACGTTGGAGTCTGTGTTGACAGCTCAGAGCCTGGAGCCTGTTTCAGATTCTGTGTCTCCCTCTCTCTCTGACCTTCCCCTGTTCATATTCTGTCTCTCTCTGTCTCAAAAATAAATAAACATTAAAACCATCATCATCATCATCATCATCATCAAGTTTTTATTATATTTACAAAAGAGATAGAATTCTTTCTTTTGTATCCGTGAGCTCCAGGAAGGCAGGAATCATGTCTACAGTGGTCCCCCCTTATCTGTGGGGAATACCTTTCAAGATCCCCCAGTGGATGCCTGAAACTGCAGACAGTACCAACCCTTATATATACTATATGCTTTTTCCTATACATACATTCTTATGATAGAGTTTAATCTATATATTAGGCACAGTAAGATATTAACAACAGTAACCAATAATAAAGCAGAACAATTAAAACAATATACTATAATAAAAGTTATGTGAATATGGACTCTCTCTCTCCCTAAAAATGCTTACTGTTCTATATTCACTGTTCTTCTGGAACGATGTGAGATGATAAAGTGCCTACATGATGAAATAAAGTGAAGTGAATGGCATAGGCATTGTAACATATTGTTAGGCTATTATCAACCTTCTAAGATAAGTCTGAAGGAGGATCATCTTTTTCCAGACTGCAGCTGACCATGGGTAACTGAAACCATGTGTAGCGAAACCACAAGTAAGGGGTGGGGGGACTGCCGTATTTTGTTTATTATGGGGTATCCTACATCTAGAGGAGTGCCTAGCACACAGTGGCCCCTAAATAAAAATTCATTGAATGTATATTCATTCATTGAGACACTTGCAATTTTTTTGAAAACAAAAAAATATATGTATCTTCATCTTGTCCAGTAAAACTTATTTCACTCACTCCACCCAATCCTGAACAGTGTGCTTCCAGAATGTGATTAAAAGACTTAGGAAAAGCCTTTTGCTGGAAAATTTCTGGGTTAAGTTTTAACCTAAGTTTAAAATTCCTAAGTATAATATTTGGCAATCTATAGAGCTTAATTAGGCCCCAGTCTCCTGTAAAAAAAAAATGGCACCAAATAGAAAATCGATAAGTTGTAACTGTTAGTATTATTTGATGTTTTTTCATTGACAGGTAGGGAGGCAAGTTGCAGAGTGACTTGTATTGTCATAAAAAAAGATAAGGTTTAAGAGCAACTTTTCACCCTCCTTTCCATCTCCTCTCTCCTCTAGTTGGAAGCAGCACTGTTGTAATTGTTTTTATTCTTGTCTATGACTACACCTCTTCCAATCTAGTTTACTGACTTCCTCTTTCCCTGACACTCTTAAATGTCAATAATGGCTAAGTTATTATTTAGCCAAAGGCTCTCTTTCTTATAAGGAATTTGAGGGCTAGGTAGCTACTATATGTTCAGTCTTTACCATACAGTAGGCATTGTTCTAAACATTATTTCATTTGATCCTTACAACACTAGGAGGTGAGTATTATTACCCCCACTCCAATTTAGAGGAAGATATTGAGGCACAGAAAGATTCATGGTTCAAAAGCTAGAAAATTGGAGTGTTAGGATTCAACCAGACAGTCTGACTCAAAATTCTATGTTCTTTAGCTACTATACTAAAGGTTACCTCCAAGTACTTTAAAATAAAGGAAAAAATTGGTCTCTGAGTATTTAACCCTAAGATGGAGATTAATGAATTAGAGAGAGATATGAAAAATTACCTGAAAAAGAAAAAATAAAGGAAGAACAGATGGAAGGAAGGGAAGGAGGGAAGAAACAACTTCCAGACCATGGTATCTAATTTTTTTTTTTTTTTGCCATCACAATGAAAGTCATTAGCTATGGAAATATTCTAAAAAGGAATCACAGAAGTAAATACTGGCAACCACCAATTTTCATTTTGATTAGATGATCTTCATATGACATGATGGATATTTGAAGTTATTTTAGCTTAGACAGCTATCTCCTTTCAGGTGTCAGTATAATATAGTGGTTAAGACTTTGGAGTTTAACTGCCTAGATCTGGATACCAGTTTTAAGACATATTACCCATATGACTATGTTATCTATGTGACCTTAACTTGCCTCCATACAATATGTAAATAATGATGGTATCTACCACATAAGGATGTTGTAAGAATCATTAAACATAATCATATATTAACATATATATAAATAGTATAACATATGGAAAGCACTTAGGATGGTGCCTGGCATATAGTAAGCACTCAGTAAGCCTTAAAATCTTACTTTCTCATGCTTCTAAGGACTTCAAACTTTATCCTAAAATCATAGAGAGTCAATTAGGGTTTTTAAGCAAAGGAATAACTTGATCAGGTTTTTGTTTCACAAAAACTATTCAAGTGACAAGATAACTGAAATGTAGGGGGTTATCAGACTAAATTAAACATCTTAGAGAATATTTTAAAGACAATACATCATTATTTTCATATATGTGTAACTGAAAAGGTTAACAACCACAAATAGACATTTTTAATAAAAATACCATAACTACTTGAAATTAATATATAACTTACAATTTTTTTTTTCAGATCATTTGAATAAAAAGGCTTTCTAGTGGCTAGCTAAATATCTTCTCTCTGATGGAAAATATAGCCTGGCTCTGTAAAAACTTTTTATTTCAGAAAAATCTCTAAAACCAAAATAAATATGACTTTATTATTTGTAGTCATCTGGTTCTGAGAATTGTGACAGACAGCCACAGCTCGCTTACTGTGTTTGCCCTCCTTCTACCAGGTTTCCCATGTGGCTTTTATTTACTTTGTTTCTTTTATGTTCCAAGTTTTTATTTAAATTCCAATTAGTTAACAAACAGTATAATATTAGTTTCAGGAGTAGAATTTAGTGATTCATCACTTACATATCACACCCAGTGCTTATCACAAGTGCCCTCTTTAATGCCCATAACCCATTTAGTCCATGTGCCCGCCCACCTCCCCCCCAGCAACCCTCAATCTGATCTCTATAGTTAAGAATCTGTTTTATGGTTTGCCTCTCTCTCTTCTTCCCCGCTATGTTCATCTGTTTTGTTTCTTAAATTCCACATATGAGTGAAATCATATGGTATTTGTCTTTCTCTGACTGACTTATTTCACTTAGCATAATACGCTCTAGCTCTATCCACGTCATTGAAAATGGCAAGATTTCATTCTTTTTTATGGCTGAGTAATATTCCATTGTGTATGTGTATGTACATTCATCAATTGGTGGACATTTGGGCTCTTTCCATAATTTGGCGATTGCTGATAATGCTGCTATAAACATCAGGATGTATATATCCCTTCATATCAGTATTCTTGTACCCTTTGGGTAAATACCAAGTAGTGCAATTGCTGGATCATAGGGTAGTTCTACTCAACTTTTTAAGGAATCTTCATCCTGTTTTCCAGAATGGCTGCACCAGTCTACATTCCCACTAACAGTGTAAGAGGGTTCCCCTTTCTCTGCATCTTCATCAACACCTGTTATTTCCTGTGATGTTAATTTTAGCCATTCTGACAGGTGTGAGGTGATATCTCATTGTAGTTTTGATTTGTATTTCCCTGATGATGAGTGATATTGAACACACTTTCGTGCGTCTGTTAGCCATCTGTATGTCTTCTTTGGAAAAATGTCTCTTCATATCTTCTGCCCATTTCTTAACTGTATCATTCGGGGGCTTTTTGGCTTTTAATTTGAATAATAGTTTCTAGAGGCAATCTTCACACTGACTACTCCAGAACCCAGTCTCCCCCATAATTTTCTAGTGTTTAGATTCTAGACCATTCACGTATTTACTCAGGCAACAAATAAATGCACTCCAAGCACTAAATGTTATCACAATATTGAAAGCAAGAGACAATGAGGTGTTGAATTAGGACAGTGAAAGGGACAATACATTCAAATGCTCAAGGCAAAGGCTATACTATCAGGGCAGTACGGTGTAGCACATCCCATGTTCTATAATATAAAGTTCACTTTGCTTCAAGTGTATCAGTAATGTCTTCTCAACCAGATTTTAAACTCCTAGCTGGGATCAGACACCGGATGCTCAATTATTTTGAATACTCAGCATAGTGTGAACCTTACCTAGGTGCACTTTAGGAAGGATTGCCTTTCTGTTTGTAAGATAATGGTAGAAAATTCATTTCTTGTGTGCTTCCTCATTTTTAAAAAATGGTATCTATTTTCTCAGAGCTAATCATGTTTTTCCTTTTCCTTATCTAAGTTTCTGTTTCAGAACTCAGTACTCTGCACTTTATCTGAAATGTGTACTAGATTTCCATTTGTTCATATAAGAATCAAAAATTTAAACAACCTCCAGGAATGTAATTTCAGCAAGTTATTTAGTGAGAAGCAGATGAAACACCAATCTTCTTCAGATTGTGGAAAGGAGTTTTTATCACACTAATAATTTACACCGTCTCATTAAGTTGGCTTTTAACCTGATGTCCCAATGAGTGAAGTTCACTTTAGAATCTCTTTAATAAATAAACCTTCAAGCTCTAGATAGCTCAATGATGGGTGGTAATTAGCATCAGATGAACAGAAAGAATCCTCTTCACTCAACAAATGACTTTTCACCCTATAAAATTCCACCAAGTACCCAAGAACAAGCAGATTAATTTAAGCCTACTTTTCAACAAGCAATTAACAAAACAAACCATAAGTCTTGAAATTCAAAGAGGAAAATAATTATTCTCTTCAGAGATGAGAGCAAGATGAGATTAGAAAAAATAATTTACCAAAATCTATGCCCTTTCAATATCAACCTGGACAAAATAATCTGTTCAAGATATACTTAATCGCATGTCTAATGTGTGCACAGTGCTGTGTTGAGCGCTGTGGGAAAAACAAGATCAATAAGACATGGACCCTGCCCTTAAGCACCTCACAATCAACTAGAGGTGACATGCACAACGAACAATTGTTTAACATAGTTGTAATTACACCGTACTGTAATTAGAGAGCTGACAGCTTACACAATGCTCTTCACTAATAAAGGACATAGTATGAGAGATGAAATATTATAGGGGAAAGAGAAACAAAGTGGACAGAATAAGAAACTTTAATAACTTTTGAACTGGGTCAGGATAGGGAGAGTAATATAGAGAAATAGAGTAATAACAGAACAGAAAAGGAAACGGTCTCCCCTATTCTCCCACAAACACACACAAAACTTCTTTTTCTTCTCCTTTCCCCTATTAAGTTTATAAGCAAAGCAGAAAATTTCCAATTTATCTAGAGAGGCAAGTACATAGACAAGGACAACACCCAGTTGCCTGTGGGTCCTAGAAGGACCACAGACGATACTCACATCTGAACTGTGGAGGAAGATGAGAGTCAAGGCTGTATGGTGACTCTATGCTAGTAGCCTAGGCTACTGAGAAGGCCAACTACATATATACACCCTCTCTCTTAGCTTAAGCTTAGATTTCCCATAAGTAGACCTCGAGAATAGGATTCATGTGAAAGCTATTTGCTAGAAAGTGTATTCCTTGAAAAAAATAGTAGAGGAGTAGAAAGTGGCACTTGAAAGGGGCCAAGCAAAAGTACATGCAGTATCTGACAAAGAGTATCTTTAGTTGAAATCCACAGGATGCTCTGAAAACAGTGCAGAAAACATGTAAGAAGTCCTTATAAGAGGACCAGAGGGCTGAAGTATTTATATTTCCACGCCCCTTAGTCATTGGTTAAGAGCAACCCACAGTGGGACCTAGGAGCAGAAGGGGGGTGTTTCCAACAGCTGAGGGCAGTTCTTCAATAGAGTTACAGGTGATAGCTGTGAACATGAAAGGACAATAATAGGAGTACTAACAATTCTGCTGCACCTTAGCTGCTGTGAGTATGAGAAGGACATCCAAGAGAGATGGATTTGTATAGAATGAGGAATCAGTTTCTGTGTTTAGTTTTTCATTTAAATATATTAGTATCAGTTTTCATACATATTTTTCTGTTCATTAAACTTCTGTCTTAATAAGGGCACTGATAGGAGAATTAAGAACCCAAACTGAAATCCTATTTCAAATGTCTCCAGGCTGGTGGGGAGGTAGGGAACTATGTTGGCAAACACAGTTCTATTGATCTATTCATCATTAATTCATTCAGAAAATTTTCATTGAACACATGCTAAATGTCACATGCTTTCCTCAAAAAGAAGAACTTAGCCATGAACAAAAGAGACAATACCCTTTTCCTCTTGAATCTTACATTCTATTTGTAAGACAGATAACAGAAATACAAATGCATTAATATATGGCACAATATCAGACAATGATACATATTTTTAAAACACAGAGTAAAGATTTGGGGGAAAAACAGAGCAAAAGATTTTTTTAAATTTTTTTAATTTTTAATTTTTTCTCAATATATGAAATTTATTGTCAAATTGGTTTCCATACAACACCCAGTGCTCATCCCAAAAGGTGCCCTCCTCAATACCCATCCCCCACCCTCCCCTCCCTCCCACCCCCCATCAACCCTCAGTTTGTTCTGTTTTTAAGAGTCTCTTATGCTTTGGCTCTCTCCCACTCTAACCTCTTTTTTTTTTTTTCCTTCCCCTCCCCCATGGGTTTCTGTTAAGTTTCTCAGGATCCACATAAGAGTGAAACCATATGGTATCTGTCTTTCTAACAGAGCAAAAGATTTAAGAGTGATTCTGGGGCTGCTATTTTGGTAGAATCATCATAAAAGATGGTATTCTCTGACAAGTAACACTTAGTGAAAGCCCCAAGTAAAATGAGAGAGCAAGTCAAAAGGATATCTAAAGGAAAAGTGTTCTAGACAAGTGGAATATCAAGTAAAAAAAGTCTTGAGCCAGAAGAATACTTGGCATGTTCAAGGAAGAGAAAGAAAACCAGAAGAGTTAGAAAGCAGTGAGTTGGGGAGGGCAGGGAGAGATGAGTTCTAAGCAGTGGGATTGGAGGTAGAGGTTGTTGGTGCAGAGTATTCCATTCCATGGAATTTATAAAAGTCTCTACTGAGCTGCATGTGATGTGCAAAATGGAAAGCTATTATCAACATAGGGGGTCATAAACAAGAGCAATTACTTGTGTCAGGGGATGAAAACACCTCAGAGGGAATACGGCATTGAATTGAGCTTTATATTAATAGAATCTATACAAACATATATGGTGGAAGAAGCCATCACAAGATAAGGAACTACAAGAACAGTGACATAAAGGCACAGAAAACATTTAGGGTCAAGAGAGAACAAGGTCAAATCTAGACTGGTAGGAGTATGGAATAGTATCGAATCTAAAAAGAATTTTGGATTCCATCCTAAAGACCACTTTCCCAATCCAAACAATTCAGCATATTATAAAAACTTCACTAACATCATTGCAACAATCTACCACAATGACTATTGTATTAATATTATTAAAAAAAGAACTAATAATACATTAATAAAAAGGAAACTTGGTTGACTGAGTAAAACAACTAGCATGATTTACAAATCTCTTACATGTCAATTGCTCTATTATTTGTTTTACAGATGAGGAAATTAAAACCCAGAGAAGCACAGAAAAAAAAAAAAAAAACCTGATTGTCACATAGCTAGTAGGTGGTACAGGTTGGATTGTCTGACTCAATATTATGTGGCTCCAAAGCCTACACTATTAATTGTCAGACATATAGCCTTTCTTAGATGGCTGACAATTCATAACTAAACATACATGTATAAAGAGAGTGAATAGCAGCCTGCAAAGATTACTGGAGAAATCTGAATTTTCTTTTGTTTGCCAAAAATAATAATACTACTGATTGCAGAAATGAAATATCTGACTGAAAACTCTTTTTTAAATGTTTATTTATTTCAACAGAGAACACACTCAAGCAGGGGTAGGGGCAGAGAGAGAGGAGAGAAAGAATCATCCCAAGCAGGCTCCACGCTGTCAGCACAGAGCACGATGCAGAGCTAGATCCCACAAACCATAAGATCGTGACCTAAGCCAAAATCAAGAGTCAGATGCCCAACTGACTGAGATATCCAGGCACTCCTGAAAATTCTTAAAGGTGGTCTCCAGTACAATTCACTCAGACCATGACAACAACAGATAAAAACAGATGCTTCTGCTCAATATGAGAAAAATTATCAGAGACCCATTCTTTCTATAAGGAGCTCCTGTCACAGAGCATATGCTGAAGCACAAGACTATTCTCAGGGCATAATTCACAGGGCATGCACTGATCACACAGGATGACTGCGGTGGACAGAGGATTTTGTTAAATGCACAAAATCCCCTGCAACTCAAAGATCCTGTGATCTAATTTTTAACACAATTTTTAGTGGCTTCCAAATAAGTTCCAAAAACACGAGTTTTAGAATTATGAAGCACAGTGTACAGTTGAGAAGGTAGAATATGAAGGCTGAAAGACTTCCATTCTGCCACTGACTAGGTGTATCACCACGGGTGAGTTACTTAACCTGAGCTTCTATTTCCTTACCTGTAAAATGGAGATAAAATGAGGACCTAACTTACATAGTTGTACTTAGGATTGAATGACATAATACATGTAAAGAGCTCAACTCAATGTCACGTAAGCGTTTAGTACATACTGAATACTATTATAAGTTGGGACTTACTTTCATTACAATTTTCCTATGACCCACTCCATCCTCCTCATAGCTATGAGTCTTATTTTTGCTTTGAATCATTCAGAGCCAACACATTACTAAGGAATTCAGTCCTAACTGCTTGGTTTGGCCTGATCCTCCCTGTGGAACTTTATCATTAAGACTCCTAGCCCACTGCAGAGAGGCTCCTGCCAAATTGTTTGCAGTTCCAAATCACCAGGCTATTTCAGCTCTGCACACTGGTAACTTTACCTGAAATGTCCTCCCTTTCTCTCAAGCTAAAAATGACTCATCTTTCAAAATTCTCTTCTAGGATGCCTTCCTCAGTAAAATCTTTCCTGATGCTGAGGTAGAACCGAACACAGAAGCTGTCTTTGTACAAATGAGGAAATGGAAGCTCAGAAAGCTTAAGTAACTTCGCCAAGGTAACCAACTATTAAATGACTGTGGTGGTAGTAACAGTGGTAGCAGTAATAGTACCTTACATACATAGAATGTCTTATTGTCTACAAAGCTCTTTCCCATAGTACCCCATTGTATTTTCACAACTCTAGGAAAATCATTTTCTTCCTTTTAATGAATCAGGAAACTGAGGTATAAAGAGTCTATATAGGTCATACAACCTGTCTGGCTGAAGGCACAGACATACCAAATGGTAGCCCTCACTCTTAGTCCACTGAGCTTTCTTTATAGAACACTCCATTTGAAAATAAATGAAATTGCTGAATAAATGAAAAAATAAAAATGTCTAGATTTATTTTTGATACACAGTACCTCATTCTAAAATTTTGAGCCTGTTAAGGACAATAATAAAGTTGAGGAGCAGCACTTCTTAAAAGGGAAGGTTTTTCTCCCTGCAATTACTGAGCCAACTGCAAAAGCATCACTGATTTGAAGCGACTAACGTGAGAACAGATTTTATGACAGGCATAGTCACAAACCTTGTGGATGCTGTCACAAATACAAAATTTCAGAGATAACTAAACCTGAAACCCAAAACAATTAGTGAACATGAGAATTTAGTGATTTCCAGGGTGCCTGGGTGGCTCAGTCACTTCAGCTCTGGTCATTGTCTCACACTCAAACCCATGGGTTTGAGCCCTGCTTGGGGCTCTGTGCTGACAGCTCAGAGCCTGGAGCCTACTTCAGATTCTGTGTCTCCCTCTCTCTCAGCCCCTTCCCTGCTTGTGCTCTCTCTCTCTCTCTCTCTCTCTCTCAAAAATAAACATTAAAAAATTAAAAGAAGAAGAAGGGGAGGAGGAGGAAGAAGGAGGAAGGAGGAGTAGGCAGAGAATAAAAGAAGAGGAGGAGGAGGAGGAGGAGGAGGAGGAGGAGGAGGAGGAGGAGGAGGAGGAGAAATTGAGTGATTTCCAGAGCAGTGGGGTTAGGAGTCCTTGGCAAGAAATATTTACCACCACATGATTGACAATTTCAGAACATCTAAACAACTAGTAAAATCATGATAGTACTCACTAGGCTCAAAGTGGTCTACCAATTAAATGCAATGTTCTACTGAGAAGAAGGCAGGAAATGTGGAGACTATGTCTCTGTGTAATCTTGTGTAAAGTTCCCAGGAGTGTAAAGTTTTTAGTGAGCTATTCTCCCATTAAGGATGCTGTCAAACAGCTACAATAAGAAATGGCAATGGAGAGGAAGAAAAGCTTGAACAGATATAGGAAGAGTTTTAGAAAGACAAACAAGTCTATAATATTTGCATTAAGGGTGAGGATTTCCTCTGTATATGGGGACACTTCTAAAGTTAAACATGTTGTATATTATTAAGAGACTCAAGTTATTTGTCTCTGCCAAGTAATACATAGATCTAGGTAAAATTATAAATTAGCACTGTGCCTGATGTGTTGTAGATACTCAATGTTCACAGAATAAATAAAAGAATGGATCAATACAATCCAGAAAGTTCAGCGCTAATGGTAATTGAGTCTCGAAAAATACCTCTTACGTATCAACTATGTTTCAGACACCATGCTAGGATCTAGCCATTTGGAACAATTTTTAAGTGCTTTGGTATTTTAATGCTTATAAGACATGGAAATGTTCATTAATCTTTTCAAATGTTTGTCAGAATATAACAATTGTAACTGAAGATAAATTCAGAGTC
This sequence comes from Lynx canadensis, assembly GCF_007474595.2. Lineage (NCBI taxonomy): Eukaryota > Metazoa > Chordata > Mammalia > Carnivora > Felidae > Lynx > Lynx canadensis. The sequence goes on along the minus strand of NC_044312.2, from coordinate 47,364,770 downwards.
TGTCTTCCCATGCAATGGAGGAAAATTATAGTTTGTATATTCCAAGTTGACAGCATCATTTCTCATATGGTTTGCAAGATGATTGGTTCATAGGATTAAAATAAGTCTAGTCCCTTCTGATCTTAAAACAGAAATCATGTTCTCTATTATTAATAGAAGATTTAACAACAAGCAGATTGTTAGCATTTGTTTCTGAGCACCAATATTTTATAGATGAATTGGGTTATAGCAAGGTTTTTTTCATTTACTCGTAAAATAAGCCCCCTTAGTTGAGGTCCAGCTAAGCTGCTTTTTCCAAATTCTCCTTAACAGATGGGTTTTACAATGAGATTCTGTTGTTGTTTATTCTATTTACAGAAAAAAAATTATTAACTCCTAAAAAATGTGGATGTGGTGTAGCCTCACACCCCCCCCCCCCACCACCTCACCATTATGATGCAAGCCAGACTTCCAACTGCCTTGGGGCTTTTTCTGGAGCCAGAACCCATTCTGTCAGTGTGCTAGGCAAGCTGGAAGTACCAGAAAATCAATGAACATCCTCTCCCTTCAAGAAGTAACCCTTAACTAGTCCTTAGCAATAGATGTTGGTATATAAATATCGTAGCTCCTTTGGTCACCGGAGGTAACAGAGATTGATTGAGGCTGGGTGATTCTAAACTAACTCCTGGAATTCCCTAGTAAGATTCATTTAGTAGCTTGACAATGCACCCTTTACAGGGTACCTTACCTTCACCATCTTACTTCCTCACTGCTCTTCTGATGCTTTCTGGGATCACCTCCCAAATAAATCACTTAAACATGAACTTGAATCCTTGTCTTGGGTCTCTTCTAGGTGAATCTAAACAGACCAAATTATTAGGCCCTTATAATATTCATTTCACCCTACCTTTACAAAAACCACTTCTACCCCTGCCTTTTTTTTTTTAAATAGAACAAGCCTTTTGATTTTCTTATTATTCAATAAAACTTCACTTTTTTGGCTTTCTGGCTCTGTGCTTGTGCCTTCAACACCTTCACAACAATTTTCCGTTCTTCAATAAGGAAAATATGCTTGATCCTCTCGCAAATACACATTTCATCCAGCTCCATAGCTAAATGCAAATGACTTGTTTCTTTCTGGCAAAAATAATTAAAAAATTTTTTTAGTGTTTATTTATTTTTGCGAGAAAGACGGAGACAGAGCATGAGAGGAGAAGGGGAAGAGAGAGAGGGAGACACAGAATACAAAGCAGGCTCCAAGTTCTGAGCTGTCAGCACAGATCCCAACACAGGGCTCAAACCCATGAAACATGAGATCATGACCTGAGCTGAAGTCGGACATTTAACCAACTGAGCCACCTAGGCACTCCCTAAAAGAAAAATTATTAATTAAACTATTATTCTAAAACATTCTTAGGCCAGACCCAAATAAAAATGAAAAGTCATAAGTTTGAATAGGCCATTAAAAACAGGAGGAACTTAGGAGCTCAACTTCAGTAAAGCCTTTATTAAAAGGATATAGCCTATTAAATGAACATAGCAGGGGCGCCTGGGTGGCGCAGTCGGTTAAGCGTCCGACTTCAGCCAGGTCATGATCTCGCGGTCCGTGAGTTCGAGCCCCGCGTCGGGCTCTGGGCTGATGGCTCGGAGCCTGGAGCCTGTTTCCGATTCTGTGTCTCCCTCTCTCTCTGTCCCTCCCCCGTTCATGCTCTGTCTCTCTCTGTCCCAAAAAAATAAATAAACGTTGAAAAAAAAATTAAAAAAAAAAAATGAACATAGCATAATTTAAAAACCCATAACCTGTTGTTCAACATTCAAAATTCCTAGGGAATTTGCTGGATAAGAGAGTTAAAGTATTTTAAGTTTTTGATATAGTTGAATAGTTGAACTTATTTCCATTTCTACCAACATGAAACAAATTTTCTGTTTTAACATTTTCATTAATCTTGACTATGACGTACTATTATTTTCATAATCTGTGCAAAACACAATCATTAAACATTTACATCTTGAACTTTTTTCGATCACCAATTTATATTTTTGTGAATGCCTTATTTATGACATCATCTCAATTATTTATCAGTGTGGTTTCATCTTTCCCATTGAGTAGTTTTCATAACATACAATGTACATCTAGAAAAGTTTCTTTTTAATAGTGTCGATCTAATACATCATACCCTGTTACTAAATTTAATGGTAATGTATTTAGTGTTAAAAAATTCATGAAGGGGGCGAGGGAAAAGTGGGTGATGGGCATTGAGGAGGGCACTTGTTGGGATGAGCATTGGGTGTTGTATGTAAGCCAATCTAGCAATAAATTATATTCATAAAAAATACTAATAGAGTAAATCTTATATATGTAAAAAATAAAACTAAAAACTTCATGAAGCATGATATTTTACATAGATTTTTAAAAAATAATTTTAAGGAAACATCCTTTTTAGTTTAGGAACATAGTTTCTGGTTAATTTTGCATTGCTTTTTGTTCTGTTTATTATCAGGAATGAATATTCAAATATTTTGGAGGCAGTATAAAATCTGCTCTGAAGGCAGATTACATGGATCCAAATCCTAACTCACCACTTGTAGAGAAGTAGAAAAGTGATCTTGAGGAGTTTACTTAACCTTTCTCTACCTTACTAAATCTGTAAAATTAATAATAATAATAATAAATAACTGCATCATAGCGGTGCTTGGTAGCTCAGTAGGTTGTGCATCTGATTTTTGATTTCAGCTCAGGTCATGATCCCAGGGTCATGGAATCTGGCCCTTCCTCAGGCTCTGTGCTGAGGTTGGAGCCTGCTTAAGATTCTCCCTCTTTCTCCCTCTGCCCTTCTCCCCCACTTGAGCTTCTTTCTCTAAAATTAAAAAAAGGGGCGCCTGGGTGGCGCAGTCGGTTAAGCGTCCGACTTCAGCCAGGTCACGATCTCGCGGTCCGTGAGTTCGAGCCCCGCGTCGGGCTCTGGGCTGATGGCTCAGAGCCTGGAGCCTGTTTCCGATTCTGTGTCTCCCTCTCTCTCTGCCCCTCCCCCGTTCATGCTCTGTCTCTCTCTGTCCCAAAAATAAATAAACGTTGAAAAAAAAAAATTAAAAAAAAAAAAAATAAATAAATAAATAAAATTTAAAAAAAATTTTTTTTGAAACTAATACTGCATCCACTGTATGTTAGCCAACTTGACAATAAATTACTTTAAATAAATAAATTAAATTCTGTCATTTCAAGTAAAAATAATTAATTATTTAATTAATTAATTAATAAAATACTGCATCATATTGCTATAGTGTGAATGTGTTACCTCAAAGTGCTTAGAGTAGTATCTGGCACATAATAACCACTTGAAAAATGTTAGCCGATTATAAATATTATAGTGTTATTATTGTTATCTATTGGGAGGCAATCTAGCATAGTACTTTAATATTACATATTCTTCCTTGGTTCATATTTTAGCTCTTGCACATAGTAAATGTGTGAATTTGAGCAAGTTACTAAACTTTTCTGGGTTTCAGTTTTTCTCATCTAAAATATGAAGATAAAAATATTATCTATGTCATGAAGTTTTATATAAACTAATTGTGTGAGTATGTGTGTATATATACATATGTGTATACATGTATATATGTACATATATATATACATATGTGTATATGTAATATGTGGTTGCATGTATATATATAGAGAGAGAGAGATATAGATATCACTTAAAACAGTACCTAGACCATAGGTATTATAGGATTCAAAAAATGTGAACTAGTATTATTACTCTATTATAGTTATACCTTTTATCTTCTTTGAGCTATTAGTGGTATATATATATATATATATAAATAGATTTCTTAATAGTAAACCCCATTGCATTTGTAAAATAAATCTTGTTTGGTGCTTTTTTTCAATGTACTCCTTTTTCCCCAAGTTTACTGAGATATTGTCATATATAAGTTTAAGGTATACAATGTAATGATTTGATACATGTAATATTGCAAACTGATCATCACAATAAGGTTAGTTAATACTTCCAACACTTCACATAATTATCATTTCTTTTTGTGGTGACAAAAATTTAATATCTGCTCTCTTAACAACTTTTAAGTATATAATATAGTTTGGTTAATTATAATCACCATGCTGCACATTAGATCACCAGGACTTATCATCTAATAAATGAGAGTCTGTACACTTTGATTAACATCTCATTTTCACTACCCCTTTACCTCTGACAACCACCATTCTACTATTTCCATTGGCTCACATTTTTTTAGATTCCACATATAAGGGAGAACATACAGTATTTATCTTTATCTGTCTCAATTATTTCACTAGCATAGCTCTCAAGCTCCAACCATGTTGTCACAAAAGGCAGGATTTCATTCTTTCTTATGGCTGAATAATATTTCATTTTTTTATGTATATATACCATATTTCTTTACCCATTCATCCATCGATAGACAATTAGGTAGTTTCCACATCTTGGCTATTATAGATCATCCTTCAATAAACATGGAAGTGCAGATATCTCTTCAAGATAGTGTCTTCATTTCCTCAGAATATATACCTAGAAGTGGGAGAGCTAGATCCAATGGTAGTTCTATTTTTCATTATCTAAGGAACCTACATACTGTTTTCCATAGTAGCTATACCTATTTGCATTTGACCAAGAGTGTACAACTGTTCCCTTTTCTCTATAGCCTCACCAACACTTGTTGTCCCTTGTTTTTGGTTTTAACTATTCTAACAGGTATGATGATATCCCTGATATTGCCTGAAACAATTCTTTTCTTAGTAACTTTCTTACCCCACACTTCTTCCTATAAAAACCTTCCATTTTGTAAACTGCCTGGACCTCCCCTCTACTTGCTGGATGGGATGCTGCCCAATTCATGAATTATTTAATAAAAACCAATTAGATCTTTGCATTTACTCAGCTCACTTTTGTTTTCATTATCTTTTATGTGAGAATATATTTTTCTCTTATTGCTTTAGAAGTTTTCTCTTTTTCTTTGGTATTAGACAGTCTTATTATAATGTGTCTTGGAGAAGATTGTTCTGTTGAAATTTTGACCTATTAGCTTCATGAACCTGGATATCTAAATCTCTCCCAAGATTTGAGAAGTTTTCAGCCATTATTTATTTGAATGAGATTTCTGCTTCTTTCTCTCTCTCTCTCTTCTCCTTCTAAGATTCCAAAACTACACGGATTTTTTTCTTTAAATGTTATCCCATAGCTCCTCTAATTATGTAATTTCAAATGGTCTCTCTTCTAGTTCACTAACTGTTTCTTCCACTTAGTCAAGTCTGCCATTTAAGCCCTTTATTAAATTTCTCAGTTCAATCACTAGAGTCTTCAATCTCAGATTTCTGCTCATTTTAATATTTCTATATCTTTGTTGAATTTTGTGTTTGAGCATTGTTTTTCACTTAGTTGTCTACCTTGGTTTTCTTGTAGTTTACTGAATTTAAGAGGATTCTTCTGAATTCTTCATTAGATGATTCATAAATCTTTATGTTTTTATATTCAGTCATTGGAATTTTATTAGTTTCCTTTCGTGATGTCATGCTTCCTTAATTATTCATGATTTTTCCTTCTGTGATGTCTGCATATTTGAGGACATAAGCACTTCTTCCAATCTCTGCAGACTGGCTTCAACAGGCAGACCCCTTCATCACTCACACTGTCCAGAGATTCTGGGTAGGGTGACTGGTGGTGTATGCAGTGAGGCTTATTGCTGGAGTACCTGAGTGGCCTAGTCCTGGGATGGGCTGAAAACTTGGGACAGTAGGTTCACAGGTACCATCAGCACTCTAGGTTCACAGGTACCACCCCCTCCCTCCCCTGAGCCTGGGTTTGCAGACATTGACTGGGAGCCTGAAGCCATGGGAACCACCTAGGGCCACAAGAACCAGCTAGTTCTAGGTGGGCCAGGAGTCTGGGTTTGTAATCCATTAGGAGGCTGGAACTGAAGAAGCTCCCTGGAACTGCGAGAGGCACCATGGGCCACTAAGCTGTCTGGGGCTTAAGGAACAAACTAGCACCTGGGTGGGCTGGAAAATCCTGGATTCACAATCCTCTGAGAGCCTGGAGCCATCAGAGCTGCCTGGTGCTGCTGAATCTGTCAGACACCAGACTGAGTCAGGGGCTTGATTCATGATAGTCCACCAGCAGTCAATCCTGCCCCAAAAGCCACTGGGGGCTATAGGAAGTATCTGGGGCTGTTGAAGTAGGTGGGCTCTTGGGTGGGCCAGGGACTGGTTTCTTAGAAGCTTGCATGAATAGGCTACAGGGCTAGCCACCTAGAGCTCCAGGAGCCTACCTGGCAATACGGCATGCTGGCTCTCAGGTCCATGGTGAAGGTAGGCACTCACTTTATTCTCCTTCTCTCTCTGCTCTAGGCTGCCAGAGTTTGGGGGAGGGGTAATGGGAGTAATGTTAATCTACCTTTCCTACTCTTCTCAATGCATCCTTTCTTATTTCTGTTCTTCATCCCAGGGCTGCAATCCCTCACCTGAAATCCTGGCTCTCATGAAGGTATTTCATGTATAGAGATAATTGCTCAAAATGACATCTCTGAGAGGAGATGAGCAGTAGAAATTCCTATGTCATCATTTTGCTGATGTCCTCAAGTACTCTTGATTCAGATTTATTTGACTGATTTGATTAGGGTTTTTAATCTATATTAACAAATGACATTAATCTGTATTTTCTACCTTTAGTGTTATCAGTGTTATCAAGGCTATGCTATTTTCTTAAAATCAGTTGGAAAAAGTTCTTGTAATTTCACATCTTTGGAAATGGATACTTATCACGAGAATTACCTATCTTTGAAAGTTTAAAAGTATTTGACTTTAATTCTACCTGAGTTTATTTCATTAAAGATAATTATTTGACAAAATTTTAATTTATTCCAAGATGATGAGTCCATTCTTTTTTTTAATTTCTAATTGGATCAATTTAGGAAATTTATGTTATAGAAACAGAAAACTATAAACCATATTCTTTAATGCCGCTTAAAATTACAAATGAGATAAGAGGTTACATTCTTCAGTCAATATAGATGCTTAAAATCTTCTGATAGCCATTACTTCTCATTAAATTAATGAGGTAACTTTATTCTTTCAGTTGTTCACACCAAAATCTTTGAAGATACCTTTGATTCCTCTCATTCCTTGACATCTAATCCATCAACAAATCCTTTGGAATATATCTCAAATCCAACCACCTCTCACTACCTCCACTGTTCCTCCAAACTCCAAGCTGTCATTATCTCTCACCTGAAGTATTTTATTGACCTTTTGATAAGACTTTCTACTTTTTCTCTTACCTCTTCTGGTGTAGGCTGTGGTGCACTGCCCAGATTTCTCCATCAGAAATAAAGTCATCAAATCCCTAGCTGCCAGGTTTGTTGGCTGCTGACAGCTCATATCTGAGTTCCTACCTAGAAACTGCTTTCAGCTCAAAAGGAGCTCCCTCACCTGAAATTATTTTTATAATAATAGAACCCTGTAGAAACAAGAATTATAATTACCTCTGCCACAGAGGTAGCCAGTATCCAATGACTGGTCAATATAAGATCTTGTGCCCTTGTTTCAATTTAGAACAAGGTTATCTAAGCCCCAAGGCTCCTGTAGATCAACTAAAGACTTTGTGGTAACTACTCTGCAGCTAAACTCATCACTTTGCCTAGTCCTGTGTCCTCACATTCTCACAGGGGTTGTTCCTGACAGCACTCCCATAAACTCCCTATTTGCAAATTCTCCATCCCAGAATCTGTTTCCTAGGACCACTGACCTAAGATAGTTGGCATAAAGAGTGGTCTGAAAAAGGCAAATTACAAAATGGAATTTTTCAGCTGCAGCACCCACCAGCAGCTGCCAATGAGAACCCCAATATTGGTCGTAGGTAGAGTGCTGATAATATCTCCTGGCATGTTGATGGTGCAACTGTTAACACTTTTACCTCTGGTGAACTAGAATGAAAAACTGGTGGCAAGGAATACACTGGCAGGTATAATATCTCAGTCATGCCACAGGTTCAGAGGAAATTCTAATTATAAAGACAAAAGATTTGAATGAATGTTGCTAAGTGTGGTCAAAGCTTTGGACAAAGACAATGCAAAACTAAGGGTGATTAATGATGAATTTAAGGAAAATTGTGAAAGTCACAAGAACTCCTAAGCAGTATATAAAGACTCTCTCATCTTCTGCAGCCAGAAGGAAGAAATTGCTGAGGATCAAGTTCAAGCCTTAATTATAAAGACAGTAGAACTCGGTGAAGATTGAATCTGCTTTGGAGGCAGAGAAAAAGAGAGAAAGGCAACCTGGAAAGCAAAATCTCTTGGAAGCTTGAAAGTGATAGGAAAGAAAAAAGCAAGTAGTTAAAATTAAGACCCTGTAGAAACAAACAAGAAGCACAAAATCAGAAATATACTAACCCCACCGCAACCTTACAGCACCAGATATTTTTTAAATGCACCTTACTATACCAATAAAAGAGGGCATTAAGTGCTGCTATAAACATTGGGGTACAAGTGCCCCTATGCATCAGCACTCCTGTATCCCTTGGGTAAATTACTAGCAGTGGTATTGCTGGGTCATAGGGTAGATCTATTTTTAATTTTTTGAGGAACCTCCACACTGTTTTCCAGAGCGGCTGCACCAGTTTGCATTCCCACCAACAGTGCAAGATGGTTCGTTCCCATTTCTCCAAATCCTCTCCAGCATCTATAGTTAAAAAAAAAAGAGAGAGAGAGAGAGAGAGAGAGAGGGAGCCAAACCATAAAAGACTCTTAAAAACTGAGAATAAACTGAGGGTTGATGGGCGGTGGGAGGGAGGGGAAAGTGGGTGATGGGCATTGAGGAGGGCACCTGTTAGGATCAGCACTGGGTGTTGTATGGAAACCAATTTGACAATAAATTTCATATTAAAAAAAAGAATCATATAGTGTAAGGAAAATGACTTCAAAATGAGAAAAATAAATTCTTAAAATCTAAAAAAAAAAAAAAAGAGGGCATTCAAACTAAGAAATCTAGCAAGCCACCTAAGCACCTAACACCACTTCAAAGAATCCTGTGATTGCTGGTCCAAGAAAATATAAAATGTTTCAAAAATGAAAAGAAAACTACAAGCAATAATTATACACATCCATAATAAGAAAGAAACAGAAAATAATTATACACATCCATAATAAGAAAGAAACAGTTCTGTAGACTTTCCTTGTTCACAGAAGATACATGCTGAAGAATTAGGGTGGCATGATATTTGCAGTTTAATTTCAAATTCCTCAGTAAATACACGTATATACAAGAGAGACCACACAAACATGGCAAAATATCAACAGCTGGATAATCTAAGAATATATGGGTTTCTTTGTACTATTCTTTTAATTTTTCTAGAGTGTTAAGTTTTTTAAACTCCTACAACTCAACACCAAAAAAGCAAATAATCCAATAAAATTGGTCAGAGGACCTGAACAGACATTTTTTCTAAAGACACACAGATGGCCAACAGACACGTGAAGGGATATTCAACATCACTAATCATCAGGGAAATGCAAATCAAAACAACAGTGAGATATCCTCACACCAGTCAGAATGGTTAGTATCAAAAAGGCAAGAAATAACAACTGTTGGCAAAGATGTAGAGAAAAGAGAACCAGTACACTTGTACACTCTTGGTAGGAATGCAAACTGGTGCAACAACTGTGGAAAATTTTTTGAAGGTTCCTCAAAAAAAAAATGAAAATAGAAATACCATACGATCCGTAATTTCACAACTGGGTGCCTACTCCATGAAAATAGAAACACTAATTCAAAAAGATTCATGCACCTCTATGTCTCTAAGTTCATTGCAGCATTATTTATAATAGCAAGATATGGAAGCAACCAAAGGGTCCATCAATAGATGAATGGATGAAGATGTGGTATATATACACAATGGACTATCACTCATTCATTTAATCATTTATAAACATTTAAATCTCAACACATCATATATACTTATAGTTTAATACCACATAACAAATATAAATGTCCAGGTCTTATTTTCACTTCTTTTCATTTTCGTTTCTTTGATTTTCCATTTGTTTCCTCTTATTTTTTGTTTCCTTTCTTTTTTACTTCTATTTTTGTATCCTGGAACGGTTTTCTCAATCACAAGTAAGGTCTTGTTTCTCTAATTGTATGAAGTGGAAGAAAAACATCTTCATCTCAGACCAAACTGATCAAATACCACAGAATGGTAAATTTATGACCTTGTGAAATATTATAGGATAGGAAAAATGCCTTATATAACTACCAGGGACTACATCAAAAATCTGAGAAAAGTCCAAACACATAGATTTTCCCCAATTAATAAGAAGTGACGTGAAGGTTTCTTGTCTAGTGGACTTAGACCAAACATCCAAATCTAAAACTGTCCATGTCAGTCATAATTCTGAACAGAAGCTGTTATCTTTCAATCAGTGTGGTCTTATTTTTTCAGTAGTTTTTAGCAGTCCTTCATAAATGTATCCACACAAGTGTTTCTTCTTTACACTATAAGTCTAGACATCACTGATCTAATTATTTAATCCAATTTAAACAGTACTAAAGACAGCATAACTTGCATGCAGACATCTGATAATGATTTTTGACTGTGCTCTTGTAAAGCAAAGACCATGACAATTTGATTTGGACAGCAGTTAGGAGAATACAACTTGCATTCGGAAACTCATAAAGACTTTAATTATGCTCCTGGTTGACTCTCCCCAAGATAAGATACTTGAAATGCAGAGCGGAGTCTAATTAAACATAGGATAGCATAAATGAGTTAGGAAATAAAGCCCATGAAAAAGAGAAGTGCCAAATATAAGTGGATGTTGGTAATACTTTCCATGTGTATATACTTCAGTTTACAAAGCACTATCACACAAATTCATTCCAACTCAGTAAGTATGTATGGAGCATATACTCAAGGCACTATACCAGACAGTGTGCAGAAAACAAAAATAATATATACACACAAAGAGCTTATAATCCAGTGGGAAGATATGGTCATTTTGAGTCCAAGAAATGGAATACTATAGAGATGCAAATTACTATTGAAATATAAAGAAGAAATGAAACTGGACGAGTTAGGAAAGGCTTCCCTGAGTAGGTGGTATTTGAATTTGGGCCTTAAAAAAAAAAAAAATATATATATATATATATATATATATATATATATATATATGATTAACACCAAACATTACAAGATAATCATTATAGTCACTATTATGTCCTTTCACAGTACAGGAAATTGGGGTTGAGAGGCTAAGAGGACTTTCTCATCCAAGGTCAAACAACTGACAAATATCAAGTGGGACATGAACCCAGCTTTTCTGATTCCCAAGTCCAGTGCTTATCTACTACATCATCCTCCAAGAAATGTCTTAATTTTAGGCAAGAGAATGTGCATTCTTTCAAGACAACATTAAACAAAAAAAACTATTCAGGGGCACCTGGGTGGCTCAGCTGGTTGTGCGTCTGACTCTTGGTTTTGGCTCAGGTCATGAACTCATCATTCATGGATTGAGTCTCACATTGGGCTCTGCGCTGGGATTCTCTGTGTCCCTCTCTGGCTTGCTGTCTCTGTCTCTCTCAAATAAATAAGCACTTAAAAAAAAAGACTTATTCATTCCTACTATAATAATAAATGTGTCAGTCCTTTGTACAACATATGAAAATAAATATTCTTACCCTCTAAGTATTAATGTTATTTCCTGGTCTAAGTACAAAACATTTGTTATAGTATTTTAAATATGAATACTGGGGATAACAGATCTTTGCTTAGAGAATAAGAAACCTGTTGGAAAAAAGTACAAAACAACTTCATCATGATAATTAGAGACTGTAGTATGCAATGAGGTGAAGCCCTACTAGTCTCTGTGTCCTTAGAGGATAGAACTAGAAAGTACAATGGGATGAAGCTTCACCGGCTATAAGATCAATTTTTCCTGATGCAAATGTATACGCAGGAGATAATAAGAACACATACGAGGCTTACTAAATGTCAGACACTACTCTAAGCACCTCATACTCAATTCTCAAGTAACTCCCATGAGATAGATATTATTATTAACACTATTTGTGGCTGATGAATCTGAGCCACAGAGAAATTTAGCTGAAGTCATGTAAGTAGTAGAACTGGGATTTAAACTCTGTCTGGCTATAGAATCCTTGTTCTTAACCACTCAGCTCTAACACCTGTTAAAAATGAGATTGCCTGTTTTCTTTTTTGACGAGGGCTTTAAGATACACCCATAAGATATGATGTGAGTTCATGTTCTAGGAAGCAGCAGTTTATATGGCCTCTAAGAACACAAACTTTAGCGTCAAGTAGACTAGACTTTAAGACCTTATTCAGCCCTGCCCTACCTGTGTGAATTTGGGTGAGTTATGTAAAACTCTCAGAGTTTTAATTTCTTCCTTGCAAAAGGAGGAAGCAATTCTTATTCTGAGATGGAAAGGCAAGAAGCACAGTAGGGTAAGAACAACACTGAACTTAAATGTCAAAAGACTCAGATTATAACCACAGCTACTATCATCCATGTGAAATAGGGCAATGAACCCAGCAATCCACAAATACTTATTGAGCCTCATATATTTATAACTCTGTTGTAAGTACTTTGGGGGATATAGCAATTTAAAAAACACTGTTCCTTACTCTCTGAAAGAAAATTCATTCAAGTTTGTTCATTTTCTTTAATGACTGAACTCAGGCCCAAAAGGAGGTGCTTCCTTGCATCATCATTCTGATTCTGAGATAGAACTTGAATAACAGTATCATGGTGCTTCCATTTCTTTGCTAAGTACAATGTGTGCATATATATATTGTAATTCCTCCTTTTGATACATGAAGGGGATACATGCAGAAAGAAGAGACTGAACTTTCAGACTTGTCTCACTGTGTTCATTACCTACAGCTGCCATAACCAGCTGTTCCCACACATTCTCTCCATGGGGCACATTTTTCTGGAATGCAGATTAATACATGATGCCACAGTTGAGCCACTGTAAAAGACAGCAGAATCAACATGATATATAGAAACTTGCTGGAAAATGTTGTCTTTTCTTTTCTTCCTCTGAGAAGAGCTCTGTGACAATTCTAAACAATTCATACAGAAATTGAAGAAACAATTTCCACATCTTGAAAATGTTTCCATTCCTCTGGTTGACATAAACTGGCAATAACACTGTGTGTCATGTGGTTATTCATGGAATGTAGTCTAGTAATGATTCACAGCGTCAGTTTTGGGGTCAGGCTGACAAGCATACAAATAGATATAAATACAGAGAGATAGAAATCCTATCTCTAGCACTTACAAGCTGAGAGACTTTAACTGATCTGCTCTCCAACTTCTTCATATGTAAATGAAAATTATCATACTTATCTCCTAAAGTTACTAAACAGACAAAACATAAAATGCTTCGTATATAACACTTTATTTAATGACTAATCATTAATTAATGATTAATAATCCATTAAGTATCCACTATCCTTAGCTTTTAAAAGTAACTACATATATGCTAGAAGAAAAAAATGAACTAATACTAACTCATTTTACTACAAAGAAAACTAGTGTTTGCAGCTATAAGTAGCATAAGGCTTATACACTAAAAACAACAAATATTATTGAAAGAAATTAAAGATGGAAATAAATGGAAATAAAGCCAATATTCATTAACTAGAAGACAATAAATTGTTAAGTGGCAAGCTGATCATATGATTTACAGATTCAACATGACCTTTATAAAAATCCGAGCTATTTTTTTAAAAGAAATTGATAAGCTGATCCTAAAATTCATATGGAAATGCAAGTGACCCAGAATAACCAAAACAATCTTTGAAGCAAGAAATATCATTGACTAATTTGTACTTTCTGATTTCAAAACCTACTACAATAATCAACTCAGTGTGGTACTGGCATAATGATAGGATATAGATAGATGGAGTGAAATTGAGAGTCAGGAAATAAACTGTTACATTTATAGTTAATCGATTTTCAACAATGGTGCCAGACAATTCAATAAAGGAAAGAACAGTCTTTTCAGCAAATGGTTTTATGACAACTGATTATTCACATGCAAATTAATGGATTTGGATCCCTACCTCACACTACATATAAAAATTAACTCAAAATGGATCAAAGTCCTGCATGTAAGAACCAAAACTACAAAACTCATAGGAGAAAAAAGGTGTAAAACCTCCATAACCTTGGGTTAAGCAATGGATTCTTAGATATGACATCAAAGCATAAGCAACCAAAGGCGGTGGGGGGGAACCTCAATCATACTTTGTGCTTCAAACTATCAGTAAAGCCAAAAGGCAACCCACAGATGGAATATTTACAAACAATATATCTGATAAGAGTATATTATCTACAATATATAAACAACTATCACAAATCAATGACAGAAAGACAAACAACCCAATTTTAAAATGGACAGAGATTTGAACAGCCAAAGAAGGCATACAAATGGCCAATAAGCACATGAAAATATGCTCAACATCATTAGTCATCAAGGAAATATAAATCAAAACCACAGTGAGGCAGCACACCTGGTGATCCCACAGATCTGTCTCTTGCTTCAAGGTGTTTGGATGAAACAGACCCAGGGACACCCCTTTTACGAGCCTCTGACCACCTTCCAACCTTTATTCCAGTTGCAACTTTCAGATCCATCTCAGCCACCCTCTGCCTCAAGGACCATCCAACATGGTTATTGATGAACCATGAGCTTCCACACTCATCAGAATTATTCTACCAAGGTGGAGACCACTGTCAACTGCCTGATCAATGTGCATCTGTGGGTCTCCTATACCTCCCTCTCTCTGGGTTTCTATTTCGACCATCATGATGTGGCTCTGGAGAACATAGGCCACTTCTTCCGCAAGTTGGCTGAGAAGAAGTCTGAGAGTGCTGAGCATCTCTTAAAGATGCAAAACCAGTGCAGTGGCCACACGCTCTTACAGGATGTGCAGAAGCCATCCTAAGATTAGTGGGGTAAAACTCTACACATGGAATGCCATGGAAGCCGCCCTTGTTCTGAAGAAGAACCTGAACCAGGCCCTTTTTGGATGTGTATGCTCTGGGTTCTGCCCATGCAGAACCCTGCTCTCATCTCTGGAGAACCACTTCTTAGATGATAAAGTGAAACTCAAGAACATCAAGAAGATGGGTGACCACCTTCTACCCTCCACAGCCTGGATGGCCCCCAGACTGGGCTGGGTAAGTATCTCCTCGAAAGGCTCACCCTCAATCATGACTAGGAGCTCTGAAGTCCAACAGCCTTTAAGGGGCCCCTCTGGCATCCCCCTGGTGCCAAGACTTGTGCCGGAGCCTCTCCCTGCAGCCACTAGGAAGCTTTTTAACCACCCTGGAGCCTTCTCCCAAGCTGTGAAACAAATGGAAACAACAGAACTTTTTGCAGAAAAAAAAAATACACGCAATGAAATACACTTCACACCAGAAAACTGTGGCAACAATAAAAGACAGACAAAAACAAGTATTGATTAGGATCTGGAGAAAATGGAATACATTGCTGTTATGAATGAAAATGGTGTACCCACTCTGAAAAAATCTGGAAGTTCCTCCCAAGTTTTATAAAGTTCTGTATATAAATGAATAAACAGAAAAGAGAAACAGAATGAAAAAACACCAATGATTTTTTAGAGCAAACCTGTAGGTAGGTAACTTCCAATCTAATAGTGAACACTGGAAATCCAAAATTGATCTAGATCTCTCTTGTAAGATTCAACCAAAATGAAAACAAATAATAATAGTATTTTGAACTGCTCACATTAGCACACTCTTCATGTCTTCATTCCTAAAAGCCCACTTAGAAAACTGCTAAGGCTGTGAAACTGGTGATTTTACAAATCAATCCCCACTACTACCACCTCTAAGACCAGAAGGGAGTTTTAAGGGAAACCAGAAAGAAAGAGAGCCACAGAAACAACAGGTGCTCTGAACAACTGGGGAGAGCGAGCTGAACTCCTCCTCAGTACGATCCTAAGAACTAGCAAATTTTCAAATCCCTGTTGGAAAGGAGACACAACTAACTCACTTCCAAGTTCCTCTTTATTCCACCCTACAGTCCCTGAAAAGTGACAGGTATACCACTGTTTAGTACTACTAGGCTCTGAGATACCAGAGTTCATCCCCAAGGAAAAATAGTCTTTAAGAATCCTTTTTATATATGTTTTCTTTAAGAAACAAACAGAAACTTAGTTGATTACTAACCAATTTTTAAGTTCTGTGATCCATAAGACTTGGCTATGTGTTGGAAGCAATATGGAATTGTGAGTGAAGCACAGGCTTTGGAATCTAGAAAATCTGTCCTATCACTTTCTGGTTGTGTGTTTTCAGACTTGTAATAACAATGGTTACATGTCACTGGTTATTCTAACCACTTTAATATGTTAACTTTCTTAACTTTTATAGTAACTCTATATGTAGGTATTATTATTGATTCCACTTTAAAGATGAGGATAGCTGAAATTTAGAGAGATAAAGTAGCTTGATCAAACCCCACAACTAATAGGTGACAGAACTAGGATTTCAATGCAGTCATCCTAGTTCCAAAGACAACATTCCTATCTCATTATATTGACTTCTGATGTGTTGTTTCTGATATTTTTTTCCCTTCATTGCTCTTTCTTCAACTACAAAATAGAATGAATTCATAGGGACATTGTGAAGGTTAAATAAGAATATATATATATATATATATATATATATATATATATATATATATGAAGCACAGTTCCTGAAATATAGTACATACATGATAAATAGATTCTGTTATGATAAGTATTAACATAGATTATGCTGTAGGGTTTAAAAGTAGTCACATTATCTCTTCCAGAACTCAATATTCCCAGATATATAGATAAATAGATAGATAGATAGATAGATAGATAGATCTGTCAATGTCTGAAAAAATATACAATTTCATGATACTTTGGAGAACAATGTAGAGAATTATAATATCAATTGCTCTGTAGTTTATGTATATGACATAACATTGACATATATTACAGTCACCTATCTTTTAGCTTTTCTGAGCTATCACTCATAAAATAAGAAAAAACATAATATTTAATGGTCATTTAATTAAAATAACAAGTCATAGTAGAAATAGTTTCTACAGCATCCCTGACCTACAAATTTCAAATTCCATTTTCATACTTCCATCTTCTTCATTATGTTACTCATCCCATTGTTACAGACTCTTAGATTTTTAGAAAGTAATACCCTTTATTGAAATAAAATGAGCTTAGCTTCAACTAAAAACAGCAAAAATAAATAAATAAATAAATAAATAAATAAATAAATAAATAAATAAATAAATAAAGTTGAATCAGCCCCTCCATACCATTGTTCTAGTTTGAAATGTAGATGTTAGGGGAGTTTTAGACTCAGTCCACACTTAAAACTCTCCCTGATGCTTTGGCCCCACTTTGTTCACTCCTCTGCATGATTTGTATACACATCTTTTTTTCTTCATTAAATTATTAGATCATTTGAAAGCATGGAGCATATCTTTTTATTTGGCCTTATAACTGTTACAGTGTCCAACATCATGCCGAGTACAAAGAAAATATTTACTAGATATCCATGCAAAAGAAGGAGGCAAGAAAGGGAGGAATGAGGACAGGAGGAAAGGAGAGAAGGAGACTGGGAAAGCAAGGAAGAAAATAGAAAGGCAACCAAAAACTAACCAAAAACCTAAAAGTCAGGATGAAGAGTATTCTGCCTTCATGAAATATATTTTATCTTTGTGGAAAGCATTCCAGTATACATTAACTTTGCAAAATTTACTTCAAAATCTCTCATAACATTTTATTAACTGCCTTAGTTTCTAACAGTTGTTCTAGTAAAGAAAATATAAGATGGCATTTAGTCCATTTTCCTCAGAATTAACTAGCTTGAAAATTGGGTGATAGTTTGGATTAGGAGGAGTTGTCAATTTTTTCTGAAAAGTTAGAAAATATTGGGTTTAGTTTTTTCATTTAAATACAAGTGCTACTAGAGGTGCCTGGGTGGCTCAATCAGTCATGTGTCCGACTGTTGATTTCAGCTGAGGTCATGAACCCATGAGATTAAACCCCATGTTGGGGCTGCACTGACAGCACAGAGCCTGCTTGGATTCTCTCTCTCCCCCTCCTCCACCCATACCGCTGATGCTCTCTCTCTCAAAATAAACAAATAAACACTTTTTTTTAAATAAAATAAATACAAGTACTACTTGTGAGCTCTCAATTTAATTGCACTCAATGTGTAACATTTTTAAAACTAAAGTTTAAGGAAGGGCCACTGTATGAATCCAAGCCTTGGCAGCTGCCAAGTAACCATTCTATGTCTGGCAGCTGTGGATGGTGAACAATGCGACTAATGTAGCTGTCAGAAAGCCAAGTACTTTGTTTATAACCTCAATAGTGAATCATGAATATTGGCTAATTTCTGACCACCATGTGCAAAAGGGCATCCTATTACTTTCTGTCAAGTCAGTAATGTTTAAAGGGGACCATATTACTCTGAGTGCAATAAATCTAGAATAATGCATATAAAATCTAATAATTTTAAAAATGGAAAGTCTAGAAAAAATTCAATATATCTATATAAGTTGTTTGTCTTGCCTTCTATTTCCTTTTATCTGCTGCTTAAAAGTTTAGAAAACTGTAGGATTTGTATACTTGAAAATAGTTTAAAAACAAATGAAAACAGTAGATTAAAAACATTAGTTCGTCTGAAAATTTTTACAAACCAGTAAGTGCGGCAATAGCCAATTTCAGATGAAAAGAGGCAAGCTTTGGGACCTACAGCAATCCACAGCAGGTGAGTGACAGCAAAAGACAACACTGATGTCTGTGCCACCCACAGCAGATGTCAGGCCTTGACCCTGCCAAAACACACTGAAATACATGACCTTGTCTGGTTTAGCACTAAAGATGGTTAAACTAATTGTTAAATTCTCAAAAAGCTGAGAAAATATAACTGAGCATTCAGTCATTATTGTATTAATTGAATAGACATTTATTAAGCAGTGAATCACTTAATAAGGTCTGAGCATTCAAGACTAGAATAACACAACTTCCCTATTCTCACAATCTATTGTGAGACAGATACATAAACATACATGGAAAAAGTATTAATAAAGAACAAAGCACTAGGATATTTAGGAAAGCCTCCATAGAAGAGGTAACATTGAAGCTTTGTACATAAAGCTGAGAAGGGCATAACAGGCAAATGGGAGGGCATGGATAGAGGCACAGAACATAAAAGGACCTGGCTTTGGAGAAAAACTGAAGTTTGAGTATAATTAGAGTCTAGAGTTTGTGTTATTGGTATCTGGGAAACGCAACCAAAGAAGTAGGTTAGTATCAAGATTGTGAAAGCAGAGAGTGAAAACTTACAGAGGAAAGCAAGATGATGGCATGCTCCTGTTTATTTGGAGGGAGAGATGCTCCTGGTAGACATGTGGAAGACAGACTAGAGGGAAGGAGCAGGTGGCAAAACACAAATGTGGTAAGCCATTGTAATATATTAAGTAAAAGAAGATAAAGTTCTGAAATAAGACACTGGCAGTAAAGATTGCCAGGGGTAAATGCAAGAGATGTTCCTAAGGAAGAAGTAACAGGATCTGGTGAGTTAAAGGATATGGAGGGGAGAAAGAACCACATAAGGTTCCAAGCCTGTAACTGGCACACTGAGATACTAATGGATGCTAACATATTTATAGAAGAGAAAGAGACTGAAGTGGAGCTTGAATCATTTTATGAAAGGAGAAGCTCTGGAGACCATAACCTACTCTAGATTAAAGACAAAGGTAGGATCTAGGTGAACATACATAAAAGATAGAAATACAAGCTTGAGCTAGAAAGAAAGATCAGCATTAGAGATAAATACATGGGACTCATTGGCAAATATTCACTTAAAATAGGAAACAATAAGATGACTCAGGGAGAGGGCACAGAGGTGAATTCAGACAACCAGAGATATAGGACCTGGAAACACTACTACTGAATGGATTTTTAAAAGTGTAGCCATTGAAGGAGACCAAAAAGAAATAAGACTTTATTTATTCCAAACTGCCCACTATTCCAATTATTCTACTAGCATTCATCACCTACAATGGACCAGCCATTGTGCCAGGAAGTAGCAATATAAAAACGAATATGACAGTCTCTGCACAAGGACTGCTGTCTAGTGGGGTTCATGAGCAAACAGATTCTTGCAAAACTGTTGTACAGGTACCATAATACAAAAATTCACAAGCTATGAGGACAGCACAAGATAGCACCTATTTAAAGAAAAACCAAGAAAAGTTCTAACAATGAAATGAAAAGGGATCTGCAAGAAATAGCATTAGTACTGGCAAATGCAATCTCATGTGGACATTACTAAAATTTGAATGTTGGGATTTACAGTCTGTATCAAGTTTCTCTTTCCAATAAAACATGTTAGCTCTTAACCCTCAAAATATTTTCAGTGATCACTTTATACATTCTAAGAGTATCATACAGCAATTGAACCATGTCTAAGAGGCTGTGAAAAGAAAAACAATTGTCACTATATAGTTTCTACACCCAAATTAACCATATTGAGACTGTAAAGAAATCCTCCAACAGTCAGAGGATTCTAAAAAATCCTTTGAAATTCCATAGAAATTATGTATTCTCCCCTAGATGGAAAAGAGTGCTGGAAGAGGGAATAGAATAAATATAATGGGTTATTTTTTTTAATTGCTGAATAACATTTCATTTGATCAGACACTGAGAATTCTGCATACCAGCAAGTAGGGTAGCATGGTTTGACATCCCCAGGCATCATGCAACTTGTGTTCAGTCCCAGCTCTGCCACTTGGCATGCCCAATTTTAACTTTTCCCTTTGTAAGGTGAATGATTTGAATAGAATGCCCTAACATTCTGTGGCTTAATGAATCTAACTCATATAAGCAAGAGACACAGTCTCTAAGGAATAAGCCACTAATACACAAAAATGTACAGCATGACCAAGAAGTCCCTATGCATAAGATTTTCTCCTCTGTGAATTATTTTTTTTAATAACAATTATACCTAATAACAGTTAGAGACCTAAAAATGACTAAATAACATGCAGGAAATTAAAGTTTACATGGAGAATAGAAGAGAGCATACAGATTACTTCTAATCAGTGCACACATTATGTTATGTGTGTGTGTTTAAAAACAATATGCATTGAATTCTTACCATGCTAGACACTAAGTATTTCATACACATTATGTTACTAATCTCCATAACAACTCACTGAGGTAAAAAGTGTTATTCTTTTCATTTTACAGATAAGGAAACTGAGACAAAGAAGTTAAGAAGTTAAATATCTTATTCAAGGTAACATAGCTAATCACCGACAGCAGTGGATTCAAACACAGTTTATCTGAATCCACAACCTATGCCCTTCACCATCCCACAAAACTGAATCAGTAAATTAGAGTAACTACAAGGAGGAGTTAAAAGACTGAGTTCAGAACTGCACCAAGGGATTGAAAATTAAGTGCAGTGAATCAGAAAAAGCCTCATGAAGGAGATAGATCTGAAGATGTGATTTAAAGTTAGATTATCAAGAGGTGCTACTACAGTATTGATCTAAATGATACAAATGTGTTTCATTTTCATGAAAAAAAACTAAATTGAATATATTCATTTAAAATCAACAGTTATCATCTAATCATCACAGTAAATTGTACTTCATGGGTCATGGGCAGTACTAAGCTTCCACACAATTTATTCTTCAATCATAGAGTTGCACAATGCATATAAATAGGGTAGACTGATGAGTGTCAAACCTCAGGTTCTAAATGGAACTTATTCATGAGACCATTAGACAATTATATCCAAATATCTGTGACAGGATATAAACACCAGACTGAAGGGTAATAAATCCTCTCTGATGGAGACAGCAGGAGAAAAAAAAGAAGGGAAAAAATGAAGGTGTCTGTATAAGTTGAGATAAACACCACTGAGAAAAGAGTCAAGCTGCATGAGAGAATCTAAGAGTCAGCATTCTAGGGAAGTGTAATAAATTCTCAAAGGAATTCTTAAAACCCAAAACAAATTAGAATACTGAAAGCACGCTCAACAACATTAGACAACCTATCAAAACTGAATTCTCTTAAGTCCAAGCAGCTGCTGTGATGTGTCATCATGTCGCTGAGACAGAAAACCCAATTACAACTTTAATGGCTACACCATAAAGACACTATGACTAGTGAGGGCCAGAAAAAAAAAATGCTGAGATTCAGAAAAACTATGGTATGGAGTTTACTCCTCTGGCATTCAATAATAATCGGCATGAATTCTATTCATTCATTATTCAACAAATATTTATTGAAGCCCTGTTCTAGGCACTAGAAACACATTAAGATGAATAATAATGTTCTTGTAGAGCTTTATATTCTGGTCCAATAAGAATTTTTTAATGAAATATACAGTACATCAGATGATGTTAAGTGCTATGAAGAAAAATAAAGCAAGGAAGGGAAAATGAGAGCCATAGGACACTAGCATAGGGACAATAGTTTTAAATAGAATTGAGAGGGAAGGTCTTACTGGACAGTTGACAATCAAGCAGAAACCTAAAGAAGATACGGGGTCAACCCACGTAGATACCAGGATGAGAACATAGAAAAGCCAAAGCAAAGGCTCTGAGGCAAGGGGGATCTAGCATCCTATAGGAAAAGCCAAGAGACTAGTATGCTTGGAGCAAAGTGAGAGGGGAAAATCATAGGAAATAAGGCCAAGAGGTAGTGGAGGTAGAATGGCTAAATCATGTATGATCTTGTAAGGACATTATATGAATTCTGGCTTTTACTATAACTAAAATGGAAAACTTTTATAAAAACTTTAGCAGAGAAGTAATATAACCTTATCTACATGTTCAAAGGTGGTAGAAGCAAGAGCAGAAGAGGACCGGTTAGGAGGCTGTTCTGTATGAGTATATCCCTGGACACAAGGAATTGCTGTCTATTCTTAACGAATAATGGTTAAAGCTCAGTCTCTGAAGTCAAACCCAGGAATTCAAATCCTGGCTCAAACATTCCCAAGGCTAGATATCTTCCTATATAAAATAAGAATCCTAAAACTGTACTGAACATCTACTATACATCAGACTCTATTCTATCATGTCTAATTTTGGGTTTCCCTCACAAGCAGACCCAGAGACAAGAATTAGAGTGTGATTTACTTATTAGGGGAGTACATAAACAACATCAGGAGAGCGGGGAAGTGACACAGTCCAGGAAAAAAAGCCTATAAAATGTTTGTTACCAAACCCACAACTGCAGTGTACAACTGAAACTTAATCATATAGGGAAACACTGGGAAATAGACTAGAACACAAAATTTTCCACCCAAGGAGCAAGGGGGATGGAATCATATTTATACTCCAAGTCAGCTCAGTCATGGTTTAAAGTCTGCTCCTAGGAATTGTTCATTTCCAGGTACTTCCAGCTTGCCCTTGTCTGTATTTCATGAGTAGAATGGCCTTCTCTGGTTCTTGAAAGAGCCCTCAAGCACAGAGAGGCACACACTGGCAGTTAGAAATCTTCTGGAGCTCAGTAAAATAGTCTTATCTGAGGGATATGGGTGGGGCACTGGTAACATTGCTACACATCCATAAGAGGAAAAAAGATTGACAGAATATACCACAAAATGTTAATAGTGATTATTTCTTTTTTTCAATGTTTATTCACTTGGGGGGGGGGTGCTAAGAGCAGAGAGAGAGAGAAAGTTCCAAGCAGTCTCTGCACTGAAAGTGCAATGCAGGGAGTGAACTCACGAACCGCAAGACCATGACCTGAGCTGAAGCCACACGCTCAACCAACTGAGCCATCCATGTGCCCCAGTGGTTATTTCTTACTAGTAAAATTATCTATGCTTGTTATATTCTTTTTTTGTGAACTGCTCATCTTTAAGCTTCTGCAACAAATATGTTAACACTTATATAATAAGATACATGATATACAATATAATGTCTAATATAGAAATCTTTAACAGCCCATTACCTGTTTTCTTACAGTTCTTATAACAACTCTGTGAAGAGAAGAGTAGGGATTGTTTCCTTTCTTTTTAAGTTTATTTATTTATTTTTGAGAGAGAGAGAAAAAGCATGGGTGGGGGGGGCAGAAAGAGAAGGAGAGAGAGAGAGAATCCCAAGCAGGCTCCACACTGTCAGCACAGAGCCCAATGTGGAGCTCGAACCCACCAACTATGAGACCATGACCTGAGTCACAGTTGGAAGCTTAACTGATTGAGCCACCCAGGTGCCTCAGGATTATTTCCATTTTATAAAGAAAACTGAGTCTCTGAGAAATTGAATGCATTGCTCAAGGTTGTATCACTAGTTATTGATCAAGAAGCCTTGAACTGTAGATGTCCCGTTTCCAGCACTGTTTCCCATATATAGACTTACCATCTTGGACTATAGATATTACCTAAGGTAAACTCTTCATCTCACAAATGAGAAAACTAGGATATAAAGCAATTAGCCTAAGATCACACAGCCTGTAAAAGAGAAGATTCCATGTAAGCCAGGACTCTGATTCATACATAACACAAAGTTTAAGCACATGTAATCTGCACCTACACTATTTGGCCACACTACACAACCAGTTTAGTGTCTGTGACCTTCCCCTAAAACGGGGAATATGAAAACATCTAAATCAAGGTAGTTGTGAGTACTAAATAATTAAAATCTGAAAAGTATGATAAGAAGGAAGTATCATATAAATGTTTGTTATTATCAGTCTAATGTTGCATTGAAGAAAGAGAAAATAAATGGATAGAAAAAATAAACTGCATAGAAATAAGGAATTAGAGGCATCTTGGAAGGAAAGGGTTTTAACAATTTTAGTGTAGTTTTGTTTATACGCTAAAGAATCCTGAAAGGGCTTTCTACAATTCTGATTAAGGTTATCAAGAATAATGCCAGGGGACGCAGTATGTATTTTTGAAGAAAAGAACAGGTTGCTGGGTTTAAACTCTGGTTCTACCACAGTTATCTGAACTTTAGCAAATTCTTAATTTCTGTGTGCCAAGGTTTTCTCATTTATAAAACAGGAACAACAAAAGTACCTAAAAATTTTTAGAACAGTGTCTACTACATAGGAAGTAATCGGTAGATGTTGTTCATGGTTATTACCGGTCATATAGAGCTGCTTAATTAAATCCATTTAAATTGGAAAAAGAGGACTGTGATGGAACATCGCCTTGGAACCAAAAGGTACAATTTGAAGGGATTTATTGGTAGGGATATTTATGTGGATTGATGTGTGTCGGGGTATGGTATGGTGTTAGCACTTATTATTCTCAGCAACATTGATATGTACATGTTGAAACAATGATTACTACGATATTATTTGACACATTCAAAAGGAATAAGAAATTGACAAGTCAGTGAAAATGAAGAAGAGGAAGCCATATATGAAAAGGAATGAAGTAGAAAAGGCATTTTTCTCCCATTAGGAGAATCAGCACCTCATTCTTTATATTAAAGATACACTGCATTTCACCTTCTTTAAAATGAAAGCCCTGGGGCGCCTGGGTGGCGCAGTCGGTTAAGCGTCCGACTTCAACCAGGTCACGATCTCGCGGTCCGTGAGTTCGAGCCCCCCGTCAGGCCCTGGGCTGATGGCTCAGAGCCTGGAGCCTGTTTCCAATTCTGTGTCTCCCTCTCTCTCTGCCCCTCCCCCGTTCATGCTCTGTCTCTCTCTGTCCCAAAAATAAATAAACGTTGAAAAAAAAATAAATAAGTAAAAAATAAAATAAAATGAAAGACCTGCCTTCAGCAAAATAAGCCAGATGGAATCTTCAGGAAATGGAGTGTTAATAAATATAAATCAAATACAAATCAGGGCCACCAGCAGCCCATAAGGCACTTCTGAATAAACTGGAAAAAGGTGCCCCTTCCTCAAAAAAAATTACTTTCATCTGTTGAGAAACTGTCATAATATAATGATTTCCTATAACTAGACACTTTACTGCCATCTGCCAGAAAATTGGAATGAATATACAAACTTTAAATTGTGTGATGTGAATAGTGTCCCCTAGGATTGTATAGTGCAAACATGTACAACTGTACTTCGATGGCTTTGTTTAAAGAATGAAATATTTGTCATAAAAATGCACTTATTAAATGTTGAAAATGTAGATTGTTAAGAAAATATAGTCTCGGGCTTCACAGAAGCTCACAATTAAATAATCTATGTTTATTTGAGTTACACTATGGTGTAGTAAGTGCTGTGTTAGAAAGCAATGCAGGGTGTTAATGAAAACACAGGGGAGGGATTCCTTACCCTGCCTAACAGATTTGCTCATACTTTAATGGAAGTGATTATAAAAGCTAAAACAGCAAGCCCCAATTATTTGGAGCAAGTTGATGTTCATCACTGTCACTGTTTGCTTCAGCTGAGAGATGCTTTAAACTGAGAAAACAAACCAGGTTTGCTTCCAGATACAAACTCTCCTTACAGTTAGTGGAACTGCTGGACAGGCAGAGATAATTCATCCCAGTGGAAAGAGAATGGAAGGAAGGAAAATGAATGAGAAGTAAAAGAAAGAGATTTGATAAAATACTCTTCAAAGCAGAAAACAAAATAGTAGAAGTCAAAAAGAATTAGTAAACAGAGAATGAACAATGGAAAAGAAGAAAAAGAAGTGACATGAGCAGTATGATGTAGGGTATGGAGTGTGATTCTGCAGAAAATTAAATGTAAAGAAAAAAAGAGAGAGAAATAAAAACAGAAAGCAAAAATGAGAAAGGAAAGAAAAAGCCAGGAAATGAAGAGAGGAAAAGTGGCATTTAGATAGACTCCAAGACACTTTCAGGAGTAGTCAAGAGGCTCTTGTAACAAAGAACAGAGACACTGTAAAACACAAAAACACTGTATAAGTGGGAACATTGCTGGCAAGATGAGGAATGGAAGAAAAATAATCCTGGATCAACTTTAGATGAATAGAAGATATGATTAACTTATAGAAGTACAGTGTTATATGCCCTATAATTAATTATACATTGTAATTTAATTTAGTAAGTCTGGAATTACATTTATATTGTATATACTGAATTATTTTGAAGAAATGTTCTGTTTTTCAAATCAGAATTCAAGAATCCAGATAAAATATTCAATAAAGAAACCCCATCACCCATCTCTTCCCTGAGTTGATTCAAGACAGGACAGAAACTCCCCCTGTTTGAGACTTCTGTACTTCCTTTTCCCCTAGAAGTAAAACATAGATGAAGATAATAAATGACATCAATTGCAGTAATTTTCAAAAAAGAATTGCTTATCTCTTAGAAAATTTGAGAAATGTCACAAAACCTACTTTTTGCTTCCAGTCAGGCTGCAATTATAAAACTATGGCGTGATAATTTCACAATTACTTCTCATGTTACATAAAGAAAACACCTAAAATAGTAATTCTAAATTCTCAAATTGCATTTGACTTCAAATTTATCATGTTAAATTTGCGAATGACAAATTTGTTGAAATATTTTGTTTGCAGGACTTTTTTTAAGGTACAACAGTATACCACTTTACTACCACTAATTTCTATCGTTTCACAATCTGTATCATACAGGTGTAGCAAATCGTACCTAGCTGTAGTGGTCAGTATCATTAGTCATGTGCACACATACAAATTTTGAGCATGGGAAACTGATAATTATCCTGTCCTTAGAAAGATCTATATAAGGATAGAAGATAAATTTGCTTTTTGATTGGTGGAAGTGAGAAGTGTTGAGGAAAAGTGATTTCAGTCTCATGGAAGGAGTTTCTAGGTAGGAATATGAGAATTCCAATACAAAAGACAGCTCTGATTCTAGCCTAAAATAAGGAGAATAAGCAAAAACAGCTAGTTTCCTTATTCATACTACACATAAGAAAAATCCCTCCACTTCTACACTGCTGCCTGCAATGCCCTTTCCAATTCTCCAAACTCTTTTAAATGTGAATATTTAAGATTTACATAAAAAGCTCCTTCCCAAATCCATTTCATCTTCAGCCATAGTATGACACCAATGGGCTTTAGGTAACTGAACTCAGGTCCAATTTGAGCTCTGATTAGTCTAAACCAGTTATGGTAATCCTATCCCCTTTCTCAGGACTGAGCAAATCAATATATTTCATTCCCCTGGTGGTATTTTGGAGGTAAGTGTATAACCTAAGTTGGCCCAATGAGACTCAGAAATTTTTATCTGTCCAATAGCAGGCAGGATGTATCCATTCTCTCCTACTGGATAGAACAAGGAAGCATGTAACACACACTGTGGTAGGCAGGTAGCCCATCAGCCTATGAGAAGGAACAGCCAACGATAATACAACACTGTGGATGACAAAGAGGTAAGATAGGAGGAGCCTCAATTCCTGATGATATCCTTGATTCACTGAATAAAACAACTCTGAAACCTGCCCTACCAGATGTCCAGGTAGGTAAGTCTGTACATTTTCTGTTATTTAAACTAGGGATTTACATCGGGATTTCTGTCACATAAGGATGAAGTATTTAACTGAAATAAACACTACAAGTTAGGCATCATCTTCCTGTACATTACAGAGAGTGAAGCACTAAGTATTATTAACTTAAAGACGTTGAATAATTTGATGAAGGGTGATGAGGTAAGAAAGAACAGACCTGAGATTCAAACCCTACTTTTTTAACTCTAAGGCCTATATTCTTTCTACTGTGCTATACTACCAGATTTCTCTTTTCCTACTAACCGTAAATTGTATGACAATGAGAGGCATTTCTTATACATTTTTAGAATTCTATTCAAAATGAGGCCTAGCATGATTTAGAGTGTAAGCTTTCAAAATATATTTTGTTATTTTTCGTTGATATCCCATGCCTTTTTTGACAGAATATCAACAAAGTAAAAGAGAAGAAACTAAAGATTGAAACTGTTTATAAGTATCTTGCAGCAATTCATTTATTCATCAGTAGACAAGCTCTATAAGGCCCGAGGCCATATCTATCTTATTTTGTTCACTGTTGTATCTCCAATGCCAAAAATAATTGGGATACAGTAGGTACCAATATTTACTTTAAATTCAATAATAAATGAATGAAGTAATTTTTTAATTTTATACTTCTTCATAAAAATTACTTTCTTCTCCTGAAAAAGTCTATAAGAGACTTTCTTTTGGCCCAGTCTTTATGAAAATAATAATTAGATTTATGTTTAAAAACACAAAGAAAGAAAACCAGTAAGTCCTTATGTATACCTATAGTTCATGTCAATCATATATTCATTCATTCACTTATAAAGTATTTATTCATCATCTATTAGGTGCAAAACCCTGAAGAACACAAAAATATTTAAAACAGTCTTGCCTACAACTGAAACATCTTGCTATTATAGCAGAAAGTAAGGAGTTCTCAAATAAGAAGGATTTGTCTAAGGACATAATAGGCCATTTAAAGGGACTCAAAGTAGCAAATCTAGGATAAACTGAACATGAAAATAAAGAATGTCAGTAACTGATTACATACCACAGAATGAAAAAAGAATCCATAAATAATAGCATAAGTAACTGGAAGGAAAGTTAAAGTTTTTTCATACAGGAGAAAGCCAACTAACAAATTATGGAATGAGAAAATCACCATTTCGATCACTGTAGTAATAACTGTTTCAGGCAAGAATTACTAATGGATACTAAACTGGTAGGTGAAAGTTGATCAGAAATGGGATACTTATATATTGTCCTCACAAAATACTGCCTACTAACAAAGGGAAAAATAGTAACTCTGCAAAACCTGACACCATTTTAACCAAGTGATCAATGTTAACATCATCAATAATGGCACAAATAGATATCATGTGCTTCCTGATATGATGCACTGCGAAGGATACATCATTTTTGTTGCATTTCTGCCCAAAATGCGTAACCTAAATTTAATCATGAGGAAAGATCAGCTAAATCATAATTGAAACAATGCTACAAAATAAATGGCCTGTACTCTTCAAAAAAATGTCAAGGTCATGAAAAACAAAGAACCATTATACGTTAAAGAAGAATAGAAAGATTTGACAACTAAATGCAATATGTGATCCTGGGTTACGTTCTATTCAAGATTTTCTTTTCTCTTGATATTAAGACATTAGTGGGATGATTGGCAAATTTTGAATAAAACCTGTGAGTTAGATATTAGTGTTAATTTCCTAATCTTATTACTTATTATGCAAACATATTTTTAAATGCCCTTGATTTTAGGAAATACACATTTAAGAATTTAGGAGTAAAGAAGCATTGTTGTCTGCAACTGTAACCAGAAAAAAATAATACGTATATATAGCGTGATAACGTAAACATGATAAAATGTTAAGATCTGGAGAATATGGGTAAAGATACACAAGGAGCCCATATACTATTTTTGCAAATTTTCTGTAGGTTTTAAATTATTTTAAAATTAAAAAAAGTTTAAAATAATTATTAAAAATAAAATATAATACAGTGTCTTCCCTGAAACAGTTCTTTATTAACTAGATAAAAACATATGCTGCATGTGATACTCCAGTCCAAAACTGTCACTGTTACCACCCTCTCGACAGAATAGTCTTGCCACCTTAATCTGCCATTCAAGTCCTCACACATTCTGATCCCAATCTAGGCTTCTAAGCATATTTTCCTAATTCCTCTTTCTTTCTCACTATATTCCAAACTGAGTATTATACCTATTTTTTTCCTCTCTTTACTTTTGTTCGTGCTAACTCTGCTTAGTATTCCCTTAGTTCCATTACCTTAATTCTAAATTACACTCATAAGAAGCCCTGCTTCACCAACTGAATACAATCCTTCCTTCTTTTAATTTCCTATAAAATTTTATATTGCTCCTATGATACTGATCACTAACTTCCATTATAAACATGTGTTCAAATTGGGGCACCTAGGTGGCTCAGTCAGTTAAAAGCGTCTGACTTCAGCTTAGGTCATGATCTCACAGTTGGTGGGTTCGAGCCCTGCATTGAGCTCTGTGCTGACAGCTGAGCCTGGAGCCTTCTTTGGATTCTGTGTCTCCCTCCCTCTCTCTGCCCCTCCCCCACTCATATTCTGCCTCTCTCTCTCTCTCTCAAAAATAAATAAAACATTTAAAAAAATTTTTAATAGAGTGGGAGAGAGCCAAAGCATAAGAGACTCTTAAAAACTGAGAACAAACTGAGGGCTGATGGGGGGTGGGAGGGAGGGGAGGGTGGGTGATGGGCATTTAGGAGGGCACCTGTTGGGATGAGCACTGGGTATTGTATGGAAACCAATCTGACAATAAATATCATATATTTAAAAAATACTAATAATAAAAATACAAATAAATAAAAAATAATGAAAATTTTTTCTAAATAAAAAAATAAAAAATAAAATAAACATGTGTTCACATTTATTTATCTCTTTGAGTAACCTAGAAGATTTGAAAGTACAGGATCTAAGTTTTACTTATGGAACTAGTATAGTGACTTAAGACAATAATAGAGATTCTATATTATTGATAACAGTGATAATAAGAGTAGTAATGAAAGCAATAATAAAAGCAGTAGGCATTTGCTGAATGCTTACCACATACCAGGCACTGCATTAAGTGTTTTACAAGCTCACAACAATCCTTAGGTAAGTACTATTATTATTATTCCCATTTTGCAAATGAGGAAATAGAGGATAGAGAGAGGATAAGAAACTTATCCAAGATCACGTAGTAAGGGTTAAACATGCAAATAAAACCAACTAAAGCCATGCAAACTAATTCCACTATATCATGCTGCTATTTTTGTCCTAATTTTCTCTAGTTTCTTCCTGTGGATGCTTTTATCCACTGGCCTTAATTCTTTTGGAGAATGAAAAAACATAAACCCATGCCTTACCCCATAAACTAGAAAAAAAAAAAACTGTAAGTGAATAACAAATTATAAATTACAGAAAACAGCATAGACTACTTCCAGATTTTTTTTTAATGTTTATTTATTTTGAGAGAGAGCGAGCTGTCAGTGTGGAGACTGATGCAGGGCTTGATCTCATGAACCATGAGATCATGGCCTGAGCCAAAATCAAGAGTCGGATGCTTCACCAACTAAGACCCCCCAGATCCTTTGATAGATGTTGATTTTCTAAGGTTTGAAGCAGAGGATCTAATGAGGAAAACACTTAAATACATAAAATTTGAAACTTCAGTATTTAAAAAATACTAAAATAAAAAGGAAAGCCACAGAACTGGAAAATATTTACTCTATAAACTACAAAAGATTAACATCTATAATTTCAAAAGGATTTATTTAAATACTGCTGCCTTAGTCTGCTACTATAACAAAATACCATAGTCTGGATGGCTTACAAACTGCAGAAATTTATTTCTCACAGTTCTGGAGGCTAGAAGTCCAAGATTAGATTGCCAGCATGGCCAGGTTCTGGTGAGAACAGACTGCCAGGTTGCAGACTGCCAACTTCTCACTGTATCTTCACATGGCAGAAGGGGCAAGGGAGCTTTCTCAAACCTTTTTAATAACAGCACTAATTTCATTAATAAAGGCTCTGTCCTCATGACCTAATCTTTTCTCAAGGGCCTCACCTCCTAATACCATCTCATTGGCATGAGGATTTCAACATATGCAGTTGGGTGGGACACAAACATCCAGTCTACAACCAACTGCATATTAAAACAATGTAGAGGGG
This sequence comes from Lynx canadensis, assembly GCF_007474595.2. Classification (NCBI taxonomy): domain Eukaryota; kingdom Metazoa; phylum Chordata; class Mammalia; order Carnivora; family Felidae; genus Lynx; species Lynx canadensis. The sequence goes on along the minus strand of NC_044312.2, from coordinate 47,332,083 downwards.
CTAGCAGTTAAATGAACAGGACATAAATAGAAAATTTATCACAATGGAAATATACATAGTAAATAGTCAATCTTTAATCATGAATACCTGATTTTAGTGAGGTTATGGTAAAGTTAGTACACTCATATATTACTGGTAATACTTTAAAGTGGAAAAAACATTTTAGAATAAAATTTAGCAATACATTACAAGAACTATGAAAATACCTATACCCTTTGACCTACTAATCCTTTCTGAATTTATAACAAAGAAATAATTCAAAAGAGAGGGAAGAAATGTGTATTATTGAGAGTATTGATTACAGTGTAATTTTTAATATGATGAAATTAGAAAAAATCTAATTATTCTATAGTAGCAGTCTAGTTATGAAAATCATTATATATCTATTAAACATAATATTCTTAATCTATTAAAAAATACAATTTAAAAATTTTTAACAGCATGAAGAGATGTTCATGAGGCAATATGACCTAAATTTTAAAAAGCAAATTTTGACAATTCTGTATATATATTCTTGGTAGCTCTGATTTAACCTCATGTCACTAGGTTTGGTTGAAAATAGAAGAAAATTGTTAAAGTACAATATTTGTTTCATTATATGCTGTTTTCTGGGAAATTTTCACAAATGTAACTGCAGCCAGCTTTTAAGCGGACTGAACTGAAAAGTACAACACTCAAGCAGAAAAACATTCTGTATCTTTATAATAGGAAAGCTATTCAGTTAGTAAAGAAAAACGGTGTAAAAAAAATTGTTGTTTAAAATAATCAGCTTTAGTGACTTTTTTTTTTAAATTTCTCATTGTCAAACATATAGAATGACCCATCTCTATTGGTTTAAGTATTCAAAACACATTAACTACATGATTGCTTCTCTTACCTTGTTATCTTACAGGGTTTTTTCCCCCTTATTGAATATTTCTTTCTTTATTGATTTTTCTCCTTATTACTTTGAGTCTGCACAAAATTAATAAGGGTTATCTTGCTCAGAAAGTGGCACACTTTGCTACATAATATATGTATATATAATCATTCACTCATTCATTGATAAATATTTTTGAGCATTACTCTAAGGTACTGTGATAAGTACTAGAAGTACAAAGAACAAAAAATCATTCATGCCGTCTTAAGTATTCATATTCTAATAAGGGTAAAAATTTTATAAACAGTATTATGCATTGGGATAAATACTACACTAGAAGTTATATGTGATGTGCTATGAGATTATAATTAGAAGAAGGTTTAATTCTACCCAGGATAATCAAGAAAGTTTCACTTGGTAAGTGAGGAAGGTAACATTTGAACTGGATCCTGAAGTATAGATGTTTTTTTATTATATGGAGAACTTCTGCTCATCTCCTTCTCTTCTTAAAAAAAAAAACTGTTTGGGGGCACGTGGGTGGCTCAGTCGGTTAATCATCCGACTTAGCCTCAGGTCATGATCTCAAGCCTTGTGAGTTTGAGCCCTACATCTGGCCCTGTGCTGACAGCTCAGAGCCTGGAGCCTTGCTTCCATTCTGTGTCTCCCCCTCTCTCTGTCCCTCCCCTGCTCATGCTCTGTCTCTCTCTGTCTCAAAAATAAATAAACACATTAAAAAAAAAACTGTTTACATTAAGTGCCAACATTTTCAGAATTGGTCCCAAGTTCAGGGCTAGTAATTGTGTATTACTGCTTTTTGTACTTGTTACAAAGACAAGGTAATGATATTCTTTATACTTTCTAAGAAGGATTACATAAGATGTTTTGTGCATTGGTTGCCAAGAAGGTCATGAAATGGAAGCATTAATTTATTTGAGCTAATGTGGCAACATCATTCTGTAAAACCAAATATTCATTGAACATCTACTGTGTGCCCAGTCTTTGCTAAATATTAAGGATAAAAGACAAATAAGGCACTGCCCCTGTCCTCACTGATCTAGTGTGGGAAACAAATATACATGACTCAAAAATATTAACCTATATATTATAAACTCGATTCAGCTATCTAGTTATTCATTTCCTCACATAATACCTAAGAGCACATATTTTAGAGCAAATCAAACCCAGTTTGTTTTTTATAAGCAGTACGGATGTGTTTAATTTTTTTTATAATAGTACTAATACAAATTAACTTAGAAAAATAAAATATATATAATTAAAAGTTTGGGGCGCCTGGGTGGCGCAGTCGGTTAAGCGTCCGACTTCAGCCAGGTCACGATCTCGCGGTCCGTGAGTTCGAGCCCCGCGTCGGGCTCTGGGCTGATGGCTCAGAGCCTGGAGCCTGTTTCCGATTCTGTGTCTCCCTCTCTCTCTGCCCCTCCCCCGTTCATGCTCTGTCTCTCTCTGTCCCAAAAATAAATTAATGTTGAAAAAAAAATTAAAAAAAAAAAAAGTAAAAGAAAAAAAGCTATTTGTAATCCTTCATTTGTAGATTACTATTATGAACATTTTAGGTATATAAGCACCAACACAGCTAATACTTATCTGTAACATATTTTTTATTTAACTGTTACTGTACTTCTTGTCTGTCTTTTCTACAGGATTATTCATTCCCTAACATAATTTTTTTAAGTTTATTTATTTATTTTGAGAGAGAGAGCCAAAGAGAGTGTAAGCAGGGGAGGGGGGAAGAAAGGGAGAGAGAGAGAATCCCAAGAAGGGTCAGTACTATCAGCACATAGCCCCATGCAGGGATCAAACTGTGAGATCATGACCTGAGCTGAAATCAAGACTTGGACACTTAACCAAATGAGCAGCAACCCAGGCACTCCTCTCGGATATATTTTTTAATAAAAATGTTAATTGACAATATTATTGACTGACATGCAGTTTTAAGAAATAATATAGAGAAATGCATTATATACTACAACCATTTTCCCCCAATGATAAATAAAAATTATAATACAATATTACATAGAGTACAATGTCATAACCAGGATATGGATATTGATAACACCCACTGATTTTATTCATATTTCCCCAGGTTTATTTATAAGTGTGTGTGCACGTGCATGCATATATAATTCTGTATAATTTATCACAAGTATAGATTCCTGTATCCACCACCAGAGTCAAAATATTGAACAATTCAGTAACTGTGTTTGGATAACCCCTTGCCTTTGGATAACCCCACTCACCTCACCCTATCCCCACCTCCATCCCTAATTCCTAGAAACTACTAACTTACCCTCCATTTCTAAAAGTTTGTCATTTCAAATATATAAATGAAATAATACACTATGTAACTTTTTGAGATTGGCTTTTTTCCACTCAGCATAATTCCCTGAATATTCCTCCAAGTTATTTAGTATATTAATAGTTCATCCCTTTTCACTGCTGAGTTCCATAGTATGAGTGTGATACAAATTGTTTAGCCATTCACCTACTGAAGGATATCTGCGTTGCTTCCAGATATTGGCCTTTACAAATAAAGCTGCTGTGAATATTCATGTATAGGATTTTGTGTGACCATATTGTAATTGCATGTTTATTTTATAGGAAAGTGTTAAACCCCTTCCCAGAATGGTTGTGTCATTTTACATTCCCATCAAGAATATATGAGTGATCCAATTCTAGTCTGAGTTCTGGATGTGCTGCATGTTTACCAGGGGAACTTAGGCCAAGTAACCTTACCACTTTATCTCTTTGCTTCCTCTGATTTTAACACAAAGATGATAACTTTCAGACCTGTTGCTGCAATTAAAGTAAACAACATGTATGAAACAAAAAGTAATGAGTAGTAACAGACAGTGTAGAATAATGGTTAAGAAGACAGACTGCATATTACAAAGTCTTGCTTTATGAATAAATTCTTGAAGAAAGGAAGATAAGAAGGGCTGTATATCAGAAGGAAGGAGAATAGGAACTAGAGATCAGTGCCTTCTTCTCAGTAAGATCATAAATGCTCAGCAAAGGCATTTTATCACAGTGGGTAAAATGCACAGGCTCTGAAGTCAGACTATGTAGATTTGAATTACACTTCTGTCACTTACTGTACAACTTGGGTAAGTTACTTATCTTCTTTGTGCTTTAATATCCTCATCTGTAAAATTGTGGTACTACTATTTGCTTCATCAAGTTGTTGTGAAGATTAAAAGCGTTGATATACATAATGGAATTAGAAACATGCCTGCCGCAAAATTGTCAGCTATTATTATTTTTAAACACCTGTTCTGTCTCCCTTTTATGTACTAGCTGTGTGACCTTGGGCAAATCATACAACAGTGGCTGAGTCTCAGTTTCCTCATCTGTACAAAAAGAAGAAAAAAAACTTTGTAGAACTGTGATAAGGATTAAGTGAGATAACATATTTAAGATGACTGGCACATAACAAATATGAGATAAATGTTAATTGCCTTCCTTTCCTAATCACCAATTATTTTATTATATTGTAAGACCAACATTTTTCCCATTTCTCCCATGAGTCAGGCAGTCATCTGTCATTTGTACAGCTCTTTCATTTGCTACATAAAGATTTGAGTGCAGAAACTTTACAGCAAACTATACTTTATTAGCCCAGAAGTGTCCTTATGTTCAATTTCTGGTTATAGACTGTTTTTGAAAATTGAGTTTTGAAAAATGTGGGTCTCTAAATTAGGACAAAGTTATTATAATTATGATTAATTCTTTTTTTCAAGAGTGAAATATATGAAGGAAACACAATCATATTCCTATCTGGTCTAATAATGTATTAGGATTTGAACTGTCTACAAGTGGGTTTAAAAGCAAAGCAGGTAGGAAAGGAAATCCCTGGAAGAAGTTACAGTCAATGATATTATCAAGTCTGTTGAGTCTAGGTGACCCTATGAGGTAGATAATTTGATTCTGTATACTCAAAACTAAGATCTCAAGTAGAACCCCTCTCAGAAATACAGTGGCACCTTGACATGTCCTTTTAACTCAGGGGTTTCGATTCAGGGATGTTTTGGTATTGGGGCATTTTGATACCTCAGCTTTTAGCTTTTATGACTAGTGTGTACCATGTGCTAAGACAGACACATCATTCCTAAGTCTTAATCTTTTGAAATGAGGTCAAGGAGGGGGAACAAGGGTGGGGTCAGAAATTGGTTAAAATTCAGATTGGTTTTAAAGATGGAGATAGCATAAGTGAAAGGGTTGTGTAAGGATGAAATAAATCTCAGTAATGGGAGGAGATTCAGAGATAAAATGAGGAACAAAGGAAGATGAGGTGAGGGTAGGGCACCATCTAGTAAATAAGTCACAAAAATGAAAAGAAAAATCACATGTCTACTCTTCTAGGACATTTCAGAAAGTGCTACCTGCCATTTTAAGCAAAGTCAATACATTCTCTGAATTTTACCTGTTTCCTGAACAGTATGCATTTGCATCTCAAAATTTACTATTTCTCTTTATATCTATAAAAATTGTCATTTATAGTTACTTCAATTTTTAAAAAAAAAATCTGACAACTTAGTAATGGGATTCTTTCTATTTTTCATCTGAAACTCTAAATTTAAAGTGAAAGTCTCCCCACCAGGTTAGCAGTCAGAAAGAAACACTGAGCACAGAATACAAGCCCAAAGAGATTAAACAAGAGGAAAGTTTATATCAGATTGGAGGAGGATCAGAATAGGCACCATGGAGGAAGAAGCATGTTTTACAAATTTTGAATAATGAATTCTACCCTTGTCTCAGTCACTAAGTAATTCCCTAACCACTCACCTAGAACTGCTCTCATAAGATCACCAATGGATTTATTTTTTTCTTTAAATCCCATGAACACTTTTCAGTTCCTACTTACTAAAACCTTCTATATCATTTGATACCATTGACCACTCTTCTATTCTTGCTGTATTTCCTTCAGCTTCTGTGATATATTCTTTCCACCTTTGTTCTCTTCCCATCACAGAAGTTGCTTAGTCTTCTTTGCGGGGTCCTTTTCCTGGACTCACCTTTAAATTTCCCTAGGAATTATGCCCTTCACCCTCCTCCATTCTCAACTCTAGAAACTTGCTATTCTCTATTTCTGTATCAGCTTTTGTTAGGCTATGCTGCAGCAACATATAATCATGAAATCTCAACAGTTTATAACAAAAGTTTATTTCTCACTCATGTGTTATGTCTCTTATAGGTCAACACTGCAGCCTGGCTCAGCAATTTGTTCTCCACTGAAGGAGTAGCCCTATCTGAAATATACCCATCTGTGACAGAGAGAAAGATAGTGGACTGCAAGATGCTTCTTAAAACTTATTTTCATAAGAGGCACACAACTTCACAATTCATAGGCCAAGGAAAGTCACATGGCCAAGACTGATGTGAGCAGGGTGGGCATTTGATTTTCTCTCAATAATGGACCAGTGGGGAGTTGTGATAAGAAGGAAAAGCATATGGTATGATGATTAGACAATCACAATTTCTTAAATGCCCCCATATTACCTATTTATCACAACAATCCATAAAGCCAGCTTAGATATCTTCCTTGGGCACCAAAGTTTATATCTTATTAAAATTTCTGCTGGATATCCCCCAGGCATCACAAACTCACACTTTTCAAACCTAAACTCACCCCTTTCTTCCCTTATCTCACCTCACTTCTTCCCCTTATCCCACTCTACTCCAAATTTGCTTTTCCTTATTTTTGTAAATGGTACCATAACCTTCATTTTCACCCAAACTTTGACACCTCCCTTCTCATAGTAAACCCTTTATAACAAATGCTGAGTATTCTCTAGTATATTTCCTTCAGGTTTCTTAAATCTCTAACTTCCTATTGTCCCTTCTGCCCTTGGTTCTGTTAACACCCTTATTATCTTTCAAGTGATCACTTTAATAGTCTCCAAACTGTCCTCTCTGATTCCAATGTCAATCAATGAATTGATCATATATTCATCCAATCAACAAATATTTATTAGTCCCTATTATGTGCTAAGCTCTGAATATACAACAGTATGAAAGGCAGGCATGGATCCCACTCTTCTAGGGCTTATAGTCTTTAGAGAAAGAGAATTAAGGTATTGATAGCACAAAGTATGGTAAATGCTATAGTTCACTTACTCATCTAAAAAATACTGTTCATCAGCTAATAGTAAGTGAAGACACTGTTTCAGTCCCTAAAAATATAACAGTGAACAATAGAAAGGATCCTCCTGTCAGAAAAGAAAAAAAAAAAAATGTGAGCACCAGGATAATTTCAAATAGTGGTAGGTACTAAGGAAATATAATAAATAGTGATATTATAAAGACTATGTGGGAGAAGGGCACCTCTCAGTCACTGGAGCATCTGACTCAATTTCAGCTTAGGTCCTGGTCCCAGGGTTGTGGGATGGAGCCCCGCGTCAGGCTCCACCCTGAGTGTGGAGCCTGACTAAGATTCTCTCTTGCTCTCTCTCACTCTCTCGTTCTCTCTCCCTCTCTCTCTCTCTTTCTCAAACTTTTAAAAAATAAAAATAAATAAATAAATAAAAGAATACGTGGTAGAGGTAAGGAAGCCTAGTTAGTCTGGCTGATGGAGAAGGCTTTTCTGATTTGAATTAACACCAGAATGATGAGAAGGAACCAGTCATGAAAAGATCCAGAAGGGGAGTATCCGATGCAGGAGGAAAAGAAAAAAAAGAAAAAAAAGAAAAAAAAAAAAAAAACAGTGTAAAAGCCCTCAGAAACGGACAAGCTGAAGCACATTGAGCAAGAAAGAAAGCAATTAGAGATGAAGTCAGAAAGCTCAAAAATCATGTAGAGTTTTGCAAAACATGGTAAAAATTTGAATTTTATCCTAAGTGCAATGGAAACCCATTGGAAAGTTTGAAGCAGTGAAATGGCATGATCAAATATACATTATTTTTTAAAATTTATTTATTTTAGAGAGAGAGAAAGAGTAGGGGAGGGGCATAGGGAGAGAGAGAGAGAGAGAGAGAGAGAGAGAGAGACAGAGACAGAGAGAGAGAGACAGAGAGAGAGAATCCCAGGTAGGCTCCATGCTATCAGCATGGAGCCCGAAGCAAAACTTGATCACACAAACCATGAGATTGTGACCAGAGCTAAAACCAAGTGTTTGTTGGACCCTCAGCTGACTGAGCCACCAATTGCTCCTGAATTTACATTTTAAAGGAGACTTCTAGTTGCTGTTTGAAAAATGGATTCAAGGAGTTAAGGTATAATTAGGTAGATCAATAAGGCAACTATGAAAGCAATGGAAGCAAAAGATGAAAGTAGCTTGAAACTAAAGTAGCTACAATGGAATAAGCAAGAAATGTAAGTATATTTGAGGTATATTTAGAGGCATGGTCAATGAGACTTGATAGTTTGGACATGGGGGTGAGGAAAATGAGGAATCAAAGAGTTTAGCATGAGAAGCCTTAGGGTAGAGTGGTGCCATTGACTCAGATGAGAATATCAGAAATAAGGAAAAGTTTGTGATGGAAAAAGCAATGGGGAAACCTGTTTCTTTTTGACAGGTGTAAGTTGTAAGGTGAAATACAGTGATATGACAACATAAAATAGAAGCAAACAATATAAACTGATGGTACCATGATTTCTTATAGGAAAAACAAAACAAAAAACAAAAAACAAAAAACAAAAACAAAACAAAAAACCTTAAATGTTCTGAATAGAAAAAAGCAGAATGGGATAAAATCTCCATAATATTATCAGTTTAATCTTTATAAAATACAAATTGAATTAGAAAACTCCTCCACTTAAGATGCACCACTGGGGTGCCTGGGTGGCTCAGTCAGTTAAGCTTCAGACTTAGCTCAGGTCATGATCTCCCAGTTTATGAGCTCAAGCCCCACACCAGGCTCTGTGCTAACAGCTCAGAGCCTGGAGCCTGCTTCAGACTCAATGTCTCCCTCTCTCTCTGCCCCTCCCCTGCTCACACTCTGTCTCTCTCTCAAAAATAAACACTTAAAAAAAAAAAGATCCACCACTTACTTTTGATAACACAATTTCTCTGAATATCCTTAAGATGTCAGTCTCCTCCATCAAACTATGAGTTCTTTGAAGGCAGGATTCACTGTAATTCATTCAGAATTTAGCACAAAAACTAGAACATAGTACTTGTTACTACATAGAACATAGAACATACCCATTCATTAAATGGGTGTAACAGTCAAGTTACTTACTCTCTCTGAGCTTCATTTTCCTCAGTTATAAAAGGCAGATGCTCTTTAAGATCACGTTCAACTTTAATACTCTATGATTAAAGTTTCTCTATGATATATGGAAACATTAAGCCTGAAAGTTAGAAGCAATCATTTAAATTCCAGACTTATATGAACCTTAAATGTGCTACACAGTCAATGCTTCTGCTTCTTCATGTGTGAAATGAAAATTGAAATATTGCTCTCCTTCATAGAAAATCTCATTGATGATGTAAACCATATTTAAATGTCAAATGATTAGAATAGTAAGCAGAATGCTGTAATTGAGGGAATTTTTTTTAAAAATGATTTGTGATAAGAGATGAGGCTCGTTACCTGCTAAATTATGTTGTACTGCATTTTGAAAAGATATATTCATAACTAATGATTTTTCTTTGTTTCATCTTCTATCAAGCTGTTCTTTTGTATGTGATCATTGCAAGAACAATAAAGTGTGCCCTAATTTTTCAAGAGTGTATTTATAGGTCATAACTCAAATTCATAACCTCTTCTAGATCTTTACAATGCTTTTTTTATTTAAAAAAATTTTTTAATGTTTATTTATTTTTGAAGGAGAGAGAGACAGAGCATGAGTGGGGAAGGAGCAGAGACAGAGGGAGACACAGAATCCAAAGCAGGATCCAGGCTCTGAGCTGTCAGCACAGAGATCAACGTGGGGCTCGAACCCACAAACCGGGAGATCATGACCTGAGCCAAAGTTAGATGCTCAACCAACTGAACCACTCAGGCACCCCTATCTTTCTAATGCTTTAACCAATGTAGTCTTTTTTATCATTGTATCAAACCTCTAATTTTTAGTATCTACAAATGGCAAAGTTTGATTTGATTGGGAAGGAACCTTTCAAGAATGTATATCCCATTATACAACATTCACCTTATGTTCAATAGTTCTGTGTTATTTAATTTCTACCTCAATATGTTTTTAAAGTAAAAAAAAAAATTTATCCCAATTTAAGATATACCAATGTATAAAATCTTTTAGAAACACAAAAATATGAGATGAAACATAATTAAACATAATGAAAACATATGAAACATAATTTAGACAATCTAAAAATAAAAAAAAATAATAATAATGAACAGGGGTGGGGGTGCAATCACTGGTAGAAAGTATGCTTGACCAAACATTTGCTGCTATAGCTACAGAAGAAGAAAGCTAATCCTAGTGGAATTACTCTATGCCTAAAAAGTAGCATGTCAATTTACTTCCAGGACAATTTACTCTTAAGCCCTAAAGAAATTTTGGCAGAAATTGACTACATGCTTATCAAACCTGTTACTTCTGCTTCCTTAAAACACAGATTTCATTACCAAGCTTCCTTTGGAGTTAGATAGCCAGATAACTTAATTGTGACCAGTGGAATATGGATGAAATTTCTCCTCTACAAAGCAACAGATGCCCCCTCAAGAGCTTCCCCTACCTCTTCTCCTTGCCATAAGACCAGAATTAGTGTCAAATCCTAGCATAACCAAGCTGATGACTTGACAAGCCTGATAAAGGAGGAAAAAGACTGTATATCTAAAGAATTATAAGAACTACCCGGAATATACTAGCAGGAACTAAGGAAGCACACCTGGGATTAGATTTTGAGGATACTTGATAAGGGGACTAGAATGTCAGAGTAATTAAGCAAGAATTCTTCGACTTGGAGACACTGTGACATGGGATTTAATATCTAAACCAAGATATCCAGGGATGGGGCAAAGCTTCTGTAGGATTGGCACTTAGATGCATGAGAGAAACAACAGTAAACCTCAGTTAAGGAGAAATTCCTGTGCTTCTCTAGAAGATGGTAGAGGCAAGGAAAAGAGGTTAAGGGGAGTAGGCATACTGGAATAGATATATTTCAAAAGGCCAAAGGAACCAGGATTATGTTCTATACAAATTCCCTGCAAACACAACATTAACCAAGGCCATCAGGAACATACTGGTAAAGAGGGGCACCAGAATCACTAAAAAATTCAGAAGTGACTCTTTGTGGGCCTAAGATGATAGAAGCAGAGATGGTCACAGAGTTAGAAAAGTGGAAGCATTTAACTGACAAAAGCCAGGAGGACATAATTACCATTATGAGTGGCAATGTCAGAGGAACAGCCAAAAGGACTGACACATGGGGAACTTTGGCATTAGTTAACAGAGCATGATGTTCATAAGGGCAACATCCCAAATCACAAAAAGCCACAATAAAGGAGTAGGAGGCTGAAGGTGGGTGTCCAGTAAAAATCGTAATCTCCTCCTCAGCATGGAGACCTAAGCCAAGTTTCAGATCCAAACCCATTAGCTGAAGAGATAGCTCAGAGTAACACTCTACCTTAAGACTTTTGCATTAACTATTCTCTTTAATTGAAATATTCTTCCAGATAGTCACTTGCTTGTTGCCTCTTTCCTTTTAAGTCTTTGTTCAAAGATTACCTTTCAGTAAGACTTTCCCAAAACATCTCATTTTAAATTGCAATATTTCTTGGGGCGCCTGGGTGGCTCAGTCGGTTGAGTGTCCAACTTCGGCTCAGGTCATGATCTCACAGTTTGTGGGTTTGAGCCCAGCATCAGGCTCTGTGCTGACTGCTTGCTCAGAGCCTGGAGCCTGCTTCAGATTCTGTGTCTCCTTCTCTCTCTGCCCCTCCCCCACTCATGCTTTGTCTCAGTCTCTTTCTCAAAAATAAATAAATGTAAAAAAAAATTTTTTTAATAAAAAAATTTAAAAAAATAAATTTCAATGTTTCTCTCATCCTGGTGCTGTCTCTGCTTCTTCCCTGCTTTATTCTCTATAGCCCTTATCACCATTTAACATTTTTACATACTTTAGTTATTTATTATATTGCCTTTCTTTACCCACTAAAATACAAGTTCTATAAGAAATCATGCATATGTTGTTCACTGTGCTTAGTCAACATGTATATAAGAGGTGCTCAAAAAATTTGTTGAATAAATAAATTCAGAGAAGATGTTTGGCTACAAATAAAATCTGAGGTGTCATAAGTCTATAGACAAAATCTTAACTCATGAAAACATGCAATCAGCTGGGGAAAGTGTAGAAAGAAGAAAGCACCAAGACCCAAGGATCATCAATATGTGGAAACACATCAGAAAAGCAGGAATTTGCCCAGGGGACTAAAAAGAAACTTGTGAGTCAGGAGAAAATAAAAAAAAAAAAAATGTTGGAAATCAAGTAAAGGAAGTGTTTGAATACACAGGAAATTGTCAACCTTGGGAATGTTTCTGAGAACACAAGCTAGGTGAGAATCAAAAAATATACACTTGATTTGTCAACATGGAGGCCTTCAATGAGTCTAGCAAGTGCAGTTCTTACTGAGAAAGGCAGTTTCTTTCTCATAAGTGTATTAGAAGCATACTTCTATAAAGTCAAAGCTAGAATACTCTAACAGTTGGCTGTTGTGTCTCTTTCTAGAATGTTTATCATGAAGGTTAGACAAGAGATCTTTTCCAGAAAATCATCTCCTGCCTACCATCTCCTTCTAGATTAGAGCATGCCATTGGCAGCTTCCTCAAAACCTAATAGCTATGTATGTCACACAGCTGGGATTTCACAATGTTCAGTTCCCAGTGAGAGGTCCAGAGTGTGTGGGATGTTAGAAAGTACTACTACAGGAAATCAAATATTTCTTATTGATGAAGGAATTAAAGAATAATTCCTACAGTGAGGAAGGTAGACCCCTGTATCCAATGAGTCACCTGAAATCTGGTGAGTCACATGGAGTGGTGCTCTTTAGAAGCCCTCTTTAAAAGTGATGGGGGCGTCTGGGTGGCTCAGTCGGTTGAGCGACCGACTTCGGCTCAGGTCATGATCTCGCCATCCGTGAGTTTGAGCCCCGCGTCGGGCTCTGTGCTGACAGCTCAGAGCCTGGAGCCTATTTCAGATTCTGTGTCTCCCTCTCTCTCTGACCCTCCCCCATTCATGCTCTGTCTCTCTCTGTCTCAAAAATAAAATAAAAACGTTAAAAAAAATTTTAAAGTGATGAAATATCTGTAGGAGAGCCAAGGGGCAACAGAGACTACCAGGAGGAAGACAGACTGATCATTTCTTTTAATTCTGTACAGTTTCCTCTTTCTACCATCCTAAATCCATGCTTCCTGATACTTAATAAACAAATCACAAAATAAAATATAACATAAAAAGAAAATAAATTAAATTACAGACATTCAATGTTAAGAAAAAAACAATGAATGACAATAAAATGGAAATTTTTCAAAAAATAATAGATTTAGAAATGAGGGTTTTTTTCATCAAAAAAATCAAAAATTTTAAATAAGGAGAGGAAGTGAAAATGAAGAGACATAGTAAGTCATGTTAACTTAAAAGAAATTAAAAGGTAATAAACCAATGAAATAAAATTATATTTATTTGCTTATTTATTTGTTTCAGGAATAGAATTTAGTGATTCATCACTTACATGTAACACCCAGTACTCACCCCAACAAGTGCCCTCCTTAATGTCCATCACTCATTTGGCCCATCCTCCCATCCAACACCCCTCTAGCAACCCTCAGTTTGTTCTCTGTATTCAAGAGTCTCTTATGGTTTGCCTTCCTGTCTGTTTTTATCTTATTTTTCCTTCCCTTCCCCTAAGTTCATATGTTTTGTTTCTTAAATTCCACATATGAGTTAAATCATGATATTTGTCTTTCTCTGACTGACTTAAATTTACCAGAGATAAAGTATTAAAAGTAATAAAGAAAATAAGGGTCACAAAATAAAATACAGTGAAAATCAATAGAAATGCAAATTGAAAAGGAGATTCAAGGGTTAAAAAATTAAGAATGAAATATAGCCATGAGGAGAAAAAAAGATTAAGAGGTAGAATTTATTTTTTAATTTATTTTATATTTTTTAGCGAGAGAGGGAGAGTGCATGAGAGGGGAAGAGGCACAGTGGGAAAGAGAGAAAAACCAGACAGGCTCCACACTCAGCACGGAGCAGAGCTCCATGCAGGGCTTGATACCATGACCCTGGGATCATGATCTGAGCCAAAATCAAGAGTCAGGTGCTCAACTGACTGAGCCACCCAGGTGCCCAGGAAGTGGAATTTAACACATTAAAAAACAAAATTAACATAAGCAAAGGAATAGAACAAATGAAACATAAATCCAGGTGATAAACATACACTAAAACAGTGATGGATCAACCTCTTCCAGTTTCCCCAGAAAATTCTGTACCTGCTATGTATTAAACAGCATGTTAAGGAATTCAGTATCTTGAAAGACTCTGTGTCATTGGATGTACTATATCCATTCTACAAATGAGCACAGAGATATTCAACAATTTATCCAAAAACCACACATACATCTGCTGATTCTAAAACCCATCCCTTACAATATAACTTGTGGCTTTGTTTTTTAAAGGATGCCTTACCCATTAAATAAAAGAACAAATTTTATCTTAAAAACTGTAATACTCTGGATTTATCAATTTGAAAAGTAAAGTGTTGGTATAGTGTTTTCTGTTACTTTAAAGTTGAGACATATTAAAGACAAAATGTTTGAGAACATTTAGAGATCTTTTAAGTCCAATAGGCGTTTCAAGTCTGACAGAGTTAACATGCCTCCACAAGATGCACACTCTACTGCAATCATGCTTACAGATCAAATGCAAAATAAGTTTTGCTAATTAGCATAAAAACTAATAGTGCCATTTGTTAACTTGGAAGGAAATTATTTTGTTTCAGGTTTCTAAGGGAAATAAGTAGGATTTTACTTTTACAACTGCAAAATGTTGCTCGTACTCTTTAAAAAGTAACTTCTTATTATAAGATAACAAAGACAAACTTTTGAGATTCTCATGAAAATTAATTTGTTATTTTAATAATAATAATCAGTCATAATAATAGCTCCCATTTATTTAGTAAATTATTGAGCAGATAAATATTCCAGGCATTTTAAAAACATCTAATCTTCACACCAACTCTGTGGGGTAGAATACTATTTTTCACATTTTACAGTCTTATAAGGCTTAAATACTTAACTAAATGATACAGCATGAATAATACAACCACAGTGCAAACCCACTTGGTTCTAACTCTAACACCCATACTATCTCTACTATGACCTGATTAGATCTACATTACAAAAGATATTACACATCCAATTTGGGGGATGTATATATGTGTGTATGTGTTTGCACAAAAACATTTTTTTTAATTCATACTTTATTTTTTAAGAGCAATTTAGCATTCAGAGCAAAGTTGAGGTAAAGGTAAGTACAGGGATTTCCCATATACTCCTTGACCCCACACTTACATAGCTTCCCTAATTATCAAAGATTCCCCACCAAAGTATCCCATTTGTTATAACTGAAGAACCTACACTGACAATTACCCAAAGTTCATAGTTTACTGTCCAAACTCCATGTTGTACATTTATGGGTTTGGACAAATATATAGTGACATGTTATCTATCATTATGTTATCATACAAAGTATTTTAACTGCCCTATACATATCCTTTTTAAATTTAGAATATAAATTTTTTTTTCTTTTTATATAATTTATTGTCAAGTTAGCTAACATACAGTGTATACAGAATGCTCTTGGCTTCGGGAGATTTCTGTAATCCATCAACTATGTGTACAACACCCAGTGTTTATTCCAACAAGTGCCCTTTTCAATGCCCATCACCCATCCCCCCCACCCCCACCACCCACATCAACCCTCAGTTTTTTCTCTGTACTTGAGTCTCTTATGGTGTGCCTCCCTCTCTGTTTATAATTATTTTCTTTTTCTTTCCCTTCCCTCATGGTCTTCTGATAAGTTTCTCAACTTCCAGATATGAGTGAACCATATATTATCTGTCTTTCTCTGACTGACTCATTTCACTTAGCATTAATACCCTCCAGTTCTATCCACATTGTGGCAAATGGCAAGATTTCATTCTTTTTCATTGCCAGGTAGTATTCCATTGTATACATATACTACATCTTCTTTATCTATTCATCAGTTAATGGACATTTGGGCTCTTTCCATAATTTGGCTATTGTTGATAGTATTGCTATAAACATTGGGGTACATGTGCCCCTATGAATCAGCACTCCTGCATCCTCTGGATAAAATCTTAGTAGTGCTATTTCTGGGTTATAGCGTAATTCTATTTTTAATTTTTTGAGGAACCTCCATACTGTCTGCCAGAGTGGCTGCACCAGTTTGCATTCCCACCAACAGTGCAAGAGGGTTCCCATTTCTCCATATCCTCACCAACATCTGTTGTTTCCCAAGTTGTTAATTTTAGCCAATCTGACCGGTGTGAGGTGGTATCTCTATGTGGTTTTGATTTATATTTCCCTGATGATGAGTGATGTTGAGCATCTTTTCATGTGTCTATTAGTCATGTGGATGTCTTCTTTGGAAAAGTGTCTATTCATGTCTTCTGCCCATTTCTTCACTGAATTATTTGTTTCTCAGGTGTTAAGTTTGGTAAATTCTTTATAGATTTTGGATACTAACCCTTTATCTGATATGTCATTTGCAAATATCTTCTCCCATTACATTGGTTGCCTTTTAGTTTTGTTGATTGTTTCCATTGCTGTGCAGAAGTTATTATTTTGATGAGGTCCCAACAGTTAATTTTTGCTTTTATTTCCCTTGCCTTCAGAGATACGTCAAGTAAAAAGTTGCTGTGGCCAAGGTCAAATAGGTTGCTGACTATCTTCTCCTGTAGGATTTTGATGGTTTCCTGTCTCACATTTAAGTCTTTCATCCATTATGAATTTATTTTTGTGTATGGTGTGAAAAAGTGGTCCAGTTTCATTCTTCTGCATGTTGCTGTCCAGTTCTCCCAGCACCATTTGCTAAAGAGACTCTTTTTTCCATTGGATATTCCTTCCTGATTTGTCAAAGATTTGCTGGCTATACATTTGTGGGTCCAGTTCTGGGTTGTCTATTCTGTTCCTTTGGTCTATGTGTGTTTCTTTGTTTTGTTTTGTTTTTGTTTTTGATTTTGCCAATACCGTACTGTCTTGATTAGTAGTGCTGTAATCAGTAGATTATTTTTAGTAGAGGCTAAAGTCTGGGACTGTGATGCCTCCAGCTTTGGTTTTCTTTTTCAACATTACTTTGGCTATTCAGGGTCTTTTGTGGTTCCATACAAATTTTAGGATTGTTTGTTCTAGCTCTGAGAAGAATGCTGGTGCTATTTTGACTGGGATTGCATCAAATGTGTAGATTGCTTTGGATAGTATTGACATTTTATTTATTTATTTATTTATTTATTTATTTATTTATTTATTTGTGTGTGTGTGTGTTTATCTATTTATTTATAACATTTATTCACTTGAGAGAGGGGGGAGGGGCAGAAAGAGAGGGAGACTCAGAATCTGAAGCAGGCTCCACACTCTGAGCTGTAAGCACCGAGCCTGACGTGGGGCTTGAACTCACAAACTGTGAGATCATGACTTGAGCCAAAGTCAGACACTTAACCAACTGAGACACCCAGGTGCCTCAAGGTAGTATTGACATTTTAACAATATTTGTTCTTCTAATCCATGAGCATGAAATGTTTTTCCATTTCTTTGTGTCTTTTTCAATATTTCTTTCACAAACTTTCTATAGTTTTCAGCGTACAGATCTTCTGCCCCTTTGGTTAGGTTTATTCCCAAGTATTTTGTGATTCTTGGTGCAATTGTAAGTGGGATCAATTCCTTGATATCTCTTTCTGTTGCTCCATTATGAGTGTGTAGAAATGTAACCGATTTTTGTACAATGATTTTATATCTTGCAACTTTGTTGAATTCATGTATTAGTTCTAGCAATTTTTTGATGGATTCTTTTGGGCTTTCCATGTAAAGTATGTCACCTGTGAAAAGTGAAAGTTTGACTTCTTTGCTAACTTGGATGCATTTTATTTCATTTTATTGTCGGATTGCTGAGGCTAGGCCTTCCAACACTATGTTAAACAACAGTGGTGAGAGTGGACATCCCTGTCATATTCCTGATCTCAGGAGGAAAGCTCTCCATTCTTCCCCATTAAGGATGATATTAGCTGTAGGCCTTTCACATATGGCTTTTATGATGTTAAGGTATGTTCCTTCTATCACAACTTTCTTGAGGGTTTTTATTAAAAGGATGCTGTATTTTGCCAAATGCTTTTTCTGCATAAATTTATTTTTAAATGAAAAAGTTGTAATAAAAAGCTTTTTATGTTAAAGAAAAATATATTCTGCCATTTTAACAAAACCTTTTAGTCTAATGAATCATGGTTGTTTTACATTGTTTAGAGAAAAGACACAACAGAATATGCATTGGTTGTATAAAAAAATCAAATTGTAATGTAACATCAATAGGTAGCTGTTCCATTTAATCTTTTATGTGTAACTAAATTGGCTTCTAAATTTAAGTATTCATATGAGAAATCTTCCCTTGTTTTCTTATTTCAAGTAAGTTTACTTTGCTAAATAAAATGGCTACAACTTTGACCACACACTGATCAGGTGGAATAAAAAAGTAAATGGCTAAAGTCGGAAATGTTTATCCCAAAAGTTTGAAGATCATCTTAAACTATTAGCCCCTTAGGGAGAATGAGTTCCACTAACTGACAGTATGTTGGCTGCTATTAAATCCAAACTTTACTATGATTTTAAGTCTTCAAACTTCTCCCATCCTGATCATTTAACTTCCTTTTATTTATTCAACAAATAAATACTAAGGGTTAGTAACTGTAATAGGCTCCAGAAATATAATGATGAACAACATATTTGTTATGGATGAAATTGTGTCCATGCCCCTATAAATAAATCCTTATTTTGAAGTCCCTAAACTCCCAGTACCTCAAAATCTGACTATACTTGAAGATAAAGAGGTATTTAAATTAAATGGGGTAATTAGAGTGGGCTCTAATCCAATACAACTGGTGTCAGAAGAAGAGATTAGGACACAGATACATACAGGAGAAAGACTATGTGAAAACAAAGACATAAGATAGCCATATGCAAGTCAATAAGAAAAGTTCAGAAGAAACCAAGTCTGCTGACACCTTGATCTCGGACTTCTAGTCCCCAGAATTGTGGGAAAATGAATATCTGTTGTTTAAGCTACCTCATCTGTGTCATCTTACTCTAAAATCATAAATGATTAGAGACTGCTTTTGAAATTATATTCATAAGAATAAATATCCCACTCTTTCCTGTAGGATCTAAGTCATTTTGACACAGATAAGCAACCTCTATTTAGGACCCAGGCAAATAGCTTCAGATAAGGGAAGAGTTTTTAGGACACAGTATTCCAAATCTATCTTAACTTTATTGCTTTGAAGGAAACCAAACAATAAGTCCACTTTGACATCTATATGTGAATCATTTACACACAGCCTTGATCTTTTCTCTCCTTTTAGCTTATCAAACACTGACACACCCATTTTTCATTCCTAATTGCATTCCTTCCTCCCTTCCCCCCCACCCTCCTTTCTCTCCTCCACTCTCTCTATTATCAAACTGGCCAGAAGCTGATTTACTGTAATGTTATCTTTATTCTATTTGTCTTCCTTTTCAGTGTCTTTTCCATTTTATTATTTTCTTTTTCCTTACTCACTGAGTTTATTCTGTCCTCTTTCTAACTTCCTAAACTAAATTCTTAGCCCATTAATTTCCATCCTTTCTTCTTTTCTAATACATTTATTTTCTTGGTTGGGATTTTCTGTGCTTCCTGAAATAGAGAATTATGTCCTTTACCAATTCTGGAAAATTCTCATCCAGGACTTGCAAATCACTTCTGCCACACTATGTCCAGTCTCTTCTACAACTCCAATGAGACATATCAGGCCTTCTCATTCTAATACCTTTTAACCTCTCTTCCATGTTTGTCATCTCTTTGTGACAATTTCTGCAACTCCATCTTTTATTTCATTAATCTCTAATTTACTTTTTTATTTGAATTATTGTAACTTTCATCTTTAGAAGTTCTATGTTGTATTTCTTAACCAGCATCATCCTTTACTGCATCTTGTTCCTTTCTTATTCTTATAGAGTCCATTCTTTTTGTGTTAGTTTGTTTGTTTGAGAGAGAGAGAGAGAGAAAAGGAGAGACCGAGGGAGCATGCACACACACGTGCAAGTGGAGGAGGGACAGAGAGAGTGGAAAGATTTATTCCAAGCAGTCTCCATGCTGTCAGCACAGAGCCTGAGGCAAGGCTAGGGCTAGATCTCACAAACCCTGAGATCATGACCTGACCTGAATGAAGAGTTGGACCTTAACCAACTGAACCACCCAGGTGCCCCAGGATCTATTCTTTAAACATTTAAACATTACCTAAAGAGTTTAGAGAGATTTTCTTCTGAGTCTCACTCATGGTGACATATTTTTCATGTATTTTGTAATCTGGATTGTCAATTCATGTTTTCTCGAAGTTTTTTCTGAGGAAACTGTGAAGCCTGGATTGAAGCTGAATTCAGCAAAGGATGATAGGTATTTGTTTCTGCCAATCACCCAAAAGTGCTACCAACCCAGAACTACTAAAAAGTCCCCCCCACCCTTGGGGCACCTGGGTGGTTCAGTCAAACATCCAACTCTTGATCTTGGCTCAGATCATGATCTCATGGTTCTTGAGATCAAGCCCCGCAGAAGGCTCTGTACTGATAGCACATTGTCTGCTTGGGGCTTGCTTGGGATTCTCGCTCTCTCTTCCTCTCTCTCTGTCCCTCCATGCACATGTTCTCTCTCTCTCTCTCTCTCTCTCTCTCTCTCTCTCTCTCTCTCTCTCTCCCTCCCTCTCTCTCTCTCTCCCTCTCCCTCTCTCTCTCTAAATAAACTTAAAAAAGGAAGTTTTTCCCCTCTGCTCTAGATAACTCATTCAGACCACAAAAATGACACAGAATTCAAAATTGAAAGTGATATGAGAGTAGGCTTTTGTGGTTATCAGTTCTCAAGACACATGTATCGTTTTCTATTCAGATCCGAGGCCAAAAGACACAATTTGCCTTGTTATCATTTTCAATTGACAGGGAGATATAATTTTTCAACTCCATCTTCACATTAATCATAAAGTTAAAGTGATAACTTTCTATGGGTTCTCAGGGATACCATTCCACCTGTGTGAGTGCAGGGATTTTTTTCCTCCAGTTCTACTATAGTCATTAAAGTCATTAAAATCAGCAAATGCCCTCAGAGACAACCTTAATACCAGCAACTACCAACAACTCTGATTTCCAATTCCTTTTTTGACCCCCAGAGATTTCTCTTAATTCCTTGTGAGCTCACTTGTGAAAATAACATTATCATTGCTCTTCTATCCAGTATTTCTACGTGTTTTACAACAGGGATTTTTTTCAGGACGTCTTATCTGAAATTTTGCAGATAATAGAATTCAGTTCACTCCAGCCTACTCCAAACTGGCTTTTACTCCCATCAAGACATTAAAACTACACTCACAAAAGTCAAACTCATCTACCATTTTCCATGAGTCTTATTCTATTTGATCTTTCAGAAGCTTTCAAAGGAATTCAATTCTCTTTCTTTCTTTTATTTTCTTGGCTTCCATAGTATAACTAAAACTCCATTATAAAACTCTATAATCTGTTTCCCTCCTACTCTTCCGGTTTTTCTTTTTGTGACTCCTTTGCCTGCTCCTCCTCCTTCATATTTCTAAATACTGGAGCTGTTCAGTTTGTTTCTAATCCTCTTTTTACTCTAAAGTCTCCCTAGGAAACCTCAACTACTCTTGTGGCTTTAAATATTACATACCAACAACTCCCAAAATAAATTTTAGGTTCAAAATCTACATATCCAACTCCCTATATAACATTTCCCCTGTACTTCTAACAGGCATCTCAGACTTCATCTTTCAATCTAACTCATATCTGTAAATGATATATCCGTCAACCCAGTTACTCTTGCAGAAATCTAGTGGTTAGCCTTGATAACTTCTTCAACCTCTCTACCACTAAACCACAACTAACCCATCATCAGATCCCATAAATAGTACCTAAAAATATGTATCTTGAATGTATCCACCTCTCTCCCCATCTTCACCACCAAACCACGTCACCATCATCTCTTATGTTACTGCAACAGAGATGATTTCACTGTTCACTGAGCAACCACCACACACCCACCCAATCTACAACAGCCAGAATTATCTTAAAATATTAAACTGGATCACATCACTCTCCTGCCTTTAAGCCTTCTTAGTATCCTTACATAAAAAATAAAATTCTTCACTTGGCATAAAAGAAAGGTCTTGCTTGTCTAGCCTTGCCTATTTCATCAGGGTCATTAGTGAACATCAGCCACAAAGGTGGTCTCAAACATACAAACACACCAAACTTGTCCTGACCTTGAAGTTTTAACATTTCTACCTTTACTGCCTAGAATACTCTTTCCATGATTCTTTGCTTGGTTCTGATCCTGATCCTAATGCTACTACTTGGTATTATTTGTAACTTCCTAGAAGCTTTTTAACTCTTCTCAGCCTCAATTTCCACATTTATTAAATAAGGAGAGTAAAAATATCTAACTCAATAGATAATTTAATGATAATTTAATAAAATTAAACTAGATAATATTTATACTATATGTAGCACACTACCTGGCACCCAAGTACCTAATGCATTTTTTTTTGTTTGTTTTTTACCTTTTTAGCTTGTTTTTATGTTGTTCCATATGGCTGAGGACAATTGGTCATAATTCCTCTCATATGATACAAACTCACTCAAGGTCTTTACATGACGAAAAAGCCATTTTTTTTATTTTACAGAATCATCCTCCACTTCTCAATATTTTAATCAATTTGTTTTGTCTCTGCTCCAATTTCTTCACAGCTGTTCTCCATTAGAAGATCCTAAAGAGAAGCTTAGTTCCGTGCTCTTTATGGACAGTCTTCCAAATTAAGTTCCTGCTTCTAAAAACTGAGACCATGATTAGGTGTGTTATAATTTATTTGCATTTGTGAGGTTTGTTGCTGGTGATGCTGGTGGTTAAGTTTTTATTTGGGAAGGGCAGTTGGAATTCTATAGTTTCATTTGTTTCGTGTTTGGGTTATTTTGTTTTGTTCTGTTTTAATTTTTGGTGGTGCTTATTTGTTAACTTTCACTAGAAAATGAAGGGCAATTTTTCAAAGAATAGCTGCAAATATATTTTTGTATTAGCAGCTTCTATTCCTAACTTTACTATTCATCAAAAAAAAGCAATTACTTTAGCTGGACTTGGGCTCCTATGGAAGTTATACACACTAGGGAATCCAGCATATATAAAGACACAAAGGCTGTACAATAGATATATATTAAAGTCATTTCTCTCTGCTTGACGTAAAACACCTTTACTGTCATCCTTCCTCTCTTGGTTTCCTTTTTCAGTCTCAAGTTTATTCTGTATTCCATCTAAATGTCAAGATGCTTGCCAAAATGAATAGAAGAGAGAAAAGAATATAGTTAAGGGGAAAAACAGATTTTTCTCTTCTTTCAGGTATATTGACAATTGTGACAAAACTTATTTCTATAAGGAAAGGGAAGACAAGAAAACATGACATTGGGCAAAAAATATTTTAGCAGTTTCCTGGGTGATGACTATTACACAGCCTCAGTGTGATGCCAGGCTCATAGTCCATATCACAGCAACACTATAAGAGTAAGAGAAATCCTTGCACTCCTGGGCCTGGGGAGGCCAGAGATGGGAGGCACTCAGTCCATTTTTCAACGTTTTTATTGCGTATACTTAAACCAGAGAAAATATTCCCTAGTTTTTACCTCCAATGTCTCTACTGTCTTCACTTTTCCAAGTCACATAACAGCCTTAGAAAGGAGATGGAAACTGCCAAGGGGAGATATCAGCCTAGCATGTGATAAACTCCCTGGTACAAAGTGAATGTTTGTGTTCTCCCAAAATTCATATGTTGAAGCTCTAAACCCTAGTAGGGCTGTATTTAGAGACAGGACTTCTAAGGAAGTGATTAAGACTAAATGGTTATAAGGGTGGGGCCCTGATCAGATATGTTTAGTGTCCTTATTATAAGAAGAGATACGAAAGAGCATGCTCTTTCATATGAACATATAAGAGGTCACATGAGCACACAGCAAGGAAGGCAGTTGTCTACAACCCAATGGGAGAGCCTTCACCCAACATCACTTCTGTTGGCACCTTGATCTTGGACTTCCAGTCTCTGAAACTGTGAGAATATTACCTTCTGTTGGCTAAGCCCTCAGTCTCCAGAATTTTGTTATGGCAGCCCTAGAAGACTAACACACTCCCCAAAATGAAGAAATATATTTTTATCTTCTTTGCATCTCCAAGAGTATTGGAACATTCAATAACTAGTAGGTGAATTGAACTGAAGGTTGAGTCAGTCCCTCCCCTCCTCTTGTGTGCTCCCATCATACTACATTTCAACTATTATTATCAATTTGTCAATATTACCACATCTTTTCATAATAATGTCCTTCCATGGTTTTTCCCTTGACTGTGGAAAAGAAAAATATTGTGCCTTATGTATCTTTATATTGTCCCAGTGTTAAGCTCAACAAATAATGTGATAAACACTGCCAGCTGCCTAACCCAAAATCCATTTTCCCATTTTTTCTGCCAAAACATTCACATTCCTAGACTGCCTTTCAGGTAGTGGAATTATGTAACTGTGACCCAGTTCTGAGCAATAAACACAGGGGAAAATTTTGTTTTTCTTATTTAATACAGCCAATTTTTTTTTCTTTATTTCTTACACTTCCAACCTGCAGTTTGCATATGAGTATGGAGTAGTAACTACCTTGCTATAATGAAATGATAGGCAGGAAGACAAAAGCCACATGTTATGAATAGTGGAATAGAAAGATAGTAGGAAGCTGAGTAATTGACAAAATAATAGAGCGACTGCATCAGTACTGACTTCTTGTTTTGAAAGAAAAAAAAACTCATTTCCTCAAGCACAGTATTGAGGTCTCTGTTACTTGCTGGTGAATGGAATTCCTAACTGATACAGTAGAGTCAATAAATATTTGTTGAATTGAACTGGAAGGATAAATGGACAGTATTGCCAAAGTTGATGGGGAAACTATCCCAGTCAGACACATTTCACCATATCCAGAATTTGGGGCTAGAGTAGCTCATGCTATAGAGCTAAGAACAAAAAACAATCTAAATGATCTATGGAATACTTCAAGTTGGATATATTCTTTGCTTCAGGGGCCTCATACTAAATTAATCATTCAATAATAACTACAAACTGGTAAAAAATGAAAATTTAGTCAGGGGAAAAATAGGCAATACTGTGCTTTCTTGAACATCCCTCAAAATTATAAAGTGTCATTAACAAGTCATGTACATGAAAACAGAAAGCATCAGAAGATTCACAGCAAATTAATATACCATTTAAGGTTGAAAAGAGATAAAATGAAGATAAGAGAAATGAGAAGTGTGGGGGCAGATTAAAAAATATCATCCCCAAGGACTGGTACTTACTTCACAAGAGATGGAGAGTGACAGTGAAGAAAACTGGAGCATATAATAATAATGGCAGGTTATATTATCTTGGTATTTTCTGTTAGGTAAGTATTATACTATGTATTTAATATACTACCTATTCAAATCTCACAGGAACCCTTTGAGATAGATTTGTACCCATTTCAGATAAGGAAACTGAGTTTAGAGAAATGAACAAAATAACTTGCCAAAGAAATTGTAGACCAGGATTCAAGCCACTGTCCTCTACTCTATCATCACTTGAGTATGTCACAGCTCTCTCTGTAGAACACAAGGTACTTATTCTTAAATGCTAATGTTACTACTGCTACAACTGATTAAGAGGTAGAATTGTTTAGCTGAATAGCTACAGACTCAACTTAAATCCTGGCATCATAGCTTACTAGTTCTGTGACCTAGTCTTATTCTTCTGATCTCAGATCTCTCTTAGCTAAATAAATGACTAATAATGCTCACCCTGCCTGCCTCATACAATTGTGAATGCATTCATAATTTCTAAGCAATTTTTTTAAAGGTAAAGGACTATTACTACCAGGAGAAGACAAAAAACAAAAAACAAAAAACAGTAATAGTTTGTAGTTGTCTGCAGCATTTGTATAATAAATTTCCTCTGGACAAAAAAAAATGTCTGCCATACTGAATATTGAAAAATTAACTTCATCAAGTTATAATGCTGTGGTAAGGTCATAAGCACAAATAGAAGTACAAGGCATAAGTTTCCATTAATCCCAAAAAAGAGACTTAAATTGGAACCAAGACACTATAACCAGTATTCATTGTAAAATTTCTGCAGCACCTAAAATTCAAAGTATGTCACATGCATCCATTTCTTTATTCCAACATTCCTTCATTTAAAGTATATGTGAGTGGGGGCACTTGGATGGTTCAGTCAGTTAAGTGTCCAACTTCAGTGCATGTCATGATCTCACTGCTTGTGAGTTCAAGCCCCATGTTGAGCTCTGTGCTGACAGCTCAAAGCCTGGAGCCTGCTTCAGATTCTGTGTCTCCCTCTGTCTCTCTGCCCCTCCCCCACTCACACTCTGTCTCTCTCAAAAACATTTAAAAAAAATAAAGTATATGTGTGTGTATATTTAAATACATATGTATAAATACACACACACACACAGAAAAACAGCCACAAAGACAGATATACAGACAGATAGGTTGCATTATATACAAGGTACTATATTACTTTCCAGATATACAGCAGTGAACACAATAGTCCCTGCCTTGCTGGAGCTATAGTTTAATTACCAAAAGCATGCTGATGGTACAGGATCTTATGTTCATACATATTTTTAAAATCTTCTATTCATTTTTTCCTTCATTACTTCATTCATCACACAATTATTGAGTGTGCATATTCTTCCCACCTCAATAAATAGAAACTCACTTCTTCTAAGTAGGAAAAACAAGAACCATAAAATTATTATAAATCTTCTCTATCACATTCAGCAAATCCTTTCAGCTCTCCCTGTTTGTTGTTGTTGTTGTTGTTGTTGTTGTTGTTGTTGTTTGAAGTTAGCTTCATACCCAGCTTGGAGCCCAATGCAGGGTTTGAACTCATGGCTGTGAGATCAAGATCTGAGCCGAGATCAAGAGATGCACGCTTAACTGACTGACCCACCCAGGTACCCCTCTCCCATCTAAATGTAGCTCAAATATGACTGCTTCTACCCCCTCTATTTCAACATCTTGGTCAAAGCAGCCATCATCTCTTACCTGAGTAATTTCAACAGCTAATTTGTCTCCCTGCTCCTACCCACAATCCACCCCCTAGCCTAACCTCCAGCCGGTAGTCATGAAAATAAGAGCAAACAATCTGACACCATGCCTTCTGAAACACTTTTTATTGAAGGAATTTCATAGTGAAAGGAGCAGTAACATGTTTATGAGATTCCCTTTGCCCAATGAATTCTGAAGTAATGAACAAGACTCTAACAGGAT
Organism: Lynx canadensis; assembly: GCF_007474595.2. Classification (NCBI taxonomy): domain Eukaryota; kingdom Metazoa; phylum Chordata; class Mammalia; order Carnivora; family Felidae; genus Lynx; species Lynx canadensis. The sequence goes on along the minus strand of NC_044312.2, from coordinate 47,304,637 downwards.
TGGACATCAAACTCCAGCCATTGGGTTGTAGGGATTTAAGCTACCTAATTAGGGAAGAATCAATCTCTACTCTGATATGATTACAAAGAGATCCAACTACAGTAATTGTGTCATGGCAGAAACTTGGCCTTCAACCCTCTTCTACCAAGTTGGCATTCTTCAATTAGGAGAACAACATCCTTTCTCCCAGGGTATAGGATATAAAGCTTGTAGTTGCTATTATTTGATGTGGCAGACTGGTGAGCTATTTTGGCACTTCAGCATTCAACAAGGATTGACTACTTTAAATATTTGGTTTCCATGGAGCTCTAAAAGAAGTCACCTTCTCTCTCAAAGGCCAGACTGAAGAGAATCAGTATTGAATACGATAATTCTACCAATTATGCATCTATATAACCCATTCTTAATACAACCATTTGTGTGAAAGTGACCCATTTAAATCAAAAGTCAGATAATGACCCTCTTCTGGTGCAAGCCCTTCAGAGGTTTCCTATCTCATTTGGGGTAGAAGCCAAAGCCCTTACTTTAGCTCTATCTCCCACTACATCCCTAACTTCATTCTTGCTGTTCTACCCATCACTGATTCCCCCTCCAGCCACACTGCCCAACACTCCCATCAAGTTTCACATTTACTATTCCTTCTGCTTGGAACATTTTCTCCCCAGATATCCACAAGCAGAGAAAGTGTCTCCAATGAGAAATAATAAATGTATAAAAACCAAATTAAACTACACAGTTTTTACAGAAATCCCCAATCCAATAATTTAACATAAAAAAATAATAATCCTGGCCCAGTGATATCCCTGGGACACTTGGAAGAAGCAAAAGCAAAACCATTTTGGATTAAAATTCTTATAAACTAGGCCACATGGGATTTCCCATGGAAGGGAAAATGAGTTCCACTGAAAATGTTACTGTCAGGAAATGAGTATTTTCATGTTTCTACATGGTTAGGGCTTTCTAAGCAAATTTTACTGGACCCTGAGTTAGATGACAGCTTTAGAAGTTAAATATGACTGAACAGATAGTGAGAGAGCTCCTAGAGATTTACCTTCCTGAGAGCATGTGCTTCGATTTCAAAGTTCAGAGAGACATACCAGGCATTGTGAACCCAGAGACAGTAGTCTCTTCTTCTCCTTGGAGACACACATTCACATGTCAAAGGGTAAAATCCCAGAAGCCTTCCCTTTCTTCTTACATTAGACAGATTAGATTTCTCTCCCCCTCTCTGCAGGGGAGCGCAGCAGCTGTTTAAACTATCCTACATAAACTGCCAAGTTCATAATTTCAAGGTCCCTCTCCTTAGTACAGACTTCAGAACATGTAGAATGACTTTGGCTCTCAACATATCACCCTAGAAGGAGGAAATAATTAGAGCAAGGAGAACTAATTGATATAAGAAATAATAGCTTTAATCTCTGCTCCAGAAACCTCATGTTTATATTCAGTATAATATAAATAAATATGGATTTTTAAACTTACCATTTAAAATATAAATTCACAGAATACATGGGAAAAGAATTCATCATGAAAGATAGTAGACACAGCAAACAGAAGAATAAGCACCCTAGGAACTTGAGGAAAGAGAACAATTTGAAAAAGACTATAAAATAACAGTATTTGAACTGTGTAAAAAGATAAAATAAGTTATAAAACCATAAGGAAGAAACAATATAGCATGGAGAAAAAATAAGCAAATCTGAAAAATAATCAAAGAAAAGTTCTAGATATGAAAAAATGTAGTCGAGGGCGCAGGAAGATGGCGGCGTAGGAGGACGCTGGGCTCACCGCGCGTCCTGCTGATCACTTAGATTCCACCTACACCTGCCTAAATAACCCAGAAAACCGCCAGAGGATTAGCAGAACGGAGTCACCGGACCCAAGTGCCGACGAGAGGCCCACGGAAGAGGGTAGGAAGGGCGGCGAGGCGGTGCGCGCTCCACGGACTGGTGGGAGGGAGCCGGGGCGGAGGGGCGGCTCGCCAGCCAAGCAGAGCCCCCGAGTCCGGCTTGCAAAAGCGGAGGGGCCTGACGGACTGTGTTCCGACAGCAAGCGCGACTTAGCGTCTGGGAGGTCATAAGTTAACAGCTCTGCTCGGAAAGCGGGAAGGCTGGAGGACAAAGGGAGGGTGAGCTGCGGAGCCCCCGGACGACAGAGCTCAGTTTGGCGGGGAACAAAGGCGCTCGCCAGCGCCATCTCCCCCGCCCATCCCCCAGCCAAAATCCCAAAGGGAACCGGTTCCGGCCAGGGAAATTGCTCCCTCCGCGCAAACACCCAACTCTGTGCTTCTGCGGAGCCAAACCTCCGGCAGCGGATCTGACTCCCTCCGGCTGCCACAGGGCCCCTCCTGAAGTGGATCACCTAAGGAGAAGCGAGCTAAGCCTGCCCCCCTCCCGCCGTGCACCTTGCCTTCCCACCCCAGCTAATACGCCAGATCCCCAGCATCACAAGCCTGGCAGTGTGCAAGTAGCCCAGACGGGCCACGCCACCCCACAGTGAATCCCGCCCCTAGGAGAGGGGAAGAGAAGGCACACACCAGTCTGACTGTGGCCCCAGCGGTGGGCTGGGGGCAGACATCAGGACTGACTGCGGCCCCGCCCACCAACTCCAGTTATACACCACAGCACAGGGGAAGTGCCCTGCAGGCCCTCACCACACCAGGGACTATCCAAAATGACCAAGCGGAAGAATTCCCCTCAGAAGAATCTCCAGGAAATAACAACAGCTAATGAGCTGATCAAAAAGGATTTAAATAATATAACAGAAAGTGAATTTAGAATAATAGTCATAAAATTAATCGCTGGGCTGGAAAACAGTATACAGGACAGCAGAGAATCTCTTGCTACAGAGATCAAGGGACTAAGGAACAGTCACGAGGAGCTGAAAAACGCTTTAAAGGAAATGCAAAACAAAATGCAAACCACCACAGCTCGGATGGAAGAGGCAGAGGAGAGAATAGGTGAACTAGAAGATAAAGTTATGGAAAAAGAGGAAGCTGAGAAAAAGAGAGATAAAAAAATCCAGGAGTATGAGGGGAAAATTAGAGAACTAAGTGATACACTAAAAAGAAATAATATACGCGTAATTGGTATTCCAGAGGAGGAAGAGAGAGGGAAAGGTGCTGAAGGGGTACTTGAAGAAATCATAGCTGAGAACTTCCCTGAACTGGGGAAGGAAAAAGGCATTGAAATCCAAGAGGCACAGAGAACTCCCTTCAGACGTAACTTGAATCAATCTTCTGCACGACATATCATAGTGAAACTGGCAAAATACAAGGATAAAGAGAAAATTCTGAAAGCAGCAAGGGGTAAACGTGCCCTCACATATAAAGGGAGACCTATAAGACTCGTGACTGATCTCTCTTTTGAAACTTGGCAGGCCAGAAAGAATTGGCACGAGATTTTCAGGGTGCTAGACAGCAAAAATATGCAGCCGAGAATCCTTTATCCAGCAAGTCTGTCATTTAGAATAGAAGGAGAGATAAAGGTCTTCCCAAACAAACAAAAACTGAAGGAATTTGTCACCACTAAACCAGCCCTACAAGAGATCCTAAGGGGGACCCTGTGAGACAAAGTACCAGAGACATCACTACAAGCATAAAACATACAGACATCACAATGACTCTAAACCCGTATCTTTCTATAATAACACTGAATGTAAACGGATTAAATGCGCCAACCAAAAGACATAGGGTATCAGAATGGATAAAAAAAACAAGACCCATCTATTTGCTGTCTACAAGAGACTCATTTTAGACCTGAGGACACCTTTAGATTCAGAGTGAGGGGATGGAGAACTATTTATCATGCTACTGGAAGCCAAAAGAAAGCTGGAGTAGCCATACTTATATCAGACAAACTAGACTTTAAATTAAAGGCTGTAACAAGAGATGAAGAAGGACATTATATAATAGTTACAGGGTCTATCCATCAGGAAGAGCTAACAATTATAAATGTCCATGCGCCGAATACCGGAGCCCCCAAGTATATAAAACAATTACTCATAAACAGAAGCAACCTTATTGATAAGAATGTGGTAATTGCAGGGGACTTTAACACCCCACTTACAGAAATGGATAGATCATCTAGACACACGGTCAATAAAGAAACAAGGGCCCTGAATGAGACATTGGATCAGATGGACTTGACAGATATATTTAGAACTCTGCATCCCAAAGCAACAGAATATACTTTCTTCTCGAGTGCACATGGAACATTCTCCAAGATAGATCATATACTGGGTCACAAAACAGCCCTTCATAAGTTTACAAGAATTGAAATTATACCATGCATACTTTCAGACCACAATGCTATGAAGCTTGAAATCAACCACAGGAAAAAGTCTGGAAAACCTCCAAAAGCGTGGAGGTTAAAGAACACCCTACTAACGAATGAGTGGGTCAACCAGGCAATTAGAGAAGAAATCAAAAAATATATGGAAACAAACGAAAATGAAAATACAACAATCCAAACGCTTTGGGACGCAGCGAAGGCAGTCCTGAGAGGAAAATACATTGCAATCCAGGCCAATCTCAAGAAACAAGAAAAATCCCAAATACAAAATCTAACAGCACACCTAAAGGAAATAGAAGCAGAACAGCAAAGGCAGCCTAAACCCAGCAGAAGAAGAGAAATAATAAAGATCAGAGCAGAAATAAACAATATAGAATCTAAAAAAACTGTAGAGCAGATCAACGAAACCAAGAGTTGGTTTTTTGAAAAAATAAACAAAATTGACAAACCTCTAGCCAGGCTTCTCAAAAAGAAAAGGGAGATGACCCAAATAGATAAAATCATGAATGAAAATGGAATTATGACAACCAATCCCTCAGAGATACAAACAATTATCAGGGAATACTATGAAAAATTATATGCCAACAAATGGGACAACCTGGAAGAAATGGACACATTCCTGAACACCCACACTCTTCCAAAACTCAATCAGGAGGAAATAGAAAGCTTGAACAGACCCATAACCAGCGAAGAAATTGAATCGGTTATCAAAAATCTCCCAACAAATAAGAGTCCAGGACCAGATGGCTTCCCAGGGGAGTTCTACCAGACATTTAAAGCAGAGATAATACCTATCCTTCTCAAGCTATTCCAAGAAATAGAAAGGGAAGAAAAACTTCCAGACTCATTCTATGAAGCCAGTATTACTTTGATTCCTAAACCAGACAGAGACCCAGTAAAAAAAGAGAACTACAGGCCAATATCCCTGATGAATATGGATGCAAAAGTTCTCAATAAGATACTAGCAAATCGAATTCAACAGCATATAAAAATAATTATTCACCATGATCAAGTGGGATTCATTCCTGGGATGCAGGGCTGGTTCAACATTCGCAAATCAATCAACGTGATACATCACATTAACAAAAAAAAAGAGAAGAACCATATGATCCTGTCAATCGATGCAGAAAAGGCCTTTGACAAAATCCAGCACCCTTTCTTAATAAAAACCCTTGAGAAAGTCGGGATAGAAGGAACATACTTAAAGATCATAAAAGCCATTTATGAAAAGCCCACAGCTCACATCATCCTCAACGGGGAAAAACTGAGAGCTTTTTCCCTGAGATCAGGAACACGACAGGGATGCCCACTCTCACCGCTGTTGTTTAACATAGTGCTGGAAGTTCTAGCATCAGCAATCAGACAACAAAAGGAAATCAAAGGCATCAAAATTGGCAAAGATGAAGTCAAGCTTTCGCTTTTTGCAGATGACATGATATTATACATGGAAAATCCGATAGACTCCACCAAAAGTCTGCTAGAACTGATACATGAATTCAGCAAAGTTTCAGGATACAAAATCAATGTACAGAAATCAGTTGCATTCTTATACACTAACAATGAAGCAACAGAAAGACAAATAAAGAAACTGATCCCATTCACAATTGCACCAAGAAGCATAAACTACCTAGGAATAAATCTAATCAAAGATGTAAAGGATCTGTATGCTGAAAACTATAGAAAGCTTATGAAGGTAATTGAAGAAGATTTAAAGAAATGGAAAGACATTCCCTGCTCATGGATTGGAAAAATAAATATTGTCAAAATGTCAATACTACCCAAAGCTATCTACACATTCAATGCAATCCCAATCAAAATTGCACCAGCATTCTTCTCGAAATTAGAACAAGCAATCCTAAAATTCATATGGAACCACAAAAGGCCCCGAATAGCCAAAGGAATTTTGAAGAAGAAGACCAAAGCAGGAGGCATCACAATCCCAGACTTTAGCCTCTACTACAAAGCTGTCATCATCAAGACAGCATGGTATTGGCACAAAAACAGACACACAGACCAATGGAATAGAATAGAAACCCCAGAACTAGACCCACAAACGTATGGCCAACTCATCTTTGACAAAGCAGGAAAGAACATCCAATGGAAAAAAGACAGCCTCTTTAACAAATGGTGCTGGGAGAACTGGACAGCAACATGCAGAAGGTTGAAACTAGACCACTTTCTCACACCATTTACAAAAATAAACTCAAAACGGATAAAGGACCTAAATGTGAGACAGGAAACCATCAAAACCTTAGAGGAGAAAGCAGGAAAAGACCTCTCTGACCTCAGCCGTAGCAATCTCTTCCTCGACACATCCCCAAAGGCAAGGGAATTAAAAGCAAAAGTGAATTACTGGGACCTTATGAAGATAAAAAGCTTCTGCACAGCAAAGGAAACAACCAACAAAACTAAAAGGCAACCAACGGAATGGGAAAAGATATTTGCAAATGACCTATCGGACAAAGGGCTAGTATCTAAAATCTATAAAGAGCTCACCAAACTCCACACCCGAAAAACAAATAACCCAGTGAAGAAATGGGCAGAAAACATGAATAGACACTTCTCTAAAGAAGACATCCAGATGGCCAACAGGCACATGAAAAGATGTTCAGCGTCGCTCCTTATCAGGGAAATACAAATCAAAACCACACTCAGGTATCACCTCACGCCAGTCAGAGTGGCCAAAATGAACAAATCAGGAGACTATAGATGCTGGAGAGGATGTGGAGAAACGGGAACCCTCTTGCACTGTTGGTGGGAATGCAAATTGGTGCAGCCGCTCTGGAAAGCAGTGTGGAGGTTCCTCAGAAAATTAAAAATAGACCTACCCTATGACCCAGCAATAGCACTGCTACGCATTTATCCAAGGGATACAGGAGTACTGATGCATAGGGGCACTTGTACCCCAATGTTCATAGCAGCACTCTCAACAATAGCCAAATTATGGAAAGAGCCTAAATGTCCATCAACTGATGAATGGATAAAGAAATTGTGGTTTATATACACAATGGAATACTATGTGGCAATGAGAAAAAATGAAATATGGCCCTTTGTAGCAACGTGGATGGAACTGGAGAGTGTAATGCTAAGTGAAATAAGCCATACAGAGAAAGACAGATACCATATGGTTTCACTCTTATGTGGATCCTGAGAAACTTAACAGGAACCCATGGGGGAGGGGAAGGAAAAAAAAAAAAGAGGTTAGAGTGGGAGAGAGCCAAAGCATAAGAGACTGTTAAAAACTGAGAACAAACTGAGGGTTGATGGGGGGTGGGAGGGAGGGGAGGGTGGGTGATGGGTATTGAGGAGGGCACCTTTTGGGATGAGCACTGGGTGTTGTATGGAAACCAATTTGTCAATAAATTTCATAAAAAAAAAAATGTAGTCGCTGAAATTAACTCAATGGACTCAATGGCTTTGGTTAAAAACTGATTAGACAACAATGAAAGGAGCACTAATGAAGAGAAAAAACAAACTTAATGTTCTTATCCCAGTACAATACTGAGCAATAAAAACATGAAAAGGAGCAAGGAAGGTTAAGAAATATGAAGGTTAGAATGATGAAATCCAATATATATCTAAGAGAAGTCCCAGGAAATAAATAGTAATGATGTGGGAGAAGTAATACTCTTAAATAAGCTAAAGGCAGAAATTTTTCAAGAGCTTATGAAAAGACATAAAATTTTTATGTTGAATAAGCACACAAAATTAAAAATAAATAGACAAATCTAGACACCAGTGGCAAAGAATTATTAAACTAACTTTGGATTAAAAAAATAAAATTACCTATAATGAACCACTATTTGACTTTTTTAATTCCAGTTAGTTAACATACAGGGTTATAGTAGTTTCAGGGGTACAGTAGGATTGTATTGTATATGAATGTAAATGTGATTCAATAATTCCATGCATTACTCAGTGCTTATCAAGATAAGTGTACTCTTGATCCCCTTCATCTATTTCACCCATCCCCCACCCACCCACCTCCCCTCTGGTAACCATCAGTTTGTTCTCTATCATTAAGAATCTGTTTTTTCGTTTGTCTCTTTTTTCCCCTTCGTTCATTTGTTTTGTTTCTTAAATTCCACATATGATGATCCATCTATGTTGTTGCAAATGATAAGATACTCACCTTTCAATGGACACTTGGGCTGCTTCCATAATTTAGCCATTGTAAATAATGCTGCAATAAAAATAGGGGTGCATATATCTAATTGAATTAGTGTTTTTGTATTCTTTGGGTAAATACCCAGTAATGGAATTACTGGATCATATGGTAATTCTATTTTTCATTTTTTGAGGAACCTCTATATTGTTTTCCACAGTGGCTGCACCAGTTTGCATTCCTACCAACAGTCAATAAGGATTCCTTTTTCTCCATATCTTTACCAACACTTGCTGTTTCCTGTGGTTTTTATTTTAGCCATTCTGACAAGCATGTGGTGATATATTAGGTGATATGTCATTGTGGTTTTGGTTTGTATTTCCCCAATGACGAATGATGCCGAGCATTTTTTCATGTGTCTGTTGGCCATCTGTATATCTTCTTTGGAGAAATGTCTGTTCATGTCCTCTGCCCATTTTTTAATTGGATTATTTATTTTTGGGTGTTGTCTAAATTCTTTATAAATTTTGGATACTAACTCTTTATCAGATATGACTTCTTAAGAACAATAGACACTGGAAGATAATGGAATGATATCCACATAATGAGGTAAAATAATTATCAATTCTGAACTTTGTGCCCACTTAAATAAAAATCCAAAGGTGCAGAAAGAAATAAAAACAGTTTCAAATAGTTTTTTAAAAGGTAATGTTTACCATTAGTATATATTTGCTAAAAAAACTAATAAAGAAAACACTTGATGAATAAATAAATTAAACACAAAATAAGAGGTTAAGATGAAGAAATAAATTAGTAAATATGTGGGTACATTTGAAAAATCATTGATTATAAAAGCAAAATATTAAAACAATGACCAATTTTAAGGATTTAAAAATCAAGATGAAAATAGTTTGATAATTTATGTAAGATAGAAAAAAGGAAAAAAATAAAGTGTTCTATAATTAAGAAAAAGGGTAAAGATACTGTTTGAATTTAGAGTTATTGAATCAAATACACATGTTAAAAAATATAAAGATAACACTTCAAAAAATAGAAAAAAATTACAACTTCTAAATCAGAAGAAGGAAGAATGAAAGAATACAATGATCAATCTAATGCAATGCAAGAACGAAAAGGAAACATAGGAAAATAAGTAAATAAGTAAAAGCCATAAAATAAGATGGTAGAAATAATTCCAAACATATGAAAAACTTTAATAAATGTAAACAAAATAATTAGGTACTTAAAAGATAGAGATTCTCATGTTAGAGTTTTAAAATCCAACTATACACACTGTTTACAAAAGATGTACCTATGGGAATGCAAACTGGTGCAGCCACTCTGGAAAACAGTATGGCAGTTCCTCAAAAAACTAAAAATAGAACTACCCTACAACCCAGCAATTGCACCACTAGGTATTTATCCAAGGGATACAGGTGTGGTGTTTTGAAGGGACACATGCACCCCCATGTTTATAGCAGCACTATCAATAATAGCCAAAGTATGGAAAGAGCCCAAATGTCCATCAATGGATGAATGGATAAAGAAGATGTGGTATGTATATATAATGGAGTATTACTCGGCAATCAAAAAGATGAAATCTTGCCATTTGCAACTACATGGATGGAACTGGAGAGTATTATTGTAAGTGAAATTAGTCAGAGAAAGACAAATATCATATGACTTCACTCATATGAAGACTTTAAGAGACAAAACAGATGAACATAAGGGAAGGGAAACAAAAATAATATAAAAATAGGGAGGGGAAAAGCATAGGAGACTCATAAATATGGAGAACAAACAGAGGCTTACTGGAGGGGGTGTGGGAAGGGGATGGGCTAAATGGGTAAAGGGCATTAAGGAATCTACTCCTGAAATCAATGTTGCATCATACGTGAACTAATTCGGATGTAAACTAAAAAAGTAAAATTATGCTAGATAAATTAATTAATTAATTAATTAATTAATTTAAAATAATTACACAGTTATAGTGCATAACCAAACTCCTGCTAGAAAGTGCTGCCCACCTTCACTGCCCTCTCCAGTGGGCTCTTTTGCGTCTCTTACTGGACTAAAATATTCACTGAAGACTTGGATGATCTGGTACTCCATTGTGTGGGCTTTGTAAGTAGCCAGTGCTCTTACTTGAACAGAAAATTCATATATTACATGAGGCACTACAGCATAATTAATAAGCCACACACTGAAAGAGCTGAGAATGTAAGAGATAAGCCACTCTTTCTTTGTATTGTGGATAGTATTTTCTAAAGGTAAATATAGCAATACTAAGTGAATGAAAGTTTAGGTTATCTTATCTCTGGTTAGAATGAAAAGCTCTGATCTTAAGCACTATCATACCTTCTTTCTGTTGCTGCAATAATTCACTCCTGAAACTCACAAAAGCCCTAATTGTTAAAGAGAATGCTAAAGCACTATGGCTTACTCAACAACTAGCACTCTGTTTACAGGACTCCTTTTAAAACTTTCCTTAAGCTCCTCTTCCTTTTTACAGAACAGGTTTTTCTCATTAGCTACAAATGTTGAATTTCAAGGTCAGATTCTCAGTGGACTAGCAGGCTGCATTTAGCCAGAGGGCAAAGGTGCCGGAAGTCTGGAAGTGCCCAGAAGTTCCTAGAAAAAAGAGACCCAGAATCAGAAGTGGGGGTGGGGAATGGAGAGGAAACAGATAATCAAAAAAGGAAAAGAAAAGACAAACATATCTGTTAAGAAATTGCAAGGAGTCAAGAAAAAAGATAAAAATCCTTTCAAACAAGATCCAGTCCTGGGACTGGCTTGGCTGGTCAGTAAATGAGCCTACATGGGGGAAGATGGCACAACAGAAAACCTGATTATGAGATACGATTGGAAACTGCTCATTCACACCCTCCTTATATTAAAAGAAAGGGAAAATGTTACCTTCCTTTTTAATTTCACAGGAACATTAAAACATGGAATAATTAGGTCACTTTGTTTAATCCCTTTGATATCAACAGAGAAAAATAAATGCCATCTGAATACAAAAAAAAAAAAAAAAAAAAGATGTACCTAAACTATGGTAATGAGGAAAGCTAGCAGCAAATGTGAAATCATGAAAAAGTTAACCAAAAAGTTGTATAGTTACATTGCTATGAGCTAAAATAGATTTCAAAGCAAGTATTATTATTGATAAGAAGGTATTTTCTATTAAAAAATATAATAATGAATACATTTTTTAAAATAAGGTATTTATGTAATCATCAGAGGAATAATTTACCAAGAAGATAGAACAAGCTTTAACTGATATTTCACAACATGAGCTCTCAATACATAAAACAAAAACTGAAAGAATAACCTGATTCTAATATATCTTACAACATTGCCTCAAAATGCATAAAGCAAAACTTGACAAAATTACAAGAAAAAATTATCAAGCACCCAATCATGGTGAAGTTGTAAAACACATTTTTCTCAGTAATTGATAGACAAAGCAGGAAAAAAAGATGGACTCTGATGATCTAAAGGGTAAGACAGATTTTTAACTTCTAAATATTAGAGAGCAAACTCTTGTAAAAATCCAACTTATGAAATGTATCAAGGAGAAAACTATGCTCTTTTGAGTTCTTTTTTCAACTACAAATGCATAGATATAGAGCAACACTGTCTATAACGAATTCTATATATAAAAGTTCTGTAGAACTTTCTGCAATGATAAAACTGTTATCTGCTCAGAGTAGCATTTAGACATGTGATAAATGTAAGTAAGAAAGTAAATTTTATTTAATTTTAACTCATTCAAATTTGAATAGCCACATACCTACCATATTGGATAGTGTAAAGCTAAAGTAGTGCTAAGAAGAAAATTTGTATCTTTAAATGCTTATATTAGAAAAGAAAAAAGGCTAAATATAAACAAGCAAAGTGTCTTCACTAAGAACAAAGAAAAAATATAAAACCAAAGAACAAAGAATTAAAGAAGTAATAAAGAGCAGAAAATAGTAACATAGAAAACAAAGCTACAGAAAATTTATAAAAAAGAGAAATTTACAAAGTCAAACTAGGTTTCCTGAAAAGCCTAAGAGAATAGACAAACCCCATGCTCCTGTTTCTCTTCAAATCAAATCAATCTTTTTTTTTTTAATGTTTACTTATTTTTGAAAGAGAGAGACAGAATGCAAGTAAGAAAGAGGGAGACACAATCTGAAGCATGCTTCAGGCTCTGAGCTGTCAGCACAGAGCCCGATGCAGGGCTCGAACCCACGAATCATGAGATCATGAACTGACCCTGTCAGATGCTAAACCGAGTGAGCCACCCAGGTTCCCCTAAATCAAATAAATCACAAAAAAAGATAGCTTTCAGCAAAAATGATCAGGGGAAAGATGAAAAGAAAATGCATAAATATACAATTTGGGGAGTGAAAAAATATAATAAAAATAAGCACTTTTAATCCTAAGCAAGTACAATAATACCTTCATGACCAAAATTTGAAATAGATGAAAGAGACATCTATTTTTCTGTTAAAAAACAGAAATTTTAAAAGTTAAAAAAACTCATAAGAATTGAATAGACCTAGGGGCGCCTGGGTGGCTCAGTCGGTTAAGCGACCGACTTCGGCTCAGGTCATGATCTCTCGGTCCGTGAGTTCGAGCCCCGCGTCGGGCTCTGTGCTGACAGCTCAGAGCCTGGAGCCTGTTTCAGATTCTGTGTCTCCCTCTCTCTGACCCTCCCCTGTTCATGCTCTGTCTCTCCCTGTCTCAAAAATAAATAAAACGTTAAAAAAAATTTTTTTAAAGAAAAAAAAATTGAATAGACCTAAATCTTTTAAAGACAACAAATTAATAGCAAAATCTATACATCAAAATGCAGCAGAACAAAACACTTTGTCAGATGGCTTACATCAACTTTACCAAATCTTCAAAGAGCATATATTCTTCATGTTATACAGTTACGGAGAATAGAATTTTTAAAAAGGAACTCTCTTCAACTCATGAATGATCCTAATATGAACTAAAAACCAAAAGCAGCCACAAAGAATACAAAAATACATATAATAAGCCAATGTTATTTATGAACATTGACATGTCACTATTTAATAAAATAATAGAATATATTCTAATAATATAATATTTAGTTATATCACATAATCTATGAATGCAAGGATGCTTTGCCTGCCAATAAAAGGTCTATTGTAATTTCTCCAATCAACACATTAAAGGAGAAAAAAAATTATCTCAAAAGACAATAGTACCAGGTAACACAGGTAACAATTAAGACTGCTGGCTGTGTTCCCATCCAAGTTACATATCCACAAACTTATTTAATCTTCACAACAACCTCTGATGTATATTTTTCTCATTTTACAAATAAAGAAGCTGTGGCACAGGGAAGTCCATTTATCACCCAGCTTACAAGTAGCAGGACCAGGATTTGAATCCAGCCTGTCTGAACCTAAAAACCACGCACTTAACTACAACACATATTCCTCCCGCTCAAACCCTAGTTATTATTTTGGGGGAAAGGAGGAGGGATCTTAGCAAACTAGGAATAGAGAAAATATTCTAAAATATGAGAAAGGGTAATTACTAGCAAATATATTACTTCATGATAAAAGGTTAAGGCATACTGTTTAAGGACATTAAAACAAGAAAGAATGCCTCCTTGCTTCTAGGTAATTAGCTATCCATATGATAAAAGATAAAACCAAACCAAAACCTCATATACAAACAAAAATAAATTCTATATGGATTTAAGATGTGTGTGTGTGTGAAAGGCAAAACCTTTATAACCTTAAAGGAGAATATGTTTGTGACTTGAAGGTAGAAAAGGATTTCTTTTTTTTTAATTTTTTTTAAGGTTTATTTATTTCTGAGACAGAGAGAGAGCATGAGTGGGGGAGGGGCAGAGAGAGAGGAAGACACAGAATCTGAAGCAGGCTCCAGGCTCTGAGCTGTCAGCACAGAACCCGACGCGGGGCTCGAACTCACAAACGGTGAGATCATGACCTCAGAACTGATCATCTCTACCTGAAATATATCATTTTCATCCAGTGATTTCTGTGCTGCAGGAAAAGCTTCAAATCATGCTATTTATGTTATTTAATACTATTTGAGTGCCAAAAAATAGTAATATGGTAGGTATTTCAAACTTGAAACTCAAGATAGCTCAATGATTTAATGATCATAAAAGGACAACAGAAAAGTATTCTTAAACTCTATCTCCAGTACTAATTTAATAACTTATTTATACAGTTTCTTTTATAATTTCAACAATATTTATTATTCATTTACTGTGTGTTAAGGCATCTACCATCCATTAGGACAAGTAAAATATTGAAACAAAACATATAATTCTCTGACCAGGAAAAGTTGGAGGGGGGTTGGATAGAGTAGAATGTAATAGAAGAAAGTGAATAAAGCTGTAATACCATAAGGAAAAGAAAAACTATGCCTGAAAATGGAAGGACTATTGGCAAAGCATTCCAAAAAGGGAGCGTTTGTAGTGGGTCTTTTTTTTTTTTTAATATATTTGACATATAACACTGTGTAAATTTAAAGTGGACAACATGTTAGGGACACCTCGGTGACTCAGGTGGTTAAGCGTCCAACTGTTGATTTAGGCTCAGGTCATGATCTCATGGTTGGTGAAACTGAGCCCCATGATGGGCTCTATGCTGAGCATGGAGCCTTCTTGGGATTCTCTCTCTTCCTCTCTCTCTCTGTCCCACTTCCCCACTTGTGCTTTCTCTCTAAAAAATAAAATAAAATATAAAGTGGACAACATGTTGATACTATTATATATTGTAATATGATTGCCATTGTAGCAATAATTAGCACCTCACTCATATTTACCAGAATTATCATTTCTTTTTAGGGGTTGGAATAACTTCTAGTCTCTTAGCAAGTTTGATAATTATAATATTTTTGTCTATATTCATCATATTGTACACTATATCTTTAGGACTTATTTACTACCTATTGCAACTTTATACTTTTAAATATCTATCCTATCTCCCACCCTCTCATACCCTGGTAATCACCATTTTACTTTCTTTTTTTTATGAGTTTGGCTTTCGGGATTCCACATATAAGTGACATCACATAGTACTTGTCTTTCTCTGACATATTTCACTTAGCATAATATGCTTAAGGTTTATTCATGTTGTCACAAATGGCAGGATATTCTTCTTTCTCATGCCTGAATACACATATATAAACCATGTGATATCTCATTGAGGTGATATCTCATTATGGTTTTGATTTGCACTTCCCTGAAGACTAGTGATGTTGAGCATCTTTTCATGTGCCTGTTGGCTCTTTGGGTATCTTCTTTGGAAAGATGTCTATTTAGTTCCTCTGCCCATTTTTTAATTGAATTGGGTTTTTTTTGGGGGGGGGGTTCTGTTGTTGTTATTGAGTTGTATGAGGTTTTTATATATTCCAACCCATAGCTTACAAAAATTTTCTCCACATTGTGTAGGTTGCCTTTTCATTTTGTTAATCATACTGGGTTTTACATGATCAGTAAGAGATTTCAGTGTGGAAGTAAATGGAAGGCAGTGTAAGCTGTGAGGACAGTGCAGTCTAAATCAAAGAGGCATGAATAAGTGAAGCATATTCCAAGGAAAGGCATGAGGATTATTATAGATGACATATATGTTGAGCTGAAAAAGAAAAGAATGCTCAAAACACCTTTGATTGGTAAATGAGCCATTATCTATGTGCTCAAAACTCCACATTCATTCATTCAGCAAGTTCTAAATGCTACAGATATAGCAGAAACAAAGCCCCTAACATTTTAGTGAGATGCAAAGATGCAAAATATGGACTGTCAAATGTGACAAATACTTTAGAGAAAAATAAAGCAGGAGAGGGAACAAGAAGTGCCAAGAGGGAAACAATGCAGTTTTAAGTAGGATGATCAGGGACAGCCTCTTAGCAATCATATTTGAACAAATACTTAATAGAGTTGAAGAAGCAAACCACACTTCCATCTGAAGAAAGAAAATTCTAGGAAGCAGAAGTAAGTCCAAAACCCTGACATATAAGAACAAAAAGAAGGCCAGTGTGGCTGAAGGAGAATGACTTGAGTGAATACAGGAGCAAATCAGGTCATAAAGGTAAAAAAGTTGTATAGGGAGCTATAAACCATTGTAAAGACTTTGGCTTTACTCAGAGTAAGATAAGGAGCCCACGAAAGTTTTGAGCAGTAGAGTGACATGATTTACATTTTAACAAAATCCCTCTGTAAGCTCTTTAGTTGAAACTAAAGGGAGGGAAGGCAGGAAGGAAGGAGACCAGTCATAAAGATATTACAATAATACAAATAAGAGACAATGATGGCTTCAACCAGGGTGGAACTAGTTGAAGTGGTAGAAATCATCAGATTTTGCAGATATTTCTGAACTACTTCCTCATAGATTAGATGAAGGCTGTCTGAAAAAAGAGCAAAGAAAGATTTAGCAAATACAATGTGGTAGATGGTAAGTTCTCAGTAAGTACTGAATTAAATTTAACATCCAACACAACTTGGCTGCAACCTACATTGCCAGTCTCAATTCACATAATTATTGTATTCTAAAGTCAAATGAGCCTTCAATTCCCTCCATCCTTAATCCCTAATTAATTTATTTAAAAATCTCTCCACCTGTAGTGCTTTGGCTTATTAGCCCTTTTGATATTTCTCTCAATCCTTACCTCATTCCACCCTACCAGATTCTCCCCATTTTTTCAAGCTCCATCTCAAGCCCCATTTCCTACATGGAAGATTCAAAATTACAACACAGAAGGAAATCTTCCCTTTAGAGAAGGGAACTTCTCTATTCCAAGCCCACATGTGATGATTAATCTTTATAGTACTATCTTGTGACACCATATAATATATTCATTCACACCATAAGTATTTTTGATCCCACCATATGTTATCAGTCTAAATTATTTAATTTCTCAATAGTTTTCGCATTATATCAAATGTCTAGTTTGTCAGAAACATCCAAGCTAAAATTTCAACTCTACCACTTACTATGTGACCTTGAACAAGTTATTTCACTTCTCAGAGCTTGAGTTTATTCATTTGTAAAATGCAGATTAATAACAACCACCTACTAAGACAGTTGCTAGGCTTTAATAGAAGATGTAAGTAGGGGATAGTAGATGGTATGATGGTAATTGGTATGATGTTGGTTCCATCTCTCTCTTTTAGGAAAGGAATTATATCTCCTGCAGCATTTCACACATTGCACTGTACATAGCATATGCAATAAATAATTGGTAGTGGTTTATTTAACCAATTAAGTAAATCAACACAAATGTTGACTCCTTAATGCATTAAAACAAAGTCCAAATAGATCTAAGTTTTCAAATCAAAATTTTAAGATTTTTGGAAGAAAATATAAAAGCTTTATCCTTATGATCTTTGAACAGGAAAAGAGTTTGTAAATAGGACATAGAAAGTGTAAAAAATGAAGAAAAAGACTGATTAAACTAACTATGTAAAATTTTTAATTTTACACACCAAAGGCCATCATTACAAGAGAACAAGCAAACTACAGACTAGAAGAGACTTATTCTATACACACTCAACAAAGGATTTAGTATCAAGAATAATTAACTGAGTGATGTCACCAAAATGGTAGCGAAGGAGACTTCAGCCTCCATCCCCCTACAGAGATCAATAGTTATACAGTTATCCATAACTGAAAATAGCTCTGGGAGAGCTCAAGAACCCATTTAAGAAACTTCAGCAACACATGGAACAAAACACCTGAAATTAACCCTACAAAAAGTAGAGAAAAAAACAATTTAACTTTGCCTGCACCATCCCATCTTCCAGGCCAGCACTGCTCGGTAGCAAAAGAGAACTCGCTAGCTGAGAAAAGTTACCCTCCCTGAGAAAAGGAGAGCATGAGGGTGACCAGCTTTCCCAGCCTTTTGGGGAACTACATGGAGGACCTGCTTCGGTTTCATACTACCAACATCAGCAAAGCTGAGATGTCTATAAGTATTTGGGAAGCAGGAAGAAGGTAGGAGCTCCCAGTATCAGCCATGGAGCAGGAGTGACCACAGGGCTGAGTGGCCTGCTCTGCAGAGGACCTCAATAGCCTCCGTGGATGCTACAGATTCATACAGCTTTTATCACGGAGCCTCATCGCAGATTCCAGTAGACTGCTCCAGAGAGGACCCCAGCAGCTTTCAGCAGTGAAGAAAACAACAGCCATCAAAGCTGCCACAGACTCCAGCAGATTTTGTTGCTGAGGTTCCACTCCACAGGTTTTCACATTTGCAGACTCCAGTCGCCTGAACCCCTCCCCTACTGCTGCCTAAACTCAAGATAGGAACCCATAGCCAGCCCCAGCCTCTACTGCTACACATGTACAAGATGCCGGCCTAAACTCCTGGCTGACACCCACTAGTGTTCACATGCTTGTGGCTAGCCTCTGTAGCTGCGAACCTGCACACCAGTGGCCCAACTGCCATCAACAGCCTCCACTACTGTATGTGCACCCACAGTTAACCCCTATACCCAACAAGTGCATGCCAATGGCCAAGGCCTCTGAAGCTACTATTGTGTCCAAAGTTGTCTCCATCCATAACCACTACATGTGTGTCTGTAGCCACCCGCCCACTACACAGGCACCTGCGGCCAGTCCCTGGAGCCATGTGCACACCACAACCTCTGCCTACCACTGCCACCTGCCCCAGCCCCTATGCAGTAGACATAAAAATGCCAGTGAGGACCCCAACAGCCCTTATAACCACTGAGGAGTCCCCAGGCCCTCAGCAAGGATCACACAGTTGTGAATTTCGTGGTTCCCAAAATCCTAAGCCAAGGAGACACACGTCCTCTAGACCCAGAGCTGCCACATGCCCTGGTACTTGGTGCCCAGAGCCAATAAACTCGGGGTCACAGCATGCTCCAGTGTGCTCCCACCTATAAGTGAATATTTTGCCTTACCAATATTCATCTATAATGTTTTGAAAAGATAACTTCTTTAAAAGTGAAAACACCTACACAAAGTTACAGAAATCACAAAGAATTGGGGAAACATGATCCCACTTAGAAGATAGTAAACTTTCAGTAACTGACCCTTAAAAAATGGAGATAGACAAACTGCCTGGCAAAGAATTCAAAATAATCACTCTGAAGATGTTGAAGAAGCTACAAGAGAACACAACTGAACAATTTAATGAAATCAAGAAACAATATAAGAGCAAAATGAGAATTTCAACAAAGATCAAAAACTTAAAAAGAAGGGGCTCCTGGATGGCTCAGTTGGTTAAGAATCTGACTCTTGATTTGGCTCAGGTCATAATCTCATGGTTCATGAGATCAAGCCCTTGTCAGGTTCTATGCTGACAGCATGGAGCCTGCTTCGGATTCTCTCTCAACTCTCTCTCTCTGCCCCTCATCCTGCTCGTGCTCTCTCTCTCTTTCTTTTTTTTTTTTTTAATTTTTTAACGTGTATTTATTTTTGAGACAGAGAGAGACAGAGCATGAATGGGGGAGGGTCAGAGAGAGGGAGACACAGAATCCGAAACAGGCTCTATGCTCTGAGCTGTCAGCACAGAGCCCGATGCGGGGCTCGAACTCACGGACCACGAGATCATGACCTGAGCCGAAGTCAGCCGCTTAACCGACTGAGCCACCCAGGCGCCCCTCTCTCTTTCCAAATAAATAAACATTAAAAAAAAACAAAAAGAGAAATTTTGGAGCTGAAGAATTCAATCAAGAGCTTAACAACAGACTTGGCCAATCAGAAAACAAAACAAAACAAAACTGTGAGCTCAAGACACATCATTTGAAATTATACAATCAAATGAGAAAAAGAAAAGAAGAATGAAAAGGAATGAAGAAATTCTATGGGAGTTATAGGACACCATTAGGAGAAACAATCTATGCATCATTAGAGCACCAGAAGAAGAAAGAAAGACACAGAAAGCTTATTTTAAAAAATAATGGCCAAGAATTTCCCAAATCTGAAGACAGGTTTGTATATCCAAGTTCACGAAACTAATATGTCCCCAAATTCAACCAAAATAAATCTTCTCCAAGACACATATAATAAAACTCAAAATCAAAGACAAAGTCTTGAAAGCAACAAGCAAGAGACAAGAAAAGTTTCCTGTCACATAATTACAAGAGAATCCGCACAAGGCTATCTGAAGGTTTTTCAGGAAAAACTTTGTAGGCCAAGAGAGAGTGGAATGAAATAGTCAAAGTGCTGGAAGAAAAATATTGCCAACCAATACTTTACCCCACAAACTTGTCCTTCAGAAATAAAGGTGAGATAAAAGGTTTTTCAAACAAAGCTGAGGAAATTCATTACCACTAGACCCACATGAAATGAAATAAAGAAGTTCTACAGGCTGAAATGAAAAGATGCTAATTAGTAGCATGAAAATTTTTGAAAATATAAACCACACTTGTGTAACTAAGTATACGCCACATTCAAAATGCTCCCATACTGCAGTGTGATTGTATATTAATCACTTAACCCTAGCATACAGGTTAAGGGACAAAAGCACTAAAAACAACTGCATCTGTAATAATTTGTTAATGGATACACAATGTAAAAGACATAAACTGTGACATCATGGAAAATGGGGTGCTGGTAAATGGACAGAGTTTTTATACACAATTGAAGTTAAGTTATTATTAGCTTACAATAAACTGTTGCTATATCTGTAAGAAGTCTTCTATCAGCCTCACAGTAATTACATAGAAAAAAAAAACTTACTATAAATATAAACAAGATAAAGAAAAGAGAATCAAAGTCTACCATTATGGAATATTATCAATTCACAAAGAAGACTGCAAGAGAAGAAGAAAGGAACAAAGGAATCACAAAAGAGCCAGAAAACAATTAATAAATAAGATTGCATTAGTAAGTCCTTCCATCAATAATTAATTTAAATTTAAAAAAACTAAATTCAGGGGTGCCTGGGTGGCTCAGTCGGTTAAGCATCCTACTTTGGCTCAGGTCATGACCTCGCAGTCCGTGAGTTTGAGCCCCGTATCGGGCTCTGTGCTGACAGCTCACAGCCTGGAGCCTGCTGTCTTTCTCCCTCTCTCTCTCTCTCATTCTCTCTCTCTCTCTTTCTCTCTGCCCCTCCCCCACTCATGCTCTGTCTCTCTCAAAAATAAACATTAAAAAAATTTTTTTTAATTTAAAACAAATAATAAAAGGACTAAATGCTCTACAAAAGGCACAGAGTAACTGGATTAAAATTTTTAAAAAGACCCAATAATGTACTGCCTACAAGAGACCCACTTAAGTTTAAGAACACATTCAGACTAAAAGTGAAGGGATGGAAAAATATAGCCATACAAATGGAAACCAAAAGAGAGCAGGGGTAGCTAATCTTAATTCAGACAAAATAGACTTTTTTTTTTCAACGTTTATTTATTTTTGGGACAGAGAGAGACAGAGCATGAACAGGGGAGGGGCAGAGAGAGAGGGAGACACAGAATCGGAAACAGGCTCCAGGCTCTGAGCCATCAGCCCAGAGCCCGACGCGGGGCTCGAACTCACGGACCGCGAGATCGTGACCTGGCTGAAGTTGGACGCTTAACCGACTGCACCACCCAGGCGCCCCCAAAATAGACTTTTATTAAAAAACTGTAACAAGACACAAAGAGGGTCATTATATAATGATAAAAGGGTCAACTCATCAAGGCAGCATAACAATTGTAAATATATATGCACCCAGCATCAGAGCATCTAAATACTTTTTTAAATACTGACAGATCTGAAGGGAGAAATAGACAACAATACAATAATAGTAGGGGACAACACAGGATGGATTTCCCAGATATAAATTAATACAGAAACATTGTACATGAACCATACTTTAAACTACATGGACCTAACACACATATACAGAACACTTTATCCAACAACAGTGGAGTACACATTCTTCTCAAGCACACACAGAAGATTCTGAAGAATAGATCATATGTTAAGCCACAAACATCATATGTTAGCAAACTGTAAAAGGATGAAACCATACCAGGAACCTTTCTGACCACAATAGTATGAAACCAGAAATCAATAATAGGAAGAAAATTGGAATATTCATACATATGTAGAAACTAAACAACATATTCCTGAACAACCAAAGTGTCAAAGAAGAAATGAAAAGGGAAATCAAAAACATCTTAAAACAAATTAAAACAAACAAAATATACCAAAACTTAAGAGATGCAGGAAATTCAATTCTAAAAGGTAAGTTCATATTAATATATGCCTATATAAGCAGCAAAAAAAATGTCAAATAAGAAACCTAAATTTATGCCACACGGAACTAGGAAAAAACAAGAAGCTAAGCCCCAAAGTTAGTAGAAGGAAGGAAATAATAAAGATCAGAGTAGATATAAATGAAACAGAGAATAGAAAAACAACAGAAAAGATTAACAACATTACATTAGAACTGATACCACAGAAATACAAAGGATCATAAGAGGCTACTATCAACAATTATACACTCACAAATTGGACAATCCAGAAGAAATGGAAAAATGTCTGGAAACACACAACCTACCAAGACTGAATCATGAAGAAATAGAATCTTTGAACAGACCAATTACTAATAAGGAGACAATCAGTTATCAAAAACTTCCCAAAAAAGAAAAGCATAGGACCTGATTGTTTCACTGATGAATTCTACCAAATGTTTAAATAAGAATTAAGCCATTCCTTCTCGAAGTCTTCCAAAATATTGAAGAGAAGGGAAAAATAATTTTAAAAAACCAGAATTACTCAGATACCAAAATCAGACAAGAGTACTACAAGAAAAGAAAATTATAAGGCAATATCCCTAATGAATACAAATGTAAAAATCTTAAACAAAATATTAGCAAACAAAATTCAACAATATATTAAAAGGATCATACACCGTGATCAAGTGTGACTTATCCCTGTGATGCAAGGATGTTTCAACATATGCAAATCAATCAATGCAATAAACCACATTCATAAAATAAAAGATAAAAATCATACAACATCTCAATAGATGCAGAAAAAGCATTCAACAGAATTCAATATCCTTTCAGAATAAAAATTCTGAACAAACTAGGTATAGAAAGAACATACCTCAACGTAATAAGGTCCACATACAACAAACACATAGCTAACATAATAAATGATGGTAAAATATTGAAAGTTTTATTTCTAAGATTGTGAACAAGATAAGGGGTGCCTATTCTCACCACCTCTATTCAACATAGTACTGGAACTCATAGTCAGAACAATTAGGAAAGAAAAAGAAATAAAAGGCATCCAAACTGGAAAAGAAGTAAAACTCTCTTTTTTGCAGATGATATAATCTTATGTATAGAAAAGTCTAAAGACTCTACTAAAATGTTAGAACTAATAAATGAATCCAGTAAAGTTGCAAGGACACAAAATGAACATACAAAAATCAGTTGTGTTTGTATACACTATGAACAATCTGAAAAAGAAATACAGCAGTCCTTGGGGCACCTGAGTGGCTCAGTAGGTTAAGTGCCTGACTTTGGCTCAGGTCATGAACTCACTGTTCCTAGGTTCAAGCCCTGCATCAGGCTCTGGGCGGACAGCTTAGAGACTGAAGCCTGCTTCAGATTCTGTGTCTCCCTCTCTCTCTACCCCTCCCCCACTTGTACTCTTTCTGTCTCAAAATAAATAAACATTAAATTTAAAAAAAAAAAAATATAGCAGTCCCACCTTATACACAATCTTGTTTTTCCCAGTTTCAGGTAGCCACAGTCAACCACATTCCAGAAGCAGATGATCCTCCTTTAGACTTATCATTAGAAGGTTAATAGTAGCCTAATACTATATCACAATGCCTATATCATCCACTTCACTTCATCACATAAGTATGCTATCAACACACATCATCACAAGAACAATGAGTATAGTATGATATTTTGAATGTGAAAGGGAGTGAGAGATATCACATTCATAAAATTTATATTACAATACATTGTTAAAATTACTCTCTTTTATTATAAGCTATTGAAAATTCTTACTGTGCCTAATTTATAAATTAAATTAACATAGGTAGAAAAATATAGGGAAAAAATTATATAGGGTTTGGTACCATCCATGGTTTTCAGGCATTCACTGAGAGTTTAGAATGTATCCCAATGAATAAGGGGAGACTACTAAAAAGAATGCGATATAATTTGCAATTGCATCAAAAAGGATAAAATACTTATGAATAAATTTAACTAAAGAGATAAAAGACCTGTACACTGAAAACTATATGACATTTATAAAAGAAATTGAAAAAGATGCAAATAAATGGAAAGATATCCCAGGTTCTTGGATTTAAGAATTAATATTATTAAAATGTCTATACTACCCAAAGCCATCTCTATTTTCAATGCAATCTCTATCAAGTTTCCAATGGCATTTTTCATGGAAATTAAAAAAAAATCCTAGAATTTGTATGGAACCACAAAAGACCCCAAAGAGCCAAAGCAATTTTGAGAAAGATGGAGTAATCAAACTTCCTGATTTCAAACTATATTATAGATCTGTAGTAATCAAAACAGTATGGTACTGACAGAAAAACAGACCAATAGAACATAACTGAAAGCACTTAAATAAACCCATGCCTGTATCTTCAACTCATATTTCTAAGAGAGCCAAGAATACTCATTAAGGAAAGGATAGTCTCTTTAATAAATGGTATTGAAAAAAACTGGATGTTCATATGCAAAAGCATGAATTTTTTTTCCATTACCTTACATCACTCACAAAAATTAACTCAAAATATATTAAAGAAGGCCTTTAATGTAGGACCTGAAACCATAAGACTCCTAAAAGAAAACACAGGGATAAAACTCTTGACATGGACTTGGCAACAATTTTTTGGAAAGACACCCAGAATACAAGCAATGAAAGCAAAAGTCAACATGCGGGACTAAATCAAACTGATAGCCTTCTGCACAGTGAAAAAAATAATCAACAAAAATAAAAAAGCACCATACAGAATGGGGGAAGATAATTACAAGCCATATATCTGCTATAGAGTCCTATACAAAATATTTAGGAAATTCAGACAACTCAATAGGAAGAAGGAGAAGGAGGAGATAGAGGAAGAGGTGGAGAAGGAACAGGTGGAGAGAAAGATGAGGGGGAAAAGAAAGAAGAAAAGAAAAACCCACAAATGATCCAATTAAAAACAAGAAAATTACCTGAATAGACATTTTTCAAAAAAGACATATAAATGGTAAAAAGTGCATTAAAAGTTGTTAGCATTATTAATCATCATGGAAATGCAAATCAAAGCCACAATGAGGTATCACCTCATTGATAGCACTTGACAGCATAGCCATTATCAAAAAGATAAGAAAAGGGAAGACAAAAAGAAACCCTTGTATATTGTTGGTAGGAATGTAGACTGGTACAGTCTCTACAGAAAACAATATGGAGGATCCTCAAAAAATTAAAAATAGAACTACCATATCATCCAGTAATCCCACTATGGGATATTTATCTGAAGGAAATGAAGTCATTATCTTGAAGAGATAATCTGCATCCTCGTGATCACTGCAATAGCCAAGACATGAGAACAACCTAAGCATCCACTAGTAGATAAATGGATAACGAAAATATAGGCTTTGCCCACAGCCCTGGAGGAGAACCCAACCCTTGTTCCCTCCAAAAGCACCAAGGAGGTGCCAGCTTCAAACTATGAGGACCCGCATCTGCCACAATCCAAGCACTAAGCAGGCAAAGCTGAGGATGAAAAAGGAAGTAATGAAACTCTAGTCCCATGCACAATTTCCAGTCTCATCTGTCATGAAGTCCCAAATCTTTACCTGAGTGTGACCCCTAGCCTAACCAACAAACATACAGTGCAATGTACAAAAAATGCAAAGGACTCACCTCCTCTCCCATG
Source organism: Lynx canadensis (assembly GCF_007474595.2). Classification (NCBI taxonomy): domain Eukaryota; kingdom Metazoa; phylum Chordata; class Mammalia; order Carnivora; family Felidae; genus Lynx; species Lynx canadensis. The sequence continues at coordinate 47,278,375 of NC_044312.2, read as the reverse complement.
GTCAGTAAGAAGACTACGACTACAGTTGTTAATAAAAATACATACAAATACAGATATTCTATGGATATAAACATCAAAAGTGTTGAGTTCTTTATGTTAATTAGCCCACGACATCCAGAGTTATTTAATTCCCTCCATGATTCCAAAGCATAGAGATCCTGAACTCATGCCACATGTAGATTTTTGTTTCTATCTGTTTCGTTATTGTCTTATACACTAGCGATGGCTCTCCAATATGCATATCAGCCTTCTGGAGCCACATTCCCTTCCTGCTCTCCCTCAATTCTAACTTTTAGATTCGTCTCCCATTGACTTAAATATCAATCAACTAAAAAAATCTATCTCATGTTAGGGTTAATCAATTCAAGGACTAATTCCATTTGGTGGGATCAATGGCACCCATCCTGACAGTCTAGTCCTTAAAATCCCCTGCATCAGAAAGGAGGAGTATATGAGTCATAATGTTCCTGTCATGTACCGTCCCAATCTTCTATGTCAAGGATGTTCAAATAATATGGAATGGCTAGGGTTCAAGAGGAAATCTAGTTGCTGTATCTGATTATTTTAATAAAATCGTAGCTGAAAAAAAAGAAATATATATGGTGTATATATACACAATGGAATATTGTCAGCCATTAAAAAAGAAGTAGAAGAAAACCCTGCCATTTGTAACAACATGAGGGAACTTTGAGGGCATTACGCTGAGTGAAACAAGTGAGACAGAGAAAGACAAATACTATACAATCTCACCTAAATGTGGAATCTAAAAAAGCTGAACTCAAATTAACAGAGAGCGGTGATTGATGGTTGCCATGGGCTGGGGGATGGGGGAATGAGGAGTTGTTTGTCAGAGTACAAACTTCCAGTTATGAAAGGAGTAATTCTGGGATCTAATGTGCAGCATGGTTATTGGAGTTAACACTATATTGTATACTTGAAAGTTGCTAAGAGAGAGCAGATCTTAAATGTCCTCATTATAACAACAATGGCAAAAAAAAAAGGTAATTACATGAGATGAATAATATGTTAACTAACCTATTATGGTAATCATTTCACAATGTAAGATAGACACTATAATCTAATAATTCCACATCTGTGTATTTAGTCTAGAGAAACACTGGCAAATATGTCCCAATGTATGAGAATTTTCTAATTACAATAAATTTTTTTAAAAAACATTCTAGATATTTGTCAGTAAGATGATGGACAAGAAAATTTTATAATGCTCTTATAATGGAATACTATGACACAGAGGGGAAAAAAATCAATGAATAGGAGCTACAACTATCCATAAGAATAAATCTCATAGACATATGGGATAAAAAAGGCAAACTGTAGAAGAATAAAGGCAATATAATAATATTTAAATATAGTTTAAAATATACAAAATGAAACATATTTATCAAAATACATGTGTAACAAGAGCATATATAATACAAACTTAAGTACTTTTAAACCAATGAACAAAAAATCCCCAAATGTTAACTGTTTTGCCACTAAAACATTCAAAAATATAAATTCATAATGAGGCCCAGAGGAATGAGTGCTCTTACCAAAAACACACACAAGTTGATTAGAAATCAAATGGAGTGTAAATGGTAATGACAGCTAAATAAAAAGAAGTTATTCTGAAGCCTTTGGAGTTTTTTTTAACTGCACACAGAAATAAAAACTAAATGTCATGTTCAAGTACAGTTAAACTATACTGCACACATGCAAAACATGCCATGTGCACATTTCAGCAAAACTTCTTTGAAATAGGCAAAAGAGATAGTATAAATAGAAAGACACTAAATTTACTTAACATATGCATCAAAATCTTGACTCTGCCTCACTGTGTGGCCTTAGCAAATCATTAACCTATCTCAACCTCACTTTCTCCATTTGTAGAATCATATGAACTTCATTTTCCTCATTTGTAAATTTCTACTCAATCATATTACCAAAGATTTGTGTTTGTGTGTGATGTTTGGCACATAATAAGTGCTCAACAAATTGTGCCTATATCAGTAGAACAGAGTCTGATCAATAGAGAAAAAATAAAGATGAGAAGTGCTATTAATAGTTGGTTAAGCTATTTACTTTTTTTGTTTTTTTAACTAATGAAAATGAACCATCCAAGTGGATAAAAACATTCTGTGACATTCTAAACATACTATACTACAGACCTTCATGTTCATTTCAGGTAATCATGACCACAATACCCCACATACATATTTATTTGTATTCTCCTTCTCCTTTAACATTGATATTCTATTATACTTTTAAAATTTGTTTTGCTTTTTTGTATTCCTGTTTTCCTTTAATATTGATATTCTATTTATATTTTAAATTTTTGTTTTGTTTTTCATCATCTCAAATTCCTTTTAGAAAATACATATAAATAAATTTAAGTTTCTCTTTGCTTTTTCCCATGCCATATAAAAGCAGCAAGATTTTTACCGAAATTGTAATGTATTTGGGGGATGATCTGGCTTAAAATACAGACTACAACGCATACTAAAAGTCACTAAGTGGCCCTAGGTAGGTAAACAATCTAGGACAAACAATCGTCTCCATTTCACAGCTGGACCTGAAGTATAGTAAGTGGCTCAACAATTACTGATAGGGATAAACATGCCATATTGTTAAGGTACAGAAAGAAAAAAAAATCTGATTCCAAATATGTTCCCCAAACTAAAGTCACAATGTTAGATATTCCAAATGTTGATTTTTGATGGAGTGGCTTCTCAAGGACACAATTCTAAGGATCATCCTCCAAGGTCAACAAAAACAGGAATTAATTTAATTAACTATGGTTAATGATTTTCCTGAGTCACACTGACAGGCTACCTATAAATGAATGCACAAATAAATAACCAGAAATAACTAATAAACAGGAGGTTTATGAACGAGCTACTAATGAGCTAGTAAAAGTACTTAAGAAATTAGATACTTAAGTATATACAGTGTCATATATAATCACAGTGGATTAAAACCAACAGATTTAGAATTGGCTTTGAAAACTTTTCAAGTATAGCCAGAAACTGAATAAATGTACAACTGTACCCCATGCTAGCCACACTATCTTTACTCATTTCCATCTGAGAGCATTTGTGGTTTCTGCTCTCTCTGCTTGAAATTCTCTTCCCCAAGATTCTCTTCTTGGGCCTTAGTCCTCATTTCACTCACTTTTTGCTTGAATGTTACTTCTTCAGAGAGGCTTTCTTTGACCTCATCCAAAGTATCCCCATTATTCTTTTTATCTTACCCTGTTTTATTTCCTTTATAATACTTATTGGGTTTTTTTTGCTAAATTTTCCATATACCAAATGACAGGGAAAATAAACACTTAAAACAATAATTTTCTGAGCAAAATCACTTACTCTGTTTAGTTATGTCATAAATTTACAGGCTAAAATCTAGGTTGATGTGAGTACCAGGAAAAACTGAACCATGATTTTTATCTCATCCATTTCACTCCTTTAAGTTAAAAAAAAGTATGTAAATAATAAGAAGAGAATAAGCAGTGCTTGAATTTGAAAGGTTTTCTTTTTTTTTTTTATCTTAAAATGAGACACTCTCCTGGACTAGACTGCTGACATATTTTTTCTGTATTATATAAGCTTATACAACACTCCTGGAAAATGTTTTCAATGTGTTGCACTCCGAGAAACTGTCTTCAGTGTATTTTATCTTTAGAGAGACCAAAGATTAATGAACTTCATAAAACTTATAAATTAAGTATTTCAGAAGCACATTTGTAAAATAAACCATTAAGAGCTTGAGCTTAAAAAAGTTAAGGGTAAATGTAAAAGACTTAATTATGAAGCTCTCAAAGAAATACAGGAGAATATATTCACGGCCTCAGGTTGTGGAAGATTTTTCTTAATCTAGATACAAAAAGCACCAACCACAAAGTAAAAGTGACACCATAAAAATAATGAAAAATATTCCATAAAATAGAATACCTATACAACAAAGAATTTATTCATGGATTTAATAACCAACTCCGAGAAATGAATAAGAAAAAGATACCTCAGTAGAAAAAGGGCCAAAAAGCGTGAACAGGCATTTTACTAAATATATATATTTAATAACAGGCATTTACTTGATGCATTACTTGAACAGGCATTTACTAAATATATATATATATATATATATATATATATATATATATATATATTTACATGCACACACACACACACACACACACACACACACTGGGAATGCAAGCTGGTGCAGCAACTCTGGAAAATAGTATGGGGGTTCCTCAAAAAACTAAAAATAGAACTATCCTACGACCCAGCAATTTCACTACTAGGCACTTATCCAAGGGATACAGGTGTGCTGTTTCGAAGGGACACATGCACCCCCCCATGTTTATAGCAGCACTATCAACAATAGCCAAAGTTTGGAAAGAGCCAAAATGTCCATCGATGGATGAATAAAGAAGATGTGGTATAGATGTACAATGGAGTATTACTTGGCAATCAAAAAGAATGGAATCTTGCCATTTGCAACTACATGGATGGAATTGGAGGGTATTATACTAACTGAAATGAGTCAGTCAGAGAAAGACAAAAATCATATGACTTCACTCATATGAGGACTTTAAGAGATAAAACAGATGAACATAAGGGAAGGGAAACAAAAATAATATAAAAACAGGGAGGGGGACAAAACAGAAGAGACTCATAAATATGGAGAACAAACAGAGGGTTACTGGAGGGGGTATGGGAGGGCGGGATGGGCTAAATGGGTAAGGGGCACTAAGGAATCTACTCCTGAAATCATTGTTGTACTATATGCTAACTAATTTGGATGTAAATTTAAAAAAAAATAAAATAAAACAAGTTAAAATTATATATATATATATATATATATATATATATAGTTTGAAAAGAAAAATATATATATAACCAAAAATATATATATTTAAATAATAAAAAAACAAGTTAAAATTATATATATAGTTTGAAAAGAAAAAAAAATATATATATATAGTCAAAAAACATATGACTTGATTCTTAACTTTATTAGTAATTGAAGTAATGCAAATTAAAACCACAATGAGCCAATGCCCACTCACTAGACTGACAAAAAATCCTAATAATATAAGTTGGGCAAAAATATGGAACAATGTGACATCATCGCTGTTGGAAGTCTAAACTGATACATTTTGGAAACAGTTTATCAATACCTACTTAAGTAGAAGAATTGCATTCTCTGAAATCCAACAATTTGTCTTTCAGACATATACCCTAGGAAAACCCATGTGCATCAGGATACACATACAAAAATGTTAATAGCTGTTTATCAGCTGAAGAATGGATACATTTAGGATGAATGGGATAAAGTGTGAGCTAAAAATGCAAGAGTGGACATTAGACCTGACTTTCATAAAAGTCTCATTTGGCTTTGAGGATAAACAGATAAGAATTATTATCTGCCTTTAAACATCTGAGAAATGCAGCATCTCTGAAGAGTATAACTTTATTTAACTTTATTAATATTGGTATTAACTATTAAAAAATATTGCTTGCAGAGGAGCCAAGATGGTGGTATAGCATGGAAGAATTTTTCATCTCTCGTCCCTGAAATACAGCCAGATCAACACTACACCATCTTGCACACCTAGAAAACTGATATGAGGATTAACACAACAATCTGCACAACCTAAACCACAGAACTCAGCAGGTACATGGCATGGAGAGGTGAACTGGGGGAGAGAGTAGCCACAGAGGGCAAGGAGCTGTTTTTGCTCCCTGGGGAGAGCATCGTCCCTGCCCAAAAGTAGCTTGAGAGAAAAGAGTATGCAAGGGACTAAACAAAAAAAAGGGAGAAAGGAGAAATGAGAGGATTTAAATTCCATTAAGACTTCATAAACTGGGGGAGTGCAGAGTCTGCAACTCTGTGCTTCAATACCTGGTGGAGCTCTGGTGGGAAGGGCGAATCCCCAAGAGCAGACAGCAAGGTCCAAGGGTCTGTGGGTCACATGGGTAGAGGCAGTTCCCTGCTGGGAGGATATCTGGTAGAGGCTGTGCGGCCACCCCCCCACGCAAGTGTCCTATCAGACCATGGAGAAAACCACATTCGCTGGTGCTGGAACAAGAACATTAAGCGGGAAACCTGGTGCCAGGTGTGTGTGTTGTGATTTACCATAATCACTGAAATGCTGCTGCTACATGATCGTGTGAACGTTTTCTGTGGCAGGCTGGCAACCAGCTGCAGTCTCTGGGCATTGGCAGCAGCACAGTCCCCCGAACATTCCTGGGGCTGGGTGGGTATCCACCCATTGCTTAGTGAGACTCTCCCCCAGAGGGTCAGAATGGGCCAGAGCTGCAGTCCCTCAGAAGTGAGGAGTTGGGAAACACAGTCACATCTGAGATAAAATTCAGGAGGGAGGTGACACCTGGCATCCTGATAGCTTGATCAGAGACAGTGTAAAAGAAGGGAGTGGACGAAGCCAGAGAGAAAGGGCAGTTGCATGATTGCTGGTTGGGAAGAACAGAGTTCCGATACGAGAGACTATGTAGCTAGGCGATGCCATTTTCACCCCGCGCCCCCAAACACACACGTGTGCATACACACCTACATGCGCAACAAAAATCCACCCCAGTAAGCCAAGCAGCACCATCTAGTAGAGAATGGAGCCATTACACTAAGCCCCACCCAACTTGGCCAACCTCGCTATTCAGGAACACCAAAGTCTTTCCACCTGCTTAGTTTATCGGCTATAAAGTGCTTCATAGTTTGACCTCTAGGGGAAACTGATGTAATTTCAATCGTATTTCAGTCTGCTAGTCCATCTATTCAATTTTTTTTTCTTCTTCTGTTCTTATTCTTGAATACAGGAAGAGAAAACATTTATTTTTATTTTCCTTTATCATTAAAATTATTTTTCTTTAATTTTTTCTACTTTTTTTTACTTTTTTGTAAATTTTTCAAATTCCACTTTACTCCCATCATTTCATTTTATTCTATTTCATTGCATTCATTTTTTTCAAATTCTCAAACATTTCCTTTTTTTTTCTTCTCCTTCTCTTTTTTCTCTAATCTATCAAACTCTTTTCAACAACCAGACCAAAACACACTTAGGATCTAGCATGATTTATTTGATTTTTGTGTGTATTGCTTTTAATTTTTTAATTTATTTTTTTACCTTATTAATTCCTTTTCTTCCTTCAAAATGACAGAATAAAGGAATTCACCCCAAAAGAAAGAGCACAAAGAAACGACAGCCAGGGACTTAATCAACAGAGATACAAGCGAGATGTCTGAACCAGAATTTAGAATCACGATAATAAGAATACTAGTTGCATTTGAAAATATATTAGAATCCCTTTCTGCAGAGATAAAAGAAGTGAAAGCCAGGATGAAATAGTGAACCTATTTCAGGATGAAATAAAAAATGCTATAAGTGAGCTGCAATCTTGAGTGGAGGCCATGGTGGCAAGGATGGATGAAGCAGAGCAGTGAACTAATGAAAGAGAGGACAAACTTATGGATAACAATGAAGCAGAAAAAAAGAGGGAGACTAAGTCAAAAGAGCACTATTTAAGAATTAGAGAAATCAGTGATTCATTGAAAAGGAACAACATCAGAATCATAGGGGTCCCAGAAGATGAAGAGAGAGAAATGGGAGTAGAAGGGTTATGTGAGAAAATCATAGCAGAAAACTTTCCTAACCCAGGGAAAGACACACACATTACAATCCAGGAAGCACAGAGGACTCTCATTAGATTCAATAAAAACTGACCATCAACAAGGCATATCATAGTCAAACTCGCAAAATACTCAGGCAAGGAAACAATCACCAAAGCAACAAGGGAAAAAAATTCTTAACTTACAAGGGAAGACAGATCAGGTTTGCAGCAGACCTATCCACAGAAACTTGGCAGACCAGAAAGGAGTAGCAGGAGATATTCAATGTGATGAATCAGAAAAATATGCAGCCAGGAATTCTTTATCCAGCAAGGCTGTCATTCAAAATAGGAGAGATAAAAATTTCCCAGACAAACAAAAATCAGAGTTTGTGACCACTAAACCACCCCTGCAAGAAATTTTAAGGGGGACTCTCTGAGGGGAGAAAAGACAAAAAAATAAAATAACAAATAAAAAATGAAACAAAAAACAAAAACAAAGGCAACAAAGACTGTAAAGGACCAGAGAACACCACCAGAAACTTCAACTCAACAGGCAACATAATGGCAATAAATTCATATCTTTGACTCTAGACATCAATGGACTAAATGCTTCACTCAAAAGATATAGGGTAACAGAATGGATAAGAAAATAAGATCCATCTATATGCTGTTCACAAGAGACCCACTTAAGACTTAAAGACACCTTATGATTGAAAGTAAGGGGATGGAAAACCATCTAACATGCTAATTGTCAACAAAAGAAAGCTGGAGTAGCCATAGTTATGTCAGACAATCTAGACTTTAAGATAAAAACTGTATCAAGAGATGCAGAAGGGCATTCTATCATAATCAAGGGGTCTATCCACCAAGAAAATCTAACAATTGTAAACATTTATGCTCCAAATGTGAGAACACCAAAATATATAAACCAATTAATCACAAACATAAAAAAACTCATCGATAGTAATACCGTAATAGTAGGAGACTTCAACACACCACTCACAACAATGAACAGATCATCTAAACAGAAAATCAACAAGGAAACAATGGCTTTAAATGACACACTGAACCAGATGGGCTTAACATGTATATTCAGAACATTTCATCCTAAAGCAGTAGAATATACATTCTTCTCCAGTGCACATGGAACATTCTCCAGAATAGATCACACTGGGACACATCAGCACTCAACAAGTATAAAAAGATCAAGATCATACCATGCATATTTTCAGACCACAACACTATGAAACTTGAAATCAACCACAAGAAAAAATGTGGAAAGATAACACATATTTGAGACTGAAGAACATCCTACTAAAGAACGAACAGGCTCACCAAGAAGTTAAAGAGGAAATTAAAAAGTACATGGAGGTCAATGAAAATGATAACACCACAGTCCAAAACCATTGGGACACAGCAAAGGCAGTCCTAAGAGGGAAGTATACAGCAATCCAGGCCTTCCTAAAGAAGGAAGAAAGGTCTCAGATACACAGCCTAACCTTACATCTTAAAGAGCTGGAAAAAAGAACAGCAAATAAAACCCAAAACCAGCAGAAGACAGGAAATAATGAAGACTAGAGCAAAAACCAATGCTATCAAAACCAAAAAACAGTAAAACAGATCAATGAAACCAGAAGCTGGTTCTTTGAAAGAATTAACAAAATTAATAACCCCCAAGCCAGTTTGATCAAAAAGAAAAAGGAAAGGACCCAAATAAAATCAAGAATGAAAGAGGAGAGATCACATCCAACACAGCAGAAATACAAACAATAAGAGAATATTATGAGAAAATATACGCCAATAAAATGGGCAATCTGGAAGAAATGGACAAATTCCTAGAAACATATACACTACCAAAACTGAAACAGGAAGAAATAGAAAATTTGAACACACCCATAACCAGTAAGGAAATCGAATTAGTAATCAAAAATCTACAAAAAACAAGAGTCCAGGGCCAGATGCCTTTCCAGGGGAATTCTACCAAACATGTAAGGAAGAGTTAAAACCTATTCTCTTGAAGCTGTTCCAAAAAATAGAAATGGAAGGAAAATTTCCAAACTCTTTCTATGAAGTCAGCATTACCTTGATTCCAAAACCAGAGACCCCACTAAAAAGGAGAACTATAGATCAATTTCCCGATGAACATGGATGCAAAAATCCTCAACAAGATATTAGCCAACCAGATTCAACAATAGATTAAAAAATTATGGACCATGACCAAGTGGGATTTATACCTGGGATGCAGGGCCAGTTCAATATCCACAAAACAATTAACATGATTCATCACATCAATAAAAGAAAGGACAAGAACCACATGATGCTCTCAATAGATGCAGAGGAAGCATTTGACAAAATATAGCATCCTTTCTTGATAAAAACCCTCAAGAAAGTAGGAATAGAAGGAGCATACCTCGAGAACATAAAAGCCATATAAGAACGACCCAACACTAATATCATCCTCAATGGGGAAAAACTGAGAGCTTTCCCGCTAAGGTCAGGAACAAGACAGGGATGTCCACTCTCACCACTGTTCTTCAACATATTATTGGAAGTCTTAGCCTCTGCAATCAGACAACACAAACAAATAAAAGGCATCCAAATCAGCCAGAAGGAGGTCAAACTTTCGCTCTTCACAGATGACATGATACTCTGTAAGGAAAACCCAAAAGAATCCACCAAATTATTCATGAATTCAGCAAAGTTGCAGGATATAAAATAAATGCACAGAAATAGGTTGCAATCCTATATACCAATAATGAAGCAACAGAAAGAAATGAAAAATTATATCCCATTTAAAATTGCACCAAAAACCATAAAATACCAAGGAATAAATCTAACCACATAGGTTAAAAACCTATACACTGAAAACTACAGAAAGCTTATGAAAGAAATTGAAGAAGACACAAAAAAATGGAAAAAGATTCCATGCTCCTGGATACGAAGAACAAATACTGGTAACATGTTGACATTACCCAAAGCAACCTACATATTTAATGCAATACCTACCAAAATAACACCAATATTCTTCACAGAGCTAGGACAAACAACCTTAAACTTTGCATGGAACCAGAAAAGATCCAGAATATCCAAAGCAATCCTGATAAAGAAAACCAAAGCTGGAGCACAATCCTGGACGTCAAGTTGTATTACAAAGCTGTAACCAAGACAGTATAGTACTGGTACAAGAACAAACACTCAGATCAATGGAACAGAATAGAGAACCCAGAAATGGACCCACAAACATATGACCAACTAATCTTTGACTAAGCAGGAAAGAATATCCAATGGAATTGGAACACAGTATCTTCAGCAAGTGGTGCTGGGAAAAGTGGACAATGACATACAGAAGAATGAACCTGGACCACTTTCTTCAACCTTACTCAAAAATAAACTCAAGATGTCTGAAAGACCCAAGTGTGAGACAGGAAGCCATCAAAATCCTAGAGGAGAAAGCAGGCAAAAACCTCTTTGACCTTGGCTGCAGCAACTTCTTACTTGACATGTCTCCAGAGGCAAGAGAAACAAAAGCAAAAATGAACTATTGGGACCTGATCAAAATAAAAAGCTTCTGCACAGCAAAGGAAACAATCAGCAAAACTAAAAAGCAACCATAGAATGGGAGAAGATACTTGCAAACGACATATCAGATAAAGGGTTAGTATCCATATCTATAAAGAACTTAACAAACTCAACATCCAAAAAACAAATAATCCAGTGAAGAAATGAGCAAAAGACATGAACAGACACTTCTCCAAAGAAGACATCCAGATGTCCAACTGATACATGAAAAAATGCTCCACATCACTCATAATCAAGGAAATACAAATCAAAATCATCACAGCCTTCAAAATGGCTAACATTAACAACTCAGGCAACAACAGATGTTGGTGAGCATTGCACTGCCAGTGGGATTGCAAGGTGGTGCAGTCACTCTGGAAAACAGTATGGGGGTTTCTAAAAAAATTAAAAATAGAACTACTCTACAAACCAGCAATTACACTACTAGGAATTTATCCAAGGGATACAGGTATGCTGTATCCAAGGGGCACATACTCCCCCATGTTTATAGCAGCACTATCAACAATAGTCAAAGTATGGAAAGAGCCCAGGTGTCCATCAATGGACGGATGGATAAAGAAGATGTGGTATATAGATAATTGAGGAAGATGGAGGCGTAGGAGGATGCTGGGCTCACCACATCCTGCTGGTCACTTAGATTCCACCTACACCTGCCTAAATAACCCAGAAAACCGCCAGAAGACTAGCAGAACAGAGTCTCCAGAGCCAAGCGCAGACGAGAGGCCCACGGAAGAGGGTAGGAAGGGCGAAGAGGCTGTGCGTGCTACACAGACTGGCGGGAAGGAGCAGGGGCGGAGGGGTGACCCGCCAGCCAAGCAGAGCCCCCGAGTCTGGCTGGAAAAAGTGGAAGGGTCGGATGGAGTGTGTTCCGACAGCTAGCGGGACTTAACATCTGGAAGGTTATAAGTTAACAGCTCTGCTCGGAGAGCGGGAAGGCTGGAGGACAATGGGAGGGAGAGTTGCTGAGCCCCAGTACAACAGAACTCAGTTTGGCAGGGAACAAAGGTGCCCGCCAGCACCATCTCCCTCACCCATCCCCCAGCCAAAATCCCAAAGGGAACCAATTCCTGCCAGGGAACTTGCTGGCACTGCGCAACACCCAACCCTGTGCTTCTGCGGACCCACACCTCCTGACTCCCTCCCACTGCCACAGGGCCACTCCCAAAGCGGATCACGGAAGGAGGAGCAGGATAAGCCTGCCTCCCGCCCCCATGCACCTTGCCTATCCACCCCAGCTAATACACCAGATCCCCAGCACCACAAGCCTGGCAGTGTGCAAGTAGCCCACACGGGCCACGCCACCCCACAGTTAATCCCGCCCCTAGGAGAGGGGAAGAGAAGGTACACACCAGTCTGACTGTGGCCCCAGCAGTGGGCTGGGGGCAGACATCAGGTCTGACTGCGGCCCCGCCCACCAACGCAAGTTATTGAAGACAGCACAGGGGAAGTGCCCTGCAGGTCCCCACCACTCCAGGGACTATCAAAAATGACCAAACGGAAGAATTCCCCTCAAAAGAATCTCCAGGAAATAACAACAGCTAATGAACTGATCAAAAAGGATTTAAACAATATAACAGAAAGTGAATTTAGAATAACAGTCATAAAATTAATCGCTGGGCTAGAAAACAGTATAGAGGACAACAGAGAATCTATTGCTACAGAGATCAAGGACTAAGGAATAGTCAGGAGCAGCTAAAAAATTCTATAAACGAGCTGCAAAATAAAATGGAAACGACCACGGCTCGGATGGAAGAGGCAGAGGAGAGAATAGGTAAACTAGAATATAAAATTATGGAAAAAGAAGAAGCTGAGAAAAAGAGAGATTAAAAAAATCCAGGAGTATGAGGGGGAAATTAGAGAACTAAGTGATGCACTAAAGAGAAATAATCTATGCATAATTGGTACTCCAGAGGAGGAAGAGAGAGGGAAAGGTGCTGAAGGTGTACTTGAAGAAATAATAGCTGAGAACTTCCCTGAACTGGGAAGGAAAAAGGCACTGAAATCCAAGAGGCACAGAGAACTCCCTTCAGACGTAACTTGAATCGATCTTCTGCATGACATATCATAGTGAAACTGGCAAAATACAAGGATAAAGAGAAAATTCTGAAAGCAGCGAGGGATAAACATGCCCTAACATATAAAGGGAGAACTATAGGACTCGCGACTGATCTCTCTTCTGAAACTTGGCAGGCCGGAAAGGAATGGCAGGAGATCTTCAATGTGATGAACAGAAAAAATATGCAGCCGAGAATCCTTTATCCAGCAAGTCTGTCATTTAGAATAGGAGAGATAAAGGTCTTCCCAAACAAACAAAAACTTAAGGAATTCATCACCACTAAACCAGCCCTACAAAAGATCCTAAGGGAGATCCTGTGAGACAAAGTACCAGAGACATCGCTACAAGCATAAAACATACAGACATCACAATGAGGGTAAACCCATATCTTTCTATAATAACACTGAATGTAAATGGACTAAATGCACCAACCAAAAGACATAGGGTATCAGAATGGACAAAAAAACAAGACCTATCTATTTGCTATCTACAAGAGACTCATTTTAGACCTGAGGACACCTTCATATTGAGAGTGAATGGATGGAGAACTATTTATCATGCTACTGGAAGTCAAAAGAAAGGTGGAGTAGCCATACTTATATCAGACAAACTAGACTTTCAATTAAAGGCTGTAACAAGAGATGAAGAAGGACATTATATAATAGTTACAGGGTCTATCCATCAGGAAGAGCTAACAATTATAAATGTCTATGCGCCGAATACCGGAGCCCCCAAGTATATAAAACAATTACTCATAAACAGAAGCAACCTTATTGATAAGAATGTGGTAATTGCTGGGGACTTTAACACCCCACTTACAGAAATGGATAGATCATCTAGACACACGGTCAATAAAGAAACAAGGGCCCTGAATGAGACACTGGATCAGATGGACTTGACAGATATATTTAGAACTCTGCATCCCAAAGCAACAGAATATACTTTCTTCTCGAGTGCACATGGAACATTCTCCAAGATAGATCATATACTGGGTCACAAAACAGCCCTTCATAAGTTTACAAGAATTGAAATTATACCATGCATACTTTCAGACCACAATGCTATGAAGCTTGAAATCAACCACAGGAAAAAGTCTGGAAAACCTCCAAAAGCGTGGAGGTTAAAGAACACCCTACTAACGAATGAGTGGGTCAACCAGGCAATTAGAGAAGAAATCAAAAAATATATGGAAACAAACGAAAATGAAAACACAACAATCCAAACGCTTTGGGATGCAGCGAAGGCAGTCCTGAGAGGAAAATACATTGCAATCCAGGCCTATCTCAAGAAACAAGAAAAATCCCAAATACAAAATCTAACAGCACACCTAAAGGAAATAGAAGCAGAACAGCAAAGGCAGCCTAAACCCAGCAGAAGAAGAGAAATAATAAAGATCAGAGCAGAAATAAACAATATAGAATCTAAAAAAACTGTAGAGCAGATCAACGAAACCAAGAGTTGGTTTTTTGAAAAAATAAACAAAATTGACAAACCTCTAGCCAGGCTTCTCAAAAAGAAAAGGGAGATGACCCAAATAGATACAATCATGAATGAAAATGGAATTATGACAACCAATCCCTCAGAGATACAAACAATTATCAGGGAATACTATGAAAAATTATATGCCAACAAATTGGACAACCTGGAAGAAATGGACACATTCCTGAACACCCACACTCTTCCAAAACTCAATCAGGAGGAAAGAGAAAGCTTGAACAGACCCATAACCAGCGAAGAAATTGAATCGGTTATCAAAAATCTCCCAACAAATAAGAGTCCAGGACCAGATGGCTTCCCAGGGGAGTTCTACCAGATGTTTAAAGCAGAGATAATACCTATCCTTCTCAAGCTATTCCAAGAAATAGAAAGGGAAGGAAAACTTCCAGACTCATTCTATGAAGCCAGTATTACTTTGATTCCTAAACCAGACAGAGACCCAGTAAAAAAAGAGAACTACAGGCCAATATCCCTGATGAATATGGATGCAAAAATTCTCAATAAGATACTAGCAAATCGAATTCAACAGCATATCAAAAGAATTATTCACCATGATCAAGTGGGATTCATTCCTGGGATGCAGGGCTGGTTCAACATTCGCAAATCAATCAACGTGATACATCACATTAACAAAAAAAAGAGAAGAACCATATGATCCTGTCAATCGATGCAGAAAAGGCCTTTGACAAAATCCAGAACCCTTTCTTAATAAAAACCCTTGAGAAAGTCGGGATAGAAGGAACATACTTAAAGATCATAAAAGCCATTTATGAAAAGCCCACAGCTCACATCATCCTCAACGGGGAAAAACTGAGAGCTTTTTCCCTGAGATCAGGAACACGACAGGGATGCCCACTCTCACCGCTGTTGTTTAACATAGTGCTGGAAGTTCTAGCATCAGCAATCAGACAACAAAAGGAAATCAAAGGCATCAAAATTGGCAAAGATGAAGTCAAGCTTTCGCTTTTTGCAGATGACATGATATTATACATGGAAAATCCGATAGACTCCACCAAAAGTCTGCTAGAACTGATACATGAATTCAGCAAAGTTTCAGGATACAAAATCAATGTACAGAAATCAGTTGCATTCTTATACACTAACAATGAAGCAACAGAAAGACAAATAAAGAAACTGATCCCATTCACAATTGCACCAAGAAGCATAAACTACCTAGGAATAAATCTAATCAAAGATGTAAAGGATCTGTATGCTGAAAACTATAGAAAGCTTATGAAGGTAATTGAAGAAGATTTAAAGAAATGGAAAGACATTCCCTGCTCATGGATTGGAAAAATAAATATTGTCAAAATGTCAATACTACCCAAAGCTATCTACACATTCAATGCAATCCCAATCAAAATTGCACCAGCATTCTTCTCGAAATTAGAACAAGCAATCCTAAAATTCATATGGAACCACAAAAGGCCCCGAATAGCCAAAGGAATTTTGAAGAAGAAGACCAAAGCAGGAGGCATCACAATCCCAGACTTTAGCCTCTACTACAAAGCTGTCATCATCAAGACAGCATGGTATTGGCACAAAAACAGACACACAGACCAATGGAATAGAATAGAAACCCCAGAACTAGACCCACAAACGTATGGCCAACTCATCTTTGACAAAGCAGGAAAGAACATCCAATGGAAAAAAGACAGCCTCTTTAACAAATGGTGCTGGGAGAACTGGACAGCAACATGCAGAAGGTTGAAACTAGACCACTTTCTCACACCATTTACAAAAATAAACTCAAAATGGATAAAGGACCTAAATGTGAGACAGGAAACCATCAAAACCTTAGAGGAGAAAGCAGGAAAAGACCTCTCTGACCTCAGCCGTAGCAATCTCTTACTCGACACATCCCCAAAGGCAAGGGAATTAAAAGCAAAAGTGAATTACTGGGACCTTATGAAGATAAAAAGCTTCTGCACAGCAAAGGAAACAACCAACAAAACTAAAAGGCAACCAACGGAATGGGAAAAGATATTTGCAAATGACATATCGGACAAAGGGCTAGTATCTAAAATCTATAAAGAGCTCACCAAACTCCACACCCGAAAAACAAATAACCCAGTGAAGAAATGGGCAGAAAACATGAATAGACACTTCTCTAAAGAAGACATCCAGATGGCCAATAGGCACATGAAAAGATGTTCAGCGTCGCTCCTTATCAGGGAAATACAAATCAAAACCACACTCAGGTATCACCTCACGCCAGTCAGAGTGGCCAAAATGAACAAATCAGGAGACTATAGATGCTGGAGAGGATGTGGAGAAACGGGAACCCTCTTGCACTGTTGGTGGGAATGCAAATTGGTGCAGCCGCTCTGGAAAGCAGTGTGGAGGTTCCTCAGAAAATTAAAAATAGACCTACCCTATGACCCAGCAATAGCACTGCTAGGAATTTACCCAAGGGATACAGGAGTACTGATGCATAGGGGCACTTGTACCCCAATGTTCATAGCAGCACTGTCAACAATAGCCAAATTATGGAAAGAGCCTAAATGTCCATCAACTGATGAATGGATAAAGAAATTGTGGTTTATATACACAATGGAATACTACGTGGCAATGAGAAAAAATGAAATATGGCCTTTTGTAGCAACGTGGATGGAACTGGAGAGTGTGATGCTAAGTGAAATAAGCCATACAGAGAAAGACAGATACCATATGGTTTCACTCTTATGTAGATCCTGAGAAACTTAACAGGAACCCATGGGGGAGGGGAAGAAAAAAAAAAAAAAAAAAAAAAGGACGTTAGAGTGGGAGAGAGCCAAAGCATAAGAGACTGTTAAAAACTGAGAACAAACTGAGGGTTGATGGGGGGTGGGAGGGAGGGGAGGGTGGGTGATGGGTATTGAAGAGGGCACCTTTTGGGATGAGCACTGGGTGTTGTATGGAAACCAATTTGTCAATAAATTTCATATATATAAAAAAAAAAATTGAGTTAAGTGCCTGTGGATACCATACCTATAAATAATATAATATGACCTGTTATCTAATGATAACATAAACATATCTATAGATAACATTAGTTAAACAGTGCCTATTTTACTATCCCTGTCAAAAGTGGACAATATCATCACTTAGTAAAGCACTATCTTACCTTAGCAAGGCTCATTTCTGCTGAATGTAATAGGTGTTATACTAGTACCAACTTCTTCATATCATACTCTTAGAGTAGGCGCATGATAGTTGGTGCACAAAGAAGTGTATATGACATCTACTTGCAGGATTATTCATTTGGCATATTACCAGCCCCAGCCCTTTAGCCCTCAGCCCCTTCTCATTTCAGTGTCTAATTATTTTCCATCATGTATCATATAGTACCATACATGTTACATCAAAATTTGAATTTGTTCCATTTTGAACACTTTTTTCTAGTTAGCAGAATCATTTTGAATTCTAACCCAGTGCTTAAAATGACACCTTGATGCCATCTTTAAGTTTGATATTCATGGCCTCTGTTCCATCACTTAAATCATAGAGGAAAATTACAAAAAATCAGGCATAGGCCCAGTTTCTTGTTGTCAGAAGTCCATTTACAAAAGGCAGAAACATTTATGAACATGAAACGATGCAATATCTGTGCCATGAATACAAAATATATGGGTCAGGGATATTTGCTCTGCCTTTGCAGAGAAGTCACAGAAATGAAGCAGGAAATAAACACTCACCAGCTCAATTATGGGTCTAGATTAAGAATAAAGTTTATTTTTGTTACTGTCTATTCATCTGGATAATGTTGGAAATACTTTTGTTCTGAAACACCCACACACTACAATCACAGTGAACCTCTTGGCTTATGGATTTAACATGTCTATAGAAAACAGATATTCATATTCAAATCTCTTTTTCCTTTTATGTACATCTAACATTTTATATGACCAATACTAAACACAATAACATTGACATAGGTCAATGATTCTTGAAGTTTATAGAAAATAACTTTAAAAGTATAAAGTCTAAAAATTGTGGTGGGTAAAATGGAAATTACTGTTTTATTACTAACTGTAGTACAATGTGACCCAAAAACTTACATTCATTAAAAAATAATAATGACTCCCATATATATAGCTCTTTCTTCTTTCCCCATCTCATCTTTACTTCCTTCCTCCTTGTCCATCACAGAAGGAAAAAATCCCATTAGGAGCAATAGTGGTGTAAGGTGGAAAGCTGAACTTGACACAACTACATTAGGTGGAGCTGGAATTACTATTGGATAAAAATCCATCCATCCACCCAGGTCTTACACTTTTCAAACCTCTAAAATACATATTCCTTTTTTTTTCTTTTCATCTCTCTCAACTAATACTTCCTTGCATCATTTTCCATTGCTTAAGCAATTTCAGTAAGAAAATTTTCAGTCTGTCCACTTCTCTGTACAATCACCTTAGAAAAACACCATTATCTCTGATTTGTCCTACTCAATAGCCTCATAACTGGTCTCTATGATACCTTTCCCTCTCATCCCACTTTAATTCATTCTACATACTCCAGCTAAATGAACTCTTAAAAGCATACACTGATGATGCCTTGCCCTTGCTTAACACCTATCAATAGCTTCTTAATGTATTTAGAATAAAATCCAAACAACTCCACGTTGTAAACAGGATCCTGCATGATCTCTCACCTGCACACCTCTCCCACCATTCGCCAGGCCTCTGTCCTTTTTCAACATTTCATTCCCATCAGGCCTTTTGTCACTTCCTAGAATATTCACTCACAGCTTTCCAAATATAAGACTTGTGTGTTTACCTCTCTCTCTGCCTGAAGCACATTTACCCCCCTTCATCTGGCTGCTGCCTGATTTTATTTTTTTACTTTTAATGGATCCAAACTGAATTCATTATAATTTGTGGTCCATGTCATATTCTCACTATTGGTCCATGTAAAGTCTTCTACATTCATTTGATTTTGTTTGTTTATAAGATAATCAATACCCATGAAAGCATAATTTAACATGAAAACTAGATATCTGACAATAACTTGCATCCACCTGTATGAGTCTGCCCCATTCTATTCCCTGCCAGTTCCCATGCAAGATAACTGTTATTCTAAATTTATTTTCATCATTCTTTGTTTTCTGCTGTGCTTGTATCTGTATGCTTAGAAAGCCTACTTTAAAACCATGTATCATGCTGTAAATAATTTTTTTAACTTTTTTCATTCAAATTTACATAGCTGAACTAGGAGAGTTAAGATGGTGAGGTAGTATGGGGACCCTGAGATTGTCTCATCCCTGAAACACAGCTAGATCAACATCAAACCACTTTGAACACCTAGGAAATTCATGTGAGGATTTAACACAACAACCTGCATAATTTGAGCCAGGGAACTTGGCAGGTAAGTGGTGTGGAGAGGTGAATTACGGAGAGAAAAGCCAGAGCTGCAGAGGGTAGGGAGCTGTTTTCACAGAGAGAAGACAGAGAAAGAGAAAGGGGAGAATGCAGCCCATTGAGATGGAGAAAAGCACTCACTCCAAAAGTAGCTGGAGAGAGGTGGGGGGAAGAGTGAAAACACTTGCAGGGAATGGGACAAGAAATATGTTCCCCAAAACCAGTGAAGGGGAGAAAGGAGGGGATTTCAATACTGCCAGGATTCTATAAACAGTGGGGTGCAGAGTTTGAACTTTCAGAGCTCAGTGCCTGGCAGTGCTCTAGTAAGGAAACAGGACAAATCCCCAGGAGCAGGCGGCATGGTCTAAGGGGTTTGGGTGCCACATGGGGAGAAGTGGTTCCCCTGATTGGAGTGTATTTGGTAGAGGCCATACGACCTCCCCAGGACAAAAGTCCCAACAGACCCTGGAGAGGTGCCATGTTTACTGATATTGGAATAAAGACACCAGAGTGCAGCAAAACCTGGTGCCAGCTGTGTGCTGTGATTTACCATAAACTTTGAGCCTTTGCCTCTGCACAATCATGCAAACATTTTCTGAGACAAGACTGCACCTGGCTATTGCTTGAAGAGACCCTCGCCCAGAGAATCAGTGTGGGTCCAGAAGGAGGAACCACCTGGTAGGCAGACAGCTTGGGCACAGACAGAGGCAGGGAACGGACAAAAGCCTGAGACAAAGGAAGAGTGGTTGATCATGTATCTGTGAGGGCACAAAATTCTCACGCAGGAGACTAAAGAACTGGGTGAAACCATTTTCACCTCTAGCGAACGCACAGGGGCACATGCAAACGCATGGATCCACTCCAGTTAGCTAAGCAGTGCCACCAAGTGGCCAATGTGGCAGGTACATCAAGCCCCACCCACCCGCCTCTGCCAGGCCCATCCCCCAGAAGACCAGCACAAATACCTTCCACCTGCTTAGTCTATGGTGTGCTAAAAAAATTTCAGTTCTAGGGGAAACTGGATGTAATTTCATTCCAGTTTCATTCTGCTTGCTTGTTCTTTTATTTGTTTTCTTTGATTCTGTTTTTGCTTATGTTGTTTTCTTTTTCTTTTCTTTCTCTTTCCTGGATACAGAAAAAACACATTTTTATTTTTTTATTCTATTTTGGTTTCTTTATTCTATTCTATTCTATTATTTTTTTTTTTTAATTCTTGGGGTATGTGGGTGGCTCAGTCGGCTAAGCATCTGCTTCTTGGTTTGGGCTCAGGTCAGGATCTCAGGGTTCATGAGTTCAAGCCCCATATCAGATTCTGGGCTGACAATGCAGATCCTGCTTGGGATTCTCTCCCTCTCTCTCTACCCCTTTTCCATTTATCCCCCCCTTCTCTCAAAATAAATAAATAAACATTAAAAATTTTTTAATTTTTAATTTTTTTCACTTTTTTTCTTTGTCTTTTTTCTATTTTCTATCAAGTTTCTCTCAACAAGCAGACCGAAACACACCTAGGTTTTAGCTTCCTTTATTCGATTTGGGTTTTTTTGTTTTTGATTTTTACTTTTGATTTTTTATTAATTCTTTTTCTTCCTCCAAAATGAAAAGATGGAGGAATTCACCCCAAAAGAAAGAACAGGAAGAAATGACGGCCCGGGATTACTGCACATTAATCAATATACAAAAATCTATTCCATATCTATACATTAGTAACAAACTATTAGAAAAAGAAATTAAGAAAATAATCCTATTTACAATTGCACCAAAAATAATACAATACCTAGGAATAAATTTAACTAAAGAGGTGAAAGACCTGTACACTGAAAACTATAAGATACTGATGAAAGTATTTGAAAAACAGAAAATAAATAGAAAGATATTCCATACTCATGGATTGGAAGAATTAATATTGTTAAAATGTTCATATTACCCAAAGCAATCAACAGATACAGTGTAATCCCTATCCAAATTCCAATGGCATTTTTCACAGAAATAGAAAAAACAATCCTAAAATTTGTCTAGAACCAAAAGGAAAAACAAAACAAAAAACAACACCCAACCAAACAAAAAACCTATGAGCCAAAGAAAGCAATTTGGAAAAAGAAAAACAAAGCTGGGGGCAACGTGCTTCATGATTTCAAACTATATTACAAAGTTATTGGTCGTCAAAAACAGTATGCTGTTGGCATAAAATTAGACACATTAATCAACGTAATAGAATAGAGAACTCTGAAATAAACACATGCATACATTTACGACAAAGGAGCCAAGAATATACACTGAGTGTGGGGGATAAGCTTGTGAATCCCCTGGGCTTATACCAATGGGTTCACAAGGCATAAAGAAATACAAAGCCATAAAATGCTCACATCCAAGTTTGAGTAAACTAGATTGGCATCCCAAGAATAGGGGGTGCAAAGGCACCCCGAGAATAGGGAGGCACAAAGGTGCCAGGAATAGGAAGGTGGAAAGGCCCTCCAAAATAGAGAGGGAGAGTTAAAGTCCTGATATAGAAACAGCACAAAGGTGCCCAATACATAGGTATATGAAACAAACAAGATTAGATGTTCAGGGTGGAAGCACCCCCAATTTAGTACTACAGCAGAAAAGCTGCTTTCACGGGAGGATAGGGCTAGGTTAGATAAATTGGTGAATTGGACTATGGACTGCTGTGCTGCAGGCAAAGCAGCCTAAAGCAGAGATGGTTAACAAAAGAAAAGGTGCCTTGTCAACCCTGAGGTTATTTCCCCTATCTGTCTCATCCCCTAGGCTAGCTAAGATAAACAGAGGTGCTGCCTCACGTCCTCTGTAAACAACCCTCCTCCCGGCTGCCCAGCGCCCAGATTTTTTTTTGTATTAACCCAAACCCCTAACCACAAATATCCTCAAAAACCCCTTTCCTTCATGTCCACAAGTTAACGTTCACAGATTCATTGTCTCTTTGTTCATGTCCATCGCCATGTTTGTAAGCTTTCTGATCCTAATAAAAACAGGACAAGGACCCTTATACAGGACTCTTGTCTTTTCCCAGACATTAGTCATCTCTCGCTTTCAATACTGCATCCCACTCTTTTGCTAGACAAGAGAGAACTTTAGACCCAGAGTCTATGACAACTGAGGAAAGGATAGTCTCTTCAATAAGTGGTATTAGGAAAACTTCGTAGCCACATGCAAGAGAATGAAACTAGACCACTATCTTCACTCACACCCCAAAAAATCAACTCAAAATGAATTCAAGTCGTGAATGCAAGACCTGAAACCATGAAACTCCTAGAAGAAAACATACATGGTAAGCTCCCTGACAACAGTCTTGGCAGTGATTTTTTGGATTTGACACCAAAAGCAAAGGCAATAAATAAGGCAAAAAAAATAGATAAGTGGGACTATATCAAACTAAAAAGCATCTGCACAGCAAAGGAAACCATCAACAAAATTAAAAGGCAACCTACAGAATAGGACAAAATATTTGCAAATTCTATTTGGTTAGTATCCAAAATATATGAAGAACTCACACAACTCAGTAGCAAAAAAAAAAATAAAAATTCTGATTAAAAAATGGGCAGAAGAATTGAATAGACATTTTTCCAGAGAAGACATGCAGATGGCCAACAGGTACATGAAAAGGTGCTCAGCATCACTAGTCATTGGATAAATGCAAATCAAAACCACAATGAGTTTTGGATATGGAGGAAAAGGTTCAAAATGTAAATTGATACAGCCACTAAGAAGACAGTATGGAAGTTCCTCAAAAAATTAAAAATAGGACTACCATATGATCCAGCACTCCCACTTCTGGATAATTATATATCCAAAGGAAATGAAAACAGGATATTGAAGAGATATATGTACCCTCCCATGTTCACTGCAGCATTATTTGCAATAACCAAGACAGAGAAACTATCTAAGTTTCATCAATGAATGAATAAAGAAAATTCACACACACACACACACACACACACACACACACACACACAGAGGAATATAATTCAACCATGAGAAAGAAGTAAATCTTTCCATTTCAACAACATGGATGGACCTGGAATGCATTATGCTAAGTGAGATATGATTCATCTCCTTGGTTCATCTCCTCCTCACCCTCCACATTCATACACACACTTGCCAGACAAAGAAAGACAAATTCTGCAGGTTATCACTTAATTGTGCAATCTAATTTTTAAAAAGCCAAATTCATAGAAATGGAGAGTAGAAAATTGACTTTCAAGGACTAGAGGGATGGAGGAAATAGGGAAATGTTGGAAAATAGTATAAACTTTCAAGTATAAAAAGAATAAGGTTGGAAAATCTAATGTATAGCATGGTGACTACAGTTGATAACACTGTATTGTGCCATTGAAATTTGCTAAGACAGTACAACTTAAATGTCACAAAAAATTTTGAAAATCAATTAATTGATATAGATACATGGATATATCAACTAACTAGATAGGAGGAATCCTATCACAGTGTATACATTAATCAAATCATTTAAATGTCTTACAATTTTGTCAATTATACCTCAGTAAAGTTGGGAAAAAAATAGAAGACATTTAATAAGTTGCCTCTTGGGGCACCTGGGTGGCTCAGTTGGTTAAGCTTCTGACTTTGGCTCAGCTCATGATCTCGTGGTTCATGAGTTTAACTCCCACATCGGCTCTGTGCTGACAGCTCAGTGCCTGGAGTCTGCTTCAGATTCTGTGTCTCCCTCTCTCTGCCCCTTCCCCACTCACACTCCATGTGTGTGTCTCTCTCTCTCTCAAAAATAAATAAACATTAAGAAAATAATGAAATAATAAATAAATAAAAAGTTGCCTCTTACATGTGAGTCTGGGATAAAAAGAGGTGGTATAAGATGAAAACAAAGCTCAACAGAGTCAAGATTATATGGAGTCCAATACTAGTTAAGTATTTTGTTCTTCTCTTAAAATACAACTGTAAGACATTGAGCATTGTTTTTATTTTGCTTTTATTTTTAAGTGTGCGTGTGTATGTGACTACACATATATACAAACAGTGGAAAAGGAATGGGGAATAAGATTTGCATGAAAAAGAAACCTCTGACTGCTGTGTGGAAAATGGATTAGAAGAGTACACACCAAGAACTATTTCTATAATTCAAGCAAAAGATGGAAATGTGTGTGAAAATAGTACATTGTCTTTCATACAGTTTTTTCTCAGTTACAAAGTATTCATGATTATCAAATCAACTTATCTGAAACAAAAGTATTGGGATATTACATTGAAACATAGTTCTGTTTTTTATGTAAAGTGAAATTTCCCAGAAAGAAAAATACCCAATACCTGTCATCCACAGATAAGATAAAACAAAACAGACATTAAGCCATGGATGTCAATTCAATTTAAGTGTCTACATCCATCTAACTCTGTTTTGTTCTTGTCTGGTGACAACATTCTAAATGAATCATCATTAGATATAACTAATGTCCTCTTAATAGGACTTTTAAAAAACACCATTAGGATAATTATTAAAAGTACTAATTTACCTCAATATCCACTAGTTAGGAGAACATTTTCCTTGGTTCATCTCCTCCTCACCCTCCACATTCATACACTCACTTGCCAAAAACTTCATTCAACCATCAGTAAACTTGTACTATGTTTACTGTACTAATCACTGTACTATCACTGTACTAATATAAATGTGAAAAGGCCAAATCTCTGGGTCTTAAGGTGCTTATACTCTAGTGCTAAATTTTATCCAATTAAGCTCTATTTCAAGTTCAAAATAATACAAAAAGATATATAGGATCTATAACATTCAATAGACACAAAAGAGAACACAGTACATTTGGATAAGGGCACAAAATCAGTGAGTGAATAAATTAACATTCTTCCCCATGCCAGAACAGAAAGGAAGAATACATATTTAGTCTTTCTTCCTTGATTAAGCCTCCATTGACTTGTTTTTCTTTTTTAATGTTCTCTAAAAGGCCAAATTATATTAAGATTTAGTAGTGAGAGTCAATGTGTTTGATTAGGATAAGTAAATGGAAAATAGAATTCAATCAGCAAAATTATTGGGATTTCACCCTACAAATTACAGAAATTTTTAATGCTATTTTAAAACAAATTACATAACCTTACTCTGCAATCAAGCAGAGTTGATTCTATTTCTCTCTTGTCATCTTCTGTTAGACTTGGACTATATCTAGGCTGTGATAATGATTTATTATAGTGCTTTAACTCATCACAAACCAGACTTCTCAAACCTAAATCTTATTACCATTTATGAATATATGATTCACAAACCTACAAACCCTACAAATTTCCACTATATGAGTGACAATCTAACAAACAGAATAGCTGTGTCATCATCACACAAAAGTAATATTATAAAGCAAAAGTAGCAAATTCAAATGTTCACCTTCCTTTTTTTTTCCTTCAGATACTTCTCTCATATTATTTCACTAACAAATAGTTTACCAGTCCTGTATGCCAAGTCCTAGTTGATTCTTGTAACATCATGTTTCTATTTCACTGAGGAGTCAACACATGAACAATTGATCCACAGTTGATCTTCATCTCCTCCTCCTCCTCCCCCTCCCTCCTCATCCCTTTCTTCTCCTTCTCCTTCTTCTCCTCCTCTTCCTCCTCCTCTATCATTTTTAACACATCTTATGTGCAAAGCACCATTAAACGTTAAGATAGATATTGTTAATATCCCCCTTCTAAAAGATGAGAAAACCAAGTCTTAGAGATTAAGAAATTTACAAAACAGACATGCTGGTTTAGAGATTGCTGAAATTTACACAGCCAGTAAGTGGTGGAATAGGTGTTTAGTCAGGCCTGTCTGACCCCAGAGCCCAAGTTCTTGACCACATATTAATCACATATGCCCAGGTTTTCACCACCATGAAATGTCTAGATCTTCTGCCTACAGGATCTGCCATACTTAGAGAATTCATAGTCTGTTAATTCACCCCTTTTTTTCAAAATAAGATGTTGCTTTAAAATTTGATTAATCTAGGGGCAACTGGGTGGCTCATTCAGTTAAGTGTCTGACTTTGGCTCAGGTCATGATCTCATGGTTCCTGAGTTCAACCCTGCATTGGGCTCTTTGCTGACAGCTCAGAGCCTGGAGCCTGCTTCAGATTCTGTCTCCCTCTCTCTCTGCCCCTTGCCCATGCACACTCTGTCTCTATCTCTCTCAAAAATAAATAAACATTTAAAAAAAATAAAATAATAAAATAAAATAAAATTTGATTAATCCAGGCTTACCAGTAGAGAGTGCATCTTACCCAAAACTCAGGCATGCTAAAACCAATGGCATGTAAAAATTAAGCTGAGCAACAGAAAGAGACATTGCTAATTAAATTACAAACTAAAGACATTACAAACTAAAGTTTAAATATGCATTTAACAACTCTATTTAAAATAAAATAACTAATCCATAAAAAAAAAACTAACCCACTGTTTTAGAAGATATAAAGAATATTGCTATCTATTGTCAGGGCACCTGGGTGGCTCAATCAGCTAAGTGCCTAACTTTGGCTCAGGTCATGATCTCAGTTCCTGAGTTCAAGCCTCAAATAGGACTCTCTGATGTCAGTGCAGAGCCTGCTTTGGATCTTTTGTCCCCCCCTCTCTCTGCTCCTCTCTTTCTCTTTCAAAAATAAATAAATAAATATTTTAAAAATAATAATAATGCTACATATTGTGAAAGCACCCTAAGAATAATATGTAAAGCATCTATACCCAAAGATAAAAGCACTTCCTACAGGAAATTTAGAGGCTTCAAAATATGAAAATTGAATTGCATTGGAAAACAAGTAAAAGTATCCTAGGCATTCAGAGGAGAGAAAGAAAAACTTAGATGGATACAACAATATATGCCAAGGAAGGTCAAAAGTAAAAGTAATGGATCTCTTAGGGAACCACAGGCAAGGCAACCTATGAGTGAACAGTACTAATAAAATCAAACTGGAGACACAGTTGAGGACCAGATCATAGAGGTAAAAAATACCATGCCAAGATTTTTATACTTCATTTAGGAATAAAGGGGATGCATTCAAAGCTTTTAGTGGGGAGTTAGCACATTTATGCTTTAAAAAGAGTATTCTGGCAAGGTTATGTAAGTATGGAGGAATCTTCAAAAATAAACATTTTCCTTAAAATAATGAAGTAAGAGGATAACAAAGTTAATTTTTTAATTAATTAATATTTGGGCTGGAATGAGTACGAGGTGAATAATTGTATTCAACACATGTGAAACGTTAAAAACTAAGTGAGACTAATATGTTTGTAAATTCAGTATGATATTCATTTTCCATAGCAGTTTATAGTTAAATAATATTTTAGACTCTAAACTAAATATTTGAAAAATATGCTACTGAGATAATGCCTCATTGGACAAGCTTACATATTTTTTAAAATTAAAGTCTAAAATAGCTTTATATTCAATTTGACATTGAAATTACAAAACAGTTCTTCAAACATTTACTGAGTGTTATGAATAAAAAGGTTGCTTCTAAACTGCCTGTCTTATTTATATCATAAGCAAATTATTTATTTTTTAACATTTATATCAATGATTTTATACAAAAATATCCCTCATGTAATTTTCATTCATTGAATATTGCCAACTGACATATTCCATAACACTTCACTCATTCCCTAGTGCTCATGAAAATATTTCACAAAATCAAAATAGCTCATAGTTGCTGCACACCAATTATGTGTCACACAGTGTGCTAAGCACTTTAATGTACTATCTCATTTAATCCTCAGAGCAACACCATGAAATAAGTACTATAATTATCCTCCATTTTATAATAAGGCATAGAAGGCTAACATAACCTGCAGAAGGACACATTAATGGGAAGTGTAAAGCCAGAATAAGAACCCAAGAAGACTAATTGGAAAACCCATGCTTTTAACCACTTGTTCCATGGAGTTAAATCATTTCAATGCAAAAGTTTACACCAAAGTGTATCTCCATCAAACAGTCAACATGTAGGTCCTAAGTGATCTTTAAAATTTTTTTTTTCAACGTTTATTTATTTTTGGGACAGAGAGAGACAGAGCATGAACGGGGGAGGGGCAGAGAGAGAGGGAGACACAGAATCGGAAACAGGCTCCAGGCTCTGAGCCATCAGCCCAGAGCCCGACGCGGGGCTCGAACTCACGGACCGCGAGATCGTGACCTGGCTGAAGTCGGACGCCCAACCGACTGCGCCACCCAGGCGCCCCTAAGTGATCTTTAAAACACCTACGTAAGTCACTTAAAATCATCCATTCAACACTTATTTAATAAATTTTTGTGTCTCTATTACATGTTAAGTAGAATTCCAGGTACCAGGCGCACAGCAATGAACAAAACAGGCAAAATACTCACATTCACTGTTCTAATGGAAAAATACAGATAATAAACAAAAAATATACAATATCCAACAAATATGAAACCAATATATGAATATTTTGAGGAAAAAATATCTGTTTTGAAGAAAAATACAGTATGCTCAGTACTGCAGGTATTTTTCTTAGTAGGACACACACACTACCAAAATGGCAACTCAGCCAGACATGGTGTCAGAGTTACCACTCTGGTCAGATGCTCATTCTGAGCAAGAGTCTGGTTCCATATGCTAGCCCCCTTCTCTCAGCCTAATGACACCCTTTTCTCTCTTTCAAAAGTCTTATTTCCATTTTCCTAACCCTTCCCCACTTCCAAATGAGGAGATGCCTGAAAACTGTGATTTATCTTTCATGACTAAGATCCAATCTCATTCTTTTGTGAAGTTTCCCTTGATCCATCCCTACTTCCTCCTCTGAACTATCTCTGCACCTTAGACATATTCCTATAATTGTATGCACTATACTATGTTATTTATTGGTTCACATCTCTATCCTCTACTAGACGGCAGGCGTATTCATCTTGTTACATCTACAATCCCTGGCCCTATCTCTAAGTAGGTACTCAGTAAAAAATGAAAGAATGACAAGCTTCATATTGCTGTGTATGGCTTAATAAAGTAAGCAGAATTAGCAGAACAGGCTGATAAAGAGACAGGAGGAGTTCAATCATGGATGTCCTCATATGCTAGGCCAAGGATTAAATATTTTTATCCTACTGATAATAAACTGCATAAACAGAAAAAAGCTTTAGGTACTGGTATAACTGGGCCCATCTCTACCATATTATTTAAACACCAGAAACCTTAAATTTCTCCGTCTGTTAACAAAGATAGCTAATCTTATAGATTTGACATGAGTATTAAAGGCAATGTTTATAATGCATCTAGCACAGCGCTTGGCACATACACAATAAGATGCTTAGCAAATAGTACCTATCATTATTA
Organism: Lynx canadensis; assembly: GCF_007474595.2. Taxonomy (NCBI): domain Eukaryota; kingdom Metazoa; phylum Chordata; class Mammalia; order Carnivora; family Felidae; genus Lynx; species Lynx canadensis. Next base: position 47,247,966 of record NC_044312.2, on the reverse strand, counting down.
TAAAAATGACATAAAGGCAGGAAGGACATGAATAAATCCATGTTTTAAACAGATCACTTTGTGAGGATATGAAGGATACGTTACCAGAGAAGAAACTAATAATTGGGAAAATACCCAATAAGCTATTTTTAAATTCTCCTGAAGAAACCAGATGAATACCATAACAAAAGAAGGAACAAATGAGGACATGGACCAAAGGATGAACATGAAAGTTATTTAGAAAAATTAATAATAATAATAATAATAATAATAATAATAATAATAAATATGGCTTAGTAACTAGTCAGATATGGACACTATTGGGTAATGATGAAGAAGAGTTGGTAGAAATATCAATAGGTCAAAGATTTAGATATGTCATATACATGATGAGTTTTTTTTTAATAATAAAAAGATACCTTTAAGAGCATGACAACAAAAACAGTAGCAGGGGGAGAGGTGAATGGTATGAGCCTGGAGAGAGGTTGACAGATCTCCTTAGAGATCAAAATATGGAAGGAGGTATTAGAAAGCAAGGGTTTGTACCTTCTTGCAAATTAGAAGGGGAGGTAAAAAGACACACTAATGAAAGATACATGCCTATTAAAGATATTCCCATTAATAAAAAAGCTGGCAGAACTAATCATCTCTGAAAGTCCAGATGATAAGTTCATGTGAAATATGTTTGATTTGATCAGCTCTTAATGTCTTCAACTTAACTCCTCAAGAAAAAAATCTCGCTTGATTTTTTTTAATCTATAATGCTTTTTCTTCTTTTTCTTTTAGTTCATATTCAAGAATATTTTTTTAGGCAATTTAAGCCACTTAGGTTTCATGTGGCTTGAAAATACATAAATAAATAGCATAATGAAAGGAAAAAAACCTAAATTATTAGTGATTTTTCCTTCTTTATATTTTATTAGCTCAAGTGACTGCCTACGGTACAGATGAAAAATCTTATTTTATGTTAAGGAGTCATAACAGTTTTGAAAAAAAAAGTCAAATAGAATTTTTTAAAAAATATATAAAAAAGTACAAATGAGTTTTATTATCATTGGTCAAAAATTGAGAATCTGTCCTAGGACTGAAACAGAAAACTACCTATGACTTAACTGGAAAACAATTTAGAGGAAAGGATTAAAATTTATATAATAAGTTCAGGATTAACAACTACTGATTTTGCACTTGAAAATTTCAAAGAACAAAAATGATAATTTCAATAAATCAAATAGCCTTATAGTTTATTAATAAATAATAGAAAAAATAATATTGTATGACCTTGAACAAATTACTAGACCTCTCTATACCTCAGTTTCCTCATCTGAAATTAAAGGAATTATCATTGTTGACCTTTAAGATTCCTTACAACTCGAACATTCTGTTAATCTGTAAGATAATAAATTATATCATATAGACAATTAAATGTTGTAAGAGTTCAGAGGATAAGCACTAGTCTCGCCTGGAAACCATGCTATATCAGAAAGAGAGAGGGCATCAAGTAATAAAACTGATAGCTGAACAGTTAATATATGTCAGAACTATATTAAGTATTCTAATCATGGTCTGATTTTTTTAATTAGCATATTTTCTTTTTTAGAACAGTTTTAGGTTTATAGAAAATGAGAAGAAAGTACAGAGAATTCCCATATACTCCCTCACTCCTCTCATTTATGATATTCACATATACACACATACTATGAACTTTACATTATATTCATTGATCTGAATTTCAATGAACCAAATGGAAGTAAAACCTCCTTGGAGAAGACAAGACACTGTTTGACAGAACAGTCCTTTAGAGAATTCAAATGAAGACAGTTGGTTCTGAGGCTTCTTTGGAAAACAAAAAACAAAAAAAACTTCTATCTAGGCAAAAGCTTATGAATGGTTATATAACAAGCAATTTAGCAAACACAAATTAGGTAATTGCAACGTACAATACTCTATGCTGGTTGCTGTGGTGGACTGAATAATGGTCTTTCAAATATGCTCATGCCCAAATAACCAGAACCTTACACCTTACCTTACATGTAAAAGGGACTTCACAGATGTGATTAAAGATTCTGAGATGGCAGATTATCCTGGATTACCTGATAGACCCAATGTAATCACAATAGTCCATATAAGAGGACCACAAAAAGAATTAGAGTGAGAGAAGGCACAAGGGTGATGAAAGAAGAGACTGGAGTGATGCACTCTGAACTGAGATGGAGGAAGAAACTATAAGGCACAGAGAGAGATGGCCATTAGAAGACAGAAAAGACAAGGAAATGGTTACTCTCCTCAGAGCCTCCAGAAGGAACTACTTCTGCTGACACACTGACTTTAGCCCAGCAAAAATAATTCCAGATTTCTAACATTCAGCATTATAAGAAAATTAATCTGTGCTGTTTTAAGCCACTGTTTGTGTAATTTATTAAAGCAGCAATAGGAAATTAGTACAGTTGCAAAACAAGAAACCCTTATATAAAGACACTACAATGGACTAGGCACTAAGATAAGAAACTTCTCAAGGCATAGTTCTTGCTTACACAGAAACTAGGAACTAGTTTCTAGGCAGGAACAAAGCTTCAGTGAGTTTATTATTTCCTCATCAATCGGGAAAATACTTCTACCTGAGACACAAAACATTTTCCGCTCCTTTGTTGACATAAGAATTTTATAAGCTTCAGACAATCTCAACATTCAGAGTAAAAAATCAGTGAACTCATTTGGTGGAGTCTTTTTGGTAGGTAATGCTTTTTAAGTATCAGATTGTTTCCAAAATCTTTCTAAGTCAAAATGCTTGGGGAAAAAGTGTCTGCATATAATTGGACTTAGATCAAAACTTGAATAAAATAAGCATTGCCAGATAAAGTGTTTTAAATTTAGGATACAAATAATATGATATATGTGGATAGTGATGTTCTTTATACAACATAAAAGATATTTGTAGTGGCACCTGGGTGGCTCAGTCAGTTGGGTGTCCGACTTCAGCTCAGGTCATGATCTCACTATCCATGAGTTCGAGCCCCACATCAGGCTTTCTGCTGATAGCTCAGAGCCTGGAGCCTGCTTTGGATTCTGTGTCTCGTTCTCTCCCTGCCCCTCCCCCCACTAGCACTCTGTGTCTCTCTCTCAAAAATAAAATAAAAACATAAAAAAAAATTTTAAAGATATTTGTTTGCTGAGTCCATCTGGATAAAAAGAAAACTTGCAGGCACTATGCAAAAATAGCAAATTTGAAAATACAAGCTAACAATAATGAAGACCTGTGGAGATTCTTAGTTGACTTTCTGTAATCTCTTCAATGGGAGAAACAATAGTGATGACCATACATTGTAATTTATAAAGTGGCAAGTAATCCAGAGAGAAGGATCTTTGAGGCAAAAGAAATCAGCAGCCATAAATGTTTTCTGTTTCCTATAAACCAGTGGCAACCTGGACAACTATATGGAAGTACCACCGAATGAGGCAGGCCCAATACTGAGAACTTACATGTACTTCAGTTACATACATGAGATACTGTATTAAAACTTTCTGATTTAATTGTGGTATTCCTGTTAGATATATCAGGGAGCAGATGTGCTTCTTATTAGGTCTATTCTGCAAATATATTTTTAAACACACAAAAAGAATCACTCATGTAAATATATTGGCTTAACAGCAGATTTTCATGCAACCCACTTAGGATGATCCATTCAATGTTTATCAACCCTACCAGAACATATGTTTCATAAGGGCAGGGACCTTGTCCATCTTACTCACCAATGAATTCCTAGAACCACACACAATGTCTCAAACATTGTAGGCTTCGAATAGGAGTATAAAATGTTATAACAACCATGTAAAACTGTTCGAAAACTTGTAAATTTAAACATACATCTACCTTATAACTAGGGAGTCTACTGGGTTTCTAGAGATGTGGGGCTTTCTGTTACAAAAAGAAAACAGTTTCAAAATAAAATAATGGAATAGAATAGAAAAATTAAAAAATAAAATAATAAAATAAAATACAGTCTCAAACTTACAGGGATGGCTGGTCACACTGCCTATAACTGAGCAATTCTGTTCTTTGAGACATACACAAGATAATTAAAGCATATGTCCATAAAATATGAACAATGTTCACAGCAGATTTATAATAGCAAGAAACTGGAAATGATCCAAATTTCCATCAATAGGGGAATGAATAAACAAATTGTGATGTATTCACACAATGAAAGAAATAAAAACTAATTTATGTACACTAACATATATAAATCTTAAAAACTGTACTGAGTTAAAGAAACTAGGTGCAAATGAGTATTACTCTTTAATTTTATTATGTGAAGATCAAGAACAAGCAAAATTAATCTCTGGTTATAAAAACCAAAACAATAATTGCCTTTAGATGGAGACAGTATTGACTAGAAGGTAAGAAAAAACATTCTGGAATAGTGAAAATATTTTGTTTTTGTATCTTGATGGTAGTAGTAGTACACACTTAATAAATGTACACACCTGTATACCTTTCTCTCTCTCTCTTTTCCATTAAGAAAGGTATATAGGTGTATACATTTCTCAAAACTCATTGAACAATAATACACTTAACATCAATTTACCTTATATAAATTATATCTCAAAAAGTAAGTCACAGTTAAAACTGTAATTACAGGGGCACCTGGGAGGATCAGTCAGTTAAGCATCCAACTCTTGGTTTCAGCTCAAGTCATCTCTTAGTTCGTGGGATCAAGCCCCACATTGGGTTCTGCACTGACAGCACAGAACCTGCTTGAGATTCTCTCTCCCTCTCCCTCTTCCTCTCTCTCAAAATAAATAAAAACTTTTAAAAAAAATTATAATCACAATATTAACAGAATAATAGAAAAAAATCCTTTGATTAAATAGATGCAGAGGAAGCAACTGAAAAAGTTCAACACCCATTTATTTTTTTTTTAATCTCTGAAACCTAGGAGTAGATTTCTGAAGATGATAAATGACACCTACAAAGAATTTTTTAATTATGCACAATGTCAAAATGTTAAAAACATTTTATAGTGAAATCAGGAATGAGACAAAGGTCTCCACTATCTCTATCTGTCCAACATTGTAATGGATATCTCACTAGTGCATTAAAGCATAATAAGGAAATAAAGGTCATAGAGATTTTCAAAGAAATATATAAAATTGTCATTAAAGAAAAATTCTGACAAATTTATCTTCAAAATACAGTTGACCCTTGAACAACACAAGGGTTGAGGCACCAATTCCCCACACAGTCAAAAATCCACATATAACTTTTTGACTCTCTGAAAACTTAACTGCTAATAGCCTATTGTTGACTGGAAGCCTTACTGATAACATAAACAGTTGATTAACACATTTGTATGTTATAGGTATTATAGACTACATTTTTACAATAAAGTACACTACATTTTAAAATTTTTATTTTAAAAAAATCATAAGGAAGAGAAAATATATGTACAGTACTGTATTTATTTTAAAAATTTGGGGCATCTGGGTGGCTCAGTCAGATAAGAGTCCGACTCTCGGTTTTGGCTCAGGTCATGATCTCATGATTTCATAAGTTCAAGCCCCACATTGGGGTCTGTGATGACACTGTGGACCCTGCTTGGGATTCTCTCTCTCTCTCTCTGCCCCTCCCCCATTCATGCTGTGTCTGTCTCTCTCAAGATAAACTTAAAAAAAAATTTTTTAATCCATGTATAAGTGGACCTATATACTTCCAACTCATGTTCAAGGGTCAACAATATATGCAGAATACTGACAGATCTCTACTTCCAAACAAAATAGAGTAACAGGGCCCATATTTACTCGCTAACCTGAAACAACTAAAACTCTGGGCAAAAAAGAAATGGAACAACATCTTTTCAAGGCATTAGAAAAGGCAATAAAGAACAGTGATCCTTAAAACCAGAGATACAGACAAAATCTTAAAAGAGACAGAGGAAAAAAAGACACATTACACATAGGGGAACAAAAATTAAGAATGACAGCAGACTTCTCATCAGAAATAATGTGAAGTCAGAAGACAGTACACAACATCTTTGAAAACCTAAAAGAAAAAAATGTTAACCTAGAATTCAATACCCAAAAATATCTTTCAAAAATATAGTTGAAAAAAAGGACATACAAAGGCTGAAAGAATTCATCACCTACAGAACCACACAATAAGATATGTTAAAGGAAAGCCAATAGCAGCTACATGTAAAGGAATGAAATTGGACTACTTTCTTATACCATACTCAAAAATAAACTCAAAATGGATTCAAGACCTAAATGTAAGACCTGAAACCATAAAACTACTAAAATAAAACATAAGCAGTAATTTCTTGGACATAAGCCTTACCAATAATTTTCTGGATTTGTTTCCTCAGGCAGGAAAACAAAAGCAAAAATTAATAAGTGGGATTATATCAAACTAAAAAATTTTTACACCAAGGACATCAGCAACAAAACAAAAAGGCAACCTACTGAATGGAAGAAAATATTTGCAAATAATACTTCAATAAAAGGTTAATATACAAAATGCATAAAGAATTCATACAACCCAACACCAAAAAAAAAAAAAAAAAAACACCCAAATAATCCAGTTAAAAAATGGTCAGAGGACCTGAATAGACATTTTTCCAAAGAAGACATACAGATGACCAGCAGACACCTGAAAAGATTCTCAACATCCCTCATCATCAGGAAAACGCAAATCAAAACCACAATGAGATATCACCTTATACCAGTCAGAATGGCTAGTATCAAAAAGACAAGAAATAACAAGTGTTAGTGAGGATGAAGAGGAAGAGAACTCTTGTGGGAATGTAAATTGATGCAGACCCTATGGAAAACAGTATGGAGGTTTCTCAAAACATTAAAAGTAGAAATACTATACAACACAAAAATTCCACTTCAGAGTATTTATCCAAAGAAAACAAAAAAACTAATTCAAAAAGATATTTGCACCCCTATGGTTGTTATAGCATTATACACAATAGCCAAGATACGTAACCCAAGACTTCATCCATAGATGGATGGATAAAGAACACACACACCCCACTGGAATATTACTCAGCCATGAATAAGAATGAAACCTCACCATTTGAGACAACATGGATAGACCTAAAGGGTATTATGCTAAGTGAAATAAGTCAGACACAAAAGGACAAATGCTACATGATTTCATTTAGATATGGTATCTAAAAAAAACAAAAAAATAAGAGAAATGAACATGCCAACAACAACAACAAAAAAAACAACAACAGATTCACACATAAGAGAACAAATTGGTGGTTGCCAGAGGGAAGAGGGGAAGAGGGTAAAGGGATGGGCAAAATAGGACAAAGAGATAAAAATGTACAAGCTTCTCGTTATAAGTCATGGGGATGAAACATACAGCATAGGGCATATAGTCAGTAATGTTAAAATAATTCTTTATGATGACAGATGGTAACTATACTTATTGCAGTGAGCATTTCATAATGTATATAATTGTCAAATCATTATGGTGTACACCTGAAACCAATATATTTATCGCATGTCAAATGCACTTCAATACGGAGGTCCAACAGGCAAAAGGAAAATGATACCATAGAGAAATATGGACCTACAGATAGAATGAATAGCACTAGCAATGGTGACTACATGAGTAAATATAAAAGAGTTTTTTATTTTTCAAACTGTATGCCGAATCCGACTCTATCTCTCGACTTCCTGTGCTACCTACCACCCTAATCCAGACTACCATTTTATCTCCCATGGAGTTTTATAATAACTTCCTAAACTTTCTTTCCTATGCTTCTACTTTATAATCTCAAAAGAGGAACCAGAGTGACTCATTCAAAACTTAAGTCTGATCATGTGACTTTTATGTTAAAATATCCCAGCAGTTTCCAGGTTTTGTTTTGTTTTTTTTTTCAGGTAAAAACCAATGTCCTTTCAAAGATCTTTAACACTCTAGCTCAACTACCTGTCTGATCTCATCTCCTACCACACTCTCCTCCACATTCTCTAGCCACAGTGGCCTTCTTGTTGCCCCAAAAAAGACAATCACACTTCTGCCTTCAAGGTTTTTATATTTGTTGTTTCCTATGCCTAGGAATAAGAAAGAAGCCCAAAATAAATACTAAACATCAAAAGCACAATATGTGAATATGATAATACTCAGCGATTCTAATTTAGGCCCATATAGTATTAGGAAGTAAATCACTTTTTAATAATATGATTAAAGCTGATAGGAGACAAACAAAATGTATATATTTTATTTATTGTTTATTCTGAAATTTTCCTGTCCTGTAATTGACACTGTCACACAAATAGAAATATATGGGCAAGAGTCTTAATTAGGGGTTTCATCAAGAATAGATATCCTGGGGATTCTGGGAAGATGGCGGCGTAGGAGGACGCTGGGCTCACCGCGCGTCCTGCTGATCACGTAGATTCCACCTACACCTGCCTAAATAACCCAGAAAACCGCCAGAGGATTAGCAGAACAGAGTCACCGGACCCAAGTGCAGACGAGAGGCCCACAGAAGAGGGTAGGAAGGGCGGCGAGGCGGTGCGCGCTCCACGGACTGGCGGGAGGGAGCCGGGGCGGAGGGGCGGCTCGCCGGCCAAGCAGAGCCCCCGAGTCCGGCTTGCAAAAGCGGAGGGGCCTGACGGACTGTGTTCAGACAGCAAGCGCGACTTAGCAAGCGCGACTTAGCGTCTGGGAGGTCATAAGTTAACAGCTCTGCTCGGAAAGCGGGAAGGCTGGAGGACAAAGGGAGGGTGAGCTGCGGAGCCCCCGGACGACAGAGCTCAGTTTGGCGGGGAACAAAGGCGCTAGCCAGCGCCATCTCCCCCGCCCATCCCCCAGCCAAAATCCCAAAGGGAACCGGCTCCGGCCAGGGAAATTGCTCGCTCCGCGCGAACACCCAACTCTGTGCTTCTGCGGAGCCAAACCTCCGGCAGCGATTTGACTCCCTCCGGCTGCCACAGGGCCCCTCCTGAAGTGGATCACCTAAGGAGAAGCGAGCTAAGCCTGCCCCCCCTCCCGCCGTGCACCTTGCCTTCCCACCCCAGCTAATACGCCAGATCCCCAGCATCACAAGCCTGGCAGTGTGCAAGTAGCCCAGAAGGGCCACGCCACTCCACAGTGAATCCCGCCCCTAGGAGAGGGGAAGAGAAGGCACACACCAGTCTGACTGTGGCCCCAGCGGTGGGCTGGGGGCAGACATCAGGTCGGACTGCGGCCCCGCCCACCAACTCCAGTTATACACCACAGCACAGGGGAAGTGCCCTGCAGGCCCTCACCACACCAGGGACTATCCAAAATGACCAAGCGGAAGAATTCCCCTCAGAAGAATCTCCAGGAAATAACAACAGCTAATGAGCTGATCAAAAAGGATTTAAATAATATAACAGAAAGTGAATTTAGAATAATAGTCATAAAATTAATCGCTGGGCTGGAAAACAGCATACAGGACAGCAGAGAATCTCTTGCTACAGACATCAGGGGACTAAGGAACAGTCACGAGGAGCTGAAAAACGCTTTAAAGGAAATGGAAAACAAAATGCAAACCACCACGGCTCGGATGGAAGAGGCAGAGGAGAGAATAGGTGAACTAGAAGATAAAGTTATGGAAAAAGAGGAAGCTGAGAAAAAGAGAGATAAAAAAATCCAGGAGTATGAGGGGAAAATTAGAGAATTAAGTGATACACTAAAAAGAAATAATATACGCATAATTGGTATCCCAGAGGAGGAAGAGAGAGGGAAAGGTGCTGAAGGGGTACTTGAAGAAATCATAGCTGAGAACTTCCCTGAACTGGGGAAGGAAAAAGGCATTGAAATCCAAGAGGCACAGAGAACTCCCTTCAGACGTAACTTGAATCGATCTTCTGCACGACATATCATAGTGAAACTGGCAAAATACAAGGATAAAGAGAAAATTCTGAAAGCAGCAAGGGGTAAACGTGCCCTCACATATAAAGGGAGACCTATAAGACTCGTGACTGATCTCTCTTTTGAAACTTGGCAGGCCAGAAAGAATTGGCACGAGATTTTCAGGGTGCTAGATAGCAAAAATATGCAGCCCAGAATCCTTTATCCAGCAAGTCTGTCATTTAGAATAGAAGGAGAGATAAAGGTCTTCCCAAACAAACAAAAACTGAAGGAATTTGTCACCACTAAACCAGCCTCACAAGAGATCCTAAGGGGGACCCTGTGAGACAAAGTACCAGAGACATCACTACAAGCATAAAACATACAGACATCACAATGACTCTAAACCCGTATCTTTCTATAATAACACTGAATGTAAACGGATTAAATGCGCCAACCAAAAGACATAGGGTATCAGAATGGATAAAAAAACAAGACCCATCTATTTGCTGTCTACAAGAGACTCATTTTAGACCTGAGGACACCTTTAGATTCAGAGTGAGGGGATGGAGAACTATTTATCATGCTACTGGAAGCCAGAAGAAAGCTGGAGTAGCCATACTTATATCAGACAAACTAGACTTTAAATTAAAGGCTGTAACAAGAGATGAAGAAGGACATTATATAATAGTTACAGGGTCTATCCATCAGGAAGAGCTAACAATTATAAATGTCTATGCGCCGAATACCGGAGCCCCCAAATATATAAAACAATTACTCATAAACAGAAGCAACCTTATTGATAAGAATGTGGTAATTGCAGGGGACTTTAACACCCCACTTACAGAAATGGATAGATCATCTAGACACACAGTCAATAAAGAAACAAGGGCCCTGAATGAGACACTGGATCAGATGGACTTGACAGATATATTTAGAACTCTGCATCCCAAAGCAACAGAATATACTTTCTTCTCGAGTGCACATGGAACATTCTCCAAGATAGATCATATACTGGGTCACAAAACAGCCCTTCATAAGTTTACAAGAATTGAAATTATACCATGCATACTTTCAGACCACAATGCTATGAAGCTTGAAATCAACCACAGGAAAAAGTCTGGAAAACCTCCAAAAGCATGGAGGTTAAAGAACACCCTACTAACGAATGAGTGGGTCAACCAGGCAATTAGAGAAGAAATCAAAAAATATATGGAAACAAACGAAAATGAAAATACAACAATCCAAACGCTTTGGGACGCAGCGAAGGCAGTCCTGAGAGGAAAATACATTGCAATCCAGGCCTATCTCAAGAAACAAGAAAAATCCCAAATACAAAATCTAACAGCACACCTAAAGGAAATAGAAGCAGAACAGCAAAGGCAGCCTAAACCCAGCAGAAGAAGAGAAATAATAAAGATCAGAGCAGAAATAAACAATATAGAATCTAAAAAAACTGTAGAGCAGATCAACGAAACCAAGAGTTGGTTTTTTGAAAAAATAAACAAAATTGACAAACCTCTAGCCAGGCTTCTCAAAAAGAAAAGGGAGATGACCCAAATAGATAAAATCATGAATGAAAATGGAATTATTACAACCAATCCCTCAGAGATACAAACAATTATCAGGGAATACTATGAAAAATTATATGCCAACAAATTGGACAACCTGGAAGAAATGGACAAATTCCTAAACACCCACACTCTTCCAAAACTCAATCAGGAGGAAATAGAAAGCTTGAACAGACCCATAACCAGCGAAGAAATTGAATCGGTTATCAAAAATCTCCCAACAAATAAGAGTCCAGGACCAGATGGCTTCCCAGGGGAGTTCTACCAGACGTTTAAAGCAGAGATAATACCTATCCTTCTCAAGCTATTCCAAGAAATAGAAAGGGAAGGAAAACTTCCAGACTCATTCTATGAAGCCAGTATTACTTTGATTCCTAAACCAGACAGAGACCCAGTAAAAAAAGAGAACTACAGGCCAATATCCCTGATGAATATGGATGCAAAAATTCTCAATAAGATACTAGCAAATCGAATTCAACAGCATATAAAAAGAATTATTCACCATGATCAAGTGGGATTCATTCCTGGGATGCAGGGCTGGTTCAACATTCGCAAATCAATCAACGTGATACATCACATTAACAAAAAAAAAGAGAAGAACCATATGATCCTGTCAATCGATGCAGAAAAGGCCTTTGACAAAATCCAGCACCCTTTCTTAATAAAAACCCTTGAGAAAGTCGGGATAGAAGGAACATACTTAAAGATCATAAAAGCCATTTATGAAAAGCCCACAGCTAACATCATCCTCAACGGGGAAAAACTGAGAGCTTTTTCCCTGAGATCAGGAACACGACAGGGATGCCCACTCTCACCGTTGTTGTTTAACATAGTGCTGGAAGTTCTAGCATCAGCAATCAGACAACAAAAGGAAATCAAAGGCATCAAAATTGGCAAAGATGAAGTCAAGCTTTCGCTTTTTGCAGATGACATGATATTATACATGGAAAATCCGATAGACTCCACCAAAAGTCTGCTAGAACTGATACATGAATTCAGCAAAGTTGCAGGATACAAAATCAATGTCCAGAAATCAGTTGCATTCTTATACACTAACAATGAAGCAACAGAAAGACAAATAAAGAAACTGATCCCATTTACAATTGCACCAAGAAGCATAAAATACCTAGGAATAAATCTAACCAAAGATGTAAAGGATCTGTATGCTGAAAACTATAGAAAGCTTATGAAGGCAATTGAAGAAGATTTAAAGAAATGGAAAGACATTCCCTGCTCATGGATTGGAAAAATAAATATTGTCAAAATGTCAATACTACCCAAAGCTATCTACACATTCAATGCAATCCCAATCAAAATTGCACCAGCATTCTTCTCGAAACTAGAACAAGCAATCCTAAAATTCATATGGAACCACAAAAGGCCCCGAATAGCCAAAGGAATTTTGAAGAAGAAGACCAAAGCAGGAGGCATCACAATCCCAGACTTTAGCCTCTACTACAAAGCTGTCATCATCAAGACAGCATGGTATTGGCACAAAAACAGACACACAGACCAATGGAATAGAATAGAAACCCCAGAACTAGACCCACAAACATATGGCCAACTCATCTTTGACAAAGCAGGAAAGAACATCCAATGGAAAAAAGACAGCCTCTTTAACAAATGGTGCTGGGAGAACTGGACAGCAACATGCAGAAGGTTGAAACTAGACCACTTTCTCACACCATTTACAAAAATAAACTCAAAATGGATAAAGGACCTAAATGTGAGACAGGAAACCATCAGAACCTTAGAGGAGAAAGCAGGAAAAGACCTCTCTGACCTCAGCTGTAGCAATCTCTTACTCGACACATCCCCAAAGGCAAGGGAATTAAAAGCAAAAGTGAATTACTGGGACCTTATGAAGATAAAAAGCTTCTGCACAGCAAAGGAAACAACCAACAAAACTAAAAGGCAACCAACGGAATGGGAAAAGATATTTGCAAATGACATATCGGACAAAGGGCTAGTATCTAAAATCTATAAAGAGCTCACCAAACTCCACACACGAAAAACAAATAACCCAGTGAAGAAATGGGCAGAAAACATGAATAGACACTTCTCTAAAGAAGACATCCAGATGGCCAACAGGCACATGAAAAGATGTTCAGCGTCGCTCCTTATCAGGGAAATACAAATCAAAACCACACTCAGGTATCACCTCACGCCAGTCAGAGTGGCCAAAATGAACAAATCAGGAGACTATAGATGCTGGAGAGGATGTGGAGAAACGGGAACCCTCTTGCACTGTTGGTGGGAATGCAAATTGGTGCAGCCGCTCTGGAAAGCAGTGTGGAGGTTTCTCAGAAAATTAAAAATAGACCTACCCTATGACCCAGCAATAGCACTGCTAGGAATCTACCCAAGGGATACAGGAGTACTGATGCATAGGGGCACTTGTACCCCAATGTTCATAGCAGCACTCTCAACAATAGCCAAATTATGGAAAGAGCCTAAATGTCCATCAACTGATGAATGGATAAAGAAATTGTGGTTTATATACACAATGGAATACTACGTGGCAATGAGAAAAAATGAAATATGGCCTTTTGTAGCAACGTGGATGGAACTGGAGAGTGTGATGCTAAGTGAAATAAGCCATACAGAGAAAGACAGATACCATATGGTTTCACTCTTATGTGGATCCTGAGAAACTTAACAGGAACCCATGGGGGAGGGGAAGGAAAAAAAAAAAAAAAAAAAAGGACGTTAGAGTGGGAGAGAGCCAAAGCATAAGAGACTGTTAAAAACTGAGAACAAACTGAGGGTTGATGGGGGGTGGGAGGGAGGGGAGGGTGGGTGATGGGTATTGAGGAGGGCACCTTTTGGGATGAGCACTGGGTGTTGTATGGAAACCAATTTGTCAATAAACTTCATATAAAAAAAAAAAAAAAGAATAGATATCCAAATGGACAACAAACATATGAAAAGGTAATAAACTTTATTCATTGTAAAGGAAATTCAAAACAAAATTCAGTGAGATATAATCATACCCACATTAGAGTAACTATTATTTTTTTTTCAACATTTATTTATTTTTGGGACAGAGAGAGACAGAGCATGAATGGGGGAGGGGCAGAGAGAGAGGGAGACACAGAATCGGAAACAGGCTCCAGGCTCTGAGCCATCAGCGCAGAGCCTGACGCGGGGCTCGAACTCACGGACCGCGAGATCGTGACCTGGCTGAAGTTGGACGCTTAACCGACTGCGCCACCCAGGCGCCCCAGAGTAACTATTATTAATAAGACTTGTAATGCTTTCAAGGGTGTGGACCAACTGGAATTCACATATATTGCTGACAATACTGTAAATTGGTACACTTTGGAAAAGAGTTTGTCATTTAATCCCACAGTTTAATTTATGCAAAACCCATAAACCAGCAATTTTACCCCAGAACTCCCCATGAATAATACTGCAACAGTAAATAATTCCCCAAATCCCAGCAGTTTCACAGACATGTAACCTGTGCAACTTCATAGCGTCTTGAACTTAGAAGGCCACCATGCTTAGTTTATTGCTCAGTTGCAACTGTCTTGAAATTCTTAATAAATGTTAAGCAAGGGACCCCACATTATCACTCTGCATGGTCCCCACAAATCATGCATGTGGTCCTGTTTCTAGGCATAACATTAATAAAAATGTGTGCACGTGAGTACCAAGGGACACATACAAGGATATTCATAGCAAATAAACTAGAAACAATTTACATTTTTAACAATAGACTGGATAAATTGTAGGACAATCATACCATGAAATACTACACAAAAATGAAAATAAGAAGTATAGCAGCTACACAAATTAGTCTCAAGTGATGTGAAGAGAAACAAGCAATGCACGTTAGAATATCTTCTATAAGCTCCCATTTATTTGATATACACAAATAAGTAAAACTAATATATAGTCTTAAAAGTCAGGGTGGTGGTTATTTAGGGAGAGAAAGGAAACAATAATTGTTGGGAGGATACTCAAGGAAGATTTCTGACGTCTGGCAACGTTCTATTAAACTTGATCAATGTTCAACATCTGGTAATGTCCTGTTAAACTTGACCTTTACCTCATCCTATATACAATATCAATTTTTGTTCAGCAAAAATTAAAAAAAAAAGAAGAGAAAGAAGGAAAAAAACTTAAATTGATTTTTGTGCATGGTGTGAGGTAGGGATCAAGCTTTGCTTTTTTTTTTTTTTTTTCATTATGCCAATCAATAAAGGAAGCACTATCAGTTGAAAAGAATACTCTTTGCCCAGGGTTCTGCAATGCCAAGTTTTGCCATAAATCAAGTCTTCACAGGTGTTCAGTTCTATTCCTAGGTTCTCTGTTCTATTCCACTAGTCTATTTACCTATCCTTGTACCAACACTATATGTCTTCATTAGTATAGTTTTTAAATTAGTCTTCATACCCAGTAGAATAAGTTCTACAAATTTATCCTTTTTTCAAAGAATTGTGGTTTTACAGGCCCTTTGTATTTTTCATACATATTTTAGAGTCAACTTGCCAATTTCATACACACATACATGTGCACACCTTTGTTGAGAGGTAGTTTGCAAGTTGTCACATCTTTTCTTCCCACGTTGACAAATTTAGAAGCATATAGCTAGCTGGAGCTTCCCTCCATCTAGGTACTTGAGTGAGGTCAATGTAAAGAAGCACCCATGCTTCCACCCTCCAACACATCATAAACACGTGTTATGAGCAAAAAACCAAACCTTTGCTATTTGAAATTACTGGAATTTAGGCAATTTTTAATTACCACAGCATTACCAGCTGATCTAGCTAGCATAAAAAATCTATCCAATGACCATTACCATTACTATTGTCTACTTAAATCCAACCACAAAATATCTACATTTTTATCTTCCTCACCTGCCACAAGAATTGAATCACAGTGCATCTAATATTAATTTGATAGAGAAACAGTCCATTTTATTTTTCTAGAATGATTCTCAATCATTCAATTTTGATTCTAGAATTCAAAATTCCCTGTAGTTCCAGTATTCTTGACTTTGGTAAACAAGTCTACTCATGCTCTTCATACCTCTTACAATATTAATAACTATCATCATGTCCCCCCTTTACCTTTTCAATACTCTATTAAATTATCTTAATCTCAGGTGCACCTCTACATATAAAATCTTCCATTCCTTTAGGAAGGAATTAGGTCTAGCTTTAGGTCTAGCTTTTCCAGAGCCACACATGCAATTATGCATTTATGCTCCCAGACAAGGAGATGAGGTGGACTTTGTCTACTAGTCAAGTAATGCATCCTCACATGAGACTGGCAGGAGGACTATGATCCATTTTCTTTACATACATTTACCACCTTCTCTTTAAGCCAAGTACCCTAAGGGGTAGAGTTGTTCAGAGAGTGTGATTTTCTAATGGGTACATTCAATCTAGCAGAGTCCCTGAGTTTGCCTATCTTTAAAGTTGGCTTTGGTTCTGCTTTGTTTTAGCTACAATTCTCACACTTCCTTTTTGCAACTCAACAGTTCATTGCCAAGATGATTTTCCTGAGTCTATTTGCCTGAGGCTATGTGCCACATGCAGTAAAACTGCTCTGTCCCTCTGTTCATTACACAACTCTGATGCTCTGATACACTACCATTTTTAACCCATTCACTTGGACTCAGTTATATTACAATTTCCTAAATCCCTTCAGTGGAAAGGATTGGGGGGCAAGTCTCTTCAGAGACTTCCTGCCCTCCCTTACTGCCATGATATATAAATAAATTTTAAAAATTAGACCAAGATTTCCTAGAAATACAATAATTAAAATAACTCTTAAAATAAGGTGTTCTTTACTTAATATTCAGTAAAATAATTTATTAAAAACTACTGCAATTATTTTAAAGTGCCAAGAGCATGAAATCATATAGTCGTTTTAAATATAAGACGCATATATAATTTTTTTTTACATTTATTTTTGAGAAACAGAGTGAGACAAAACATGAGTGAGGGAGGGGCAGAGAGAGAAGGAGACACAAAATCTGAAGCAGGCTCCAGGCTCTGAGCAAGCAGCCAGCACAGAGCCTGATGTGGGGCTCGAACCCACAAACTGTGAGATCATGACCTGAGCTGAAGCCAGACGCTCAACCGACTGAGCCACCCAGGCGCTCCAGAAACATATTTATACTTCTTACTGGGGTGGCTGGGTGGCTCAATCAGTGAAACAAAGTTTGAAACTGTCTTTGACAGAAAGAAAAGTAGGAGTGGGCATCTGTGAAAGCATGAAAGTACAATAAAGTGAGCCTGTTACTGAATCAGGTTTCATGGGGCCAGAGGAATAAGGCAAGACACACACTGAGAGACAAAATTAGAAAGGAAGACTTCTTCCTCCCCCTGGAGTTGATAACAGTAACATATTAATCTTTGAATGGATTATATTTAATGTCACAATAACCCTATGATGAAGATGCTAACATTTTCCCTATTTTATAGATGATAGATGATGGATGAATAAACTAAGGAACAGAAATGTTCATCAACTTTCCCAAAGCCACAAAGGTAGAATTTTGAAAGACCTGGCATAACAAACCCAGGTCTTCTGGGTTCTGATGCCAGAACCTGGGTATTTATCTACTGTATTCCACCTACTGCATCCAAGAAGAGATCCAATAAAAGAAAGAAAACCATTTTATTATAATTTGTACAGAATAAGAGGAGATTTTTGAATGTCATAATCTCTAACATTCTTAGGTTCTCACTTACATGGCCCTTTACGTAACACAGTATATGAAAGAAAAAGTGCTCCTAAGTATGGAATATAAGCACAAGTTAAAAAACAAAGTAATGTGGGGCGCCTGGGTGGCGCAGTCGGTTAAGCGTCCGACTTCAGCCAGGTCACGATCTCGCGGTCCGGGAGTTCGAGCCCCGCGTCAGGCTCTGGGCTGATGGCTCAGAGCCTGGAGCCTGTTTCCGATTCTGTGTCTCCCTCTCTCTCTGCCCCTCCCCCGTTCATGCTCTGTCTCTCTCTGTCCCAAAAATAAATAAACGTTGAAAAAAAATTTAAAAAAAAAAAAAAAAAAAAAAAAAAAAAAAAAAGTAATGTTTAGTGTACTTTTCCACTGTTACTATTTCTTCAAAGATTGAAACACCCGAAAAGTGAAAGCCCTGAACGTTAGTGGCATTATCAGAGTGTCCTGGAAGATTTTCCTACACTAGTTTCCCTGTCTTTATCCCACATGAGAAACAGGCAGGCTTCAGGCTTAGTGATTCTGCCACAAATCACCTGCTGCCATCCTCTATGCCGTCTTGTAGAAATTCTCATTCAGAAATACTATGTATTCATTTGTTTTTATATCCCATTCCTCCACATTTAAACAGAAACAGTTACAGGCTGAAGTTACATGAGCATCATAAACTAGACAATGATACTCATAAGGAATGGTCTACAGATGAAACAGATCATAATTTCCAGTGCAGTAATATTCAGATAGGCAGTACTGCCATACCCCAGCCCATTTCTTTTTAACCTGGCATGTCAATACCACTTTTGGATAAGAATACTCTTCCCATTTTAAAGAGAAAAAAGGTAAACATTCTTTTATATACCAATGACCCTATTATGGAGGGTCCTTAGCATATAACTGACCCCAGTAATTAATTTCTGTCAGAAATAAAATACATCATTTTAATGTCCCACATCTCTTCCCAACTTTCTTTAAGCTAAAGGTTTCACAGGGAAAAATAAATCAATTCATTTTGTTATTTAGAATGTATATTTTATAACCAGGTTATCTTGGAATATATAAAAATAAATTGCATGGCACAACTTCAGAGATGCCCAAAGTGCCTTACTGTGATTTTACTTTTAACTGGTTAGGGTGTGATTTTGGTTTCACTTGTTTTGGAGTAGAGGTTACAGCAAAGTTGTTATTCATGGCCAGAGATGGTAGGAGAAGGGGAGTAGATCATAGGGAGCTGTGTAGACTATGCTAAGGAATTTTTACTTTTTTGTCTGCTTTGCAGTGTGGTACTATAGAGTGTTTAGCTGGGTTTTATAAGGGTAAAAATGAGAATCATTCAAGACACTGTAGATATTATAAACATTATAGTATCACACACATCACTCTGTTTTTACTTTTGTGAAAATCACATCAAGTACATAGAGGTTTGCTTTTAATAATATGTGTTGAGTAAACTGCATGAATGAAAAGAGATATTTTTTGAATTTCGTATTTTAAAAGTTTGAATGTGGAAAAACTAAAACTTTCATACACTGATGGAAGGATTATGCAATGGTGAAACTATTTAGAAAACAATTTAGCAGCTCCTTAAAAAGTTAAACATAGACAGGGGGACCAAGGGGACCAGGGGGACTCAGTCGGCTGAGCGTCCGACTTCGGCTCAGGTCATGATCTCATGGTTTGTGAGTTTGTTCAAGCCCCAGGTCGGGCTCTGTGCTGACAGCTCAGAGCCTGGAGCCTACTTTGGATCCTGTGTCTCCTTCTCTCTGCCCCTCTCCTGCTTACATTCTGTCTCTCTCTCTCTCAAAAATAAACATTTTTTAAAAATTTTTAAATAAAAAGTTAAACATAGACTTACCATGTGAATCAGCTATTCCACTCCTAGGAATATATCCAAGAGAAAAGGAAACATAAGTTTCCACAAAAATTCTGTCTAAGAATGCTCGTAGCATCATCAATCCATAATAGCCAAAATGTGGGAACTACCCAAATTTCCATCAACTGATGAATGGATAAATAAAATGTAGCATATCATCATCATCAAGTATTATTTGGCCATAAAATGAAATAAAGAACTGATACAGGATACAACATGAGTAAACCTTGAAAACATTATCTTAAGTAAAAGAGGCCTGTCACAAAAGGCTACATATTATAAGGCTCCATCTATATGAAATGTTCAGAATGGGCAAATCTACTAAGACAGAAAGTATATTAACAGTTTCCAGGGGCTGGGCTCAGAGGAAAGTGAGGAATGCATGCTAATGGGTATAGTAATTATTTGGGGGGTTATAAAAATATTCTGGAATTAGATAGTGATGATGACCACACCTCTGTGAATATATTGAAATCACTGAATTGAACACTTTAAAAAGATTAATCTTAAAGCTGTTACCCCAAAAATAATCATTAAAAAGAGTTTGGTATGCCTGTAGCACAGGGGTTATAAGTGAGAAAGCAAGAAAGATAGGTTGGGACTCTATTATAAAAAGAACAATTACTCTAATGTGCCATCCCAAGAAGTTTTTTACTTCATCTTATGGTGGAAAGCAATGAAATAAATATTCACAACTGATTCAAAAAGATAAATTATCTTTTTGATATGAGACCACTGCTAACCTAAGTAGAAATGATGTAACTAATATTTATATATGTATGACTTTAAATTACAATGTGGGACTTTCATTTACATATTGGACTGTTTCTCTCATTCTTAATGACCTCACAGAATTTAGAACTAAAAAGTATACAGAAATAATTCAGACCAATTTCCTCATTTAACTGGACCTAGAAAATTAACTTACTTGTCCAATGTCATATTGCTAATGGGCATCACTGTTCATAAATATGTTTTATCCTTAACTAATATTTGTTATTATAATATATACCAATGGGTTATATGAAAATTGGATGAGTAAATGACTTAGAAAATATCCATCAAAGTCTTTGAGATGGTTTATAAAACTACTACTGATTTGACATTTGCAATGAAACAATTAGTAGAGTAAGTATAAAAAATATGCATATTTGAATTCATAGAAAATTACTTTGAAGGATTAAAATCTAATCTATCACTCTCTATTCACTAAAAAAGTGACCATGTCAGCCAAATTCGGCATTATGAATTCAGCACCCCTTTACTTCTATCTCTCCCATTGTTTTGTAATTATTCCATATCTCCTAATATTAGGCTTCTTGTTGAATTACTAATAAAATCCAAGAAATGCCTGAAAAATTTAATTCAGATGTAAACGGAACTATTTGGGTTGTTTCTGTCTCTGCTTTTAAAAAATCATAATATGAAACAGTGTGCTGTTACTGAAAGCCCCACAGACTTCTCAGCTTGATACCTGAAGTAATTTAGGTGACCAAGAGGAAAAAAATCTGTGACTGCTTTACAGCTAATTTATTTACAACAACCTCAGAATTGAGAAAACCCACCCACACATGTATGCCCACAGAGAAAGAGAAATAAATTATATTCAAAACAGCAGCTATTTTTTATCCTGCTGGTGCTTTCATTTCATTTCTTTTTCCTTTCCATTCTCCTCATTTTAACTTCAATAAGATTTTAAATTTACTTCAGAGTGCAACCTAACTAGGAATTACCCCAAAAGAAATGAGCCACCACCTCCATTGTTAAGCCATTTCCTGGAAATACATTATGTTGAAGAACATCCCCACAGACAGACACGAAATTGTGTGTACAAACTGACTTGCAACCAAATAGAATGATACCTATGTATTTGATGAGTCAATGAACCAAACAAAGTCCTATGAAGCTAAAATTGAATAAAATAAAAAATTTTAGTTTGTTGGAAAGGAAATACATGAGTGAGACTTCATTTTTGAAAGTAAATACTCACATCTTCAATATCAGCTTTTTTTTCCTTTGTAAGTTTGCATAATATATGACAACATGTAAAGTTGGAGGAAAACTGACTTATTACCTCTGAGTTTCAGAGTAGTATTTAAAGTTCTCAAAGATCTATTTTAGATCTTAAATTCTATAATTCTATGATTCTTTATTCTTCCTTTCTGTGTCATAGCACAATCATTTGACATGACATTTCATAACCAAAAATGTCAAAGTAAATCATTTCAACACTGAATTATTGTTTTAAAGAGTAAAAGCCAGTACCAGCCCAAGGATATTTAGTAAGAAATGAAAATAGTCAAATTTATGTCAGAACATATAAGATATATGGTACATATGTGTTTGTGTATGTGTAAATTTAAATGTTTACAAGAATATCCATCCAAATGTTACTATCTCTAGGTAATATGACTGCTAAGTATAGCTATAAATGATTCACTCTCTTCCTATGCTTTTCTATATCTGAACATTTCACAATAAAAAAATATATTTTATAAGTATGGAAAAAAAGCATTTCCCATCTAAAATATAAAAAAGACTAAAAAAAGAAGGTAGTATAAGGGAGTGTGTCATCTTTGGTGAGTATTTCCACTAACACCAAGATTTATCTTGTCCATGAGACAGAGACAGTCAATAATGTGGTTAAACTTGACAGTGTCTCTTGGATTAGCTAGACAGGTTACGGATAAAGGGCAAAAGCAAATGAGTATCTGTCTGACCTTCTAAGTTCTGTCAGGTTGTCTGGCACACTGACAAATAAAGGAACAAAAGAAGTTCCTTAGAGTCATGTTTAGAGATGTAAGTGGATCAGCTAGACGGCCCATTGAGGTAGAATCAATCAAAGCTGGAACATATATGTGAAAGTCTTCCTACCAAGAGTGGCAACTGACTGGTTTGGACAAGGTAAATCACATACCTAATATTCTGCATCATAAGAGGCCTCCTCCTATTTATGAAATAAATATAAACATTTATGAAAAGCTTCCTATTTATGAAAAAAAAAAAAACTCCATCTTAGAGCTCAAGACAATGGCAAGAATGTTCATCACTGCTAAGTGCTATAAATGGAAAAGAAAAGTCTCCTGTCAGAAATCAAAACTCCAATCCTGCACAACCCAAGAGCAGCAAGAATCCCAAACCAAGAAATTTTTAAAAACTGGCCTCAAAACAATGGGACTCCTGAAGTTCCAAAAAAAAGTAAATACAAAGATCATCTCTGGGGATATTTCCACAACACATATGACTCATATGGAAAAATAAGAGTCCTAATAAAGATTAACTCATAAAGTTTACAAATCATATGAGAACAAGATTCACCAAAATGGAGAGTCAATTGACATAACAAATAGGTAAAATAGCACTTCCTCCCAAAAAGAGAAAAATTTAGATAACAGAACAATCTGAGATTTTTAAAATAATTTTTTAGAATTATTTTAAAAGGTAAAAGAATAAATAGAAACATACCCAGAAAATAAACCATAATAAAGAGTTGATTTCTTAAAAATGGAACATCTAAAAATAAAACATATTATCAAAGTTTTAAAATCTCAATGTATAGAATAATGGGCAAATTAGATACAGGTGAAGAGAAAATCTTATTTGGGAAAATATACTTGAGAAACTTACCAAGAATGCAACACCATAGAGACACAGAAAATACAAATGAGAGAGAGTCATGAAGGATAGAATGAGAAAAGCAGTCATATGCCTATTTAAATAAAATTTCTGGAGCACCTGGTTGGCTCAGTTGGTTGAGTGTCCAACTCTTGATTTTGGCTTAGGTCATGATCTCACAGTTCACTGGATCAAGCTCCATGTTGGATTCCGCACTGACAGCATTGAGCCTGCTTGGGATTCTCTCTCTCCCTCTCCCTCTGACTCTCTCTCAAAATAAATAAATAACCATTTAAAAAATAAATTTAAAAAAAAAGTTCCAAGAGAGGGTAAGAAAAATAAAATATTAAAAAGATAATAGCTAAGAATTTGCCATAAATGATTTTTAAAATGATCAGATTCAGGAAGAAATGAATCCCATGGAAAAATTTAAAAAGAACTCTACACCTAGATATATTATTGATAAACAGCAGATAGTCAAAGACCAAAAAAAAAAAAAAAAAAAAGCTAACTGCAACCTCAGAGAAAAGAAGCATTTAATACAATAGAAAAAACAATAAAATGGAGAGTAGCTTAATTATTATTTCATTTATTCATAAATATTTATGGAATGCCAGGCACTGTTCTAGGTGCTAGAGATACACCAGTGAACAAAACAAAACAAACAACTTCTTGCTTTCATGTAGCATATATCCTGATGATAGGAACAGAATAATATTTACAAAGTACAAATATAAAATAAATATGAACTCAGAATTCTAAATTTACTTTTTGTTTCACTCATTAAATATTTATTAAGTACTTTGTACACATATAAAGAACTTTTTATGTGTCAGCCAGTATTTTTGGTGTTGGAATACGTCAATGAGCAAGTTGACAAAAACTCCTGGCTTCATGGAGCTTATATCCTGGGGATAAACAATAAACATAAAAATATATACAATATATGATATATTAGACTGTAATAAATGTTGTTTTTAAAAGTTAAGTAAAATAAGTGAAGTAGGGAGTGGAAATTAGGGATGAGGCTGGAGTAGGTTGTGATTTTAAATAGGTGAAAGATAAGCATGTAACTTGAGTAAAGGCTTGAAGGATTTGCAGCTAAACTAACTTTAAGGAATAAAATACATTTTTAAAAAATTAACATTGAAAGACTCATAATGAAAAATGCTAAATGGCATGTGAAGGAAACTATATGCAAAAAAGAATACATTATAAAAGACAGTGTTAAGGAAAAATATTCCTTTCATGTATGCATTAAACACAAAAATTATCCAGATAATAAGTCACAATCAATTCAACTAATACTGAATACCAAGAGTTAGCGTACAGAATATAAAGCAATAAAATTGGAGATTAAAAAAGGGCAATATCCTTAATGAACACAGATGCAAAAATCTCAAACAAAATATTACCAAACCAATTAAAGAATACATTAAACTGATCATTCACAAAGATCAAGTGGGACTTATTCTGGGGATTCAAAGATGGTTCAATATGAACAAATCCAAATAGCCAAAATAATCCTGAAAAGAAAAGAATAAAAAGCTGGAGGCTTCACAATTCCAGACTTCACGCTATATTACAAAGCTATAATCATCAAGACAGTATGGTACTGGCACAAAAACAGACACCTAGATCAATGGAACAAAATAGAGAACCCAGAAATGGGCCAACTAATCTTTGACAAAGCAGGAAAGAATATCCAGTGGAAAAAAGACAGTCTCTTCAGCAAATGGTGCTGAGAAAACTGGACAGTGACATGGAGAAGAATGAACCTGGACCACTTTCTTACACCATACACAAAAATAAACTCAAAATGGATGAAAGACCTAAATGTAAGACAGGAAGCCATCAAAATCCTACAGGAGAAAACAGGCAACCTCTTTGACCTTGTCTGCATCAACTTCTTACTTGACATGTCTCTGGAGGCAAGGAAAACAAAAGTAAAAATGAACTACTGGTACCTCATCAAGATAAAAATCTTCTGCACAGTGAAGGAAACAATCAGCAAAACTTAAAGGCAACCTACAGAATGGGAGAAGATATTTTCAAGTGACATATCAGATAAAGGGTTAGTATCCAAAATCTATAAAGAACTTATCAAACTCAACACCCAAAAAACAAAGAATCCAGTGAAGAAATGGGCAAAATACCTGAAGAGACCGTTTTCCAAAGAAGACATCCAGATGACTAACAGACACATAAAAAATGTTTAACATCACTCAGCATCAGAGAAATACAAATCAAAACCACAATGAGATACCATCTCACACCTGTAAGAATGGCTAACCTTAAGAACTCAGGCAACAACAGATGTTGGTGACAATTGCACTGCTGGTGGAAATGCAAAATGGTGCAGTCACTCTGGAAAACAGTATGCAGATGTCTCAAAAAATTAAAAATAGAACTACCCAACAACCCAGCAATTGCACTACTAGGTATTTATCCAAAGGATACAGGAGTGATGTTTTGAAGGGGCACATGCACGCCAATGTTCACAGCAGCACTATCAACAATTGCCAAAGTATGGAAAGAGTCCAAATGCCTATCGACAGATGAATGGATAAAGAAGATGTGGTATCTATATACACAATGGGATATTACTCACCAATCAAAGAGAATGAAATCTTGTCATTTGCAACAACATGGATGCAACTAGAGTGTATTACGCTAAGCGAAATAAATCAGTCAGAGAAAGACAAATATCATATGATTTCAGTCATATGTGGAATTTAAGATACAAAACAGATGAACATAAGGGAAGGGGAGCAAAAATAATATAAAAGCAGACAGGGAGACAAACCATAAGAGACTCTTAAATACAGAGAACAAACTGATGGTTGCTGGTGAGGTACTGGGTGGGAGGGGGGATGGCCTAATGGGTGGTGGGCATTAAGGAGGGACTTGCTGGGATGAGCACTGGGTGTTATATGTAAATGATGAATCACTAGATTCTGTTTCTGAAATCATTACTATACTACATGTTAACTAACTTGCATTTAAATTTTAAAAAATTAAAATTAATAAAAATATATTCACAAATCAATCAACATGATATATTACATCCACAAAATGAAGGATACAAATCATATGATCACCTCAATAGATGCAGAAAAAGCACGTGATAAAATTCAACAACGATTCATGATAAAAACTCTCAACAAAGTAGGTTTAGAGGAAACATACCTAACATATTAAGGACCTTATATGAAACACCAACGGCTATCTTATTCAATGGTAAAAAAATTGAGGATTTTCCTCTAAGATCAGGAACAAGACAAGGATTTCCACTCTCACCACTTTTATTCAACATAGTACTGGAAGTCCTAGCTACGGCAAGCAAGAGAAAGAAATAGGTGGCATCCATATTGGTAAGGAAGAAGTTAAACCGTCACTCTATGCAGATGACATATTATACATACAAAATCCTAAAGACTCCAACAAAAAAATTATTAATAAGTGAATTCAGTAAAGGTGCAGCATATAAAATTAATACCCAGAAATCAGTACAGCATTTCTGTACACTAAGTAGTAGAAAGAGAAATTAAGAAATTAATTCCATTTACAATTGCACCAAAGGAATAAAATATCTAGGGATAAACTCAACCAAGGAGGTGAAAGACCTGTACTCTATACTATAAAACATGGATGAAAGAAATTGAAAACAACACAAACAAAACGAAAGATATTCCATGCTCATGGGTCGGAAGAAATAACACTGTTAAAATGGCCATACACCAAAAGCAATCTATAGACTCAATACAATCTCTGTCAAAATATCAATAGCATTTTTCACAAAACTAGAACAAATAATCCTAAAATTTGTATGGAATCACCAAAGACCTTAAAAAGCCAATGTCATTTTGAGAAAGA
This sequence comes from Lynx canadensis, assembly GCF_007474595.2. Lineage (NCBI taxonomy): Eukaryota > Metazoa > Chordata > Mammalia > Carnivora > Felidae > Lynx > Lynx canadensis. The sequence continues at coordinate 47,220,526 of NC_044312.2, read as the reverse complement.
ACAACAAAGCTGGAGGTATCATAATTCCAGATTTCAAGATATACTACAAAGCCACAGTATAAAAGTATGATATTGGCACAAAAAGAGACACATAGAATAACAGAACAAAATAGCTCAGAAATAAACCCATGCTTCTGGTGGCCAATTAGTCTTTGACAATGGAGGCAAGAACACACCATGGGGAAAAGAGTCCCTTCAATAAATGGTGCTGGGAGAAGTGGACAACTACATGCAAGAGAATGAAACTGGACCACTTTTTAACACCATATACAAAAGTAAACTCAAAATGATTAAAGACCTAAATGTGAGGCCTGAAACCATAAAAATCCTAGAAAAGAACACAGACCGTAATTTCTCTGGCATCAACTTTTTTCTAGATATGTCTCCTAAGTAAGGGGAAACAAAAGAAAAAAATAAACTATTGGGACTATATCAAAATAAAAAGGTTTTACACAGCAAAGGAAAACATCAATAAAACAAAAAGGCAACCTACTGAATGGGAGAAGATATTTGCAAACGATCTATCTGAAAAGGGATTAATATCCAAAATACATAAAGAACTTATACACTTCAACATTAAAAAATTCAATTAAAAAATGGCAGAGGCCCTAAATAGACATTTTTCCAAAGAAGATATATGATGGCAAACAAACACATGAAAAGATGCTCAACATCACTAATCAACAGGAAAATGCAAATCAAAACTTTAATGAGATATAACCTTATACCTGTCAGAATGGCAAAAATAAAAAAGGCAAGAAATAATAAGTGTTGATAAGGATGTGGAGAAAAAGGAACTTTCATGCACTGTTGGTGGGAATGTAAATTGGTACAGCCACCATGGAAAAGAGTATGCAGTTTCCTCAAAAATTAAATAGAAATACCACATGATCCAATTAATTCCACTACTGGGTATTTACCCAAAGAAAATGAAAACACGATTTCAAAAAGACATGCACAGTCCTATGTTTACTGCAGCATTATATATAATAGCCAAGATATAAAAGCAACTTAAGGATCCACTGATATACAAATGGGTAAGATGTGGTACACACACACACACACACACACACACACACTTGACTATTACAAAGCCATAAAAAAGGATGAGATTATGAAATCTGTGACAACATCAATGGACTGAGAATATATTATGCTAAGTCAGGTTGAGAAAGACGAATACATATGATTTCACTCCTATGTTAGAATCTGAAAAATAAAGAAAATGAGTAAACAAAAAGCAGAATCAGATGTATAAATAAAGAAAACAAATGGATGCCAGAGGAAAGGGGGATAAGAGGATGGGCAAATGGATGAAGGGAAGTGGGAGATACAGGCTTCCAATTATGGAATGATTAAGTCATGAGAACAAAAGGCACAGCATAAGGAATATAGTCCATGATATTGTAATAGCATCGTAGAGTGACAGAGGGTAGCTACACTTGTGGTGAGTATAACATAACGTACAGAGAAGTTAAATCACTATATTGTACATCTGAAATAATGTAACATTGTGTGTCTATACTCGGTTTTTAAAAAAAGAATGATTCTCCCTCAAAGAGAAACAAAAAAAGAAACACAATTTAGAAATTACCGTAAAATTTTACATAAAAATTATATTACATAAAAATTACACTGGGGACCCTGGGTGGCTCAGTCAGTAGAGCATATTACTCTTGATCTCAGAATCATGAATTCAAGTCTTTAAAAGTTCAAGTTCAATTTTTTTAAAAATTAAGTTAAAAATTACACTGCTAAATAATTCATCATTTAAATTTCTATTTTATAGCATATACAGATACTTAGAAATTAACATAATATGAAAATATGTGGGCTGCAGATAAAGTAAAACTTAACAGGGAAAGTTATAGTGAAAATGCAGGGACACCAGGGTGGCTCAGTGACTTTGGCTCGGGTCATGATCTTGCAGGTTCCTTAGTTCAGCCCCGCATTGGGCTCTGTGCTGAAAGCTCAGACCCTGGAGCCTGCTTCAGATTCTGTGTCTTGCTCTGTCTCTGCCCCTCCTTCACTTGTACTTCCTTCCTCTCTCTCTCTCTCTCTCTCTCTCTCTCTCTCTCTCTCAAAAAATGAATAAATATTTTTAAAATGCATATATTAAATGGGGCGTCTGGGTGGCTCAGTCGGTTAAGCATCCGACTTCAGCTCAGTTTATGATCTCATGATTCATGAGTTCTAGCCCCATGTTAGGCTCTGTGCTGACAGCTCAGAGCCCAGACACTGCTTCAGATTCTGTGTCCCCTTTTCTCTCTGCCCCTTCCCTGTTCATGCTTCCTCTCTCTCTCTCTCTCTCCCTCTCTCTCTCTCTCTCAAAAATAAACATTATAAAAATTGTTTTTAATGCCTATATTATTAGAGAAGAAAAAACACAGAAAACTATTAGCCAAGATTTCAACTCATGAACTTTTTAAAAGGGCAACAGATTAAACCTAAAGAAAGCAGATGAAAGGAAATAATAAAGATGTGAATCAAATTTAATAAAAGAGAAAGAATAATATAGAGCAGATTACCAAACACAAAAATTGTGTCTTTGTAAACAATAGTAAAGTTGTAAAACTTCTGACAATGAAGAGAGATTTAACAATCATAAGCAAATAGATATTTTTGAAGGGATATGCAAGTTATTCACAGGAAGGGACTAGAAGGGGGTCATAAAATATTTTTCTGTACTTTTTTTTAATATATGAACATATATTAATTTTTCTTTTTATACATTTTAACAGGGAATTTTTGGGTAATAATATTAACAGCCATAGTGATTTCCTTTCAAATAATCTTCTGTAAAGTTAAAAGGATTCTAGCACATGGATGCACCATAATTTACTCAATGATGCCTATTTATCATTGGATGTTTTAGTTCTAGTTCAATTTTTGCTACTAAAAATTGTACTATGACAAAAAAGTCATAAACAATTACTTAACTACCTTAAGTCAATAAATTTGAAAACATAGACAAAATGGACAATTTCCTTGAAAAATATAATTTACTTATATTGACAAATACACAACTTGAATAGACCTATAACCATTTCAGATACTGAATCAAAAATCACAAAGTCAACCAACAAAAAAAAAGCACCATGTGCAAATGGTTTCACAGACAAGTTTTATCATACCTTCAGGCAACTAATAACTCCTTTCTTATGCAAAACGTTTTAAAGAACAGAAAATGAGAAAGAGCTTCCCTAATTCTTTATGAAGCCAATGCAAACATGGTACCAAAACTGGACAAAACCAGTATAAGAAAAGAAAATTACAGTCTAAACTTACTTATAAACATAGACATCAAAATTCTAAATATGACATCAGCAAGCCAACTCCAGGATAGTATATTTTAAATTATATCAGAGAATTCCTACATAGTATATAGATCAATAATATTAGTAACTTCAACTTTTTCTATGTTAGGTATTTATGTAGGTTAACAAAAATTTCCAGCAAGCAATTATTAAAACTAACAATAAAAAGCTGTCACATAATTTTGTAAAATTTTGTTATTTGCTTAGAGGTAATGTTTACATGGAAATACAGTTTAAATGGGCATTATATGGATATCTAATACAATGTTCTAGGAATCAAATAAGAGTCTCTGTACTGTGTGTTCACTATTATGTATACATGAAATCTCCTCATGTAAAACCCAAGTAGACCTATTCCAGTTGAAATATGGATGGAGAGCCTAGTACCTCCCTGGTTTACCATCTTCCCCTCTCTGCCCACACTCACCCACTAACTCCAGGACTCTGCAAAATTCATTTTGAAAACCATCAAAAAATGATCAAAACTACTTTTTTTTTTTCAACGTTTATTTATTTTTGGGACAGAGAGAGACAGAGCATGAACGGGGGAGGGGCAGAGAGAGAGGGAGACACAGAATCGGAAACAGGCTCCAGGCTCCGAGCCATCAGCCCAGAGCCCGACGCGGGGCTCGAACTCACGGACCGCGAGATCGTGACCTGGCTGAAGTCGGACGCTTAACCGACTGAGCCACCCAGGCGCCCCTCAAAACTACTTTTGAACAAGATTATATTGTATTTTCTTCCTAATTTATAACCTCTCTTGACATACCCAGGCATATTATCAGGGTTGGAATTATTGTTCTTCATAGTCAAGTTGGTTATCATTTTGAACATAATCTTCTAAGAATTTGAAAATTAATTTAATTTTACAAATATATCAGAAGGCCTTTTGATCTTAAAGCATTTCTTCAGACTAATAGGAGTTTAATTTACTTTTTATATAATTAATGTTCTTACTAAGATAGAATCATTTCTCTAAAATCTAAGATCCTAGGGGAATCTAGAGCACAGATGTGTTAGCAGATGTGATAAGTTGGACAGTTGATCAGATTTAACACTAGGAAATATTATAATCCCAGCCATATGCACCAGGTAATCAGAATGACAGCAAAATAACAAAGGAATCCTCACAATATCGTAGTAGAATATTCTGAATTTTTCTTTCAATGACTGATTTTAAAGCTTTGCTAAAGGGGTAGCTGGGTGGCTCAGTCTGTTAAGTGTCCAACTTCCCCTCAGGTCATGGTCTCACAGTTCATGAGTTCAAGCCCCGCATCGGGCTCTGTGCTGACAGCTCAGAGCCTGCAGCCTGTTTCAGATTCTGTCTCCTCCTCTCTCCCTGCCCCTCCCCTGCTCATGTTCGCTCTCTCTCTCAAAAATAAAAATTAAAAAAAAAAAGCTTTGGTACAAGGTTCATTGTCACTTAGAGTTATTACAAGATAAAAAAAATACATTTCATTATATGGTTAAATTTATGTGGTACCAGTCCTCTGAAAAAACAAGTTTGATATGATAGAAATTCAAAACATGGGAAAACCACTTAAATAAATAACTATCATATAAAATGTTTTTTAAGCACTGAAGTTGCTGGCCATGTAGAAAACCAACATCGGCAAAAATGCAAGGTATCTCAAATCTCAAAATCTCAACATCTTGGGAGGGGCCAAGATGGTGGAATGGCATGGAAGTTTTTTTGTGTGTGTCTCGCGTCCATGAAATACATCCAGCCAACACTAAGCCATCCTACACACCTAGAAAACTGATTGGAGGATTAACACAACAATCTGCACAACCTGAACCACAGAATCCAGCAGGTACGTGGAGCAGAGAGGTGAACTTGGGGAGAGAGAAGCCGGCGGCAGGCAGGGAGCCACCTTTGTGACTGGGGTGGGGGAGAATACAGGAAAAGCACCCGTCCACAAAAGCAGCTGGAGAGAAAGTGGAAAATTGGAAACAGCCACAGGGACTAAACTAAAAAGGGAGAAAGGAGAAAGGAGAGAGTTTAAATTCCATTAAGACTGTAAACAAGGGGAAGGCAAAGTCTGCAACTCCCCGGCTCGATACCTGGCGGTGCTGTGGTGGGAAGGGCGAATCCCCAGGAGCAGAGTGGGGTCCAGGAGGTTCTTGGGACACATGGGGAAAAGCAGGTCCACTGCTGGAAGGACATCTAGTAGAGACTGTTGAAGCCTCCTAGTCCCAGAAGACCCCCAAAACGGCCACGTTTGCTCGTGCTGGAACAAGGTCATTAAGCGTGAAGGCTGGTGCCAGATGTGTGTTGTGATTTTCCATAATCCCTGAAATGCTACTGCTACACTATCTCATTAACTTTTTCTGGGGCAGGCTGGCACCTGGCCGTAGTCTCGGGGCACGTGCAGCAGCAGGGTCCAGCAGGCATTCCTGGGTGCAGCCAGCATTCGGCCATTGCTTGGTGAGGCCCTCCCACAGAGGGGCGGAACAGGTCAAAGCGGCAGTCCTTCAGAAGTAAGGGGCTGGGGAAAACGGCCGCATCTGAGACAAAACTCGGGAGAGAGGTACTGCCTGGGGCTTGGTCACAGAAAGCGAAAAGCAGGGAATGGATGAAAGCTGAAGACAGAGGACTGATGCACGACTGCTGATCAGAGAGAACAGTTCCCATACTAGAGAGTGAGTAGCTGGGTGATGCCATATTTGCTGCTCCTGCACATGCACATACCCACCTACAAGCACTGCAACAATCTACCCCAGTAGGCTAGTGGCACCATCTAGTGGAGAATGGAGCTGTTACACTGAGCCCCACCCAAATGGGACAACCTTGATCTTCAAGAACACAAATCTCACCACCTGCTTAGGTTATGGACTATAAAGTGCTTCATAGTCTGACTGCTAGGGGAAAATGTAGTAATTTCAGTCCTATTTCAATCTGTTAGCAGGTCCATCTATTCAATTTTCTTTCTTTTTTTTCTTTTTTTTTTCTCTTTTACACGATTCTTTCTCCTTACAGAAAGAGAAGAAATACATTTTTATTTTCAATTTTTATTAAAAATATTTTTAATTTTTTACTATATTTCTTACTTTTGTGTAAGTTTTTTTCAAATTCTATGTTACTGCCATCATTCTATTTTAGTCTACTTCAGTGTATTTACCTTTTTAAATTTTCAAACGATTTCCTTGTTTTCTTTTTCTTTTTTCTCTTCTTCATTTCTTTTCTTTTTCTTGAATGAAGAAAGTAAGTGAAAAATTTCATTTTTACTTTCAATTTTTATTAAAAGTATTTTTCTTTAAATTTTCACTATATTTTTTGCTTTTATGTAATTTTTTTCAAATTCTATTTTACTTCCATCATTTTATTTTAGTCTACTACAGTGTATAGACTTTTTCAAATTTTCAAACAATTTTTATTCTTTTTTCTCTTTTTTGTTTCTTTTCTTTTTCTTGAATACAGAAAGAGAAAAAAATTCATTTCTATTTTTAATTTTTATTAAAAATATTTCTCTTTAATTTTTTCCTACTATATTTATTCTTCACTTTTGTGTAATTTTTTTCAAATTCTATTTTCCTCCCATCATCTCATTTTAGCCTAGTTCAGTGTATTCATTTTTTCAAATTCTCAAACGATTTCCTTTATTTTTTTTCCACTTTTTTTTCTCTAATCTGTCAAACCACTTTCAACACCCAGGTCAAAACACACCTAAGATCTAGCATAATTTATTAGATTTTGTGTCTGTGTGTGTGTGTGTGTGTTTAATTTTTTAACTTTAATATTTTTTTAATTTAATTTTTTTAATTTTAATTTTTCTACCTCATTAATTCCTTTTCTCCCTTCAAAATGAAAAAACAAAGGAATTCACCCTAAAAGAAAGAGCACGAAGAAACAACAGCCAGGGAATTAACCAACACAGATACAAGCAAGATGTCTGAACCAGAATTTAGAATCACGATAATAAGAATACTAGCTGGAGTTGAAAATAGATTAGAATCCCTTTCTGCAGAGATAAAAGAAGTAAAAAATAGAATGAAATTAAAAATGCTATAACTCAGCTGCAATCACACATGGATGCAGCGGTGGCAAGGATGCATGAGGCAGAACAAAGAATCAGCAATATAGAGGACTAACTTACAGAGAATAATGAAGCAGAAAAAAAAATGGGAGATTAAGGCAAAAGAGCACAATTTATGAATTAGAGAAATCAGTGACTCATTAAAAAGGAACAACATCAGAATCATAGGTGTCACAGAAGAGGAAGGGAGAGAAATACGGGTAGAAAGGTTATGTGAGCAAATCATAGCAGAAAATTTTCCTAACCTGGGGAAAGACACAGACATTAAAATCCAGAAAGCACAGAGGACCCCATTATATTCAACAAAAACCGACCATCAACAAGGCATATCATACTCAAATTCACAAAATACTCAGGCAAGGAGAGAATCATGAAAGCAGCAAGGAAGAAAAAGTCCCAAACCTACAAGGGAAGACAGATCAGATTTGCAGCAGACCTATCCACAGAAACTTGGCAGGCCAGAAAGGAGTGGCAGGATATATTCAATGTGCTGAAACAGAAAAATATGCAGCCAGGAATTCTTTATCCAGCAAGGCTGTCATTCAAAATAGAAGGAGAGATAAAAAATTTTCCCAGACAAAAAAAAAATTAAAGGAGTTTGTGACCACTAAACCAGCCCTGCAAGAAATTTTAAGGGGGACTCTCTGAGAGGAGAAAAGATGAAAAAAAAAAAATATATATATATATAGAGAGAGAGAGAGAGAGAGAGAGAACCAGAACCAGAGAACCAGAACAAAGAACCAGAGAACATCACCAGAAACTCCAACTCTACAAGCATCATAATGGCAATAAATTCCTATCTTTCAGTGCTCATTCTAAATGTCAATGGACTCAGTGCTCCAATCAAAGATATAGGGTAACACAATGGATAAGAAAACAAGATCAATCTACATGCTGTTTACAAGAGACCCACTTTAGACCTAAAGACACCTACAGATTGAAAATAAGGGGATGGAGAACCATCTATCATGCTAATGGTCAACAAAAGAAAGCCAGAGTAGCCATACTTACATCAGACAATCTAGACTTTAAAATAAAAACTGTATCAAGAGATGCAGAAGGGCATTATATCATAATCAAGGGGTCTATCTACCAAGAAGACCTAACAATTGTCAACATTTATGCACCAAATGTGGAAGAACCCAAATATATAAATCAATTAATCACAAAAATAAAGAAACTCATCGATAGTAATACCATAATAGTAGGAGACTTCAACACCCCACTCACAGCAATGGACAGATCATCTAATCAAAAAATCAACAAGAAAACAATGACTTTGAATGACACACTGGACCAGATGGACTTAACAGATATTTTCAAAACTTTTCATCCTAAAGCAGCAGAATATACATTCTTCTCCAGTGCACATGGAATGTTCTCAAGAATAGACCATATACTGGGACACAAATCAGCCCTAAGTAAGTACAAAAAGATCAAGATCATACCGTGCATATTTTCAGACCACAACGCTATGAAACTCGAAATCAACCACAAGAAAAAATTTGGAAAGGTAACAAATACTTGGAAACTGAAGAACATCCTACTAAAGAATGAATGGGCTAGCCAAGAAGTTAAAGAGGAAATTAAAAACTATATGGAAGCCGATTAAAATGATCACATCACAACCCAAAAACTCTGGGACACAGCAAAGGCAGTCATAAGAGAAGTATATAGCAATCCAGGCCTTCATAAAGAAGGAAGAAAGATCTCAGATACACAACCAATCTTATACCTTAAGGAGCTGGAAAAAGAACAGCAAATAAAACCCAAAACCAGCAGAAGACAGGAAATAATAAAGATTAGAGCAGAAATTAATGCTATTGAAACCAGAAAAACCATAGAACAGATCAATGAAACCAGAAGCTGGTTCTTTGAAAGAATTAACAAAATTGATAAACCACTAGCCAGTCTGATCAAAAAGAAAAAGGAAAAGACCCAAGTAAATAAAATCCAAAATGAAAGAGGAGAGATAACATCTAACAGAGCAGAAACAAAAACAATAATAAGAGAATATTATGAGCAATTATATGCCGATAAAATGGGCAATCTGGAAGAAATGGACAAATTCCTAGAAACATATACACTACCAAAACTGAAACGGGAAGAAACAGAAAACTTGAACAGACCCATAACCAGTAAGGAAATCGAATTAGTCATCAAAAATCTCCCAAAAAACAAGAGTCCAGGGTCAGATGGCTTTCCAGGAGAATTCTACCAAACATTTAAGGAAGAGTTAACACCTATTCTCTTGAAGCTGTTCCAAAAAATAAAAATGGAAGGAAAACTTCCAAACTCTTTCTAAGAAGCCAGCATGACCTTCATTCCAAAACCAGACAGAGACCCCACTAAAAAGGAGAACTATAGACCAATTTTCCCTGATGAACATGGATGCAAAAATCCTCAACAAGATATTAACCAACCGGATCCAACAAATACATTAAAAAAATTATGCACCACGACCAAGTGGGATTTATACCTGGGAGGCAGGGCTGGTTCAATATCCACAAAACAATTAATGTGATTCATCACATCAATAAAAGAAAGGACAAGAACCATATTATCCTCTCAATAGATGCAGAGAAAGCATTTGACAAGATATAGTATCCTTTCTTGATAAAAACCCTCAAGAAAGTAGGGATAGAAGGAGCATACCTCAAGATCATAAAAGCCATATATGAACGGCCCAACGCTAATATCATCCTCAATGGGGAAAAACTGAGAGCTTTCCCCCTAAGGCAGGAACAAGACAGGGATGTCCGCGCTCGCCACTGTTCTTCGACATAGTATTGGAAGTCTTAGCCTCAGCAATCAGACAACACAAACAAATAAAAGGCATCCAAATCAGCCAGGAGGAGGTGAAACTTTCACTCTTCACAGATGACATGATACTCTATATGGAAAACCCAAAAGATTCCATCAAAAACCTGCTAGAATTTATTCATGAATTTAGCAAAGTTGCAGGATATAAAATCAACGCACAGAAATCAGTTGCATTCCTATACACCAACAATGAAGTGACAGAAAGAGAAATCAAGGAATCAATCCCATTTACAGTTGCACAAAAAACCATAAAATTCCTAGGAATAAATCTAACCAAAGAGGTCAAAAATCTATATGCTGAAAACTATAGAAAGCTTATGAAAGAAACTGAAGAAGACACAAAAAAATGGAAAAAGATCCATGCTCCTAGATAGTAAGAATAAATATTGTTACAATGTTGATACTACCCAAAGCACTCTATATATTCAATGCAATCCCTATCAAAATAACACCAGCATTCTTCACAGAGCTAGAAAAAATAATCCTAAAATTTGTATGGAGCCAGAAAAGACCCCAAATAGCCAAAGCAATCTTGAAAAAGAAAACCAAAGCAGGAGGCATCACAATCCCAGACTTTAAGCTGGGATTCATCAAGACAGTATGGTACTGGCACAAGAACAGACACTCAGATCAATGGAAAAGAATAGAGAACCCAGAAATGGACCCACAAACGTATGGCCAACTAATCTTTGACAAAGCAGCAAAGAATATCCAATGGAATAAAGACAGTCTCTTCAGCAAGCAGGGCTAGGAAAACTGCACAGCGACATGGAGAAGAATGAACCTGGACCACTTTCTTACACCATACACAAAAATAAACTCAAAATGGATGAAAGACCTAAATGTAAGACAGGAAGCAAAGCTATCAAAATCCTCAAGGAGAAAACAGGCAAAAACCTCTTTGATCTTGGCTGCAGCAACTTGTTACTCAACAAGTCTCCAGAGGCAAGGGAAACAAAAGCAAAAATGAACTACTGGGACCTTCTCAAAATAAAAAGCCTCTGCACAGTAACGGAATCAGCAAAACTAAAAGGCAACCAACACAATGGGAGAAGATATTTGGAAATGACATATCAGTTAGCATCCAAAATCTATGAAGAACTTAACAAATTCAACACCCAAAAAACAAATAAGCCAGTGAAGAAATAGGCAAAAGATATGAATAGACACTTCTTCAAGGAAGACATCCAGATGGCCAACTGACACATGAAAAATGCTCCATGTCACTCATCATCAGGGAAATACAAATCAAAACGACAATGAGATACCACCTCACACCTGTCAGAATGGCTAACTCAGGTAACAACAGATGTTGGTGAGGATGTGGAGAAAGAGGATCTCTTTTGCATTGTTGGTGGCAATGCAAGCTGGTGCAGCCACTCTGGAAAACAGTATGGAGGTTCCTCAAAAAAATAAAAATAGAACTACCCTACGACCCAGGAATTGCACTACTAGGCATTTATCCAAGGGATACAGGTATGCTGTTTCAAATGGACCCATGTTTATAGCAGCACTATCAACAATAGCCAAAGTATGGAAAGAGCCCAAATGTCCATCAATGGATGAATGGATAAAGAAGATTTGGTATATATATATATATATATATACACACACATATATATACACACACACACTATATATATACACACATATATATATGATGGAGTATTACTCAGCAATCAAAAAGAATGAAATCTTGCCATTTGCAACTACATGGATGGAACTGGAGGATATTATGCTAAGTGAAATTAGTCAGAGAAAGACAAAAATCATATGACTTCACTCATATGAGGACTTTAAGAGACAAAACAGATGAACATAAGGGAAGGGAAACAAAAATAACATAAAAACAGAGAGGGAGACAAAACAGAAGAGACTCATAAATATGGAGAACAAACTGAGGGTTACAGGAAGGGTTGTGGGAGGAGGAACGAGCTAAATGGGTAAGGGGCACTAAGGAATCCACTCCTGAAATCATTGTTGCACTATATGCTAACTAATTTGGATGTAAATTTTAAAAAATAAAAAAATAAAACAAGTTAAAAAAAAATCTCACCATCTTAAAAAGAATCCTATGTGGCAGTAGAAAGTTTTTTTTAATCAGCTCCAAAACTTGATATCAGAAGTAGAATGAACCAAAACCCATTTAAGAAACAAAAGGATAAAATATAGATAGGGTACTATGAGTTAGTAGTAACAAAGCCATGAGAGGATCAATGTACAAAAAATAAATGGACCTGTTCTCATAAACATAGCACATGATGGCACAAGTTTGCATATCAGAAAATGAATCTAAACAATATATACAGAAGTTATTATATATGTGAAAGATAACTATATCAAGTGACTATATATACATATACACATATATATGTATTCATACATATATTTATTCATATAATCATATTGTTCCCAAACTCAAATTTGTCCTTTGATTAAATATGAATAGCTTCACTTTGCTCTTAAATAAAATATTCTCTTAATACTAGGTTTTTACAGTCTAAATTCTTATTACTATGTCAAAAAATAGCAACTAGTTTTTTAAACTAATTAACAAATTAACTGTTAAATTCTCATGTGGTTGGACTTTCTGTACTGTCAAATACTTATCTGTGTTTCCTAGAGACACCATTGGAAAAGCCTTTGAAATTTAAATTGCAGAATTAGTTGTCAAGATATAGAAAAGATTATAAAATAGTTTCTCATTCCTGAAGGAACTAAAATAGTTGTCTATTCCACCAAGTGCCAAGACAATTCAATAGGGAAAGGACAGTCTTTTCAACAAATGGGGTTGAGACTCTAGGAAATCCACAAGCAAAACAAAACCAAACAGCCTTAGATCCTTACTTCACATGATACACAAAATTTAACTCAAAATGGATCATAGACAAAATGTAAAAGCTAAAAAATTTAGTATAAAATGTATAGAAGAAAACAAAAAAGAAAATATTCATCATTTGGAGTTTAGAAAGAGTTTTTAGATATGATATCAAAGTACAAGCCTTAAAAAAACAAATTGCACAAGAAAAACTATAAGCCATTTTTAAATGGACATTATTTTAAAAGTTAAAGACAAGCTAAAGACTGGGGAAGCTATATGCAGTTAATATAGCCAAAGAAAAGAACTTGTGTTCAAAATATAAAATAATTCTTTAAACAATAAGACAGACAACCCAGTCGGTTAAGCATTCGACTTTGGCTCAGGTCATGATCTCACAGTTGATGAGTTCGAGCCCTGAGTCGGGCTCTGCACTGACAGCTCAGAGCCTGGAGCCTGCTTCGAATTTGTGTCTCCCTCTCCCTCTGCCCTTCCCTTGTGCTGTCTCTCTCTCTCAATAATAAATAAGCTTTAAAAATTAAAAAAAAGAAAAGATGGTGACATAGGAGGCTCCTGACCTCACCTCCTCCCATGAGCTCACTGAATCTACAGCTACACATGGAACAATTCCCTCTGACAAATATTCAGAAATTAGCTGAGTGACTACACATCTGGAAAATATGAAGAAAAAACCCACACTGATATGGGTCACCAGTACTTCATTGAAAGGAGATTGTGTTCATGTCTGGCACCTTGACTTTCACAGCTGCTATCCAGGTGACATGCTCTTTGATTGCCTGACCCTGGTAGTGAGTGAAGCTTGAGTTCCAGCTCCCATAAGACCATAGCAAAGAATCACTTCTGAACTAGCTATCTTCTCTGCATTCAGTACAGAGAGCACAAACAGAAACACCCAGAAACACCCATCTCCCACTCTCCCCCTGAAAGAAGCCTATTAGCACACTTTAAAAGATGCTGCCTGAGGGCACCTGGGTGGCTCAGTGGGTTAAGTATCTGACTTCGGCTCAAGTCACAATCTCACTGTTTGTGGGTTTGAGTCCCACATCAGGTTCTGTGCTGACAGCTCAGAACCTGAAGTCTGCTTCAGATTCTGTGTCTCCCTCTCTCTTGGCTCCTCTCATGCTCGCTCGCTCTCTCTCTCTCTCTCTCTCTCAAAAATAAATAAACATAAAAAAAAATTTAAAGATGCTGCCTGAGGGTCAGGCTTCTTATTTAGGATGCATCCAGAGACAGACTAGATTCTCCCTAGAGACCTAGGGAGAGCCAGCAGACATCACTCTGCATTCTCTTTGTAGTCAGGTCCAAATTACCATTATCACCCTGGAAGGAGTTTGTTTACACATCAGATACCCTGGCTTTTGCAGCTGCTGGTCAGGGGACAAAAAAAAATGATTGCCAAGCTGTAGTGGACAGCAGGGATTGTGTTTGTGGATTCCTCAGGGCTGTAGAAAACAAAGAAACTGTTCTTAACCTACTATCCTCTTAGGATTCTCCACAAAGGGAGCAAACAGAAATACCCATCTCCCAGTCTTTCCCTGAAAGAGATATACTTGCATACTTTAAAACCCACTGCCAGAGGGTATATATATCTCACAAGTAAATATGTAGTTAAATTCAGAACACTCTAATGTTGTAATGGTGGCGAGTAAACCATTGTAACTCTAATATGAAGGTTAAAAGACAAAATTGGTAAAAATATAACTACAGTAATTTGATAATGAATATACAAGATAAAAAATGTCAATTGTGACATCAAAAAGATAAAATTAGTATGTGTTTGTAAAACTTCCCTACACTTGGGAAATAAATAAGACATCCAGATCCAGAAAGCCCGCAGAGAATTCCAAATAAGATGAATCTGAAGAGACACACATGAAGACACATTATAATTAAACTGTCAAAAGTTAAAGACAAGGAGAGATTTGTAAAAGCAGCAAGAGAAAAACAACTTGCTAGGTACAAGGGAACCCCCCCTAAGAATACCAACAGATATTGCAGCACAAACTGCAAGCCAGAAGGAAGTGATGCGATATATCCAAAGTACTGGGAGAGGATGAAAAACACTGCCATTCAAGAATACTCTAGCCAGCAAAGTTGTCTGTCAGAATTGAAGGATAATGAGAGTTTTCAAGACAAGCAATAACTAAAGAATTTCATCACCACCAGACCAGCCTTACAAGAAATGTTAACGGGACTTCTTCAAGCTAAAATGAAATGATGCTAGTTAGTAACAGCAAAATACATGAAAGTATATATCTCACTGGAAAAGGTAAATATATAGTTAAATTCAGAACCACTCCAATGTCCTAACAGAGGTGAGTAAATCACTTATAACTCTAGTGTGAAGGTTAAAGAGACAAAACTGGTAAAAAAAAAAAAATACGTATATAACTACAATAATTTGTTAATGGATACAAAGGTAAAAAGATGTAAATTGTGACATCAAAAACACAAAACATGGGGGAGGAGAGTAAAAACTTAGAGTTTTAGTATGTGTTTTGAAATTAAGTTATTATCAAGTTAAAACATACTTATATAAAGACAGTTTATATAAGCCTCATGGTAACCACAAAAGCAAAAATCTACACCTTAGGTACAGAAAAGGATTCTAAACATACCACAACAAGAAATCATCAAATTACAAAAGAAGAGATGAAGAGAAGAAAAAAATGAAGGAATTATAAAACAGCCAGAAAATAAACAAAATGGCAGTAGTAAGGACAAAGTTGCCAAGAGCATGCAAAGGGGAAAGGATAGTCTCTTCAATAAGTGGTGTTGAGAAAACTGGACAGCTACATACAAAAGAATGAAACTAGGCCCCTATTTTATGCCATACACAAAAAATCAACTCAAAATGAACTAAAGACTTAAGACCTGAAACTATAAAACTCCTAGACGACAACACAGGGGGTAACTTCCTTGACATCAGTCTTGGCAATGATTTGTGAATTTAACACCAAAAGCAAAGGCAACAAAAGCAAAAATAGACAAGTGGGACTATATTAAACTAAAAAGCAACTCCACAACAAAGGAAACCATCAACAAAATTAAAAGGCAACCTACAGAATGGGAGAAAATACTTTTAGACCACATATCTGATAAGAGGTTAATATCCAAAATATATAAAGAACTCACCCAACTAAAGAGGAAAAAGTGTTGGGGCGCCTGGGTGGCTCAGTCGGTTGAATGTCCGACTTCAGCTCAGGTCATGATCTTGCGGTCTGTGGGTTCAAGCCCCGCATTGGGCTCTGAGCTGACAGCTCACAGCCTGGAGCCTGCTTCCGATCCTGTGTCTCCCTCTCTCTCTATCCCTCCCTCACTCTCACTTTGTCTCACTCTGTCTCTCAAAAATAAATAAATGTAAAAAAAAAAATTAAAAAATAAAAAGGAAAAAATGGGTAGAGGAACTGAATAGACATTTTTCCAAAAAAGAAATACAGCTGGCAAGCAGATATGTGAAAGATGCTTAGCATCACTAATTATCAGGAAAATGCAGATAAAGACACAATGAGATATCACCTCACGTCTGCCAGAATGCCGAAGATCAAAAAGACAAGAGGTAAGTTTTGACAAAGATGTAGAACAGGGAACCCTTGTGCACTGGTAGATCGAATGTAAATTTGTGTAGCCAGTGTGGAAAACTATATGGAGGCTCCTCAAAAAGTTGAAATAGATCCACCACATGAGCCAACTTTCCCACTTCTGGAAATGAAAATAGGATATCAATAAAATATCTGTACTCCCATGTTCATTGTAGTATTATTCATAGTAGACAAGAAATGAAAACAACTTAAGTGTTCCTCAATGAATGAATAAAGAAAGAAAGAATATTATTCAACCTTTAAAAGGAAGGAAATCCTGCCATTTGTGACAACATGGAAAAAACATGAGGGCACTATGCTAAGTGAAATAGGCCAACCAGAGAAAGATAAACACTGTATGGTATCACTTATATGTGGAATCTATTCTTTTTTAAATGGCTAGTAAGCATAATAAAAGATGCTCAGCAACACTGGTCACAGGAAATACAAATTAAAATGAAAATAAGATATCACTATACCCCTACTAAAATATCTAGAATCAAAAAGATACACAATACCAAGAGTTAGCAAGGATATGGAGAAACTGGAACCATCATATGTTCCTGATGGGAATGTGAAGCAGCATGACCAGTTTGAAAAATAATTTGGCAATGTTTTCAAAAGTTCAGTATAAACTTACCATATGACCTATCAATTTCACATCTATGAATCTACCCAAGAGAAAGGAATACATATGCCTACACCAAAACATGTATACAAATGTTGATAGCAACATGATTTATAATAGCCTAAACTGGAAACTATCCAAATGTCCATCAAGTGGTGAATGTTTTTTTTTTTTAATGTGATATATCCATACTATGGAATACTATTTGGCAATAAAAAGGAATGAACATACTGATAGAGGCTACAACATGGATGAGCCAGTCAAAAACATTTGCTCAGTGAGACACAACATGTGAAAGATTACATATTGTAAGATTTAATTTATGTGAAATGTCCAGAAAAGGCAAATTTATAGAGACAGAAAGCAGTTCAGTTGTGGAAGGAAGATAGTAGTGAGGAAATTTTTACAGTGATGGGAATGTTCTAAAACTGGATTATGATGATGGGTTTCACAACTCTATAAATTTACTAAAAATTGTTGAATTATGCAATTATAAGAGATAAATTTTATGGTATGTAAATTAAACCTCCATAAAGCTGGTTTGTTTGTTTTTTTAAGCTCTGCAAACTTCCATCTTTTTCTTTGCTTTTGCTGACAGCGAGTGACAAAAATACTTTCAAAAGCCCTGAAATTCCTGCCAGTATTACAATGGGGAAACTATATACATAATTTTCAAATTAAGGATTAAGCTACGGTTCAACAGTTTTCAAGATTTCCCTTGGATTTGGCAGTTACCAATCTAAACTAACAGCGTAATGAAGGCAAGAAGCATAGTTGGCAATAAGTAATTATTTAAATGGATAGAGCATAAAAGGAAACTCTTGTCAAATCAACTCCATAAGAAATGTTAGCACATGTGGTTCTACACTGATAGACAGCATTGTATCTAACTTCACTATAATATAAATCCTGCCAATGCTCCAATCAGTCTCTGGTGCAGTCCTTTAATCTGTAATATTCTCATTGAGTTTCTCTCCTGAATAATTTTAAAATGATGCTTATAGTAATGATTTTATTGAACATTTACAATATGCCAGTCACTATGCTAAGTATTGTCACATTTAATATCTCATTAATCCTTACAACAATCTTGTTACATATTGTTAGCTCCATTTTACAGATATGGAAATTGAGGCTCAGAGACACTGAGTGAAGGTAGGAAGTGACATATCTCCAAATTGATTTAGTAATCCATTTGCCTGACCACAGAACTATGTTTTCTACTCTAAAAAAGCAAAACACCTTTGCTTGAAAGAGGAACTTTATTACCTGAACATGCAATGCTCCTGCTTACAAGCAAGAATACCCACTAATGCTAGCAAAATTATATTGTGAATTTTGAGGTCAAATACGAAACACAGTCACCAGCAGCAGCTGAAAACTTGATCCAGGCAATTTATAAATGACTTTGAATTATGTACAGCCAAGTAAACCTGAGACCAGGTTTAAGACCAAGGTTCAATTTAGAGCTTAGAATTCCTGGATACCAGTGAGAAAGGAAATGTTTGCCATTTGTATTGACATTCTGTTTTTAGTCAGAGAATATGCCACACTATTCATAGATCTTATTTTAAATATCCTCAAAACTAACTCCATAAGTATTATGATCTTCAGTTTACAAATAAAAACTATAGGACATTGAGAGGTCAAGTAACTTGCCTCAAATCACACAGTTAATAAGCGGCAAAGCCAGGATCTAATCTAAAAGTCCACATTCTCTTCACTATACAATGCTCAAAGCCCATTCTTCTATTGCTCATTTTAGAACTGCTTTCCTCCAATCCAAAATGACCTCTTCTTATGCCTTCCATCATACAATTAGAATTCTCCAAAGCTCTATCATATAATTGTCATGCATTCATTCATTTATTCATTCATTGTCATCCATTTAGCCCTTCCATTACCAGACAGAGCTAGGGGGAAAAAAAGGAAGATTTACATGAAACATTTTAAGGAAATGGCAGGATAGAAGTAGAGAGAGAGATCTGTGTAAAATAATTATAGTAAAATGCCATAAATAATCGCAAGGCACATTACCAACATGGAGAATGGAGTGCCTAAATTATTTCTCCTATTCTTTCTTACCTATAATGTCTTTGGGATGAAATATGTATTTCTTGCCTCATCTTTAAGGCCTTTAATTCCTCTGCTTACATTTATTTTCCCTCAATATTTATTGAGTACCTTTTGTGGGTATAAAAAGGCTACATAACATAATGGAAAGAGGATGAACTTGGAGTTACATAGGCAAGAGTTTCAATCTCTTCTCTGCCACTCACTAGCTATGTAAACTTGAGCAAGTAAGTAGCTTTACCTCCTTCAGCTTCACTGAGCTTTTAAAATCGATTTTATTGAGGAATAATTTACATGAAATAACATGCTTCCATTTCAAGTGCACACTTTGCAGAATCCTGGCAAATGTCTACACTCATATAATCAACACAACAATCAAGACATAAAATATTTCCATCAACACAAAAGAGTTGCACAAAAATATTTACAGCAGCTTCTTCACAGTAGCCCCAAACCGGACCCCAAATATCCATCAGTACGTGAATGGATTTTAAAAAGTTCCCTTTTGCCCCTTCCCAATCTGCCCTCTCACCTCACACTCCAAATCTCAGACAACCACTATTACCTTTTCCTCAAAAAAATCAGAATTATAATAGAATTTCATAGAATTTCATACAAATAGAATCATATAGTGTGTACTCTTTTGTATCTGGCCTATTAATAGTTCAGCATGTTTTTGAGATTCATTTATGTTGTTGGATGTAGTTTGTTCCTTTTTATTGTTATATAGTATTCCATTATACAGATACCTCAAAATTTGTTTACCTATGCATCTACTGATGAACACTTGGAATCCAATTTGGGGTTACTATGAATAAAGCTGCTATAAAATTCATGCACAATGCTTTATGTGAACAAATATTTTCATTTCACTTGGGTAAAATATTCAGTGGAATGGCAGGTTTGAATAAGTATGAGTTTAATTTTGTACGAAACATAAACTGCCTTCCAAAGTGGTTGCACCATTTTACATTCCCACTAGAAATGTGTATGAGTTCCTGCCAAAACTTGTTATTGTGAGTCTTTTTAATTTTAAGCTAGCTTAAGTTGTGTAGTTATATCTTTTTGTGGCTTTAATTTGCATTTCCCTAATGACTAAACATAGTGAATATATTGTAATGTGGTTATTTGTCATTCAAATACATTATTTTGCAAAATGTCTGAAAGATCTTCTGTTCCTTTTTTTAGTGGGTGGGTAGTTTGTCTTCTCATTCTACAGTTAAGAGTTCTTTATAAACCGCAAATACAGCCCTCCATCAGATGTTTGTGTTGCAATATTTTCTCTCCATCTCTGGCTTCTCTTTTCATTTTCTTGACCGTGTCTTTTGTAGGGCAGAAGTTTTCAACTTTGATAAGGATCTACCAATTGTTTCTCTTATACTTCCGGGGCTCTAAGAAATCTTTGTCTCCTTTATGATTAAAAGGAATTTCTCTTATGTTTTCTTCCAGAGGTTTTATATTTGTACTTCTTTTGTTTACGTCTGTGATCTATTTTGAGTTAATTTTTCTCTATGATGTGAAGTAAGCCCCAAATTCATTTTTTTCTATATAGCTACCTATTTGTTCTAACATTATTTGTTGAAAAGACTATCATTTCTCCTACTGAAGTGTTTTGGCACCTTTGTCAAAAATCAATTCACCTGTATATTGTATCTATTTTTGGACACTCTTCTCTGCTCCATTGATATATATGACTATCCTTATGCCAGTAACACATTGTCTTGATTATGTTAACTCCATAATAGGTTATGTAATTAGGTATTGTAAATCTTCCAACTTGGATCTCCTTTCCCCAAATTGCTTGGCTATTCTAGGTTTTCTCATTTCTATATAAAGTTTAGAATTAGCTTGCCAATTTCTAAAAAATCTTGCTGAGATTTTTATTGAGATTACATTGAATTTATAGAACAGTTTGGGAAGAACTGACATTTTAACAATATTGAGTTTTCCAAGCAAGCAACATGTAATATCTTTCTGGTTATTCAAGTCTTATTTAATTTCTGACAGTTATATTTTATCTTGAAGAGATAACTGTACTCCCATTTTCACTGCAGTGTTATTCACAATAGCCAAGGTATGAAAATAACCTACATGAACCTAGTGGGTGAGTGAATCCAGAAAATGTGTGTGTGTGTGTGTGTGTGCATGCACACATACACACATACACACACAATGGAATATTATTATTCATCCTTAAAAAAGAAGGATACTGCTGATAACACTACATGATATAATTGAAATTTGCTAAGAAAGTAGAACTACTCTCACCAGGAAAAAAGGGGGTGGGGGTAAATATGTAAGGCAATGGATATGTTAATTAAGTCAATAGAATATTTTCACAATGTATATCAAATCATAATTTTACACTTTAAATATTTTATAATATTATTTATCCGTTATACCTCAATAAAGCTGAGAAAAATAATTTTCAATCCTCCATCAGTAGCCACTTCCAACTAATTTACCATGTAAGGATACAATTAAATTTAAATTCTTTTGTTTTAAGAAAGTGATTCCAGATCTATAATTTTCTGTATATAGATCTTCTTTTGATGGAAAATAAAATTCATAATTCTTTGTCCAAAAGAAAAAGTTCTTATACAACAATTTGTTAAATTTATCCCCGGGGGCGCCTGGGTGGCGCAGTCGGTTAAGCGTCCGACTTCAGCCAGGTCACGATCTCGCAGTCCGTGAGTTCGAGCCCCGCGTCGGGCTCTGGGCTGATGGCTCAGAGCCTGGAGCCTGTTTCCGATTCTGTGTCTCCCTCTCTCTCTGCCCCTCCCCCGTTCATGCTCTGTCTCTCTCTGTCCCAAAAATAAATAAACGTTGAAAAAAAAAAATGTTTAAAAAAAAAAAAAATTTATCCCAAAGGATTGTGTATTTTGATGCATAGTATTCTTTTGATGCACTATATTTCTTAATGTCTAATTGTTCACTGCTAGTATATGAAATCCAATTAATTTTTGTATATTTTCTTATATCCTGTTATATTTCTAAACTCATTTATTAGTTTTATGAACATTTTTGTAGATTCCATAGGACTTTCTACAAAACCAATATGTCTTCTATGAATAAGAGAGTTTACTTCTTTCTTTACAATCTTCTTTTGTTTTTCTTCCTTTTGTACAATGGCTAGATTCTCCAGTACAATGAAGGATAGAAGTGGTGAGAGCAACTATCCTTGTTTTAGGGGAAAAGCTTACAATCTTTTATAATTAAGTATAATGTAAACTGGAGGTGGGGCAGGCAGGGCTAGAGATAAAATTCACATAAAATTCACCACCATAATCATTTTAAAGCATACAATTCCATTTTTAGTATATTCACAATGTTAAGCCACCATCATAACTATCTGATTCCATGACATTTTTATCATTCCCAAGAAAAAACCCATATTCTTTAAGCAGTCATTTACCATTCCTCTTTCTCCCAGTCCTTGGCAAACACTAATCTACTTTTTATCTCTATAGATTTGCCTCTGCAGACATTTCACATAACTGAAATCATATATGTAACCTTTGGTAACTAGCTTCTCTCCTTTAGCATAATGTTTTCAAGGTTCATCCATGTTATAGAAAATGATCAGTATTTCTTTCATTCCTTTTTATGGTTGAATAATATTCCATGTATGGATATACCACATTTTGTTTAATTCATTCATCAGTTAATTTGCTTATAAATAATAAATTATAAAAATAAGTCAGTCTCATAAATATGTAATAAATAATTATATATATTATATTATTATAATAAATCAGTTAAGTTGCTTCTACTTTTTGGCTATTAACAATCATCATTGCTATGAACATTCTTCTACAAATTGCATAAATGTACCTTTTCAATCCTCTCAGGTATACACCATGAAGGAGAATTTGGGTGTTATATAATAGCACTGTATTTAATTTTTTGAGGAACCGCCACACTGTTTTTCATAATCGCTACACCACTTTATATTCCCACCAGCAATGTATGAGGGTTCCAATTTCTCTGCATCCTTGTCAACCATCATTGTTTATTTGTTTTTATTATAGTCATCTTAATGGTTGTGAAGTGGAATCTCTCTGTGCTTTTTACAAAAATTTTTATTATTTAAATGTAGTTGATATACAATATTATATTAGTTTTAGGTGCACAACATAGTGATGACAATTCTATACATTACACAAAGTTCATCATAAGTGTAGGCTGTTACCATACAATGTTACTGCAATATCACTGGCTATTTTCCATATGGGTATTTTTAATCTCCATGACTTATTCATTTTATAACTAGAAGTTTGTACCTCTTAATTCCCTTCATCTATTTCACCCACCCACCCCCATTCCCCTCTCCTATGGCAACCACTAATTTGTTCTCTGTATTTGAGTCTCTTTCTGTTTTTTGTTGGTTGGTTGGTTGGTTGGTTGGTTGGTTGGTTTTTTAGATTCCACATGTAAGTGAAATCATATGGTATTTGTCTTTCTCATTGTACTTTTGATTTGCATTTCCCTAGTGACGAATGATGTTGAGCATCTCTTCCTGTGCTTACTGAATGTGAATGGTTAGTTTTATGTGTCAACTGACTGGCTTTTAATTGAATATTATTTAATTAAATACCAATTAAATATTATTATATTTAAATATACCAATTAAATATTATTTCTGGGTATGTCTGTGAAGGTATTTCTGTGTGAAATTAGCATTTGAATCTGTGAACTCAATGAAATTTATTGCCCACCCCAGTGTGGGCAGACATCATCTAATCTGTTGAGGGCCTGAATAGAATAAAAGGCACAGGAAGGAGAAATTCACCTCTTTTTTTTGGCTTGACTGATTGCACTGGGACACCTCATCTTCTCCTGCCCTTGGAGTAGGATTTACACCAACAGCTCCCCCAGTTCTCAGGCCTTTGAACTTGGATTAAATTATACCAATTGCTTTCTTGAGATTTCATCTTATAGACAACAGATCATGAGACTTTCAGCCTCCATAAGGCAATAAAATAATTTTTCATAATAAATCTCCTTTTTAATATATAAACATAAATGTAAATATAAAAATATAAACATGAATATAAATATAAATATAAATATAAATATAAATATAAATATAAATATAAATATAAATATAGATATAAACAAATACGGGTTGGTTGGCTGAAACATGGGCCAAAAGGTGGCCCATCAGGAGCAAACTAAAAATGGCAGACATGTCTTGATTTAATGTAAAAGGGATTCAAAAGCTTAAGAAGATTGAAATGTTAGAGTGGATTAGTCATGTAAAATCTACTCATCCACACTGGCAGTGTTCAGAAGACATAGCTTTCACCAATACTGAGAGGAATCAATTGGTGATGGGAGCCCCTACATCCTTAAAGAGCTCTATGATCACTCTTCTCTGTTGGCCAGACCTCACATTGGGCACTACAGCCACTGAATCTGGGAAACCTAAATGCAGTGGGAATAACTGAATCCCCAGGTAGCAGGGATCAAGTGGCAGACTCAGCCACTACAGGCAAGGAGGACATGGGTACCATATTGGACAGCACAATTAAAAGCATTAATCAGAGTAGTCTGACTGCTGCAGATATATGGTGCTGGCCAACTGATCATGGTGTTCCTAAAAGTGATAAAGATAGGAAGCCTACTAAATTCTTACTTTATCTGTAAAAGCAAAAAAGTTCTAAGTGAGCAAAAGTCTAATCTGAATCATAAAAACAGAGAGTCATGGCCCTTCAATTAATTGCCTTAGAATGCCACTGTGGTGCACTAGTCAGAGTAGGGGTAGGTCAGAGTAGGGGTGATCATTTTAAATATTATAATGAAGAAACTATGGAACTTAGGTTCTCTGCCCTCCCCAGGATTTGTTGTTTTCATTTGTTGTTGTTTCTGTTAGGTTGTTTAGTGACTATATGAATTAATTTTGTAAAGTCCATATTCTTTGTCATGTGTGGCCTCTGCAGTCTCCATACCATTTGCTTAGTGGTCAGCTAATGATTGGACAGAGATTTCATTAATCACCAGAACTAAAATGTTCCCAGTCTTTGCAAAAGAGCTCTTGTATGCTGGGCCATATCTTTCACATTCAACCACACAGTTTACAAATCTGCATTAGCCTTCAATTACTAATTCTGCAGAGCCTCAAGATCAACCAGAGGTTAGACCTTAGGGTCTACTCAGATCTTTCCTGTATATGTGCACAGTCATACACACACACACACACACACACACACACACACACACACACACACACACACACACATGATTTTCTAGTTTCCCAGGAATATGTCAGAGCTTTTCAAAGCCCTTATTCTACTATCTCATTACCCAGGCTTTCCTCTGAAACTTATTGATTAGTCTACTGTTTGTACCAACTGTTAACCATTGTGTCCAATAGCAACAACTGAAACATTTGCTTGTAAACATTTTGGCAGATGCTCCAGTATAGCCAATTTAGTACTGGGTAAGTTTGAGTAAGGTGAAATAAAAGTAAGCCTTTTGAGCCAGTATTCCAGGAAACCACTAGATGGGTCAAAATAAGTATATATTTTTTGCAAAAGAGGTATATTCTCTTCACTCCATTATATGTAGTGGGAATGCAGAACTTTATTTTCAAAGATATCACTGATTTGGGGCGCCTGGGTGGCGCAGTCGGTTAAGCGTCCGACTTCAGCCAGGTCACGATCTCGCAGTCTGTGAGTTCGAGCCCCGCGTCGGGCTCTGGGCTGATGGCTCGGAGCCTGGAGCCTGTTTCCGATTCTGTGTCTCCCTCTCTCTCTGCCCCTCCCCCGTTCATGCTCTGTCTCTCTCTGTCCCAAAAATAAATAAAAACGTTAAAAAAAAAAATTTTTTTTAAAAAAAGATATCACTGATTTGGAAACATGGGATATGACTAGGGTAGGTTTTTAAATTTTTTTTTTCAACATTTATTTATTTTTGGGACAGAGAGAGACAGAGCATGAACGGGGGAGGGGCAGAGAGAGAGGGAGACACAGAATCGGAAACAGGCTCCAGGCTCTGAGCCATCAGCCCAGAGCCCGATGCGGGGCTCGAACTCACGGACCGCGAGATCGTGACCTGGCTGAAGTCGGACGCTTAACCGACTGCGCCACCCAGGCGCCCCCTAGGGTAGGTTTTTAAAAAGCCACATCACTGGGCTGCCTGGGTGGCTCAGTCATTAAGCATCTGACTTTGGCTCAGGTCATGGCCATGATCCCACAGTTCGTGAGTTTGAATCCCACATCAGGTGAACACGAGCCCCACTTCAGGTGAGCTCAACTCCCGCTTCAGGTGAGCATGAGCCCAACTTCGGGGAAACACAAACCCTGCTTTGGGTGAGCCCTGCCTTTCTCTCTCTCTCTCTCTTTCTGTCTCTCACCCTCACTCACTTGTGCCCTCTCTCTCTCTCAAAAAATAAAATAAAAAGCCACATCACTGTAAGATTTTGATTAATTTCTGGAGTTCTCAAAAAGTTGATTTCTGAAATGTTGTGCCAGTTTTTTTCACTTTTTATGGAGACATGAATTTTTAGAGTTCCTTAAGTCACCATTCTTCCAGCTATAGGTTTTTCCATAGATGTTTCTAGATCTACAGATTTTCTGCTTGTTCTAACAATTACTGAAAATGATTTTAGAAATCTCTTACTGAAATTATTTACTTGTCAACATTTCCTTTCAGTTTCTGATTCACAAATTCTGAAGCTCTTCTAACAGTTGCCTACCTATTTAAAGTTTTGTTTCCTTGAATTGGCCCATTTATCATTATGAGATACCTCTGTTAACCCCAGGTAATATACCTTGTCATGATCCCTAAATTGCCTTAAATTGAAAGCCATTCTATCATTCTTATGATTAGTGTTTAACATTTGTTTTTACTTTTAACCTGTGAATTTATATCTAAAGCGGACTTCTTATAGATAGCACATAGTAAAATTTTTCATTTTTTACCTGGCTGGCAATCTGATTGTTTGCATTTAAATCTACCATCTTGCTATTGTTTTGTTTGACCTATCTGTTTTCTAAACCATCTTTTTACCTCTTTTTGATTCCCTAAGTACTTTTTAGAATTCTACTTTATCTCCACAGTTGGTTTATTAGCTATATCCCTTTGTTTTATTCTTTTAGTGATTGTCCTAAGTTTTATAATGAAGATCTTTACCATGGTCTACCTGCAAATGTTATTATGCCACTTCAGGCATAGTATAAGTCTTACAGTGGTATACTTCCATTTCCTTCCTTACTATTGTTATTATATATCCTACTACATATTATAATTTTTGCTTTAGATAATTATCTTTTAAATTTTTGAAATAGGGGGTAAATTTTTTATTTTTGCCCACTCATTTAATATTTTAATTTTTTTAAATTTATTAGCACACATCCAAATTTCAATCTCCTATCACTTGTCTTCCTCTTAAAGAATTTTCCTTGACATTTCTTGTAGTGCAAATCTGCCTATAATCAATTTTCCCAAAATATGTTTTGTCTGAAACATATCTTTATTTTGTCTTCATTTTTGAAGGATGCTTCTATTGGATAAAGAATTCTAGGGTGACAGTTTTTTTCCTTTTATCAATTTCAAGATGCCATTGCACTGTCCTTCTGCTTACATAGTTCCTGACAAGATGTCTGTGTCTTTGTTTCTCTGGCTACTCTTAGGATTTTCTCTTTATCACTGTTTTCAGCAATTTAATTATAATGTGCCTTGGTGTGATTTTCCTTGTGTATATCCTGCTGTGGATTCAGTGAGCTTCTCAGATCTAGAGTTTTATAGCTTGCATCAAATCTGGAAAATGATAATAATTATTGAACATTGTTGTAAGAATTATCAATGTTACATAAATAGCTCAAAATAACACCTTGCATATACTACTCAACAATGGAAATTATTCTGTGATCTGTGCCAGAAACATAGTGAGAAAAAGAAAATAATAATAAAATCTTCCCTTTCAGAACTCAAAATGTATTAAATCTTTTTTCTTCAAAAAGTTCCACCTTGGGGCACTTGGGTGGCTCAGTTAGTTGAGCACCTGACTCTTGATTTTGGCTGAAGTCATGATCTCATTGTTCGTGAGATCAAACCCTGCATTGGGCTTTGTAGTGACAACACAGAGCCTGCTTGGGATTCTCTATCTTGCTCTTTTATCTGCCCCTCCCCAACTTGCATTCATTCACTGTCTCAAAATAAATATTTTTTAAAAGCCCACCTTTAAAAAATTCCCACATTTTTGCCAGTTATAGTTTATTTACTCTCCTTCTTTTGTCTCAATTTCTATATTTTCCTCCTTGTTCCCTATGTATCTAGCTTTCTTTGCACAACCATGAAGTTATATTATACGCAAGTCCCTGTTCAAGACTTCCTTTTGGGAAGCTCACTACAATTTTCTCTGCAAGAAACATGAGGAGAATGAAAGAAAGTGCCTCTAACTGAAACAAGCTTCTTAGAAATACACAAAATGCATATATACACACAATGTGAACATCTGTGAGCTGCCTCAATTCACTGCATGTGTTATGAGTCATATTCATCCACAACTAACATTACAACTTTCTTGTAGAGGCCGCTTTGAGACAATAGGCTGGAGCAATGGAAACTTGATCAAGGAAAAAGGGTCCACAGTGACCACCTGGCTGAATACAGACAGGCCTGTCAGGCGACCCACTTCAAATTATCCATAGGCCGTAACAGACCAATGGGCTATTTACAACCAGGCACAATTACCAAAAACAGGAAAATTCTGTATGTCCCCATACCTCCTCACCTTCCTCCTTTAAATTCAGCTCCCACCCACTGCCTCACTGCAAACAGTCTCTCCTTTGCTGTCCTGCCCACTGCTCCCTTGCAGTGTGTTCAATAAACTTCTATCTCCTTTGTTCCACCTTGGCTGGATCCTTTCACCGCCTGCACCACTAGCCCCCAGTCAATCAGTTTGCCCCACACTTTAAGGGCTCCCATCCAATCAGGACAGACACCACATTTCTGATTTCAAACAGCCCTGCTTTTACCACTTCACTATAACTCACAAGCTCCAACCCTGACAACATCCACTTCCACAAGCAATCTTTAGACCATTTTCAACATACTGAGTGCCATGGTAAGAAAAAAAAAAAAACTGTCTCTTATCTCAACACTCTACACTATTTAAATACTCCTGAACTCCAAGTACATAGGAGTTTCTCACACCAAGCAACTTTCCCATTCTCTGTGGACACCAACTGGGTGTCCTACAATTCAAATCCATTCTAACAATATCTGCCTAAAGTCAGCATCAGATCCCATCAGTGAAGGGCTCAGTGCCACAGTGCCATCCATCCTGACTTCAGATCTTAATCCCAGTCTAGGTTGTCATCTGTGCTTCTGAGCAACCAGTTATAAATTAGAGATTTCTACAGCCCCTTCCTCAGGTTCAATAATTTTCTAGAACAGCTCACAGAACTCAGGAAAAGTTTACTTACTAGATTACTGGTTTATTATAAAAGGATACAACTCAGGAACAGTCACATCAAGAGATGCATAGAGCAAAATTTGGGGGAAAGAAAGAGGTCTCCCATGTCCTCTCCAGACACACTACTTTTCCAGTACCTCCATGTGTTCACCAATCCAGAAGCTCTTGGAACCACCTTAGGTTTTTTTTATGAAGGCTACTTTACATAGGCAAGGCTGATTAAATCATTAGCCGTTGGTGACTGAACTCTATCTCCAGTCCCTCTCTGCTCCTAGACTTCAAGGAGCAGGGATGAAAGTGTCAACTCTCTAATCACTCCATTGCTTCCCTTGGCAACCAGCCCCCATCCTGAGGCTATCCAGGAGTCCAGCTACCTGTCATCTCATTAGCATACACAAAAACATTTTTGTAGATTCCAAGAATTTTAGAAACTGTGTCCCCAAAAAAGGGGGGGGGGGCAGCAGAGACCAAATATATACATTTCTTACTATGTCACAGTGATATTTACATCATATTTCTTGACCTAGGCATTTAATCTTCACAGAATGACTAACAGTGCTGGGAAAGTAAAAAATAATTCATGATGACTGTGGTAGAATCAAGAGTGTAAGGCCCAGTGATGAATGTTACGAAGCCACAATCCAGAAGTGTGGTGTGGTAGCTAGTAGGCACTGGTAATGGTAAAAGGTCAGCATCATTAGAACTCTTTTTCTGTGGGGAAATCTTGACTATGCTTTGTAATTTTTGGCTCCTGTCTATTCTCTGAGTCTGATTTCCAGCCTTCCTGCAGTTTTTATAAAGTATCTTACATCCTCCCAATAAATCCCTTTTCTACTTCAATTGCATGGCATTGGTCAGTCATTCTCAACCAAGAACTCTAAGTCCCAGGGTCATCTATTTCTAGACTTAATCTCTGTCACATTAGAAATGATCTTGATAAATCAATTCCAGAAGGTTTAAAAGTCAAGTATTGGTATATTAATTAATCAGGTAAATTCTTAAAATGATTAAATAAGCATGACCTCTTTTAAATTTGAAATTGAATCCCATAATGCTACTATTTATAGAAATTAGAACTCAGGCCAGTTAGGATAAATTTTTTACCTAGTAATTGACACTTTTAAGAAGTTAGGAAATAAATTATTTTAACTTTAAAAAGATAAAAGCCAGTAAAAAGCTGTGCTGTACCCAACTAAGTAACTGGTTTCTATATGAAACTTTAATGAAGATTTTTGCACAACATTTAGCAAGAAAATAATTTCAACATCAATTATGAACACTATCAGCCTCAGAGAATTTAATAAATATTTTCATAGTACTGTGCATATCACGACCTCTTGCTTCTCCCTCCAGTCTCGTGGTTTTAAAAAACATTAATACTCTAAGTTTTCCCAAATTTAAGCTTCAATCCTTGATATCTCCCAGATTTCTATATCCAACTGTATATTTAACATATCCACATGGCTATCTCAAATTTCACACTTCCAAAACCAAATAACTGATCTTCCACCCCTGCCGTAAATATGCTGTTTTACTAGACTTCCCCATCTCTGAAAATGGGAATGCAATATTTCCAGATGCTCAGGGTAAAAAAAAAAAAATTAGTCCTCTTTACTCTATTTTTCTCAATCCTGAAATCCAATCTATTAGTAAATTCCATTGGCTCTACCTTCAAAATCTAGAATCTAAGCACTTCTCACCACTCTCACTGCTGTCACACCCTAATCTAAACCACAATTGTCTCAGGGTGCCTGGATGGCTCAGTCGGTTAAGCATCCGACCCTTCATTTTTGGATCACATCATGATCTCACAGTTCATGAGATCAAACCCCACATCAGGCTCTGCGCTGATGGTACAGAGCCTGCTTTGGATTCTCTCTCTCTCCCTCTCTCTCTGCTGCTACCCAGCTCACACAGGTGCTCTCTCTCTCTCTCTCTCTCTCTCTCTCTCAAAATAAATAAACTTTTAAAAAAATAGATAAATAAACCATAATCATCTCTACCTGGAATATTACAATAAACTCCTAACTCATCTCTCCATTTTCTTCTTTGCATCCTTTCAGTCAATTTTAACAATGCGGAGTTGATCATTCCAGACATAATTCAGACCATATTATTCTTCTCAAAACTGCCAACAGTTTCCTAGATAATCCATAATAAAAATTAAAGTATTTATAATGACTAATAAATCCCTACATAATCTGTCCTCCTACCATAACCAAGCTCATTTCCTACTACTGTCTCTCAATCGAGTGATTGAGTCCCTCATGCTGGATTCCTATTATTTCTGGAATAACCTACACATGCACTCTCCTTAGGACCTTTGCACTAGCTCTTTCCTCCACAAATAGCCACATAATTCAGCCCTTCAGCTCTCTCAAGTCTACTCAAATGTCTTCTTAGACAGGACCACACTAACTACTCTTAAAATATCAGTCCTTCTCCCCACTCCATGGTACTCTCTATTCCCCTTCCTTGCCTTATTCTTCTCCATATCATGTTTGTATATTGCTGATAACCCTCCACTTAACTATAAACTCCATGACATATAAATTCCATATCTATCTTGTTCACTGATACATACCCAGCATCTTTATCAGTGTTTGACACATCATAGCTGCTCCATAAATATCTGTTAAATTAACATATAATTTAATTAAAAGCATAGGTAAATACATCATAAAGAATAGTTATATCAGTAACAATACATTTTTAAGCAGTAGTTTTAAATTTCTCAAAACAGCTGAGATGCAATCAAGAATTTCAAGAGAAAGGTTCAAGTATGTAAAAGAAAAAAGATATATAAGAACACTTCTGCCTTAAACACTAGAAGTTAAGTCATATTATTAACAGATCCGTATTTTTATTCTGTTAAATTTTCAAAGCACTGCATAGTATTTTATATATATATATATTTTTTTTTTAATATTATCAGCAATAACCTCAAAAAGGAACAGGACATGTAAACAAGTAAAATTTGCATGTTTTAATAGGCCTACCAATTTTAAATGATGCTGTTTTGATCATTTCATAGCATCAAACACCAAGAGATTGCTTGGCAATGCAGTAGAATAATTAACCTAACGTACTTTCCTGACCTCATAAATCACATTCTTCAATGCCCAGAGCTCTTGGCACAAAGACCCTGAAAATAAATGCAAAATTCTCACTGTATTAACTATAAAATATTGCAAACACAAGAGCCCTTTATAAATGAATATATTTTTCAACATTGTTCATCTAAGATTCCAATGATTTTGATTTTATAGAAAAAGCAAAAAAAAAAAAAGTATTAATGCAGTTACCTTGCCAAAATCTAAAAGTTGACTATCAGTAGTAAATTAGCTTTTCCTTCATTCACCAAATTATATTAGCTCCTATTATATTCCATGAACTCTATTAAGTGTTGGGATTAGAAAAATGAACAGGACAACAAAGTCCTTGCCCTCAAGATTACATTAAAGATGGGAGGAAAAGACCACAAATATATAGCACAAGAAAATATATATTAATAAGTACAATAAAGAAGAGTCAAATAGAGTAAGCAAAAACGAGTAATGGGTGAAGGGTGTCTATTTTGGACAGAGTGCCCTAGAGAGGTCTGAGGAGGTGACAAGTAGACAGGTACTTGAGTAAGTGAGAAAGTAGGCAAACATTTGCAGACAGAGAAAACAGCAAGTACAAATGCCTTCAAGTAGAAAGCCAGTTCAAGGAAAAGTTCAAGCCCAACAGTATTGGACAGGAGTGAGCAATGCTGACAGTGTTAATAAAACTGGTGGGAGAGGCAGGAGTCACATTACACTTAGGGTAATGAGAATTAAAATAAATTCTGATAATATCTACCCAGAGATAGCGTGGAATTCCACAGATTAAGGGCTCAGTCCTACCAGACTGCTACTACCTGCCCCACCCAACCCACTTCAGAGCCAGTGGCAAGCCCAGGCTGTTACTTGTGCTCTTAACCCACCAACTACATATTGAAGATTCACATCCTTCTCACGTTCCATTAATTTGCTAGAGAAACTTACAGAACTCAGAGAATCATTTCCCTTACGAGATCACAGGTTTATTATAAAAGAATATAATTCAGGAACAGACTAAAAAGATATATGAGGGCAAGGTATAGAGACAATATGCTGAGCTTCTATGCCCTCTCCAGGAGCACCACTCCCCACAAATCTCCACAAGTTTCCAACGTGTAAGATCTCCTAACCCTGTCCTTTTGGGTTTTCATGGGGGCTTCCTTATGTAGGCATGACTCATTAAATCATTGATCACTAGAAATGGAATTCAATCTCTAACTCCTCTTCCTTCTCCTAAAGTGGGGGAAGGGGGGTTGAAAGTTCCATTCCTCCAATCACAGAGTTGGTTCTCCTGTCAACAAGCTCCTCCCTCAGCCTTGAGTTACCTAATGGCTTTGCAAAAGTAATCTGATTAACATAACAAAAGACACCTTTATTGCTCTTATGGAAGGAAATTCTAAGGATTTTAGGCCCTGTGGGTTCAGAACAAAGAATGAAGACCATACAAATGAGAAATATATATGACCAAACACATATTTCTTATAAATCACAATATCACAATAACCCGGACAACTACAATCTCTTTAGGGTGGAGAGAACAAGAGCCTAATCTGGAGTAGCTTCAAGAGAAAATGGGAGATAAAGAAGTGTTGGCTACGAATATAAACAATTCTTATCATAAACTTTGCTCTTAAAGGGATTAGTGAAAAGCGAAAAGGCCTACATACAAAAACTGTTGCCTTATGTAGAAGAATGCACTCACTGCTAAATCATGGCCCAGAAGAAAAGGGGCCAGAAGAATAAATAACCCAACCTGTCTTTCCTCTCTTTCTTCTAATCTCCTGTTAGTACCTTCCACTGACCTAACGCAGACAGAAACCAGAAGACAAGGTGAAGGGAAGTGACAATGAAGAGAATAGATTTTGAAGATGACAATAGTAGCAAATACTTATTATGTATCAGGCATTGATTGAAATGCAATACATGTATTAGCTTATTTATCCTCATGACAACCCTACAAAATGGGCACTTTTATTATCACCCCCATGTTATAGATTGAAAAATTGGGACACAGAGTGGTTCTGAAACTTGTCCAGAGCCATACAAACAGAAAGTGGCAGAGGAACCAAGATATAAACACAACTATCCTCTTAACCCTTACTCCAAACTCTTCTTTTAAGAAGAGATGTTTACTGTGTCTCCCTCTCTCTCTGCCCCTCCCCTGCTTGCTCTCTCTTTCTCTCTCAAAAATAAATAATAAAACATTCAAACAAATCTTTTTCAAGAAAAGATGTTTATGTGCTAACAGGCATAATTTAATAGGAAGGTGAATTAATTGCAAAGAGACAAAGAATATTTACAGTAGCATATTCTTTAAGTAAATGAGGAAAACCAGGATAGAACTGTCATGAATCTGCTCCATTTGCCTTTCCAGATCATGTTTTTCCTTTTATTCACCCTGCTCTATTCCTAGGAGGCTGACCTCAACAAACTATGTCATCTGGCTCTTTGGCCCTCTGGCTTCCAGTTCAAGTCCACTAATGGGAGGCACAAGCTGAAGATCAGGGTAGGGAGGAGACAGGGGTTTGGATGTTTATTTCTCCAGCTCTCTCCTTTTGGGGCCACGGTTTGGCTCCTCTTCAGCTAAAGCCATAGTTTCTAACAGACAGCCCCTCCATTAGTTATAGCTCTCTGTGTTACAGTGATAGCTTGCTCTTCCTGCTCCTTCAGGTCCCCACTATTCTTATTCCCCAAGTGTTTCCATCCCTGGATAGTTCCCATAACTCTGCCCATATCTTTGTGGGTTTTTTGTTTTTTTTTACATGTTTATTTCTGAGAGAGAGAGAGAGAGAGAGCAGGGGAGGGGCAGAAAGTGAGGGAAACACAGAATCTGAAGCAGGCTCTAGGCTCTGAGCTGTCAGCACAGACCCCGACATGGGACTCAAACTCATGAACTGCAAGATCATAACCTGACCCAAAGTTGGACACTCAACCAAGTGAGCCACTCAGGCACCCTGTTTTTGTAAACAGATCCTTCAATAAACTCTCTTTGAGAAAGCTTTCTGTTACCTTCTAGGACTCTTGACTTGATACTCTATCCAACAGGAGGATTTGGCCTTAGATAAAAAGAGGGACAGGTAATCCACTTTAATAAAAGGGAAGGCAGAATATATGGATACAGATATAGGTAGGTTAGTAGACTAACTGGTAAAAATATAAGGAAGTTCTCTTTTGACTGTTTTTATTGTCTCAGGAAAAAAAATCAGAAGATAATGTTGCAGAATGTGAAGTGTATTATATTTGAGGAGAAAGAAGGTATGAAATGTTCCCTACAAAAACAAGAAAGTGAACTGTCCAAGAAAAAAAAAGCTTTCTGGTCATAAATTTAAAGTGAAATCAGTTAACAAGATTGTGTATATTTCTTCAGCTACATTTGTCTGCATTGGTGCAGGCATGGAAGAGACAGAGATTGGGTTAACCACAGGTTGGATTTTGCCAGCAGATGGCAGGAACAACAAAGAAATTGAAGATGTATGCAAATGGTTAATTATAGCAATGAATCATGTATTCTAAGCTGGGTAAGGAGAGACATGAGGACTTATGGTAGCTACAGATCATGAAAATATATAGCACTGATCGTTTAGCAGTGCTTATGGGATCAAAGAAAGATGATAAGGGAAATATAGAAATGAACAGGATCAAAAAAGGTGATGAGTGGTGGTCAGAGTGGAGATTTTAGAGGGACATGGTTATTAAATAATGATAAGATGTAGAATAAAACATAAGAGTAAGTGGCTGACATGTGATAAAAGAAGAGATTATTGCTAAAAAGGAAATCAAAGAACTCATCCAAGGAATAGATTGTCCACAAACAAAGCCAAAATAATGATAATATTTCAAATTTGAAAGTATAAAATTATCGCAGACTATTACTAAAGCAGTGCTCCATAGGGTTAATAAGGTTAAGACTAACAGAAAATTTAAAACTTGGTTTTCAGAGACCTGTTTCTTCTTAATCACCTATTGTTTCTTTTCAGACACCACTAAAAAATCCAATAGCGGTCTCCACAGAGACCTGGCCTGACAGAAATGAAAGCCACCAATATGGTTCCAGCCTATGAACAAGCAAAACTCTGCATTCCTTACCAGAGATGACAAGTTTAAGATCCCATATACTTTATATCAGCTCTGAGCATGCCCACAGCCCCTCCTTTGGTCCTGAAGATGACCTCCTAATGGCAGGAGCCAAATTTTGCTTCATTTTAATGTTAAGTCTGCACCTCAAAATGAACATGGGATGACTGTTATATATATTTGCTCAGTATGCATGTCCCATATTTCCTCATGAACAGTGATAAATTTCCCTGTCCTTTTCAATCCCTAGGATTACAAAAATTTGTTCTAATCTCCATCAGGGGAGACAAATTTGAGCCAGCCTCCTATCTCCTCGTATGACTATCTCTCAAATAAACTCTTTCCTTGCTTCATACAAGGAAATCCTTGTCTCAGTGATTGGCTCTGGTGTGTATCGGGCATTACCGTCTATTTTCTACAATGCTCATTCAATATGCAGAGTCACTATTCCTCTCCATAATTATCCTGTTTATAAATAAAGTCATTAGCTCACCTCCTTCCATGTTACAATTATAAATACTCAAACTTGGGAAATGGAAGTATCCTGCACCAAAATTGGTTTAGTACTTACAGAGAGCTGTTAAATATGTTTAATTTCCCAAATTTCCAGGGGCTGCCTTCTAGAGAGGTTTTTTGTTTGTTTGTTTGTTTGTTTGTTTGTTTAATGTTCGTTTTTGAGAAAGAGAGACAGAATGCAAGCAGGGGACAGGCAGAGAGAGAGAGAGGCACAGAATCCAAAACAAGCTCCAGGCTCTGAGCTGTCAGCATAGAGCCCGATGTGGGACTTGAACTCACAAACTGTGAGATCATGACCTGAGCCAAAGTTGCTTAACCGACTGAGCCACCCAGGTGCCCCTCCCATTCTAGAAAGTTTTAAAAATTAGATTTTATGAGAAAAATGGCAGAAAAATGTAAACATGTATCCTGAAAATTTATAATGGAGCTCTGCACCTAAAATAATCAAGTTTTGTTCATGCACCAATTATCTCAATTAATGAAATCTAAGACTCACCTTCATATTTATAATTATTGTCCTATTTTGATCAGTTGAAGAGCTCTTAAACTCTTCTTCAAGAAACTTTTGCAGAAACTATTTCTAAAGCATGAAGCTTATTTCTGAAGTAATTATTAATTTTTAAGTGGCTTATTTTTATAACTCAAGGTTTTCGTGAAAGTATTGTTTAATATTCTGTATAATTTGTTTCTGTGAGCTTATTAAAAGTGCCTTAAAATTCTAGGGATTCGTGATCAAGGCATTTTGTAAGAAATGCCATGCCCAATGGAGTTTTGTGGTTCTAGGTACATTTGATGACTCAATTTGCATATATACATATAGCCTACAAAGAGAATGCTAATTTTATGGTTTCGTGAAGGTTTATTATTTTGACAGCAAACTGGAAAATGAATATAAAGTAGAACCCAGGGAATCAGAAACTAGAAATCAGGGAAATTTATGCTGCATAGTGTATCTGTAGGTTATTACCAGAATGTTTAGAATTCCTAATATAGTGTAAGAAGTTCCAAGGCTTCTGAGCAGCAAATAATGTAGGGGATAAGTGTTTTCTTAAGCAACTCTTAGGACCAATTCATGTAAACAAACTTAAGTAGATCAATGCACCTCATTTTACACCATGTCTATCTTTTGCCAGAAACCAGAACTAACAGGATGAAAGGGAAGACTTTCCTATCATATTCTTGTCAAATAATTCCTTCCCCATTGCTCCTTCTTGT
The DNA here is from genome assembly GCF_007474595.2 of Lynx canadensis. Classification (NCBI taxonomy): domain Eukaryota; kingdom Metazoa; phylum Chordata; class Mammalia; order Carnivora; family Felidae; genus Lynx; species Lynx canadensis. Next base: position 47,181,917 of record NC_044312.2, on the reverse strand, counting down.
GATTAATCTTTTTCAACACTCAATCCCAAATTTGAAAAGAGTATGAAGTTAGAATCTACATTGAGAGCTATGTTCAATATAATGGAGTCTCGTGTAAAACATACACTACACCATGGATGTGCAAGCAAATTGTATAGATCTTTACTGTGTCCGTGGCTTATCCAGCTGCCTCAGAAACCCTAAATCCCTATAGTCTACCCATCATTCTGCTTATCTCTAAAATAATGCCCAGCTATATGTGAGTAAACAATTCTGGAGGGGGCATACAGTTTATCTGCCATCATAGCCATCATACTCTTGGGGGTAGAAATAGGTTGTATTCACTGGATTTAAATGCTGTTCTCTGCTCCTCTGGTCCTAAAGCAATGTCCCTGTCCATATGGTCATTGAGCATACTGATGGCCGCTCATGCAGTCATTCTCTCAGCTCAGACAAAGCTCCCAAGTGCTCAACCTGGCTGACAACACTTGCCTTGGGTTCTACTGGCACTATACTCCTACATTTCTCCCTAAGGACATATTACAATTTCCACCCAGCAAAGACATTGACCAGAACTTTCCTGAGATGCTGACCCAATGCCAGCAACTGCCTACCTTCAGATTTCTTATTATGTAGTAAAAAGTAAAACCCTACTTACATAAGCTTTCTACTCCTTTCAAATGAGTACATTTCTAACTTAAGCAAGAATCTAACATAGTACCAGGCATGCAGCAACACTCACTTATTCATCATTCATTTAATAAATATTTATTTAATGGCTAATATGTGTTAGGCACTAAGCTAATATAACAGATACAGCAATGAATAAGAGAGGCAAGATGGCTGCTCTTATCAAATCTACATTTTAGTGGAGAGACTCATGAAAAAAACACATAGACAAAATTTCACATAGTGATCCACACAGTCACAAAAATAAAAAAAGTAATGTGATAGGTATGACTTGGGGGTGGGGTGGAAATGGGAAGTGAGGTAGAAAGGCACTTTAGAGGCACTGAGAGCTAAATAATGATATAAGCCAATAAGGCAAAGATTTGGGTAGAAACGTACTCCAAACAAAAGAAAAGCATGTGAAAACGTCATGAACAGCATTTAGGAACAGAGAGAAGGCCATGTGGCTGGAATGTAGTGAGTAGAGAAGAGATGAGATGAGACATAGACAGAGGAGATGGGGAACCTTACAGGTGAGAAGTTGGAATTTATAACGATAATAGATACGACTAGGAGGTTTTAATTAATAAACAGTATTTAAACGTTTTTAATGGGTACCTGGCTGGCTCAGTTGGCAGACCATGTGACTTTTGAACTCAAGGTCATGAGTTCAAGCCCCACACTGGGTGTAGAGATTACTTAAATAATAAATAATAAATAAATAAATAAATAAATGTTTGTTTGTTTGTTTGTTTTTAAGAATAAACATTTTTAGGTGCACCTGGGTGGCTCAGTCGGTTAAGTGTCTGACTCTTGATTTCAGCTCAGGTCATGATCTCACAGTTCGTGAGTTCAAGCTCCACATCGGGCTCTGTGCTGATAGCATGGAGCCTGCCTAGGATTCTCTCTCTCCCTCTCTCTCTGTCCCTCCCCTGGTTGCTCACTATCTCTTTCTCTCTCTCAAAAATAAATAAATAAATGTAAAAAATAATATATTTTTTAAAAGAATAAATATTTTAAACAAACACAATACACTAACATGAATTTGACCAGTTAAGTAATTCCTTATGATTTTACTGGTTAATCCAAATAACTTTTATTTCAAAGTACTTATCACTATAGTACTTGTTTAATGTCTGTCTCTCTTAGCAGATTACGTACTCTATGAAAATAGGTTCACATATCTCTTGTCACTAAATTCCCAGAGCCTGATACAGTATCTCTTAGATAGCAGGGGTTCAAAATGTATTTTGTCAAATGAAAGAAATTTAATGACAGAATATTCCATATCAGACATGTGCTACACACTGAATTAGAATCAGTCCCTGCATTCAAGAAGCTCACAGCTTACACGAGGGAAACTAACATGTAATCAATTAACAGTAATACAATGTAATATCTGCCTTACCAGAAACATGAACAAATACAGAAACATAAGGAAGAAAGTGACTAATTCTGCTTAAAGGTAAGAAAAGTGTTAAGGAAGTTTTTAACCAAGAAAGTAACAAATACTTATTTCTTTGAGATGAACGTTTACACTAAGAAAAAAAATCTACATCATGTTCTATTAATTTTTTTAGTTCTATAGTTCGAAAGATCATCTGCTCTATTGACAAAAAATTAATATATTATTATCATAATATTTCAAGACATCTAGAAAGGCCTATTCCTAAAATAATCTTATAGAATTTTCTCTATGTTTTTATTATGCATATCAAATCCCTACATCTGAAAGTTAAATTCAAGGTTAAAATATTCATAATATTATTACAATAGGGAAAACCTAGATGGGCAAACCTATAGTGTTCTGCTTTTTTGCCACCTGCCATAGATCAGTGACAGTGATCATTACCAAATTCTTATTTATTCTGTACTTAAGCAGAAATCACCCAAATCCTTTCATGTTCTCAAAGTTTTAGGGTTTCACTACATTCCTCTGTAGAGAAGTCTCACATGCCATCAAAATAAATTAATTTTTCCTATTTCAGCTACAGCACAAATAAAATTGTTTCATTTAGAAACAACCAGCCTTATAAGCATCCAAAGTACATAAATTTTGTTAAATGGTGCCATCTGGTGACATAAATTCTCCAGCAAAGATACAGAGTCCAGAGCCAAGAATGGCATCCAACTCTTTTGATGGCATCTAATGTGAAGTGTCAAATTTAACTTAAGATATACTTGATTCCATGTGACATGAAACACACAACTAATCACACTCAGTATATGACAGTTTAACAAAGGGCTATAATAAGGATTGTTTGGGCCACATTTTACATTACCACTCCTGTTTGTCCAAGTTTACCTTCAAATTTAAATAAGCCTTTGGAAGAGACTTAAGTTTAATGTGATGCTTTATCTAATTCCTAGACATTTTAAAAACATAAATGTATTTATAAACATAAATAACATAAGAACCCTTGTTCTCGTCACATCCGTTTCCTCGCTCTCCTTCTGACCTCCATGAATCAGTATAATTTTCATCACCTCAAATACCAATTCCCTAAGAAAGCTTTCCCTGATTCCACTGCAAAGGTTAAGCCTCTTTTCATAGCACCCTCTCCTTGTCCTTTGTATCATTTACCATAATTGTAAATGTAATTTTGTAATTATGTAATTTTGTTTAAAGCTTGTCTCTCCAGTATATATCACAATGCCAAGCACAATGTTCAGTAAATATCTTTTGAATGAATGGATGGATGGAAAAAATGTCCTTTTCTATCCTCTTCTTACCCAAATCCTATCATCGACAAGACCCAGCTCAAGTTTACATTTTATATAAGAGCTTTCCTACCAACACCAATGTACCATGATCCCATGCTTCTCTAAACTCCTACAGCAGCTTGGCCTAGCCTTCAGAGTTTAGTCCTTGATTTATATCCTGTCTTGTACTTGTTTGTATATATGTGAATATTACCTTCCCAATTGACCTTAACCTCCTTAAGGGAAAGGATTTTGTCATTAGTAATACCAATTGCATATGTCCATGTAAATTAAACACTTCATAAATACTTCATTAATTATTATTACTCAATTGCAATAACTGAAATACCTGTGTAAGCAGAAGTAGGCAGAAGAGTAGAACTTAAAGTATCTAGGAATCTAACATGTACTGCTTTGACCAGTCAAGACTTATTTAAAGGTGTTGACATATAGCAATTTATATATTTTACTGGAGCACCTCATTAAGTCTGTAACTGTCAGCAAGCACATACTAGTGAGCCTTGTGTGTGCAATAGCAACACCTCAGTGTAGTTTTGCTGTTCTCTATCCATAGCCTCATAGGTAGACACTACCATTAAGTATCCAAAAGAAAAAAAAAATCAGTTTCAGATATACTATTGTACTTTAAAAAGAAAATTAGATGCCATAATTATATTCATTAAGTTATGGGTTCTTAAGGTGCTCCAAATATATCCTAGAATAATAGCTCATTATATTTGTTACGGATCAAATCAAATCTTTGTAAAACCCAAGAATAAAGAAATGACACGGTCGTATCTTACCAAATGTATTAATAATATTCATGTGCTATATTACTTTCCTTGAGTGGCCAAATACCTAATCATTTTGAACATATGTTCTCAAAGTTTAGCATGCCTCAGAATCACCTAAAAGGCTTATTAAAACACTATTTACTGAGCACTACTTCCAGGTTTCTGATTCAGTAGGTATGGAGTAAGGCCCAAGAATTTACAATGCTAACCAAGTTTCCAGGTGATGCTGATGCTGCTGATCCAAGAACCATGCTTTGAGAACCTCTGCTTTGGGGGATTAGAGCCAAGTTTTTCCAAATTCACATAACCATGTGGATTTTCACCCTCATTATAATCTGTAATAAAAAAATCCTTTGACTATCTTATGAGCAGGTGGCAAAAATTACACATTACAATGAATAATTAGGACCAAAATAGCCAGGATGCTTTCACAAAGATGTTATTTTGAAAAAAAACATTATATTGGAATTACTATATTGGAAAAACACTACATTTTGTATTGAGTACTTGCCATCACTACATTTAAATAATCAACTATCTACATACCTAATGCCTCTTTTCCCTACTTGATCGTTCTCATTTATCCATAAGGGCAAGGACTATCCTCTCCCTTATAGTTTATTGTTGTATCCCCATTGCCTAGCACAATTTATAATACATAACAGGAATTTTAAAAATAACTATTGAGTAAATGAATAAATAAAATTTATTGAAGGCCTTCTCTTATTAGGGTCAATATACTGGGGATACAAAGTATCCCCATATAACTTACATATAACTTCAACTCTCAAACTACTCACAGTCTACTAAGGGGACAGAAATATATTCAGTGTATTCATAAGGCAATATAATAAATGCTTTACAGTAATCTGAAAAAAAATGCTACAAGCCATAATAAAAGGGCTGGTTAAAGTTACTATCAAGTAGGGATATGACAGAAGGCTTCAACAAGGAGGTGATAAATCCCAAAATAGTAGTATATCTACTGTATATTCCAATATGCAGTATATCCCAACATGTAGTATATCTACTGTATTACCCCTATGAATCCATAAGGTTCTATGTTAAGATTTATGGACATGAAAAGTATTCTACTATAACACAAAATCTGACATGCAAGGGATAAGCACTTTTCTAAGATGTTGCTACTGGCAAGGTTTTAAGGAAAATAGCACTTTACTGTCCATTCTCTTCTAAATATTTCCCCAAAAGACCCCCTCACACACTGCAGTGAAATAAGAGGAAATAAAATCAGATCAAAAGGTTAATAAGATTTTAAAGGGGCTGAAACTCATTAAGTATATAAGCATAGTTCTATCCATAATTGTATGAGTAATAAATAAAGAATAAAAAATTTTTCAATAAGGTATAAAAGCAAAGGACATTTGAGGTACATATCTGAGAATAAACTGACCCATTATATTATTAAAATGTTTCTTGCAAATAATTATAGTGGTAATGGAAATCTTTAAATATTCAAATAGCATCTGGAAGAGAAGTATCAAAATAATAAAAACATTTCCATCTTGCTCCTTCATCACCTACATGAAGAATAAATAACCTAATAGAGTAGCTGGAAAAGCTGAATGTTTTAAACTAAATAAAAGATACCTAAATTAATTTGTAAAATATCACAGAAATCCAATTTACTTATATTCAAAATCTGTAGAGCTAATAATGTAATCATATAAAACTGTGATTATCATTGGACAAAACTTTTACCTTAGTTTTACCACAAGATGTCACCCTAAGCCCAACATCTAAATGTGCAGCTCCTAGCACATTGTTGTTTAAAGGATTTTTCTTTTTTCTACATTAATGAACACTAATTACTAACTTTTTTAAAGTTTAAGTGAGTTTTTCCACTATCAGTTATTGATAGATGGAAAATTAAAACAAAGTATACCAAAACTCAAGGAGGTAGAAAGTTAATCAAACAGTTGATCATTGTCTACATTTAGCATACATCCTGCTATTTACAATAAAAGGAATGTCTCTTACCACAGGATTTTATATTCTACTTTGACTTTATTTTAAAATTTTTTAAAGAATAAACATATTGCTTTCATAATCTGATAAAGTTATTATTTTAAAAATTAAAAAACAAAACCTTTGTCACCGCCTTCCACCGCACAATCACAGAACCCACTTGTAAAATGCTTTCATGCACTATAATAATGGCCAAAATTATGTAGACAGAATTCTGTACTCACAGATAATACCATCTAAGACATAGTAGCATGTGGGATTTTTTTTTAAAGCATATGATGGAAGGACCACAAAAGGAGACTAGTATCCATTTTTGAAGTGATGCTTTTCATCTGTCGAGAGAAGGCTTGGTTTTCTGGTGATATGTAAACATCTTGAAATAATAATATTTTACTTCACTACCCACTTGTGCTGGGTTTTCTGCATTATGATTCCTTTCTCTATTTAACTGAGATTCATGAAAGGTATTATTTCAATGTACTGGCTGTCTGAATATCAGAAGAACAGGTGGAGCCACTATGTTCCATTACTTGTAACAGAAAAAAAGAGGAGGGTAGGGTAGGAGGTAGCCAGTTCAAACAGAAAGTTACAGACTATCAACAATGCTCTATTTATCAGTAACTCCCTACTTATCCTTTTATAATGATATAATCCCCTTGAGGATGCAGAGGGCTACCTGTTTTTTCTTCGAGTCCTTAAAGAAAATACACAGTGAAACACTCAAACATTCAATAATAATAAAATTAGTTATCAGTTATCAACCCACATAGAACTGAAATGAAAATTATGTTTTGTTGCATAATGTTCCTCCAATCTTTGCAGTCTGGTTTATCCCAAAATGACTTTTAAAGACTAGCCAAAGCAAATCTATCCATTCCAAGCGGACCACCAGGATTACTTATATAACAGCTTTTTACAGATTATTGTTGCCTTTCATTTTATTAGAGAAATTCAAACTATGCTATAGGCTTTTTGCCAAGATATTTATCACTCACCCAAAACAATGGCAAAACGTAATTCTTTGTCATTCGTTTGCCCTTTTATTCCCCATATAATATTGTGATACCAAATGGCGACATTACCAAAGCATAGTAAAAGTATCTAAAGCATCTAACAATACTCTTCCTAAATCAAGTTCTCAAAAATTCAAATTCTCAAAACACTTGGCAAGAGTCAACTAAGCACATCATACAAATCTACTTAGAGATACTGCCATTCAGTTAATAACCTTTACTAATTATCAACTAGATGAAACTATTAATTTTTAATTGAGAAATCTGTGGTTTAAAAATGTTCTCCAAAATACTATTCTCTAATGGCAGGATTAATTTAAATTCTGTAAGACTCCATTTAGAGTTGTTTTTATTGAATACCACTAAGATGATTATAGTTATTTGTGTCATTAATTCTTACCAGCCACAAAAAAATATTTTAAAGAAATTAATCCACAGGCAAAATAATCCTATAAAGCTTTTTACTTCTATTTTTATTCAATAGCTGAATTTTAGATTTTCAAAATTTAATGGTTTTTTAAATTACATTCACACCATAAGGCTGGAGTTTTTGTCCGTAAGGGTAGACATAATAAAAACATACATAAAATGTTTTCAAAATTAATCCAAATGGGTTTTACATCCATCACTTTTAGATTTTACATCCATCACTACCAGACCTGAAAAAATAATGGGAATATGTAGTAGACTCAGTTATTTCTGTAAAATGTACTGTTTAAGCATAGTAAAATACAGTATAATTGAGTGGGTTTTTTTAATTGTTTAGTTAGTTGATTAAAGTTAGTTTTTGTTGGTTTATATCTTTTGCTAGTTTATTTTAACTATTAAAATATTATGCCAAGAATGAAAAGTTATCTGCATAAATGCAAAACATACACATATAAAGACACACATACATAAGCCACACAATCTTTAACACATTAGAGATTAAACTAAGATTGACATTATGTGGTTAAATTCACGACAAATTGACAAAAGTTCCAAAGCACTGAGATCTTCATCAATAGAATTTTAAATACGGATCATAAACTTTCGTAAGAGAAGCAAAAGATGAAAAGAGTATTTTAACTTTTGTTTTAAGAGAAAAAAAGTACAACTAAGACGCTGAGTAGAAATGACCCATTATGTTTCGTGCTATATAGCCTGTTCCTTCTCTAGAGGGAGGTAGGTTCCTTCTCCAGCATTTGTTGTCAGTTTTTTGGCAACAAACCACTCAGGTTTCTTCCCGTGTAAACTTCCCTTCCTATACAAATCATTCTTTAAATATTTATAGTTTTAATAACTACTCTATTTTTTCTACTTTTTAACAGTTCTTTTTTAGGTTAGCCTTAAATAAGGAAAAGAAAAAAAAAACAGAAAACACAAATCTTTTCCTCTACTATCATGGAAAATTATTCCAGTTTAAGTTTGGTTAACATTAGGTTCTTTGACCACGTTACTCAAACTATTAAGCCCAATTCTGACCATTATAATGATAACTTTTTAATACATACCTAGCAGAGCTTGGAATAAGCTGCTCTTAAAGATACCCATCACCTTTTTAACAGCATTTTTCAACTGCTGTTCCTCTGGTTTCCTTAATTTTTTGCAGTATTCTTCCAGTAATGATAAAGCTCGGTCAGTATCTGAAAAACATGATTTTAAAATTCTGTCTTATAGTCCTGGAAAAATAGGAACCTAATATATAACATGAAATGTACAAGTAATAAGAAGATGCATAACTTTTCATCATAAATTCCATATAATCAATAGATTCTCAAGAATATTTTTATTGATTTTTGCCCAATTCTTTTAATCAGAGCCAACTTAGGGTTGTAATTGATAAATGTAGTTTCAACATAAGTGTTGGTTGATTTTTTTTGTTACATTAATAAGATAAAAATGAAACAACAAAGATGGCTTATGTTATAAACCTCCACTCACTCCTTCATCAATTTCGTGATTTCTTTGCTGAATCAAATAATTTTTTAGTAGTGGACAAATACTTCCTCAATGTCTATGCTAATCACAGTGTAACAGCTAGAGACATAATATGCTTTTACCTTGCACTTGCGTTATTAACATTTTCTTTATCACTTTTTTAGCAGAACAATAAATCGAGCCCTGATTTGTAGCATTTGCAATATCCAAGGTGTAAATATTCCCACCATGGCCAATTTCAAGATATGCACATGACTTAACTGAATGCAGACCCGGGAATTGATCACAGAGCTTTCCCACCATACAGATACAATAGATGCAAATAACCTCAAGAACATATGTAGTATCAAAATGTAGAAAAATATTAGGAAGTGATGAGTTTTGAGTATTTATTACTTTTATTTTTAACATAATTCATTTAATGTACGTTTACATAACTTAATGTTCAGACGGCTGCATTTAAACCAGTTTACAAATGTGTTAAAAATGTAACAGTAGGCTCTTACAAACTGACGTGAGCCCATTCCAGCACACCAATGCTTCCAAGGTAGCACTATCTTCTGGCTTTTCCTCCTATATCATGGCTGCCCTTTGTTCACTTTCTCTGGTTCCTTCTCATTCCTCAAGCCTCTAAACATCTGGAGACTCCTCTCTATTCTCATTCTGTAGGTAACTTTAGCAAATCTCCTGGCTTTAAATATTATCGGAAACCTTAAGACTCCCACGTTTATATTTATAGCTCAGGCATTGCCCCTTGAATTCCAGTCTCATATTAAACTGTACACTCAACATTTCCATTTGGATGTCTAGTGAGCACCTCAAACTTAACTTGTCAAAACTGAACTCCAGATCTTATCTACCTTTACTGCTTCTCCTGCAGTTGTTCTCTCTCGTCCTTCCAATTTTTCAGGCCAGAATCCTTGGAGTCATTTGTTGTTCTCCTTTTCTAATTCTCTACATATAATCCATCAGTGAATTCTGTTGGCTCTAACATCAAATACCACCACTATCATTTGCTCGTACTACCACCTGGTGCACCAATATCTACTACCCCCTGCATTATTGCAATAACCTCCTACCAACCTACATGCTACCACCTTTGCCTTCCTGCAGACTTTTCTGAACACAGCAGCCAGCAAGATCATAAGCCAGATAATGTCATCCCCAATTCAAATCCTCCAGTGATTCCCCATCTCACTTAGCTTAAGACTACCTCACTGATTTCAGCTATTACTCCTCTCCCCTTGCTCAGTCTACTCCAACCACAGTGGTCTCTGCTCATTCTCACATATACTAAGAACTCTCCTATCCCAGGGTCTCTATACCTACTATTCTGCCTAATTATTCTTCCTTCAGATATCCATAAAGCTTGTTCCTTCACTTCCATATCTCTGCTCCTATACCACCGTATCAGTGAGGTCTTCCCAAATTTTCCTCTATAACATAGCAAATCTTAAGTTTACTCCATTGAAAGAAGGGAGAATTTCAACAGGCTGTCATGAGTGGATACGGATGTCATGTAATTAGTTTGTCACCTAAAAAGGTTATAAATAAAAATGAATGTTGATGCACAGGGAGCCCTCTCCAATTTTAAAGCAAAGCATAAACATATGCTAGTACATTTGCACAGAATTTTGATTTTTTAAATGCTTTCATACTTTGCCCAATAAAATATTTTAACTCTTTGAGTCAAGAACCAATATTTGAATTCACATTTTGACAACAGTTAAAAAATCAGCTGTTTCCCTGAAATGATAGTAGCTTATTGATCTCATACTCTAATTCATTCCTAACCACTAATGTAAGTAATCAACAATACCATAATTATACCTTCCTCAGTACTTCTACGTATCTTTGGGCTCCAGATTTCAAGCTTTAGTCTTTTTCATCCCTTCATTTGTTAGGTAGTCTTTGAAAATGTACTTAAACCTAGGCATCTTTTTTTTTTCCTTTTTTTACAATTATATTTTTAAGCTCTTTTTTAGCTTTGTGTCATTTTTGTAGGTATTCTCTTACTCTGATCTTTTATTCTTGTGAATAAAACTCATTTAGAATGAATTTTGAATTTAACGATACATTAAGAAAAGGTATCAACAGCATTTCCATAATCACATCTGTAAATATAATTTGGTAGATAAGAGGACTTCCACTAATTCATTCAACACATATTTACTGAATAACTACCCAGGGAAGACACTGTATTGATTTAAAGCATCTAGATGTTCTCTAAACCAATAAAGCTTATTATGCTTCTCATCTCTGTATGAGAAAAACCTGACACATAAAATAAGATGCTAGAATATAAGAAAAACAAATGGTCAAATATGGTCAAGTTTCCCTTAGACTTTTGCATGCCAGCATCTAGTGCTGGAATTATGGCTGCCCTTTTTTCTTCTTTCGGTTATCAGTAATGATCACCTTCTTGTGTCAATTCCATTATGCCCTTTAGCTCACTCTACCGAAATTCTTATTTCTGAATAATGAGAGCATAATATCCAGGGTAACCTAAAACTAGATACCTGTGAAAAGATGAAAACATAAAGCAAAAAAATAAAAAAGACAAGATGACAAGGATCCTGTTTTATGAGACAAAAACCCCTAGCCAGATGTTGACAAGTTGGATAAAGTAGAAAATTGAGATAATTATCCAATCAGCACTAATACTTTAATTGACATTCAAATAACCAGTTAGAAGTGGAGAATTTTTCACCTGAATTGCCAGTATAATGACCACAATTCTCTTCTCCTATTTTCTTCATTAAAAGAAATCTATCTTCATAGGACTCCACCATCTACTGGAAGAATGAAACTACATTTGGACTACCTGAAGGCAGACACAAGAAGAAATGGAGAGTGGGGAATAATTTTGCAAAATAAAAATTTTTGCAGGAAATATGCAATGCAATGCAATGCAAAGGACATAGTGACTGTTACATAATTGCAATTGTAGGTAATCATGTGTCAGCTAATTAAGGTTCAACTTCTTGGTTTAAGAATAGCATTTCCAGAAGTTATAAATAATTTGGGACAGGTAATTTAAATTCGGAACAGTGAATGGCAATAGTGCTAACAAATGAGCTTTTAAGAAAAAGAAAATACGACACATAAAATTATTTGCCACAACTTAAAAATGGACAAATTACAGAATATATGGTGTTAATAAAATTATGATGAAAGTATAGTAGGAGAAAAGGTGAACTTAATACACAAATCTTTAAGAGCAGAGCAGTTAGAATAATGAAATTCCTTTACATAAATCTATGCAAAATTTTTTATAGCTCAAAAAGAACTTCTACATGCATTTTATCTGATTCTCACCACTAAGAAGTCATATCAGGTCTAATATACAGGAAACTTAAATCCATAGTAGCTTGTCCAAGAGCACAGAGCTACTAAATAACATATTTGGAGCTTAATGTTAAAGCTTTTGATTGCAAGTATAGTGTTCTCTCCACAATACTACCCTTAATCCTTCGGAATAGAATTGAGTAAATTGCTATAAAAAAAAAAAAAGAAAAGAACTTGGTCAATCAGACATAAATTGTTTGGGTGAATTTTAAAATCTAGTGTTAAATGTTGAATAACTAATTTTCACAAGCATGCAATTAACATAAAAATTGTATTCATAACATAAATAAATAACATATAAATGGCCCTACCTTTAAGTATGGTAGATCAAAATAATAAGTTCTTTCTAGAACTTATTATAGAACTAGAATTAAGTTCTATTTTTGAGTATCTAGCTATGTTCCAGACACTGGAAACTCAATATTAAACAAGATAGGCAATATTCTGCACTTAGAGATTTTTGTCTGAAAGTAAAGATAATTAAATAGGAAATTCCAACAAAGTAAAAGATTAAAATAGAGTGTAATAATGCTATGATGAGGTACCAGGTGCCATGGGAGGAAAGAAGCTGATGCCAATAGAGACCATGTAAAATTTGTCCTTATACCCAAGGAGGAATAACAAGCCATGGAAGAACTTTTTTTTTAATGTTTATTCATTTATTTTGAGAGGGAGGGGTAGAGTGACAGGGAGAGAGGGAATCTGAAGTAGGCTCCATGTTCAGTGCAGAGCCCAACATGGGGCTCGATCTCGCGATGCCGTGATCATGGCCTGAGCCAAAATCAAGAGTCAGATGCTTAACCAACTGAGCCACCCAGGTACCCCAACCCTGGAAGATTTTTAAGTGAAGATGAGCATGACCATTTTTTAGCTTTAGAAAGAGCACTTTAACTACAGTGTGATAAATATCACTTAAAACAAGTAAGAACAACTAGGTTTTCTTTTCCTCATACCATTTTAAGTAAATACAGGCAACACTGCAGTAATAATTTTTATTATTACTTATGACACGTTTACTAGCAAATAAAAATATTTTATTAGGAAATATTTATATACGCTTAATTCTCATTATTGTTTTTTGTTATTTTATAAATTAAGGATATTCATATGAAAATAATAAAATGATAAATGCTAATAGAAAAGTCACGTTGTGCCAGGTCTTTAGAACGAAACTTTTTAGTATTAAAATTTACACTTCAGGGGAACGTGGGTGGCTGACAGTTAAACATCTGACTCTTGATTTTGGCTCAGGTCATGATCTCACGGTTCATCAGATTGAGCCCAGCATCGGGCTCTGCACAGGCTTTGGATTCTCTCTCCCTCTCTCTCTACCCCATCCCCACTCATGCACAGACCCATGCATGTTCTCTCTCTGTCTCTTAAATAAATAAATAAACTTTAAAAAATAAAATACAATTTACAATTCAAGGCAATACAACAAAGGTGTCATTTTATTACTAAGATTCTAGTTTTTGTTGAGCAATGCTAAGCATTCTGCATAGATCACCTTTTCAATATTCACAAGAATCCTAAGAAATACTAACATATATATTTTTCAAATGAAGACATGTCAAGTGAGAGAAATGAAATAACTTATCCAAGGCTACACAACCAGTAAGTACTGAAACCAGGATTCAAATCCTGATCTGGCTGGCACCAAAGCCAACTTTTAATATTATGCCACACTGATACCTAACTTTCTGGGAAAAAATCATAGTGTTTCTTCTTTCTGTAATTGTTCTCAGTATAATTACTCCTCCTACCCACCCACCCCCCAAAAACTGTTTCAATATAATTCAACAAACACCTATTGATAGTACATTTCCCCTGTGGAAACAAAAAGATATTATATAAAGTAGTGAACTTTTTTTTAGTGTTTATTTGTTTTTTGAGAGAGAGAAAGAGACAGAGCACGAGTGGGGGAGGGGCAGAGGCAAAGGGAGACACAGAATCCAAAGCAGGCTCCAGGCTCTGAGCTGTCAGCATAAGAGCCCAATGCAGGGCTCAAACTCACAGATTGCAAGATCATGACCCGAGCCAAAGTCGAAGTCGGATGCTTAACTGACTGAGCCACCCAAGCGCCCCTAAAGTGGTGAATTTTTATTGCTACCTTTCAGATAGACATGTTTTCACATTTTCTATAGAACTGTTGAAGAGACCAATGTGGAAATTGCAAGGTTAAGTAGTAATAAATAAAAAGAAAAGACAATAGCAAATTTCACCTTCAGCTGAATATTGAAATATGCGTCATTCCAGTTGCAGCAAACTAGAAAAAGACAATGAAAAAAGAAATAAAACTTGGAATTTGAATTATGGAAAAAATGTCTGGCCAGATTTAGAGCAGATCTAAAGATTGTAATCATTTTGTAAATATTGGAAGGTTTATAAATTACTTTGGCATCAATGAAAGAGATAATACTCATAAGAAATATTGCCATAATCAATAAAGAAGCACAGTATGGCATTTCCTGTCTATAAGCAGATGTGTCCGTGCCATAACTGGGCAGACTTACTCCAAAGCTAACCAGGAAGCTAGACCCATCCACTGACAAAACGGGACTCTGACTCTGAACACAATTTTCCTCCTCCTTGAACCAAAAGGAAAAAAAAAAGTATTCTGATGAAAAGCATTTGTGTAGCACTTTCCTCCTGACAAAACAATTTTTACATAGGCTATATATTTTTATTTGGCTATCATAATAATCCTAAGAGGTGAGTACAATTAATATAGTCGTTTTAAGATGAGGAATTTGAAGCTGTTTCTGTCAATTTTCTTTAGATAATTTAGCTAGCTAATGGTAAAGCCTGGATCCCTGGGCTCTTCTCCACTGTGCGATGATGTCATTCATTTGTTCCAAGAACACCACACTCATACAATGAAAAGAACATTGGATGAGCCTCTGGTCCTGATTCTATCACTAACTTTCTAAAATTGAAGTTCATATATGTTACCATATTTGATGTGGAAAAGAAACATTAAGCAGATAACTAGTTTTGCATTTTACTGCCTCAAGGGAGATATGTGCCAGGACAGAAAAAAGCAATTTTTAAGTTTTTCCAGTTTTGCTTTCCTAAAACCTAAGCACTCAACTAAGACTTTGTTACAGAAAGAGAGAGAAAGACATCTTCTAGCACCTCTCCAGTCTAGAAGAAGATTTTCTCAGCTGAAGAAGAGAGGTCTTTGAATTAATTCCAAGGCAGCAGGGATCTAGGCTCTGCTTCCTGAAAGCATTTCCTAGAGGGCAAAAAGAAGCCAGTGAGGAAGAGCATCATAATTGCACCTAGGTAAAGAGAAACACAGAAATTCGGGGATGGGGGTGGGGAATCTATGTCTTGGAAGTAGCAAATCACTGCTAGACCAGAAAGGAACTATCTAAACACAACAACTCTTGTCATAGAGGTAAGCTATTGCATATGGGATGATCGATGACCAGATGATGTCACCATTCCAGGCAGAACTCTACCATGACCCCGGAGAAGTAGGAAAAACCTGAAAAATGATTGGAGTAATTGTATTCACCACTCAGTGACTAAGAGTCAAAAATAAAGTTGATCTATAGAAAATGAATGGATATTTCTTACAAAACTAAATTTATAGACTAAAGTCTATCCCAATGATTATCTGATCTTAAAGCCAGGTTTTCTGACTACTTAGTACAGGTGTTTATCACAGTATCATTGCTATTGATGATGAGAAGGAGGAGGAGAAGGAGGAAGAGGTGGAGGAGGAGGAGGAGGAGGTGGGGGAGGAGGAGGAGGAGGAGAGACCACATGGTGAAAAGTTCAATGCAAAGAAAATAAATAATGATCTGAAACAGTATCTTATAATCCCCCACATTGGTAAACCTCTACTGGTCTTTTGTGTCTCATCCTAAATGTCACCTATCCACAAAGAATTCCCTGGTTTCTCTAGATGAGTTTGGGTATTCCTCATCGGTTTCCATGACAGTGTGTTAACCTCACCACACAACACTGAAATTGCCTGTTTCCACATCTATCTCCTTAATAAATTTTAATCATCATAAAGGCAGACACTGAATATAATTTCCCACTGGGAAACATGCACCTAGCACAGTGCCTGGTACATAGCAGGTGCTCAATATATCTTTGGTGAGTGGATAAGTGACAGAATAAATAAATGAAACTAAAGTTATTGTCTTGAATACATACACATTTAGCTTTTAAAAGAATGTATAGTCTATTATTCAAAAGGGATTTTAAATTGAACAGAACTTAATGATTTATTCCAAGTCTTATCACGGAGTCAATGATAGATTCCACAGGTCTATAAGATTATAGGCCCCCTACAGAAACTTCAAAATCTTATCTAACAGAGTTAGGGCCTCAGTGGCTAACAAGATGGTGTCATCAGAAGAAATGGGATACATAATCTTGCCATACTTGTCCATTATCTTTGAAAGTTTTAACTGAATTCATTTCTACAGAATTTTCTACTTTTTATGCATTGTTTCTCTTGGTCCAAAATACTAAAACAAATCAGGTCAGGAGATTGGTTTCATAATGTAGGTGATTTGGCCATTAATTCTTGAAATAGCTTTGAGAAACTTACTAAAAATTGAACCTATGCAGAAAGCTTACTACTTGGAATTCAGAGTGACTGACTGGACTGAAGAGAGTAGGTAAAACTCATGATCCTTTGCTGACAAAGCAACCTAAATTGAGGATACAGAGCCCTCGTGCCTTGACTGATAAAAATTCCTGAGCTGGAGAAGAGGTCCTCTCCCCATAGTTTTAAAAAAGTTTTTTATACATCTTAGCCTGACAGTAAGAAATATTTTATAATCACTGAAATGGTTACACAGTAAATATTAATAGGAGCATATAATGAGAATATATAATTAATAAATAAGGGGATTCTTATAGTTTAGTGAATATACTGTTATAAAAGAGTGAGTGAGTGAGTGATTGGCAAAGACATGAATGAATTGAATGCCTTAATTCCTTGTTTTAAAAATCTAATATTTTGTGTACATCTTCCTACTGACTAGACTTTACTACTCAAGGAAGTAACCAGTGATAGGCCTAAAGGAGAGATAAAATATTCTATCATATAGAGAATACTTGGGCAGTTTCCCAAAAACCTAATAGTTCAAATATTTCAGGTATCAAGTCATTAGCATATCATTTTCACACTTTCCCAATATACAAGAATTGTAGAATAAATTCAATTAACAGATAACTTTAATACTATGCCTAACGTTTGCTTCATAACATAGTCTTAACCAGTAGTTGAATACAAACATTTCTCTCTCCAGAATTCTCTCTCTTTATGCCTCCTGAAATGATGAGTATCTTCCAACCTCAAGAATCTGTGGCTTCATGGTTTCCAGTAACTCTCAAAACCAAAGTCAAGGTGACCCTTTTGAGGAATTTTAAATCTAAAAAAAATCTTTGGTAAACAATCATTTTACTTTTACTTACAGAAATTAGAAAAACTATCTTTTCCCATCCCTCTCTAGGAGGATTCAGTTCTTAACTCATTTGAGTTTTACTGATTGAGAAAAAGAAAAAACATGAAGTTTGTGAAATGGAAAAAATGTCTGGATATAACACTGGTATGGCAAATATGAAAGTTCAAACACAGTTAGTAAAAGGAATAAAATAGCCACTCAAGTACGATCAATTCAGGCACACATTTTCCCCTTTAGTGAATCTGAAAAAAAAAAAATTCTAACAACTTGAGAAAAGTTAGAGATGCAAAGAGAATACATCCAAATAATGAAAGGAAAATATAAATTACTAAGATACTGTGAGAAAGAAATTAAGCCACAAAGTACAAGAAACATAATGAAAGAAGAAAACTTCAAATGAGGAAGGAATGAACAGAAGAGTTTAAAGGGGTTCCTTCCCTAGGGAGAGGAAGAAAATAATAAAAACAAAATGACACCTTTAGAAAGTATAGACAACCAAAAGGAAAGATTGTGAACCCAGAAAACAACAATCTCAATTTCAGGGATGCCCAGGAGATACATGGAAGTATCAAGTCTTACTTAGAATTCTAATTACACAACACTCTTCAGCTTCCTCTCAAAAGAACAATATCAAAACATATGAGTTATGAATATGATGGTATTTAACTTCCAGTTCCTGGTAAAAATAAGTTTATACACACTCTATTATACCACTGAGAATAGCTGTAAAAAAAGAATTTAAAGGAAATAAAATGTTATACAAATGAAAACTATCAGATAGACTTTTATACCAATTTAAAAGAAGCCCAGAGGATAATAAGACAATTTTTTAAAAATTTTTTTATTCTTTATTTATTTTTGGGAGAGAGACAGTGAGACAGAGTGTGAGTGGGGGAGGAACAGAGAGAGAGGGAGACACAAAATCTGAAGTGGGATCCAGGCTCTGAGCTGTCAGCACAGAGCCCAACACAGGGCTTCAACTCACAAACCACAAGATCATGACCCGAGCCGAAGTCAGATGCTTAACCGACTGAGCCACCCAGGCACCCCAATAAGACAATTTTTTTAACACAGACATGGGGGGCACATGGGTAGTTCATCAGTTATGCGTGACATTCTTGACTTCAGCTCAGGTAGGTCATGATCTCACAGTTTGTGAGTTCAAGCCCCACGTTGGACTCTATGCTAATAGCGTGGAGCCTGCTTGGGATTCTCTGTCTCCCTCTCTCTCTCTGCCCCTCGCCACTAGTGCTCTCTCTCTCTCTCTCAAAATAAACAAACTTTTAAAACATAAATTAAAAAATTAAAGCAACATAATGTATTTTTCTAAGTAGATCAGTTCATAAATGACATAATACATAGATTTTAGCATAATCCAAATACATTCTTGTCTTGCTAATTAGAACTTGTTGATTCCTTTAAAAAGTTGACCCTGGCACAAAAACAGACACTCAGATCAATGGAACAGAATAGAGAACCCAGAAATGGACCCACAAACATATGGCCAACTAATCTTTGACAAAGCAGCAAACAATATCCACTGGAATAAACACAGTCTCTTCAGCAAGTGGAGCTGGGAAAACTGGACAGTGACATGCAGAAGAATGAACCTGGACCAATTTCTTACATCATACACAAAAATAAACTCAAAATGTATGAAAAACCTAAATGTAAGACAGGAAGCCATCAAAATCCTCGAGGAGAAAGCAGGAAAAACCTCTCTGATTTTGGCCGCAGCAACTTGTTACTCAACAAGTCTCCAGAGGCAAGGGAAACAAAAGCAAAAATGAACTATTGGGACTTCATCCAAATAAAAAGCTTCTGCACAGCAAAGGAAACATCAGCAAAACTAAAAGGCAACCAACACAATGGGAGAAGATATTTGCAAATGACATATCAGTTAGCATCAAAATCTATGAAGAACTTAACAAACTCACCCAAAAAACAAATAATCCAGTGAAGAAATAGGCAAAAGACATGAATAGACACTTCTTCAAAGAAGACATCCAGATGGCCAACCAACACATGAAAAAATGCTCCACATCACTCATCATCAGGGAAATACAAGTCAAAACCACCATGAGATACCACCTCACACCTGTCAGAATGGCTAACATTAACAACACAGGCAACAACAGATGTTGGCAAGGATGCGGAGAAAGAGGATTTCTTTTGCACTGCTGTTGGGAATGCAAACTGGTGCAGCCACTCTGGAAAAACAGTATGGAGGTTCCTCAAAAAACTAAAAATAGAACTACCCTAAGATCCAGCAATTGCACTACTAGGCATTTATCCACAGGATACAGGTATGCTGTTTCGAAGGGGCACATGCACCCCCATGTTTGTAGCAGCACTATCAACAATAGGCAAAGTATGGAAAGACCCCAAATGTCCATCGATGGATGAATGGATAAAGAAGATGTGGTTCATGTATTTATATATATATATACATACATACACACACACACACACACACATACATGTATGTTCATGTATTATATATATATACATACACACACACACACACACACACACATACACATACAATGGAGTATTACTCAGCAATCAAAAAGAATGAAATCTTGCCATCTTGCCATTTGCAACTATGTGGATGGAACTAGAGGGTATTATGCTAAGCAAAATTAGTCAGAGAAAGACAAATATCATATGACTTCATTCATATGAGGCCTTTAAGACACAGAACAGATGAACACAAGGGAAAGGAAACAAAAATAATATATAAACAGGGAGGGAGGACAAAATATAAGAGACTCTTAAATATGGAGAACAAACAGATGGTTACTAGAGGGGTTGTGGGAAGGGGGATGGGCTAAATGGGTAAGGGGCATTAAAGAATCTACTCTTGAAATCACTGTTGCACTGTATGCTAACTAACTTGGATGTAAATTTAAAAAATAAAAACATTAAAATTAAAAAAAAAAGTTGACCCATTACCATCAATTCAGTATTAAAGAAGGAAGGAAGAGGAGAGAGCGAAAAAAGGAAGAAGAGGAAAAGAAAGAAGGAAGGAAATAAACATTAAACTATTTCTCATAAAGTATAATTTTCAATTATGTATCTGTAATTTCTGTAACTTCCATCAAAGGTAGGAACTTTTGAGAAACTCAGCCTATTGGGCTTAGAAACCTTAAAATCAACCTGCTTACTGTTGGTGGGAATACAAACTGGTGCAGCAACTATGGAAAACAGTATGGAGATTCCTCAAAATATTAAAAATTGAAATACTATGTGATCCAGGAATTTCATTCTTGGATATATACCCAAAAAAACCAAAACGCTAATTTGAAAATAGTTTATTACAGCATATTTACAATAGCCCAGGTATGGAAGCAACCCAAGTATTCATCAACACATGAATGGAGAAGATGTGGTACACACATACACACAGACACACACACACACACTGGAATGAAAATCTTGCCACTTGTGACAACATGGATGGACCTACAGAGTGTTATGCTAAGTGAAATAAGTCAGAAAGAAAAAGGCAAATATCATATGGTTTCACTAATATCTGAAATCTAAAAACCAAAAACAATTGAATAAACAAACAAAAGACAGAAATGGAGCCATAAACACGGAGAACAAACAGATGGTTGTCAGGTTGGGTGACAGACAGGTAGAGGGGAGAGGCAAAATGGGTGAAGGGGAGTAGGAAATACAGGCTTGCAGTTAGGGAATGAATAAGTCATGAAGATAAAAGATACAGCGCAGGGAACACAGTCAAAGGTATTATAATGGAGTTGTATGGTGACCGATGGGGCTACACTTGTGAGCAAAGTATAATGTGCAGACTTGCCACACTATGTTGCACATCTGAAACTAATGTAATGCTGTGTACCAATTATACATCAATAATATTTTTAAGACATCATTTTTAAAAAAGACACCTGGTTAGTTACATTATACCTAGAACATCAAGTGCCTTTCTCCACCTCATTCCCAGATGCCTTTTTATCCCTTTCACTCTACCCTCCCTCTCTCCTTTCTCTCTTCCCCTCTTCTCCCCCCACTACATATACACCTAGACAATGTGTTTAAATTCAATTATTAGTCTAAAATAAGGCAATCCAAAAGGGACAATGTCTAGAGAACAAGTGGTAGAGAGAGTAAAAACACAAAGTGAAGTAAGTCAAAGAGCCATGCCATTTATTGGCTACATTACCAAAACCATTCTTGTTCCAGACAAACCAACTGTGCCAGATCTGGACAGGTATGGCTCCAAAATCTCACAGAGAGTTTTGTTTCTCTTGGTGATATTAAGGGGGAGAGCAGAAGAAGAAAACAACCCCAGTCTTCAATCCAATGTACAAAGGAACATTTCTAGGTGTTTCAGAGGTTTTATATATCATTGTCCATCTCTATAGATACCAGTTGGCTAAAGTATCTCACTGATTATTGACTTTCCTCAATGCATCTTACAAGTCCACAGGTAGAAGGATTAGACATTGTGCAGAACCAGATTGCCTTAACCTCACCTGACCTTTACTTTCAGTGTGTAGCAACTCATAACTGGTCAGCACTTGGATCTATGCTAGCCCGATATAGTGGAGTCCAAGGGTGTCGAATAAATTTTGGTTCGAAACTCTCAAGAGGGGCCACTGGGTGGCTCAGTCGGTTAAGCATCCCACCCTTGGTTTCGGCTCAGGTTATGATCTCTCACATTTCATGGGTTCAAGCCCAGCTTTGGGCTCCATGTTGTCAGTGTGGAGCCTGCTTGGGATTCTCTCTCTTCCTCTTTCTCTGCCCCCCGCCCCCCGGTCTCTCTCAAAATAAATAAATTTTAAAAATACCTCGAGAAAATTCTTTATAGTTGATCTGATCTTCCACGCTATGTCAAAACAACAACAACAACAACAAAAACTGGTTTCATGAGGATCCTTGGGAACAAAGCTAACCTGGGGTAGATCTAGGTTAAAGTGAATCCCTTGGCCTAACCTAAAATAAACTATACTTTAGGAAACCACTGGATCTTGATCAATTCTGGAGAGGGAGCAGGGAGTCAGAGGTTTGCCTCATTTGGTAAACTTGTCAATTGTGTTCTTAGATGATACATACCCTCTGGAAAAGCACAGCAGTTACTGGAGTTGTGCTTCATCACAGAAGTGAATATTTACACTACAGGAAACCCAAGCATGAAATCTATTTTTAATCAGAAGATTGATAAATCCATAATTTTGTTCAGTATAAACAACTCTGTTATCTTTCACAACTAGGTAATTCACTTGATAAATATTAAATCCATGAGGAAGAGCTCCACTGTGCAAATTTTATTTTTAAAGATTGTTCAAAAGTAACCTTTAACAAGCTAAGAACACAGGCTAAAGAAACGCTCAAATCTGTGGTATCAAATTTATGCTGATTATGAATGGTAATTTAGACAACCTGATTTATGAAATCACAAATGTCTGTAATTAAATACTATAGCCCTACTTCATTTTACTTTAGCAAAATAATATTAATGATGTACCACAGAGAAGACATTATTACAATAAATATTTCGCAAAGCCCAAGGAAAATTTTACTCTCAAATGGAAAACAGTTTAAATAGCAAATACCAGAACCAAAAAAAGGGAGAAACATATATTATATAGGAAGCTTCATTGCCCACCTTTCTTCTTGACTGGCATTCTTGGGTCTGTCCACTGCCACAGGATTCAAGATCTTTTCAGGTCTCTACTTGATCCAGCTGGACTGAGGCCAAGAGCCAGGTAACTGTTGCAAACCACTTCACTGTTCAATTTTGAAATCCAGGCTGTCTTCTCTTTCAATAAGGAAAAAAATGATGTATTTTTCCCCACAATTAAACTTTTGACACTGCCCACAGAGTTCAGGAAAAAATAACCTTGAGTTTTTCGATTTTTATAAAATATTTATTCTGTTAAAAAAATTTTGAGAAAATTATCGTAAGCATAGAAAATGTTATTAAAACTCTTCTTCAGGCATCAACATTTTTGGAATTCAATGACTAACTCAATTAAGGCACAAACCAAATTTATACAGCTGTCTCATTACTCAATACATGATCGAATTCAGATGAACTGGTTGATGATAAAGATTCTCAATTCTTTAGAGAAAAATTTAATCTCCCCAACAAAAAATACTTTTAAAAACCTTTTTGACTCTGGTGTCTAAAAAGGTGGGTGAGTTTGAACAGTTTTCTGGGGCAGTACACAGACTGAAAGGCCCCCTTTTTATTTACTGGACCAGAAGTTCCAGATCTCACCCCCTCAGTAAGACAGGATCCAGCTTGCTGTCACTTTCATTTTTTTCTTCAGTGCTCTCCAAGCCCCTCAGGCTTAATCCTTAATGCCCCTCTGATTCTGATCCTCCCATGTATTAACCGAGAGGATTGAAAAGAAGGAAAGCAATCCCTTGGCATGGAGACATTAAAGTGACAGTGCTACTCAATGGGCACTTGATGCAGGATGAGTTGGCGAAGCAGATTTCTTCACACTGGAGTCATTCACATCATGCCATCTCTTCGCATCCAAGCAGCTCCCTATCCGGCGAGGAAAAACACTGAGACTGTTCGAGAGAAGTCAAACCTTCCCCCAAAGGTGTTTTCTGAGACGATGTAGTAGTATTAGGCATGTGAGCACAAGCTGTGCAAACGGTTCGCGATTTCCTAAATGAGAGTTCTGCTGCTTGGCTTCCACATCCACCCTTTCTATCTTTCTCCAAACTACCCACCTTCCTTTTGCAGAAAAGACAAGAAATCTCTCTGCTACCGCTGGCCACCCCTGCCCACACCCCGTTCTTATATAGAAGTGCACAGAAATGTCCTGCACCCTCCACGCGATGAAGTGTTTCCTCAGGCAGGAAAAACAGCAGCACTAGAAATTATATAACTCTCGAATTTGGCTTCTCTAAGACATGGAGACTGGAGGGTCGGGGGTTGCTGGTCTGGGAGATACTGCTGGGCACTGAACGTGCACAAAAGGGCGCCAGGCCTATTCGCAGCGCCCCCCACCCCCACCCCGAAACACCGGCTGGCAAAGGGGTCTTCTTGGGGAGTGGGGGGGGGTGTCTTTCTCTGGTCCCTTCCAAATGGGGTGAAAAGATGGAATATGAGGTAACTAAAGACTGGGAGAGGAGACACACCGCTGGGAGGATGAGGGGGGGAGCGGGGAGGAGGCTGGTCGGGGCCGCTCTGGCGGCCGGTTGGGGGCTCTGGGGAGGAGGTGTCCGGGAAGCCTTAACACACGGACCAGGCCAGAGGGAAGAACTCCCTCTAGGAGCGAATGGGGCGGACAGCTCGGCCCCCGCTAACAGAGGTGCCCAGAAGAGGGGAAAGCGCGCGACATCCCTGCGCTCGGACCGCCTCACGCACCCCCTCAGCTTGAGGGAAGAGGGAGCTAGGCTAACACACAGCAGGATAAGGGAATGCAGGGCTGGCAAGAAGGCGGGACCATGGACGTCTGGACCTCCTCGAAGCCAATGAGAGGCCTTCATTTCTGGAAGCCGTGCCCAATCACAGCCAGGATGGAGGGCGCGGCTTTTGACTGAGTTGGGGAGGGCCGGGCTGCAGGCTAGAGGCGTGAGCCCGCACCACTTCCCGCTCGGGGCGGGCGTTCTGGGTCCCCGCCCACCGCTAGTCACGTGAGCCGCCAAAATGGCGGCGCTTGGGCGTGAGGCTGGGGCTGACCTGAAGGATGCAGGTGTGTTGCCGGTCAGAACTGGGGAAGCGTCCAAGGTAGGCGGAAACCCAGGGCGGTAGGAGTCGTGATTTCTGCAGCCTCAATATGTTAGCGGACTCTTCCGAAATTATGGGATTTGGAAATCTAAAGAGAAGAGCCTCCAAGTCCATGCAGAGCGCGATCAATGGAGCCCCCAGTTGCTATAGAAAGAGACGGAGACAAAGTAGGAGACCTAAAGTCTAGTCCCGATTGCTTGATGTTTCCTTTCTCTGGCCTCCAGGCCTTTGCGCTGGCCTTTCCTTCAACTTGCAGTGCTTCCCTGTAACCATCCCTCCCCACCTCACCTTCTTCAGCTATTCGGTTAAATTTCGCTTACTCCGGGAAACCTTCCCACGCTTCCCCTGGCCAGGTTAAGTTTGGCTTTTCTTATGGTTTTGGTTTTGTTCCGTTTAGTTTCGTTTGTATGGCACACTAATTTCTGCCTGTAAATTACCTGCCTTTTTGTCCTCACGTTGGCCGGTTTGTGGGTTCTAGAAGATACATCTACCTTTTAATTATCCTGGGGTCTGGCAAATATCAGGTGCTGTGTAAATGATGAGTGAATATTAAAATTCTGAAAGTCAGGCAAAATAATACACATAAAAGCACTACAAAACTGTAAAATACTTTCCAGACTATAAACCTCGATACATACACTCGTAATGGTATAATCATGGTGACCTTGGACTAGTCAATTTTTAGATAAAATGTTAGTTATAGCAGTCTTTACATTTCAGCACCTGGTAAAAGTCTATCAGAAAATTACCAGGCTAAAAGCATAAGAGACTGTTAAAAACTGAGAACAAACTGAGGGTTGATGGGGGGTGGGAGGGAGGGGAGGGTGGGTGATGGGTATTGAGGAGGGCACCTTTTGGGATGAGCACTGGGTGTTGTATGGAAACCAATTTGTCAATAAACTTCATAAAAAAAAAAAAAAAAAAAAAAAAAAAAAAAAAAAAAAAAAAAAAAAAAAAAAATACCAGGCTATTTCTCTGCTTTAATAAACAGTGCCTTCCAAAGACTAGGCATTCAGTAAATATTTGTGCTCAATAAGTATCTGTCCTGTTTCAGGATTTTAGAATCATTATACTAGTTGTCTGGGTTCCCTATAAACTGATAGTGTAGACTGTCAGTAGGGTAGAAGCTTGGTTCAAAGCATTGCCTGAGAGTTTTCTTTGTGGGAAGTAAGGGACTTCAGTGTCATCAATGAATTGAATGACAGAAAAATAAGTACTTTATCCAAGATTTTTGGTAAATTACCACATTACTGATACCTGCCTTCATAGTACATTAGATGGCTTAGATATAGAATCTCCCTTAGATGTTACTATCTCTTCCATTTTCCATTTAGATGTCTGAAAGAGCCAAAAGATTAAATCTACTCCCTGAGAAATTGTAATTTATAATTTTTTCCCTGTCCTCCCAGATATTTTAAAGAAAAAGATAGTACTGGCTTGAGTCCAATTCTGCAGTGATACAAGGAAAGAAACTTGCCCGTTATTACTTATTGTGTATTAACATACGAAAGTTCAAAGGAGCCCGTACTTTCAGGATGTTGATGCCATGAATGAATTGACCTTTCATTAGTTAGGATTGGTACATATCACTTACTCAGCAAATGAGTATTACAGTGATGTTCAACAATTACAGCAATGTGTCCACTGACAACCAGTGGCAAAATCACTTGGTACTATTAAAATGCAGATTTCTGTGGAACGCCTGGGTAGCTCAGTTGTAAGCTTCCAGTTAAGCATCCAACTCGATCTCAGCTAAGGTCTTGATCTCAAGGCTGCTTGAGTTCAAGCCCCGCATTGGACTCTGCACTGGGCATGAAGTCTACTTTAAAAAAAAAAAGATAAAATAAAATGCAGATTTCTAGACTTAACCCTATTCCTGTTGAATCCAGATATCTCAGGAGGGAGCTCAAGACATTGCATTTAAAATGAACCCCCCATGTGATTCCTGTGTACACTAAAGGTTGAGAATCACTGATTTATTATCTTCTGTGTTCATTATGCTTAATCCACTCTAATTCTCTTGCCCAGGACTCCTGAAATTTGAGATCTAGTCTGTGTCCGTGACTATAAATATTAAAACAGAAGTTGGTATAAATTGTGAAGGGCCATGATTTTGTAATCTATTCATCGGCTAATCTGGAATCTCATAATACCAATGTGGCAGCAGGTTTAACAAATGTCATTATTAAGACTTTTCAGAGACCTGAAAGTCTTAACCAGAGCAAAGCATTCAGGAAGGATCCTGTTTGAGGATCCGATTTTGTTTTGTTTTGTTTATCACTTTTTTTTACTTTCTCTTAAGATGTTACTGGCCAAACCCTCATGGTCCCTTGACATTGGCAACTGTCTGTTCATATTTTACACTTGGAACACTGGAGCCTTCCAACCCTGAAGCTCAGTACCTTGGGTCCCAGCTCCCTCATGTGCCACATGTAGTTTCCAGCAAAGGCTGTGGCTTCTGCCCCAGGTGAGGGGGCTGGATATATAATTTCTGTAATCCACGGTATCCATGATCTACTACCTCTTCCTAGCCTGGAACAGTGTCCCTCTTTCTGATGTCTCTCTCACTATTCTCCAAGGCAGTCCCTGCTCTCTTCCATCTCCAGGAAACATAATCTCCAAAAGGAGGTCAGGCTTTCATGAGATAGTTGTCAACAAGTACCTACTGTTTCCTTCTAGCTTCGAAAAAGCTAGAAAAAGAACTACAGAGGACCTGGCTACTTTTGAGGAAAACTGTAAGGAAAACAAAAACTCAGTATCTCTGCAAGTTATCCTTCTACACTAGGTCTTAAGGCAAGTCAACCTTTCTGAACCTCATTTTTCTCATCTATAAAAGTATAAAATTAGAGATGATTATTATCCTGCCAGTTTCTCAAAAAGCCATTGTCTACTAAATAGTAGCTGCTAAATAGTGATTGAATCATGGACACTGTATGTGAAAGCAGATGACATTTTACTAGGGTCTAAATGTTTTTTAATTGGAATCTAAAATTTATAAAATTTATAATTAATATCATTAGCTATTATGGTTCTGAAATTTTGTGTTTTCCAGGACATCAGAATGGCAGCATACACACATGGTCAGCCCAGTGTTTCTCTAGGAGATGAAAAATTCAGAAGACCCATGGTCATCGAAATCATAGAAAAAAAAATGGAGTATCTTAGAAAAGAAAAGTAAGAGACACACCCAGACTGACAGTCAATAACTTTATTTGCAGATCTTCTGTATTACTGTTGTTTCTAAGTATCTAAGATCTATTAACTTTATTAAGTTGGTTATAAAAAAAGCTTATAAAAAAAACTGAAGAGAAGTATGGACAGATGAAAATAGTGGTTTGTTGTAATATTGAGACCGTGGATAATTTCTTTTGCTTCTTAAAAATAAAATGTCCAGGGGCACAAGGGTGGCTCAGCTGGTTAAGTGTCTCACTTTTGATCTCAGCTCAGGTTACGATCTCTTTGTGAGATCGAGTTGGGCTCACAAGCACTGTCTGCTTGAAATTCTGTCTCTCTCCCTCTCTCTCTGCCCTTCCCCCACTGGTGTTCTTTCTTTCTCTCTCAAAATAAACAAGAGCGAGAGCTAACAGAGGAGGGGCAGAGAGAGGGAGAGAGAGAATCCAAAGCAGGCTCTGTGCTATCAGCATGGGGCTCAAACCCACTAACCGTGAGATCATTACCTGAGCTGAAACCAAGAGTTGAATGCTTAACTGACTGAGCCACCCAGGTGCCCTCAAAATGAATAAATAAACTTAAAAAAAAAAAAGTCCAGAATTATTGTTGAAATGTTATTTGTATAATAAACATTTTTAAATTAAAAGCAATTAGGAGAACACCATTTTGGGAGCTATCTATATTTAATTGATGTTCAGTTGTAATTAAATTCAGTTTAGAATTAATTGACTCAGCACAGTGCTGAATTCAGCAAAAAAAGGAATACAGATGCCATGGTGTACATATTATCTCACATTACCACTTAAACTTAGATTAACAGAGGACATTATCAAAGGACATTAATCTTAGACCTCAGACATTTATGAATTTAGGTATGATCGGAATAAATAAAACTAGACCTATCAAATCTCTTTGAATGAAGTTTTGGAAATCCTAGACAAATTATTTGAAATATATCTGGACTAATTAAGAAATAGTTATTTGCTAGAAGGACTAACCAAAATGTAAACAACTTTGTTCATATGACTTAAGAAATTAATCCTTTTAGCAAGAGCAGCATTCTTAGATATCTCATAAAATTTGGCTATACTAGAACATACTAATTTTTATTTGTGACCAGAATTTATCTCTTAAAAGAGTTCCATTTTAGAACCACTCTAATTGATCTCAGAGAGAGAATTATCCTCTCATTAGAATGAAAGTTCCATGAGAAGTGAGATTTGTTTTTTAATATTCTTTATCAGTGCCTCATCCTCAACACAGAGAAAATGTCTCTTGCATAGTAAGTATTCAAGAAATATTTGGTGTTGGTTATACCCAGGAAAGGATATATCCTTTAAGAGAATACTATATTATGTTGAATGTAATTTTTCTCTATGTTTTCCCTGTTAGGACTTTAAATGTGTATGGCACAGTGTTCTTTGGAACAGCAGCTAGTTTCTCTGGAATGTTGGCGAACTTCATTTTCAGACACTGCTTCAAGGTTAAGCATGATGCTTTGAAGACATATGCATCAGTGACTACACTTCCGTTTTTGTCTACTGTAGTCGCTTATAAGTTCCTTGTAACAGATGCTTTGTATTTGGGTAAATTTAAATTCATTAATGTATAATGTGTTTATGTCTAAAATTACACATTAACACAAAATTTTGCTACCATTTATAATGATCACTTACACTTGTATATTCCTTTACAACTCACAGAGTACCTTTACCTATATTGTCCTGTTTCCTCATCACAACAATCCTCCTGATGAGGCAGAACAAATAGTATTGTGTCCTTTTTACAGGTACACAACCAAAACTAAGACATGTTCACGTATGTTAGAAAGCAACATAATATAAAAAGCAAGCTTTGGCATTCTACACACATGATTTCAGATTCTACCCCCCACTGCTTAAGTTTGTGACATTGGATAAGTCATTTAATATCTGAGACTCAATTGTCTTATCTATAAATTAGGACTACTAGTACTTACCTCACAGGACAGTTGTGATCATTAAAATACAATATCTTAAATGCCTAATGAGATATCTGGCTTATTGTGTGGGCTTCTAATGTTATTTCCTACCTCCTCCCCTTACCTCAAGTTTCACAACTAGTAATTAATGGAACCTCTGAATCCTGTTTATCAGGTAGGTCCCTACTTACATATCTCTTTCCCAGGGAAACCTCGGATTCCCTCAGGGTAGGTTAGGTTTCTAGACACATTCTCTATTCGTTTTACCTTCAAAGCATTGTACACACTTAAAAAATTATTTAAATATTTGTCTAGTTCTTTTGTTCCTACTGGACTCACCTAAAGGTTAGAGTTAGGGTCTCTTTTATGTAGCATTGTATCACTAACACATGCCTAACACATAGACAATAAAAATGCATTAGCCTAGAATCCAGATGTCTGGGTCTGCTGTTTAATATTTCTCATTATGAAATTGCTTCTGCAAAAACCAAATTTATAAGAGATAACTCACCTTACATTAAGTGTAATAAAGGCATTTTTTAAACATGATGCTCTTAGTTTATCATGTGCCTTAGAGACTGAATTTCTATTGTTTTCGCTATGATTGAGGACAGTACAGATAACTACTCTGTGAGGACACAAGACTGTCTTAATTGTTCTTATCCTGAGTTTTAAAAGGAGACTAAATTTCCTTTTGTTTTCCAGGCAATATAAGCCAGGAAAATTGTGTTCTGAGGAGTTCACTGGTTGGCATAGTATGTGGTGTTTTATATCCCACTGGTTTGGCTTTTTCTAAAACTGGACGCCTGGCAGTCAAGTAAGTCCATCTGTTCCTTCCCTTCCTTCCTTCCTTCCTTCCTTCCTTCCTTCCTTCCTTCCTTCCTTCCTTCCCTCCTTTTGTTTTTGTTTATTTTTTTAATGTTAAATTTTTCTTTATCTTTAGCTGCCAATGACACATTTTAATCAAAATGTACTTTGGTACTTCAAATAGCTAGCTTTCAACCTTTTTGCTATCTACATGAAAGACCTTGGAATTGAAATTATCCACTTAAGAGAACCAATGAACTTTTCATAGAAAATACATGCAGAAGAAGTGCTTAATTATTTTTCCTTTTTAGGTATCATACTGTTCCATTGCCACCAAAAGGAAGGGTTTTACTTTACTGGTTGCTGCTTTGTCAAACAGAGGTAAAAGCAATGATGATTCCTCTGGTCTTTCAGACAGTCTTTGGAATACTTAATGGTCTACGGCATTATGCGATATTTGAAAGTACACTTGAGAAAACTGTACGTAATGATTAATCAAAGAGTGAATGAATACTAAATCAGCAGAATGGGATTTTTTTTTATGATGAGGAATCCGGCATTGCTGAAGGAGTTAAAACTAACTCCAGACAGTTTGTTTCTGTTCCTCCTGCTTAGTCTATAGCAGGTACTCAATAAATATTCTGTAATTCACTATTTAAATGTAAGTTTCATCTTTCTTTCCTCCTGTGTGTGGGAATAGGTTTGAGATGATAAGGTCTGCTCTATACATATAGTCATTCGTTCACCAGACATTTATTAGGCCCCTGTTATATCTCAGGCACTGGGTAATATATAATAAGAAATGGTCTTTAACCCAAAAGGAACTCACAATTAGAAGAGAAATTTAAAATGTGAACATATAGCAAGAGAAGGTTTAAGAGGTATACAAATAATTATGTGGGCACATTGAAGATATGGCTGTTAACTGCTTGTCCAGAAGGGAAAGCTAAGGGGGAAAAGTGACATTTGACCTAAATTTTGAAGGAGAAGTGGAAACTTCATTAGGAAAGCAACACATAGAAATTAACACACAGTCTGCCCTAAACTCTGATTGTGTATACTTTCTAGCCTCTTACCATTAACACATGTGCTGTTTAAAGAACATTTATTGAGGGGCGCCTGGGTGGCGCAGTCGGTTAAGCGTCCGACTTCAGCCAGGTCACGATCTCGCGCTCCGTGAGTTCGAGCCCTGCGTCAGGCTCTGGGCTGATGGCTCAGAGCCTGGAGCCTGCTTCCGATTCTGTGTCTTCCTCTCTCTCTGCCCCTCCCCCGTTCATGCTCTCTCTCTGTCCCAAAAATAAATAAACGTTGAAAAAAAAATTTTTTTTTAAAAAAAGAACATTTATTGAGTGCCTATTATGTAATGTGCATTAATACACCAGGGGTTCAGAGATTTAGACCCTGCCCTCACGAAGCTCAAAATCTAAAGAAAGAGATTACCAGATGTTTCTTTATGTCTTCTTGAGCATTCCTGAGCTACACATTTATCTTAGTTGAGAAAATAAATACTGATGAATAAAGCACAGACTGGAACCCCAAACCCCACAGTTCATTCTCCTTGGCTTAATCATATACATCTTGAGATAAGATGTGGTCATCTGAGGTCCCAAGCAACACAAAGCAGAAACGGAAGTCTTAACAAGGTGCTTTACGACAGCATAGATAACAAACTGGAATACATACCCTCTTGCTAATGAAAATGATAAAAATAGCTAGTTTGCCGTCCAGCTTTGTATTCTCAGAATAATTCATGATACGTGAAACTGAGGAAAGGGCAGGTGATGGGGGACAAGGGGAACCACGTCAAACTGATAACTGGATCAATGGTATTCATATTTTTTTTTTAATTTTTTTTTCCAACGTTTATTTATTTTTGGGACAGAGAGAGACAGAGCATGAACGGGGGAGGGGCAGAGAGAGAGGGAGACACAGAATCGGAAACAGGCTCCAGGCTCTGAGCCATCAGCCCAGAGCCTGACGCGGGGCTCAAACTCACGGACCGCGAGATCGTGACCTGGCTGAAGTCGGACGCTTAACCGACTGCGCCACCCAGGCGCCCCTATGGTATTCATATTTTAACTGTTTGAAAAATTACTATGCAAAGAGTACATGAATACCTTCTCATTGTAAAATATTTAAAAGGCCCAGGAATAAATAAAGCAAGATGTCCTTCATTCCCACATCCTATATCTACTCCATTCTCCAGAGGTAACCACCATCAAGTTAGCATGTCTCTTTCATTGCAGTATTCTTTTGTAACTTATATATTTTTTAAAATAATATTAACCATACATATTATAATGAAAATTAATTTTTACTTCACCATATGTCTTGGGGATTTTTCCAACTCTACATATAGGTCTAACATGTTCTTTTTATTGACTGAGTAATATTCTTGGTGATTCCAGTATTCACATAGGTGATCCTTCCAACACCTTGGTCTCTCTACCAGACCACTTAACCTATGGTCATACTCTAGAGCTGTGCCATCCAATATAATAGTCACTAGCCACTTGTAGCTAGTGAGCATTTGAAATGTGACTAGTTTAAGTTAAGATGTGTTGTAAGTGTGGGGCACCTGGGATAGGTCAGTCAGTTAAGTGTGACTTTGGCTCAGGTCATAATCTCATGGCCTGTGAGTTCTAGCCCCACGTCAGGCTCTGTACTGACAGCTCAGAGCCTGGAGCCTATTTCGGATTCTGTGTGTGTCTCTCTCTCTGCCCCTCCCCCCACTCACACTCTTGTCTCTCTCTCAAAAATAAATACACATTAAAAAAAATTTTTTTAAAGCTGTGTTGTTAAGTGTAAAATACACAAGTTTTGAAGAATTACTATGTAAAAAAAGAATTTAAATATCTCACCAAAATATGTCATACGTGAATCACATTATATTTTTATTGGACTATGGTGCTATAGCCTTAGTCATAAATTATCAGTAAGTTCAAATTCTCTACGTTCTCAATTTTAAAATCCCATCTTCTGATCAGTACCTCCTGTCCTTCCAGTCCATTCACTTTCACACAACTCCAACATTACTTCAACCTCACCAGAATCTATAATTCAGCAATCCTCCTCCTACCTTCTTACTATCCCTCATGCCCCTCACATCAGCCACATCTTTTTAAAGTTTGCCAATCTCAAAGCAAAAAATTAAATAAGAATGAATCTAGCTAAGGTTGTTTTTTTTAGATAAAAATATTGGCCTCTTTTTTGAATTTTCTGTTCATGTCTTTGACCCACTTGATTTGAGGAAGCTCATCAGGCAAGTTTTATTTGTTCATCTGCTGAGGTAGTAATCTGGGAAACACAGCAAGGTTGACTTATGTTCCCCTCCTCTGCCACCTGAAAGCTGAAGAGGTTGGTACCTTATTCCATGACTTCACTTTGCCTTTCCTACAGAAAAAACTGGGAAGTCTATTGATATTTTCCTTTGGTGTTGGAAAGCAGTGCTTGCCAAAGTGGCTGTAATGAGGCCTGAATGAAGAAATTAGGGAAATCTTGATCTGGGCGTGAAGCCAAAAGTGAAGCTAGGTGAAAGGCAGCAAGGAACTAGAGGCAAGATAGGGCAGAGGTATTAAATACAACCTGGGGCTCATCTCTCAAGGTTCAAATCTTGGCTTTACTACTTACCAACAGGATGACTTTTAACAAGCTGTTTCGCCCCTCTGCACCTCCATTTCCTCATCTGTAAAATAAAGAATAAAGATTTTATTTACTTCATAGTGTTGTTGGGATTAAATGAGTTAATATCTATAAACCAAAACAGTGGCCAACTCACAGGAAGTCTACATGTGTTACAGCCATTACTGTTATTGTTGCTATGACTCCATACCAATTATCACAGTCCTTTCCCTAGCTGTAATGAATGATTTTAGCATTTTTCTAGGAAATATTAGAAAAAAGCACAGCAAGGAAAATTCACAAGATATCTTTCATATAAATAAATATGTACTCATTTATTCAGCTAGTATTGATTCAAGACCTGGTGTATGAAAGACATTGTATCCCACACATTGGGCAAGTTATCTAAGCTTTCTGTTTCCTCTGAAAACATACTAATAACTGCTTTGCAGTGAGATTACAAAGATTAAAGTGCATGGAACCATACCATACCCCAGCATATACGTAGTGCTTAGTAAATGTGTTTATATTGTCTGTTTTCCCTGCCAAGTATATAACAAAGACTAAGATGCAGTCCCTATTATGATAGCTTACCTTCTCTCCTGCCTTTTCTCCTCCATTTCCCCCAATTGCTTTAACCATGTAATTTCCGCCCCACCCCCACCCCCTGCTCTTTTGTATTGTATTGCATCACATTGCATTGTTTGCAGTGTATTGTATTGATTTTCTCCCTGCTTTTATCAATTACCACCTAAAATATGGGTGCCTGGATTGCCTGGCTCAGAGAGGCAATGGTACTTGCATTCAGTAGTCCCACAGGATTATAGTAAACAAAGAAGTTCTTAGTAAGCTCAAA
This sequence comes from Lynx canadensis, assembly GCF_007474595.2. Lineage (NCBI taxonomy): Eukaryota > Metazoa > Chordata > Mammalia > Carnivora > Felidae > Lynx > Lynx canadensis. Next base: position 47,145,938 of record NC_044312.2, on the reverse strand, counting down.
CGTACCTCCTGTGGCAATACACCCCAGCCCAGTGCAGAGAAAGTAGGCAAAAACTCATAACTACCACTTACTCCGTGGAAGTAGTCTAGCTACATATTTTCCCAGCTCTTGCCTATGGGGACCAGCCTCCAACTAGCCTACATTTAGGTGCTGACTGCTTCCCTTTGAGACAATAATGGATTTTGGCACACCCTCAACTGATTGGGGCCACTAAGAACAAAAGATGACTTGGACAACCACAAAGATTTCAGAGACAACCAGGAAAACAAGCCAGGCTAATTGATTTATCTCCTACATGAGACCATGGAAAGCCACATGTAAAAGAATAAAACCTATCTCATACCATATAATAAATCAACTCAAAAAAATAGACTTAAACTTAAGAACTGAAGCCCTGAAACTCTTATAAGAAAACACAGGGAGTAAACTTTATGACATCAGTCTTGTCAATGATTTTTTTTTTATATTATTTGACACCATAAGCAAAGGCAACAAAAGCAAAAATAAATGGGGCCATATCAAACTAAAAAGTTTCTGCACAACAAAGGAAACTATCTACAAAACAAAAGGCAACCTTCTGAATGGCAGAAAATATTTGCAAACCATATATCTGATAACGGGCTAATGTCCAAAGTATATAAGGAACTCATACAACTCAACAGCAAAAAGCAAACAATATGATTTTAAAAATGGGCAAAGGAACCTAATAGACATTTTTTCCATAAAAGACATAAATGGCCATCAAGTGCCCAAAAAGGTGTTCAAGATCACTAATCATCAGGAAAATGCAAGTCAAAATCACAATAACACCTCATACCTGTTAGAATGACTACATCAAAAAGACAAGCGATAAAAAGTGTTCGTGAATGAGGAAAAAAGGGAATTCTTGTGCAATGTTGGTGGGAATATAAATTGGTGTAGCCACTATGAAAAACAGTATGGAGTTTTCTCAAAAAATTAAAAATAGAGCTACTATATGATCCAGAAATTCCACTCCTGGTACATATATGCAAAACAAATGAAACATGATATCAAAGAGATACCTGTATTACCATGTTTATTTCACCATTATTCACAATAGCCAAGATATGGAAACAACTTTTTTGTCCATCGATGGGTGAATGGATAAAGAAGATGTGAGATATATATTCTATTGTGTTTATATACACTGTGTATATAGTAAAATAATGTATAATAATATTGTATAGGATAATACATACAATTATAAGTGGATAACTGTAATATTATAAATGAAAATAGTCATGTATAATATATAAATAACAATGTACTATATGTGTCTATATACATATATAGACTAATATTTTCCAGCCATTAGAAAGAAGGAAATCCTACTATATATAACAACATGGGTGGAACTTGAGGACATTATGTTAAGTGAAATAAGATGGAAAAAGAAAAATATTTCATGGTATCATGATGTCATTTATAAGTGGAATCTAAAAAAAAAAAAAGTCATACTCATAGAACATAGAGTAGAAAAGTGGTTGCCAGGGGCTAGGGTGGGAAAATAGGGAGAGGTTTGTAAATGGGTACAAACTTTTAGCTATAAGCAATAAGCTCTAAGATGAATTGGTCTGAAGATCTGATATGAAACATGGTGAATATAACTGATAAATACTGTACTGTATAATTGAAATTTACTAAGAGATTAGGACTTAAAAGTTCTCACAAACACAAAAGGATAATTGTGTGAGGTGATGGATGTGTCAATTAAATTAGATGGGAGGAACAATATACACATGTATCAAGTTATCACAATGTATACTTTAACTATCTTACAACTTTACATGTTAATTATACCACAGAAAAACTGAAATTTTTTAAAGCCCAGATTCAAGAAACTCAATGAACTCCAACTAAATGAAATTTCAGAAAAAATACCCACACACTACATCATAATCTAATAGCTTAAAACCAGTATGAAAAAGAAAATCTTTGTAGGAGTCAGAGAAAAACCAAAAGAGAGAAGGATGACAACAGACTTCTCACTGGCAACAATGCTAGCCAGAAAAAAAGTAGAGCAAAACCTTTAAAATACTAACATTAAAAAAAAAAGTCTGGGCACCTGGCTGGCTCAAATGGCAGAGCATGCGACACTTGGTCTCAGGGTCATGAGTTCGAACCCCATGTTGGGTGCAAAGATAACTTTAAAGAGTCAACCTAGAATCCTATAGCTGCAGAAATATTCTTCAAAAACTAAGGCTAAATAGGGAGGGTGACATCAGCAATATGGCAAAATAGAAAGCCACAGACCGTCTCCCATGAAGACATAGAACAAAGGACAAGGAAGAAATTAAATCTCCAGAAACTATTCCTAACAAAACACAGATCAAGTACCTTTATAAGAAAATCCAGAAACTGTTACCACAACACAGTGTGGCACAATTAGGAGGAAACTCCCTTCTCCCTGTTGAAAGGAGTGAAACATATCCATCATTCTGACTTTTAGGGGGCTGCCCAAGGGACGATTTTCTGTCTTTCCTGAATCCAAGTACTGACAGGAATAGTGTGCCAGGATAGGGATAGCTGAGAACAGACTGTCAACATGCACCAGAGTCTTCATTACCACAGAAACAATAGGTAAAGCTCCAATACTGCAGCTTAATACAGCACCAAAGAGGCCACAGTATCACAAAGTGGCACCAGCAAGAGCACTTGAGATGAAATTGGCCAAGTTCCTCAAGCACAGAGAAGATGCATCCCCAGAAAAGCCTGGAGGAATCTCTAGACTATCTAGCTGGGCTGAGTAGAGAAAGTTTTTCCTACACAAAAGCAAAGCAAAAAACCTGGGGGCAATGAGTGATTCTTCAAATGCTGAAATCCCAACAAAAAATAACAACCCATACTAAGAAATAAGGAAAATGGCACATTTAAAGGAACAAATTAAATCTCCAGAAACTATTCCTAAAGAAACAGACATATACTAAGGATATGAGTATAAGGATATGAGATATAAGGATACTCAATAAATTAAAAGAGAGCATGGATAGACAACAAAATGAAATTAGGAAAAATTATGCATGAACAAAATGAGAATATCAACAAAGAGATAGAAACTATGAAGAAGAACCAAACAAAGTCTGAAAATTAGGAATACAATATCTGGATTGAAAATTTTACTAAAGGTACTCGATGTCAATCAGAAGAAAGAATCAATGAACTCAAAGACAAGGCTTTTGAAATTATTGCAGCAGAGGAGCAAAAAGAAAAAAAGCATGAAGAAAAATGAAGTGAACCTAAAGCACTTTTGGAACATCATCAAATGGAACCATATATGCATTATGTGAATCCCAGAATGAAAAGAAAGAGAAACTATTTGAAAAAATAATGGCCAAAACCTTCCCAACTCTGAGAAACAAATGGGCATACAAAGTCAAGAAGCTCAAGGAACCCCAATTAGGAAAAATCCAAAGGGATTTACAATGAGAGAAATGTTGGAGGTAATCAAGAAGATATGACCACCAGTTGACGTGCAAGCTGAACCCGGGCAACCGGAGGCTCATCTTGCAGCCACCCAAGACAAGCTTTGTATGTAAATTCCTTATTAAAATTTCCACCAACCAATCTGGAGTGGTCTGATTCTTGCTTTGGTCTCTACTTGCCCTTTATGTACAGAGGCAGTTTGCAAACCAACGGACATCATAATCAAACTGTCCAAAGTCAAAAACAGAGCATCTTGAAAGCAATGAGGGAAAAGCAACTTATTACATACAAAAGACCTACTATTAGATTTCTTAGTGGAAACATTGCAGGCTAGAAGGGAATAAGATTACATATTCAAAGTACTGATGTAAGAAAAAAATGGCAACCAAGAATATATCTGGAAAATCTGTCCATCAAAAACAAAGAAGAAATTAAGAATTTCCCAGATAAACAAAAGTTGAGGGAATTCATTACCACTAGATTTACCCCCATAAGATAGGCTAAAGGGACTCCTTCAAATCGAAGCAAAAGGACTATGAACAGTAACACAAAACCATACAAAAATATAAAACTCCCTGGTAAAGTTAAATATTTTAAAAAATATAGAATCTCGAAGTATGATAATGTAGGTATGTAAATCACTTTACGATATAGTATAGAATTTAAGAAAAAGCATAAAAAGCTGTAGGTTTATGTTAAGAAATATGCAATATAAAAAGATGTAACTATATCATCAGTAACATATAGTGTGAAAAGCAGAGATGTAAAAGAGTGGATTTTACACACAATTGAAGTGATTATCAGTTTAAAGTAGATTGTCATAACTTTAAAACGTTTCATGTTATTGCAGTGGTAATCACAAAGAAAATATCCATATAGTATAAGAAAGGGAAATGAAAATAGAATCAAAGTATGGAACATTCCTCCAAAGAGACAACATGTTAGGCCACAAAACAAGGCTTAAAAAGAAGATTCAAACCATTCAAAATATCTTCTCTAACCATGATGAAATGAAATTAGAAACAAATAAAAAAAAACAAGAAAATTCACAAATATGTGGAAACTTAACAATGAACTCTTTTTAAATTATTCAACATATATTATTCCATATATTAATATATGTAACACATTAATATATTCAATAAGCATAACTAAAATCTCTCAAATTATAGTTCAAATATATTCAATTTGTTTAGTATAAACCAAATCTCTCTTACTGTGTTTAGACTCGATTGACATCAGGGTCAGGAGAGGCAGACCACTATTGGCCCTCCTACATGTTCTCCTGCATGTTCTTGCTGAGCGTGTCAAACTGAAAACCCTATCTGTCCTTTGACTCTGCATCCTTTCTATAGGTAGTCACACAGGCAAATTAATAAGTCCACAACAGATGACCATTATACAACTCCCTTCATTTTTTCTTCTTCACACATAAAAAAGCCTGTTTACTTAGTTTCTTTTTATAAATTATGAAGTTTTAATTGTTTTTTAAAGTATTTATATTTTGGTTTCTTTTTTATTGAGATATAATTAACATATTAGTTTCAGGTGTACAACATAATGATTCAATATATGTGTATATTTCAAAATTATCACAATAAGCCTAATTAACATTCATCACCACACATAATTACAAATATCTTTTTCTTGTGATGAGAACTTTCAAGATTTACTGTCTCAGCAAATTTCAAAATTACAATACAGTGTTATTCACTGTGGTCACTATGCTGTACATTACACCCCCAGGACTTACTTATTTATAACTGAAAGTTTGTACCTTTTGACCACCTTCACCATTTCACGCATCCTTTATCCCCCACCTCTGGCAACCACCAATCTCTTAATCTGTATTTATGAGTTGGTTTTGTTGTTGTTGTTTGTTTGTTTTAAATGCCACATGTAACTGAAATCAATGGTATTTGTCTTTCTTTGTCTGACATTTCATTTAGTATAATGGACCTCAAGGTCCATCCATGTTGCCACAAATGGCAAGATTTCCTTCTTTTTATGGCTGAATACTATTCAATTGTGTGGATGTATATCACATTTTCTTTATCCATTCATCCATCAATAAACATATAGGTTGAGTCTATATCTTGGCTATTATCAAGTACTGCAATAAACCTGGGAGTGCATATATCTTTTGGAGATAGTGTTTTTGTTTCCTTCAGATAAATACCCAGAAGTGAAATGATGAGATTATATGATAGTCATATTTTTTCCCAATTTTTTTGTTTTATTGATGCCGATGCTCAGGCCTTGACCTTCTGCAGCACTCCTGCTGCTGCTGCTGCTGCTGCTGCTGCTGCTGCTACTGCTACTTGGTCTTCAGGTTCTCCTGGTGCCAGTTAAGTCACAGCACATGGTATGTGTCTTCTTGGACCACAGATCCAGGGACTTGTATTTCTTACCCTCAAAGAATTTCCTGAGGTTCTCTTCCAAGTCTAGTTGATGATGGTGCTAGATTAACTTAAAAAAGAAGAAAGAAGACTCAAAGAGCTAAAATAGAAATGAAAGCAGGGATTTTACAACTTATGACCCCAAATTAACAAGGATCATGAGAGACTACTATCAATAGTCTCTACAATCAATAATTATATGCCAACAAATTGGATAACCTAGATGAAATGGACAAATTCCTAGGAACATCTAACCCATCAAGATTGAATCATGAAGAAATAAAAAATCTGAACAGACCTATAACTAGTAAGGAGACTGAAGCTGTGATTAAAAAGCTCCCAACAAAGAAAAGTTTATGAGCAAATGGCTTCACTGAAGAATTGTACCAAACATTTAAAGAATCAATACCAGTCCTGCTCAAACTCTGCCTATGAGTTTAAGAGAAGGGAATACCTGCAAAGTCATTCTATGAAGCCAGTATTACAGCATTATCCTGATATTAAAACAAAAAAAGTTAAAGATCCGAGAAAGTTATAGAACAATATTCTTGGTTCATATTGATGCAAAGATCCTAAACAAAATATTGGCAAACTAAATTCAAAAGAACATCAAAAAGTTCATATACAATGACCAAGTGGAATTTATACTTGGAAAACAAGGATGGTTCAATATAAAAATATCAATCAATGTAATATATCTCATTAACAAAATCAAGGACAAAACCACATGATCATCTCAATACAGAAAAATTAAATATCTCTTATGATAACAGTTACTCAACAAATTAGAATAGAAGAAAACTACCCCAATGTAATAAAAGCCACATATGGAAAGCTCATAGCTAATATACTCAATGGTAGAAGACTGAAAGCTCCTTCACTAAGATGAAGAACAAAGCAAACATGTCCACTCTTGACAACACTATTCAATGTAGTACTTGAAGTTCTAGCAAAAGTAATTAGATAAGAAATTGGGGGAAAAAGTAAAATTATCTCTGTTCTCAAATGACATACTCTTATATGTAGAAAAACCTAAAAATCCCAGAAAAAAAAAACTATTACAACTAAAAACTATTTCAACAAATTTGCAGGATACAAAAGCAACACACAAAAATTAGTTGTCAATAACAATAACAATGCTCAATCCAAGAAAGTTGTCAATAACAATAACAATGCTCAATCCAAGAAAGAAATTAAGAAAATAAACCCAATTAATATACCATTGAAAAGGATAAAATACTTAAGAATACATTTATTCAGGGAGGTGAAAGACTCATTGACTCAAAACTACAAAACATTGTTAAAAATATTAAAGAAGACAAAATACATGGAAAGACACCCTGTGCTTCTGGATTGGAAGACTCAGTATGGTTCAAATATCCATATGACCCAAATTGATCTACAGAGTCAATGCAATCCCTATCAAAATATCAATGGCATTTTTTTTCAGAAATAGAAAAACATATCTTAAAATTCATATGGAATATCAAGGTATCCTGACTAGCCAAAACATTCTTGAAAAAGAACAAAGTTGGAGGCCTCACACTTCTTATGTCAAAACATAGTACAAAGCAACAGTAAGTAAGATGATGGGCTGTCATAAAGATAGATATATCAACCAATGGAACACAATAGATATTCCAGAAATAAATCTTTGCATATATGGGCAAATGATTATTGACAAGGCTGTCAAAACTATATAATGGGAAAAGGATGGTCTCCTCAAATAAATGGGGTTTGGAAAACTGGATATCCACATACATACATACATACATACAGATGGATCTTTTCCATACTCCATATCCAAAACTAACTCAAAATGGATTAAAGACTAAAATGTGATTAAAGACCAAAAACTACACAACTCCTAGAAGTAAACATAGAAAAATGAACTTCAGTACATTGGATTTGGCAATAATTTCTTGGCTATGACATCAAAAGCACAGGCAACAAAAAAAGCCTGTGCAAAACAAAATAAATCCAATTAATATATGACAAATGACTTCAACAGACATTTTCCTAAAGAATATACACAAATAGCCAATAAGCACACAAAAAGATGCTCAACATTACAAATCATCAGGGGCATGCAAAGTAAAACCACTATGAGATACCCTCTCACACTCATCAGGATGGCCACTATCAAAAGAACAAAAAATAAGTGCTGACAAGGAAATGGAAAAGTTGGAACATTTGTGCCATGCTGGTAGGAGTGTAAGATGGTGCAGCCATCATGGAAAACAGTATGGCAATTCCTCAAAAAAATAAAAATAGAAATACCACATGATCCAATAATCTCACTTCTGGGTATGTATACAATAGCATTCAAAGCAGAGGCTTGAAATGATATTTGCACACCCATGTTCTTTGTAGCATTACTCACAATAGCCAAGTGATGAAACAATCCAATGTTCATGATTGAATAAATGGATAAAGAAAATGTGGTACCTACATATACATACTTGGAATATTATTCATTCTTTTTCATTTTTTTGAGAGAGAGAGAGGGAGCAAGTGAGTGAGGGGCAGAGAGAGATGGGGAGAAAGAGAACCCCACAAGGGGCAGAGAAAGAGAAAGAGAGAGAGAGAGAGAAAGAGAAGTGGGGCGCACCCAAGGTGGGGCTTCAGCTCATCAGATGCAGGGCTCAAACTCACAGAACTGTGAGATCATGACCTGAACCAAAGTCAGATGCTTAACTGATTGAGCCACCCAGGTGCTCCATAATATTATGCATTCTTTAAAAAGCAGTAAATCCTGTAACATGCTGCAGAATGGATGGAAATTTACTAAATAAAATAAGCCAGTCACAAAAGAACAAATAAAGTATGATTCCACTCATATGAAGTATCTAAAGTAGCTAAATCCAAAGAAACAGAAAGTAGAAGAAAGGTGTTTACCAAAGGCTGAGAGGAGTGGAGAGGAGTAATTAGTATTAAGTGGGTATAGAGTTTCAGTAGAGAAAAAATTATAGGGGCTCCTGGATGGCTCAGTCAGTTAAGCATCTGACTTCAGCTCAGGTCATGGTCTCACAGTTCGTGGGGTCGAGCCTTGCGTCAGGCTCTGTGCTGACAGCTCAGAGCCTGGAGCCAGCTTTACATTCTGTGTCTCCCTCTCTCTCTCTGCCTCTCCCCCACTCACACTCTGTCTCTCTCTCTCAAAAATAAAATAAAAACATTAAAAAATCTAAAAAAAAAAAGAAAAAATATAGAGATCTGTTGCATAACACTGAATATACTTAACATTACTGAACCAAACATTTTTAAATGGTTAACATGGTAAATTTGATGTTATGTGTTTTTTACCACAATTTTAAAACTAAGGTTAAATACTTTTTAGAGTTGGAAAAATGTGACAGAATTCACTACCAGAAGATTTGCATTCTAAGAAATGACAGTAGAAAGAAAATGATACCAAATGGAATATCTATAAAAAGAATGAAGGGGTATTAAGGAGGGCTCTTGTTGTGTTGAGCATTGGGTGTTATATGTAAGTGATGAATCACTAAATTCTACTCCTGAATCCAATATTACACTACATGTTAACTGGAATCTAAATAAAAATTAAAAAAAATAAATTAACAGTTTTGATAAGGATATGCTTATCATAATTTGAATATCATACTTTGAAATGTAATATTTTGCTTCCAATTAATTATTACTATATGTGCAACTAATTACCAATAGTAATTCCCAATTTTTGTCTTCAAACATTTACATATTTTATAATAAAAAATAAAATTAAAAGGCTAAATAAATGAATAAAAATAAAATAAAATAAATAAATAAAAATAAATAAAAAGAATACTACAGATGGAAAATATGTGGATAAAGGTAAATTTTCTTAGTTTTAAAAGTGTTTTCAGGGAAACCTGGGTGGCTCGGTCCGTTGAGCCTTCAACTTCAGTTCAGGTCATGATCTCATGGCTTGTGAGTTCGAGCCCCGCATTGGGCTCTATGCTGACAGTTCAGAGTCTGAAACCTGCTTTGGATTCTGTGTCTCCCTCTCTGCACCACCCACCCCTGGCTTGTGTGCCACCCCTCCCCAGCTTATGTGTGTGCTCGCTCGCTCTCTCTCAAAAACAAATAAACATTTAAAAAAATGCTTTCAAAGACAAATGACCATTGAAATAAACAAAAAATAACCATGTATTGTGTTGTTTATAACATACTTAGAAGTAAATGTATGATAATAATAAAAAGACCAAGAAGAAATAAAGAAAAGTATACTGTTGTAACATTCTTTTATCATACATAAAATGGTATAATATTACTTGAAGATAGGTTGTGATAAGTTAAAGATGTTGCAGGTTTAGTTGTGTCCCTCCAAAATATATTTGCAAGTTCTAATCCTCAGTACCTGTGAATGCATCCTTATTTGGAAACAGGGTCTTTGCAGATGTAATCAAGTTAAGATGAGGTATATTGGATTAGGGTGGGCCCTTAATGAATGACTAGCATTTTCATTAGACTAGAGAAATTTGGGTACATAGGCACACACAGAGGGGAAAAGACCCTGTGAAGGCACAAAGACACAGGGATAGATGCCATGTGAATACAGAAGAAATTGGAGCAATGCATTGACCAGAGACATCAAGGTTTGCCAGCAAACACCAGAAGCTAGGAGAGAAGCATGGAACAAATTGTCCTTCAACACCTCCAGTAGGAACCAACCCTGCCAATACATTGATTTCAGATTTCTAGCCTCCAAAACAGTGAGCAAATAAATTTGTTGTTGTAAGCTGCCCAGTTTCTGGTACTTTCTTATAGTAGCCTGAGGAAACTAAAACAGGTGTATACAGTACTATACATGCTAAAGCAATCATTGCAATTTTTAAAAAGAACTGTAGGTAATAGGCCAGTAAATGAATAGAATGTAATAAAAAATATTCAATTAGTCAAAACAAACAAACAAAAGCAGAAAGAAAAGGGGGACATAGAACAGATGGAAGAAATAGAAAACAGATTTCAAGGTGATATATTTTAAACCCTGGGATATAAAAATCATATTAAATACAAATGGCCTAACCACCCCCCTTCATTAAAAGTCAGAAATTGTCAATTTAGATTTTAAAAATCCAATTATCTCCTGCCTATAAAGCCTGCATTAAGTACAAAGACACAAGTAGGTTAAAAAGCAAAAGGATAGGGAAAGCTATGTCATATTTATACTAATTTTAAAAAGTTACTGTAGTAGCTATATTAATATTAAACAAAGTGAATTACAAAGCAAAAGATATTAACAAGTATTAAGAAGGTAATTTCATAGTTATACAGGGATCAATTTATCCTAAATATTTATTCATATAATATGGAACTTCAAAACACATGAAGCAAGAACTGATAGAATTGAAAGGAACAATAGGAAAATTTCCATAATAGTTGGAGATTTCATTAACCTCTCAGTGATTGATAGAACAAGTTGGTAGCAATTCAGAAAGGGTAAAAAGTCTTCAACAATGCAATCAACCAATTTGTGATAACTGATGTTTTAGAACACTTGGCACAACAACAGCAGCATATACATTATTTTCAATCAAACATGGAACATTTATCAACATGGACCAGAATCTGGGCTATAAATATCAATAAATTTTAAAGGATCCAAATCATACAAAGTATATTCTGTGACCACAATGGAATTGAATTAGAAATATTAACAGAAAGGTACATGGAGAATTGGAACTATTAGAAAACTAATAAACATACTTCTTTTTTTTTTTTTTTTTATTTTTTTTTTTTCAACGTTTATTTATTTTTGGGACAGAGAGAGACAGAGCATGAACGGGGGAGGGGCAGAGAGAGAGGGAGACACAGAATCGGAAACAGGCTCCAGGCTCTGAGCCATCAGCCCAGAGCCTGACGCGGGGCTCAAACTCAAGGACCGCGAGATTGTGACCTGGCTGAAGTCGGACGCTTAACCGACTGCGCCACCCAGGCGCCCCAATAAACATACTTCTAAATAACTCATGGATCAAAGAAAAAAAGCAAAGAGAAATTAGAAAGTGTTTTGAACCAGGGGCTCCTGGCTGACTCAGTTGTTTAAGCATCCAACTTTGGCTCAGGTCATGATCTCATGGTTCAGTTCTTGAGTTCGAGCCCCACATCAGGCTCTGTGCTGACGCTCAGAGCCTGGAGCCTGCTTCAGATTCGGTGTCTCCTTCTCTGTCTTCCCCTCCCCACTCACACTCTATCTCTCTGTCTCTCTCTCAAAAATAAATATTTAAAAAAATTTAAAAAAGAAAGTGTTTTGAACCAAATTAAAATGATAAACATTTCAAAATATGTGGGATACAGTTAAAGCAGTACTTGGAGGGAAATTCATAGCACTAAACACATATGTTGGGGGTGGGGGAAAGATCTCACTTCAAATGACCTCAGCTCCTTCCTAAAGAATTTGGAGATAAGCCCCCGATTCTTGATTTCAGCTCAGGTCATGATATCATGTTAGTGGGTTGGAGCCCCATTACAGGTTCTGTGCTGCTGGTGTGAGCCTGCTTGGGATTCTCTGTCCCTCTGTCCCTCCCCTGCTCCTCAAAATAAATAAATAAATTTAAAAAAAAATTATAAATAGAGGAGCAACTAAATCCCAGGTAGGAAGAAGAAAACAAATAATATAGATCAAAGTACAAAACAATCAAATTGAAGACAAAAAAATAACCAAAAAAAAAAAAAAAAAACACAATGAAATTTAAAAAAGAAAAAACAATCCGGTTACTTGAGAAGATCAAACCAACCATTAGTCAGATTGACCACTCAAAAAAAGAGAAGACACAAATGACAGATATCAAGAGAAATGTGATCTCACTACCCATTCTACAGACTTAAAGGCTAATAAGAAAATATAGTAAACAATTTAAGCTAATAATTTGAGAATTTAGATGAAATGGACGTTTCTTCTTGTGAAGAACTGATTTTTTAAATAAAATCTCAATTACTAAATTGCTTTTATTACTTCAGAATGGCATGCTGCAGATACTGTACAGCACGAATATTTATAGATTTTAAAATTAGCTTAAAACCGTTAAAAATTAAATTTGAGTATAGAATGGAGACAAAGTAGTCACTTGCGCACGCACTCACGCGTGCGAACAGACGTTACGGTTAGCATCTTAAGCTGGTTTTCTCAAACTGTCTCTGACTTTTACCTAGGAAACTTTCCAGGTGAGGAGTATACTGGCTTTTTGGCTTGGAATCTGAGGACCTGTTTTAATTTTCTGGTTTATTGACCAGCGACGATTTGACATTGGATAAATTCCTCCCAGCCAAAGGAGTTTTGGGCGCTCTTCTGCTCACCTCGCCAATGAAATTTTCCCTCTTTATTTTGAATACCTTTCTCCTTGATAAAGCTCAGTGATTTCCAAAGCAACCTTGGCAAGCACTTTTATAGGATCCTCACAACTTTACAAAATAATCAAGGAGAGTATTATTTCCCCTCCTGTTTTATAGATGAGAAAAGAACCAATGGAGACGAGAACTGAGAGGTCTTCAGAGGCTTGGTCCAAGACTTTGGTTCTCAATTGTTCTGACTTACGAAGCCACTAGCTCTCTCACTCTCTAGTTTTTCTTTCACCATAATTCACCCAACCCTTTTTTTTTATAAGCAGTCCTCAGCAGGGCACCAGAGATCCTCAGGAAAAAACAAACAAACAAACAAAAAAAAAACAAAACAAAACCCTCGCTTGCTCTTGAGGTGTTCAGACTGTGGTGGAACATTTAACCAGATCACAACGTAGCACGGGAACTTAAGATTCAAGGGAGAATAAAAAACCGATGGAGCCAAGAAATCTCAGCTTCTTTTAACTACCTATAGCATGCCAAGGGCTGTACAGTTTTCTATATACCCTATCTCAACACATGAGGTTGGCTCTATTGGCCAGGAACTGAAGTAATGTGTCCAAGGTAGGTTTTCAGTGAAAGGAGAAGCATTACGGTCACTCTGATACCGAAATTGCACAATTTCCACAGACTCTGTCCTGGAAGGCGGGGGATAGGTTGTTAACAAGTACCCTCTGCGCTCGCCGAAAACCTACTCCTCACTCAGCGACCCACCACTTCCCTCGGCTGAACTCCCCAAGCAGGAAGTTACTAGTGCAGGCAACCTCTGTGCTGGAAGCCCAATCAGCGCCCGCGACCCGGCGCCTGCCTGACCCGAGTCACGTGTCAGCCAAAGATGGCTGCGTTCAGGCTAGTTGAGCAAAGGTTGGCGTGAACCCCAGCGTGCCGAGGAGGGTTGTGAGCAGAGCATAAGGTAATGGCATTCTGGGGAAAGGGTGCAGTAAATGTTCGGGCACCAAGAGAGGTACAACGCGGTGACGTGCCGCTCACCTGCAGCGCGGGAATGAGATCCACTGACTGGGTCGGAAGAGGGAGGAGGGGAGACGACGCCTACCGTCTCTTCACTTTACATCCTAGAAGAAAAGACCTTATATTTAAATTAAGCTAATAGAAAAAAAAAAAAGTCTGCGTTTGAATTTAATCCTGGCTTTACTGCTAATAGCCAGGGTGACCCTGGCCTAACTTAATTTTCAGAGGCCCCACTTGGCCCTTTGCCTATCTAAGAGCTATCCTGAGGGATGTGAGATAGCTAAGGCAAAAGCTTTTAAAAATGTTTGTAGGATTTAAAGGTGACATTGTTTTGGACTTGGATTCATTATGTTTTTGTTTTGATTTTATTAAAATTTTTTTTGAAAGTAATCTTTACACCCAAAGTGGGGCTCAAACTCACGACCCCCGAAATCAAGAGTCGCATGCTCTTTGAACTGAGGACCCCCGAGATCAAGAGTCGCATGCTCTTCGGACTGAGCAGCCAGGCACCCCTGGATGTATTGTTAGTAACGCAGATACAAAGGCCTACTGCAGGCTGCTATGGCAGAACTTTTTTGAATTAAGGAAGACTTTTAATAGCCACATGTTAGAAAAAGCTAGTTCACAGAACTCGGAACCTCGTCAATATGCAGAGCATAAAATAGAAAACTAGTCCAGCAGCAGGCTGGACTTTCTAAGGAAACAATTTATTTCAGAACTATATACATCGTACACTTTCTCAGTACATTTTTTAGATTTTTTTTAATAATATCTATTTTAGAAGGAGAGACAGAGCGTGAGCGGGGGAGGGGCAGAGAGGGAGGGAGACAGAATCTGAAACAGGCTCTGCGGTGTCAGCGCAGAGGGGTCTTGAACTCAGGAACAGCGAGATCACGACCCGAGCTGAAGTCGGTGGCTTAACCGACTGAGCCAGCCAGGCGCCCCAAATTTCTCTGTATATACTGAATTTATATATCTATCCACACAACACACGTGCGCCTCCAGCACATAAACAGAATTATTCAAAGTTCCTGTAGGTCAGAGATGGTGTCTGTCATGGTACTATAACCAAGACCCTCAAAAAGTTTGTGTCCAGGAAACTAGATGTAAATTTCTAAGTCTATATTGTACTTATTAATTTTAAATCTAGGGATATGAAATTTCATTTCACTCAACATGTTCCAAATGAGGTCTTATATCTAACAGGTACCCAGCAAGAAATCGGTGTTGTAAATTAATCTCATAGCAAATGTATAACAAGAATCTAATTTCATAAAACTGTGTTGTATTTTGCTGTTATTTCTGAACTTTTGCTTTGAACTCTGCTACCTTGAAATCTTGTTTAATGAGCTAAATCTTCAGGCTAATACTCATAGTTCACCATCCCCCTACTCTACATTACTAGCTGGCCCGTTAGAGAAAGTGTGCAGATTTCTACTTTAGGGTATACCTGAAAGTGAAATTGATTATATGTTTCTTCTACCTACTAAACAATACCAAATTCTTTATTCTAAAGTGGTTGTATCCAAAGTGGGTACAGTGTACACTTTGACCAGTGGCACATGAGAGTTCCAGTTACCCAGCATTTTTGCCAGTAATTGAAATTGTGAGGTTTTAATTTAGCCAACCCAGGTACAGACTGATATCTCATGGTGGTTTTAATTTTTTATAATGAGGTTAAACATATTTTCATATTTATTGGCTGTTTGCTTCCCTCTTTGTGAAAGTACCTGTTCAAACCTTGTGCCAACTTTTCTATTGGGTTGCTTGCCTTTTTCTTGATATATGCACTTCTTTACATATTCTGGGTACTAACTGCTCCTCTGTCGGTTATATTGCAGACATTTTCTCCCAGACTGGCTTATCTTTATAGTAGCTATTGATCAACCCAAGTTCTTAATTTTAATCAGTAATATTGGCTTAATGTTAGCTTTAGGTGTTATGTTTAGTGCTGTTTACAAATTCAGAAATATTTTAAGGATTATAAAGCTATTCTGTATTTCCTAGAAGCTTTATGGGTTGCTTTTCATGTTCTGATTCTATTTCACTTAGAATATATTTTTTGGTATGGTGTGTATGCATTGATTTTTCAGATTATGAATTCAAGCTATAGCTAATTTTTTAATTAAATATTTATGGTATTTATAAAGCTTTTTATAAGCCTTTTTGTTGTTTTTCTATAGATACATATTATTGAGAAATATTTAATTTTTTAAGGCTCAAGATGAAAAATCATGAACCAGATGATACTGTCAAGGAAGACTTAATTTTCAATATCATAACCAGAAAAATTAACCACCTCCCAGAAGCAGAAAGGTAATTTAATTTAAATTTAATTTAAAAATATCTTTTACCAGGTGGATTTTCGTCATTCGTTCATTATCTCACATTTATTTGATTTGAATATAAACATAAAATGTCAGAAGGAAACTGAGTTCTTTTTCTTGCCTTACTGAGAAAACCCAAGACCAGGAGAGGTTAACTATTTTGCTTGAAGTTAAGGCTAGAATTCATGCCTTTGGACATATCTAATTATATGATAGTGCTCAGTTTTTCCATTTGGGTAAGAGTATAGTCAGTTGTGAACATTTATAGACTCATCTAAATAATAGACCTTTAAGATGGCTTTTATCAACGTTTTTTTTTTTTTTTATTTATTTTTGGGACAGAGAGACAGAGCATGAACGGGGGAGGGGCAGAGAGAGAGGGAGACACAGAATCGGAAACAGGCTCCAGGCTCCGAGCCATCAGCCCAGAGCCTGACGCGGGGCTCGAACTCACGGAGCGCGAGATCGTGACCTGGCTGAAGTCGGACGCTTAACCGACTGCGCCATCCAGGCGCCCCTAAGATGGCTTTTAAATTGTCTTGTCAGTTTATTTCTAGAACTATGTTTTACAGTCCAAGAGAGTGCCATGTGACACACATGACAAGAAATGCCAGAGAAATGAGATCATGGCTTAAAGATCTGTATTATTAAATAGAAAAAGGCTATATAGGAAACAGAGTATCTCTGAAGACAGCACTGAATAGTGCATTTCTATAGCAAGAAGACCTCTCTGAATAGGTTCCATTTAAAGAGAAATTATGAGACCAAAAAGCATGAAGGCGAGCCAGCCTAGGGAGGAGAGAGACACAGTATCTCAGGCAGAGGGGATGGTATATGCCTAGGCCACAAGGTGGCAAAATGTTGATCATACCTGAGGAACCAGTGTTACTGAAAAACAGGGAAGTGGGCATAAGATTGAAGGAAAAGGAAGAGTTCTAAGCAGGGAATGATGTGATCCAG
The DNA here is from genome assembly GCF_007474595.2 of Lynx canadensis. Taxonomy (NCBI): domain Eukaryota; kingdom Metazoa; phylum Chordata; class Mammalia; order Carnivora; family Felidae; genus Lynx; species Lynx canadensis. The sequence continues at coordinate 47,128,504 of NC_044312.2, read as the reverse complement.
GTAACATTTCTAAAGAACATTCCAGTTGCTTTGGGGAACTAGATTTAAGGTAGGAGAGAAATTTAAGACCAGTAAGAAAACTGGTATAGTAATGTTGGTAGGTGGTGATGGCAGGGGTGGGGTCATTGGACATGAAAAAGGTGGATTTGAAATACATTTTGGAGTAAATTCCAGATACATTCTTGAGTAAATTCCAGTCTTGCTGCTACTTAGCCCAACAAGAGAGAACCTATAGACCAAGGGCAGTAATAAGAACTTGGTGAGATTTCATAAGCTGTATATCCTACAGCTCTTCCCCCACCACACACACACACACACACACACACACACACACACACACCCATTGTACGTCCTTTTGTTGTTTTCCTGAGGGAGGTAACAGAACTTTTCAAGCAATAAAGGGCCTGTGTCCATGTTTCCAGCTCAGTAAGGTAGAGAGCCAGAAAGACTGAAATAATAGGTGGTGGCAGCTTTGAAAAGAGCAGGCTATCTCACTGGGACTTTCACCAAATAAGAATGCAGAAACAGTGGGGAAGCAAGCTGGAACTGCATAGTAAGTAAGCTTTAATTTGGAAGTAAAAATTGCTCTCAGGCATTGGCACCCGAACAGAGCAGATGACAGTGTCTCCTTATCTTTGACTTATTTCATATTTTTACCATTCCTATTTTCTTATCCTTGTTTTCTTAAGTTTGAATCCTCACCTGGTCTTGCATTATCATTAGATATGTTTAATAGGTATTTGAAAAGTCCTGAGGTGTATGAAACTTTAATATCAAAAACTTCACTTTCTGATCTACAAAATAATTTTATGTACCATATATTTCATTGCCACTTAATTGTGATCTTCTATTTCATGTGTTTCATTCATGTTGTCTAGTTGTTTTGTGTGTGTCTTGCCAAACAGTCATGAGTTTCTAGTAGTATAGGCACTTTCTTGGAAAACTGACTTGCAAAGGAGCTGCTAGAAACTGTTTTGTACTGAATTACTAAAAAATGTGACTCTAAACCATAAGAAATTAAAATTTGGGAGGCCATAAACTTTGCTATTCAAAAATACAAAAATACGTAGGTCTTTCACTTTCATGGGTTTTCTGTTATTGTTTGGAAGGTTCTCTAGGCTCTCCTCACTTTTTAAATGTATCTTGTGTACCCTAAGTTTCTAAACTGCCTCTCTCTTATACTTCCATTACCATTTCAATAGACTTGTTTTATCTCATGCTCACATGTCTTTCATCCTCCAATAATAAACTATGAAAACACTGAAGGTAGAAGATAAGATAATTTTTTGTCTCCAGCATCAAGTCTGCTGCGTGTAGTAGGTACTCAGTGATTGAATGACAAGCACCATTATGATTGCAGAGTGACAGGTAAGAAAAGTAATGCCTTATACAATGTAGGAAGCTCAATTAGGAATTCCTAGAAAAACTTTTTAAGATGAGTGTTAACCACAGAAATTAGGGGGCATTGTGTGGGTCGTCTGGCTAAATAAATAATGAGAAATTTTTAGAGTTTGATGCCTGTGTTGTAGATGGCAAGGCAGGTGGTAGAAAAGTGGTAGGCTAAAGAGTCTGGAGTACTTTCAGTATCCAGCAATAAGTTTAGGTATTATTTTTTCCAAAACTAAAGAAAGCATGGAACATGCATTTTAAGATTCATACATACCTTGGCTAAAAACCAATTCTACCACTTACTAGCTCAAAACATCAATTTCTTCTTTATTTCAGTGGGTTGTTGTAAAGTACCTAGCATAGGATATCCCTTAAATATTAGTACTCCTCCACCTCCCTATCCTGATTCTAATCCTTCAGGGTAAAGTGAAAGGAAACCTATTAATTTCACCTTAATGAATGCCTTTTAGGTGTCAGGTGCTACTGAAAACAAGACAAATATATCTTTGTATCCATTATCTTCAAGTTATTTACTTGAAGACTGGTGGGGAAGCCTGACATAGAAGTGTTTGTAAGATAGATCCACCTTATCATCTGTTGTGCTAGAGTTAAGTATTGGGTATTGTGGGAGCCCAAAGAAGAGGCATTCACAAGACCCTTCAGAAGCTCTTCCCGGTTACATTGTTGTGGGAAATTTCTATACTGTCTCATGCAAAATCACAAAGTCCATTCAGCAAGATCTAAATGTATCACTCTATCCTTAATTGTTGAACAAATTCAAAAGACCTTAGAATAGAAATCTATACATAAAACATTATTCTAAAAGGTTTTTGTTTTACGGAACTCTAAGGGATAAATGTGGTATCCTGTTATTCCTATAATTCTGTCGTGTTTACACCAGAATTGTTGGACAGCACACACAAAAAAAGTTACTCTTTTTTTCTCACCATTCAGGAATCTATTTGAACATGGATCAGTTTATATCGGACTTAATGCTGCTCTCTGTGGTCTAATAGCAAATAGTCTTTTTCGACGCATCTTAAACGTGACACAGGCTCGTATAGCTGCTGGCTTACCAATGGCAGTGATCCCATTTTTGACTGCGCATGCATCTTACAAAGGTTTTGTAAATCTACCTTTGAATACAGGTAAATTCGATTTCACTATCACCAGAGTTTGCTTTGGTATATATTATTTGCACTTTACATTAATCCTTAAATATTAACACCAGGTTAATATGATATATCTTAGTCGGTGCATGGATAAGACTGAAACTTGCTAGCCTGTGTAAAGTGGCAGTTCATATAACAAGTTAGTCTTCTATGCAAGTGAAATGCACACTCATAGCAGTTATAGTTTTCTTTAGCTAAGTTCTTTCCCACAATACTTAAAGAAATATGTGTAATTTTTTTTTAAATGCTTCCTTAGTTTTCTTTTTTCTTTTTTAACATTTATTTATTTTTGAGATAGAGAGAGACAGAGCATGAATGGGGGAGGGTCAGAGAGAGAGGGAGACACAGAATCTGAAACAGGCTCCAGGCTCTTAGCTGTCAGCACAGAGCCCGACTTGGGGCTCGAACTCACAGACCGTGAGATCATGACCTGAGCCGAAGTCAGACACTTAACCGACTGAGCCACCCAGGCACCCCACTGCCTTAGTTTTCAAAAGAATTGTATAGAGGAAAAAAGGGGGGGAAAAACTGAAGGGAATAAGACCCTTTGTAGATTAAATCTCCCAATGCACTAAATGTATATACAAGAATTACAAATATATGGAGACTTCATTTCCTTTTGATTGTTTACCGTATGTGCTGAGTGTTTTCAGTATAAGCATACCTTGGAAATATTGCAGGTTAGCCAGACTACTGCAATAAAGTGAATGTTTTAGCAAAGTCCAGAGAATTTTTTGGTTTCCCAGTGCATATAAAAGTTATGTTTACAATACGCTATAGTCTGTTTAAAGTGTACAATAGCATTATGTCTAAAAAAACCAATGCATGTACCTTAAAAATATTGCTGTCATTTAAGCTTTGAACGAGTGGTAATCACTGGTTACAGATCACCATTCACCATAACAAATGTAACAATAATGAAAAAGTGTGAAATGTTATGAGAATTACCAAAATATGACACAGAGACATGAAGTGGGCAAATGCTGCTGGGAAAATGGTGCCTACAGACTTACGCAAAACAGAGTTGCCACAAACCTTCAATTAAAAAAAAAAAATGCATTACCTGCAAAGCATGATAAAATGAAGCACAATAAAACAAGGTATGCCTGTATGGCTAATCATGAAAATTTTTTGACTGATTTCAAATAAAAATATTATTACTGCAGGTGATGGTCAGATGGAAGGGAGATAGTCCACTTAAATTCTCTTAAGTGTTCCAAATTGGTTTAAACTGGATGAATATTTTGCATGAATCCCCATGATCACTGTGGAAAGAATTTTTAAGATCTAGGGAAACCTACCACCCAGTGAACCGAACAGACTAAAACTTAAAGTTATTAATTTAGCTTTCTGTTTTTAAAATAGCTTATACTAATTTGGAAATGAATAAAGAATTTTATGAAAATAGTCACGCTATATAATATAAAAACAGAAAATGAAGTACAAATCATTTTTTAAAAATGAGTTACAAGTTTCCTGAAGACAGATTACCTCAGGTTTGCCAATACAAGTGCAGAAAGCAGAAGCAGTGCAAACTGAGATTATTATATTCAAGTTCAAAACAAATTAGAGTATTTTTCCTAAGATGGTTTCGTTATTCATGGCCATTTTAGGTTATCCATACATATTATACCTTCTAATATGCCTTGTAGATTTGTATTTGCTGCCTGAAAATTGAGTTCTTTGTGACACATTTAAGATAAGCTTGCATTTTTAAAATCATGTTTGCTTGACTATCATGACCATTTTAGAACTGATTTATTTCCTAGGTGATTTGAATTGTGAAACCTGTACCATAACACGGGGTGGACTGGTTGGTCTTGTTTTTGGTGGTCTGTACCCTGTTTTCTTGGCTATACCTGTGAATGGTGGCCTAGCAGCCAGGTAGGATTCTTTTTTTTCCTCATAATCATTGAAAAACTTCAAAAATATATAAATGACTACTTCTCAAGAATTTGAAAACAGTTATACCTCTTGGGTATATAGGTTCGTAACCTTAATTTGTTTATTGAATGCCAGCTACAAAGCTGCAAACATTACTCTGCCAAGCATGAGAGCTTTCATTAAAGAAAAATTCCATCACAAAATGGCTAGCTATAAGCCAAATGTTGCAGTTATTTTCTGATGAATTCATATCTAGCAATATAAGCTATATGAGCCTTCAAAGGTAAAGTGGATAAAGGGTCAAAAAACCCAAAAGTATGGTTTTAAAGACTAATGATATCAAAGAGAATAACCGAATTACCTTAATCTTTACCTAAACTAGTTTTATCTTAAGACTTCTGGGATTAATAGATATTGTACCATTTGATACAACTGTCTTTTCTAGAGAATTGCCTCAATGTTTTCTTATAGGTATGAGTCAGCCCTGCTACCAGAAAAAGGAAACATCTTAACTTACTGGACTAGAATTTCTAAGCCTGTCTTTAGAAAGATGTTATTTCCCATTTTGCTCCAGACCATGTTTGCAGCATACCTTGGATCTAGACAATATAAATTAGTTATAAAGGCTCTTCAGTTACCTGAACCTGGCCTAGAAATTCAGTGATTGTTAAACAACTTTGTACACAAAAATAAAACTGTAATGTATGAATAAATGTCTAGTGTATGAATAAACATACATTTGTTAATTTATCACATGAGGTACAGTTCTGGGACTGATAACATTAAGGCAACACAAGGCAACACAAGGCTGAATACCAGTAAGGGCCATCCCTTTAAACAAGAGTGTAACTTCTTTAATTTGCCCACTGTTCTCTTTCACTTCACTTGCTCCACTCCTTTACATTAAGCATATTTTGGTCCATAATACAGGAAAAATAGCCTTACAGCAGTTTTAACTGAAAGCCTCATAAAGAATCCAAGCTGGAATGAAAATGGGAGGCAGGGATGAGGATCAGTTCACTACAGCAAATGTTACTCACACTTCCGTTTTCCCAATTCACTCTTTCCATTGGTATTATTAATCCATAGAAGTTTAGAACATATTTAACAACCTTCCTCACAGAGGGATCAATCCTTACAGTCTTAAAGATGGTAGGCTCAGCTGAAGCTGATATGTTGATATTGCCAATACAGTGATAGAATGATAGAGTTAACGATTTAAAGAGTCATCTTAATTATCTCTGGAAATCTATGTTCTTGTAAGATCAAGGCAAATTCTACCTCTGAAGATTCCATCTAGTATGGGATAACCCTTTGGGGTCACATACCCAGACTTTTTTTTTTTTTTTTTTTTTTTAAGCTGTGTGGTGTTAATTGAGCAACTTAACCTCTCTGGTCCTCAGTTTCTTCAACAGTAACCTCACTCAAGATTGGTATTATGGAATATATGGAAGTTGACTAACCCACCACCTGACATAAATAGTAGCACTTAAATAGAACACTCTTCCTATTGCTCCCGGTTTTGTTTTCTGAAATAGCCTCATCTAATATTCCTCATTTCCTAAGACAGATCATTTAAATTTTCTAAGTGACATATTACATTCCTCTTCCTAAAACTTTTCATCTCATTTCTTTTTTTTTTTTTTTTTAATTTTTTTTTTCAACATTTATTTATTTTTGGGACAGAGAGAGACAGAGCATGAACGGGGGAGGGACAGAGAGAGAGGGAGACACAGAATCAGAAACAGGCTCCAGGCTCTGAGCCATCAGCCCAGAGCCCGACGCGGGGCTCGAACTCACGGACCGCGAGATTGTGACCTGGCTGAAGTCGGACGCTTAACCGACTGCGCCACCCAGGCGCCCCTCATCTCATTTCTTTAAACTATTTTCTTAAGTGAAAGCATCTAAATCACCATGGTAACTAGCTACTATCCTTATGTGGCTGAGATGTAACTAGTGCAACTGGAAAACTTCATTTTTACCTTTAAAGTTTTTAGCCACATGTGAGTAATGGCTACAGTACTGAACAGTGTGGATCTAGACTAACACTCCTTTATGAAACAAGCCAATCTTACCAAATAAAGTGTCCTCCTACAACATATTCACAAGCATCTTATTTATTCCTTTCAAATATAGTGATGTATCTGTTATATAATCTTATGCTACTTAATTACATGAAAGGAGAATTTAATTTAGCTTGTTACCTAGAAAATGCAGCCTCATGAGTGAAATAGGCTTTCAGGGTCTTCTCAAAGAAAAGAAAGCAGTACAGCTAAATATTTTTAAATTCAAACAAAATTAACAAAATTCAAAATTCATTTTAAATATTTCAGAAAGATGATGTTCAACAAGTACCTTAAAATGTATTCCCTAACAAATTTATATATAGAACGATCCCAATTACAAAGCAAAAGAAATCTATATTTTACTATGAATATTCTCTGGGTTAGAGAATTAGTGGTGATTTTTCTTTTTGTTTTTGGTTCCTTTCTGTATTTTCTCAGTTTTCTATAATGAATATGCTTTACTTAAAGCTCTCTAATTCTGGGGTGCCTGGGTGGTTCAGTTGGTTAGGCATCCAACTTCAGCTTAGGTCATAATCTCATGGTTCATGGGTTTGAAGCCCGCATCAGGCTCTGTGCTGACAGCTCAGAGCCTGGAACCTGCTTCAGATTTTGTGTTTCCCTCTTTCTCTGCTCCTCCCCCACTCATGCTCTGTCTCTCCCTCAAAAAATGAATAAACATTAAGAAAAAAATTTAAAGCTCTCTGACCCAAAATTATATACTTTACATTCTGTCATTTTTATTTAAAGGAGAGTTCTACTTATCACAGCAAAAATTAAAACTCCTGACTTCAAAAATAAGAAATCCATATTACTAAATTAGACTCCTTAAAGAAAAAGAATGGCGCAATCAACCTGGATAATTCAAAAGCCTCTGACAACTAAACTGGTAACTCAGTACAAATTGTTTTCTTGTGCTGAAACACTTCTACCATAATACCATCTATAAATCCATACAAGAGTTTACAATGGTGTCTGTAACCAAAAAGAATTACTTTCTAACATCTCCATCCTCTACCATATATATTTTTAGATCATCTTTCCAATTAGTAAAAATGGACAATATAAGCAAGAGACAATGTTATTTTACATCTGTTGCTACAAATCTACTTTACCAAAACTTGGATGGGGGCAGGTAAATGACATGTAAACTTGCTGTGGCCTTCCTTACAATTTAGGAAAATAGTCATTTGTAGCTAAGACCTTAAGAACACTACCCTTAGAGAGCTTTTAATAGTTCAGTTCAGTCATAGTAAACCAACTATTTAAGTCTGTCTTTTACAATTTACTTGGTGTAGTTATCTGGCTTTATGAAAGAGAGAAGGCTCATATTACATTGTAAACCCCAAACTATAGCACATTAAAAGCCAGACGGTCTAGGAAACTGACTGCAGTGGGTATCCAAAGATATAGCATTTGGAGGCACAGTGTAAAGAAAAGTTGGGCCACCAATAAAAATCAAACTGTGCATATTATCCCAACGATGCAATTTTTCAAAACACCATTAGTGACTACATTTTTAAATTAGATTGAAAATTAAGCAAAATAATTTTCAGCAAAAAATAATCTGGGGTCAACAAAACTATAAAAATTATTAAAGTTGATTGTAAACTGGTTTCTTTTTAAAAATTGGGGGAAATGGCTCTAATTAAGAAATCTTGAATGTACAAATTGAGGAAGGTAAAAAAGTAGGAATAAAAACACTATTATCAGTAACCAAAGCAATGAAAAAGGCAAGTTCATGAGCAACAACATTCTATTAACCAACCTATATATTTTTTTAAAAATCAATTTTTCCCTGATACTGCATGATTTATATTCCTAAAGATGGTTACTTTCTGAATAAAATTTAAATCACCTCGTTTAATTTTTCTACATTTCAAAACTGAAAGTAAATGACCATTTTACTACAAACAGATCAGAGCTGAGAGCTATCTGGTATTGTAAGACGAGTGACTGCCAGACAGAGGATTGAGGTATTCAAGTTCAAATATATGAAAAATACTATGCTGGCCACACAAAACATTCTACAAGTTTCTAATGGAGACCCTCCCCTTTCTGATCCCTAGCTTAGAGGGTTAACTACCTGGTTTCTGAAGAAAAAAGTACACAGTAAAATACAGAAATATAAACATTTAGGAGGGTCTCAACACTTTGTATTAATAAGAGTCTGGGGGAAAAAGTAAACACTTAAAAGTATTTCAGTACCTACTCAACTTTTAAGAATCATCAGATTATTTAACTTAAAACTCTGACTAAATTAGTGAGACCTTAAACTAGAACTTCAAAATGCTGAACTAGGTAATCATGTATTTTGAAAGGTAATTACTCATTATCAGTGAGTTATCCACTCTGTTCTATCAAAGGAGTAATTAATCATCACCAACTAGTGTTAATGCCAAATCTTTGGTTGTAGAAATACAACCAGTTATACTGTTGGAACTGTAGGAATATCCATCAGTTGAGTATAAGCCACTACACATGCTCATTGTTGCCTGGCAGCACAGGCACTGAATATACTTAGATTACAAGCAACAGTGGATTTAATAAATTTTGTATAATATCATACAATAACTAAACTGTATAGTTATGATAATTCATTCTGGCTATCTCCTACCCCTCCCACCTCTCTGATCTACACACTTCCCAATGAGTCAGTAAGATAAAATGACTCAGTCTAGACCAGACTAAATAATGTATTAACATAAGCCAATGAAATGAAATAAAACAATCCAGAGTTTTGAGTGTTTTTTCACACTTGTAATAAACTGGAAAAATGTTTCAATTAAGTAAAATAATCACATTCCGCATAAAAAAAAAAAAAAAAAAAACCACTCCCATCATCCAGAATACTAAAGCCCTTACGTAACACTAGAGAAATTTTAATATATAACAGTAGAAACTACGATACCGTTAGAAACCTCAAAATATTCAAGAAAGTGTCAAGTACTCAGAGAAAACTCAAGAAGCCAAAACCTCAGAATCCAAACATCCTATTACCCTGAATTGTAATTAACTACTCACATATTTAATCATAATCAATTTTTTCAGATACACAAGACAAATCAATGCATCTATTTAAAAAGACTACTCTTTATAGTTAAGGACTTTACATTAACTTTTATATTCTACTCAGCAAGGTCAGCCTATACTTCAGATTAGCTCTCAAGTTCCAGGAAATAAATACAAACTCATGATATGCTTTGTGATCCCTGATGGCCTGTTTATGTAATTCTACTCCACTAAAATGTAATTCTACAGAATGTGCTCTTGATTGTGTAAAGACTCTATTATTCCTTGATGAAATACTATAATTCTCTTCTCCAATGGTTACAATTTTTAAAAGGTATGCAAGAACTGAGTATCACTCCCATGAAAGACAAAAGGGTATGATTTTGTTCCAAAATTAACTTAGTCTCATGTATTTCTATTAAGTCTTTCAAGGATTCCAGAGAATCTTTTCATATCTCCATTTCTGGAAAGTGAAATCTGGAAAGTGAAATCAGTACAGAAGTAATTTGGGAACTTGAATATGGCATTCATTTTTTTCAGCAGATGCCAAATTTTTGACCGACATGGCTCCCACAATTACTTTGTTACCATCAGTCCAGTCAGTTAACAGGTTGTAGGAAAAGATTCGTTTTTGCAGACACTGCTAAGCTGTTTAAAGAGAAGAGAGAGAGATTAATTTAGTGATTACAAAATGCACAAATATTTAAAATATTTTGAACACTTTTTGTCGGATTATATCAGAGGTGTGACGACATTTTAACAAATGTGGACTTTTTAGTTAGGACTGGTCAAGAAAGTGCAGAAACAGTAAGTCAATATGACAGAAATAGGAGGTCAATATGATGTGTTAGTTCAATTAATGTATGAATTCCTGTCACCATCAGAAGGCAAATATTAAAAAAAAAACTACCTCTTTAATTCTGCATCATTTTGCCATAGAGGCAATTAGGGAAAAAAAAAAAGTTTCCCAAATACTAAGTTGTTTTCAACCACTACAGTAAATAGAGCCAAACCTTAAAATTTCAAAACAATCCTTATTATATTCCAGAAATCTCCTTTATCCAACTACTCATCATTCAGAACACAATTTTCTAAAAATAGTAAGACAACAGTTTCATATTAATCATAACTTTTTTTAATTAACAAGTAGTGAATCGGACACTTTAAGATATTGTTTACTACATACTGAAATAAACAGATCTGTTGTAAATTCAGAAACCCAAACATTTACAGTAAAATGTGCTTACACATAAATATGATCAAATTTATTTAAAGCCCCTGTTAGGTCCTAAATACATGCAATACCATGTAAAAACAAGACCATGAAGTTGATGTAAAAAATGACAAAATCACTAAGTCACCAAAATTAGGGAAAAAAAAAAAAAAGAGAATGAAATGGAAACTAAGAAAAGACAGTTAAAACGTAAGTAACCTAAATAAGCAGCTTTAAAAATAGGTGATTCTAATCTCCATTCTCAAAAGTTCTTACTCAAGTATTTCCAAAAACTGCCATTTATAAAATGACATTCTAAAAATCTACACTTAGAATTTTCAAAGCATTCCAATTCAGAAAGCTCTGACTACTATTTCTCCCCAGCCCCAAACTTCAAATAATGCAGGAAAAGCAATGACATTAGGAAGAAAATATTCCAAGGGAATGGTATTTTAGAAAAACACACTTACTGCTTCCAGAACCTTTTAAGACCCAAAGTCAGCATTAACAATAATCATTTTTCCTATTTTCATCCATTATTTTCCAATGTCATGTTAGAGATGAATAAATTCTTTGAGCCCATAACTGAAAGATCAACAAACCTGGTTTTATTATGACACCATATTTTTGTCATTGGTACTGCACAAAATTATATACAAAGAAATATATACAAAATGTTCAAGTATTAATTAAATTTCAATTCAAGGCTTCTGTTTCAAAAAGCTACATTTAACATATTCCATAGAGATAGCACAAATTAGTCATTTCAAATAATTTTTCCAACTACTTTTGGTTTGTGTGTGTGTGTATATATATATATATATATATATAATTCAGTAGGCACTAAAAATCCATGCAGCTGCATTGTGAGGGGCTTGCTCCTGCACTTAGGTATAAGCAGGTTCATCACTCCAGGTTGTGAGTTTGGCTATTACCCATTCATGCTCAAGTGCAGTAGATGATTTTACAAAATATGCTGTAATGCACTGGAAACCAGAGACCAAGTTAGGTCTCAAATTGTGTTATCTAGCAACAAAACATTTACAGTTGTGCAAGAACAAGGATTCCATTTTTATAACCAAATAACAACAAAACATTTTATGTGTAAGATAACTTACATCTTTGGACTGCTGGAAAATACTTTTTAATTATGAACATTTTAAAATAAAAGACAGCAGAAGCCCTGATATTACCTCTTTTTCCTCATTTCTTATACTACCTTTTAAAATAAAGCAGGAAATGTGGCCAGCAGCTGGTCCCGTCTCTTCTGCCCCAACAGCTGTATCCACTTTAGCACAAAGAAAAACAAGGATGCTAAATATGTATATACTTTATCAAACAGTGATGTTTCACAAAGAATTTCTTAATGCCTCTTACACTGAAGGACACAGTAACTGAATCTATACAATCAGACAATGGATAATACAGTACTTCAAGGGAAGAATATGTCCCATCTTTGGAAAAAGTGTCAATCGTGTTCTTGAGTAGCCAGAACCACTCAACTTTAAAAATTATTTTTAAATAGGACAAAAACCTTTGAAATAAGGAGAGTAAGATTCTTTGTGAAGCCTCACTTTACACGTTTTCATTCACATTTCACAACCTTCAATATCTAATCATACATAAATTTAACCTAAAATTTTAATACAACAAAAGTAAAAGTGTTTAACAATTTATTTATACTCAGTGATAAGGTAATCACTGTGCTGGTCCTCAAAGAAACATTTCATTAACCATTATTACTCCTCCTTCAATAACACAGATATGCATGTTAATTTCCAACCTCTCTAATGGTGAGATATTAAAATCTTTTACTCTGAATACTTTGTATTTCTACATCTCCTCCTGAAAACTAAATGGCATTCCCAAATATTTAAGACATTTCTGTCATCTCCAGCAAAATAACTATCACATTTGTGCAAGCCCCAAATACTTATTGTCAGCCTCTAAAAAGTTGCTCTAACATTGGAATTCCAATTTGCACCTTGTACAACTCGGAACTTCCATTCAACTTCACCTGTTTCACTGTCTCCAAACTGTATCTCTATTAGCAGCTTTCAGTGTACAGTTGGAACCGATGTCATCCAAGGCCATGTCCACACTGGGGACAGAAGAGCTAGGTACACGCAAGTCTGAACAAGGGGACACATTAACAGCTATTTCAACCAGAAGAAGCATCTTAAATACATTATTGACCAGCACAAGTCTGTTTCCAGGGTGGACAGGGCCCAAATTAGATTTCCCCTCCCACCTTCCAAAAAAGAAAAAAGAAAAAAAAAAGAAAAAAAAAACCTCCACACACACACATATTGAGATGTTGCCCATTAAAGTAGACTAAGCAGCAGAGCATGAGCGTTACGTGAAGAGATGGATCCTTACCAGGTTGTGAGGCGGGAACGACTGTTCTGTAACCCCTACAACGGAGCCTGGCAGGAAGGAAATCACCTAAAAAAGAAACTGTCAGAGAGATTTAATAGTCACATGTTATCATTAGGAGTTGGTTACAGTGTCACATTCATGCTTTTAGCTAAACACTTAAAGATTCAATATTACTGTTTTCCTCCTCTGAAATGTGTCCAGTGAAGATGTCCCACTAAGGTGTTTTACATGGTGTAAGGGAGTTGAAAGGGGTAAACGCGGATAAAGAGCAGATTACTTGACCCTACATTTTAAGAGAAGACGACGCCTTCCGGGCGCACGCCGAGCAGAACTCCACCGACACCTTATCCTTGTCCACATGAAGACACACTCCTCCCGCCGAGTCGTCCTCTTCCAGTAGGTCCTGCTGCTGCTTTCCCACGGGCAGAGCGTAGTCATGGTCACCGGCGGGCGAGTCTCTGAAGAGCGAGGTGGTCAGCCGCAGTCCCACGCCGCTCAGCCGGCTCAGCAAGCGAGCCAGTCCGGTCTCGTTGGCTAAGACGGCCCGTAGGTATCGACTCTCCTCCTGCAGTGCCTGCACGCGTTTGCCCAGCTCCCGATTCTCGGCCCGCAGCTCCTGGTTCTCGGCTGCCAGACCCCGGACTCGACTTTCCAGCCCCATCACGTACTCCTTCTTCTTTAGCCGATTGAGACGGGCAGCAGCCGCCGCCGCCTTCCGGGGACTCTTTGTCGCCGCCTGGTTGTTGTCGTTGCCGCTGCTGCCCGCGCCTCCTCCTGGGGACTTTCTCCGCCTCTTTTCGCCGCTGCCACTGTCACTGCCGCTGCTGCAGCCTCCGATGCCGTTTAAGAGCCTCTGCAGCAGGTCAGAAAAGCGCTGCATCTCGGCAGCCGCGGCCTCGTCGTCGTCGTCCCCTCTCCACAGGCCGCCGCTATCCGAGCCTCCGCCGGACGACGAGAGAGGCCCGGGCGAGCTGAGTCCGGGCTCCAGGTGCCAGTCCGGTTGCCGGGGGTCCAAAAGATCTGCCAGTTCCAGCCCGGACAGAAAGTCCATGTCCTCCGTCTCCTCCCCGGGGACGCTGGCGATCGCCTCCTCCTCCATCTCCTCGGGCGAGGGCGCGCGCACGGCCACGCCGCCGCGGCCCCCCCTCCCGGCCTCCAACTCGCCCTCGTCGCCGCGCGGCTGCTTGCGGCCGGGAGATCCGGCCGCCGCCGTCTCTTCCTCCTCCGCCGCCGCCGCAGCCGCCGCCGCCCGGGTCAGGTCCGGGGGCAGCAAGCAGGTCGCGGCCGGCGCCGGACTCTCGCTGCGGGTTGGGGAGTCGCTGCCTGAGGCCGCCAGCAGTTTGGTCAGGCTATGCCTCATGGGGCCCAGCGGCGGGCCCACGTAGGCCCCGGCCCCTCAGACCGGGCCTCGCGGGCCCCCAAGGACCCCAGACCCCCAGCGCGGGGAGCCAGGGAGCTGGCCACAGCGAAATGAAGGAGAAGATCCGAAACGCCTCCCGCGCCACTTGACTGGTCGACCCCCCGCGCTGGGGCGGGGGGTGGGGGGGGAAGGGATAGGAGATCGAAGCGGCGAGGCCCAACGATGACTAGACCGCGCCACCCAGACAACGGCCTGGCCGGAAGTCGGTTGATCTTACCCCAGCCCCTCCCACGGCGTTTCGCGCTCCACTGAGCTCTAGTATCGCGAGAGTTCAGTAAGGTCCGGAGTGGGAGTAATTTCAGCTTTCCAGTGATGTCATAGTAACAGCGGCAAAAATAACAAACCCCGAATTTATCAAGAAGTGGTCTACTCTCTCCGCCCTCACTTCTCAACCCTGCATATTCTAGCTTCCACTTCCAGTGAAACGACTCTCTCAGAAATGATCTTTTAAATACCAAATTTACGAAAAATCTTAAAGTTACCCTGCATGTCCGTGGAATTTTAAGACTGGTGATAAAACACCGCTTGAATCCTTTCCCCTTCTGTTGTAATACAAGATCATTTCATTCAAACACAGAGTGCTAGGGGAAAAAAGTAAATAAGTCATTCATATATAATTTAATTTTCAAGTTTTAATTATAATTTTATTAAAAAGTCTAGGCCATTTCTATGCCTTTTCTAAGCAACAAAAAAGGTCTTTTCCTTGTCTGTAATAAGATTGTAAACGCATTTTCTGTGTGTATTCTGTAGTTGGCGTATTGTGAGCATGTGTGGGTGTGCATATGTGCGCCAGTCTTTTTGTACTGTCGCTACCTCATGGTTTGAGCGATGGTTGTATTGCTGGTTGTGTTAATAGAATGAATCGTGTGTGTGACTTTTTTCCTCTGTTTTATCTGGGAGTTGTTCATGAAACTGACAGATGTTTTTCCTAAAAAGGACTGTTACCAGTTTCCAAAGACAATATTTTTCTGGTTTTTTCTGAATGAGCCCAATTTTGTTGCTGTTTTTCAGCTATCAGGGTAAAAAGAGTACTCTTAAAATCCCTGTAGCCAAGTTGAACACCCTTGTTGTATTCTTTTCTCTGTTCATTGTGTTCACAATTTTATGAACGTACTTAGATGTATTGTTGTGATAACCACAGTTTTGGGGTTTTTTTAATTTTATATTTTGTTTATTCTGGTCAATATTTTAGGATCACATATTCTTTGACATCAACTTTTCTTTAAATCATAAAAGAAATTCTAATTTAAAAATAGATATTGAAATGGACTACATTATCGAGGCTAACTCTTCTCCTTATAACTCTAGGGTTTCAACTAAATTTCTGTCCAAGTTCTTTAGGAATTTTAGAGCTTTTTTCCCTTTCAAGGCTACATACACATTCACTTTTGTGACAATGCTGTGGTCTCCCTCCCTCAAGATAACAAGAAAGATACATCTCTATCAGGTAGAGTATATAATTCCCTAAAATAGTTTTAACATAAGGTTCATTGATTCATTTTACAAATGATATCTGAAGCATATTTTTTGAATTTAACCACAATATTATCTGTTACAATTTCTAATGGCTTGCCTAAGAAAATAGCCATTTAAGAAGAATTCATTAGGAAGTGTAAATGCAAAATATGAAATCCAAGATAATGATTCCCAAAATCAGGTGAATGAAAATACTACTCAGGGAGCTAATGAATATGTAAATTACCCATAGACTGGTCTGTAGGTTTGTGTAACACTGGAAATCAAAATTCTACCAAACACCTCTAGTGGCTCTAGTGATGATTGGACCATAATAATAGGGTCTCTCAATTTAATCCCCATAGAAAATTAAGGCGTTAGTCTCTTTCTTTAGAAGTTTACTGCATAAGAAATTGTTTCACTAAAATATTTGAATATTTTTTATAATCAGTTTTATATATTTTATCTTTGCATAATAAATAGATATATATCAATTTTTAAAGTTTCCAAATATTTCACAGAATATATGAAAGAATAATTCACTCTAATTCAGCAATACTACCCAATATCCAGACTCAACAATTCAACAATTATCATTTGCCAAATGTGCTTTATCTGTTTATAAATGTTTGTAAAACATAAATTTTGGCGAATCATTCCAAAGTTGCAGAGAACACATATCACCCCAACATATTTAAGTATGTATCTCTAACCATAAGAACATTCTCTTTCATAATCATAATACTCTTATTAGGCCTTGAGAAGATTAACAATAATTTACTAAAATTATCTATTTTCCATGCCATCTTCAAATTTCCTCATCTTTCCTGAAGATAATCTTTTATAGTGGTTACTTTCTTTTGAGCCAGGATCCAAACAAGGGTCACTTGTTACATTTGGCTATGTTTTTGAGAAGTTTTTTTCCCATTTCTCAAACTCGAATAATAATCCCTCCCATTTTTTAGCTTTTCTTACTATTGGCTTTTTGAAGAGAGAAGGTCATGTGTCTTAAAAAACACACCACATTCTGGATATGTCTGTTTCCTCATGGTGTATCTTGTTCTCTAACCCCACAAGGTATTTGAGATTTGAAGCACTGTACAAGTACATTAGAATACCGTGAAACAAAAAAATTCAAAAATTTTAAAAGCAAGGCCAATGAAGATATAGAGGAAATGGGAAGATAAGGAGTTCCAAAAGGGGGGAAAGTTTGATTGGAATAGGATAGACATAAAATCTTACAGTTACTCAAGTTGAGTTAACAATAGACTAAACTTCCCTGGCAAATCAAAAGGGAAAAATTTTCCTTCTCTGCCCACGAGTTAACTTTATATGAATTCCTTTATCCACTTTTCAGATTTTAGGTCTTAAGAAACTTCTCTTGGGGGTACTGAATAAGTAGCAAATAGCTTCAACAAATAGCTACTTTTATATGGTTGTTTCTTACAGGGATAGAAAGCAAGTTCCAGGAACCATGGACACTAATAAATCCCAAATATCTAGAACAGTACCTGCCACAGCTTAGGTTTCAATCATATTTATTAAATGGGTTAATAAAAAAGGTCTCCAGTTTCATAGATAAAGAAGGTCTCCAGTTCCAGCTGAAGGTATAACACAAAATTCAACTGTGCAATTCTGCAAAGAACAAAAATAAATATGAGCTATGGTATCTAGAAGAATAAAGAAAGAATGAACATGCACGTCTTTCCCAACTTTCCCGTTGGGAAAGGTTTTGCTGCAGCAGAGCAGCAAACAGTGCAAGGTGCTTGTTATATGCTCTGGCCCCTCTTGGGTTACAGGTGCTTGTGTGGCTGGTAATCCCATTCAACTGAATTTTCTCCTTAGGCAAATCTCCTAGATTCTCAAGATCATGGATTGATTTCTTATATTTTTCCCTAAATTGCAAGATTTTGGTTTAAATACATGTATTTTAAGAGGCTCTCCGATTGGATTAAAAGTAGAAAACTGAAGGAGAATTTTTTACAATGTAGCCTCAGAAGACAAAAAAGCAACAAAGCAAGGGTAAACCTCCTAGAAAATGCGTCTTCTCCCCTTCACTATCACTCCCTTTTCTTCTATTCATTCTTCTCACTCTTTCTTTACAGATGTTTTGTGTTTTTTTTTTCTGATTATAACGATTATTGCAAAAGATTCAGATGGTGTAGAAATGTATAAATAAGTAACAAGACATTACAACCTGTCCAACCTAACTACTCCAAAATAACTGTTACTAAAATTTGAGTATATCATAGTTTTTCTATGTACAGACACTTGTTTTGATTTTATTTCTTTGAACTCAACTGTTCTGGCATGAATATATTGTGGATATCTTTCAGACAACTAGTACAGACTCACATGCTTTTTTTTTTTTATTTTTTTAATGTTTATTTTTGAGAGAGGGGGCAGATCAAGAGTGGGGAGGGACAGAGAGAGAGGGAGACACAGAATCAGAAGCAGACTCCAGGCTCTGGGCTGTCAGCACAGAGCCCCATGTGGGGCTCGAACTCATGAACTGTGAGATCATGACCTGAGCTGAACATGCTCAACCAACAGAGCCACCCAGGTGCCCCTCCCCCCCGCCCACATGCTTATTTCTGATGACTGTCTAGAATGCCATTACATGAACTTTCCAACTTATTCAACCAGTTTCTATAACACTTAGGATGCATTGACTTTTTCACTATCATAAACCACATGATAATATTGTACAAATATCTTTGTTCACTTAGAGCGTTCTTAGGATAAATTCTTGAAAGCAGAATTTTTAGATACCATTTTTATACAGAGACCTTCATTACCTACAGAAAGGTATCTCTCACCAATGATGTGCAACAGTAGTTAGTCCTATGCACTCAAAGACAGTGGACTTGTTCTTTTTAAAATGGCCAATCCAAAAATAAAAAGTGGCATCTTTTGTGTCAATTTGTGTTTCTTTGATTATTAGAGGGCTGAATGTTTTTCACATGATCACTTGACATGTAATGTGAACAACCTGTTCACCTCTGCGCTCATTTTTCTTTGCAGTGGGAAAAAGTATTTGTCTTTTTCCTGCTTGATTTACATGAATTCTTTGCATTACAAGGATAATGTACCTTTATTTCCTATATATGTCCCAATTTTGTTCCTCAGCTGAACATACATTTGGGGAGAGAAGAAGTGAAATTTCTTGTTTTGCTATAATTTTTAAATAGTCTATCAAAGTGTTCTTCATGGTTTCTGGCTTTGGTTTTAAGGCTAATAAGGCTTTTATTAGCCTAAATAATACTCCTTAATTACTTCCATTCACATTTTACTAAAAGTTTTTCACAATATGATTATTTATTTCATCTAGTTACAAATGGAATTTGTTCTTGTATAAATTATGATATAGGAATATAATTCTTCAAAAAGTTATTTGCCACAATACAATTTATTGAACAATGCAGACTTGCTCCACAGATTTCCCAGCATACCTGCCACATATTAAATTCTTATGTATAGTTGGGTCTATCTCTGGTCTTTTTCTTCAGTTCCATTTGTCAGTATAACCATTCTGAGAGAAAAACCACTCAATTTTTTAAAATGCTTATTTATTTATTTTGAAATAGAGAGCATGAGTGGGAGAGAGTCAGAGAAAGGGGAGAGAGAGAATCCCAAGCAGGCTGTGTACTGTTAGCACAGAGCCCATCATGGGGTTCAATGAGATCATGACCTGAGCCAAAATCAAAAGTCAGATGCTTAACCAACTGAGTGACCCAGATGCCCTCAAATCACTGTTTTTTACAATGTTTTCTAATAACTCATAGGGCAAGTCCTTCTTTGCTGGTCTTACTTTCTCAGAATTTTCTATCTATATTTGAATATTTATTCTACCAGATAACTTTATAAAATTTTCCAAGTTCAAAAAGACCTGGAGTTTTCATGGAAATTGCATTAAATTTATTAATTTTTTCAAGTTATCTTATGTATTTTTTTTTGTCACTGGACTAGGTTATTTCTTCTTTTATATTTTCTAAATTGCTATATGGGAAAGCTTTAGATCTTTTTTGTTAAATTTTTTACTGACTATCCCACTAGACTTTCTTAATAGTTTTTATTTTCAGCTTATTCATTCAAATTTTTCTAGTAGACAACTATATCATCTTATGGTATATAATGATAATTTTGCCTTCTCTTTTGCAATACTTTTTTTCATTATCTTGACTAATAATAAAATAGTGCTTCCACTTTGATGTTAAATAATACTGTTGATAAGCCAACTTCCTTGTCTTATTTCTGACTTTCACAGGAATGTCTCTGGTGTCTCACTGTTGATTTCAGATGGGTATTTTGATTAGGTTAAGCTAAAGTTCAGGAAACAGAAAGCAATCTGGATATTTTAAGCAGAAAAGTTTGTGATACAGAGAATGTGTGCTTATGAAGTCATTGGAAGGACTGGAGGAATGGGCACTAGGCTGGGTGATCAAGAATGCCTCTCAGTACAATGTGGCCCAACAGGCCCAATAGAGATCTCTGCCCTAATTGGGAAAGTGTTAAAATAAAAAACTGGAATTTGGCTCCAAGAGTACTACCACTGCCCAAACTCTCAACCCCATGTATAATCTATTGGGCCCAGCAAGTTCTTCAAACTCTAAAAATAACAATAAATAATAAATATTTGCTTATTGTTATGGCTTAAACCCACAATAAACATTTATTATCTCTTAAAGTTTCTGTTGGTCGGAAAATTTCAAGTACTTTGGTCATGTAGTCTGGCTCTGGAATTCTCATCGAATTCAATCAGCTTTTGGCTGAGAATGCAGTCATCTGCCGGCTTGACTGGAGCTAGAGATCCACCTCCAAGATGGCTGGGGGAAGCCTCTGTTCCCCTTCCATGTGGGCCTCTCCACAGGCTGTGTGAATGTCTATGCTACATGGTAGCTGGCTTCCCCCAGAGTGAATGATCCAAGACACCAAGGAAGCAGCAGCAATGTCTTTTATGACCTAGCCTCAGAAGTTACATACAATCACTTCTGTAGTCTTCTACTGGTCACACCGTCAGACCTTATTCACTGTGAAAGGGGACTACACAAGAAAGTGAATACTAGGAGACAAGAATCATTAGTGCTATCTTGGGGGCTGGCTACCATATCCCATAAAACTAGTGAATGCATATAGGAATGCTGTTGCAGAAAAAGCCCGTGTTTCTGAGAATATGCTTGGCAGCAACAACAGCCAAAGAAGGGAAAGGGCCCCTGCCTTATTTGCATCTTCCAAAAAATACTGCAGAGAAGTCTGGCAAATATAGTTTGCTTTGTATTTTTCGTTTGTTTCAGTTTCTCCACTTTTTGTAATTCAGGAAAAAGCACATTAAAAGAGGGACTGAAGTAGATGACGATTACCGTCTATTAAGTCCTCTACAAAGACCGTGGCTTTGTGGTGCTTCAGCACCAATACATAACGTTTATTGGATTTTCTATAGAGGAAGATTGGAGCAGAGGTGGCAGGGAATGCAGGTGAGTCAGGGTTGGGGTATTGCTGAGCGGATACAGCAGAAGGATAACAGTGCTACAGAGGCCAGAATGCTCATTTTAATCTAGTTTGCCTATTTACCCGCGAAGTATAATCTGTAAAGAGTAGTAAGACCATGAAAGGATCTTACGGCTGAGTGTAAACTGAAGACTCCGGACTGGCAGTGTTTAGGCACTGTAGGATTTGTTTACAAGCACTGTGTATTTGCAGGGATTACGTGCAATTCCTAGTGTGCTCGCTGTATTTCCGTTCCTTTGTCCTCCTCCCAAGAAAGCATTTCTGACTGCAAGTGAATATTCTAGATTTGTCTGCTTTCTTGTGGTGCCATTTTACTTTTCCCATTAGACCCATACATCCTGCAAGTGGGAAATTGGTTTTCAGGGCTTGGTTCATTTAAGGTTCAACATTTATGGCCAGAATACTTCCTAGAAGACACTGCTCTTCATAATGCATCATATGGGAAGCAAACAATGTTTAGCTTTCCTGTTTTTAGTGATGCTAAGATGGATGGATGTTTTCAAATGGTGACACTCTCATTCCTGTTCCATTGTAAAATTCTCCATTAACCTTTCTCCTAATAGTTTCATCTAATGATGATCAGTGTTTGAAAAAATTATTTCACTAGGAGTTATAAAATAATGATTTTTAAAATTCTCTTATTCCTTTAGTTCTCAATTAATTTAATTTAATTTAATTCTCAATTCTGTTAGTTTGTCACATATGGGCCATTTTTTTTTACCCTGAAATACAAAAATTGGAAAAGCAGGATAAATGACCAATTTATTCCTTTTAATAGCCACTTTTCAGTTAATGACCACTGAGTTTTGTTGTTGTTTTCATTATTGTTATTGTTTTGTCTTTTTTGGTGTATCATAATGAACTCATAGATTTTTTAAATGTTCAGTGTGTTTCACTCAATTGCAGTTATTTTTGTTCTCAATTACTCATCTTTAGCCACTGGGAACCTCTCCAGCCTGGCTCTCCTGTCTTTTCAAAGAGAGCTGTGTTAGTCTTCGACACTTTATTTGCTTTCTGACACAACTAACTGCCTCAAGTTCATTGTATACATTTCCAACTCTAGTTCTGGAATTAGCCATTTCTCCAACAATTCCTTCTGCATTTTAGTGGAAAATAGTTTTTGGAGGCCACAGATTGGGCCTGAGGGATATTCATTACTACCAGATTGTCATTGAATTTAGGCTTCTCAGTTGACAGAGCTAGGGCATATGTTGTCTTTTTTTTTTTTTTTTTTTTTTTTTTTTTTGTGAGAGAGAGAGAGAGAACGCAAGCAAGGGAGGGGCAGAGAAAGAGGGAGACACAAAATCCAAAGCAGGCTCCAGGTTCTGAGCTGTCAGCACAGAACCAGATGCGGGGCTCGAACCCACAAACCACAGGATCATGCCCTAAGCCAAATTCAGATGCTTAACTGAGCCATCCAGGCACCCGAAGAACATGTGTATGTTTTTTAAAGAAAAACTGTCATAGATTTAGACTGATATTTTCAATTTGAATTTAACATTAACTGCTTTACTTTACTTTTTAATATCTTAGTTTATACATTGAAAGTCTTGTCCCTAACTTTGTCCCCACACTAACATAATTATCTTTCCTTTAGTGTCTCTCTCATTCTCTGTCTCATACACAAAACATATACACATATGTCATATATATGTGATATAGTTAAAAATAGTTTTAAAATATAATAGTTTTAGAATAACACCAATATCACAACCAGCCATAAAACTAATAAATGAAATGTACTAAGATTTTGGTGTGGTTCAATTTCTCCTTGGAATATTGTCTATTAAGGATTTTCATTTAAGAAGCAGTTTTCTAGATTTGGATAATTCTTTTCTCTATATGATTACACCAATGTGAAGTTCATGCCATCTTCTCTTCATATCTCTCACACACTGGAAGTTTTAGCTCTCTGGTTTCCTCTGCATCCAGTTAAGACCTAATCTGAGGTCCCCCAGTAAGTGACTGCACTTGAATCCAGGCAGTCTGATGCCAGTGCACTCGTACTACACTAATACCTTGGTACTTCACTCACTGCACTAATACCTTGGTATTTTGCTGATCATAGATCTAGGTTTCCAAAGGACCTAGTAGAAGGATTTGAGTGGGGATGGTTGTGGGGGGAGGACTGAGCCAGATTATCAAGGCTCAGACCTCTGACAGTGACGGAGGTAAACACGGATGTGAGTAATGGGGTTAATCTGGCCACAGGGTCTCTTACTAGAACCTACTATGACTGCTTATTCTGCAGCCCTGGATGGTGTAGCTACTGGGAAAGGCAGTTTCTTACCAGGAATATGAGGTATTATGAAGGCTGCCAAGCTACTGGACTCTCATGTTTCCTCTTCTCTTCTCTTGGGCAATTCTTACACATTCAACAGGCTTTAGTTTAAATGCCACTTCTAGGAAAACCTGTCCCTAACCCCCTCGGTATTATGTTGCAAAGCTCTGCTGTGCACTCCAATGTCATCCTATCCTAGAGCATTTTTCTCACCCACTAGGAGGCAAATTCCGTGAGGATAAGGTCCCTGTCTTGCTCACATTGTGTCTCTGTACTTAGCACAGTACCTGGCCAACAAAAGGCTCTCAAATATTTGTTAAATTAATAGGGTGCATTAGATGAATAACTTACTCAACTGGAAAGGTCAGAACAGCTTGGCCTGCTCTACCTCTACCATCTTTTGTTTGTCTGTTAGGGCAAAACCAACACCAACATCCAAAGCCTAAAAAATTTAATATGAGAAAGTAGGCTTTCTAAAATGTAAAATTCATATCTCAGGGCTCCTGAATGGCTCAGTCGGCTAAGCATCCAACTCTTGATTTGGGCTTAGGTCATGATCTCGCGGTTCGTGGGATCGAGCTGGCAGATGAGAGCCTGCTTGGGATTCTCTTTCTCCCTCGCTCTCTGCCCCTCCCCCACTTGCTCTCAGGCTTGCTCTCTCAAAAAAATTCACATCTCACACAGACATATGAAAATCCATGAGAAAAGTTAATACATTCAAATCTTTAAATTCAGGAGAGAAATAGTAAGCTTTGGGAGGCATTCAGAATAGAAAAAGAAATTGTCATTAGCCGTATGTTGTTGAACATTTGTGAAAGCAGCAGCTTTCAGCCGAATGGCCTGACCTAGATCTGTCAGGCCATATTTGGCTCTATATAAAATATGTCTTGTCTACTTAATTCTTGGAGAAAGAAAAAACTGCAGGCTTTTGAGTCACCTACACAGAAACAGAGCTTACTAAGAAGTTAAACAGTTATGTGCAAGATGCTTTGTTTTAATTTTATTGCCTTTTTGAATAGGTAATACACTCAGATGGTTTAAAATTCCAATGATATAAAATAGTGTACATGGAGTTTCCTTCTCAGTCCTACCCCCGACAATTCTGGTCCCCACAACCCTCCATACCACTAATAACCATTTTTTATTAGTATTTCTGATTTCCAATATTTATTTAAGCAGATGGGAGTAAATACGTTTGCATTTTTACTCCCCTCTTCACCTCCCTGTTTCTACAGAAGAGAGTATACTACAGATAGTATTCTGCACCCTGTTTGTTTTTTCCCTACATGTAACCTGATATTTTCATATCAGTACATAAAGAGCTTAATTTTTCTCCCCCCCCCTTTTTTTTTACACTTGCAATGTATTCCAAAAAATGAAGGGCCCACAGTCTAACCAGTGCCTTATTTATGGTATGTAGGCTGTTTCCAATCTTTTGCTCTTACAAACACTGCTATAATGAACAATCTCAAACATGAAAGGGAAGATTATTTTAGACTAGTACAAATAAGAGTGGATTAGAGCATTAAATAGGCACAGTCTGGCAAATAGCTAAGACTAATCCCTTTGTAGAACTGAAGAGTGTGATTGAGGTAGGGGGCTGCTGTGGTCAGTTGAATAAGTAATGAATGACCAGGGAGATCTGTCCAAGGGAAAATTTGGACAGAAAAAATTTGAAAGTTTTTTCAAGTGAGATAAACAGAAGGTTTGGAGAGAACAACATCAGGTAGGGAGATTCATCTGTACAGCCCTAGGCCTTTAAATTTAATTGGATGTTTTTAGCCTTTGGAAAATAACATCCAGCTTGTCCTCAGGAAGATGGACAAATGATTAGAAAAGCCTATTCTTGGCCATTTCCCCTAAATTCCAACTTTTTTTTAGGAGGCCAAGATAAAAAGAGACTCCCTGCAGATAAGGCTCTGTCAATCTAAGTAGATGTGGTACAGCAGGCATTGTTGATGGCCTATCCAACACCCATTGCCCTCCATCCGTAGGTATCTGGGTCAAGGGCTGGATAGAACAGCAAGCACCTGGGCAGGTACTCCTTCAAACACCGTTCTTTAAATAACTGTTTAATATAGTGGAGCTGGGAAGAAACAGATTTAAAAAAAAATATTTTTTTTAACGTTTATTATTATTGAGAGACAGAGGGAGACAGAGCATGAGCAAGGGAGGGGCAAAGGCAGGGGGAGACACGGAATCCGAAGCAGGCTCCAGGCTCCAAGCTGTCAGCGGAGAGTCTGACACGGGGCTTGAACTCATGGGCTGTGAGATCATGACCTGAGCTGAAGTCGGATGCTTGACTAAGCCACCCAGGTGCCCCAGGAAGAAACAGAGCTTCTATTAATACCTTACTGGAAACAAATTAACCTGAATTAATGTTCACTAATTGAAGTAGAGTCTGTATTTGTGAAAATATCAGCCCAGTCAGTTCACCTTTTCTGTAATCTGTCTCCTTTTCTAGCTCTCTTTTATGTTTGTTTGGTTTGGTTTTTAACTAGACAAGTTCTTAAAGGCACACTGAGGGGCTTTCAATATAGGTAACACAAAAGATCACACTATCGATGGGGCATCACTCATTATTTGGTTTTAGAATTTCTATTCTGCTTTCATTTTAGGGTTACTGCTTGTGGATGTTGCAGAAAAGTTTACTAGAGATGTAGGTCTGCCTTGGAAAAGAGTTGAGCTATTTTGTTTTTTAAAATTTCCCCTCATGGGCATAGTTTGGAGGTGGCCACTTCACTTTTTTAATTTGTTCCAGTGATAAACATCATTTTCTAGATCAGCATACCACAATGACTAAACTGGTTGCTCATCCCCGGATCTGGCTGTGGGTCACAGATTACACACAAGATAAGCACTGAGAGAGTGGAATGCAAAGTGGTGTGGAGCACAGAGGGGAAAAAACAATGCTTTTCTGTGGCTGGTTAGAAGGTAGTTTGTATAGTGGGAGAAAACATGGGGTTTTGAGCGAGAAAACAAGCCCAGCCACATAATTTGAAGAGCCCAGCACAAAAGGAGAATGTGGAGCCCCTTGTCACACAATGATCAAGCATCTCAAGGCAGGAACAGCAGAGCATTAAACCAAGTGTGGAAGTCCATACAAGTGACACGCCATGAAGCTGGCCCTGCCAGATGGGGCTTATGTTCAAACCTCTCTCCTGCTCCAGCGCCCCACCCCCCTCCCCCGCAGCAAAACTCTTTGGCTTTGGGAAAGTCACCCTCCCTGAGTCTCACTTTTTTCATCTGTAAAATAGTGAATGAGTTGGTATGTGGCTGAAATGAAAACCACTTGATACATGATAAGTTCACATTCCTCTTTCCTATTCTGTATTGTGGGCTCCATATCGATGTGAAATGTTGGGGTTCGGGAGTGAATGGTCAAGAAAGAATTCTTGAGACATCTTCGGTGCAAAAAAGGTGGTTTAGTAAAGCACAGGGACAGGACTTGTCAGAAAGAGCTACACTGGGATTGTGAGGAGTGACTGACTATATACTCTTAAGTAGGGAGAGGGTTAGGATAGTGTAAGTCTCTAAGGAATTTGCAAGCCAAGGTTTCCAGGACCTTGAGGGGGCTAGCCGCTGTTAGGATAAGGTCATTTACTACTGTCTAGTAAAATCTTAATCATGAGACCCTTCAGATGTGTATCAATGAGCCATATGTTTGGAGGAGGATTGCTAACATATATCTTGGGGGAAGGGTTGGTGGTGGTGGTGTAGAGATAAAGGAAGTTTCCAAAGGGATTTTTATACAGAAAATATGCAGGATCCTGGAGGTCAGGCTATAATGTCAAACTAAGGTTGCCTTTTGCCTTTAGCCAAGTATTAAGATTGAGGCAGTTCAGTTCCTCCAGGAAGCTCACTCTGCCTATCCCAAGTTCTTGTCAATAGGCTGTAAGTTGTAAGGAATTTTAATTTTTTCCACATTTCTTTTACCTTTGGTTTCCACATCAGGCTCTTCCATCAGTTTTCCAAGGCATCCATCTTTGACTTTCTCTTCTCATTACCCACTATCCTTTTAATATCTTTCAAAAGGGTATTAGAGTCAACGTCACAGGTCAATATCTAATAATTGATGACTCACAAAGTGTCGATTTCATATCATACAACCTAATACAAATGCCTTAGCATGACTTTGAAAAGTAATGTCCTCAGACCTTGGCACCTGAGGCCCTTCTTTTGTGCCCATGTTTTAGGGGACACACGTCCCTACCTTACCTTACCCTACCTTACCCACCCCTGCACTCTTCCAGACACACCCTTCCCTACCACAAAAGGAGTCCCCTCTGCTAAGTCCTCCAACAGACCACACTTCAGTATGGGGGCACCAGGATTCCCTCGTTTTCAAGACCCACCTTGCCTCTGCACAGAAGCTGCCTTCTCCACAAGCATTGGGCATAAAACTTTGGGTGAGCTACACCACCACCACAGAGCCTGCTGAGCCAAGTGGACCGACCTTGGACTCACTGAAAGACATTGGGGGTGTTGGTGGGAGAAAGGAAGGGGTGCTGGTGCACATGTGCACCAGGCCCCTTTCAAACCACAACCCCCCAAACCTGGCTGGGAAGAGGAAGGCTCTTCTGTGGCTATGTTTCTAGGCTTGCCCCCTCCTCCCTTTTCTCCCCCCCCCAATATAAGCGGTCTGCCTGGCTTTCTAGGCTCCCAGTATTCTGTCCACAACCTACTCTTCCAGTTTTATCTGTAGACATGCTTCTCTGAACCTCTTCCCAACTATTTATGATGTCCCCAAATATCCTGCACATTTTTTAAAAACCTCTGTGGTTTTCTACATGTTGTCTCAAATCTTTTTCTCCACAGATGAAATTCTACTAGTTGTTTAAGAACCAGCTTACATGTCAACTCTTGTGTTGGTTATCCCTGCCAATTAATCCTCTCTACCTTCCTGACCTTTAACCCCAGGCAGAGTTAGCTACTCTGTGTGTGTGTGTGTGTTTTACCCACTGTGATCTCATAACACCCCCTTGTGAAAACACATCACACTATATATAACTACTTTGTTTTGTGTATATAATTGCTTTATGTGCCTAGACTAGACTGTGTGAGAGCTCTGCCAATGCAGAAAAGATATTTCTTCATGTTTATTCTAAGTGCCTAACCTCTGAATTTGGCACTCAGTGGACAGTCAAGAAATTGTTCAGTGGGGTTCAATGGGGTATGTCATCAAAATCCCAGCTTCCACAGGGACCAAGTTGCCTTGAGAAAATTACTGAATCCCAGTTTTTTCTTTTTTGAAATAGAAATAAACATAATTACCTTCTCAAAAGGCCCTATGGATTAAATAAAGCCAGCCATCCAAAGTGCTTCAGCACAATGACAAATAGTATGAGCTCAACAGTGACAACCATGATTAAACTAGCTCCTATATTCTGATCCTTGGTAATATGTAAGAAGTAAATAGTCCTTTCAGGCCATCAATGTGGTTTCTTGGAATTTGTATTTAATATCACAATCTTAGTAGGACTATGAGAAAATAGGTTTAAAAAACTGCCTGAGGTAAAGTAACACTGGAAAATTGCTTATTAAAAAGATTCCAAGGGGCGTCTGGATGGTTCAGTTAGTTAAACATCTAATTCTCAGGTCATGCCTCAGGTCATGATCTCATGGTTTGTGAGATCTGAGCCCCGCATCAGGCTCTGAACTGACAGTGTGGAGCCTGCTTGTGATTCTCTCTCTCCCTCTCTCTCTCTGTCCCTCTCCTGCTCGCATGCTCTCTCTCAAAAAATAAATAATTTTTTTAAGATAGCAAGTAATACTTTTTAATAAATCCAAATTATTAGGTAACTCTTGGGACTCTTGGCCCCTGTGAGGTAAGAAAAATACTATATTACTGTGGGAAACAGAACACCATAATGACCATAGGCCCATATTCATTCAGGGTCCAAGATCTCTGAGAAAACTGGAGATCATAAGGTTAAAAATAACCTGAAAGGACTTGAGTGAATTGCCCTTGGAAAATGTGGTCTGTTCTTTAGTACTCAGATAGGGATGTTTTGCTTAAAGAAAGCCAGATGTATATAGCACAGTGCATTCACTCCCTTCTTTGTCTTTGCTTCTATGGTAAAGATTTTTATCGGAACATACGTATCTGCAAGTCTGCTCTCATTCGCAAGTACGCAAGTACGTACGATAGCTGAATCAGATGTACATTGTTGACATGCTTTGCTAAGCTTCTGTTGTTAATCATTGCTGATCTGTTTTTCCTGAAAACGTATATAAGATCTACAATAAACCTCAGTGCCTTGGGCTGTTGGCTTGGGGTCTCCTGTGCCTTGCTATACTGTCCTCTCTTTTTCTCAGTTCCTCCGCCCCCTCCCAGGTCCACGGCCCTTTGAGGTCGACATATTACAATCTATTTTGAGGGGTATTCATAATAATGTTTCTATATCAACTAAAAACAGGGATATAAGTAAGCACTAAGTATATTTTTATAACTACCTCTAAGAATTTTCTATAAATATATATAATAACTATTATGTTTGTATGCATCTACATATTTAGGTATTCCTAAAACATGCTGTTAAGTATACATATATATATTTTGTTTAGATGTTTGGCTGTTTTGTTTTGTTTTGGTTTTTTGAGAGAGAGCGCGAGAGAGAGCGGGGGAGGGGGAGAGGGAGAGGGAGAGGGAGAGAGAGAAGCCTAAACAGGCTTCACACCTAGCATGGAGCCCAATGCAGGGCTTGATCCCAAGACCAGGAGACCATGACCTGAGCTGAAATCACGAGTAAGACACTCAACCGGGCTACCCAAGTGCCCCTAGATTTTTTTTTTTTTTTTAAAGGAAAGAGTTAATTGCAAGGAAATATGCTAATAGAAACAAAACAATCACTTTGCATTGCTTTATGTATCGTACCCAGTCTGCTCTGAATGTTACCTAAATTGGGGCCTTTTGTCTGTTAGCACATTATGTAATATTAAATGAAACTACTGATATTTGCAACCTTGTACCTCTATATCCTGTTTTCATTAAAGGAAAAACCCAAGAAAATGGAATGTGATCTCAGCTTCCAGGAAAAATACAAACTGGTTGATTTCACTTATTTGAATCTTATTGCTCATATAGAATGACTGTAATAAAGTTTGCCTGCTTTGGTAAAGAACTTACTGATTTCAATCTTTGTTTTCCAAACTAGTGCAAGTAAAATAAAATCAAAAGGATGCTGCTGTAAAGCAGATGAAGCAAGCAACTGTTTGGCCAGTTGCAAAATATGACAGTTTTTTCTGTGAGCTCTCTATGCTATTATCATGCTATTAACTGTTACAGTTTATAATTTAAACTATGGGAGACTACAGCCTACCTATCTCCAAGGGGGAACTATACTAAATTACTTTCACCATAGTACATCTCATTGCATTTCAGATTCCCTTGAGCTGCTAATTTAAAATCTTAGGATATATGAAGATATCTGAGGTTGAGAATGAATAGGTTATGAGGAAGGTAGAGATAATGATAGCAAACTTTGGAGGATTTCAAAGGCACAGAAAGAAGTCAGGTAAATCTTGTGTATTCTAGGTGGTAGGACTGAAAATCAGTGTTAGCGTTACAATAGTAATAACCACAAGATCATAGTAAAGCAGCTTTTCTTCTTCCTATTGTGCTTAAAAGTATAATACACATAATGCTAAGGCACAAATATTTCAATTCTAAACTAGAGGAAAGAGGAAACAGAAGCTTCCTATGGGAAGAGATGGCGGAGTTTGGCGTTGAGTTCTCTCTCCTTGCTTAAAAGGCCCAGGCTGTGCTTTTTGAAGGCTTCAGACTGCAGCCTGAGTTCATCATAGGCCTTCTGGATCCCATCGATCCTGCGCTGAAGTTCTCGTACTCTCAAGTTACTGTCCACGGCCACGGCCTCCTGTTCAAACCTCTGTAGCGCATGCCTCCTGGCCTCATCTGCTGTCTCCAGCTTCTCCTCAAGCTGGCGGATCTCCGCTTGCTTGCTCTGAAGCGCCCTGCCCCTTTCCATGGACAGCTGCAGCAGCTCATCTTTCTCGCGAGTGACCGTCTGCAGTCTGGCCTGCAGCTCCTGCTTCAGGCTGCCGTGAGCCTGCTCCGCCGCGGCCATCTGCTCCGCGATCTGCTGGTGCTGCTGCTGGAGGCTCTGCAGCTGGCTGTGCAGCTGCTCCGTCTCCTTGGCGTGGGCACAGGCCTGCCGGCTCTGCAGCTCCAGCAGCTCTTTCTCTCTGGCTTGTGCCTGGCGGGCATCCCGAGTACACCTCTGTTTCAGGGTCTCCAGCTCCTTGGAGAGGGCCTCGCTCCGGGCGGTGAGCTGGCGCACTTTGGCCTCCTGGTCCTTCAGAGCCTGGCTGAAGAGGCTGTCATTCTCCAGCCTCAGTTTCTCATTCTCCTCCCTGAGCTTGACGTTCTGACTCTTGTGTTCGTCCTTGAAGCGGATCATCAACTCGTGGTTGGCTGCCAGGGTCATAAAGCGTTCCTCCAGCTTCTGGGCATGCTCGCTCACGGCCTTCAGCTTCTCAGCCTCCAGCATCCTCTTCTCCTCCAGCTCTGTGTTGAGCAGCTCCAGGATCTGGCAGCGCTCCAGGGCCTCATCTGACCTCCGCTTCAGGATGCAGATGAGCTGGGACTGCTCTTGGATGCGGGAGCAAAGCATGGCCTTCTCACTCTTCTCCTCCTCGGACAGTCCCCGGAGATTCGCCAAGGCCTCCCTCAGACCGCCCAGCTCCTTAAACTCCATCTCCTCTTCCTGCTTTTCTGTTTTTTTGTCTTTCTTATCGAAGGGTTCTTCAGTATGTGGAGTGTCCATCCTGACAGGCTTTTCTTCCTGAGGCATAGGTGCTGCTCTCCTCCACTATCGGCTGACTACACAGCCGTTCGCCCTCAGATTCAAAAGCCTCGGAGTGTTGCTAGGGACTCCCAGCGCTCTCCAGCAGTTGCTTTTTCCAGTAAGCAGCCCCGTGATTGGTGGACAGGTCTTCAGAATGCCGTGAAGGAACAGGGAGATCTGAGGGACTGGAGAACCAATCTGTGCTTGCCTTTCTAACAAATCACAGCTCTCTGCTCCCAGCCCAGCATCTGGCCTATACTGTACAGAGATGCCAGGCCCACTGGGTTTTCAGCCAGCATCAGGGTGCAAAACAAACAAACGCGACTCCACCTAATTTCTGGGAGGAGTAAATAAATCAAGCTGCCTGTGACATATTTTTCCTCCATCTACCCCCTTCACTTGTCATGAGAATAAATTACTCTCTGTGGAAACACGTTTGCTCCTTAGAAATGTGTCATCTATAAATACAAAGTAGCAGTGGTGCCCTGGGAGCCAGGATCCTGAGTGGCTGTGAGTTGAGCCTATGATGTTTAACACAGCTCAGTACAAGAGCAAACCCCAGTGAAATTTCTTTAGTTTCCCTTCCTATTGTCCCTGGCTGGGGATACATCTTATTAGATATTCAGCTTTCCCTGTTTCTACTCAATGGCAAAATAAGGTTATAGAAAGAAGCTTAATGAACAATATAGATGCGCTGAACATTAAAACTGAAAGAAAGATCCAGATGAGGCTTGCTATCATATACCAAAGTCAACTCCAGATTAAACAGTTAAATATAACAAGTAAATTAAAGTGTTCAAAATGGAAACAAAGGAAACACAGGTAAGAATAAAACCTTAAAATAAGAATAAAACCTGCAGAAAGGACTGTCTCAGTTTATTCATTATGTAAAAGAGGAGTAAGGAAAAGCTTAATGTGACTTTGCCGAACATCTCAAGTTACTTATAACTTTTTAAATTGTGAGCTCTGAGGTCTCTCCAGCCCCTTGTTCCTTAGGACCTGCTTGACATTTTACTTCCTAGTCCATCCCAACTACTGATATTCCCCTAACCAACCAGCTCTCTGGCCTTGTTCGTGCGTGTTCTCTCTGCCTAGAATGCCTTTTCCCACCTTGTCCTTTGTTACTCTACTCACTTATTGAGCATCAATACTCAGTTGAGAATCATCTCCTCTGTGAAGCCTTTCCTGGCCCCCACATGTAGAATTGACTGCTCACCTCTTTTGGTGCATCCACTGGAGACTGTTCACAATTCTTTTTTTTTTTTTTTAATTTTTTTTTTCAACGCTTTTATTTATTTTTGGGACAGAGAGAGACAGAGCATGAACGGGGGACGGGCAGAGAGAGAGAGGGAGACACAGAATCGGAAACAGGCTCCAAGGCTCTAAGCCATCAGCCCAGAGCCTGACGCGGGGCTCGAACTCCCGGACCGCGAGATCGTGACCTGGCTGAAGTCGGACGCTTAACCGACTGCGCCACCCAGGCGCCCCGACTGTTCACAATTCTAATGGAAACTGTGAAAGCCTTACTGCACTCATGGCTCACCTGCCTGTCTCCCCCTATTAAGCCTGAGATCATTAAGGGCAGGGGCTGTGACTGTTCCATCATTGATACTTGACAAGTGCCTGGCACCTTGGGGAGGCTTAGATAAATGTGTGGTGAATAGATGTTGAAGGCAAATTTCAAAAACCAGGAAAAGTATCCACCATAAAGATGACAGATGATAAATTTATATTTTTATAGAGCCTGAACAAATAAATAAAGCATTAACATCTAAAAAGAGAAACAAATTCACAGATGAAGGGGGGAAAATGGGCAAGGATTGAACCCCCTCAGTGATCCAATAAGTTAAAGTTAGATACCATTTCATCCATCAATTTAGTCACAATTTTCCCCCTATTTTAAGACTACCCAGGACTGGTGAGCGTATAGTGAAATATGTACTCCCACACTATTGGTGGAAATCAGTTGACGGCACATATTGAGGACTAAAAACATTTTTATGCTTTTTAAACTAATGCTTGCCCTTTTGGGGGAGCGTTTTGCTTAGGAAATAATCCAAAAGATAAAGTTTTTCACTGCAGTGTGGTTTATAACAACTAAAAGTTGGAAACCTCAATGTCCAAAAAAGAGAAAATGTTAAGAAATTATATTTTCTTAGGATATTATGCAGCTATTAAACATTATCATGCTTGTAAGTAATTTAATGGCATGGAAAATTTTATGCTAGAAATATAAGTGAAAAAAGAAAGATAAAAATCTTAAAATTCAGAATGATCCTAGTGACTATTGCTATGACCACTGTTTCTGGTGTTCGGACTTCATCTCTCAAGTCATGATGATCAGGAAAAAGCCTGAGTGTCATTGTAGATGTTGGATGGATTTTCAAATGCTTCAGATTTCACCAGAAGGAAAACAGATGAGAAATAATCTGATCTTTGGTCTCAGAGATCAGGGTCTCATGTCTGTAAAGGGAAAGCAATGTTGGAAGACTAGGAAATTTCCTGAACTGAAATTTTAATAACTACTTAAATTGTAGGATATTGAGGTTTTATGAAAGTGGATTCCAAAGACTTCACAAATATGAATTAGGGGCTCCTGGGTGACTTAGTCAGTTGAGTGTCTGACTTCGGCTCAGCTCATGATCTCATGGCTCATGAGTTTGAGCCCCACATCAGGCTCACTGCTCTAAGTGCGGAGCCTGCTTCAGATCTTCTGTCCCTCTCTCTGGGCCCCTCCCACACTTGGTGCTCACATGTGCTCTGTCTCTCTCAAAAATAAATATTAAAAAAAGTGAACTAAACTTATTTGTATTTCCCCCTCATTTCTCTTCTTTTCCTTAAATTTCAAGCTCATACACTGAAATGGAACTTACAAAGTTGAGACAAGTGACTAGAAAATTAGAACAGTCGTCTTCATATAAAAAAAAGGGTCACAGATATATTGAATGTATTTGCTGATTACCACATATGGTTGTCTGATGTAGTAAAGTGAATTCACAGAATATATTTCCTAAGAAAAGAAAACACGACAGAAAAATACTCAGTGTTAATAGCAGTTGTTTCTTGAGGGATAAGCTTATGGATGCTTCCCCTACCCCCCTCCACCTTTCTATGCCCCTTGCACATGGTGAATGCTTGGTGACATTTGTTGATTAAGTAGATTTTCCACATTAAAAATTGGTTACATTTCTATGTTAAAATTATTTTAAAAAACTAAGTCCATAGATAACTTGTCAAGTCTGAGAATCTCACAAGACCCTAATCAATATTCATTTACCTATTTACTCAACAAACAGCTACTAGGTATAGTGTGGTGCTAGAGGCTAAGTATACATTAATAAATTAGATACCATCTCTTTTCTGAGAGAACTTCCATTTAGTAATAATGACTCTGGGCTCCTCTCTGCCATGGTTGTTTTCCTTGCTCTACCATTTTTTCCCCCACCTACCTTCGATCCTGAAATTATCCAATATATTTCCTCCCCAGAAGTTCAAAGCCTAAAACTGGGCTGATGCTCTCCCTAGTGGTGACCAATGAGTCCCCTCCACTTGCCTGTAAGTCTTTTAATGTCTCTTTTTTTGAATCTACTACTATCTCCAGAGTTCTTCTATATAACCTGCACAGTACTAGGCACTTGTACATCTTCTCCCATTTAATTCTAACAATATTCTTGAAAGGTAGGCATTAGTATATACATTTTATAGTTTGCAGGGAACAAAGAAACGAAGGCACAGAGAGGTTGAACAAATTACCCCATGTCACCCTGAGTGGTAGAGCCAGAATTCAAACCCAGATCATTTGGATACCAAAGGTGCTTCTATTGACCACTCTGGTGTTTTGCAGGTCAGGGATCTGAGAATAGGAGGAGGCAGGCAGTCCCAGTCCTAGATAGGGAGACACTAGAACCAATCACAGTGTTTCAGAGCTGGCTGGCTGCTGGGAGGTGGCTGAGCAGGCAACTGAAAGAAGGGCTGAGAACGAGCTGGCCCCGTGAAGCGGCAGGAGCTGGAACAGGATCTGTACTTTCGACCTGGGAGCTGCGCCTCCACTCAGCTCGTGCCTCTCCTTGTGGTCAGAGCAGGATCAGGAAATAGAGCTAGACTACACATCTTCCTAAAAGACCTTGAGAGACCACAGGAAGGGGGTTCTAAGTTAGCCGCTCTTACTGGGGAGAAGTTTCTCACGTGTTTCAAGTGGATAGAGGTTCTAACATCTGTTCAGAGGAGACAAGCACACTAGTCATTTTCAGTGATGTTTCCTAGACACCTGTCCTAAGGTTTCACACTCCTGACCATCCAGACCCCGCCTAACCTACAGCGCTTGTTTTGAGAAAGGCAAGCAAGTTGGGTCCTAAGGAGGAGTCATGCTTTACATCCTAAAATGACCCAAAAAATGTCTCTGTGGAAAACTTTTCAAAAATAAATATTAACATATCTTCAATGCTTTTCAACTACTTCTTTAAAAGAAAAACTTCCACTTTCAACAACGTGGTCAAAGCATCTCACTCGGAGGAAATGATGTCCAGAGTTACAGTAAAGACTCGAGAAATATTAGCTTACCAATTCTTTAGCCTTGCTGGGAATTTAAGATTTTAGGACTTCTAACATGAAGTATCTCATTTAAAATAAGAAGTCTATTTAACTTGACAACACAATTAAATCATATCATAATTTCTTCTAAGGGTTTTTACAAAATACTGTATGAAAATTATACATAGGAAGCAAAGTTTAACAATTTACATTCTAATTAAAACTCTGTTGCAAAACATGCCTGTGACCACTCTCATGCTAATTTCATATAGTAGAGTTACAGGAAAACCAGAATTTTATATATGCAAGGTTTTTGGTTTTTTCACATAGTCTATGACAAAATACAGGGTTGAGAGCTTGGGAGAAAATTAAGCCAAAAACTGAATTCCAACTATGAGCCAGGAGGTGGCACCAAAGCACATCTGAGACTTTGACATTGGGGGCCGGGTGGAAAGCAGTTTCAAAGGCAGAAAGAAATACATGCAATAAATTCAGTCTCAAGTCCCTAACACGGAATTCCATATCATAATAGAGATTATAGAGTATATCGTTTTCTTATGGTCAAATTCTTTATCATCACTGATATTTCCCCCCCTCCCTACTTCTTATAGGAGTGTTTTTCTGTCCCTCTTTTACAAAAACTATACATTTTCAGTTCCTGCAAGGGTTTTCAACCACCGAGAAGCAGGCCCTCTGAACTGTTGCACAAAATTGTGGTGTGAAACACAACAGTAAACTAGAAAATGTTGCTCGTTAACATCACCCCATATTTAATATTTTTTGAAAGCGTTTTCCCTGAAGCCTCAGTACCATTTGATTTTGCTATCTTTCTCAAATATCTTCTTTAATGTTGAGGGCACAAATAAGTTAGACTGTTTATTATTATTTAAATCTCTTGGGCCTTGTAACCAAAGAAGCACATGCAGGTTGACTTGAACATGCTGTGTGGCATCCGTTAGTGGAAATAGGTAGCAGGTGAGAACTCTGTCCACACAGTCAGATTTTCAAGATCAGATTCCACCTGTTTAGTGGTTTTTAGTGGAGGAGCCAGTCGATGTTGCGTTCATTTTGAAATCTTGGCAATTAATAGCATTCTGAGAGGCAGGGTTGCTTCAATCCAAGTGTTGGGGGAATTCACCATCTTTTCCCAGAGAGCAACTTCCTCTGAAGTAGAGTCCATCCAATCCACTTCAGTGCCATAGCTTTTACCTGGTGGGGGGGGGGGTGGGCAGAGAAAGGAAGCTTTGCATTTAGAAAGGAATTGTTCATTGGAGGCGGCGAGGAAGGTCATTCCCTCATTATAATCACGAGTGGAAGACAGCTAGGAAGCGTTTTAATATCACCAGGAGGGCAAATCTGGGGCTCAATCGAAGAAAGAGCTGTTTAGTCACCTGAGCCAGCTGACAATCTGTCAGGGACATAGTGGGGTAGTAGGGAAGAGGCCTGGCACTGGGATGGAGGTGACACTAGATAATCTCTAAGGAAGTGTGGTTTGGGGTTTTGTGTCTAAGAGACTCGACTTTGAATCTTGGCTCTGATGCTTATTAGCTGTTACTTCATTTCTTAGAACATCAGTTCCTCTGGAGATAACATAGTAACGACTCATAGAATTTCTGTGAGGATTAAATGAAATAATATAATCAAAGCACTCAGTACAGTGACTACTGCTCCACAAATGTTAATTGCTATCATTATTTAAAGCATCCTTTTAGTCATAAAAGGATATAAATGTTTTTCAGGGAAGAGTAGTGATGAAGGATTTTCTGTATCCCCCCACATACTCTAACTTAAGCTCTGTGTGGACAGACACTACATCCTGTTAATCTTCATATCTAGAGCCCTTGGCATACAGCCTGACATTCCTTCATTCATTCATTTCATTACACTTAACAGAAATAGAATATCTGTTTTCATAAGGAAGAAGCAAAGCAACAAGCAGACAAACCTCTACTGTCTCCAGAAGCACTTGGCTCATAGAGAATTAAAAACGTAACAGACATTACCTGTTCCAAAGCCAATCCGAAGACCTCCCAAAAACTGGTTGGTTAATTTGTAATGGTCCCAGACAGTAAGCTCTACACAGGCTTCTGTCAGATCTTCAGGCCTGAAACCATCATACACCATGGTGTGGTTGAAGACAGGGTTGGTGGTTTTCCCTACAGCTCTTGTCTTTTGGCGACTTTTCCTACTTGTATCTGGAAGGATGATACTACAAAAGAAATCATTGTGAAAGCATTTTACTAAGATGGTGAACATTTACACCTTAAGTGTACTTCAACACAGCTAGTGAAGACTGGCAGAAGGATATAGAAGACAAAAAGAGTGTAGAGAGGCAGTGGTGGTGGCGATGGTGATGGTGGTGGTGGGGATGATGGTGGTGGTCATGGTGGTGGTGGCGATGGTGATGGTGGTGGTGGGGATGATGGTGGTGGTCATGGTGGTGGTGGTGATGGTAGTGGTGGTGGTGGTGGCAATGGTGATGGTGGTAAGGATGGGGATGGTGGTGGTGGTCATGGTGGTGATGGTGATGATGATGGGGGTGGTGATGGTGATGATGATGGGGGTGGTGATGGTGATGATGATGGGGATGGGGATGGTGATGGTGGTTGTGGTGGTCATGGTGGGGGTGGTCATGGTGGTGATGGTAGTTGTGGTGGTGTTGGAGAATATTATGGGGATGGTGGTAGTGGTCATGGTAGTGGTGGGGATGGTGGTGGTTGTCATGGTGGTGGTAGTGGTGGTGGTGGTCGTGGTAGTGATGGCAATGATGATGGGGGTGGTGATGGTGGTGATGGTGATGGGGATGGGGATGGTGATGGTGGTTGTGGTGGTCATGGTGGGGGTGGTCATGGTGGTGATGGTAGTTGTGGTGGTGTTGGAGAATATTATGGGGATGGTGGTAGTGGTCATGGTAGTGGTGGGGATGGTGGTGGTTGTCATGGTGGTGGTAGTGGTGGTGGTGGTCGTGGTAGTGACGGCAATGATGATGGGGGTGGTGATGGTGGCAATGGTGATGGTGGTGATGGTGATGATGATGGGGATGGTGATGGTGGTTGTGGTGGTCATGGTGGGGGTGGTCATGGTGGTGGTGGCAGTGGTGGCAGCATCCTGCTGGAGGTACTCTTCATTACTCTTCATTACAGTGGACCAGACTTGCTTTGAATCCTGACTCTGCCATTTATTGGTTGTGTATTGTAGGAAAAGTCACTTAATCTCTCACTTGCTTCATCTTTAAAATGAGAACGGTGATACCTAATTCGTAAGGTTAATGTTATAATTACATATGAAGCAAACAACTTAGTTCAGTGCTTTCAATTAGTAAGTGCTTAACATGGTAGCAATTGCTTGAGGATTCCTTTATAATTTGGAAATATGATCTAGTCCTGATTATCTCTTTTCTGTTTTTAACCTACCATACCTCTTATAAATACAAGAAGGTCTGAAAGTTGTCTCAGAATGAGAGACTGCCCTGAGCTGAAAAATCTTACCAGCTGACATCTATGAATAATATATAGAGAGAAAGTCACAAATAATGTCATATAAACTTAAACAGCTACAACTGGTCTTCTGAAAGAATAGGTATAGATAAAATCAGTCAGGGGGGCTAAGAGACCACACTAATAGCTGTTTAGACACTGCTGACTTGATGCCAGGCATTTATATGTATAACAGAGAAAAAAGCTTGCCACTTAAAAACTCAAATTAGGGGTTCATGTCATAGGTCCTTCCAGAATGTGTTGCCATTGTCCTAAGTTATTTCATTCAAACCATGAATGATGAGTTTCAGCATCACAGGTATGGAGGCTTGAAACCAACCAGCAAAGGCTGGGCTATGGTAGAGATGAGAGAGGCAGAGTTATCAATGCTGTTACCATTTAACAAAAGAATTTAGATGGTTGCCCCTTAGCAGAGGTAGATCGAGACATTCCTTCACCCAGATGTGCACTTCTCCAGTTGTAGGAAGCTTTTTACCTATAATTGAAAAAGGGCAGAAAAGAAAATTTCACTGCCATTCCTCTCTTGGCAATACTGCATCCAAAGATGCAGTCTGGAACAGTGATGCTAGCTAGAGCTTGATGATATGATCCTAATTGGCTAAATTTATACATTCTTAACTAAATCTTCCCTAGTCTGGCTGCACTGAGCTCAGATAACTCTATGCAAATAATTCATATTGATTCCAAGTACAGAGTACTACATCATTATTTCTGGGTTTGGCTTGTTTCAAGATAAATTATAGAGATCAGGTATATAAATCATCCATTTACAGTTATATTCAAAACATCTCAATGAAATGCATATTCCTTTCAAATATTGTTAATGGGAGGCATTTGAAACATAATGAGTATAAAGTAACCAAAACAGGTACTGGCTAAGTACAGCCACTTTTCTTGTTAAGTGTGGTTACACACTTTGTGACAATATTGCGTACACACACATAATAACTAGGGTTATGGCCAGGGAATTCTGAGAAGTTGGCTTACTCTTTAGTTGTTGGCTGGGCTGGGTGCACATGGACAGAGGACCGCTACCATATTTTTCTGAATGGGTTAACCTAATTAACCAACAGGAATTTAATGAGCATTTATTATATGCTCAGCCCTATGCTAGTAATATCATTGGATACAAGGAACATAAGAAATCTATGTCCTCGGGAAATGTTTACACTTAAAAAGAGTAATTCAAATAAAACCTATAAAAATGTAATACAGAATGAAATGCCAAGTTATTACTATAATGTTCTAGGTGATGATGTGCTCAACGAGGGTGAATGCATATAGCCAGGAAAAGCTTTATGGAGAAGATGGGGCTTCATTTAAGACTTGGATAGGTTGAGAGAGGAAGCCACTCCAGAGAAGAGAAACTACATGAACAAAAAATCAGACAAGGTGGAGCCCACCACAAAACATCATCTCCTTTGCCCCCTGCTCCCACCAAGAAATGATAGTGGTGGAAAACAGACTGGCAGAATTTCTATGCATATGGACCATAAATTATAGGATAGAAATTATATATTTTAAAAATCTCCCTTTTAGGAAGATCCAGAAGTAACAAGACGGTGGTTTGGCAGCCATATGGACCTAAAGATATCTTTTACTTGTCCTCCAATTCTTTTTTTTTTTTAACCGAATTAGAATGCTTTTTCTAGTTCAATCACTGCCCTTACCATCCAAGATTTCTTTCATGCCACTGGTTTCACTGCCTGGTTACTGAAAGCAGTTGAGTTGCAACCTCTGATTTCAGTCATAACATTTATACAGATTCTTAAGGAGAAAAACTTGGGGAACTTGCTTAGGAAGTAATGGCAGGCATTCATTTCTTGCTAGTCTCTTGCTCCTTAACTGGGCTGGAGACCTGAGGCCCTAACATCAAGGATGCAATTAGGAATCTTGAGGAAAAAGCTTTCAGTCCTGCTGAGACCTTAAGAATGGGGAACCAATACACTCTTACTTCCTAAGGGCTCCATATGAATTTGT
Organism: Lynx canadensis; assembly: GCF_007474595.2. Taxonomy (NCBI): domain Eukaryota; kingdom Metazoa; phylum Chordata; class Mammalia; order Carnivora; family Felidae; genus Lynx; species Lynx canadensis. Next base: position 47,085,914 of record NC_044312.2, on the reverse strand, counting down.
CTAATTCTTGCCTGTGAGGAACACCCAGGCTCCATTCTGAATACGGGAAAGGCCATCCACACTGTGCAGATACACCCAGTAAGTCTTGGGTAAGACTAGAAATCAGTGCTCTAGGTGATTTTGATGCAATATTTGGGAACCATTTCTTAAGCATAAGTGGTTTATTACGGAGATGCTAAACAATGATTTCTACTATTGATATTCATCACTTCCAGCTGAGATCATACCAACCCTCACACTGGGAACAATAAAAAAAAAAAAACTTTTGGAGAGTGAGGTGATAGTTCAAACAAGGATTGTAAACTAGAGAATTTTGGAAACTGAACATTTTTTTTTCCATGGAACCAGAAGGTAGAATGGTGGTTATCAGGGGCTGGGAGAAGGACATGGTGAGGCTGAAGTTTAAAGGGTACAGAGTTTCAGATATGCAAGATGAAAAAAGGTCTAGAGATCTGCTTTATAACAATGTGAATATGCTTAATCCTACAAAAGGTACACTTCAAAATGGTTAAGATGATAAATTTTATATTATGTGTTTTTACCACAATAAAGAATTATCAACTATAAATTGACTCATCTGGTCCATATAATTACTAAGTTAATAATTTTGCCTAGGGTTTCACCTTTGAAAATATCACAGAGTTCAAAGAAGTCCTTGGAGAGGGAAGGGATTGGGAAAGGACATAAATCTGGATGGAAAATCATTACATACCAGGAATTGGATCTGGAACATACTGGAGAGCTAACTTCATTTCACCTCTGTTTTCTGCTTCAAGGGCAACTGGTGCTGTCTGGAAAATGAAGGACACTGTCAGTAAGTGTGAGACACAAACTATTTTACTCTGTTGATATTGTGTTATAGGACAACAAATGCCCGTTTCTGTGAGTATGTATCACCCATGAGTGCCCTGAATTAACATTTCCATCAAAGCTAAACTCTTGCTTTTATATCTGGGAAAGCCATACTGTGTATCTTGGAAAGACTTGCTTGGTACCCAGAAAATATCTCAAGGCCTTTAGTCTCAGAGATAGTAAAGAAATCAGAATGGCTTTCTTGGAGAGAGAAGAAATGTTCTGGGATGCTTTGATTTTTATAAAAGCACATAAATTTTGTTGGTCACCCAGTCAGACATAAAACTATTTATTTGAGTTACTCTTTCTTTGAGTAAGAAGAGTGTGGGGAAAGTCTGGGGGAAGAAAAGCCAAACATTACATTTCCAAAGCTGCATTAACCTGATCATTTCAGATCACATGGTTTGATGTCTGTAAGAATAACAAAGACTGGACAATAATTTTAAAATGTGTATCTATTATTTTCAAGTATAAGAGAGCTGGTTTCACTTTCAAATTCTGGTCCTTTAGAACCTTATTGCCAAAACATAGCTATGCATCAGAAACCTAAGGGTTAGTTTAAAATGAAAAGCTTTTGACATCTTCTAAGGAATTCACACCCAGTGAGTCTTGGGTAAGACTAGAAATCAGTGCTCCAGGTGATTTTGATGCAATATTTGGGAACCATTTCTTAAGCATAAGTGGTTTATTATGGAGATGCTGAACAATGATTTCTACTATTGATATTCATTACTTCCAGCTGAGATCATACCAACCCTCACACTGGGAACAATAAAAAAAAACTGGATTAAACAAATTTATTTGAAGGAATTAATGAATTATTATCACGACTCAAATGGAGAACATCTTTGAGTCTGACATTCGTTGCTTTTCACTTTGAGGCATCAGCTGATTTTTAAGTAGTGCCAAACTAGAGCATAATAGAAAGGAATAGCCTTAGACATACTCTAGATCAGTGGTTGTCAAAGTATGGTCCCCAGGCAAGACGCTGTATCAGCAACCAGCCATGGCTAGAAACTTGGGCCCAGATGTTACTAAATCAGAAACCCTGGCAATAGGGCCCGGAAATCTGTATTATAATAAGTACTTCACGTGAATGGGATGCATGCTAAAATCTGATAACTACTTCCCTAGGCTTTCACTTGGAATCCCTGAAGGGCCATAGGCTAGGAATTTGAGCAAACAAAAACTACATGAGACCACATGAAAACTGAAACCCAGCTTCTAGTCAGTTTGTTCTCAGATTAAAGTGTTCTGTCCCCACTCTGTGTGTCAGAAACAAAAGTAAATCCTCTCAAAGTATCCCTAGAACTCTCATATACAATGTCTAGCTTACAATAAAAAATGAACAGGCATACCAGGACAAAGGACCAAATGACCAAACTAAGATAAAAAATTAGATAAAAGAGACATACAAATGTTTAGGATATTGGGTTTTCAGATATATATTTTAAATAACTTTGATTAATATGTTCATGAGGATAATGTTAAGATAGAGAATTTTAGGAGAGAAGTGGTCTATGAAAAATCAAATGAAAATATAAATCTGAAAAATATAATGATTGAGAACCTGTAAGATGGGTGTTTTAGACATAGCAGATAAGAAAATTATTGAATGGAAAGACAAGTTAGCAGAAACTAGCCAGCCTGAATTCTGGAGAGGAGAAAAAAAAAAAAGAACAGAAAATACATTAAAAGGGCATAAGAGACATATTGGACAGAGTGAAAGATATAATGATCCCAAACAAGGGATAACCGTTATTAATTAAAATGCAGTTTATAGTAGCTTTCTCCTACATGCCAGGCACCAAACCAACCAACAAACCAAAAACGTCAGAACTTACCTTTCGCTTCAGAGGGTACCACTTCAGTTGTTTATTCTGTTTGTTGTCCCAGTCCCAAGTTTCCAAGTCAAGTTCCACTTCCCCTAGAAAACTATTGCGCTTAAATGTATCTCGATGCCAAACGGACAGGTTCAGCTTTTGTGTTTTTAAGATTTGCTTTTCGACTTTATACTGCAGATCAAAGAAGGAAATTAAAGTGGTGAATAATATTATTTTATGCCAAAGTTATGACACAGAGATAAAGAGAAAAGTCATCTGTACAGATCAGGTTTTCTCATCTGCTAGGTTTCAAGTCTCAAAGATATTGCAAAGTCATCTTATTCTAAGTGTCTTGTTTCAAAGAGCTAAATCCATCTTTCACAAAAGCTGATTTTCTTTCTGCTTCTGGAAAAGCAAACCACAGTTCAAATATCATAGCCAGTAATAGCTTTCTAAAAACGAAAGCCAATTATTCATTTTTTTACTGGATGTTTTTTTGTTCAAACTAGATATAACGTAAGTCCAATTCAGTCTCAAAATGCTAATGAAGTTTAATCCTGTGGTCTGTTTTCTACCTAAGGACAAGGTATTTTTTTTCTAATAGACTCTATTTTTTAGAGCAGTCGTAGATTTATAGCAAAACTGAACAGAAAGTACAGAAAATTCCTATATACCACTTGCCCCCATTTACACACAACATCTCCCACTATAGATATCCTGCAATGACACGGTACTTTTCAATTAAATTCCTTTTTCCTGATTCATATGGTTAAGTGGAAAATATCTGGCATCCTAACAGTTTTTCATCTAAGATGCAATCAATCCTAGATTGTATATAATCATGGGAGGGATAATAGTACTTCTGACCTAAAAATAATCTCTATTTGGTTTTATGATGTACTACTTGAATGTCCATTTTGGTTGTAGCAGGCTGGTCTTTCTCTGAATTTACCATTTCAATTAGGTGGCTTTTCCTGAGTATAGGGTTGAAGTAGTTGACCTAGAAACAGCTAGGGTATGGAGGTATATCACAGTCAAACTGTAATTAAAAACTGGCTACAGAAAATCTATAAAAAATTGACCCATGGATGACTGAAAATTAATTTAATTCTGCTTCTTTCCTCAGAGGATAATCAAATAGTTGGACAGCCTTTCAGAAAAAGGGAATGAATGACACTTCTTCTGTTTCCAGTTTCAAATTATCATGACTAAGACAACATTATACAGTCTGGGGTAGGGGAAAATATGGGTATTTGAGGCAGGTATACTTTCTATTCATCTATCCATCTATCCTTCCAATAAACATTTTTTGAGTACCTATTCAGACACTGTATTGAGTCAACATGTGTTTAATACATACTAATCACTTTGCATATATTAATTCTTTTAATGTTCACACCTACTGAAGTAGGTAGGTACTCTTATTGTCTCCCTTTGGCAGATATGAAGCACAGACAGGTTCAGTCATTTGCCCAAATGCACACAGTTGATAAATGGCACAGAGTTGGACCTTGCCCTCCTGGAACTCACAGTTTAATGGGAAAGCAGACAATGAGGCTAGTAGTTCAAGTGCTGAGTGTTAACAAAGCCTAATATAGAACAAGGTGACTGAGGCAGCAGACCGCAAGGTGGCCTGATGGGTTAAGGACAGCCTCTCATAGGAAGAGGCATTTAAGGCTGTAGGAGGTAGTTAGGGATAGAATGTGGGAAAGAGCCCTCTGGCCAGATGGAACAGGAAGTCCAGCAGTGTGAGAAAATGTAGTCAGTTCCTCCAAAGAACAGAAAGGAATCAGGGTGACCTGAACAAAGACTCTGAAATTGAAAAGAGGAGGCTGGAGCCTGGGTTGTGGAGGGACTGGTGACGTGTTAAGAAGGATGGACTGGTGACGTGTTAAGAAGGATGGACTTGCCGCTAAGGGTAATGGGAATCCTAAAAGATTTTAAGCAGAGAAATAACATGATCAGAATTATGCTCTTGGTAAATCATTTTTACGATGCTCAATTCTGTCAGCTGTGTGTCTTTGAGCAATTTCCTTTGTTTCTCTAAGCTTCACCTGCTTCATCTGTGAGGTGCAGGCAGTATCCTCCTGGTGGCCTATGTAGAGAATGAATGACAGAACGCAAACAACATTCAAGGTGTATGGTCTCATGCAAGGCAGTTTGTCAGAAAATGTTTATTCCTTCCCTTTTTCTCTCCCCGTGACTGACTTCACTTGTAGAGATACTACCCAAGAAGACGTGGCTATTTAGGGGCACCTGGGTGGCTCAGTTGGTTAAGCGTTGGACTTTGGATCAGGTCATGATCTCAGTGAGTTGGAGCCCTGAGTTGGGCCCTGTGCTGACAGCTGAGAGCCTGGAGCCTGCTTCGGATTCTGTGTCTCCCGCTCTCTCTGCCCCTCCCCCGCTCACACTCTGTCTCTTTGTCCCTCTCTCTCAAAAATAAACACACATTAAAAAAATTTTAGACAACATGGCTATTTACACATAATCACAGTGACACATCATCATTTAGGATTTTCCTAGACAGAGAGTTCATAGATACCCGCAGTATCTCATTATACACAGGATTCAAGGTCTTCTTCACTACAAGTGTTTTCTTCTTGCCCATTTTGCCCTTGTCTGGTAACAGATAGGCCTTTACATATCTAAAGCGAGAAGCGGAAAGACAAGAAGGTCAGAGAAAATAAAAGTCATGTTTCTATCTCTACTTTGAAAAATGCATTGGTAATTGACAGAAATAATTCATGACACTCAGAAAAGTGATAAGTAAATGAATGTTCTCACTAATGTCTTTTATACTTAAACGTTTAAACACATTGCAGCAGAATTGATCATTTCATAATTGTTTTAAAATTTTTTAAAGGATATTTCCTGAACTCCTTTTTTGGCCTTATCTGATATGGAGGGTGGTGGGGGACAGACCTCTAATGTAGTGCTTAATTTTAGTGGCTTGTTTCCAATTAAGAAAAGACTGGTGCTTACAGAATTTTTTTAAAAAAGTTTTGTTACTGCCTTTTGCAAACAAAAGTTACTCTTAGCACCAACCTAATCAAGCCACATTCAATGGGGGAAAAAGTATACTGGCCCCAATTGTTTTTATAATAAAAGCATGAAGAATTAGGCTTATGCCAGCAAAATAATTAAGAATCTGACTTCTGCATAAGGATAAGTGAGGAATGTACTCAATTTTTGCAAATAAAGTGAAGTATCAATTAAGCCTCTGATTTAAAAGATGAGCTGGTAATTCCCCCTAAAGTTCTTCTGTAAATAGAAGTTAAATTTAGAATCTACCTCAGTCTAGAATCTTAACTGTTCCTGCACCACTGAACATTCTGAAGTATGCCCCTACATGCCCCTAACTTTAGAGAAGTTTGAGAGTCATGGGAACAGATTAGGGTTTAAGCCCTTATTCCCAGTTTTGCTGCTGACTCTCTGAATTTATGTAAATAGGTCACTTATCTTTTCTGGCCTTAATTTCCTTATCTGTTAAAAGAATGAATGGGACAAGATGGCCTCAAAGGTCCCTTCCAACTTGAAATATTTTGTGCTTCTCTGACATTTTTATAGTTTAATAACTTTGGCATATGAATTTATAAAGTAAATAAAACAGCACTTCCCCCAAACTTTTCTTGTCAAACATTTCTTTTTGATGCAGTCACACACATACCCTCCCTTCAATTTCTTTCTTTCTTGGCCAGTTTCTGCAAGATTACGAATAACTAAGAGAAAACAGTTACTTCAAATTGTACTTACGGGTCTGAGCGCTGTTTTTTAACATCTGCTGCTGCTAAGTCTTTACACTGGGCCACAAAGACATGCAACTCCTTCAATGAGTCCACATAGTCGATTGCAAACTGAATATTTCCTTTCACTTCCAGATTGCCAAAGTCTCCACTGTAAACGCTCATCACACTGCCGCTCACCTGAAAGCATCCGAAACACACAGTGTTTGTTTCTATCTCTTTCACAAACCCAATACAAGGATCATGAATATAATCTTTGCTTGCCATTATTTCTCTAGTTTGCACTTAAGGCAATTAATAAAATATGGCATAAAGACAGGCCAACACAGACAACCTGACGTAATATATGGCACAAATAGTGTGTAAAAAAAAATGCCTCTAAAAGATACAGATGAAAAGTGAAATGCAAAGTTATTTAGATACTGGCTCATTTCAAAGCAGGGGGATTTTTATGGTGGGGGGCATTCAAAGTTCCATTTTTAGGCATGCTTAGTATTTAAGACATTAAAGAAAGAGGATGTGAGAAACCCCAGGCACACAAATCACAGTGACACATTGCTCTATCAAATTTCCAAGGCACTAAAAAGGAATTTTACTATGTTACTCATCCACTAAATCTAGGAAAATGCTTACTGGGCCATACGCCTTTAGAGGTCAGGAAGGGTAGAGAATGGATGATTGATGAAGGCAGTTGAAAGCCTTCCCAAGGCCAAACATTTGATTGTTATCAGTAGAAATTCAATTTAAACAGATTTTTTTTTTTAAAGTTTGAGAAATGGGAGGCTAGTAAGAATTTAAGTACAGCTTTATCATTTGATTAGCATACCTGGTGAGATATGTGCATGTTTATGTATATCAGAGAACTATTTGGGAAGTGTATGTGGATATATTTACATATATATATTTCTACACACATACTACATGCACAATGACTGATCTCACTTTATGAAAGAAGTTCTAGGTAAAGTCAAATTTTCTAAAGCCAACCTGAATACACTTAAGTAGATTTCCTTTTAAAACCCTGTTCTAAATCCTTCTGTAAGGCAAAGAAATCCTATTCTTTTATGTGAATCAGTACCTTTATTCATCAGGTTTGCTAAAAGAGAGATACAATTCTAAACCTGCAAAGAGAATATAAAACATATCTAATATAAGCAGAACTTAACAATAGTTACCCCATTTGTTGCAGAGAAAAATGCAGCGGTTCATCTTGTTGGTAATTTAGGCTTATTTCTAAAGTACTTACATCCCAAAAAACATATTCATTTATAATGGATGTGAACTCTTTTTATGCTTAAAAAAAGAAAAACAAAGATTTAGCTAGCCAGAAGCTAATTGTGGGTTAGAGAAAAAGCTAGTGCCCTTGGAATCTGGGAATACAATGGGAGCCATTTTATAGTAAGAAGGAGCACGGCAGAGCAAGGTTCACAGAAGCAGAGAGATATTAACACGGAGCCTTTGTTTACATACAGAAGACAGGGACGTCATGCCAGAGGAGCTGCTAAGATTGGTTAAAGAGCTTGGGCTCTTCTTGTGTCTGCTGAGCTGGTAACTGCTTTCTGATGCTGTATCTGTTTCTCTGTCATCACTCTACAAAACATCATATAATATACACAAAATTTAAATTCAGGATGAGTGAAGATCAGAATCTCAATTTAGAAAAATATGATATCTCGGTATCCCAGGGATCTGTCAACATTTCTGAAGGTCAAAAGACACTCGTGCTAATCACCAGGGAATGGGATTCAGGATGAAAGGGGTGGTCTATCTTGGACCTCACCTAAGGAGGAGAGCAGTGCTTTGCTACCAAAACAAAGTGATTTTTTTTTTTTTCACCTACAAGGTGGGCCCATAGTGCTACAGAAGGCAGCATTTCTTGTTACTGTCTTAGTATATGTATTTAGGTTACTTGGGGAACTTTATTGATAGATATGAGAAGTTAACTTTACCCACACAATAAAAGGTCTAAGACTTACTATCAAAACATAAAATGTCGTGTGTAATTCCTCATTATTAACATAGCCTGTCTTCCCTAAAATTCAAATCTTTTACTTGAGACACTATTAAACTAGAAAAATAAATGCTAGTTTGATCTGTTTCAACTAGAACTTATATATATACATATTTAAGAATTCTAAACCACCTCTTATGTATTTTCATAGTGCTATTGTGCTTATCTTTTTATTGCTATAGGGAAGTATATATTAAATTACATTTATTAACATGTATTAAATTCTACCCACATCAGATTTTAACAATTTTTTTAAAGTATTATTTTAAATATGTCCCAGGAAGTATTTACCTGGGTCAAGAAAAAAAAAGTGGCAATAATAAATTTTATTATATTCAGAGCTAAAGTTTATCAGACAGTACCTTTAAAAATTCATGATTCAGAATGTGTTCCTTTTGGGGTTAGGGAGTTTATGGAGCAGTTCAGTGGAGTTAGGGAAACATCTGTATGGAGTAGTTAGTTCATGCCAACATATTCTGGGGCCATGCAATTATGTATCAATATAACAGATGCCAATTCAAATGCAGAGTTAAGGAGTTAAAGAAAAACAAAATTTATGACTTATATGGATAAGAAAAAAATCCTCCCTCAAGGATTTAAAAACAACAACAACAAAACACCATACCTTTTAAATGTCTCTGTTGTCACACCCTCTCCCCACATGCTTACAGTCCATTTCCCTCTATTATAGCATGCACTATGGTCTACCTAGTATATCAGGTCACTAGTGAATTCATGAAGGATGGGATCCTGTCTTATTGACCTGGAACACCAATTTTCACATAGCATGTACTCAACAAATGTGACTGATGTTAAACTAAGCCTCAAAGGGATAATGGACAAAGGCACAAGGCCTGGTTTCATGTCCACTTCCTTTAACATTTAGTCTGACCCATGTGCTTTGAAAGACAAAATTATACAGCTTAATTTGGCATCTCTGATGCACAAACTCAAATGACTTGGACTCTACTTTGTGTGGAGCTATGAGGCAGCACATTAAAAGTGAAGGAGGAGCATGAAAAACCAGAACTGGTATCACTTGCCTCTTCAGTTATTATATAGCTTATTCATATGACCAACCAAGACCAAAGCCTGTTTACAAAGGTATAAAACCACAGGAACTCCATGAGGTGCCTATCAGTGGCTTCCAACTAATGATTTAGTTTCAAAGAATGAGTGATTCTTTTCAAAGGAACTATAATGTGGGCTGTTATGCATATGCAGGGGTGAATATTTGCAGATACAGTTCATCTAATGCCCAAGAATAGACAAAGGGAAGGCCAGGAGGTCAGGCAAGAGATATGTAATTTATATGCTGTCTAGAACTTTCCTCATATTTCATCTACTAAGAGAATGCTTGAGGATAAAGCTTTTAATTTTACCATCAAAAATCAGACGCGAACTGCAAATAGTAACAGTTAACGTTTACTGGGTATTCACTATGTGTCAGGCACGATGCCCTGTGTTTTCGCTCCATTATCTCACTGACTCCTCACAACCTAATCAGGTAGGTACTAGGAAACCAGACACAGGGAAAGTAAGAAACTTGCCCATAGTCACACAGCCAACTTGTAGCACAGCCAGAAGTAGGAGTGTCTGACCCCAAGCTCCTAACTACCTGGCTGCAAGAACATAGAATCTTTTATTTTTTTTGGAGGGGGGGGGATTTTTAAGTTTTTATTTTAATTCTAGTTAACTTACAGTGTTATATTAGTTTCAGGTGTACAATATAGTGATTCAATAATTCCATACAACACCCAGTGCTCATCGTGACATGTGCACTCCTTAATCCCTATCACCTCTTTAACCCATCCCCCAACCCAGAACATGGAATCTTAATTAAGTCAAAGGACCTAAGTTAAAGTCCTAGGTCTACTTTTTAGCAGCTGTTGGATTTGGGGAAAGTTATTTAACATCTCAGGCACTTTCCTGTTTTATGTACCTACCACATTTAGTTAGTGACAGTTAGATATCAGAATGAATATTAAGTGCCTGGTATTTACAAAGTATTCAGGGAATAGCAGATAATAGTCCTGTTCTGACCTGAGGCACTAGGCATAATGGCTAACCATGATAATCGGATCTGGGCTCCAGTCCTGGTTCAACCCTTTTCTAGATGAGTGATGTTATTTACCTCTCATGGTGTTTCCTGACCTGTAAAGTCTGGGGATAATGATGGTGCCCGCCTTCTAGGCTTGTTGGAGGAATAAATGAGATAATGTACACAAATTGTCTATGCCCAGGAGATATCCTTAAAGTCTGCTGTATAATTGTCACTCTATTACTTTACCAAATGCTTTCAAGCTAGTCATGCTACCCAGACTAAGCTTTCACAAATCAACTCTACTGTAAACTAAAGAGTGGTTATTTCACACCAACATATTTCTGTAGGGGTTTCTTATTTTGTACCCACTTTGAAACAAAAGTCATATTCCAAAATCAACGCAATTTGACTTCACCACCAAAATGAGTTTCCGTTTGAGTCAAATGAGACATGCCATGCCTCGTTCCAGGATCAACAACACTACCTTTATTGACAGGAAAGTTCATGGGTCAGTCCTGCTGACCTCTTTGGTCTCTGCCACAGCTGAATAAAAACACACCAACCTTGGCAGAACAAATTCACCGATTTGCTTCCATTTTTCTGAAATTACAAAAGACAAACTTGCCTCATCTTGGAGAAATGCTGGAACGGACTTGCTCATCCTTTTGAGTTTGTCAGGGTGGGAAAACTGATTATCAGGTTGTGAAGGCACTGTGGAAACTAAACAGCAGCATTTCCATTCAAAATTATCCTTACAATTTTGGACAAACATAAAGCATAAGTTGAAAACACACTTTTCTTTCATCTATGAATGAGATATTTTTATAAAAAGGTTAAAGGCATAGTAGTTCACATGCACAGGATCCTAAGATAAGCAACATGCAGTTTTCATAAATTATATAGAGAGAACTAGTAAGGAGATGAACCAATTGAAAATAAGAATTTAAAAACTGTTCATTTTTATTAATCTGGAGCTAGAGTTGAATTATATTTATTAAAACATAGAGACATTGTGAATCAGTTTTAACTTATTTTTCACATCAGAGATTTGAACCACACGATGTGTGATTTATCGGTTCATCTCCTTGAGATGTATTTTTAAAACATGCTGCAGGCTGAAAAACTATTTCATTGGACAGCAAGGATCTCCGTACACAACTCAATCATAAAAGTGTCCTGGCTACTGAGCGTCTAAGAGAAGGCTTGTTTGTTGAGTGATTATGAGGATCACTTCTCTGATAGTGTTTCTCACTCAGAATTATGAAAGACTATGATTCCAAACTATTTTTTTTTTAATTTTTTTTTTCAACGTTTATTTATTTTTGGGACAGAGAGAGACAGAGCATGAACGGGGGAGGGGCAGAGAGAGAGGGAGACACAGAATCGGAAACAGGCTCCAGGCTCCGAGCCATCAGCCCAGAGCCTGACGCGGGGCTCGAACTCACGGACTGCGAGATCGTGACCTGGCTGAAGTCGGACGCTTAACCGACTGCGCCACCCAGGCGCCCCTCCAAACTATTTTTTTAAACAAATTGTTTAGACTTACTATTTAGACACCTTAATTTAGATACCCTTTGATACAGTAAGTATATACGTGGAAGTCACAATGAGATGATGAATTTTATTCCTCATTTGTGTAATTCTAGTTAGAAACCTATTTCCTTCTTTAAGAATTAGTGTCTGGGGCACCTGGGTGGCTCAGGTGGTTAAGTTTGTGAGTTCAAGCCCCTACATTGGACTCCATTCTGACAGTGAAGAGTCTGCTTGGGATTCTACCTGTCTCTCCCTCTCTCTCTTTCCGTCTCTCTCTCTCTCCCTCTCTGTCTCCCTGGCCCCTTCTCTCTCATGCGTGCTCTCTCAAAAAATAAACTAAAAAAAAAAAAACAAAAAAAAAAACATTAGTGTCTAAGCTTTTCTTACAGTGAATCAGAGTTTGCATATTATATGAGTTAACATGTTTCAAGGCCCTTAGAATAGTGCCTGGCACATAGTATACTCTATATATAATTATTTGCTAAAAAAGTAAATATTGTCTGATAATCCTTAAATTACCTATTCGATGTGCTACAAATATACTGACTTGGTTTTAGCAGTGAAAGAGATACCAGGAAAATAGATAAAAATCAAATTATATTTCTATATATAACTCAAAAGGCTCAAATTCAGCCCTAAGCATTAGCTAAATTCATGTTTGGTTAAAAGAAATCTAATGAAGGAAAACTGAAAACTGAACTATATATATTAAATATTTTCTTATTCACATAGTTCTCATCTAGCCTTTGGCTCACAAATGTATCAAAACATATTTTACGGTGACTCATGAAATGATACCTTCTTTAATTGCTTCCCATTAAACAATAATATGTATGTGTGCATATTCAGGTGACTTACACTGAAGTGGTGTAAGACTAGGTCCCGGGAGGGCACAGTACAGCCCAATGAGTACACAAAACTTATGTAATATTGCTTCCCATTATTTGCAAAATCTACATCTGCTCCTCGAATGTAGTCAGTTTTACATTTATTAGGCTTCAGTTATTTATGTTTTGATCATGTATTTCATTTTGTTTTTTGGTAAGAATACAGTCTTCACTGGAGAAAAGCAATAGTCTCAGCCCAGACATTAAAGTCATCTTGGATAATATAAAATAAGAGAGAAATCAATACATCCAGAATTCAGCACATGACTAGCCTTCGTGGCTTGACCTAACTAAGCTGGGTCATCAATGAAGACACAGATACATTGGCATATATGTCCATGTTACTGTTTTCACTCCTCCGCTAACTGTTGAACAAAATGTAACAAGATAAAACAAGATGACCATACCTAAGTATCTGCCAGTTCAAAAGCAACTGGAGAAATCTCTTTACCCAACACCCCCAAGGGGCAGGAGTTTTGTTTCCTCGGCAGCAGCTGGACGGAGAACACGCACTAAGATCTGAAGCCTGGAGTGTCCTTTTGCCAGGTCATGTGCCAGAGCTCAACACCTTCCTCTCTGGCATGACCTTATGAGCAAAGTTTCAGATTTCAGACTAGATGTCACTGCCTTCTAGCATCAGCACTTTGTTTCTCTATCGAATGGCTCCTTCAGTTAGCTGCTGTTCTCATTAAGACTTATTAGCACATCCAGACTGTTGGCAAACTGTCAATAAAAATCTTGTAGACTCCTGAGAGCAGACATGTGTATCATTGTCTTCATACCTCCAGCACCTAGCATTATGAAACTGACTGAAAGCGAGAAGCTTAGAAGACACACACGCATTATCTGCATCCTTTGCAAGGCCCCACAAACTCCCTTTGAATGTGCTAGAGTTAAGTACATCAATCTTAAGATTGAACAGAAAAGAGTAAATAATCATTACTCTTGATTCGTGGTGGATATTAATTAGCTGATGGACATTAGCCACCACAAGTATACACTTACTTCTTAAAAGTCAGATGTTCACTTGCTTTATATATTGAATATATACTGAGTCCAGTTTTGAACCCCAGAGCTTAAACCCTGGACATAATAAAATTTGCTTCCATAGATATGGAGAGAGGCATATACAACCATACCACATACTTGTAAAAGTACAATTCTTTCTTATGTCTAAATAACTCATAAATTGTGTCATGTCTACAGTCTTGTGTAAAGGCCACAAGAGATCCAATACTCAAGACCATATACTGCAACATAAAAGTCAAGTGATAAGACAAGGTGCCAACTTCATTTTAAGCCAAGACTCAAAGAGCAGAGAGATGTACAAAAGTATAACAATACTCAGCAATAACATACATGTATATATTTATATATAAAATACACACACACACACACACGTGTGTGTGTGTGTGTGTCTACATAAAAATTGTTTAAGTACATAACTCTTCCTCAGTGGAACCATGAATTAATCTTTCAACACTGACAGCAGTAAAATGTTTTTAATAAAACGCTTGCCAGAATGAAATAGTTTTATAAGCTGCAAGAGTTTAGTACCAATAATAAATACTGTGTTATTAATAGTGTTAGTTATTTCAGTATATTTAACACCATGTAAAGTGGCAACATTTAGTCATTTGTGAGAAAGATCCTGCTACTCACTTCCTTGTATGCATTCATTTGTATCTGGTTCCTGATCTGCTTTTTGATCTACTCAGAAGAGCAACATTGAGAATAAATACCATTTTAACAGAAGGATTAAAGAGACAAGAAAGTAAAGCTCAAATGTCAGTTTCACAACAGAGACTGAAAAATACATCTGATGGGTTTTTAGCTTGCTTTCATCTGATCCCCAGAGTAACTCTTCATTAGCCGCTTTAGGGTCTCCTGTTCAACTAAAAATCCAACATCCAGCACAGGAGATGCTTGGCATCTTTCCTCTAATTCACTGAGCCACACATAGCTTGGGAAATGCAAAGAGCACTGCACTAGGAGCAATGAAGCCGAGATTCTAGCTGCCACCTCCCTCCACTGACCAACCAGCTATAGGATCTTAGAAAGGCACCTAATTTCTCTGAGCTTTTCTTATCAGTAAAGGACCATGAAAATCCCCGCCCTGCCTACTTCCATGAAGTTGTTGTAAACATAAAATGAAAAAGACAAAACTATGACATAAAAGTAAGGAATGACCTTTGAGGAGCTCTGATGCTGCATTTTATATGGAAAACTCAGTTAATACACATTTTTTTTATTATAGTAAAGGCAATTTAGAAAACACAATTCCAGTATACAAATGTAAACTATACATTTGCATAAATGCTGAGCTATAAGATATAAAGATCAGACTCATTTCCATCCCTTCCCCCCAAAGGCACTATTACCCTATGATTTTATAACTGAACCCAGTAATAATCCATTGACAAAGTTCAAAATCTTCTGGCTCCTGAATATTCAGAACCAGTTAAATTTTACCTCAGTCTATATTTAGCTATTTAAATTACCCAAGGAGGATCCTGACTCTGGTTCTGGGACTCCTTCCTTTGAAGTTAAAGCTTTACCAGCTATGCCAGAGAGATCCAAATGCTGAGATGTGCGAATCCAATACAGGAATAACTTAACCCAGGAGCCCACCCGATGCTTCCTGCCCTCGCAAGGAGTTTTGCAAGTCAGAGTAGCAAAAAATCAGCTCATACCAATAGAAATACAATTTCCTATTTATAGAAACCCTCGCTTGCCAAGGGTCTCTGATGAGATCCTCACAAAGGTATCACCAGCAGAAGCCTTGAGAATACAAATAGTTAGTATTAAATGCACCGAGTCAGAACCATTTTATAATAACTTAGGCACCATTCATCACATAGTGGCAAATGACGTTCTTCTATTTATCCAACAGCTGCGTCCCGGTGACTGCCCAAACCACCCCAGACAGACATGCAAATACGTAAAGATATTTACCATCTTCAGCACTACGTACTAATTCTTCTGGCAGATTATCTACTTTTGCTTGATCTGTTCAGGAGAAATTAACAAATGGTTAACACGGCTGACCCTTGGCGAGAGAGAACAATGAGACTGTCCCTGGAAGCCCCCGGAGTTGGAAGCAATTAGTCAAGATG
Source organism: Lynx canadensis (assembly GCF_007474595.2). Lineage (NCBI taxonomy): Eukaryota > Metazoa > Chordata > Mammalia > Carnivora > Felidae > Lynx > Lynx canadensis. The sequence goes on along the minus strand of NC_044312.2, from coordinate 47,069,905 downwards.
CAGTGAGGGGTGCAACCAAGATGTCTTCCCCAAAATACTTTCTCTTTAGATTAGCTACTTGAACCAGTGCCATAGCGGGAGCTCCCATTTCAGCCCCGATGCAGCTTACATCAGCACACTGCTGCACACGGACTCCCAAGGGTTAGTGGGTTAGCTAAGAGCAAGCAATCGGCCAGAGGCAGAAGAAAACACAGGGCTGCAACAGCCTCTCTATTCTTCTGGAAAGGGTAAGATGCTAGCCATGACTAACACCTTCTCAAACCCATGGTCATTAACAAATATTTCTGTGCATGCATCATCATTTGTGTAAGCCTCTGGGAGCCTTGCTTGGGAAGTCAACTGAAGAGATGTAACTGGGGACCAGCTGCTAAGTGGAATCTTGGCAGGCTAGTGTGAGAGTGGGTATCGGTATTTGGAAGGGAGCGTGCAGGAATACCCGTCAGCTGATGGTGATTTTTTTTTAACCCTACACATTCCTAAGTACTTTAAAGCTGCACCATGGAAATATCCCCATGCTTCACAGGCAAGAGGTTTGTCAAACTGGACAATTGTTGCTGAGTTTTTTGTTTTTGTTTTTGTTTTCAGGACCCATCGCCAACATCAGGAAGAACAATTAGGGCGGTCCAACAAAGGACTGGACTCCCTTTCTGTGGGAGCATTCAGGCGGATGTAGGGGGTTGGCCACCTGTTGAGGAGGCTTTATAGAAAATTCCTGCATGGTGGGGAGGAGTGTAAAATGGGTGACCTTCAAGGTCACTTCTAACCCCGAGATTCTAAGATCTCCAGTGGGGATAGAACTGCCTAAATTGGGAATACTGTCTTCAGAGTCCTGAGAATCTCTGATTTTCAGGAATTATTTAATGGATTTTTCCTTTTCCTTTTTAAATTCAGACTTTTTAGTTTCAATTGCAGGTGCCTAAAGCATATTCTAAACATGAGAATGGTCAACTTTCAATCATATGAGTTTGGCAGTGGTTAACTTTCATTCAATAAATTTTCTCATGACCCTCTGCACTCCCAGGGGTGCATCTTAGTTTAAAAACAATTAAGAACAAACCCCCTAGAAGTCATGATTTCTAAATTTGCTTGTGTGGCTCACAAGTCCCTATAGATATTATCCTTTATGTTAGTACTCAGGAAGTCCTTCACCAATTAAAGGAGCAGTTGGGGGGGGGGGGTGGGAACAGTGTGCCTAAAGTATTGCAGGCCAGATAGTCTTTGGGCTTATAGTTCCAGTATCCAAAAGAAATATGTGAAAAGAAGGAATAAAAGAGGACAGTCCCTGAAGCTAGGGACTCATTCATCTCTATACCATGTAAAATTCATCAGACATCCATCACTGTCACATATAACATGGTCACTTCATAACTACTCTTGGTATTAGTCTGTTAATTCTGAATCACAGTTCTGCTGCAGGACACTAAGCAATTTACTTTACCTCTCTGAGCTTCATTTTCCTCATCTCTAAAATGGGAATAACAATTCATCCTCATAGGGTTGCTTATGCCAGTTAAATGAGATAATGCATGTGAAATGCTTAGCCAAGTCTTGGTACACAGTGCTTAGTAAATCTTAGCTATTACTATTAGAACCACTAGCTACCCCAATCTTTTAAAACTCACTGTACTTGAATAAACACTCAAACTTGGATTCTTCAATTCAAGGAAACCTAGTGTCTAGTAACCAAACCTCATGCGCTATTTTAAAAGTTCCAGACACTCTGCTCACTTTGGAAAGGTTATTCTCATCTGTTAACGCCCCCTTTAGGGGCTTCAGTGCACAACAAGCATGCGGTGAGGCCACAGAAGAGCACATAAGCATTTTTAAGCTCAGACTGGGGCATGAACAGTGGGGCAAATTTTCTCACTTGGTGAATCTGATGAAATGTCTTCTAGACTTTTGGAAGGCATTTTCCTAGTAGCACTCTTTTCCAAAGTTTTCAAGACAGGACTGGGTTCTTCTTCTGAACCTGTTACAAGACAAAATCGATGAACACTGCACAATACAAAAAACACCCAAACTCTTAAAAACCAGTGGAAATTGATATCATAGGTTGAAAGCAGGCATTATGTTATAAGCCTCTATACTTGTATTTACTCTATGAAGCACTTCTCAAAAAAAAAAAAAAAGAAAAAAGAAAAGAAAAATTTCTCTACTCTCTTGGTATGTCCTTTAAAAACCATTTCCCTGGTCAAGAAATATTTGCAAGCATAAATCATAAAGAAACAAGATTACCACATAAATAGAAGAGTGATCTCTTAGTCGTCTACACCTCTATTTTAGGCACATGATTTGTTCTGTGCCAGACTTTGAATCTTTCCACTTCACTTCCAGCTTTTGAAGACAACCACAAAGTGGTTTTAGGAGCATTAAAACAATTAGCTGAAAACCATAGAAGGCAGGATTCAGATGTTTAACATCTGTGTATAATCAGGTACACAGATGGGCGAATTCCCCAGATGAAGAATGTAGGCTTTTTGGGTTTCATGAGGTAGTAAAGTTTCCAACAAAATGTTGGGAAATGACATGAAATAGTCAACTTTTTATGTAATTAAGTCAATTTAAAGTCGGGGGGGGGGGAGGGGAGGTGGCTGTATCATGTACTAATACCTGTATTCATTTTTTAAAAAGGCATGTTAGGACCAAAAGAAAAAAAGAAAAAGGGCATAATCTCAAAATAAGAATAGTCCTTTAAATTAAATACATCTAATGTTATAAAAAAATATCTCTAGATGGCTCTTAACTTTTTCATTTTGACAGTGAAAACTCCATCATGGATTAGACCTGGTCTGAATATTGTCATTTATCACTGTTGTATTCTTAGTGCCTAGAACAGTGGCTGACAATAAGCACTTCAAAAATGTTTGCCAGGCACGCCTGGCTGGCTCAGTTGGAGAGCATGTGACTCTTGATATCAGGGTCGTGAGTTCAATTCCCATGTTGGATGTAGAGCCTACTTAAAAACAAAAAATGTGGGGCGCCTGGGTGGCGCAGTCGGTTAAGCGTCCGACTTCGGCCAGGTCACGATCTCGCGGTCCGTGAGTTCGAGCCCCGCGTCGGGCTCTGGGCTGATGGCTCGGAGCCTGGAGCCTGTTTCCGATTCTGTGTCTCCCTCTCTCTCTGCCCCTCCCCCGTTCATGCTCTGTCTCTCTCTGTCCCCAAAATAAATAAAAAACGTTGAAAAAAAAATTAAAACAAAAAAACAAAAAATGTTTGCTAAATCACTGCATGATTTCATTAATGGGCCAATGAATTTGGGAAGCACTTCTCCACACAGTACTTTCCTGAAACGCATCCCAGTTCTCCCCAGTGTTAACAGGCATTCTAGAGCAAATGGACTCTAAGATGAATTAGATATGAGATGCTTTGTGTTCAGATTTAAAGGTTTCTTACTACAGATCTTCTTATAGACTTTAATATGCTAATAATGTGCATAATTTCCCAGCATTTCCAAATGTATTTAATCATGGAAACTTTTTTTTTTTTTTTTGGTAAGGAGCATACTGAAGTATTGGTTAAGAGCTCAGCCACATGTCAAACATGTTAAGTTGCTCACCCAAATTGTGGTGCTACTGTAGCCAGGTTCCTCCCTCTCCCACCCTACCCCCATCTGTTTGTTTTCAAATAAAAATTTAGGTTAGGGGATATAAAATTACAACTGTACTAATTTATACCTCTTATTGGCTTATGAATTTTAAATATCTTCTCTAAGCTCTGGGTGGTTATTTAATATTATTTCATTTTTAGATAGGCTTTTTACTGTCTAATTGGTTATCCTGATATACTATAAACAAAGCTATATACATTAGGCAATAGTCTCCAAAGTAAGTACAAATTTACCCTCTTAGGGTCACTTCACCCTCGTCTCTAATGGGGTACTTTAGTAAAAGTCTACTTCAGCATGTTTAACATACTGACTTATACTCTTGCAAATGTCTGGTTTCAGAGACTGGTATATCACTTTCCTTTGCTTACCAACAACCTTTGTTAAAGGGGCTCCAAGTTGATTAATTAGGATTAAAGGGGATACTTTGGTCAGTTTTCAAGAAGAGAAGACTACAGTTACTTGCAAAGGAAACCAAACCTCACAAGTCATCCACCCAGTAAGACTTACTCATTCTCATCGATGCTGAGGGGACTCAAAAATGACAAACTTTTAAAACTACTAGGAGGGTGACTGACACTAGCTGTTGTGCAACTTTGGTTAAAATGTCCCTCCCAAAGGGCATCCTTTATCATTTAATCACTATAATTGGGTAACTTCTCATTCCTATTTGTCTCTGGGTTTCTCTTCTAAAATGCCCATGTTGATCACAATAGCAAACAGAGACAAGCCCCGTGTCTTACAGCCTGGCTGAAACCACTACCCCCAAGTCCGCTCAGATGAATGTGGTAATCAATTAAGATCTTCATCCATTTGGCCAAAGTTGGAGTCAAAGAAATGCAGCAGGCCAGGCAATGCCTTCAGGTGGAATCAGGTGAATTCATCTGACCAAAGTCATACTCTAGAGAGGGGAAAGATTCTGCAGATAACTGAACACAAGAGGAAAAGAGTGGCAACAAAACACCACAGTACTATGTATCTGATGAAAATAAAGTTCCAACCTTGCACTTTGTTCCTGGTATTTAGCCCCTACTGTGGTAAAATATTCATCCTAAAAGGGAAATGTCTGTCCATTTGTGGCACTGTCTTGCCACAAATCTTACTAGAGACTTCTGTGTGGATTGCCCATTAAGAATGAAATTCTAATTATGTCCAGGAGGAAAACTAGGTAGGATGTTTTAGAAGTACTTTCTAAACCCAAAAAGTTCTTTAAAAAATACTTTTAAAACCTAAAAATTCTATTGAGATTAATGAGAATAAAGTCAGATTCTGAAACACTGCCTGTGGGTAAAACTGTCTCTATGTAACTGATTTGATTAAAGAATAAAAAGGAGGCTGGGTGGCTCAGTTGGTTAAGCATCTAACTTTGGCTCAGGTCATGATCTCATGATTTGTGAGTTCGAGCCCTGCACTGGGCTCTGCACTGACAATGCTGAGCCAGCTTGGGATTCTCTCCCTCTCCTTCTCTCTCTCTTTGCACCCCCCTTCTCAAAATAAATAAATAAACTTGCAAAAAAAAGAAGAATATAAAAGGAAATGTAGCTTTTCATTAAGAAAGGCTAGGTAGAGCTAAAGTGATATGAAGAATTTAGCACCACTTGGAATGTCAAATTAATCTCAATTGTAAAAACTGTATCATCTTTTACATCAGCATTCCACAAATCAATTCATTAACCAACAGGTTAAAAAAATCAGAATGCTCACTAGAGGTATTTCTCCAGCTTTCTGCATTGGAACCAATGTTTCCATCTGAAAAATCAGAGTCAGAGAAACCTTCTTTCTCTTCCTTTTTCTCTTCTCTCTTACATGGTGATGCCAGAATCAATTCAACTTTACTTGTTTTTGTAGGGTTTGCTTTGTCTGTCAGGAGAGAAATGGGTTGCCTATTTGTGGACACACTCATTGCTTTAGGAGCCTTTTCAAAGCCAGGTTCCTGAGAAGTCCCTTCTTGAACCCCTGCAACCTGACTTTCACTGTCCCTGTCCTCTGGGGCTATTATAGTTTCAGTGACCCCTATTTTATGTTCTGCAAAGAGCTGTGGGGTTCCAAAGATCTCAACCCCACTGTCAGGACCACAAAGATCTACTGATAAATCAGTCATAGCTTGGTGTCCGCCCAACACTTCATCACACTGGTTGACTTGAGATTTGAGAACATTATTCTTAAGCTTCCTTTCAGAGGCCTCTGAGGCTGTCCAGTAAAAATGGGGCACTGTCTTCAAGAAACTGTCCTGCTCTGACTGTGGACACTCCTTCTCGGGAGTTTCTTCCTTCACTGACAACTGGAGCAGGTAAGAAGGAGTTTCCGATGCTTCTCTAAAAAGTTTCTCAAAACCCATATCAAAAGCACTCTCAGTTATTGATGGCGCCTCAGACTTTTTTACTGTTTCTTTGATTTCCTCAGGATGGAATTCAGAAGCAGCTTGCCTGGGCACCTCAGTACTACCTGTTAGCTTTGATGGAGAAAGAGTCCCTGTATCACTTTCATTTTTTGAGGAGGGGCTTTCAACTGCTTCCTTCAGTAGTTTTTCTAAGCCAGCACTGAATTCTAGGAACTCTGATTTAGGTTGAATAACTGTTTCCTTCACAATTTCTGCCACTTCCTGGGATAACTTTTTGCCATACTGAGTAACAGTGCAATCAGATGAACAAAGGGTTTGTTCTGATGGAGATACTCGGGCAGCTAAGTAAGATCCAATTTTATGAGTTTTATCAGGAACTACGGTGAAGGGATAAAAATCCTTTCTGTCTGGAATTAAAATGTCCATTATAGCCCATGGTGTAGAATTCTGGGGGCTACCTGCTGCCTCAACTCCTTCAGGAAATTCTGCTTTTACTTCTCCAGGCACTACTCCCCTCCCAACTGGATAGCTCAACCAAGCTTCTCTGAGTAGCTTTTGTAATGTAGCATTTACATACTTCAAGGCAGGGTTAGGTGGAAGAATGACTTTTTCCACAGTCTCTGAAATTTCCCTTTGTGAAGGTAATGCCTTATCCTGGGGAGCGAGATGAGCATCCCTGGAATAAGGCATCTTTTGGGGAGAGTTGGCCACATCCCCAAAAGAATCCTTTCTGTATAGATGAGAAGGTCGACCCAATGAGTGAGAACTTTCTGCAGCCATCTGACACAAATCCTCCGTGTTTAGCTGGCACTCACCACTTTCAACTTTCTGAAGGAGAGCTGCATTTCCCAAAGTTTCTTCCCCTTTTGGAAAAGGAGCTATTATCTCTTTTTGATAGTCTGATATGTTGGGACTCCATTCTATCCCTTTTTCATAAACTCTACTCTCTTCAGGCTCAGAGTTGATCCTAGTGGTAACAGGTTCTAACATGGTTGGTAAGGGAGAAGGTGAATTCCCAGTTGCTTCCTTCAGGAGTTTGTCTAGACTAGCAGTCAAAGTGTTCGGTTTGACCTTTGGAGGAGCTACTGTTTTGTCTACATGCTCATTAATGATCTCCTCATGTCCTCTGTCTTCTCCCTCAGTATCAGCAAAATCTGTGTCATGAGGCCATGTTTTATTTCCAGAAATCTCTCGTTCAGGCACTTGTTTTTCATGAACTTTTCCAACAGAAGTTTGCATGGCTGGTGATGAAGCTTCTGAAAGTAACTTCTGTAAGTTGTCATTAAAAGTGTCTTTGTAGTCTTTAGACAAAACACTTGTTTTTACTATTGATTCTTGTATCTCTTGGTCTGAGTAATCCTTTTCTTCCTTGAACACTGGTGTAACAAACCATTCCGTATTCTTTTTCGCATTTTCCTTTGATGACTCATTTCCTGGCAACTGATGAGCAGACTTTCTGGATGGTCTCAATGGAAATGTGGTTTCGTCTGGTAACACCTGGAGTGTGCACTTTGAATTTAATTTCTCAATTTCCTCTCTTGCTGGTAATTTTTTTTTACCTGGAAGTGTCCCTTTTTCATGGATATTTTTTCCTGATGATTTAATGTCACTGAGTTCTTTGTGTTTCTGGCTATTAAAAGGCATCAAAGGTTTTTGGCTTACTATGGTAGTATTCTTCTCAACATTGTCTTGACTATTTGTATTGGCTCCTAAGTCCCAAAACTTTCTCAAATTCTCAAATTGAGAGTGATTATAGACCTGTTCCATATTGGGTTCATCCATTCTTTCTTTTAGGGACATAACTTTAAAGTTGGGATTTGATTCACCAATTAGGGATCTGTCTTTCTCCAAAGGAGTATATATTCCATTTGCAACATTTGAAGGATGTTGCCATGATGGTAAAGTAAGATCCCTTTTATAATGCCAGCTCTCAGCCTCTGGCAACATTTTTATAGGCTCATTTATCCTATTCTGAAAAGGAGACATTTCACCTGATTGGTCAACTGAAGGATAATTTTTGGATGGACCTGGTTTCTGAGGCCTGGTCTCTTTAGATTTATTCGAGGAATAAAAGCTGGAGAGATGGGCTATGTGGCCATTGTCATCTAGGACCACTTGTTTGCTAATGACTTGATTATATTCAGACTGGCCTGTAGATAAATTGTCCATGGACTTCACAGGCTGATTTGCTTTAGCAGAAGGTCGCCCTTGACTGCATGATGATGTGGGTTCTTTATGAGTTAATTTAGCAGCAGCTTTCTCACCTTCCCAAAAAGATATTCTGTCACTTACTCTTTTGTATTTCTCTCTTTGTACTTGGTTCTTGGGAGCCTCAACAGCATCCTGTAATTGGACTTCAGGCTTCTTCCAAGATTTGTCTTTGGCAATCCCATGTGGTGACTCAATATACTCTGGCTCTAAGGAAGCTTTCAGGATGTATGTATCTTCTTCTTTGCTCTTTTTCTCTGTCTTCATGTTGTCTTTCAAACTTGGTTCTTTGACAAGTGTTGAAGAGTCAAAATTCACTTCTGAGTTTCCTCTACTTTTTTCAAAACCATGAAGCTTAGGCTCTTCTTCACCTAAGGTGCCAACAGCCTTAATGTTGCATGGAACTTGGTCTTCTGCATCAGGTCCTGTGACAGCACTGTAGGAATAGTTACTGGTTGGGGGAAGTACCCGATTTCCTTCTCCTATGTTTTTCGAACCTTGGCTATAGTCCATAGTTTTACTCCTTTGATTTGGGTCATAGATTTCACATGATTGCAATATGCCTAGACCTTCCTTGCCTTGTTGGAACAAATTAATAGGTTTGGGTTTGATATTCACATTATTATTTTGGCAATTTCCAGAAGGTAGCATATTTCCCTTTTCCTGGAATGTCAAATCAGATTCCATAGGCGTCAGTTTAACTTTGGCAGATAATAGAGCCTTTGAACCACTTTCTTTTACACTGGTGTCATCTGTCACCAAGGTAGTAGCAACCTGTGATTCTGAGTCTATTTCTTCTTTGGGCTCTATTCCTTGGGGATGTTGGAGAGATGACTTATTGTCTTCTGAATGACAACTTCGATTAAACCAGTCTAGGACTTTAGATATGGAATCATCAGTTGTCTTCCTTATCTCAGTGGCAAATGGATCAGAGTGTGAGGACGTCATTGCTTTTAGGGCCTTGAGAAGAGGGGGCTTACCTTGCTGATGGTCTCTAGAACTGTGACCTGGCACCTGAGATGGCTCAGGCTCAACACAAGACAGTCCATCTGCAACACAGAAATGCTTTTCTAAATAAGAAAAGAGAATGCTTAAAGAATTATTATTCAATCACTCACATTATCTTTTGAAGAGGCACTTTGTATTTACACTTTCCATACCACTAGCTGTTTATATCCGCACTTTTCAGGGGCTATAATATAAACAATCTTAATTAAGATATTCTATTAGAGTTGCTCTATGACAGTAAAGGAAGGTAAATGTAGACCTCTGAAATATGGGATATAGACCCAATTGAGAAATTCCTCTGAAGTCTCTGATTTATACTGAAAATTCATATGGGGGCACCTGGCTGGCTTGGTCGGTGGAGCATGTGACTCTTGATCTTGTGGGGTTATGAGTTCAAGCTCCATGTCAGGGGTAGAGCTAAATTAAAATAAAGTAAAAATTCATGTGAATTTAGTATTCTGATCTATGTTACATTAAAATTTTTTTCAACATTTATTTTTGAGAGAGAGAGAGAGAGCACAACAAAGCACGAGAAGAAGAAGGGCAGAGAGAGAAGGAGACACAGAACTCGAAGCAGGCTTCAGGCTCCAAGCTGTCAGCCCAGAGCCCAATGCAGGGCTTGAACCCACTAACCATGAGATCATGACCTGAGTCGAAGTTGGACGTTTAACCAACTGAGCCACCCAGGTGCCCCTATGTTACATTTTAAATATTTTCTTCTACTCTCAAATCTATGTATAAAACTGACACTCTAAGAAGATACAACATGTTGATTTTGTGACTCCACCAATCCACTGGCATACTCATAAACATTAGAGGGGGCTTATACCCACGTTTGAGGAACATAGACCAGAAGATTCAGGAGTTGGGAAAACAACTTTCTGGAGCTTCCGCCAGAGTATAAGAATGTTACAATGAAGATATTTGCATTCCTGGGCCTTACTCCTGCTACATTAAAGCAGAATCTCTGAAGAGGGGCCCAGGAATCTTTACTAACAGTTATCCCACTGATTGTTCTACATACTGGAGTTTGAGGACCATGATCTCAAGAGGCTCCTCTGTTATCTTCCATTTCCCTGATATAGTTTGTGAGTTTAGTAGTTTCTATGAGCCAAATAAACTAAACTGAAGACTGATGGAGAATGTGATCTCAACTTGTTTCCTGATGTTGGCTGACCAATGGCTAGGAAGCTAGAGAAGGATATTTAAGTTTATGCTAAGCTATCAAGAAAGCAGAGAGAATCCTGTCTGAGCCTTAATTATTGGGCACACCGTACACTTAGATAAGGGAGCTCAGGCATTTCTCCCCTTTAGTTAAGACTTGGATGTTTCAGGAGCACCTGGGTAGCTCAGCTGGTTAAGCATCTGACTCCATCTCAGGTCAGCTCATGATCTCATGGTTTGTGGGGTTAAGCCCGGTGCGGAGCCCTGCCTCTGGCTCTGCTCTGATAGCATAAAGCCTGCTTGGGATTCTCTCTCTCCCATTCTTTCTGTCCCTCCCCTGCTCATGCATGCACATGCTGGCTCACTCTCTCTCTCAAAATAAATAAACATTAAAAAAAAAGACTCCAGTGTTTCAGCATTTCTCCCTCTTCCTTGCAAATGCTAAGCTATGCAATACATGTTCCTAAAAATTACATCAGCAGAATTTTTATGAAATCAGCTACATTTCAAATGCACTAGAGGACATCTCAATTAATAAAATTTTATCTTTAATTTTAATCATCAACTCTGGCTAAGCGTGAAAACAACAAAGTGTTAAACAATAATTGGCACATGGTTGATATTGGTTTCCGTAACTACCCATTGTACTATTGAATATATGTCAATAATTGTGAAGTTCTTTTGAGAAATCTTTAAGAGTTCTGTGTTAGTGTGTTTAACAGAAGACTATTTAATGATGGAGAAATGCTTATAATATGCTATAAGGAAAAAAAGAAATCTGGCAGTATAAACATAATTTAAAATTATAGTCATGCTTGAAAATTTTTGAAAGGCTCTACAATTAAATGTTAGCAATACTGTGGCTAATGCTGGCTGATGACATCACAGATAATATTTGTTTCATTCTGTGTGCACTTCTTTTCAAATGTTTTACAACAAAACTGTATTACTTTTATTTTTTATTAAAAAATTTTTTTGTTTATATATTTTTGAGAGAGAGAATGAGAGAGACAGAGCATGAGAGGCAGAGGGGCAGAGAGAAAGGGAGACACAGAATCCTATGTAGGCTCCAGGCTCTGAGATGTCAGTGCAGAGCCTGACATAGGGCTTAACCCCACGAACTGTGAGATTATGACCTGAGCCGAAGTCATATGCTTAACTGACACAGCCACCCAGGAGCCCCAAAAGTATATTAGTTTTAAAATAAGAACAGTTATTTTAAATATTTGATGCCAGGTAATGTTTAATTGCCTCTGAGGAGTTCTTTTGTATTTTCCAGGTAGTAATGAATGTGATATTGACTGTCCTGAAGCTCAGAGCTAAAGTTAAACCCTTACAATTCACATACTTTGCATTTATCATTTTTGGGAGCCTGTTTTCTTTTTACGCTTCGTTATTTACTTGTATATATTTTTTTGGTAAGCAAGGCATTAATAAGTAAGTAGAACTTTGTATATAAGCTATAAGGCCAGGAGGCCCATCAATCAAAACAGGTGTAACTGATGATGCCTTCCTCCCAAATTTCCTGGTCAGCTGGATTTAAAAATCAGAAAACACAAATAGTTAATACATAATTGTAGTTTGTGGGAAAGCAGGTGCAGTTTGAAAAACAGGAAAGGTTTACCAATATTTTTCTGTGGATTATAGTAAATGAAAATATTATTAAAGAATTTTTTCATCTTTTGAATAAATATTTAAGTAAACACCATACAATTATTTGCCAGTGTTTATGAAACTTTAGTAATTTTCTTTAACATGAGGTGTTTTTATTGAAGAATCACCTGCTAATTTTTAATTAAAAAAATATTCCTTTGTGTTCAAATAACTAAAATGTCTGGGGTGCAGGGGGGTGACTGAAAGTGCTCTGCTCTTTAAGAAGAGGATTGATCTGAACAAGTATAAAACTGTAGGGCTGAGCAAAAGTGACTCAGAGTTAACTTAGTAGTGACTAATAAGGAAGGAGGAGAGCAAGTGCATCAGACACGTGGCTGCTGCTATTGTAAATTTTCTGGACTACAAAGACATCATCATAGGGCTGGATGAAGAATTACTGAAGATGGGAAAGAGTATACAACATGATTTTTTCCATTGTTCCTGTTTTATAAAACATAAGAATTATGAAGTAATCACATGGGTCTGGGAAAACAGTGTCTCATCTCCTGAGAGGTGTAAGATTTTCAAGAGAGGGCTAGTTATCTAGATAGCAGGAAAAAGCAGTATTCCCTTCACCTCTCTGCTCACAGCAGCTTAAGGAGAAAGTTCCTTCTGCGCTTTTAACATCTAAGAACACATGGCTGGTGGCCCCAGGCAAGCCAAGGTCTGAGGCTTTTCATAGTAAGTACTAGAACTCTAAGTTCCCATCCTTCAGAGCTAACAAAGTGAAGGTTCTTCTGAGGTTAAAAATAAAGTCAGGGGCTCCTGGGTGGTTCAGTCAGTTAAGCGTCTGACTCAGGATTTCAACTCACGTCATGATCCCAGGGTCTTGGTATTGAGGCCCACATCAGGCTCTGCATTGAGTATGGAACCTGGTTAAGATTTTCTCTCTTTCTGCTCCTTCCCTGTTCTCTCTCTTTCAAAAAAAAAATATCAAAATTTGATTAAAGGTAATTGATAAAATAACTGAATAATATATCCTGTACAAAGATATTAGCATATATTTAATTCTTACTCTATATACACACCTTGCTTTAACTCAAAACATTATAATTTGTTTAGTTAAATTATTGGTAGCTAACAATTTTTAGTGAAAAGCATAATGGGCCAGAAAGTGTGTGTGTGTGTTTTTTTCATGTTTGTTTATTTTTGAGAGAGAGAGAGAGCAAGCAAGCATGAGGAGAGAGGGGCAGAGACAGAGAGAGACAGAGGATCCGAAGAGGGACCCATGCTGACAGCAGAGAGCACAATGTGGGGCTCGAACTCACCATGAGATCATGACCTGAGCTGAAGTCCAATGCTTAACTGAGTCACCCAGGTGTGCCTGGTTTTAGTTTGAGTTATCCCTTTATTTACTGGTGATTCTACTACCTCCAAACCCATTAGAAGGTAGTATAATCAATCCCCAGTGGCACCTGCCTGAATTGTAGCTGAAATGTCTAAGAGGCAAAATGGGGCTTCTACAGGGCTGGGCTTGGTCATTCCAAACCCACTGGGTTGGTTTTTATAGCCTGGTAGTAACAACTCTTACCAGCAGGGCTTTTGGACAATTCTGATTTAAGCCTTGACAATTCTGATGGTTTGGCTTTGTGTTCATTGATGGTAGGTGAATTCTCAATGGACTCTGGTCTTGTAGTTAAAACTTGTGAGGGAGAACGGTGCCCATTAATTGGAAAAGAACCAGAAGTCATTGGCTGACATGTTTCATTTTTTGATGCACTTGGGCTTGAGGCTGATTGATGTAAAGGCAAAGGCTTTCTGTACTCGGGAGGTTTAGGGTCATTCCAAAACTCATCTACGTCCACTTTATCTTCTGCTCCATTCTTCAATCTGTCAGATTCTAAAACACTAAATTCTCCTATGTCCCGGCCATGGCTTAGCCCAGGGCTCTGTGGGAGTTCATCCTTCACTGCAGAGAATCTCACATGTTTTAATGGCTCCAGGGAGTTTGAAGAGTCGTCATCTTCCAAGGAATGCTCCTTCTCAGAAATTCTCTCATGGATGGTTAGGCCAGGTGACACAATTTTGCTTTTGGGTTCAAAGTTCTGAAGAAAACGAACCGTTTCAGAGTCTGTGCTGCTAGAACTGGAGTTGCGCTTCAGGATCCCTCTCGGAGCCCCCCTTGCACCCAGGGAGTCTGTCCTTTGTCTAGGAAAAGGCTGGTTATCATCTTGCTTTAACTCATGTGATTTGTGGAGCATTTTCCTGGCTTTGGGGATTGGAGCTTTGATCTGAGATCCATTCTCAGGGCCTGGAAATGTCTGCTTTGGTTTCTGTAAATTTTGGCTTGAAATATCTGGGATCGACAATTCTTCTTTTGACTCTGACAATTCACCTGAAAATTAAAACATGTTGGGTGATATACCAAATGGAGAATAACCCTAATTTAAAACACCTATCACGAATTTAATGTACATTTAGCAAAAAGAGTAAAATAAAATATTAAAGATAACAAAGTATTCGTGTAAGTACAGACCTAATTAGAAAGCATTAAAAAATTCATTCATGAACTTCACTGAACTGTACATTTAAGATTACTGTGCTTTACATCCATACTTTGAGGTATTTTTATACTCAGTAAAAAAGTTTTTAGAAAAAATTTTTAAAATTCCTTAAGGAGGCTAAGGAAAAACACAGAAGTCACTTAAAAAATTCACATATGTTGGGGCGCCTGGGTGGTTTAGTTAGTTGAGTGTCCGACTTCGGCTCAGGTCAGGATCTCGTGCTTTGTGAGTTCAGGCCCCACACTGGGCTCTGTGCTGACAAAGCCTGGAGCCTGCTTCGGATTCTGTGTCTCCCTCTCTGTCTCTACCCATCCCCTGCTCGCACCCTGTCTCTCTCAAATATAAATCAACGTTAAAAAAAATTTTTTTTTTAATTCACGTATGGAAACTAGAAAAAGGAACTCAATGTTTTAAAAAGAAAATCTCAATTTTTTTAAAAAAGAAAATCTCTAAAACAAAAATTAGTTTTTTCCAAAAAGTTAAAAAAAAATGGGTAGCATGTTCCAGTGCCTTTTTTTCTGTAAAATATTTTACGTAATATAATGTGTATCCAATGGAGGGGGGAAGTACACTAATATTAAAACAGGATAATTGACACTCCAACTCCACTATTTAATGTTAATTTTCTACCCCTTGTCCAATTTTTAATGCCTGAGGGCTCTTCTTATAGTTGCTTTTGAAGAGACTGAATTGTCTAGTATTTCTTCTTAATGGTATGGAAGAACGGTAAAATTCTGTAAAAGGCAGACTTAAATCAATTAAGCCACAAACCTGATCAAATGCCTCCTGAGGGACTAGGCTGATAATTACAGATTAGAGGATCATAACATTGTCAAGTGGCCTTTTTTCCTTAAGGCAAAAACTCTTTTCATTACACAAAGAATGTCCTCACATGGTACATAGCCAATATGTGCTGTTAAATGAATGAATGAACGCCTCTGGTCAAAAAATTCCCCAGTTCACTGAGGGGGAACCTAAGGCCTGGAGGTCAAACAACAAGTGTGAGCTCCAAGACTGGAATGCGTGAACTTCCAGTTTCTAAAATTTCTGCTTCCTTCCCTCAGGCAGGAAACCAATGGGCACAGTAGAATAAGAAAATCATCAGGACTTTTCACTTTCTCTTGAAAGTTCTTTTAGTTGAAGGAACTCTGAGAATTTCCCTTGGTCCACAGATAACAAAGATACAAATATCTAGTCCATAAAAATAATATTTACCTTCTTTTGAAGTCTGAAAGAAACCAGCCTTTCCATTTTTTGACGGCTCACTTTTGGTTTGTTGAGATAAGTGATGTTCTGGCAACTTGGAGCTATTAAATGGGTTCTTCCTTTGCTGGGGAAAAATATTGTTTATTAAACTCATTTTAAACGTCATAGCAGCAACTCAGTGTTAACAAATGCTTATTAGTTCCAAAACTTGATAGTTTCATCCAGTAAA
Organism: Lynx canadensis; assembly: GCF_007474595.2. Taxonomy (NCBI): domain Eukaryota; kingdom Metazoa; phylum Chordata; class Mammalia; order Carnivora; family Felidae; genus Lynx; species Lynx canadensis. Next base: position 47,053,988 of record NC_044312.2, on the reverse strand, counting down.
CTCTGTCTGGCATGTTTGAAAAATTACTGTCCTGGTTAATGTGGCTGACACAGAATTACCAAATATGCCAGACCAGAATTAAACTGTATAAAATATACTCAATCCCAGAGTCCTACAAAGTTAGACCAGAACCAGGCATTCAAATCTAAACTTCACATTTTACAAAGGTGAGAAAACTTGGGCCTAGTCTAGGTTAGGGTAAAGCTGAGACTGATCAGGGCAGATTCCCCCAATGCTCTTTCTACATAAAAGACTCTCACTGTGCTAGATTAAAGCTGAACTAAATACAATTGTAACTGACCTTTCCTATAAAGATTTAAAAGACACTTATCAAGGTATTTGGAGTGCTTCATAATCACTATTATGATCATCAATTCCAATGACAGAAAGGGGAACAGTAAATGGAATTTTTTTATTAATATAAGACTGAGTATGCTTATTGTCTTGACCTTCATAAATTGGCAATACCCTCCCATAAGCAGAACTCTAACAGAGATTCAGGAAGCTATGAATAGGAACATGGACTGATATGGAACTAACAAGCTATGCTTAAAAGCAGCAATCCCCAACAGGGGATTTTTTTTATTCTCTAGGGCAAGAAATCGGGGTCTTCAGCAATGTAGAAACATGGTATTCACCAACTTTTTCACCACAAGAGTGACTTCTTACATAAAATAGTAAAAATTATCTATATTTGGTACAAAAAAGGACTACAAAATCCTCTTTATATCATGGTACTTTGATACAATGAGAAAAATGGCATTCCTGCCAAAAATGAGACTTTTGGAGTCTGAGCTCAATCTACCTTAGCCGGAGACACAGCTGTCTTCCTTGTGTTTTCCTGGGACATATCAATCACGGTGGAAGCTGGATTTACCACGCTAGAACTGCAAAAGAAATAATAATTCAGAGAATAAACCCTCACCCTTTGAGGAAGCATAAATCATGCCTCTGAAGCTCAAAGCTATTAAGGCAGGACAGGAGAGGAAGTTTGTAAAACCAAACTGCCGGGAAGGGAGAGAGAGTTGGGGCCTAGAGATCATTAAGCAGCAAAGTGAAGGCGGAGGCAGAGCAGACATGAAAGACAGGCATGAGACAAGCAAAACCATCAGAAGCCTTGAGATTTTTATCATGGTACCAGGCACACAGGAGGTTCACGATGTAAATTTGTAGAGATGAACCCATCTCAAAGTCAGAAGCTAAGGTCAGGTGCAGATGACAGGGAGCAACTTATCTCAAGGCGAGGGGATGTCATTGCTGAAAATAAAGCCCCAAAGAGTTTCAGGGCTTGGTTTCACAGAATGGCAGCGGTCACTCTAACTCAGGCAGGAAATAACTGAAGGAAAAACTCCGGTGAGACCAGTGACTTGACAGCCGATCTAAGAGATGCTGTGCAGGGAGGCAACTTGGTGAGGGCTCTCAACCTAACTCTCCTAACTCAGGCTGGGCAGTGAGTTCTTATTCAAATACAAAAGGGGTAAGGGCAAGCACAGCAGCCAAAAGATGGTGGCAGGTAGAAGCCTGGGGCTGGCTCAGAAGAGTGAAGAAGATTCTCTACCCAAGGGACAGGACAGCCCCAGGGTGAGAGCACGGCGAGAGTAAATGGAGAAAAGGGAGTTTAGCAGGGTTCCCTCCTGAACAACCACTCCCATGGCTATTAAGGAAGAAAGGAAAAAGAGAGTCAGAGTGGCCCCGGACAGACGGGAAGAAAACCATCTGTTCAGACTTCCTGCTCCAGTGGCCTTGCCTCAGGCATAAAAGGTGAAGTCACTACTGGCTGAAACCACTGTGCCCAGGTGGACTCCACCTGTCCTCTTAGTGACATCACAGACTCAAGAACTTGGAAAATACCTAGGAAGGCACCGGCTTTTCACCATGTAGCAAAGGAACTGGATGTTGGGGAAAGAGAGCAATTTTCCCCAAAGCCACAGAGCCCTGCCCAAGAATATGGTTCCTCAAAACATGGGCTACTTGTTCCCACAGCTTCATTTCCTTTCTTTCCCTCTGCACTTCAATTGTTATTTTTTGCACAGACTTAGTCCCAGGAAAAGGATGAACTTTTGAGGAAGCCATTCTTCCTTTTGTTACTCTCTTCATTGTTCCAGAGAGGAATTGCGGCAGTTGAGGCAGATGTATATAAAATACATCTTGATTACATGGATGTGACAAAGAGGGGAAAAGGATGGGGAAGGGAAGGGCAAGGAACAAGAATGGGAATTTATAATGGAGCTAGAATTAAGGCTCATAGAAAAACACATTGCAGGAGGCTATTCTTACAACAGTGGGCACAAATTTCAATCAAGGTATCTATCAGCCAATGTGAAAACAAGTACCTGGTCACTGAGAGAACTCACGGTGTCCATACAATAAAAATAGCCAATAGCTCAGGACTAGAAAGCACTATCTCTTGACTGTCTTTTTAAGACGCCCATGAATGACACAAGGAACCTTACAGCAGAGGCTAGGCTCAGTTTCTTAGAATGTTTTGTATCATCTCCTTATAAATAAAGCAGTCGTATAATCAGAGGACCTCAACCAAATGCTACTGGCTCCACGGATCACCCATTTTGTCCTGCCATCTTCTTCCCTCCTCTCCCACTCACCAAGACTGAAGGATAAGCAGTCTCAACTCTCTCCCCTCTCTGCTCCCCGGAAACCCAGTTCCTGTGCTTCATAGGCCCCAGTTCTGAGTGCCCATATTTCACATCATAAAACCAGACATGAAACTAGTCTCTCTCTTTCTAAACTCTATCAACCAATGTATGTCAGGTCCACTATGAAGTACCTCTTTGACCGTCTTTATAAACCCCCTGCAATGCCTTGTACAGCACCTGATACACAACTTGTGAAAAACTGAAAAATGAAGATCACTGAGCCAGTGCCAGGCAGCAGATAGGTATCCATGATTTTTTTCTTAAAAAACCCATGTTATTTGCCAAACAACAACAAGGCACATTATTTAAGTTTAAAATAAATGCCTTTGTTTCTGTTAGTTCAGAAAACAAAAGAGGAAGAAATGACACATTCAGAGCACATGGTCAGACACTAAAGTACAGAGATACAGTATCACTGGGCCACTATGTGTGTTGGGAGAGGGAAAATGACAAGGGGGTGGGACACGTGGTTAGGGACTGGGTTAGTCTGCTTAGAAAAAATGAAAACAACAGTCTTGTGCCTCAAAGTCTGTAAAAATACAGCTACTTCTCAGATTAAGCTCTGGCTTTACTTCTCTCAAGGAATACAGCAATGATTTGCATTCCTGCCTTTTATTTGGCAATCATCTTATCCTCAGCTGATTTTTGCAACAACCCTTTGAGGTATGTATGCTTCTCCTCATTTAACTCATGAGAAAAACTAAGCCTTGGGAGGTTAAATAAACTTGATGTCACAAAATTAATAAATGAAGACCTGGGGATTTGAGCCAGGTGTGTCTGACCCTGACCCAACAGACAATCACACGAATAATGGCGAGGCTACACTGCCTCTGATTTCTCACGTTAATAAAGTGGTGGTTTATAGCAAGAAGACTGAAGTCCAGGTGATCCTTCTTTCCCAGTGACTGTCACATCTGTCACTTCCTTTCTACCTTTACAGTCACATCCTTTATTTCTATCAACTTTATTAGCCTCACATCTGACCTCCTGATTCTAAAGTTCCACGAATCCATTCAGCATTCCGCCACTAAGCTGGGATGATCTCAAACACAATTTTGATCATGTCACTCTTTCGCTCGTTCTCCTTCCCTGACTCCCCAAGGCCTGTTGGAATGAAGTCTGTTTGAACTTGTCAGGAAGGAACTGGAGATGCTCCGCCATGTACCCAATATACTTTCCCACTCTTTCCTTCTATTGCCCCTTCATGCCAAAGAGTTCGATCTACTCATTATCCCCAAAACTCACTTGACTGTTGTCTCCACTTGGTCTATCCCCCCCCGCCCTGCCCTCATGTGTTTGCTCCGCTCTCTGCCCAAATCCTTGCTGTCATCTCCAAGCCCAGTCCAAATCTCACCGCCTTGTGATACTGCTCCTGTATCAGCCCAGCTGGAAGTGGGTCTCCTTGTCTCAAATCCTTATATCACATTTCAGTGGTACTTTGGATTCGAAATTTGCTCTCTGCCTGGCACTATTTGTTATCACATGATCAGATATTCACACACACGGATGCATTATTTTTCCTAAGAGAATATAGACTCTTTATAGCCAGATACTGTGTCTTTGTTTCTTGGAATCCCTCCCCAAGGCAGTAGACTGTGTCCTGCATATAAAAGATACTCAATACATTCCACAGGACTAGATTTTTAAACTGTAGCAAGCCAAATTCCACACCTTGTGCTTGTAATTCTTCCCTCAGGCACCCTTCTAAAACTACCTGCAATGCCAGAAGGAACACTTAGACAAAATGTGTTTACTTTGTTAAAAGAATTGTTAAAGTATTAGATTATGATATTGACATTAGGGTTAAAAGTATCTGCATTTTAATACAAGTCTTGGAAGACTTAACTACAAAGACTAATAAGGTATCATACTGTTGCAGGGATGCTGGGGAAAGAGGTGCAGCTTTAAATCATACCACGTGGCCAGCTGGACACTCAACCTGTTTCTGTATCTAGCCATAAAGTGCTCCCAAGCACATAAAGTGACTTTTAAGAGTTTCTGAACCTTAACTGGCCTTTCCCTCTAAAAAAGTTAAAAATAACAGCAGACATCTTACACTAGCTCTTTGCAGCTTAAATATTAACAGTGTCGAATCAGAAGCAAATTCTGCGAGTGATTTTTTTCACATGTTGTTGCTGTTGTTCACCTCTCTCCCCCTTTGGGTGGCAAGTTTCTTGGAAGCTAATGCTGGGTCACGTCCCAAGTGCCCAACACTGTGCCAACACATGTTACACTCAGTGAAGCTCAAACACATGGGTAAACAAATGAAGAAATGGCTCAGGGATAAAGTGAGGGAAGTAAATTAGAAAGTATGCTACACCAAGCCTTTCAAGTCAGCATTTTTTTTTTAAGTAAAACATTACTTGTCTGATGCCACCATACTTCATGCTACAGAATTCTCTAACATGAATATTCACAGCCAAGTGTAAGACACTCTGATGTCACAGTGAAACTATTTCTACCACAGGTGATTTGGGCAAATCCAAGATCCTACACAATTAAGAAAGATTGTTTTAAAGTGCTCAGTATAAGTGATTCTGGGGGGCAGGCCTCTAAGAAATGAAATGGTCACATCACTGCATATGCAATATATCCAAGGACAAAAGATCAAATGCATTGTCCTTAGAATGGCATCTCTACCTTGCTTTTGGGAGAAAGCTAGGTGCTTCACATTGAGCTTATTATTGGGGTAGGGGTTGAGGTAAGTGGCTAATTCTTCTGGGAGATTGAAACAGGGAGAGGAAGAAGGAGAAAGAGAGGGAGAGACTAAGAGATTGAGACACAAACAAAAGCCTTCCAGGGAAAAGAACATTAGTAGAAACAATAACATTATTTCAGAATTAAAGACATGGTTTTAATTTCTTGGTCCCCATTCAACAGAGGATAAGACAGAGATCGGTGGCAAAAGTATCACTGAAGCATAGGAAGTGAAGCTTAAAGATTAGCATTTTTGTTCATTATGATGACTCACAAGTAATCAGTGCTTTAACTCTACCAAAACCAAAGTGAGGTGAGGACGTACAGCTTCTCTTGTAAGAAAACTCATTGTTTTCTCACCACTTCCTAGGGAAGTGCAGAAGCCATGGAAAGAAATACCACAGGGAAAGCTTCACCTTGTTCTCCCTGAACTCATTTTGGAGATATTCTCTAGGGATTTTTTTGATTAACAGACATTACAAACCTCTGCAGCAGCCAAGCTCCCTCCTACCTCCATGCCTTCTGGTACTCTACTTTGAATGCCCCCTCTTATAGTTGTCCAAATGTGAGAATACCCCTCACATTCTCGTCCATCTTTTATAATCACCAGAGCTCATGGTGATAATGCTGAGCTGAGAGATTCTCAGTAACGCAAAGCAATGAAGTCTGTAGGCTATCGATCATGTTCTTCATTTGTAGCTTAACTTTTCCCTTTCTCCTCTTTTCTACTCTATTCCTGAGTTCCAAACTACTTCATTCAATCATTCATTCATTCACTCATTTGTTCATTCGTTAACCCCTCATTCACCATTATTCTTTACCTCATAATTCATTACCTTATCAACTGTTTTCATTCAAGTGGTCAGTCTCTCACTCTCCGTCTATTCTCCATTCATTCATTCCTTCCTTCATTCATTCCACAAGACACTCTTTGGGCACTGTTGTATGTGTTAGGAATAGGGCAGTGAACCAAACAAAATATAGCAATAAACCAAAAGGCCTTTTCCTCATGCATTTGGAGGGCGGGGAAGGACAATACATACACACAAAAATAAATATGTAACCCAATGTCAGGTAGTGGTAAGTGTGCAGAAAATAAGAGAAAAGTGCTGGCATTCATACATTTCCCCAGATACTTATCACTACATGTTAGGTGCTTGGTACATGGTGGTGAATAATATCCATGTCCTCAATGCTGAGAAAGAAATACAGTGACGCTCAGCCCCGGGAAAAATCTGGATTTTTAAAAGTTCCTTGGGCAGTTCTGACATACAACTCACAGTTGAGAATATCTCATCAAGTAACCCACGTATCTTTTATAGATTATTAGATATCCCTGTGTCATACAAACACCTGAAATTTCTTCTAATTTCATCTCTAAAACTGTCATACGTTTCCTCTTTTCTCTACTCCCTTGATTAGGTTCTTACCATCTCTCACCTAAACTTCTGTTACAGTGTTCTAATGGAATTGCCTAACCCCATCTTCCACAGTTATCAGAATGATCACTCTAAAAAGCAAACTTGATCAAAATGTCATTTGATGGCTCGTTGTGACTTAAAGGAAAAGTCCAGCCTTTTGGCCAACATGCAAGGCTCTTCACAATCTTGCTCTGGTCTCTTCCTGCAGCATAACTGCCCATCACTCACAGAGCACATCTACTAGACCATTTTCAGGTCTCCAACACGCCAGGCCCTCATGTCATTCTCTGTGCCTATATTGTCATTCTCCCCATGTCTACCTAACATAATCCTTCTCATCTTTCAAGAACTGACTTACATATAACTCTCTCTAGAAGCTTCCCTGACAATCCCTCACATTCACCCTGGACACGGGGCTACTCCTCTGTGCTCCCATAGCTTTTAATTACACTTATCATGTGACATCACAATTTATGGTTATACATGACAGCCCCTTTGGCAAACAATAAGTTCCCTAGGGACAGGGACCATATGTTGTTCATCTCTGAATTCCTAGCTACTATCTTGCACACAATAAATATGGAATAATTACTGACTGACTAAATAAATGACTGAATGAAGAATAAATTAGAAACCCTATAAAATGATTTATTCTACTGGGTGCTAGCAAGACACTGAATCAGTGTTTCCAATCAGCTACATACAGTGATATTTAAACATTTTATTTCTAATAAATATCCTGAAAGTAAACCGAGCCAATATATGGATTAACTGTTCCATCCTAACCATTCATACCCGTTTCTCTTTCCTATTTTTGTACACATTTCACTGTCTTTCTTCTGGCCTTTCTGAACTCTTCTGCCTGTGGTTTAGGCTGGCCCATAGTACCCCCTGCTGATTTTGCTCCAGCAAAAGCAGTAACTGACCTCTGACAGAGGACATCTATTACCAGGGCTTGTTTGTATATAGTCAGAGTATACTACCACCTCTTTGATATGATGCCAGGGCACTGAGATGCCCACTGCCACTAACACAGTCCTCTCTGCACCTAACACTTTGCTTCCCTTGGTTGAAGGCTCTGATCCCCATCAGTCTGCATTCTGTTTTTTTGTTTTTTTTTTGTTTTGTTTTTTATGAAATTTATTGACAAATTGGTTTCCATACAACACCCAGTGCTCATCCCAAAAGGTGCCCTCCTCAATACCCATCACCCACCCTCCCCTCCCTCCCACCCCCCATCAACCCTCAGTTTGTTCTCAGTTTTTAACAGTCTCTTATGCTTTGGCTCTCTCCCACTCTAACCTCTTTTTTTTTTTTTTTTCCTTCCCCTCCCCCATGGGTTCCTGTTAAGTTTCTCAGGATCCACATAAGAGTGAAACCATATGGTATCTGTCTTTCTCTGTATGGCTTATTTCACTTAGCATTACACTCTCCAGTTCCATCCACGTTGCTACAAAAGGCCATATTTCATTTTTTCTCATTGCCACGTAGTATTCCATTGTGTATATATACCACAATTTCTTTATCCATTCATCAGTTGATGGACATTTAGGCTCTTTCCATAATTTGGCTATTGTTGAGAGTGCTGCTATGAACATTGGGGTACAAGTGCTCCTATGCATCAGTACTCCTGTATCCCTTGGATAAATTCCTAGCAGTGCTATTGCTGGGTCATAGGGTAGGTCTATTTTTAATTTTCTGAGGAACCTCCACACTGCTTTCCAGAGCGGCTGCACCAATTTGCATTCCCACCAACAGTGCAAGAGGGTTCCCATTTCTCCACATCCTCTCCAGCATCTATAGTCTCCTGATTTGTTCATTTTGGCCACTCTGACTGGCGTGAGGTGATACCTGAGTGTGGTTTTGATTTGTATTTCCCTGATAAGGAGCGACGCTGAACATCTTTTCATGTGCCTGTTGGCCATCTGGATGTCTTCTTTAGAGAAGTGTCTATTCATGTTTTCTGCCCATTTCTTCACTGGGTTATTTGTTTTTCGGGTGTGGAGTTTGGTGAGCTCTTTATAGATTTTAGATACTAGCCCTTTGTCCGATATGTCATTTGCAAATATCTTTTCCCATTCCGTTGGTTGCCTTTTAGTTTTGTTGGTTGTTTCCTTTGCTGTGCAGAAGCTTTTTATCTTCATAAGGTCCCAGTAATTCACTTTTGCTTTTAATTCCCTTGCCTTTGGGGATGTGTCGAGGAAGAGATTGCTACGGCTGAGGTCAGAGAGGTCTTTTCCTGCTTTCTCCTCTAAGGTTCTGATGGTTTCCTGTCTCACATTTAGGTCCTTTATCCATTTTGAGTTTATTTTTGTAAATGGTGTGAGAAAGTGGTCTAGTTTCAACCTTCTGCATGTTGCTGTCCAGTTCTCCCAGCACCATTTGTTAAAGAGGCTGTCTTTTTTCCATTGGATGTTCTTTCCTGCTTTGTCAAAGATAAGTTGGCCATACGTTTGTGGGTCTAGTTCTGGGGTTTCTATTCTATTCCATTGGTCTGTGTGTCTGTTTTTGTGCCAATACCATGCTGTCTTGATGATGACAGCTTTGTAGTAGAGGCTAAAGTCTGGGATTGTGATGCCTCCTGCTTTGGTCTTCTTCTTCAAAATTCCTTTGGCTATTCGGGGCCTTTTGTGGTTCCATATGAATTTTAGGATTGCTTGTTCTAATTTCGAGAAGAATGCTGGTGCAATTTTGATTGGGATTGCATTGAATGTGTAGATAGCTTTGGGTAGTATTGACATTTTGACAATATTTATTTTTCCAATCCATGAGCAGGGAATGTCTTTCCATTTCTTTAAATCTTCTTCAATTACCTTCATAAGCTTTCTATAGTTTTCAGCATACAGATCCTTTACATCTTTGGTTAGATTTATTCCTAGGTATTTTATGCTTCTTGGTGCAATTGTGAATGGGATCAGTTTCTTTATTTGTCTTTCTGTTGCTTCGTTGTTAGTGTATAAGAATGCAACTGATTTCTGGACATTGATTTTGTATCCTGCAACTTTGCTGAATTCATGTATCAGTTCTAGCAGACTTTTGGTGGAGTCTATCGGATTTTCCATGTATAATATCATAGTCTGCATTCTGAAGGTAATTCTTTAATCTTTAGAAACCATTAGGAACTGGAAGTCTTCCCAGCAGAAAGTCTATACAGGGTGGGAGACAGACACATGACAGACCTCTGAATCCTTTCATTGAAATGCCCTCATCTGCACTGCACACCACATGATAAGAGCTACTTGGGCTGTGTGTTGGGATGCCACAAACACGCTCAGGCTCTTATTTCAATAAGGTGACCATTCAGAAAAGGCAAGAAGCTGAAAATTTCCATCCGTGCAGGGTTATTAAAAAGTCAATATTCCTTAGAGTGGAATGCATGCTAGATTCCTTCAAAGGAGAAAGGAGAGGCTATCGGGCAACTGAGGGATGTGGGATGGGGAAGGACGTGAGAAGAGGAACCAGAAGGGGAAAAGAAATGAGAAGCTTGGAATGCACTTGAGAAACTAGCGTTTTCTTTAGTGTATTGGGCTGGTCCTGTGAGAGGCCACAGTGTTAATATAAGCTATCACAGAGACCAATCTTCAGACAGGCAGTCTTAAAGGAAGAGATTAGAGAGAGAAACTACAAGGCCAGTCCACTTGCAGCCTCCTTCAGACCAAACCAGCACCAAAATGGGGACATCTAAGACTATCAGTGTTGCCCAGAGCACCCAACCTTGTTTCACAGAACATGTCATCCCAAGTAACAAAGGAAGGTCTTCTCACCCCAAAACAGGTCTACCTCTATAGTCAAGACATCTTATACCTCATTTATGGGCAGGGTCCTGACCCCCATGGGAAGAGCTTCTCACATCTTTATTTGTATACTCCCCACCTTGGTTCAGCCATGTCTTGTGGATTATTTGGGGATAGGGAGGACATGATGTGCTATCAAGGTGTGGTTCATGAACCAGTGCCAATCTGAGAACTGCGTGTCACTGGTTCGCAATGAGGGGAGTACAGAAATTGCGTGTATACATTTAGACTCATTTATAGCAATTTGCTAAGACAACCCAGAACTGTATTGGAGCTTTATACTTTGTATGATTTTGCTGTTTTCTGTATTTCATTTTTGTTATATTTTTATATAAGATTCCAATCTGTGATGACTAAGAAATACAGGTTATTTTTTGAAAAAACAAAACACTGGTCTTTGACCACAGTTTGTGCCAATACTGCACAGTTAAAATTCAGCAACCAGCACTGGAACTGTGAGCATTTGGAGTTTTCCCTTTACCACTTTAAAGAAAACCTCACTCTCTACTCCTTCGTTCATCAAACCTCTCTCTACTTCCTTGTGTCACAGGTGCAAACAAAGATGAGTTCCGGAAGAATGCAGGTACCAGATGGTGCGTGAGTTCATGCCAGGCACCCACAGTGTTTCAATTCTTCCCAGGCAGGACCCCACAGAACTGTGCCCATACAAACAAGGAATCTTGCCACAGAACCTATTAGAAAAACTGCTTCAGAAATTGCAATATCTAGTCACTGTTGCCTCACAACACTCCCGGACACCTGACTCCTGGCTAAGAAAATATTGACAGGTACTGAGTCATGCTATTGAAGTTCAATTCCTCTAAAAGTACAGGCCCCAAAATACACTTAACACACCCAGTTCGCAAAGGTTAAAGTATAGGTGAGAAACACCACAGGAACCCGATACTGAGTAAAGTACTAGCTTCTGACATGGGAAGGAAGAAGTAAACAACAGCTCCTTCCACAGTTCTGGATGATTACCACCCATGTCATGTCATGAGCAAAGCAGCATACATTTTTATTCTGACATTTTTATTCTTGCCTTCTGAACCATACCTCATCTATGTTATAATAACATAATTATAAAGCCACTGGAAATTGCCAATTCTCTTTCTTCCTGTGAAATGCTAAGTGGTTCCCACATCTCATTTCATTTAATCTCATAATATCCTGGTGAGGCAGCTCTGCTCTGATTTACAGATGAAACCAGAAAGACTCGTCTGAGGCCACACAAGGAATGCAGAAAATAATGAAGATATGACTTGGGGAAGCTATATTAATAGCCTCAAATTGAGGAACAGGGAGAAACACCCACCAGCCTGCATGGGGGTCATGAAGAAAAGCCAGGTAATGAGGGCAGTGGCGCCTCTGTCCCCCAGGCCCTTTGAGATGAAATGCGTTCTTGGGAGAAGGACAGGAAGTCTGACCCAGATAAAACTGTGCAGTAAGCTAAGTTGGTCTTCTGACACCCCCAAATCTCCTTTCCCCTTCTGTGGTACTTGAACCCTCCTCCCCTAGTTAGTGTTCTGGTGTCCCCATCACCCATCAGATTGGCTCTTAGGAGCTGCTCTCAGCTCCTTAATGATGATTCTAAATAACTGTGTTCTCACTCCTGGAGTTTCTAATACTTAAGTTCTCATCTTTCCCTATGGAAGGAAATCCTTTATCTCATTAGGGGGATTGCTGGAAAATGGGAAGTCACCAAGGGGAAGTGGTAGGGATCGATTCTCACTCAATGTATGTGAGAGTCCATACTTCCATTCACTAAATGCCCACTATGTGCTATTGACCATTTTAAGAATTCTACATTTACTAGCTAATTAAATTCTCAGTAATCCTGCTGGAAAATCATTATCATTCCATTTTTATAGTTGAGAAACCAAAGGCCCAAGAAGTTAAGTCACTTCTAACACAAGGTCACAAAATCAATTAGTGACTACTTATTGTTTAACTTCTAGCCAACATGGTTTCTACATACAGAACATTACAAATCATCCCAGAGGGGAAACAGTCCAGCCTACAACCCATGGAAGTGAGTCCTCTCCAACCGGGAGATGGATACTGGGTACCTTAATAGAATCAGTATTCCATTATTCACGTCATGTAACTTTACTCATATTTGGCTCTGAAATGCCTATTGATGCCTACATTATAGACCTTCTCCCTCATGTGTCAACTACATTAGAAATATCCCTGTTCCCTAGGTGCCTCAGACTTGGAAACTGACTCAGTGATTATCCTACCAGCAAATTTGTTGACTTCAGCCCTGTTGTAGACTCTGAATTGAATTGTCTTCACTGAGGAGGTACAGATACAATGCAACTGCCTTCCCACCAAAGGGTAATAACTATACCTCCAAGGGATGAACACCAATGGGAAGATCTTAAATACCTAAAAGCAAATCATCAAAAGGTTTCTGGCAATGTACCTCCACAGTCAGGTACTTCTTAGGAAGGATGCACAAATGTACATTTTTGACTGGCCAGATGGTAACAGGTATGGAAAACACCAAAAAAAAAAAAAAATCAAGACTGAAATATTGAGGACAATCTGCATCCTAAAGAGGCATTTACTGAGCACCTCCTATATACCAGGTATTCTACCTACGTTATCACTAATTCTCATTATAGTCTTTCCTGGTATATATATATTATCTTTCCTATCTAGAGTTAAGAAGAGAGACTCAGAGAGGTTAAATGACTTGTCCATCATCAAATGGCTAATAAGTGGCATATTTAGGATTTGAATTCATGTCTGGTTTCCCAGAAACTTGAGTTTCTTCCATTGAACCAGGTTGTACAATTTGATCATAATTCACCTCTTCTCTGAAACGACTATATTTATTTTGAAGTACCTCTTCATTCTACTCTAAGGTGAAATCATTAACACAAATAAAAATCAGCTATTGTTGGTGCTAGAAGAAATCACCCACTTAACATTTTAATTTTATTTAACATTCAGGTTTGTTAGAAATTCTCGAAGTTGGAAGAGTACTGCTCAGGCTTTGTCCACATCAGGGCCCCAAATTCTCTCATACATACTCCCATCACAGTGCCTGTGAGAAGAGTCTGGTGTTTGCACTCATAGCACACCAAGCCATGAATCCCACATCCAGCGGCTCTCCCTGTAAGCTCTACCTTACCTTGGGCTTGCTGGTGCTACATCCTCTGGCTCTTCTAGAGCACCAGTTAGCTCTGGGGGAAGGATAGCATCTTTGTTGACGTTATTCACCCAGCTTTCCTTTGCCTCATTTGCTCTGTCCTTACTCTGCTCAGCTGAAAGAGGAAACAATAAAGACAGGAAGGTTATCCCTCACCTCCATGACCTACAACTCTTATAGTAGCTCTTATCACTGAAGCTCAAACTTGAACCTCAGGCCTTTCCAGAGTGCCAAGGCAATCACTAATGAGTCTGAGTATCCAGGGTCAGAATTACATCTGCAAGTCAAGTCAGTAGATTCTCATATTGTTAGCTTCCCTCAAGCAGAATCTCCTGAGAGCATGATTGTACATTTAAATGTGCAGGTAAATCCAGAGACCACTACAGCAAAATGCTGACCACCTCTAAGTGGATCTGACCTCAACTGGGGACAGGACTAAATATGTATGCCAGGGGAATTCTCTGGTCAGTGAGTCCTCATTGGAACAGAGACACCATCATTACCAAGCATTTACCAAACATCAACAGTGCCTGACTTGAGGTTGGGCTCTGGGACCCAAAGGGAAATAAACACTTATCATCTGGAATGTTCCTCTCCACTGCCTCTTCCTTCCCCCAGTCTCTACACATCCAAATTCTACATACTCCTCAATACCCAGCTCAGATGCCAAGGTCCCCCAAAAAACTCTGCATTCCCTATTCACGAAATAACTTCTTTTTGCCTCTGAACATCAGATCTCTTCACCAGCACCTCTCATAGCATCAACCAAGTACTAAATGCCAGACACAGTGCTGAGTTTTTTGCATGCATTTCCTTGTGAGGAAGGAGTTTTTTTCCAAGTTCACAGGTTTGGAAATTGAGGATCAAAAAGTTCAGGAGACTTGCCTAAGACCACAGAGCCAATAAATGCCAGGAATGCTTATACATCAACGTTAAGAAGATGAAGCAGGGGCGCCTGGGTGGCTCAGTCGGTTAAGCGTCCGACTTCAGCTCAGGTCACGATCTCGCGGTCCGTGAGTTCGAGCCCCGCGTCGGGCTCTGGGCTGATGGCTCAGAGCCTGGAGCCTGCTTCTGATTCTGTGTCTCCCTCTCTCTCTGCCCCTCCCCCGTTCATGCTCTGTCTCAATATAAGGGCTCCCAATTACCAAATAGTCACATTCCAGGGTGGTATTCCCTACAGAGTCTCTCTACACATAAGTCTAATTTCTTCAATTGCAAAACAGAATCCACAATAGTAACCTGTACCTATCAAGAGTTCTGAAGGCCGGGATGGTTTTGAAAATCAAGAGGGATGCGAGCAACACATGGCATATACTCAACAATAAGCCTTTATTTGCAAGGAGTATGACTCTGAGTCATAAAGAATGAAATCCCAGTGCGCCATTTGCCAATGATACAACCTTGGACAAGTAATTTCACTTCTCTGAACTTTACATGTCTCATATATAGAATGGGGATAATAATACCTACCTTACAATATTGCTGCTATAGTTACAAATATAGAGAGTAAATGCCTATAATGTATTAAATGATCAAAAGGTGAGAGCTGTTTTCCTTATTGTGTACAGGTTAGATCTACACAGGGGCTATTCTCAGGGGTAAAAGTTTATACTGTCTAGTCTAGAGTGAGAGAGAAGGCACACTATAAATGTTTAATAAACCCAACAGAATTCTGAAGCCCTCAAAATACTGTCTTTACAGTCTCTTAAGTAATACACTTGGTTGATTAAAGAGGTATCAGATGTTAAAGTTGTTGAAAGAGATGCTAGTCTCTTTCTGTCACCCTACTCAAAGGAAAAGGTTCTGAATCTTCTGAGTTAACAGCCAAAAGGAATGCAGGGGTAAATGCCTTATAACCCCAACTGTTGGGGCGCCTGGGTGGCTCAATCAGTTAAGATTCTGACTCTTGATTTCAGCTCAGGTCATGATCTCAAAGTTTGTGAGTTCAAGCCCCATGTGAGGCTCTGTGCTGACAGTGCAGAGCCTGCTTGGGATTCTCTCTTTCTCTCTCTCTCTCTCTCTCTCTCTGTCTCTCTCTCTCTCTCTCTCTCTCTCCCTCCCTCCTTCCCTCCCTCTGCCCCTCCCATGCATGTGCATTCTCTCTCTCTCTCTCTCTCAAAATAAATAAAATAAACTTAAAAAAAAATAAACCCCAACTGTCTATACTACTACAACTCAATACAGTCTCTAAAGGACGTCCCATGTTTTTCTACATTACCCTGGGTCACTTAGCCCTGCCTTCATCCATCTGAATTCAGGGCAAGAGGATTTTGAGCTGGGGGACTACACATTATGCAAAGCAAACCTCTAAATGACATCCCTCAGCAGCTTCCAGTAAAGATTCTAACATCCTTCCCTTCTCTTGACAATGCCTTCCCCACAAATGCTGGCTCAAAATGTACTACCCAAATCAACTCACCTGCTACCTGGAGCTTCTTCTTTCTCATGGATGCTCTGATGATATCTGCACCATGAATTCTGTCTCTGTGCCTTTTTGCCTTGGCTTCATAAAACCACTGGCCACTCATATTCTTCAACTGTTGGTCATCCTTAATTTTTTCAGGCAAATGTCTACAAAAGGAAAAGAGCTTTACTTTGCTGAGAGCCCATGGTAAATAAATGAGTTTACTGTGACAGTGCATAAAGAAATTTGTAAACAGAAACACAAATAAAGCTCTCAATAATTTAGAAGACCCCACAAACCTCTTAGATGACTAAGAAATATATATTCCTCTTTGAATGAAAAGTCAAGAAAGACAAGGCTTACACTTTTTAAAAATCAAAGACTTTATCCCTGACCTCCACATGATGTCTGGAATTTCTCAAGAACGGATTCACTTTTGGGCTGTGGTCTTCTGTGTCTACTGTTCAAATGCAAACTCCCCAGGGAAAGATGATATATTAAGCATCTCTAAGCTTTGGTCCCTTTAGCTGTAAAAAGAGGTTAATCATACTAATCTACTTCATGGGATTGCTTTGAGGATTAAATTAGCTAATGCATATAAACTGCCCTTTGCAAATGCCTGGCACTTAATACCCAATGAATAAGTGGTGGTGTAGTTATCAGCTCATCAATCCTTTCCATTTCAGTGAAATGAGTTTTATCAGAGACATTCTGTGGGGGAAGTGCATGATGTCTCTGGGTCTTAATGCTAGGGAAATGAATGCTGAAAAAGCAGGCAGGAGGCAGGCAAGATCAAATTTATGGTAGGAGGGGGACAGGGAGTAGAGGCAGAGGCACAGCCAATTGTGCAGCTACTGCTTTCAAGGGTTCCATGATCACTCATGCTCACTGAAAAGCTAAAGCCTATAGAACAAAACAAATGCAGCCCTAAAATCTTCCTAATTTACTCACTTAAAAAAACACTGTTCTACTTAACAAGTCTTTTTTTGTTCATCGTGATAAATGTATTCTTTAATTCTCATCCCCTATTTCTCCCACCACCACCCCCCCACATCCCCTCTGGTGACCATCAGTTTGTTCTCTATAGTTAAGCATCTATTTCTAGGTCTCTTTTTTCTTTGCTCATTTGTTTGTAAATTCCACACGAGTGAGATCACATGGTAGTTGTCTTCCCATGACTGACTTATTTCCTTTAGTATTACACTCTCTTGCTCTATCCCTGTTGTTGCAAACAAGATTTTTCTTTTTTTAGTGGCTGAATATATTCCATTGTAATACACACCACTTCTTCTTTATCCTCTGCCTATCAGTGGACACCTGGGTTGCTTCATAGTTTGGCTGTTGTAAATAGGTTGTAATAAACATAGGGGTGCATATATCCCTTTGATTCAGTGTTTTTGTATTTTTTAGGTACTTAGTAATGTGATTACTGGGTGGTAGGGTAGTTCCAGTTTTAATCTTTTGAGGAACCTCCATACTGTTTTCCACAGTGGCTGCACCAGTTTGCATTTCTACCATCAGTGCAAGAGGGTTCCCTTTTCTCCACGTTTTCACCAATACTTGATGTGTCTTGTGTTTTAATTTTCACCATTCTGACAGGTGTGAGGTGATGACTCATTGTAGTTTTAATTTGCATTTGCCTAATGATGAGTGATGCTGAGCTTGTTTTCATGTGTCTCCTGGCCATTTGGATGTCATCTTTGGAGAAGTGTCTGTTCATGTATTCTGCCCACTTTTTAGTTGAATTATCTGTTTCTGGTACTGAGTTGTATCAGTTCTTTATATATTTTGGATACCAACCCTTTATGTCATTACCAAATATTTTCTCTCATTCCACAGGTTGCTTTTTAGTTTGTCTCCTTCACTGTGCAGAGCTTTTTATTTTAATGTAGTCCCAAAGTTTATTTTTGCTTTTAATTTTCTTGCCTTAGGAGACATATCTAGAAAAATGTTGCTAGGGCTAATGTCAGAGAGATTACTGCCTATGCTCTATTCTAGGATTTTTTATTATTTCAGGTCTCACATTTAGGCCTTTTAATCCATTTTGAGTTTATTTGCATGTATGGTATAAGAACGAGGTCTGGTTTTGTTACTTTGCACATGGTTGTCCAGTTTCCCAATACCATTTGCTGAAGAGTCTTTTTCCCATTGGATATTCGTTCTTCTTATGTTGAAGATTAACTAACCATATAATTGTGGGTTTATTTTTGGATTTCTTTAATATTCCAGTGATCTATGTGTCTATTTTTATGTCAGTACCATACTGTTTTAATGACTCCTGCTTTGTAATATAACTTGAAATCTGGAATTGTGATACCTCCAGTTTTTTCTTTTTCAAGACTGTTTTGGCTATTTGAGGTCTTTGGTGGTTCCATGCAAATTTTAGGTTTGTTTTAGCTCTGTGAAAAAAATGCAGTTGGTATTCTGATAGGTATTGCATTAAATACGTAGATTGTTTGGGGTAGTATAGGCATTTTAACAATCTTTATTCTTCCAACCTATGAGCATGGAACATCTTTCCATTTCTTTGCATTGTCTTGAATTTCTTTCATCAGTGTTTCACACTTTACAGAGTACAGATCTTCCACCTGTTTGGTTAAGTTTATTCCTAGATATTTTATTGGTTTTGGTACAGTTGTAAATGGGATTCTCTTCTTTTTTTTTTTTTTCAATATATGAAGTTGGGATTCTCTACTTAATTTCACTTTCTACCGCTTCATTGTTAGTGTATAAGAATTTGAGGGATTTCTGTACATTGATTTTGCATCCTGCAACTTTACTGAATTCATTTATCAGTTCTAGCATTTTTGGGGGGGGATATTTAGGGTTTTCTAAATACAGTAACATGTCATTTGCAAATGGTGAGAGTTTTACTTCTTCCTTGCCAATTTGGATGCCTTTTATTTCTTCATGTTGTCTAATTGTTGTAGTTAGGATTTCCAGTACTATGTTAAATAACAGTGCTGAGAGTGGACAGGCTTGTCTTGTTCCTGACCTTAAGGCAAAAGTTCTCAGTTTTTCACCATTCAGTATATTGGCTATGGGTTTTTCACATTTGGCCTTTATTATGTTGCAGTATGTTCCCTCTAAACATACATAACAGAAAGTTTTTATCATGAATTGGTGTTCTACTTTGCCAAATGCTTTTTCTGCATCTATTGAAATCATTATATGGTTTTTATCCTTTCTCTGATTGATGTAATGTATCATGTTGATTGTTTTGTGAATATTGAACCACTCCTGCATCCCAGAAATAAATCCCACTTGATTGTGGTGTAAGATTTTTTTTAATATAATTTATCATCAAGTTGGTTAACATACAGTGCATACAGTGTGCTCTTGGTTTGGGGGGTATATTCCCATGATTCATTGCTTACATACAACAGCCAGTACTCATCCCAACAAGTGCCCTCCTCAATGCCCATCACCCATTTTCCTCTCTCCCCCATGCCCACCATCAACCCTCAGTTTGTGCTCTGTATTTAAGAGTCTCTTATGGTTTGCCTCCCTCCCTTTCTGTTTATAACTATTTTTCCCCCTTCCCTTCCCCCATGGTCTTCTATTAAGTTTTTCAAGTTCCACATATGAGTGGAACTGTCTGTCTTTCCCTGCCTGCCTTATTTCACTTAGCATAATACCCTCCACTTCCATCCACATTGCTGCAGATGGCAGGATTTCATTCTTTTTCATTGCCAACTAGTATTCCATTGTATATATAAACCACATCTTCTTTATCTGTTCATCAGTTGATGGACATTTAGGCTCTTTACATAATTTGGCTATTGTTGAAATCACTGCTATAAACATTGGGATACATGTGCCCCTATGAATCAACACTCCTGTATCCTTTGGAGAAGTTCCTAGTAGTGCTATTGCTGGGTCATAGGGTAGTTCTTTTTTTAATTTTTGTATTGTTGGATTCAGTTTGCTAATATTTTTTTGAGATTTTTACATGTATATTCATGAGAGATATTGGCCTGTAGTTCTCTTTTTTTGTGGTGTTCCTATCTGGTAAGGGTGATACCGGCTTCATTGAATGAATTCGGAAGTTTCCCTTTCTCTTCTATTTTTTGGAATTGTTTGAGAAGAATAGATATTAACTCTTCTTTAAGTGTTCGGGAGAATTTTCCTGTGAAGCTGTCTGGTCCTGGACTTTTGTTTTAGGGGATTTTTTGATTATGGATTCAATTTCATTGCTGGTAATTGGTCTGTTCAAATTTTCTATTTCTTCCTGCTTTAGTTTTGGTAGGTTATTCGTTTCTAGGAATTTATCCATATTTTCTAAGTTGTCCAATTTGTTGGCATATAGGTTTTCATAATATTTTGTTACAATTGTTTGTATTTCTGTGGTGTTGATTTTATTTGGGTCCTCTTTTAGAGGTTTATTAATTAGAGGTTTACCAATTTTGTTAATCTTTTCAAAGAACTAGCTCATAGTTTCACCTGTTCTATTGTTTTTTTAGTTTCTATGCCATTTATTTCTGTTCTAATATTTGTTACTTCCTTCCTTTCATTGGATTTGGATTTTATTTGTTCTTCTTTTTCTAGTCCCTTTAGGTGTAAGGTTAGGTTGTTTGAGGTATTTCTTGCTTCTTGAGGTAGTCCTATATTGCTGTAAACTTCCCTCTTAGAACTACTTTTGCTGAATCTCAAAAATTTTGGACCATTATGTTTTCATTTTCATTTGTTTCTATACAATTTTTTATTTCTTCTTTGATTTCTTGGTTGACTCATTTATTGTTTAGTAGCATGCTATTTAACCTCCAAGTATCTGTGCTCTTTGCAGATTTTTCTTGTGGTTGATTTCTAGTTTCATAGTGTTGGGGTCAGAAAAGATCCCAGAGTCAAGCCCCTCTTTTTAAAGTTACAGGCCTTAAGTCCCACTGCTTGTAAGAAATCACATATTCAGGTCCTCTCAATTTCAAAGGCAAATATTATGGTAATTCATCCTCCATTTTATGGGTTCCCTGTGGGAAAGTCTGTTTTCTGCCCTTCTTTGTGCCACCAGCTTCCTCTGCACCATAGATGGCCCTAATCCACTTCACTCCCAAACTGGGCCTTCACTCTTCCTACCTTATTCATTGTGGCCTCTTCTCCACCATTTAATTGTGAAGTTTGTTCTGTCCATCTTTGGGTTGTTTTGTGGGTTATTTATACCGATGTGAGTGTAATCTGGTTGTATCTGTGAGATGAGGTGGGCTTAGGGTCATCCTACTCTGCCATCTTTCTAGCTGACCCTCTACCTGACAAGTCTTTTAATCTCTACATCTCTCCACCCATCTCAGTAAAATGAGAATCACAAACTCCAGAGTAGAGCAACAGAATAAAGAAGTATTAAAGCCTTAAGCAGACTTTGAACTTTTGGGAGGTAATGTGCTACATAAATCCAATAGGGTTTATGATTGTCATTCAAGCTAATATGCACCCTTCCTAAGTAGCAAATCAAAAGGTCTTAGCCAGAGAACATTGTATGATGGCCACACCAAGGGGGTGGCAGCAGGGCTGTGTGTGAGGGTTGCACACTGGCATGCCCAGGAGTGGAGAAAACAGGAGGGATTCTAGCAAGTGCATGTCCTCTCTCCAAGGGTGCCTGGAGTGTCTTCCTCCCAAGAGTTCAACTCTCTGCTGGAAGTTTCTCTCCTCTCCCAGTTACCTAGGAAGAAGTGACCCCATCCCAAACATGTCCAGTTATGATAAAACATCACCAAACCCTGACAGAAACAGTCATCACTTTATGGTTTTGAATCACCAGGGAGGTCATGGTTCTTATCAAACATTTCTAATGGTTTCCAATTGTCTGATGATTTTGGCAAAGCAAACAATCCTCCATGGGCTACTGATGGAGCTTTTTTGGCTTCTCCTCCCAAAGGACCAAGTTTGAGTTCAATTCCAGAAGAGAGAAGTCCTTCTAGCATTCCCTGATTACAAAGTGAGCCCCTAGGAGCAGGTCTTGTACTCTATATATCCTTATTTGGTATCTCTGGAAAACGGTGGGTATTTATTCAGTGCTTGTGGGGTGAAGGAATATCAAATGAGGCCCCTGACCACCTGGCTTCAGACTACCTTTTCAGATTCATTTTCCAGCATTTACCTCCAGACTCTACTCGTCAGTACTCTAGATTTCTTATTATTCCCCAAACTGCTCTTTCTGATCTCCATAAACATTACAAGCAGAAAGTCCTGGCAGAAAGATTACAAGGTTTAGACTCTCCCAAACAGGTCCAAATCCTTGTTCTAACCCTTCCTATATGCTACCTGGGCAGGTTACTGAACCCCTTGACACTACAGTCTCTTTGTAAAGAGAAGGAAAATAAGATCTACTCTGTAGGACTTCTAAGATGATTAAATGAGGTGTTTACCTGAAAGCACCCAACAGTGCCTAGATCTTGGTAAGAGGCCAATAAATGTGAAGTCTCTCAGGATATCTTTCCTCACTTCTCTTCGCAATACATTGGTCCTTATCCTTCAGATCCAGCTCATGCACCACCTCACAGGAGAAGCCTTCCCTGATTGCCAAGACACATGTGAGCAGCTTGCCCTTCCCCCAGGCTCCCACAGCACTGACCACATCATGTTCCAATGATCTATTTGCACATCTGTCTGACCCACCACTCTGTGAACTCTGCAAACACCCTGTAGGTGAGGACTACATCTTAATCACCTTTGTAACGCGAGCACCTCGCACCACGCCTGGCACAGAGCTGATACCCAACAACTGTGAATTGAGTGAATAAAGAACAAATAAATGCTCAGCAGCCACCCCAGTCTGAGTCAGGCAAGATAGAAGAGAGATCCTGTCACTGCTGGGCTTAAGTGAACCATACCCAATACAACGGCAGTGGCGGGTATGGTTCACTTCCCCTGATGAGGCAGGACATCTCACTCTTGGGGGAATGGGAAAAAGCATGATGAAATATGGCATCAGCCATCATCCTGTTGAAAGAGACCACAAACCCTCATAGCATAACAACTCTCAACTCCTCTTCAGGTTATTTATTTAGTTATTTTTGTTGTTCAGCTGAAATGTACTCTGTAGTCATCCTCGTGCAACTCTTCCTCTGCTCCTGCCTGAATGACTGTCTGTAAGCCCTAATCATGCTAAACTTTCAGTGTGCAATGAACATACACCGTGTGAGTCAGGCTCACTCAAACACATTTGCCCCTGGAAAGGCTGGTAGCCATTACATTATAGAACGAGGGGTGAGTTTGTGGCTTAAGTGGCAAAAGAGTACGAAAATTTTCAAATTCATTAAGTGCCAATTATGTCTTTCCTAACATGATAATCACTGCTAGGTTTAGTCAGTTTCCTTTTCTATCTTAGTCATTTGGAATATCCTATAGATGAATACATACATGTGACATTAAATCCCAAGTTTTACAAAGATGTAGGATCATTAAACAAAAATTCCACCATCTAGATGATGCTATTAAAATCTTCTCTATCAGCCGGGTTGATGTCTCATTTTTCATCAACTCTAATTGTACCAACAAAAATGGCATTTGATTCTCTAATTTTTATACCATTGAGTTGAAATGAGAAAAAGATAAATTTTTCGGATCACAGTTTTCATTGCTTACCATCCTCTCCACACATGCACATTGTGCTTAGCAGAGAGATGAGGATAGAGGAGATGCCCACTAAACCCCGCTGGGCTGGTGGGCAGAGATGAAGGTAGAAGAAAAGCACTCAGCCCATGAAGCACACTGTCCTGCTGGCCTTCCAGGCAGAATATGCCCCTCATGCCCCCCTCCTCTGGCTAATACATATAAAGCATGCGTTTTGTACTGGGCCCCATGCTTGGCACTTAACATGCATCACCTATCATCTCATTTAATACTTACAATTTCACCATGATGTACAAAGAATTTAGTGAATTGTAAAAGACAGCCATCTTGCCTCCTCTGTGTGCTGAAGGCCATATCTATTCATTTGTTCATTCATTAATTCATTAATCCCCTATCATGTATTAGCCAGATGCTTGGAATTGTGCATAAAAAATTCAATCTACAGCCCTAAGCACCAGTCTCAACTCCTGTGTTGCAGAGTGTGAGCGCTTCCAGAGGAAAGTTGGAAAAGCAGTGACACCCTCCAGTCCAGCCTCAGTATTTCCCTCAGCTGATCCCCTGCTCCCCTTTGTATTCACACAACGCACTCCAGCTTCCAGTGATTCATCATTAGGCAAAGGCTTACCTTCACAGGCGGGACTTTCATGATGTTATCTAGTCAACTGGACAAGAAACAGCAGTCTGTCCAGAAAGGCCCACTGGCCCACTCCCAGGCGCTTTTTTTTTTTTTTTTTAACTCCTCAGTATATTCTGGACAAGGCAGTTAGACTATGTGATTTGAAAGTAGTCTGAGGCCAGAGAGGTTAGAAGGTTTGCCCAAGGTCACACAGAGCCAGGACCAGAAGCCATCCAGACTCCTGGCCAACACTGTTTCTGCTACTCCATCCTACCTGAGAAAGCCAAACATGATTTTGCTAAGATGGTCATCACACTTCACTTTTTCTACAAGGGAATTCAACCTTTGATAGAGAATCTGAAAACTAACACATGCAAAAATGAAATAAATTGCAAATGCTCCATGCAGAAAATGAGAGGAAACATGTGTCCCTTGTGTCATGGACACATCATAAATCCACACAATCTGCTGAGGCAGCACAGCATGAGGGAAGGAAGCACAGCCTCTGCAGTTTGATGAGCAAGGCTTCAATCTTGCTGGCGCTTAACCTCTTCTACCTCATTTCCTCACTGTAAAGCAGGTTTAGCTATACTGTTATGTAGATGAAAGGGGAAAATGTAAGTGAAGCTCAGTGTACAATATAGTTCCTTAACAAATGTTGGTTCCTTTCCCCTTTGCACTGACAGAAAATACCCCAGAGGTCCTGAAAAGCAGTTCTTCAATGCCAACTGCCTTCCCTTAAAAAACTAGGTCTTAGGGGAGCAGCTAAGAATCATAAGATGTGGTCGCGGTTGAGATGTTATCTATGGCAAGAACGCCCATCACCGTAGATGTGGTTATGTATGCACAGGGGTGGGGGTGTGGTGCTGGTGGGGTACAGACGCACATGGGCAATGGTTTCCTGCTGACAGTATGACGCAAAGCACAGGAAACGCCACCTTTAAAGTGTCTCGTTTCCAAACCATAAAAGACTAAAATTACATATGTGTATGTGTGATGGTGTTTCTTAAAATGAAAAGGGAGAGAAAAAGAATCCATCCTAATGTCTGCTTCACTGCTGGTCTGTGAAATGGCTCTTAGCTGGTAGTTAGGGAAGCATGCTGAGTATACATGCATGGTAATGACTGAGCCCAGCACTTGTGGCTGTAGGCAGAGAGGCAGCATGAAACACAGTTGTGGTGGCAACAGTCACCTGGAACTGTTATCTTGTAGCTGCATCCTGAGACATCACACTGGATGTTCCCTTGGGTTCAAGTCCATGCTCTACCAGGTACAGGGATTTGAGAACTGAACACTTTCCCTGTGTGACACTCATCTTTCTCATCCGTGAAATCATCCACAATGTCTCGAATGAGCTTGGAGGTAAACAATTTGAACCCCTGGATATATTAGGAAAGGCAAACAGATTTCAGTTTGAACGCAAAATCTCACTTACAGCCATGCTGAAAAGGATTCTGAGGCAGCATCTGGTCTTACTGGGCAACAGTGCTCCAGTCCATTGCCTTTCTAGTGATGTCTTGTCGAGGTTATTATTAGAATTATATAATTTATGTTTCTAAAGCCACATTCCAAGTAGGAGAAGGACAGAAACTGCAAAATCATGTTAGGGAAACAAAGCTGAGATTTTTAATGTGCAACTGATAATCGATTAAATGGACAAAAGTCAATTCCTCGAGGGCTGGGACCATGTCTTCATGACCCTAAAATTCTCTTCATATCATCATCCAGAGTAGTTCCTTATACTTAATAGATGCTCAATTAAGTTTCACTGCATTAAATTATTGAGAGTTTTAGGAGTAATTTGCTCCTGAAGAGTCAGACTACCAAGCATAGAATTTTGACCTATTTTAGAGGTAAAAGCAGAGTGGGGAATAAGGGAATCGAAATGTATCCATCACTTCTCATGAGCTAAGAAGATTAAGAATTATTTTACTTAATCCCAACTCTAATCCCTTGAGTTTGGTATTATGGTCATTCCCAGTCTCTGGGTTAAGGCTCCGAAAGGTTAAATAACTTGTCCAATGAACTATGGTTGGTTAGTGGTAAGGAGAGGATTGAAACTCATGTCAGTTTTGACTCCAAGGTTAAGCAGGGGAGTTCTTCCCTATTCTTCTGAAAGAATAATACCAACAATTTTGACCCCAATTGAACACGGATGCTTTATGAACATACTGAACTTCACTTCAAGCACTCCAGAGTATCTGATTATGGCTACAAATAATAATTCATAGATAGACAGTGCTTCACAAATTAACAAATGATTAACAAATGACAGTGCTTAACAAATTGCAAAGGGCAATAATACCAACATGGGATAGAGGGAATAGCACTGGACCAAGAACTTTTCTTACCATAGCTTTGGCAATGACTAGCTGTGTGACCCTGGGCAAGTCACTTCCCCTCTCTGGGCTTTACCTTCTTTGTCTGTAAAGTAACCAATATGGACCAAAAAAGCTCCTTTTCAGAGCTATCAGGCTATATGGAAGGCTGATAGAAGAGTCAAAGACAAACAGCTGGAGAATAGCAAAGGCGCTGAAAAGCAAAAGCCCATGGAATAGCATTTTCAGAGACCAGAGATCTAGTTCCACCAGCCCAGAAGCAGAACAGCCTCAGACCAATACCCACAAGTCCCTTTACCTCTAAATCAAAGAAGGGGCCACAGCACGATTCTCTTTACATGAAGCAGGCCAGGCTATGGGCTGGGCCTCTTCCAGGGTCTTCAGACTATCGGCCTCATGCTCACCTGCTGCCCTCTGCCCCCCACCCGGCTGTAAACCATCACTCCTCCCCAGGAGCAGAGTCCTAGACCTATCTGTGGCCAAGTCAACATCAGATGCTTGATGTCTAACTCAAAACTCCCCCAGAATGGTGGTGGTATAGAAGGCCTGACTGACACTTGATTTTTTTGCCACCCCAAGACTTCTTCCTATCAGTTTACAAAAGTGGCAGCTGCTGGGGCACCCTCAGAAATGGCGAATGGAAGGGGCATCTGCAAACTCACCACTACCAAGGGACTCATTGCATTGTTGCTGCAGCTGTAGACTGGCTGGTACCAGAGGATATGCTCGCACCCCTTACCAAGCCCAGCTCCAGACAGAACTGTGCATGTATTTGAGGATTTTTCCATCAGCCACTGCAGATGTCTATGAAACACCTCCACTCCACTCACACAGAAACACACAACTATGCAGAAGACTCAGCAGCCTGCAATCCCAGGGGCCAAGAACATTTAGAGTCAAAGGTGTTCAGCGATCTGGTTTTCACAGTCCCCATATCCTGATGTAGGAAGAGGGGCCCAGGGTAGCCTTTGCTCCAGTGCTTTCTTTCCAAGTCTCTCTGTCTTGTCTTCTGAGAGGATAAAGGAATTCCCACTATGCTTTAAGAATCAGCTAATATTGGTGCCTCGGATTCTGTGTCTCCCTCTCTCTCTACCCCTTCCCTGCTCATGCACTGCCTCTGTCTCAAAAATAAACAAACATTTTTTTAAATATTTAAAAAAGAATCAGCTAATATTGGGGTACCTGGGTGGCTCAGTCGGTTAAGCGTCTGACTTTGGCTCAGGTCATGATCTCATGGTCCGTGAGTTCAAGCCCTGCATCGGGCTCTGGGCTGACAGCTCAGAGCCCAGAGCCTGCTTCAGATTTGGTGATTCCCTCTCTCTCTGCCCCTCCCCTGCTCGCTCGCTCACTCTCTCCCTCTCTCTCTGTCTCTCAAAAATAGATAAGGATTTAAAAAAAAAATACAGAATCAGCTAATATTTTCTCTGTGTTGCCCTCACTCCTTATTTTCAAAATGGGTTTAACAGTCCTACCTTGCCAAGTCTCAGGGTTGTTGTGAAGAAACATAGGATACCATTCATGAAGGGGCTTTATAAACTGTAATGGGTAAAGGATCAGTGCTACCAAAAGGCTCTGAGGGAAGATTGGTGTAAATCCCCTGCCCCCCACCCCATAAAATGCTCACAGCACCTCACTTGCTGAGAATGGAGAAAAGCGCCCCTTCCAGGTGCACAGAGCACTACAGGTGACTTGTGGGGAGGCACATGCCAGGTAAAGAACCCCATTCTCACACTCCAGTATCTATTACCATCACAGCTCTGTGCCCTTCCTACCTCAAGGCAAAACAGCTGCCCTCTTAACCACAGCCAGGTGCCAGGATGGCCTGTCTGCAATTGTCTTCTCAGGGAGGGGAGGTGGAGTTAGTACACGAGTACCTAAAGACCAGAACGTGACTCTCAATCCTGACACCTATGGGTTGTATGAGCTTGAGCAAGTCACCCAACCCGTGCCAGCTTCCTCACGCATCAAGTAGGCATAGTTGTATCCCACCGTGACCCACTGCCAACTGCAAAAGAATGTTTGGGCTCAGAAAAATGCCCTTTGCAATCTGTTCATCACTGTCATTTGTTACTTCGTGAAGCACTGTCTGTCTGTGAGATATTACTATGAGTAGCCATAATCAGATACTCTGGAGTGCTTGTAGTGAATTTCAGCATGTTCACAAAGCATACACATTCAGTTAGGGTCAAAATATCATTCAAATAAATCCATTATTCATGATCCTGTGTCCCAGGAAATAAGAACATGGCTTATGCTCCTTTTGGGGAACTCCTGGGACAGTGATTATGCAGTTAATACTATTAACTTACACTCGGGAAGCCTTTCACTGTCTTCAAAGCCCAAGGTTACACAGGTGACAGATGGCTCGAGCTGGGCTCAAGCCCACATCTTTGACATCCTGGCCTCATGCTCCATCTACCCCGCAGGTGAGTGGAAAGCAGTAGGAATGGTTACATGGAACATTTGGGTTCCTTTCAGCAAGAATAGTGTGTCAAAGTTGCCATTCCTTCTTGTGAGACACAAATGAAAAACTGGCTCAGTGAGAGCCAATTTCAACTGCTGCTGAAACCAATTCAAACATTTCTGAAGGTATGCAGAAATGTGAGCTACTTCTCAATTTATTTTCTTTTAAAAATCTTAGGAATTAAAAAAAAATTCTAATTTTGTCCATGATTCCTTTTTTTTAAAAAGTGGCTATAAACATGCACACATTCAAATATACAGATGTAGATGTATGTATGTGTTTGTATATACTTCATTTTAAATTCAATATTTAATAAATTAAAGGGGTTTAGTTTATTAAGACTATTTCTGGCAAAAGTCCTAAGGAATTAGGAATTAAGAGACACTAAGAAGGAAAAAAGTCCCATCCTGGAAGTAAACCTAAAATTGGAACCTGTAAGTTCAGGCTCCAAGTCAGAACTACCACTTATGCCTGAGAAAAAGAGGTGTCCCATCTTCTGACAGACTGTCCCTCCTTCCCCCATGCCCGAGGACCTCCTGACCCCTTACCTGACTCTCTCCTCTTCCACTCTCTTCAGAGCAGCGTCCCTCTGCAGAACTTTCATGATGGCTTCTTGCTCCTCCTCGGTCAGGAAGCTCAAGTCAATCATTTTGAGACGCATACACAAAGATAATAGCAACAAATCCGGCTTACAATTCTCAAAGCAAAACAACTATGACTGTAGTTCAAATGATTAAAAGACACAAAAATTAAGTGAAATAATATCTTGTTCAGTTCTGCAACAAAAGTCTTGTGTGTTGGCTCAGCTAAAGTTTTAGGTGACTGATTGCAAAATCCTCCGTACCCTCTTCAGTGAGGAAGTGGTGGCCTGTGGGACAAGGTGGAGAAGAGGCTCCCAGAAGGACGCTGAATTCCTTGCCAGACAGGTCACTTGTTCCTACGGTGGCATTCCTCCTCACACTCCCACTCTGGACCAGTTTTAGACACAACTGATTCTCCTTCCATCCAGATCATCGACTTGAGGAGAGGCAGCAAGATCCGAGCATCACCTACCTGGGGAATCATGAGACAGTAAACACCAGACAGTGAGAGGCAGTTCCTACAAGCATTGCTCATTATTACAAGATTTAAAACATGCCTGGGGAAAGAAAATGACCATGTGAGATGGTCTCTGAGATCAGGGAAACCAGTTCTGCCAGCTTCCTGAGCAAATGGGTCATGAAACATGCTTCAACTCAATTCCAGACTGCCAAGATGGAGAGCACACAAAATGCCGATCGACGTTTGACAACTGACTGAGCAAAGGAATGGTCGCCAAAAGGAGCTGGTTCTCTCTACAAACTCATGGGATGCTAGGCTAAAAAGTCACGCTCAAGGTCCATAAGACCAGGAAGACGTGATCAGCTGTCAAGTGATTATGGATAAGAAACTAGACGTAAAAATTCACAAATGCTCACATCTTCATGAGTAGGAATGTTGCACCAGAATATATCTGTGCTCTGTAATGACAGGTAGTGAGCTAGTATCAGGTTAAGGTACTTCGCGCAAGAGTGGAAATTGTTATTCTTCACCCAGTCCCACCTCTAACTTTGCTGAGTCTAGAGCAACTCACCAAGCTTGTCTCTCTTCATTTCTGAGGAGAAAATACCTGTGATGTGTGTGTACATAAACTGGGGAAAGGGAGATGCAGAATTTCAACCTCCACCCCCCATCCAAAATGAGAATTTTAAATAGGACTCTGGGTAAGAATCCTATTTTCTTTGAGGCAATTCAAACCCACGTGCAATGGGAAGGTGACACGAAGAATTCCATAGCCGTTTGGGATTTCAGAAGCCACCTACTTCAGGATTGGGGCCCTTTAACAAACACCGCGCTATACATACGGTAGACACTGAAAACCAGGTGTTCAGTAAGTTTTAAAGAAGTCTCACTGAAGAATAAAATAGAGTGCGTACACGGCTGAGTACTTTTTATGAGTAAGTTCTTCGCTTTGGCAAAACAGAACTGCTGAGAAGCGCCCCTTCTGCCACTTTAGCAAGCGAGCTCTCACTCTGCGACTCAGATTTCTTCTCATCTGCACTGACTTGCCCATAGGACAGCCCTCAGAGGTTGTAAAGACTAAGTGAAACGTGAACAGAAAACAGCACATATCTTGCATCCTCTACCAAAAATAGCTACTGAAAATACATTCTAGCTTCCTTTCTGAGTTCACACTTTTGTTCTATCCCTCTGAATAAGAGTGTCCTTGATTATATAGTTTCCTTTTCTCTTTTGTATTATGTTTCCTTCCCAACTTCCCCATGAGGTGTGGACTTCATGGACATATACTCTGATGACCTTTGTTTTAAATTCCTGTAGCTCTCTTCATATTGCCCACAGTGACCACTCAAAAATAAACATTAAGACACTACTTTCTTCTCTCTTTTTAAAATTTGCACTCATTTGTACAGGTTAGAGCCTACTTGTTCATCTTGGAGACTACTCATCCTTTCAGGGTGAAAGTTACCAGTTCCAGGAAGCCTTCCCTAATTTCCACAGCTAGAGTTAAAAGTAGATTCACTTATGGCTCCTAACTCTTCACTCCCTCCCTGAAATAGCCATGCAACCATGGTTGCCATTAGAGTAAGCAGAGTATTCATCCCTACCTTCCTAATGTTGGGCTTGACCTGTGACTTTGGTCCATGGAATGTTACAAATGCCAGACAAGCCTGACTGTAGATGTTCATGTGGTTTGTCTTGGCTTTTTACAGTCCTGCCATGGGCTACAAGAAGAGCTGCCACAGGTAAGCTACTGCCCTTTCAGTCTGGGTCCCAGAAAAGGAGGTATTGGGACAAACTAGAACCTGACCCACGTTAAGGCCACCCCAGCTGACCTGGCCATATGGGAAGAAATAAATATTTGTTGTTGGAAGCCACTCAAGTGTGGTGTTGTTCTAGAACACTTCTGTAGCAGGAGCCTAACTAATACAAAAACTTTCTTCTCCATATATACACTTTCACTGTTGTAACTATGTGTCTTCCTTCAGCCATTCCCATTTGACTGTGAATCTCTGAATGTGAATAAGTAAATGAATGAACCTAATCCAAAAAATACAAGTTTGCCAGGGGATGGCTATCCTTTCATGCAGAATAGCTTCTTTCATGCATAGGAACTTCCTTAGATCTCACAGGCTACCAAGGAAATGAATTCATGCCACATTCTGAGAACCATGAACACTGCCATATGGTTTGATGAGAGACTGTTTTTAAATCAATAAGTGGGGGACAGGAAGAGGACAAAGGAGAAAAACAACTCAGGTTGTCCAACAGTGGTAATTGGCAGCGTTGCTAAAGGAGGAAATGCTGGTTTCCACACCTTCATGTACAAGCTAACCAGTGCTTCTGTGTAAGAGCTTCTAAGGGTTAAAGGTTTTTCCTAAGAATGGACTGTTAGTGAGACAAAGAGCAAAGTCTTCATTTCACAGACAAAGGAGTGAAGGGCTGGAACCTTCGACTCCTAACTGGGTAAGACGGCATTAAAGCTCTTGGATGGCAATCAAGACTCTTCAATGCCAGGTGCTTTCTCAATTCCCAGTACTCTGGATGGTCTCTACCATGGGAGCTAATCAAGCATTTAATTCATTCATTCAACAAACACTTATTGAGAGCCTATTATGTGTCTGGCACTAAATAGAGCAATAAGTAAGACAGACAAAAACTTCGTGTCCCGTGGAACTTACATGGCACTTAGAGGAGACAACGATAAAACGAAAAAGGCCTAGGTAATTAAATTATGTAACAAGGTGATAGCAGAGAAGGGAAGGGGGGAGCTGGAGTTTTAAAGAGAGTGATTAAGGTTGGTCTTGCTGAGAAGATGGCATCTGAACAAAAACTTGACAGAGGCGAGGAAACAAGCCACGCTGGTAGCAGAGGCTCCTGAGGTGGCAGTGTGTCTGGAGTGTTCAGAGAACAAGGAAGCTGGTGCCAGGACACCAGAGTGTGCCAAGAGGAGGACAGGATGGGGAAGGTCAGAAAGGAAGTATATCGGACTGTATTCGGCTTTGCATTAGCACTGTATGACTTCTGGCTTTCACTCTGAGATGGAGCAGCACTGAGGAAAGGCAGAAAGAAGGAGAAGCAAGTACTTACGGGGTACCCGTAAACACCTGGCACTTGACATATATCATCTCATTGGATCCCCACAAAGATCTGAGGCTGGTGGTTTGGGATCTGTGTGTTTAGATGAGGAGAGTAAGGCTCAGAGAGGTGTTGGCCACCAAGCCTGTGTGTGGTGGGGCTGGTAGCTGTCAACAGCTTTGTCAGATTAAGCTGCCCCGACACTGAACTCTCCTTAATTCTCCCAGCCACAGATTCTTCAAACTGGGAAGCAGAACAAAACTCTTCTGTCTGAATGTGGACTCTCATTCTCTGCTTAAGCATAAAAAAAAAATCACTGGCCCTCAGCTGGCAGTCAGCAATGGGGGCAACTTCAGTGCAATGGGGGCAAATTGGGAGGGATGAAATCCAACAACAGGGATTCCCTATGTGTTCACAGGAGTAGCTCCCAGGGTGAGGCATAAAGTCTTCCTTAGCTTCGGCCTCCCTCCCACCCACCCTCGTCATTCTGCCGAGTGACTTTTCTAAGTCACATGTGACTAAGCCATATGGCCAGGTTTAAAACCCTTCACAACTTCCCATTGCCCCTGGGCTAATGCTCAAACTCCCCACCGTGGCCTGTGGGCCCCACATGAACTAGCACCAGCTTTCTTCCTTAGGCCATTGCCACACAACTTTTGCCCCCTTTGAATATGCTGTTCCTTCCTCCGGGAATACCTTTCGTGAGCTAATACATTTGCGTCTCAAGTTAGATGTCACTTATTGCACAGAAGCCTTCCCTAACCTCTCAAGGCCAGGTTAGGCATCCCTCTTGTGGGCTACAATAGCACCTGACTTCCTGAGTCAGGATATCTATCACACCATCTGGGATCCCTATCCGCTCATGTTTTTCCTCCACTAGTTTATGAGCAAGGCCTGGGCATCTGAGTGCTTTGTGTCCCTAGCACCTGCCACTGTTCCTTGCATCCACGAGGCACTCACATACTCAACACATAAATACAAATGGAAGAGGACTGAGCTGCCCCTTCTTCCTTGACATGAAGCTGGCTCTAGGGCCATATTGAAAAACCAGTCCATATTATTCACAGCTTTCAAGCTCTAGGTCTTTCACATGACTGTGTGGTTTAAATAAATTACATGACTTCCCCAGGTCTCAGTTTTCTCATCTGTATGATGGGCATATTTATTCTTACTTTCCCTTTCTTATGGAGATTACTGTGAAGCTCTCATAAAAATGCAGGACACCATCGAGAACAAATAAGGAGTGAGCAAGAGTAAGAGCAGCAGCAAAAATAAATAAATAAATAAATAAATAAACAAACAAACAAACAAACAAACATTAAAAGAAAAAAAAAAAAGAGCAGCAACATGAAAGGGAAATTTACAGGCTCCAAATGCAGACTGGGCTTAATTCAAGTTTTTCATGTGTCAGCCCTGCTATGCCACATCTACAAAAGCCACTACTCCTTGTCAAGTGTCCAAAGTTAAGCTAGAGAGGGAAACCAAGACCCCAAACAGTTGGTGCTTGCTGGTAATCACAGCAAGAAGAAGAGTTAGACTTATAGCCCTAATCCCAATCATTCTGCCTGACCAAACCCAGGTTAAAGCCTGATTATCAACGGCATTTGTTCTCCAACCACACTCTGCTGCAAAGGCAGACACATATACCATCTCTTCCTTCCCCAGATGACTGTTGTTGCACCAAAGCCTGCAGACCCCAAGGAAGGGGAGGAAACCTCAAGTAAGTAGTGACTTACTTACATGATGAGGTTTTCAGATGAGAAGCAAATTGTTCTGACAGTCCTGTGACATCAAGAATGAAGACTTGAAAGAAAAATCTGGGAGGCAGAAGGAGAGTAGGAATCAATACAGTGGGGTTAGGAAAAATAGTGCTGGACAGCCCTGATCAATTAAGGGACTCACCCCCAGCAGTGACAAACCATTATACATAAAACCAAATGTTTTGTAAACTTCCTAGATCATAGTGGCATCAAGGAATAAATGGAATAATCCACAGATGGTTCAGAAGATGCCTAGGAATGAACAAGTGAAGTGGGACAATTAGAGAACACTTGATCACCTCCCACCCACTGCAACAATCTCCCCCCTGCATACCAAACTGGTGTCATCAGACCTGCAGGCCACCCCACCAGGGCACCATGCATGCCCAAAGCCCTAATTCCCCTATGGGGTTGCTCCAATTTTCAGGCTTAGTTTGAACTATGGTTGAACTTGCCCCTAATTTTCACCCTTTGCCTCCAATTTCCCCTGGCCCCCTCAGCTCACTCTCCCTTTCACACAGCAATTATATATTTTTAAGTTTATTTATTTATTTTGAGAGAGAGAAAGGGAGCAGGTAAGCAGGGGAGGGATAGAGGGAGAGAGGGAAGAGAGGGAGAGGGAGAGAGAGAGAGAGAGAGAGAGAGAGAGAGAAAGGGAGAGAGAATCCCAAGCAGGCACAGAGCCTGACACGAGGCTTGAACTCAGGAACCGTGAGATCATCACTTGAGCAAAAGTCGGATGCCTAACCGACTGAGCCACTCAGGCACGCTTCAAATCAAATTTTTTGAGCAGTAACTTTGAACCAGTCATAAGGCAATGAATTATGCTTTCCCCTCAAGAAGTCAAATTTAGGCAACATATTAAGTTGAGTAATTTGAGTCTTTTCAATAGAGTGATAAAAGCCCTGACCACGCAGAAACAAGAAAATATTCATGTAGCATTGTTTCTGGACAGTGCTGTGGACAAAATTTGCTTTTCATATAAACACATCTCTATGTAAGTCTATAACAAAACATTCTGATTGAGTTTAAACACATAAAGGTAGGTTCTTTTAGTAAGTTTCTGGTTCCTGGGGTCTCCACCACCCTAAGAGGCTCGTGGCCATGTTATAAACACTACCTGTTGACACAGGTGCCTTTTTCCCTCTACCCTGTGCTTGTGCTCCTTTCCATGTCTGTCCATAAAACAGATCCAAAGGGCCCAATCATTTTCCTATTCCTATGAGTTGTGCATAGAGGAACATGTCCTGCTTTGAGGGTCAATGCACATTGCTCATAGGGACAAAGAAGGAAACAGAATGTACAGAAGGAGGAACGCATGGTGAAACCAAACGGGACTGGGAATCAGGAAACCTGGGGTCTAGTTTCATCTTTGTCCCTGACTAGCTATGTGATATCTCTGAAAATAAGGGGGGTGGTGATATAGAGAAAGATGAAAAACAGTGGCTTTAGAATCTTCCAGGCCTGGGTTCAAATTACCTTCTGGTTGAGTGACTATAGACAAATTATTTAACTCCTTGAGCAAAATGTATCTGCACAATGCAGAAAATACCTGCCTTGCTGGGTGGGCAGAGAGATCCAGTGGGACCATGTAGGTAAAGCAAGATCATGAAAAGCTTAGACAACATCATGTGAGGAACAGTCGAGAAGGAAGGAAGCTCATCTTCCCCTCAATAAAGGAGACTCAGGGAGAAACATGTTTTCCTTTTAAGTTGCTGTTTGAGGGGCACCTGGGTGGCTCAGTCGGTGGAGTGTCCGACTCTTGATTTCAGCTCAGGTCACGATCTCATGGTGGTGGGATCGAGACCCAAGTCAGACTCCATTCTGAGTGTGAAGCCTGCTTGGGATATTTATTCTCTCTCTGTCTCTCTCTCACTCCCCCTCCCCTACTTACACACATGTGAGCTTTCTCTCTTTCTCAAAAATGAACACATTTTAAAAATATGAGTTGAATGAATAAATAAAATTAATAAATGACATGACCCTATAAATAAGTGAACAAAAAAAGGATAAAGATGGAATAAGAAAGAATATGTTAGTTTGTTATCCAATCATAGGTTTATTTTTTCTTAGAGGAACAACTGAAAAATTAAAACTAACAAGCACCTTCAAGACACAAAACTTTCACTTTCGTGAGGATTATTCCAAAGGTAGAAGCCATTTTGCTACTCCATTCTCCTCCTCCAGTCCCAGGCTCATGTGACTGACAGCTCATATTTCTCATGACTAATGTGATGACCTCAAATTAAGAATGAAGGAGATAGGGGCGCCTGGGTGGCTCAGTCAGTTAAGCACCTGACTTCGGCTCAGGTTATAATCTTGTGGTTCATGAGTTTGAGTCCACCATCGGGCTCTGTGCTGACAGCTCAGAGCCTGGAGCCTGCTTTGGATCCTGTGTTTCCCTCTTTCTCTGCCCCCACCCCCCACTCATGCTCTGTCCTCTTTCTAAAATAAATAAACATTTAAAAAATTTTTTAAAAAAAGAATGAAGGAGATAGAAGGAAAGACTTCTTATATGTGACATTCCCCCCTACCCTTTAATCTCACATTCAGACCTAATGATAATGTGCCATTCCTAGTCAAGTTTGGACTTACGGTACCCACAGGAACAAAATATTTTCATCCAGGCCCAATTGAGCACAAGATCCTGGGCCATGTGAGGAAGGCAATATCACACACAACTAACCCTCAGGCAAGTACTATGTGAAGAATGAATAAAGGAGGCACAAACCAAGTATGGGGGTCCCAGGGATTTAGGAAGCAAATAACATGAGGTGAACCTTGAAGGCTGAATTAGAGATGGGAACAGGAATTCTGGGCCAGTGTACTGAGCTGTGAAACCACGAAGGGATTCAAAAAGAAGGCTGGTAACCAGAGTATAGGGTACGAATGGGGAAACAGTACCCAGGGTCAGACCACACAGGGCCTGAAATGCCAAAGAAGGGAAATTTGAAACTGAATTTTTCACATTTTCCAGTCTTGATAAATGTGCCAGAACCACTCTTTTAATCTGTATTTTCTTGGCATATCAGGATTCCAAAAGATGAAAACAGCGAAGAAAGAAAGGAGCTGGGGAAATGGGCAGCTGAAATTCATTTTAAATTTTATACTTGGGCCAAAAACTGAAATATTAAAAAAAAAAGGATGACAATCGACAAAAGGGTGATTTGCCATTGACAACGTATCAACAAGGAGCTTTAAGACACAGTAGAACAAGGTTCACCTGACATTGCACAGACCATGGGTTTTTGTTGACTATCCAGCTTGGAAAGCACCAGGACCCTTGTCTAAGTTCAAAATGCCAGAGAGAAACTTCCTTTCCCTTTGTAATGGCAGTATCCACCACAGGCCCAGATAACAGTTTAGGAAGAGGAATCTGTATGTTCCAAAAGTTCTATAGTATACTCAGTCCCTGCCCTCAGAGAGTTTATATTCTGGAAAGGAGGACAGATGTTGAACAAGTCCAAGAATTCCTACAAAGCAGAAGAGCAGGATGCTTTAAAACTCTTAACCAGGGCACTTATTAAGGAAGAAATACAATCTCTGTCAACTTTAAGCTCTATAGTCACAACTAAATTGGGACTTCTATCGTTATAATTAAAGTCATCATTGCTTATATCTAAAATTTTTTGAATGTTTATTTATTTTTGACAGAGAGAGACAGAGCATGAGCAGGGGAAGGGCAGAGAGAGAGGGAGACACAGAATCCAAAGCAGGCCCCAGGCTCTGAGCTGTCAGCACAGAGCCCGACATGGGGCTCAAACCCACACACCACAAGATCATGACCTGAGCCGAAGTCAGACGCTCAACCAACTGAGCCACCCAGGCGCCCCATCATTGCTTATATCTAAACGTGGCTGCTGAGTAGCAGATTCCCAGAGTTTGCTCAAGACCTACTGAATCAAAATCTTCAGGGCTGGGGCCCAGGAATCTGCATTTTATAAAATGTTTCCACATGATGCCAGATGTTTGGCCAGGTCTGGGAATCACAGCTATGAAGGATTCCCGACGGATTAGAAACAGATGGTGACTGGTTAAAGAGCAAAGCGTTTAGTCAAAGTTAAACATGTTCATATGTACATCAATTGTTTTCCAGCTGTAACAAAAGCAAGCCCAACAAAGGGAGTAATAGCGGAATCATAGTCATAACTAGTTTTTTGTGCAGATGAGGAAGCTGAGATGCAACTGACTAAGGTCACCTAGAACAACTGCCTAAGGACACACAGCTCCCTACTGTGAGAGCTGGGTCGCCCAGAAGAGGCCTTCTTTATCTTCCAGGACATGTGCATCTTCAACCTAAATAAGAATTTGCAAATGAACTACTACGTGGATTGAACTACATTTCAGAACACCCCTGAAGCCAGCACATTGATAACAGCAGGCATTACAGGTGAGTTCTAGATTTAATTCTTTTCTAGGTTTCAAATTCAGAGGAAGGGAGTGCAGCAACCAGGTGATTTATTAACCAGCTGGAATTAAACCAGGATCCTAAAGTTAACTGAACTGTAGCAAATCACCAACTCAGACTTTAAAAAGACTACATAAAGCCCCACTTTTGTACAATCATGTACATTCCTCCTTGGGAATGAGGGACCCTTTCCAACCATACTACTCAGGGGTTTCCAAATCTGGCTGCACATCAGCATCGACCTGAAAAGCTTTAAAAAAAATATTAACCATGTCCAGGTCTCTTCCTCCTCCAACCTCCGTAACACTGATGTAACTTGTCTGGGGTCAGACCCTGGCTGCCCAGGTGATTGTAATGTGCAGCCAGTGATGAGACCCTTGAACTAACTGGTCCTCTTTTCTCTCTGGCCCCTGCTCAAATCTAAGACCTCGGGGTGAGGCAAGCAAGATGCCCAGGGCACAAAATTCAAGGAGGCAAGCTGTGTGAGCACAGCACTCTGCCCCTGAAGCCCCCCAACAGTGAGGCCTCCTTATCAGTGAGGCACCTAGGGCACAAAATGTAAGAAGACCCTCATTTTCACTCAGGGTGCCACAAATCCAGTGTCAGTACTTGCATAACCTTGTGTCCATAGATTCTGTGCCCTGGGGGCCTCATCTCCCTCACCCCAGTCCCAGAATCTGTCCAAATCCCTCTGCTCAGGCCATTAATTATCCCATCAAAGATACATAAAGTCCCACTATGTGCAAAGTCTTCCTTGCTCCTTTCCATCTCTACAGAGACACTCATTTTAAAACTGATACAGGTGAATAATGCCTACCACATCCATTTATTAGGGTGTTGTGATGGAATGGAAAACACTGGATTGTGCATCAAAAAATGACTGGAAGGGTACTGATCTTTATTCATTCCTTGGAAGCTCCCTGAAGATTCTGTATATTGTTCAACCCGTACCATGCGGGCAGCAAGACGAACCTTCCAGGGTCACTGTGAGGATGTCATTAGACTGTAAGTTAAGTGGTCTGGGACACAGTAAGTGATCCATAAATACCTGTTGACAATAAATCTCCACATTTTACCAACTCAATCACCTTTCCATGCTACCTTGAGGTCAGAGTGTTATCGCTGCTGTTTTTCTCTTTTCCTCATTAGACTGTCGCCCATCTTCTAACCTCCCACCCCATTTTAAGGAGTCAAATTCTTGGTTTCCACAAGCCATACCCCCCTGGACTTTGAGGAGATAAAAAAAAATCTTCTAAATTTGGTATGGGGGTTTGGCAATAGAGAAAGAAGGTGGGAGGATCTCATTTTCAAATTACCAAAAATTCTTCTAAATCTTCTCATCTTAGGCCTGGACTTCAGCTTTGAAAAATCAAAAGTCAGGAGTCTAATATCTTGGTCTCTGGGTCAACACCAACATCCCTCATCTAATTCTGCTTCCTCTGATGGTGGGCAAAGAGGCGCTTAGGCATCCTTGGGCCTCAGCACCTAGCATGGTGCCTGGCACACAACAGGTGCCTCATTTACTGAATAAAGGGAAGAAAAAAAAGAGATTAGAAGGAAAAATCAAGACAGCAGCATAGTGAAAAAGCCTAGAAAAGTCACAAGAGTGGGGCAGAAAAACTGTGACAAGTTATCTTCCATGAATGTATTTATTAACTCTCTGTGGTTGG
Source organism: Lynx canadensis (assembly GCF_007474595.2). Classification (NCBI taxonomy): domain Eukaryota; kingdom Metazoa; phylum Chordata; class Mammalia; order Carnivora; family Felidae; genus Lynx; species Lynx canadensis. The sequence continues at coordinate 47,012,919 of NC_044312.2, read as the reverse complement.
CAAAATCATGGTCCTCCAAAGATGTTCACATCCTACTTCCTGGAACTTATGAATATGGTACATGGAAAAGGACTTCATGGATGTGTTTAAGTGAAGGATCTTATGGTAGGGAGATTATCCTGAATTATCTAAGTAGGCCCAGAGAAATTACAAGGTCCTTGTGAGGAGGAAGCAGGATGGTCAGAAGGAAAGAGAGCAGCTGTGAGAATGAAGACAGGTTGGAGTGATATACTTTGAGAGTGGAGGAAGGGGCCATGAGCCAAGAAACAAAAAATCAGCCTCTGAGAGCCAGAAAAGGCAAGGAAACAGAGTCTCCCCTAGAGCCTCCAGCAGGAACTCCACTCTGCCAACTCCTTGATTTTTGCCCTGGAAGACCCATTGCAGACTTCTGACCTCCAGTCTGTCTTATTGACTATAAGACAATAAATTTGTGTTGTTTCAATCCACTAAATTTGTGGTGATTTGTTATGGCAGTAACAGAGAACTGACACATAGTGTGAGGACAGATGGTGTCCTTATTCATCTCTGAATCCCCAGTTTGTTGCCTGAGACTCTGTTGACTGTGTTCATCATCATAAACACTACTCTGGTGACACTTTCCTCCCCAGGCCCTCCAGCCAACCAACTGCCAGGTACAGGTGACTGAACCTATGCAATCTCCCTCTGGATCAACCCTTTCTCTCCTTCTCTACCACTCATTGAGAAGGCTGTAATGGTCTCTTGAACATGGCTCCTCTCCTTCCTGGTTCTCCCTCACTTCCTTCTATCATACACAATCTAGCTAGATTCATAGTCCAGAGCCCCACTCTAAGCATGCCATACCTCGATTTAAAAACTTTCCTCAGCTCTTCCCTGATGGGAGAGTAAGTCAACATTCCTTCTCATTCCCAGCTCCCTATCAACCTAATTTCACATGGAGCTTTTCCTACCTCATGAATTCCAGCCAAAGCACTTCTCAATAGCACCATGACACCATCATCATCAGACCTCTGTTTCTGCTGTTCTCTCCACCCAGAATGTCATTCCCTTCTATCTGCACACATGCAAACCTTACCCCTCATCCAAGTCCCACCCTCAATGACAGACACCTCCTCCATGAAGCTGCTCCTGCAGCTCCCTTCCACCTCACAAATACCCCTTCCACAAGCTGGTGATAAGGTACTTCTTTCACTGAGCCCTCATGGCACTTACGTGTACATCTCTCTCTGAAGTTGGAAAGAGCATAGGCTCTAGAGTCAGACAGACCTAGGTACAATGTGACCCTCTTGTGCAAGGTACTTAATTTCTCTGAACCTCAGGTTTCTCATCTGTAAAATGGACATCATATCTATCTCACTGGGTCATTGGGAAGATTAAAATTCATATTTAGGTGCCCAGAACAATAAGTATGCAATAATTACATCAACATTATAGTAATTTATACACATGTCAAATCCCTACTTCTAGATTCTTTTTAAAATTTTTTAATGTTTTTATTTTTGAGAGAGACAGAGCATGAACAGGGGAGGAGCAGAGATAGAGGGAGACACAGAATCTGAAGCAGACTCCAGGCTCCAAGCTGTCAGCACAGAGCCCAACGTCGGGCTCAAACTCACAAACTGCGAGATCATGACCTGAGCTGAAGTTGGACATTCAACCGACTGAGCCACCCAGGTGTCCCCCTACTTCTAGACTCTTTAATGGAAGGATGTATGTCCACTTCATTTTCGTAGCCACATAGTATCTTGCATGTAGCAGTGAAAAAACTTAAATACTGAGTAAGTCAACAAAGTGTTAGGAGCATCTCTGCAGTCTTCCTGTTCCATAGATACTAAGGATGGCCTCATTTTTTCTCCATTTTAAAGGAAACCAGTACACTGGTTCTCTTTCTGATCATCAGTGTTAGCCTTTTAAGACGGCAACTTTGGCAACTTTGCAAGACCCACTCTCTTTAGTTAATGCCTCTAAACCACTATTCACCCCCCACTAACAATACTCAATGAGCATTGTTTTCACTAGCATAAGTTATATATTGTTATTCTAATGTCCTTGAATTCTAGCTCAGAAAACAACTGTTGTTCCAGAGCTAGTGGGACAGTGTTCACTTTTACTCCATCACGTTTAGGTATCTCAAGCTGGAGATTCTCCTTCATTCCTCAGTTAGGTATGTAACAGAATCACGTTCCTTTAAAGGTATTCCTTAAACCACTTTTGTGGAGGGGAAACTTGGCCCTTTATTTCTCAGCCTAGTTGGCAGCATCATGAAGGGGAAAGAACATGAGATTTAAAGTCATTTAATATCTGATTTGAAATCTAGTTACCTGCTTAATAGCTCAGTGACCATGAACATAGCACTTACCTGAGTCTGAGTTTCCTGTCTCTAAAATTGAGAATAACCACTGCCCATCTCCCTCACTGAATCACTACAGGGGGCCAATGATACCATATATGGAAAGACATTTTATCAACTGCAAAATGCTATACGATCATATTTATCCATTCAGTGTCTAACACAGCATGAACTCTACCAGATACCCAGGAGACTAGATAAGAGGAAAGATGCATAGTACATTCTAGAAGAAATGAAGAATGCTTTCATATAGACACTTCACCTGCCCAGACAGTAGCATTGTAACTGTAGATGTCAAATAACCACAGGCAAGCTCCCCTCACAGGAATCTTAAGGAACATCTGTCTTGACATCTATGAAGTGTTTGGAGGTGATATTACTGAATGAAAGGTGCTATTTAGTGTAACTATCATGTAATTAGCACCACCTCTGCCCAGACATCATGCCAGACTCTTTACATATATGACATCCCTAAATCTTCAAAATCCAACAATCCTTCAAAGTACTTGCTGTAATCCCAAAGGACCTTAGCTGTGATTGACAATGCGTGTGAGATGACCAACCTCATCTAAGACAGCACTTAACATTAAAAACGACAGCAACTATCTTAATCCCAGTTTAGTTTTCCCCAACTCTAGTCCCTTTATTTATTTTCCAGAACAGCCTGACTCAGACCCAGTACAATGCCTCACAAAAGGGTAAAAGCTCTAATGAGCAAATCTCATGAAAAATTCAGCTGGTCTTTTGGAGAAAAACAGCTGGAGCTGACCTTAGGAATTCCACTAATTCCCCCTACCACACAGCCTAAAAATAGCCAAAGAGCATTTCTAGCTAGTGATGGCCTTTCCTTTAAAGGACATAATATGCAAAAAGGCATGCTGGGGTCATTAGCCCAAACCATGCAGTCCCCATGATAAATCCTTGGCCAAACGTTCCTATGAGAATCTGCTTCACAAGGTCAACATTGAAATTTCATTGCGAAGGCTCCCTCTGACCTACTCCCCAGGCACCACTGAGTCTGTTTAAAGATGAACACTATCAGCCACTAACTACCTCTGTGGCCATGAGTAAGACACTCCCCCTTCCTTGGCACCAGTTTCCTATTTTGTGAAATCAAATGGTAGACTGACCTCTAAGGTCTTCTCCTGGCATAAGACCTGGGCCCCTTCAGTGTTACATGGGCCCCTACAGATCTGCCCCCTACTTCCTCTCCATTTTCCCCTACCCCATGCCTTGATGTTCCTTAAATTTACCTCTGATGCTTCCATGTCTTCAGACAATAATGCTCTTTCCCAGCTTCATAAACTCCTACTCATCTTTCAAGTCAGAGTCCAGTGTCAGCTCCTCGGGGAAAGTGAGTCTAGCTCCTTCCTCAGAAGCTGGGTTAGAGTCTTGGCCTCTGTGGTCTTGCTGAACTCTGCATGATATAACAATTGTCTGTTTACTTATCTAGCTCCCTTACAAGACTAAGTGCCTCTGGAAAATAGACATTCTATGTCCATCTCCTCCATATTCCCACTATCCAACCCTGTGCCAGCCATTCGATGTTTGTGGATTCTGTACCAAATTCCACCAAAGTACCACATGGTTTTACAGTGTTATTCCAAAAGACCAGAAATTGTGTTTTTTTTCTTTTTACTGTATCACATTCTATTTTTATTTTATTTAAATCCAAGATAGTTAACATATAATTTAATAATGATTTCAGGAGTAGAATTTAGTATTTCATCACTTACATAGAACACCCAGTGCTCATCCCAACAAATGCCCTCCTTAATGCCCATCACCCATTTAGCCCATCCCCCCACCCAACACCCCTCCAAACCCTAAGTTTGTTCTCTATATTTAAGAGTCTCTTATGGTTTGTCTCCTCCTCTCTGTATCTTATTTTCAGAAACTGGGTTTTTTAAAGTATTGTTTTCTCTATTCAAAAAGCAAGAAAATAAACTATTACCAAACCTTTGCCTTATTAGGAAAAAATATATACAGCTGTTTGGAATTGTAACATAATCTTTGCAGAGCTTAAAAATATACATTACATTTTCCCTGAGAAACCTCTCTTTTAACCAGCTGAACCACATTTTTTTTAAAGGAGATTCAAATTTAGAAATGATGTGCAACTTGGTGGGTTTTGGTTTTGGTGGTGTTTTTTGTTTTGTTTTGTTTTGTTTTTTTTACCAAGAGGAAGGAAAATTTCCAAAAGGGATATATTATATACTAATCTTTCTGAAAATTCTCAGCCAAACCCTGGAAAATCAGATGAAAAGCAGCAAGAAAGAATGTGATCTTGTATAGAAAAGTAAAATGTCTTATTAACCACTAATAACATTAAAAGGCATGCATATGTGCCTGTATTACAGAAGATTTAAAAACTAAGTTAATACCATTAAAAGGTAGGAGTTGGGCTTGATGGAAGAGTAGAAGAAATAGACATTTTATCTTCCTTCAATACCTCCTTCCATCTTTATACACATGATATGTACAACATAAGGAAACCAGCAAAGTAGGCGACTTTATCTGTGTTTTCCAGACGAGGAAAGTGAATTTCATGGAGGTTAAGGGATCTGCCTGTACCCATATTGCCTGTAAGCCACACAGGGATTTGAACCCAGGTCTGCCAAGTTTGAGTTATGTCCAACACACAGGAAGAGCTCTGGTAAAGGTGAAGAAAGGAAGGGCAAGGGCCCTGAGAAGGAGCCCAAGGATGCAAAGAAGAGCTGAGGTTTCCCTCAAACCCCAGTACACACAAAGCACTGAGCTTTGCAGTACACAATGCTGTTAACCTTGTTGTGTAAAGCAACCAGTTACAAAGGGACTTTTTATTCTTTATGTGATCCCAATTTAGCAGCACATATAGAGAGCAGGCAGGGAGTGTGATGTGGCAGCACCAGCAAATCTATTTTCCTAAAGCCTCATGAACAATGCAAATTCTTGCACTGATCAGGGAAAGAGCTTTACAGTACTAGCCAAAGACAAAAGATGATACACTTTGTTAGATGAGGTCAGCCTGTGCCCTGCCTGGAGGAGCAGCCAAAGACAAGGGTTCTGGTCCCTGTTCTGCCACAAATGACTGAAACCCTTTGGTGTCTCTCACCTCTCTGAGGGCCCTCACCTGTAAAATGAGGCATGTGCTCTCTGATCACTCAGGTATCTTCCAATTGTATAATTTTTTTCCTCATGGGCATAAAAGCAAACAGCCAGAAGGAATTTCAACACCACTACCAAGCTAGCTGAAGGAGAAGGAGATGCAGAGGAAACTGACTGGAGGAAAAAAAGTGATTCTGCTGCCCAGTGCAAATGCCTTTTAAAAACTAAACATTTTTTGGGCCACCTGGGTGGCTCAGTTGGTTAAGGGTCTGACTTTGGCTCAGGTCATGATCTTGCAGTTCATGAGTTCAAGCCCCGCATCAGGCTCTGTGCTGATAGCTTGGAACCTGCAGCCTGCTTCTGATTCTGTGTCTCCCTCTCTCTCTCTGCTCCTCCCCTGCTCATGCTCTATCTCTCTCAAAAATAAACAAACATTAACAAAAAATTTTTTTAAAGAAACTAAACATTTAAAAATAAGAGCTATACTGACGGAAGGGATGTTAATTAGGAAAATAAGATACAAAAACTGACAGAAGTCCTCCATCCCTTCTTCCTGTCCCTCCCTCTTTCCTTCCTTTCTCACTGAAAGTGTCCCCTGCTTGGGACTAGGCTAGGTACCACCAACACAACTGTTAGGTAGTTAAGACCTGGTTCATGCTGTCAAGAAGATTTGGGCTCACAGCAATAACAACAGCTCCCATTTGTACCATATTGGGAGTTTACACTATACTCTGGCATACACACTCTTCACAACAACCTTGGCAGTGAGGGAGGGCAGGTGGGAGTAAGCATCATCATAATCCTCCTTTTATTGATGTGAAAACTGAGGTTCAGCAAGGTCAAGTGGTTTGTCCAATGTCACATAGCTGCTAAGTGACAGAGCTTGGAAGAGAATACATTTGCAAAAGGTGAAAATGACTACAGACAAAGGGGGCATACTTCAGCATCAATTATGTGAGAAGTGGGGAGGTGAAGAGATCAGAACAAGGAGTGGGAAGAAGTGAGACTTGAGATGACCTTTGAACATGAAGTAAGATTTAGACAATTCACACCCTACACACACTGAATTCAATGCAGAAGACAGCACAGTACTACTTTAGAGGGTGGAGTGCAGAAAAACCTAAGGATGTCTATACTTAAACACACACAGAAGCACACTGTCTTTCATTTAAGAAGTGGCCATTCTTTAGCTGTCATCGGTAATCAGCATGTGTGTGCTCTGAGTATTTTCCCCAGCAGCAGAAATGTGTGGCTCTGAGCCTTTTCCTTTGGCACTCACAGTGGGTATCAGGGAGAGGGTCACATGGTGTTAGGGATATGTGATCTGTACCCGCTGAGCTAGGGTGAAAATTCCTGACCTTGGCACTCTTGATCCTTACTGTAGCTACCTGAGCTAACTGGCCTTCTCAGTCAAGTATTCTTCTCTGTGGGTGTGACTAATCACATGGTTGTACAGCAAGCCTGCCTTCCCTGCATTCATTGCTCCCAAGGCTCAAGAATGTAATTAATGAGCAACCTGGGCCCGTTCCTATGTGGGAAGGGAAGAAAGAAAATGTCTGGGAAAGATTTCAAGGTGATGATAGAGTCTCAAAATTACAGAAGCGCTTAATAAAGCAGGCCCAGGCTCTGTACATCATGCAGAAGGAGATGTAAGCCAAAAAAGCAGAACTGGGGAGACTTTGGAATCAGGCTGAAGGTGCTTGAGAGAGAGGAGGAGGCCTTTGGCACAATGAAGGGTGAGATTCAAGTTAAACTACAGACCTGCAGGTGGGGAATTCAGGTGACAGGAGTCCTAAGGTTTACTTCTAGCAGAATTCCAGGTCTTGCTAGTGAGACTTCAGTCAGCCTCCAGAATTCTGGTTCCATTTTTTTTTTCCTAATCAGGTTACATTTCAAACAATACCAATTTCATCAAGGGTTCTGAGATGAAATTCACAGGGTACAGGGTATAATGAGATTTATCAATCTTGTCTCACCCCCAGCCCCAAGTAACTGACAAGCATTAGGGATGAGGTGAAAGCAGGGACTATCTGATGACAGTACCCAGGAAGTGGTTTTGGAAGCTAGACTCAAAGCTGGAGGTGACTTTTTCCACCACAGGGAATTTAAACCTTCTCATCCATCACATCAGAACCCAGTACTATTTGCAGAATAAATACAATGGCCAAAGTGAGCTACCAAGTTAGAGAGCAGAACCTTTTCCAGCATCTTTCCAGCTTTTCTGGCATCTTGAGGGGCTCATCAGAAGGCAACAAAGCCTTCCATACACATCCACTGATGGAGATTTGAAGACTTGTCCTTAAGGAAGTGCCTAACAATGACTAAGTGAAGCTGAACAAGATAGACACGCATGCACTCTATCTGTCTAAAGTACAGAAGATAGATGTATACACATATACATGCAGGGATATATGTAATATATGTAAATTCTTAGTTCTCAGTCATTTGCAACCAATTTACGAAATCCTGAGAACTTTTCACTCTACTGTTACATAGAGAAAGCTAAGCAGGGTGGTTGCTAACTGACTACAAAACCAGAATTCTGGTGCCCAAGTAATGGGCAAAATCAGGCACCCTCCCCCCTCAAAGATGTCCTAATAAGGCTGGTTTTGGTTCAGATATAGCTGTTTATTGGAAGGAGGTAGCAGGATTAGATGCAAAGTCACTGCTATTGCTGTTGTTTCTATTCAGATTCACCATGCTGGAAGGCTTCCAGAACCATCACACCAAACCCTCAGTCCCACACTGTAAGGAAGGTGCCATTATCACTCCTACTGTACAGAAGATGAACTGGGCTCAGAGAAGTGGAGTAACTTTACCCTGTCTGTCTTCTTAAATACTATGTCATATTTGTGTATATGTGTATACTAAAGATATCAATTACAAACTGAGATAACAGAATTTGAAGTTTTCATTTCAAAAATTAAAAACAGATGGGTCAGGTAATATTTGTGCAATCTCATTATTCTTTCCTTTTTTTTTTTTTTTTGTCCTAGCAGAGGTAAATCTTAAATAGCCAAGCTATAATAGAAAACTGAAAATATTTAGGTAAAACACTTTATCCATAACTTTGATTTCAGAAGAAGATAAACACTCATGAATTTTTAATCAACAAAGGTTGACCAGTAAAAACCCCCTAAAACATGCCATGTAAGAGAGATTCACCAGGCGGCGCATCACACTGCAGAGAGGGGCTGTGATCATGGAAAACCTGTGTTGGGAAAAAAAAACATCCTGGGACTCAGGCAAGGTCAATTTTACTCCCAGTTCAATTTCTCCCTAGCTATGTGATGTTGGGCAAATCACTTGACCTTCAAGAGCTTTGTTCTCCTTAAAGACCCCTGCCAGCAATAAAAGACATATTCATATTGGTGAAAGAGAAAAATTCAGGCCACAGCAAAATTTGGTTACAGTGGACCATGTCCATTTGGCTACAGGGAATGGCCCTGTAATTCATGAGTGCTACTTTCATTTCACCTCAAAGCCTGGATAATTCCATCCCAACCTTGCTGGACCAAGTTAACATAGCCCCTCCTTCAGTAGTGCTCACGCTCCTTTAAATCGTGTGATATTTTACAACCAAATTAAGTATCCCTCATTCCTGACAGTAAACAGCAAACTTGGAGTAATTATTTATTATTAATCACAGCAATATCAAAGGTTTACATAGCACTTATTATATATGCTAAGCACTGTTCTAAGTGCTTTATATCATTAACTCAGTGATTTCTCAAAACAACATGACAAGCATTTTATAGCTAAGGAAATAGGCTTAGGAGAAATGAAGTAATTAATAAGTGGCAGTGCAGAACTCTACAAAGACATCCAACTCAAGGGTCCACACTCTGGACCTCCACACCACCTTGCCTCTCTTGGACAATGGTGTCACAAAGCACAGAGTCATTCTCCAGATGGCCTCAATGTTAGCTTTTTAAGTCTCTGGCTCTTCCTACTTCTTTTTCTCTGACCCTCCCGGACTCTCTGGCTTGGCCCATTTTCTAATATCTGGCAGATTCAGCCCACAGATTTCTTCAGAACAAACAGCCCAAGTTGATGAGGCCCCAGGAGCTTCCAGCCTCCTGATGGGTGCTATTCAGCCAAAAGAGACATGTGTCCCTGGGCAAACTTCTTAGTATGGCCTGAGACAATGTCCTACAACCAACCCTCACAGAGTAACTGAAATTCATCTTTCTTAAGCCCAGGGAGAACTCTGACCCAGCCAGAGGAGAAAAGAAACATTTCCCCAAGAAAAGCATTTGGTGGACTCAGATAAATGGAGTGTAAGCTTTTGTAAAAGTTTAATGGCATAGATGGTGCAACACAATGGTCTGAAAATAGAGCTTGGGCTTTTATGAGCTGCTTAACCACTGAACTTGAGATTCCTTATGCCTTATTCTTCCATTAGGAAGGCCAAAGCCACTAAGAGGAAAAAGAGTGTGGTGAACCTCACGAAAGTATTGAAAAAAGGAATAAGTAAATCAACTTATGAAGAAATGTGAAGAAAGAATCTTCTCTAAAAATATGATATTCTCTGCCTTGCTAATTCTTTTTTCATCTTACATACAAGAGAAGAGGGAAAAAAGTGGAAAAAAAACTAATCAGCCTGCTATGATTTTCACTTCTAATTCTGGGCCCATAATTACATTATTCTTCCAAAATAATGGCGTTCAAATGCCATTGTTACCTACAAGTGAAACAAATGATATCATCATGGGACTTTATTACATGTTAATTTTGTTAAATTTATGCATATCAGAAGCCTACAAAATTATCAGACTTCAACATTCATTTAAAAAGAAAAGAATTATACCAAAAAAAAAAAAAAACCATCATCTTAACTCTTAGTTTTAATTTCTTTTTACAATCCCACAGAGCTGGTAAGGAAGACAATGTTTCCATCCCTAGATTTATAAACTAGTTTCCATCAGCCCTGGGAATGACAAGTTATTCCCACCACAGCCTCCTGCCAGCTGCAACATACAACATTTGCATGTATTTAACGTAGTACCTTCTTATTTGCTTGTTACTACTTATTTGAACCAATCAGTCAGAAGTCAAGGTACGTTGGGAAGAAGTGGGAGGTGAGAAAAGGGCCATTTAGGCCAAGGGAAATCCCACACCCATGCCACACTGAAGTCACTGTCTAGTCCTCTGACACAGTGGAAAGCACAAGCGCCCCTGAAAGCTGGAAGACAAAACATAAAACAGGTCTACTCTGTGGGACTCAGTTTCACCTGAGGATAGAGGTTTTTGTAATTCTAAACAAAATGAAAGAAAACAAAATACATTTACTAAATGTAAGAGTCGACAGAATAGAGTTTCAGTATGAGCTCAAACAAACAACACAGCCTATTTGAGAGCAACTAGAAATAAAAACCCTCTTTGAGGATGGAAAACAGAAGGAAAAGTGGGATTTCATTTCTTCCCTAGGCATTATCTGGCAAATGTTGAATATCTTCCTAGGAGTAAAAATGTGTGTGAGCAGGGGAGAGGGACAGAGGGAGTGAGAGAATCTCCAGCAGGCTCCATGCTCAGCACAGAGCGTGACACAGGACTTGATCCCGTGACCCTGGGCATGACCTGAGCCCAAATCAAGAGTTGGAAGCTGGGGGTGCTTGGCTGGGGGTGTCTGTTTAGCATCTGACTCTTGATTTTGGTTCAGATCATGATCTCACAATTTGTGAGTTCAAGCCCAGAGTAGGGCTCTGCACTGTCAGCATGGAGCCTGCTTGGGATTCTCTCTTTCAGCTCCTCCCCTGTGTGCTCGTGCTCGCTCGCTCTCTCTCTCTCTCTCTCTCTCTCTCTCTCTCTCTCTCTCACACACACACACACACACACACACACACAATAAATAAATAAACTTTTAAAAAATGGTTTAAAATAGTGTTGGACGCTTAACTGACTGAACCACCCAGGTGACTCCCTTGTCTTTTTATAAAAGGAAAAGCAGATCTTTAAACTATTTTTGCAAAAACTTCTTTTATTCTTCTGTTTCCAAAACAATACAAAAGAATGATTTTTAAGATTTTAAATGAGATTTTTAATCATTATGAACAGTTACAAAAAGTCTGAATTGGTTGAGGAGAATTAAAGAGAGTATGATGTTTAAATTTTAATTTGTGAGGTCTATCAGAGGCTTAAATGAGGTCCAGACTTCTAGTTTTTCTCCAAAGAGATTATATACTAAGAGCTGTAGGCCACTGAAGTCCAAAAGCCAAAGGTAATTTTCATTTATCTATTTCTTAGTAGAATATAAGTAGTACAATGCCTAGCTCAAAAAATAGCTGTTGAGTAAGTGCTAAATGAAGAAATATAACAGGCCCAAGTAAGGCCTACCATTGGACCCAACTATACTACATAAATAGCAAGAAAAAAATCCTGTTCATATCAGCTTGGTTTGTAATAGCCAGAAATCAGAAATAACCCTGATGCCCTTAAACAGGTGAATAGTTAAACTGTGGTATATCCATATTATGGGATACCACTAAGTGGTTAAAAGGAACAAATTACAGCTACATACAACAACTTGGGTGAATCTCAAGGAAATTAAGCCAATCCCCAAAGATTATACACTGTATTGTTCCATCTATTCTTGAAATGGCAAAATTATAGAGATGGAGAACAGGAGCACCTGGACAGCTCAGTTGGTTAAGCACCCAACTCTTGTTTTCAGCTTAGGTCACCATCTCACGATTTGCAAGTTCAAGCCCCGCATTGGACTCCACATTGGCACTGTGAAGCCTGCTTGGGATTCTGTCTCTCTTTTCCTCTCTCTGCCCTTCTTGCATGCTCTCTCTCTCAAAATAAATTAAAAAAAAAACATAAAAAATATTGTTAAAAATATTAGAAATGGCAAACAGATTAGTGGTGGCCAGGGGTTAGGGATGAGGATAGGGGAGGTTATATGGTTATAAAAGAAAAATGGGAGCAATCCCTATGGGGATGGAACTGAGAAGTCTCTTGGTGATAGTGTTGGCTACCTGTGATAAAACTGCATAGAATTTAATTACATACGGGCACACGAACACACATGATATTGACGTCAATATCGTGATGGTGATTACTGTACTATAGTTATGCATGATGTTGCTACCATTGAGGGCAACTGGGTTAAGGGTACACAGACCTCTCTATATTATCTCTTATAATAGCATGAGATTCTATGATTATCTCAAACTAAAAAGTTTAATTTTTTTTAATTTTTTTTCTTTTTTAACGTTTATTTATTTTTGAGACAGAGAGAGACAGAGCATGAACAGGGGAGGGGCAGAAAGAGAGGGAGACACAGAATCTGAAACAGGCTGCAGGTTCTGAGCAGTCAGCACAGAGCCCAATGCAGGGCTCAAATTCACGGACCATGAGATCATGACCTGAGCCGAAGTCGGACGCTTAACCAACCAAGCCACCCAGGCACCCCTAAAAAGTTTAATTTTAAAAAATTACCTTGAATCAATCTCTCCTCTGCCACCATCAGCACCACTAATTTGAGACTGTGTGTGTGTGTGTGTGTGTGTGTGTGTGTGTGTGTGTGTAGTTAACACATTAAACCTTTCCTAACCACCTACATAGATCTCTCCCACTTCTAAACTCACAATGTACCAGGGCACCTGGGTGGCTCAGTCAGTTAAACATCAAGTCTTGATTTCAGCTCAGGTAATGATCTCACAGTTTGAGTTCAAGACCTACATCGGTCTCTGCACTAACAGTATGGAGCCTGCTTAGGATTCTCTCTGTCCCTCTCTCTTTGCCCCTCCCCAACTCGTGCTCCCTCCCTCCTTCCCTCTCTCTCAAAATAAATAAACTTAAAAAAGAAAATGAACTCACAATGCACCAATTGATTTAATCATACAATCAAATTCCTGTTCTTACATTAAGGACAACTATTTTAGGACTCTTCTCTCTTCACCTAGGGTAAAAGCACCTGAGATAGAGCCCATTTCTTAAACATTTTTAATACTCTCTCAGTGCCTAGCACAATGCTGAGCCTAGAGTAGAGACTGAATAAAGTGTTTTCAATTAATTAATTTATTTACTTATTTATTTTAAAGTAGGCTCCATGCTCAGCATGGAGCCCAACACAGAGCTTGAACTCACAATCCTGAGATCAAGACCTGAGCTGAGATCAAAAGTTGGATGCTTAACCTACTCAGCTGCCTAGGCACCCCTGAATAAAAGTGGTCTTAATAAACAAATAAGTGAATCAGGGCACCTGGGTGGCTCAGTCGGTTGGGTGTCCAACTTCAGCTCGGGCCTGATCTCGCAGTTTGTTAGTTCAAGCCCTGCGTCGGGCTCTCTGCTCACGGCTGGGAGCCTGGACCCTGCTTCGGATTCTGTGTCTCCCTCCCCTCCTCATGCTCTGTCTCTCTCAGTCTCTCAAAAATAAATAAACATTAAGAAAAATTTAAAAAGTAAATAAATAAGTGAATAAAAGAATGTATGCATTTTCTACCGCCCACAGTAGGGCTGGATAAACCAGAAATTCACAATGCTTTTGCTCCAATTTTCTGAACTTCAGAGGTCAGCAACAGCTGTGCCCACTGCCTTACAGGCCTACTGCAAAATTAAAGGTCATCTGCAACTGAGCCTACAGTAGCAGCAAGCACATACAGAGATTCAGACAGCTGCACTGATCATTTGCTGTATGATCTTGTGGTAGTTAATTTCTCTGAACCTCAGTTTTCCCATTAGCAAAATGAAGAATAATACATATTTTTGCATGCGGCTTTGTAAATGAGACATGGTGTACATAAATACCTTAGCTCAATGCCACCTATGTAGAAGCTCAAGAAATGTTTATATCCTTCCACAGATACTTCCAGACACTGGTGTTAATTTCATAGTTCAAAATGGTGGCCAATTCTTAGTAAATTTATGCCTTTTTAAACAAATAAGCAGTGTTTCCTTCATGTAGCACCTTTCCTCTAAAGATCAGACTTTGGGGAGAGAGCCAAAGCATAAGAGACTGTTAAAAACTGAGAACAAACTGAGGGTTGATGGGGGGTGGGAGGGAGGGGAGGGTGGGTGATGGGTATTGAGGAGGGCACCTTTTGGGATGAGCACTGGGTGTTGTATGGAAACCAATTTGTCAATAAATTTCATATATATATATATATATATATAAAAATAAAGATCAGACTTTGCTTCCATTTACAATGGCAAAAGTAATATGGACAAAGTAAATGGAGATAGAGGATGGAGTAAATGGGAAGAGGCCAGTTTGAGCGGAAGATGATCAGGGTATATATGGGTAGCTGTTAGGATAGTGTATTCCAAGTACCTTTTCTGGTAAATCACAACAGAAGGCTTGTTTTGGGCTGGCTCCCCTCCCCCATAGTTCCTTGCAGTGGTCCTGCCCAAAGGCAGCATAGGCACTAGGGAAAGACACCCACAATTTCTACTGACCCCAAGAATGGTAGGCTGGTCATCCTGAAGGGAAGCAGGACCCTATGGGAGGACCTATGTTTATCTTCTCTGCTACAGAAGTATTTGTTTTTAGGGTAAGTCTAATGCTTCCTTCTCAGGGCTGGGAGTGCCTTAGTCCATTCTTACACTGAGGGTGATAACTTTTCCCCTAAGTATGCAGCTGTCTGAAAACATATTTGCTATGGATGTGTCACTGGGTCATGAGGAGTTCTCTGAGAAATACTTCACACATGGGTGTCTCCATGACCAGGCAGTAGAGATATTTGCTGATACATGAGGCAGAGATGGACAAACACTGGATATGGTTCCAGGGTCCAGGTTTTAAAAGAATTTACTAACTCAGTTTGTCAGTCAACAGCATTTTGAGTCTTGACTATACACACCTGGTCTCTGGTAGAAGCTGAGTAGAATCATGCATGACTGTGACAGAAAAGGTGATTTTCCTTTATGGAACTCATATCTAATTCTGCATACTCACCCATGTTTGCTTTACTTATACCATAATGATTTGTGTGAGACAATAGCACATTTTATCAACACAAAAATCTTAAAAATAGAACATCATTCCAAGCATATTCTCTGTAACTGACAGAAACATAATATACAAAGAATATACAAATATGTATATAAAAGTATGTCCATCTTAAACAATGAAGTATGGCATATCCCACAGATTTCAGAAAAGATGACTGCGCCATTCAGAGGGATTATAAGGTTTTAAAGCTTTATAAGTTTTATTATTTTATTTATGTATACAATGAATAATACCCTTCCTACATAATTATTATGTATCAGACACGATACTAATCCCTTCAAAGAATCATCTCATTTAACCTTTAGAATAAAAAATGATATACCTGACATTTTTCCTATTTTGTAGATGAGGAAACTTGAGCTTACAAAGACCAAGGATATCAAACCAGAATCATCTGATTCAGAACCACTATTCTTGATCACCACAATAAGATACCTATTATATGCTTGCTTGTTTTAGAGAGAAGGCCAAGGTTATTATTGCTATTATTGAACTAAAAAGTATACAGGATTGCTCCTTCAAACATATCTAGGTTGCACCTCACAAACTATCCATAAGCAAATGTTTTGAACCATGGAAATAGCAATTTCACTTGGTTCAACCCAATGTAATATGAAGACACAGAATAACATATGCCTATCCCCAGCACAGCCCCTAACAGGACTTTGGACAAATCATTTAACATTTGTAGTCTTCACTTGCTTGACCACATAAAATGAAGAGGTTGAACTGAATGTGTCTTTAGTTTCTTTCAGCTCTATAATTACAAGGGAAGAAGGGGGAGAAGCACAGTAATTCATTCGTCCGACAATTCTTCATTAAGTGACTATTATCTAATAGTGTGCTTTCTCTTTCTTTCTAAATTCACTTGCATTGCCAGGACAGCCTCCCAGCAACTTCCTCTGATCCCTGGGTCCCACATGTTAGAGAGAAAGAACAGCTTGAAGATCCTTGCTAGTCTATTTAGGCGAACTGAGGTGTGCCCTATGGTGTTGGTAGCTCCTGCCCCAACACAATTCCACCATGGAAGAGAAAACCAAGGGACCCAAAAATCACTAGGATAAAGAGATGAGGTATAGTGTGGAAGAAGAAATGGGACATAGGAACAAATGTGTATCTTCCAAGGCAAAGAACTCTCAGTAAATATTCTGGCTCACAGTGATTTCCAGAAAAATATTCCACTCCTTTCTGGACTTCACTTGCCCCTCTTCAAGAAGTCAGAAACACACACTTTTGATTAAGACAAAAACAAACAAACAAACAAAAAACTCCAGAAAGGCTGTCAACTGCCTCCACGGCTCTGTGAGCTAGCTGATTCTGAACTATTCCAGAAGAGTGGGTTTGAGGGAGTTCTGTTGGTAGGGCTATCCAGCTTTGCTGCATAGGGCACTTAATAAGCACCTAGTCCCAACCTTTACAATGACTGAGGATTGGGAGTGAAGGGTTACAGGAAACACCCACTGCAAGCCTGAGGACTGATTCAATACCTGGCTGTGCTCCTCTGCCTCAGTTTCCTCATCTGTAGAATAAAGACTAGGATAAATGACCTTGACACATCTTTCCTATTCTAAAGGTTGACCAGCCCTTTATCTATGTTTTTACCATCTAATCTGCCATCTGTTCCTTTTGCACTGTCCACTGTGGACACAGAAAACAGCTGTTTTCCACCACGCCTACAATAGGTCTTCAAATACATACTTGAATACTCTCATGAGTGCCCACTTCACTTCCTCTCCTCTGGCCTAAATCAAAGTTCTGAATGAAGTGGGGCTAGCAAGATACTGAACCTAACTCATGTTGGGTCATGTGCCAGAACTTAAAGCTCATAAGGAAGAGAATACATGCAGCTAATAGCTGTTTGCTTTCTCAACTTCTTGCAACTGAAAAAGACCCATAACTCTCAACCTCATTCCCTGGGAGTTCTACCACCTGTTATAGGAATACAAAAGCTGCAAAAGAAGGGGATTAATAACATTGGCATGCTGACAGTCTAGCTAAGATCGACTGTTCACACAGTATGTAACAGTGAACTGTCTATAGGACAGATTACTATTATGTGATATATTTAGGTGTATACCCAGTAAGACAAAAAGGAAGCCAGATGAACAAGGTCAGATGAGGGGTACAGTCTGCTTCAGGGAAAGCCTATTGTTCTGTAGATTAAACTCTTCAAATCACTGAAAAAGATATAACTTACCAGGGAAACCATGATACCAATCCAGCCTTTAGTGGGGAGTGGTTTTCAAATTAGGGGTGACCCTGGGCACTACCAATATAGCCCTCAAACCCACTCTTCTGGAATAGTTCAGAATCAACTGTCTCACAGAGCGGTGCAGGCAGCTGACAGCCAGCTGACCTTTGCCTTTCTGTATTCTATTCCAAGTCAGGGCTGTTCATTTCTCTTAACCTGCTGCTTAACTTTCTAGTCCATTTAGTGCAGACCATCTTTAAATGGGGCTACTTTGAAATGTATCACTTTAAGTAACTTAAAGTCTCCAGAGGAATTTTTTTTCCTCTTTAAATATTTTTTAGAAACAATAAACCAGAGTCAAAATGATTTCACAAGAAAAGTTATCATAAAAGCAAATTGTTTGTTGCTAAACTGCAACCCCACCACCACTCAGATTCTTAGTTTCAGAGTTTTATTACCTCTCCTCTTCATTATAAAATATAAATACTTATAAGGAAGGAGGTAATGTGAGAATTGTTATTAATCAATGTCTATGTTTTAGAGATGAGCCATTTTCTTTTGAGACTAAACTAAAAATCTCCAATAGATAGACATGGAAAAAAGTTTCAGCCACCTCAAATTTTGGTAACATCCCTGAAATGTAAACTGATTTATCCCTAACTAGTGTTTTATAAACTTGTCCTTAAAAAGGGAATGTTCTCAACACTTTCTGTCATGGAAATTGTTCCAACAGGCAAATAAATAGGCATTTCCATGGTTAAGGCCTCACAGCTGTCACATTACTTAGTTCTGCACAAATGAAAAATCCTAGTACCAAAAAAAGGCTGGAGAATCTGTCACTGGAAGCCAACAATTGTATTTTCACATTGTTTTAGTCAGTATGCTCCCTCAATGCAAATATAAACCCTGCAAAATATTTAATTAAAAATAACTATGTCGTCTAAAAAACAAGTCCAGCACAACTGGAAGCATGTCAAAATGAGAACTTAATGCTCTGCCATCTTTAATTGACGATGCTATATAATTCATTAGAGAAAAGGGCTCACAATTCCTCAATCCCCATGGTCCAATGACTCAAAAGTACAGATTTAAACTCTAAAGGGCAATAGAACAAGCAGTAAAACCTCCTACTTTCTCAAGGTCACAGAATAGACTGTCATAGCCCAAAACTCACAAGAATCCAAATTCCCAACTAGGCATCATGTATCTCCTTGAACTGGTTCCCTATTGAGGGACCTTGAGTTTAAGAAGTCTTCTCTGATTACATGGACTTGATTTCTACTATTTGCCTGATATTAGAGGAAAGAAAAAAATCATTATATTATGGCAGGGGGTACAAGACTCAAACATGAATTCTCATTTCTTTCTGATAAAAATGTAAACAATTTTTTAAGATTTACATAGAAGTAAAAGAAAAGCAGAATTTCCAGAAACTGCTCCAGGAACTCATGGAAAATGGAGCCCTTCACCTGTACTTTCCTTTCAGTAAATAAAACCAAGAGATACCAAGAGATAAAATGCCTTTAAAAAGGCCTAGTTTCCCTCTAATGATTTTTGACAAGAGTGCCAAGACCATTCCACGGGGAAAGGACAGTCTTTTCAAAAATTGGCCCTAGGAAAACAACATATCCACATGCAAAAGAATGAAGTTGGGCCCTTACCTAACACCATATAAAAAATTAACTCAAAATGAATCAAAGGTCTAAATGTAAGATCTAAAACTAAAAAACTCTTAGAAGAAAATTCAGAGAAAAAAGCTTCATAACATTGGATTTGGCAATGATCTCTTGGCCATGACACAAAAGGACAGGCAACAAAAGAAAAAAGAAAAAAATAGATTGGACTTCATAAAAATAAAAATTTTGTACGTCAAAAGACACTATCAACAGAGTAAAAAGGCAACCCACAGAATGGGAGAAAATATTGAAAATCATATATCTGAGAAGGAATCAATATCCAGGTTATATAGATAACTCCTAGAATTCAAAAACAACAAACTCCAGTTCAAAGTGGGCAAAGAACTTGGAAAGACATTTCTCCAAACAAGACATACAAATGGCCAATAAGCACATGAAAAGATACGCAACATCACTAATCACTTGAGAAAGTTTAAATTAAAACTACAAGACACCACCTCACATCCATTTAACTGGCTACTATAAAAAAAAAAAAAACACCAAGAAATAACAAAGTATTGGTTGGTAAGGATGTAGAGAAACTGAAATCCTTGTTTACCATTGGTGGGAAACTAAAAAGGTAGAGCTGCTGAGAAGCACAGTACAGCCATTCCTCAGAAAATTAAAAACTGAATTACCCCATGATCCAGTAGTCCCATTTCTAAGTATATATCCAAAAGAACTGAAAGGAGGGTGTCAAAGATATATTTTTACCCACAATCATAACATTATTCATGATAGCTAACACATGAAAGCTACCCAAGTGTCCACTGATGGATGAATGAACAAGCAGAATGTGGTATATCCATACAACTGAATATTGTTGAACCTTAAAAAGGAAGAAAATGTTGGTCTATGCTACAACATAGATGAACTTGAGGATATTATGCTAAGTGAAAGAAGTCAGTCACAAGAAGAGAAATACTTTATGATTCTATTTACATGACATACTTAGTCAAATCATAGAGCTAGAAATCAGAATAGTGGTTGCCAGGAGCTAGGGATAGGAGAGAATAGGAAATTATTATTTACTGGATATAGAGTTTCAGTGAAAATGTAACTGAACAAAGGTGGGTTCACTCCTTGGTAAGTCACAGAAACCACACCAGGTCAGGTATTAACACAAAGAAAAAAACTTGGTTTGCAGCTAACTGTGACTCAGAGAGAGAGAGAGAATGAGAGAGAAAGAATGGGTTAGGATGAATATTTAGATAGGGAAGCCTTGTCATTGTATGTAGAGGCAGGCAAATGATGGTACATGTGCCTTAAGGAAAACCTGCCTATACACATATTGTATGTTATATAAATGAGACTGAGGCTCCTTTGTGGGCAGAGATTTTAGTATTATAATGAGGTACAGGTAATTGCCTGTCATTCTAGGGGTCACGCCTCAGGAGTCAGGGGTTAAACTCAAAAGGTCTGTGTGGTCTGGGCAGAGGTCTTGTCAGGACAGTCGCCATCACCTGAGGGGTGGTGTCCAGGATCACTCGCCTGAGATAAAGGTAAGCTGGAAAGAAGAGCTTGGGGTTGGGGGCAAGGGGGTGGGGAAGGATGTAAGACCAAGGTTAGTGAGTACAAACAGGTGGGCAGTAAAGGTCAGGTCTTGGGGTCTAGCTGGTGACCTGGGGACAGCTGGTGTCTGGAAATGGATGATGGTGATGGTGGCACAACCCTGTGTATGTGATGCCACTGTACACTTACGAAAAGTTACAATGATCAATTTTATGTGTATTTTACCAAAACTTAAAAAATGCGGGAAATGCCTGGGTTCCTATTTCCTTATATTACCCCTAAGGACAGGTTAAGTGGCCTGTTTCTTACCCACATTTAAGTTCCAGAATTACCACTTACTATGTGATCTTGGGCAAATGACTTAGCCTCTCTGTATTTCAGCTTCTTCATTGGTAAAACATCTACTTAAAAATGTGATGTGAGGATTAGATGATTTCCCATGAGTAAAGCACTTAGTCTAGCACAGTAAACCCTATGTATTAGTTGTTATTACTATCACCACCACTCAATCTATTCTCCATAATCCAAATAAAATTTTACCCATCCAAGAAGAAACAATTTGCATTTCATTCTCTGAAAGATGATGGATGGCTTGGCCCCAGGTTCAGCACCTGATCTAAAAGTAATTGAATATTCTCTTCCTCATCCAGAACACACTAATGGGAACTAGGGTCCAAGTTACTGTGTTCTTTGGGCAACAAAAGAGTTAAGATACTTATGTCTAATTGCTTTCATCCAGCAAATGTTAACCAACCATGTACCTAGTGTATGCAGAGCATTGTACCAGGTGCTGAATTTATTTGCTCATGGTCAGCACTTTCCATGGCAGTCTCTGGAACCCAAGTCCTTGTTTCCTTACTGAAGTGTGCTGATCATCTGAAAGAAATGTTATATGAAAGCATTTCCCAGGATGAAATTAACAAGAATACAAGAGAGTACCCCAACTGTCCATTTCTATTTTCCTCCCTATAGTTTTATTAAAAAAAAAAAAGAAGAAGAAAAAGAAGAAGAAGAAGAACAACAACAACAACAACAACAACAACAACAACAACCCTCCACTTATTTCTTATTTCAGATTTAATAAAGCAAACTGTTCTCAGATAAGTTTTGGCCCAAAATCTGTTAAGAAGGGAAACGTCAGGCAAACTTGCTTTGAAATTGGCAAAACAACAGAGCAGACCATCCCCTCCTTCCCGGGGCAGGCACGTGAAAAGAATCAGAAAGGCCACTAACTGCCATGCATGGAGACCCACCAGGACTGGGAAAGGTGCACTGACATACAGAGCATGCACACGAAAGCTACCCTCACCAAAGAAATCTTCTCTAAAACTTCTAGTCGGGAAGCTAACTAACACTTCTCAAAACTTAACATTTACGGAGGTCCAGATAAGATTTAGTCACTTGTGAAAGAGCTGATATGTGTTCAGGCAGGACAGAGGTAAACAAAACAAAAAGCACTGCTTTGAGAGTAAGACCTGGGCTTGAACTCCAGGGTTACCACTTCTCAGCTCTGTGACTCTGGGAAAATATTAACTTCTCTGTTTCATTTCCTTATCTATATTATATGGCTTAAAATTCCTGCCTTTGAGGGTCTTTGTGAGGATTAAAGGAAATGATTCATACCACACACCTAGCTGATGTCTGACACAATGGAAACTCAGCATGATGGATGCTCTGTCTGCTTTTTATTTTCAGGCAGGAAAAATAGCCCAAGGAACTCAACTCTTGATATGGAAGAATAATGACAATGGATCCCAGGCAAATATTGTCCTTAATTTTTCTAAGAGCCTAGCCCTGATAACTGGTATTTTTAGAACTCTTGACAGTACATGAGATGCTATAAAAAAAAAATCCAACCAAATCTTCCCCAATAGCTCTTTCTCACCCAAATTTTATAGTGGGCAATCAAGAAGACTTCAGCTTTATTCTGCAGAGCACCATATACATTCACAAGGCCCTGTACATATAGTCTTAAGAACTGGGCTCCTCCTCTTATGTAAAAACCAATAATCTCTCTGAGTCTTTCATGTCTCTGAAGTCTTGGTTAAAAAAAAAAAAAGGATTGGCTCTGCATTTGTGGCATTTCATAGAGTTGGGGGATCCCCAAGACCAGCCCTAGGTTTTGATATTTTACTAGGAGGACTCATAAGGCTGTGGTCATACTCACAGCTATGATTTATTACTCTGAAAGGATACAAGGCATAACCAGCAAAGAAAAAAGGTAGGTGGAATGAAGTCTGGGAAAAACCAAGCATAAGCTTCAAAGAGTCCTCTCCCGAAGAGTTACCCAAGACACACAAGTTCTGACAACATGTGTGAAATGTTACCAACCAGGGAAGTTCATTAGAGATTCGATGCCCAGGATTTTTACTGGAGACTGGTCGGGTAGACACTCCCTGCCTAGCATGGAACCAAATTCCAGACTCCTGGAAGGAAAGGAGGTGCTCAGCATACACAGTGCTATTTGCACAAACCATTTAGGTACCGTGAGCTGATCTCAATTTAGAGTGCTGCCAATCCTTCTGAAATCCAAGTTCCCAGACACCAGTAAAGAACCAGCCTTGCAAGCAGGCCTTTCTAGGGATAAGCAGTCTCAGCCTTGCTTTATGAATTCTTTCCTGTACACAACAGAACAAATATCCAAAAATCTAATTAATACCTGCCCACTGACCACTAAATTTTCAGAGCCAATTGATGTGTTAAAATTCTAAAAAAAAGAAAACAAACAAACAAACCTTAGTCGGGGCACCTGGGTGGCTCAGTCAGTTAAGCATCCAACTTCGGCTCAGGTCATGATCTCACAGTTAATGGGTTCGAGCCCCATGTCAGGCTTTGCTCTGACGGCATGAAGCCTGCTTTAGATTCTCTTTCTCTCTCTGCCCCTCCTCCACTCACTGTCTCTCTCTCTCTCAAAAATAAACAAACATTAAAAATAATTTCTTTTTTTTTTTTTTAATTTTTTTTTCAACGTTTATTTATTTTTGGGACAGAGAGAGACAGAGCATGAACGGGGGAGGGGCAGAGAGAGAGGGAGACACAGAATTGGAAACAGGCTCCAGGCTCTGAGCCATCAGCCCAGAGCCCGACGCGGGGCTCGAACTCCCGGACCGCGAGATCATGACCTGGCTGAAGTCGGACGCTTAACCGACTGCGCCACCCAGGCGCCCCAAAAATAATTTCTTAAAAAACACAGTGAATATAATTCAGTGCTTCAAAATATATTCATTCAGCACATTTGTACTGTGTCAGCCTGCTGTGCTGTGGCATTAAGGAAATAACAAGACCCTTAGTCCCTGCCCTTTAAGAACTTTCAGACCAATACGGAAGATAAGAAGAGTACATAAAGAGAGATAACACAAGTTGGTATGCAATGCTGGCCATAAAATAGGTATAAATTGGCCCAGGTAGAGAAAGGGGAGGAAACTTCCTGCTCTGATGAACCAGGAAGATTCTTGTGAGAATCGCCATAGAGCTGCAGTTTTAAGGACAGGTAGGATTTGAGAGTAAGTGACCGGCCAAGAAGAGCTCAAGGAGGGGAATAAAACTATCACTCCAGGCACAGGAAGCTACATGAATAAAGCACAGAGCCTGATACAGGGAAAGGAGAATATGATTTGAATAGAAGACAGGGTTCAGAGAAGGAGGTAATAGAAGAATTAAAAACAGAGGCTAGTATCACATCAGTGAAAGTCTCAAATGTCAGACTGAGATTGTCCTTTATGCAGTGGGTGATGGGAAGCGTGTGTGTGTGTGTGTGTGTGTGTGTGTGTGTGTGTGTGTTTACTTTTTAAAGCATGCTACTTTAGCATGAATGAAGGAGAGGAGTGACCATAAGCCAAATGGCCAGGACTTTCTCAGTCAACTTCACAAGAGCCAAAGAAGGCTGGCAGTAACAGAGGAGGTGAAATATAAGTATCATTTGGGAAGAACATTGGAAAGGAAGGAGTAACAATGTTCCTCAGGAAATGCATGAATCTAACAAGACTCAACGTTCTTAAACAGAGTTAATTGGGGGATTCATGCACCAAACCAAGAATGCCTAGGAAGGCAGGCAGGTTAAAGGTAAAAACTGATAGCATGGTAGAAAATTCAGTAGACATGTCTAGAACTCTGATGGAGATGAGGAACAAGTGCTCAGGAGAGAGGCCATGGTTGGAACTATAAACATGGCAGTTACCAGCTTAGAGACTCAACTGATTGCTGAACTCAGCAAGGGAAAGAATGCAGTGAAAAAGCAGAGAGAAAAAAGCAGATGACATTGTACTTGTCAAGTGAAAAGAGAAAGACCAGTCAGGTTGGAAAAACAAAACAGTAGGGTGTCACAAAGCTAGGGAAAGAATTTTAGGAAAGAGGGAGCTGTCAACCTAGTCAGCTACTGCAAGGAGTTGAGGCAGAGTGGTGCAGAGAAAAGGGGAATAGGCTTGGTAATTGATATGTCACTTATGACCTTTGCCAATCAAAGACAGGGTGGGACAGAAAACCGTCCACAGGAAACTGTGTGAGCCAAGACCTCTTGTCACTATGGAAAAAAAAAGGTGAGATGAAGTTCTAGAGGCTAGGGAGAGTAGTATAAAAGATAAAGAAAGTAGTATAAAGAGGGGACCCAGCCTTTAATGGGTCTCCCAAAAGGAGAGATGGTTGTAGAAACATGGTGTCTGGACAACAATGACACTGACTGAGGTGCTAGGAATGGCGGCCTGCTCCTTCTCTTTCAGGCGACAGAAATGGGGAGAAGCTCAGGGACAATCAAAGGTGTTCTTCACAATCCAAAAGGATAGTGATGATTGTGCAAAACAGTCGGCTCCCTCAGCCAGCCATGGTGGATAATGGCAGAATGAAGGAGGAAACGAAGGTCCTTCCAATGGAACACTGGTTTGAAAATGGTGGAGTCCCCATTTTCAGTAACAGATGTGTGAACAGAAGAACCTGTCAGAGGCAAATGGTTCAATTCACTCCAGAATTAACTATTTGCAGGACACTTGAGGGAAAGTGATCCTCCCACTCTTAGAAGCTTACCAGCCAGGTGTCCACCAACAAGCACAATATTTTTTCCCCAGACACACAGACCTACTGTAACAGGCATTTTGGAAAAGCCAAATACTATACATGGCAAGTACACAGCTATGCATTCCTTTGCCTTCAGCCTACAGAACTTGGCTCTTGAGCTTGGCACAGAGTTAGCACTATAAACACATACATACACACACGGAGAAGTTATCTTTAGACAGACTACTTCAGTTCAAATCCTAACTCCACCACTTATTAGCTTTATGATCTGAGACATCACTTAATCTCTGTGTTTTCTCATCTGTGAAATGGCCTTAATAATAGAATGGATAGAGAAGATGTGGCTTATATACACAGTGGAATGCTACTTGGCAATGAGAAAGAATGAAATCATGCCATCTGCAGCAATGTGGATGGAACTGGAAGGTATTTTGCTGAGTGAAATAAGTTATTCAGAGGACAGACATCATATGTTTTCACTCATATGTGGAACTTGATAAACGTAAACTTAACAAAAGACCATGGGGGGAGGGAAGGGGAAAAAAATAGTTACAAACAGAGAGGGAGAGAGGCAAACCATAAGAGACTCTTAAACACAGAGAACAAACTGAGGTTGGATGGGGGGGGTGGGGGAGAGGGGAAAATGGGTGATGCGGATTGAGGAGGGCACTTGTCAGGATGAGCTATGAGTGTTGTATGCAAGCAATGAACCATGGGAATCTACCCCAAAAACCAAGAGCACACTTTACACCATATGTTAGCCAATTTGACAATAAATTATATTTTAAAAAATAATAAACCATTTCAAGTTTAGGTTTAAAAAAAAATAATAGTACCTACCTAATAAAGTTGTAGTAAGGGTTAAGTGAGCTAATCTGTGTAAGTGTTCAATAATTTTTCACTATTCTCTTATTTGAGTCTCAGTATTATTCCAAGAGGTAAAGCCAGGTAATCATTATCATCTCCATTATTACTAATAAGGAAACTGAGGCCCAGAGAGGAAATACTTGACCAATTATCACACAGAACAGGACACAAGGCAGGATCTTTAAAAAGTCCAGTCTCGGATACACAGAGTTCTCCATGATTGGCCCACTGCCTACCTCTCTCTGGCCCCAAATCCTGCCAGTCCTGCTTTGAACATGAAATTGTGTGATGAGCAATTTCCCTATTCATCCCTCAGTCTCTTCTCAAGAGCTCTTAACTTTCTTAACTTTCTTAACTTTCCCTATTCATCCCTCAGTCTCTTCTCAAGAGCTCCCTCTTCCAGAAAGCCCTTGGCACTTGATCCCCCTTCCCCTCACCACCTGACTTCCTTCCCCTGTGCTCACATCTTACTATTAACATCATACTGCACAGTGATCACAGAGGTCTGCTTTTCCCACTGAATTCTTTTTTTTTTAATTTGAGAGAGAGACAGAGAGAGAGAAAGAGAGCAAGGGAGGGGCAGAGGGAGAGAGAATCTTAAGCAGGCTCCATGCTCCAAGCCCCAACATGGGGCTTGATCCCACAAGTCTGGAATCATGACCTGAGCCAGAAATCAAGATTCAGCTGCCTAACCAACTAAGCCAACCAGACACCCCTTCTCCACTGAATTCTGAGCCTAAAACAATTTCTGGCACATAATAAACACTCGGTAAGTGTTTATTGAATGAACTCTTGTCTCCAAATCTGATATTCTTCCCACTAGAGCATGCTTCCCCTTTTATCAACATATGTTCACTATTTAATAACAGTTTTAAAAAGAGGAGAAATAAAAATCAACCAATCAGAGTGTTTTTAAATATTAAGCTAAACTTAAAACACTTGGTCACTGTAACTCGAAATAGTGAAACACACACATACACCCTTCAGAGACCCGATCACTCCCACCCACAGTTCATCAGCCCTTCTGCCTTTGGTCTCAAGAGACCAAAGCTAGATCTATCAAAGGACTCAGCCCAGGTTTGATTAACCCAGTGAGAAGGAACTGGAGCTCGGCACATAGAGAAAGACAGGTTCAAAGATCTCATACTCTAAACCTCCAAGATGAGAAGCCTTTAGGAGTTTGAGGTGTACATAATCCTCCCTGCACACCACATGTCAGCCCAAGACTTGATTTCAGTTCCCGAATACTCAGAGAGTGATCCTGGGGAAAGGCTATCAAAGAAGGAGAAAGCATCCACTCTACCTTCACTTCCTCACACGCCAAGCAAACACTGGTGCTCAGTTGTCCCCAGCAGAATCTCGTAAGTGGAACCACATCTCCTCACACCTTCGGTTCCCAGCCACTACCCAGTTCACATGAGAAAGCAAGTGTCTTCTTTACATCTAGGTACCTCTAGTAACCAAGGCAAATCTCTCTGGAGGCTTTCCCTGAGGAACTCTGGATATGTATCTAGTTTTCCCCCTGGTCTGGATAAAGCAGACAGCACTCAGGAAAACATAAACACAGACCTAGAAACACACAAACACATGTGAGTGTACTTGTGTTTCACTCTGACTACTTAAGGAAAAACGTCACCCAGTTTCTTGCAATTTGCCCATAAATGATAGTTTTATGGCCCAGGCCTCCCTGATCCTCCTCTGAGGAAATTCAGCAACTGCTAACCACAGCAGCACATGCCGAGCACAAGAAATTCAACAAATCACCACCCAAATTCTGCACATATTGGGTGTCAACTACTCCCAGGATCTTAAACTCAGTGCTGGAGATATATATGTATAACATCTTAACATATTTCTGGATCTAAGCCTCAATGATTTGCCAAAAGCATACCTGGTCCTTTACTGAAAAATGGTAAATATGCTTAGCTCCAAAGCAGGGCATATTCATCCTTTTGGAACAATATGGCTCCACGTGGTCCAGTCCACAAATTAGTATATGAAGTCTCCATTTTCCTATACACATGTACCTTCATGTAGAAGTCTTGAATTTGATAGCAGCACCATCTCTCCAGGTACTTTTTACAAAAAAGTTTCAAAATATACGATTTTATGTTACACGTAAGTCCTAAGAAGTATGTCTTCAAACAAATCCATCTTCCATAACTTGAGCAGCGTTAACAACTTCCATAATTTAGGCTGTTTGTCCTAAAGAGAAACCCAGCTATTTCGCTCACAATATTGAGAAACTTCCATTAGTTCCTTGCAGCCTCCAAGGTAAATGGCAAGTTTTGGTGTGGGGCTTGAAACCGCAAGCTGTGAGATCATGACCTGAGCCAAAGTCAGATGCTCAACTGACTGAGCCACCCAGGCACCCCAGTAAAGGGCAACTTTTTAGCCTGGTTTCACCATTGGGCTTCAGCCCACCACATTAGCACCTCCAGCCACAACTTATCTACCCTATATGACAACACCATGATCTCTCCTTTGGTATCCCATGCCCTTCCTGCCTCTATGCCACTGAACATGAAAATCCTTGAACCTGTTCTCTCTATCCCATTCCCTTCTCAATCTAGCAAACTCCTACTGGGCTATGGTTCCACCTCATTTTTCACCTTTCAAATTTCCCAGGCAGCGCGCTCCGCAGTCTCACAATAAGCTGTATATATTTCCACCAGAACATTTACAGTGAATTGTAAGTACTCTTTACCATGGTTGCCCCTATTATGGGCATTTTCTTGTCCTTTTTTTAATCCTTAGAATCCAATTATCAACTTAATGATTAGATTAAAACCCCATAAAATAGTGGGGCAGAGATCATCAACTCCTGTTTTCTATAGGTGGAAACTGAAGCATCAGTGAAATTAAGTGATTTGATAAGAGTAGAGCTGAGTAATGGCAAATCTTGTACAATGGGAACTCTCAAGAACCAACAGAGGAATCCAAGAGGAAAGGAGGAAGAGAAGAGAGGGGCAAGGAAACGGATACTGAAGAGTGACTCTGCAAGACACAATGTTAGGCACTTTAATATATTCATTATGTTATTTATTCATAATAAATATGGAGCCACTTTGTGAGAGATGGAAGATGAATGCAATTTTTTCCAGAAAAGAAAGTTGAGATTCAGAGGTTACTTGTTCAATTACACAATAAATGGATCCAAGGTATAAACTCAATATTGTCAGACTCCAAAGCCAAGTTTATTCCTCTACAGGGAACATGGGCTTCCAGACCCACACCTGCCCATGGACACAATCCAGAAACACCTTCCTTACTATAGCCCCCCCTTATCACCTTGCCAGCCGCTGGGCTTCACAAAATTCTGACTTGTGACTTTCCACCTATGACTGCACCTCACAACCATCTGTTACTAACCATCAGATAGCAAAGTATCCCCAGGATTCTAGCAAGAACACAGTGACTGTATTTGCATAAAGGTGGTATGATGTTATTTCAAAAACACTTGAGTGTGCATGCCATCAGAGTAAAAACGTGTCATATTTAAGTGGTGTGAGTAGGGTAACTGGTACAAAGAATTCTTTAATAAACCTCTACAACATGTACAATATGAAGACCAACTTTGTTTTACTCAAATTCTTCATATATTCTTTCTAATTTCTCAAGTGACACCCCAAAATAAAAAGTATTGGGGTCTTCCAGAAATTAAGCATAAGGAAACAATTACTTGCCAGCTCTCTAGATCATATTTCAGCTACTCTGGTTCCAGGTCATCCTGCTTCTTAGATACCAAGTAAGTACCTGACTCCTTAGGCTGTGGTGTGCTGGGAAAACCAGATTTTTCTCCTGTAAGGCTTATATCAAGTCCATCATTACTATTTCTTTTTTTTTAGTATAATTTATTGTCAAATTAGCTTCCATACAACACCCAGTGCTCATCCCAACAAGTGCCCTCCTCAATACCCATCACCCATTTTCCCCTCTCCCTCACCTCCCATCAACCCTCAGTTTGTTCTCTGTATTTAAGGGTCTCTTATGGTTTGCCTCCCTCGCTGTCTGTAACTTTTTTTTTCCCCTTCCCATCCCCCATGGTCTTCTGTTAAGTTTCTCAAGATCCACATACCATCATTACTATTTCTATGGTAACATAAATGTTCCAGGTTTTCTAGAACAATCCCAGTTTCAAATATAATAATCTGTTATGAGCCTCAAGCCAAGCAATATGTTTCAACGAAGGATTCAGTAAATGTGGATATACTATGATTCTTCTAGAGAAGCCCCAGAAAGATGCAGTACTGGCTAGGGGACAGAGCACAGGCTTTTAAGTCAAGGTAAGCAACCTGAGTTCGAATGTTTGTTTTGCCATTCACTGTTGTTGACGTTGGGCAATGTACTTAACTTCTTTGTGCTTCCATTTCCTCATCAGTAAAATGGGTAACTATCATCTAGTTCAGAGTTGTCCTTCCAATTAGAGGAGCAATGACATAGCAAGGGACTGACACATAGTATGTACTCAATAGATAGTAAGCATTCTTTTTTATCACCATATTCTTGTTATTATTCATAACATCCCTAAAAGGAATGGAAAAGAAAGATAGAATTTGGCATTCTAAGCAAAATATGATAAATCATGTGACTTACCTAATGTAACCAGAGCTACAACTTTACTTCCTAAGACACAACGCTTCAGTTACTATATTACAGTACTGTATTGATACTGAAATGAGGCATTAAGTTGCTGACTCCTCATTTTTTAAGTCTCACCCCCAGATATTTCCTGTAATACTTAAATTTAATTATTGCTATTTCTAGGCAATAAAATTTCCTGAATATCATGCAACAAGTTCATTTTCAAGTATTATCTTGTATGGTCAGAAGGTTTGCCAAGCAGGGCACCTGGGTGGCTCAGTCAATTGAGCTTCTGACTCTTGATTTCAGATCAGGTCATGATCCCAGGGTTGTGGTATCAAGCTCTGCATAGGTCTCCCTGCTGAGTGTGGAACCTGCTTGAGATTCTGATATTCTCTCTCTCTCTCTCTCTCTGCCCCTCTCCACCACTTGGGCTCTCTCTCTCAAAAAAAGAAGAAAAAAATTGCCAAGCTATGCATCCTCATTCTGTATCTAGAACTGTTTCTAGCTTCTTGCTTCCATGAATAATAGAGTGGAACATGCTTAGTGTGTGACTGTGACTTTCTCGTACTTTATAGACAAATAAAATGGTTAGTTTTGATTGGAAAGACTATCCTCTGATGATCCAAAGCATGGGCTCTAGAGTCAGACTGCCTGGGCTCAAATCCCTGTCCCTTCTTTCATCAGCTATGTCATCTGGGTAACTTATTTAACTTGTGTGTCTTAATTTCATCATCATCAAATGGGAAAAATAATAGTACTCAAAATAGACTACTGTGAGGATTAAATAAATGGACGTAGGTACAGTGTTTAGAACAGTGCCTGGTACATGGTAACTGCTCAATAAAGGTCAGATATCATCACCATTCACTTGCCTCATAGGGTTTTAAAAAAGCAACCAGATATAATCAAATATGTTATATTAGCAACAAAGAACATACCAGATCAGATAAAATACTTTTGAAATAACTAACGAAGATGAAGCCCACCTAACCAATTGCTTTCCCCAGGCATTATCAATGCAGGAGATCCATAGCATTTGCAGCCTGAATGCATATGGCTTCAACAATTCATAAGGCATCTTAAATACATGTCACATAGAAACTGTAGTTAAATGAAAAATGGCACCAGATAGGTATGAGGTGGTGAGTCCTTGGCTGATCAGTCTTTGGCTAACCAGCCAGCAACAGCATCTCAATCTGCTTTTGCTGTTTTTTATTAAATATGTGACCTAATTTAATCCTCTGAGCAACTTGTGAGGCAGGTATGATCATCCCCATTTTAGACACACTGAAGACATGATATGCCATGCTGATAGTTGACTTGGGGTACCAAAAGTCTCAGAATGCATACCATGAACATGCCCCAAGATGGTAAACCTGAAACAACACTAGAATCCACTTTAAAAAGAGTGAAAGAATTAAACTGAAAACCCAGACCCCTTACTTCTAAAACTCAATGACTAATCTAAAACAAGCAATGGTAAAGAATATTCCCTAATGAATCTAACATGCCATAATTCAGTCTTCCTCCCAATGTAGATTGCTGGCAGAAGGGGCGGGAGTGGTTGAGGCACTTGGCTTGGCCTGGGATCCAGCCCTTGCCTTCAGCCTCACAGACCAATGTTTTAATCAGCTGACTCAGCAAGTGGCAGGAGAGCCCAGGTGCCTGTGGCCGTGAGTAATGGTGGCACAAAACACATCTGTCTAATCAGAAGCTGATGGCACCAGTTCCGTCAAGACTTATGGTGAAACAGTGCTTCTGCAAGGGGGAAAAAAATGTTTATTCACCCAGAAGTTATGCAATGCCTGTCTTTCTCCCTCTGACTTGGAATGCAAATTTGTGGACTATTTACAGGTCTTATACCCCCACTCCTCAAATATTTTTTGGTGCTTTTACAGAAAGACTTATCTAGAAATAATCAACCAAATCCTTTTTTTATCAGTACCTATGAAGAGTCTAGAAAGTATGGCATTAGGCAATGTTTTCATTTTGGCCTTTTTAAAAAAATGTCTATCATCATTATGTAGGATAATGCACAGGAAAGTGTTTCCATAGGTTGTAAGTACACATTTCACATATATAAACACGTCACTGCAACCACCTGAAGGTCACTGTACTACATTTCAGCAAAAATTTCCTTTCAACAGAATCATTCATTCTTCATTTTTTTCATTTATTAATTCATTAAAAATACTTTACTGAGTTCCCGTCGGGGGTTGGGCAATGTAGATGCAAAATTAAACCAAAAGTCCAAGTCCTTGGGGACTTCGTCTTTTCCCAAATTGGTCTTTTAATCTCCATTGTATTCTAACCACAACTGGTACTCTCTGCTCTCTCCTGTCCCTTCCCTCTCCCTCCTTATCTCTCCCACCTTCCTTCTCCCCTTCCCTTCCTCCCTGCCTCTCCCTCTTCTAGAGTTCGAGCCACTCAAGAGTGCTTCTCCCACATTCTGCAAAAGCCATAGCACAGGCAAAGTTCCCAATGGGCACTAAGGAAAAATACTGTATTTAGTAATTTCAAAAGCCAGTACATAGTGACACACACAGCCCTATTACCATAAGTAACCTACTTTTACTATACTTCTATCAACCAACCTTCCCAAAAGTTACCAAAAGTAGTTCTCCCTCCCAACAATCTAAAAAGGTTCTAGTTAAGAGTAACACATAGAGGGGCGCCTGGGTGGCGCAGTCGGTTAAGCGTCCGACTTCAGCCAGGTCACGATCTCGCGGTCCGGGAGTTGGAGCCCCGCGTCAGGCTCTGGGCTGATGGCTCAGAGCCTGGAGCCTGTTTCCGATTCTGTGTCTCCCTCTCTCCCTGCCCCTCCCCCGTTCATGCTCTGTCTCTCTCTGTCTTAAAAATAAATAAACGTTGGAAAAAAAAAAATTTAAAAAAAAAAAAAAGAGTAACACATAGACAAGCAAAAATAATTCTTCTTTCAATGATGTACGGATCATGTGTTGTGCATAAAGGTATCCAGCTGGGAAGCCCCATAGGAATCATGAGGGGCACCGAAAGCTGGAACATTCTCCCACACCTGATTTATCTGTGTGGTAATTCCCTACCAAAGTTCCATTTGGGCAGACATAGATGAAAAAACAGCCAGAATCATAGATTTTTAAGAATTGAAGGTACCTCATCTGGTCCTATTCCCTCACTTTATTAAAAACAAAACAACAACAAAAAAAAAACAAAAAAACAAAAAAAACAAAGCTCAAGAAGAGGATATGACTAAGATTACACAGTTTGTCTTTGGGGCAGGAATAGAAGCCAAGACACCTGCCTCCCAATCCCAATGCAGGGCCCATTCCTCTCTTCAGAACTGAGTTGAGTGCATGCCTGTGAGCAGCCCTTGAGGCAGTGGCTTCTAGCATTCAGCCATGCACCGCCCCCCCTCCCCCCCACACACTGCCTTTCCAGTTACTCTCTCTGCTTCTCCCTTGTACACCTCTGCCCTCTTAAGGCAGCTACAGATGGCCCTGGAACTCTGACTCTCTCTGCCAATGAACAGCTCTCTTGAATGGCAAGCCCACTTTTATTCTGTGAAATGGGACTATTTTCTGCCCTTTCCTTCAGTTCATAATTGTGATGAAAAGTAACGAGATGTTAGCCATCAAGGAATCTTCTATTCTTTGGAGAAAACTTAGAGTGGGGATCCAATAGAGCATTTGCTTTGTAATTAAGTCCTGCTAATGTTAAGCCCAAGAGTTAGATTCCAGCTTTTTATAAAGACTGACAATTCTTTTGATCTTTCTACATTTAAACCTCCTTTTAAAAATAGCATAAACACCTGCATGCAAATTTAAGTAACAATACCTGACACCTGGTCCTCATTAGTGACTCTGGTAGGCAAAGGTACAGTAGGTGTCATTATCCCCAATCTAAGGAAGGGAAAACCAGTTCAAAGAAGCTACCTGTCTTGCCCAAAGTCACACAGGTAATAAAATTCAATTCTGGAGGGGCACCTGGGTGGCTCCATCATTTCAGTGTCTGACTCTTCACAGTTTGAGCCCCACATTGGGCTCTGCAGTGACAGTGAGAAGCCTACTTGGGATTCTCGGTCTCCCTCTCTCTCTGCTCCTCCCCTGCGCTCGCCCTCCCTCTCTCCCTCTCTCCCTCTCTCTCTCTCTCTCTCTCTCTCTCTCTCTCTCTCAAAAATAAATAATATTTAAAAAATGCAATTCTGGAGCAATGATCTTATCTGAGGCTCCTCTGTGTGCAGTTTAGCTTTAGAATTCTCTGCTCACATTTTCAATTCAACAACACTGAGGAGCTACCTTTTCTGTTACATTTAAGACACGTGAGTCGTCTCATAAGAAGCACAGCTGGACCCTGTGACTGCAGCAGCAGCCCCAAAGGTAGGCACTTCCCTCTGCTGGGAACTGTCTCACACCAGGGAATTATGGGAAGGTGAACTTCACAAACAGGATTAACCTTTATGATGATTTTAATCATTCAAAATTAATTCTCTGTATCCTTTCAAAAACAATCTGAGATGACACCTAGCTCTAAGGATGATTGAGTCAAAAGTAAGGGTTATATTAATACATTTGTTCACTTTTTGTTTTCAGCTTACTACGCTTTTTTTATCCTCTCTTTTTAGGTTTATTTTTGGTAGTAATCTCTACACCCAACATGGGGCTCGAACTCATGATCCTAAGATCAAGAGTCACATGCTCTTCCAACTGAGCCGGCCAGGCACCCCTTCATTTGTTCTTTTTTTTATTTTTATTTTTAATGTGCTCATATAGACACAGAGAAGAAGATTTGGAAGGCTATAAAATCCAAGTTTTGCATTAGTTATTTCGGAGTATAAAGGTATTATTATTATTGCTAATCTGTAGTTTTTCTTTTTCTACAATGAATATATATACATATATATATATATATATATATATATATATTACCTTTGGTAATAGGAAAACAAACAATAAGGATCTTCCTTCTACATATAATCGATAAAGAGCTGAACTCACAGAACAGGGAATAGAATGGTGGTTGTCAGAGACTTGGGAGAGGGAGAAATGGGGAGAGGTTGGTCAAAGGGTACAAACTTCCAATTTTAAGATGAAGAAGTTTTGAGAATCTAATATACAATATGGTGACTATAGTATTATATACTTGAAAGTTGCTAAGAGAATAAATCTCAAATGTTCTCGCTACAAAAATATAGTAGCAATGTATACACATATGAAATTATCATGGACTTATACAATGTTATATGTCAATTATATCTTAATAAAGCTGGTGGGGGGTCAAACAATAAAGATTGTTTTTATTTTTTTTTTTAATTTTTTTTTCAACGTTTATTTATTTTTGGGACAGAGAGAGACAGAGCATGAATGGGGGAGGGGCAGAGAGAGAGGGAGACACAGAATCAGAAACAGGCTCCAGGCTCTGAGCCATCAGCCCAGAGCCCGACGCGGGGCTCGAACTCACGGACCGCGAGATCGTGACCTGGCTGAAGTCGGACGCTTAACCGACTGCGCCACCCAGGCCCCCTGTTTTTATTTTTAAAACATGTTCTTCATTCTGATAAATAGGATAGGGGCTATCTACACAAGGAGTTGGGAAGCTCTATTACCGTAAACCAAGTGCATGAAAAATGCAAATGGTACCCTATGCTGCCACACGAGAATGCTTTCCATTTGGGTACTTCTCCATTTGGGGACTCTCACCACCCAAGAATATAAAATAATGTACCAAGACACCAATTTTACACAAATATTTTGAGGAAAAAATTTGTTTTATATATTGAAACCCAATTCAACATATGAAATCAAATTTAAAAATCGCATAATTTCATAAAACAATTTTCAAGCTTGTTGGGGTCAATCTGAACCGTACCCCAACCCCAAGGAGCACTTGCCAGTTTCGTTATTGGAGATTCTTCTATGAAGAAGTTTGGGAAGCCCTATGGCAAATAGCACCATCTTATTTCCCTCCCTTTTTAAGAGAGACTAAGTGATTTCTCCTGTTAGTTAAAAAAAAAAAACATCAAATTTTTCCTCATCTATAACCTTTAAAATTTCAAATAAAGCAGGTGGCAGAAAACATATTACCAGGCAAATCTAGAAGCCCACAGGGACACAGCCCAGAGGAGAGAACTGCCTGGCCTGGCATCCTGGGTTCTGAGCATGGTGAGCCCTAGGCTGCCCCACTTCTGCAGGACAGCAGACCACTCTGCACAAGGTACTAATTCATTCATTCCACAAATGTTTATTGAGCAAAACCTGAGAAAGGCCTCTTAGGGGACAGTGGGATCATTCACAAGCCAACGGTCAGGTCTAACGGATCAGACGTGGACAATCAATCTTTCATTAGACCTCAAACCACCTCTAGGATAAAGCAAACAGGGTCCCTGCCCCATTCACTCACTAGCAGCTGGGTGGGATCAGGCAGGCATTCTGGAACAGCACTGCTGCTTTGAGAAAGGCTAAGACAGTCACTTATTCCCAGCAGAATGACCAAAACTGCACCATAAGTGGCATAACTCTTTTTTTTAACATTTATTCATTTTTTGAGAGACAGAGTATGAGCGGGGGAGGGGCAAAGAGACAAGGAGACACAGAATCTGAAGCAGGCTCCAACTCTGAGCTGTCAGCGGAGAGCCCACAACCTGGAATCCACAAACCTGTGAGATAATGACCTGAGCTGAAGACAGCTGCTTAACTGACTGAGCCACCCAGGCACCCCTATAACTCTTCTAAAATGCTTTGAACAGTGTCTGGCACATGTGAGAATTCAGTAATACCATTTTTGCTGTTACTAGGCCAACTTGCCCTTACTCACCAAAAAAGGTAGAAAGATCACAGGTTTTAGAATCAGAGAAACTAGATTTGCATTCCAATTATTTTGCTTACTAGCTATGCGACTAAAGGAAGTGATCTTTCTAACCCTCAGTGTCTCATTGGTAAAATGGGTTAACTGACAGTACAGGATCCCTCATGTGGCTTTGTGAGAACCAAAGACACATTATACACAAAGAAGAGTGGCCCCTAAGTGCCGAATAAAGACAGTCAATAAGGCCACTGCCATGCCTCCTTCCTTCCTCACCATTCTTGACAGGTCCTGGCATCTGATTTCACCCAGGCACCACACTAAGGAACAAAAGAACTATAGGGAGGGGAGAGAGTACCTGGAGACTTTCCACAGAAACACATCAAAATCCTCAACTCCTTTCAACCATCCCTCTGTTTGGCTGCCGTAACCAACTGGCTGCCCAACCAACTAGGGCCCCTATTCCCTCACTGGGAATGGCTGCCAAGAAGAGGCCAGGAAGCTGGACAGCAGTTTGAATCCATCCCACCTTCCAGTGTCTGTCCGTCTGTCTGTCTGTCTGAAGCCCACTGGGCTTCCTCTGCACGTCCCTACCAGGCTCTAAGGGTCAGGAGGCTGCCAGCGGATCCATAGTCTGTCCTTATCCAGGCTTCCATCCCTACCCAGCGCCCAAAGCTCTGGAGGCTGCTGGTCACAAACCAGCACTAAATGAAAAGTCAAAGGGGATTTATAAAAGCAGGAAGGAGGAAAGGGAAGAGGAGGCAGGATGGGTGCAGAGAGAGAGGCCCACTTCGTACAAGCTGATGGAGCCCTATGTCCTAGCCGCTGAAGCAGTGGTTTTCCTCTCTGAAAGATGATAAATCCCATTCCTGTGATTTGTAACTCAAGACGGGACAAGGTCTGGGCGTAGGGAGATAATTCCAAAACAAACTGCTTGTTTTGCAAGTAAACCTCATCGGCTCCCAAACCCTCCTTCCCAACACCCCACCTGTAGATAGGTCCTATCGCCCTTACTTCACCTGAGCAATCTGGAGGCAGTTACTCTGCAACCAGATCCCCCTAACAGCCAGCCCGAACGAAGCCCAGGGTCGGTTCTCAAAAGCCCCAGGAAACGCGACAGCCCAGCAGAACCCCCGCCTACCCGGCACGTCGGCTTCCTGAAGACTCGGCCCCCTGGGCAGCGGAGCTGGCTCTTAAGTAGGTGCGGATTTGAAGGGAGCTTGCCGCTCGCCAAAACGCGGCTCACGCTTTAGAACTCCGAAGACTACAAAGCATCAGTCAACACCAACAACTCCCTCATTTAAGAGGAGGAAAGAGAGACCCAGAGAAGGAACGAAAGTTGCCCGAGATAACACCCCGAGTGGGCAGAGAAAAGAACCCCGCTGCTCTGGTCGCCGCGGGGCAGGGAGAGCGTCTCGCCGCCTCCCGCGTCCTCGAGTCCACAGACGTGCAAACCCTGAATCCCCGGGTGCTGCGCGTTACCTTCCTCGGGACCCGGCGCTCGGAGCCTCCTCTCCCGCGAAGGCGCGCCTGCAGCTCTACCCCCGCACTCTCGCGGGGCAGTCCAGGTGTCGCCCCGCGGCTGTCAGCGCACGGAGGCCGGTGCAAGCTCCCCCCTGCGGGCGGCAGGCGGGCGCGCAGGGGCGGCTCCCGGGAGCGCCGACCAATGGCGTTCCGCCCGCTCCCCGCCCCGCCCCCGGCACGCCTCACCCGCCTGCTCCCCTGCCCTTCTCCCACTTCCCTCCGCCCCTCCCGGTTTTTTCTCTTCCCCTTGGCCCTCCCGCCCAGAACTCCTCCAATGCACCTTGCCCCGAAGCAGCTTCTTCACTGTGCAAATAAGGAGTGCAATTATTTTGTGACCACTGTGCGTTAGGTGTCCCTGGAGCCGGAGAACGTGGCGCTCAAGGAACCAGTCCACTCAAGAGAGAGGAGTTAGCCACCGCGCCGGGAGAGCGGACGGGATCAAGATGCTTTAACCGCTCCGGACGTCAGTTTTCTAACGTGTAAATTAGATAAAAATACCTCAGGGGCGCCTGGGTGGCGCAGTCGGTTAAGCGTCCGACTTCAGCCAGGTCACGATCTCGCGGTCCGTGAGTTCGAGCCCCGCGTCGGGCTCTGGGCTGATGGCTCAGAGCCTGGAGCCTGTTTCCGATTCTGTGTCTCCCTCTCTCTCTGCCCCTCGCCCGTTCATGCTCTGTCTCTCTCTGTCCCAAAAATAAATAAACGTTGAAAAAAAATTTTTTTTAAAAAAATACCTCACAGGCAGTTGAGAGGATTAAGTGAAGTGATGCTTGAAAAGTATCCAATAATACCTGGATAAGTTGTGAGCGTGATGTGCACAGACTGAGCTCCCCTCGCCTCCAGCGCCCTGGATGGTGCTGGAAGGCAGGGTATCACGGCCAATTAAAAAAAGGTTACCAATGATGGGGAGAGCCCAGGCAAACTTCTGAAAGAGGTAGACCTTAAGGCCTTCTCCATTCTCCTCATCTCCCCCATTTGTGCTGTCCATCCAACTGAGGGTGGCCCAGGTCTGCCTTTGGTTCTTTCAAAAACCTTCTCTCCAACTTGCAAATGCTGATCCCCACGGACCTCATTCAGTGCTGGGTGCTGGGCTGCTAACCTGGCCCAGGAATCCTTGTGCTGTGTTAATTTGTGTATTCTGGCTTTCACCCAAGCTTTGAGTCCCATGTGTCCGTACGGTGGGTGGGCACTAGGGGATGCAAAAGAGGAAAAACCACTCCTCTTGCCCTTGAAGAGACAAACATGCAAATAATTTCAGTTTAGTGT
Source organism: Lynx canadensis (assembly GCF_007474595.2). Classification (NCBI taxonomy): domain Eukaryota; kingdom Metazoa; phylum Chordata; class Mammalia; order Carnivora; family Felidae; genus Lynx; species Lynx canadensis. Next base: position 46,972,141 of record NC_044312.2, on the reverse strand, counting down.
CATAACAGCTAGAATAGATGTGCAAAGTGTTACAGAGTCACGAACACTGGGAGAAGAGGGCAATACAAGTTTAAATACAGATGTGACCAAGTCTTGAAGGAGGGCTATAACTTAGGTCAGACAGAAGGGGAAGAGAACAGTGGCTGCAGAGAAGCAGGCAGACATGCAGATGCCTGTCATATGTTGCAAAGGGTATATTGACAGTGAGACAGAGATGAAACTAAAGAGGTAGAGGCGGGAAGAGCAGCCAGGCCTGCCTTGCTGAGGGAAGCAGACTGTGTCCTGTTGGTGAGGGCTGCTGGTGAATGATTTTAAGTAGTGGAGTGGTCTGATCTCATTTGTCTGGTGTCTTGCTTCCAGTGTTTGTGTGTGCCTTCATAATCCCCTTCCTGTCCCTCTTCAACCTGGAAGGCAGGCACTGGATCTTCCTCACCTGTGAGTGCCCTGCATGCTTGGTACAAAGCTTTGAAGAAACTCAATGCTCACTATTCCCGGTGTCACTCCTCCCAGAGGAAAAAAATAGCAACACCTGCTAGGAAAGGTCTAAGGATTCTCTGAGGTTAAAAGCTAGAGCCCTGATGTTAAGTGGCCAAAGTTCAAATACTGGCCCCACCACTTTCTAACAGGACCTTCAGCCAGTTACATAACCATTCTGTGCCTCACTTTGCTCATTTGTAAAAGAGATGATAATAATGCTCCTCACTAAGGCTACTTGAAGCTTATAATGAGAAAATGTGTGTGTATAAGCATAGTGGCTTGCACAGAGGAAGTATTGAATAAATCTTAGTTAACATGATTATATCAAGTCAGCAGAGGCTTGTTCCTCATAACCTATAAGATTTTGCCATTCTTCAAAATAGTTTTCATGTAAGTGACAAATTTCACAAATAGTCTCTGTTGATATTAAGGGGAAAAACAAGGGTATAGGGATAATGCAGGGTTGGAGTACAGACTGGTGTGTGTCCCAGCTCTACCACTGGACTCTACAACTGACTGTTGAACTATCCAGTTGACTTTGGACAAGTCACTTAACTTCTTTAGGTCTCTGTTCCTCTTCTACAAGAGAAATACAGTTGACCCTTTCATAATATGGGTTTGAACTGCATGGGTTCACTTATATGTGAATTTGTTTAATATAAATACAATACAGTATTGTAAATGTATTTTCTCTTCCTTACAATTTTCTCAATATTTCCTTTTTTTTTTGGCTTACTTTACTGTATGAATACAGTATATACTACATATACAAAATGTATGTTAATTGACCATTTATGTTATTGGTAAGGCTCTGAGTAGGCTACTAGTTCAGTTTGAGGGGAATCAAAAGTTATAGATTTTTGACTGTGTGAAGGAGGGGTGGTGAGGATAGGTACCTCTAATCCCTGAGTTGTTCAAGGGTCAACTGTGGTCACATTACCTGTCCCATGTAAGGGAGATGCTGCAAAATACATAGCACATTGCGTGGCCCAAGGTAAGATTTCAAAAACTGTGGTAAGAAGAAAGGTCTTATACATTTGGGAAAGGGAAACGTCATCTAACAGTAATGCACTGGAAGGGGAAAATGTAATCCCAGGAAAAAAAAATCTAAGTGGAAAAGTTGATTCTGGATCTGTGAAAACTGGAACAGGAGTAGACGTCAGCTTAGAAACCTACAGGTGGAACCCTGGCCTGGAAGAGTTTTCTAGTTGGGAATGGGTTGTTGAAATCTGGAACCCCCTTCTGGTCAATTTTTGCAACTCTATGGAGCTGCAATGAAATGGAGTGTTGTTTGCCAGGGTGTGTATGGTCTCTGAGCTGTCCTCCCGGAATGGTGGAATGCCATAAGGCTGGTGCTTTCAAATGAGAATCTGGGATTTAGCCTCTAATACCACCCAGCCATGACTTTGTAGGGTCACAGACACATGGCCAAGTTGTTTAGTTTTACCAGCTAGTTAGTAGGTGAATATTTATTTGTGGGATAGTAGGTGTGAATCCTTTATGCTTGAAATATGTCCCATCTATCTCAGAACCAAGGAATCCTTCTCATGCATTAGGGCCTAGGACAAATGTCCCGAGATTCTTCCTTCTTAGGTTGAATGAATTAATCCTTTGGACCTCTGGAACGCCCATGGCATATTCCTCAAGCCTTTTCTTGGCATTGATTTCATTGTCTTTATAGTTAGTTGTCACAGGACTTGCAACTCCACACCTGTTTTAAAGCCTACCCAGTCAAGGGACACCCCTTTTCTCTTTGCATTTTTTCTCACTACCTCCATCATTCCCCTCACACCATCTCTACTTCAAATGCCTTGCACACTATAGGTCCTCAATAAATGCTTATTAAATCGCATTGCAGGCAGGTCTCGCAGGGTAGATACATTACAGAGAGCAGCACTGTTGCCACCATGGAAAAGTTAAAAAAAAACAAAAACGAAACTTCCTGTGCAGACATGACTTTGCCTTTAAGCTATGTGGATTTATAACTTCTTACCCACCAAAAATTGAAGATATTGCTGAAATGCTGTACAATTACATCTAGTATGGTAATGTGGTTAGATGATGTATAGCAGTAGGTATCAAATGTACAGCATTTAGAACACAATTGAGTCATGGTGCTGGGTCACCAAAGTAGGAATTTGGTTTTTTAAATAATTTGCAAAAACTGAATATCTTTTTAACTTTTGGAAGTACAAAACTCTGGCCTTGAATCAAATCATATTAGCAATCTCTCCACAGTCTTTAATAATGCCTTGCCTTTCTACTGGGCTTTGTATTTTTCAAAGCTCTTCCACTTTAATTATCTTGTTTGATCTTCACATCAACCCTATGATGTAGGAAGGGCAACTATTATTAGTATCTGCATTTTACAGATGAAGATAGGAAGGGCTTGAGAGGACCAGGCCCTAAACCCAGGCCAAATGGCAAACTAGTGACAAAGTCAAGGATCTACTATACCAGCGAGAGTTCTGATATTCATGAAAATTGGGCATCATTATTTATGACCTTTATGGGCAGTAATCGCACGCAGACATGTCTTAATTTATATTCATGGGTATATACTCTCGCACAGACTTCCTTTTATAAAGTAAAGAAGAACCTTTGTAGTGACCATCTCCCTCAGATATGTAATAATTATAATTTATTTCTTCAGTGGCTTTCATCTGTGTCTATCAACATGCATTTCAACACTAATATTCTTTTTAAAAAAATTTTTTTATTACGTTTCTTTATTTTTGAAAGGCAGAGAGAGACAGAGCATGAGTGGAGGAGGGGCAGAGAGAGATGGAGACACAGAATCCCAAGCAGGCTCCAGGCTCTGAGCTGTCAGCCCAGAGTCCGACGCGGGATTCAAACCCGAACCATAAGATCATGACCTGAGCCGAAGTCGGATACTCAACCGACTGAGCCACCCAGGCGCCCCTCAACACTAATATTCTTTTAAAAAAAACTCTAGGTTTACTCAGTCAGTATTTTAGGACAAATTTTCTTATTTTAATGTTTAAAGAAAGAACAAATGTTACTTCAAAAAAACATAAGACCTCTGTTTATATGAGATTCCTAGAATGGTCCAATACAAAGAGACAGAAGAGTGTTTAGCAGGAACTGGGGGAGGGGGTGCTGGAGTTAATGGGTAGTTACTGGGTACAGAGTTTCACTGTGGGATGTTGAAAAAGTCCTGGAGATGGATGATGGTGATGGCTGCAGAACAGCTACTTAATGACACAGAACTGCATATTTAGAAATGAATAAATATTTATTTTAAAAATTAAGCAAATTTTATGTTATGAATATTTTATAACAATAAAACATAGAAGAGGGGCACCTGGGTGGCTCAGACGGCTAAGCGTCCGACTTCCGCTTGGGTCATGATCTCACAGGTCGTGAGTTCGGGCCCCGCACTGGGTTCTGTGCTGATAGCTCCGAGCCTGGAGCCTGCTTCAGATTCAGTGTCTCCCTCTCTCTCTGCCCCTCCCCCACCCATGCTCTGTCTCTGTCTCTCAAAAATAAATAAATGTTAAAAAAAAAATTTTAAAAGAGTAGAAGACCACCTAGTTTTATTAATATGAGATTCCCTGTAGTAGAAGGCTACTTATAATGTAATTCATGACCTTTTTTGTTTTGTCTTTTTGAAATTTACTTCACCTTCACACCTTTGCTGTGGCAGAAAAGATACTGATCTGTAGGGAGTCATACCAACCTTTTGTAAAAAAATCCAAAATGGGTTGGGGCTCCTGGGTGGCTCAGTCGGTTAAGTGTCTGACTTCTGCTCAGGTCATGATCTCACGGTTTGTGGGTTCGGGTCCCATGTCGGGCTCTGTGCTGACAGCCCAGAGCCTGGAGCCTGCTTCAGATTCTGTGTCTTGCTCTACCTCTGCCCATTCCCTGCTCACACTCTGTCTCTTCCTCAAAAATAAACAAACATTAAAAAAGTTTTTTAAAAAATCCAAAATGGGGTTGAGATAGGGGGTGATAAGGTAAATCCTAGTAGAGTACTAGAGCTCCTATTAACCAAGTGCCTCCTACCTGCCAGTATTGACTACATGCTTTTTCCTATTATTTCATGTAATTGTGAGAGCAGCTATGGGTAACAGATGAGAAACTGAGTTATATGAAGGTTAGGTTACTTGCCCAGGGCCACACAACCAAACATCTTCCCAAAGGGCTGACAAAACTCTGGAGCTGACTTCCCAGGAGGTAGTAGAATCTCCCTTCAAGTTGCAGTGATCTGGGTTATGCAGTTGGACTAAAGCAGGAAAATTTCCTCAAGTATTTCTTCAAATTCTACTTCCTCTGTGCTGTAATTACTGTTGCCTTCTCTCTACAGAATTAGACACACTACAGTAGTGTCCTATGTGACTAGACCTGTGCTGTCCAAAATGGTAGCCACTAGCCATATGTGGCTATTGAACACTAGAAATGTGGCTAGTCTAGGGGTGCCTGCCCGGGTAGCTCAGTCAGTTAAGCATCTGAGTCTTGGTTTGGGCTCAGGTCACAATCTCACCATCATGAGATTGAGCCCCACATCGGGCTCTGCATTAGGCATGGAGCCGGCTTAAGATTCTCTCTCTCTCCCTCTCCCTATGCCCTTCCCCGGCACATGCATGCACGCTGTCTCGTTTTCTCAAAAAAAAAAAAAAAAGCCTCCCTCTTGGCCCCTCCACAGCTCACACTCTCTTTGTCTCAAAAATAAATAAACATTTTTAAAAAATGTTTTAATTAGGGGAGCCTGGGTGGTTCAGTCAGTTGAGTGACCGACTTCAGCTCAGGTCATGATCTCACAGTCTGTGAGTTTGAGCCCTGCGTTGGGCTCTGTACTGACAGCTCAGAGCCTGGAGCCTGCTTTGGATTCTGATTCTCTCTCTCTCTCTCTCTGCCCCTCCTCTGCTCATGCTCTGTCTCTCTCTCTTTCTCAAAAATAAATAAACATTAAAAAAAATTTTTTTAATTTTAAAAATGTTTTAATTAGTTTCATCTGTTTCTTTTTACTTTTTTCAGTGCAGCTACTAGAAAATTTTAAATTAAATATGTAGCTCTCATTATTCTACTGGATAAGTCTGTTCAAGGTTGCCTGGGTCACTTTCTCTACCTCACTTTCCCCCTTGAAAGAAGGGGCATATTACTTTTGAGTTATTACATACAGAATAGGAGACACATATTGATAGAACTTGCCTTTCTGTTCGTTACTTTGCTTTCAAAGCACAATAATTACAAAATGTTGTCATTACTACTGCCTGGCATTTTTTTCCCCTATTCCTTTTCAAGTACAGAGGAATCTTGATTAATCATACACTTCAAGAATGGAATGTCTGGGGGCGCCTGAGTGGCTCAGTCGGTTGAGCGTCTGGCTTCAGCTCAGGTCATGATCTCACGGTCCAAGAGTTCGAGCCCCGTGTCGGGCTCTGTGCTGACCACTCAGAGCCTGGGGCCTGTTTCGGATTCTGTGTCTCCCTCTCTCTCTGACCCTCCCCTGTTCATGCTCTGTCTGTCTCTGTCTCAAAAGTAAATAAACATTAAAAAAACAATTAAAAAAAAAAAAAGAATGGAATGTCTGGTAAAAATAAAACACAATCTTGCTCTATCCCTTGTTTATTCAGTTATTCATTCATGTATTCATTTCATATTACAAATATTTATTGAATGACACATTATGTACATGATATACGGCTATGAGAAATTCAGAGATGAACCAGATAATGTCTGCTGTTGATGCTCTTTCAAAAAGATATTAGTTTATTTCCTGGTTTTTAATAGTGAACATCTCAGGCAGCATGATATAATGAAAAAGCCCTGGCCCAGGGGACATAAAACCCAAGATCTAGTCCTGCTTTTATGAGATATGTGAAATGAGCAGGTCTTTTTAGATCTAACTCATCTACAAAATTAAAAAGGATAAAACTATCCACTTTGCCAATTGCAAAAATAAAATTATAGAAATGATAATCTACAAATTGCTACTTCTTATTTATTAAAAGACATTGTAGTAGAAGTCAGAATATTTGGCTTCCCTTCTGGACCCAACTAACAAAATGCTCTGTGGCTTTAACCTCTCAGGACTTGGTGTCCTTACCTCTAAAATTAAGAGGTAAGGGGCACCTGGCTGGCTCAGTCAGAAAAGCATGTGACTCTTGATCTCAGGGTCATGAGTTCAAGTCCCACATTGGGTGTAGAGATTACTAAAAAATGGTAAATAATCTTAAAAAATAAAGTTATGAGATTAGACTGCATATATTGCAAGATCTCTTCCAGCCCAAAATTTCAGGTTTTAGGAGTTTATGATTTTTAAAGTAATCATTCCCTGCAGATCAGCATTTCAATTTACTAGAGTCATAATTATATCAGTTTTCTAGCCATAGATCTTAAAAGACCTGAATGTATGAAACAGAAGCTACTCTGGAAATTGTGCTTATTTACTTGCAGAAGAATCTCTGCATTAGCTTATTTTACAGGGCATTTTACCATCTGCATCTTTTTTATTATTATTTTTTTAATATTTATTTAGTTTTGAGAGACAGAGAAAGAACATGAGTGGGGGAGGAGCAGAGAGAGAGGGAGACAGAGAATCTGAATCAGGCCCCAGGCTCCGAGCTGTCAGCACAGAGCCCGACATAGGGCTCCAACTCACGGACAGTGAGATCACGACCTGAGCCAAAGTTGGATGCTTAACCAACTGAGCCACCCAGGTGCCCCTGCCCTCTGCATCTTTAAAAACCAAACAGAAGAGAAAAAATTGTCAAGAAATAAAAACAACAATTTCCGTTATCTATTGGTATGTAGCAAACCACTCTAAAACAGTGGTTAAAACAACAATTTCTTATTTTTCATGATTCTCTGGGTTGGGTGGTTCTGCTGCTACTCACTCACTGATGACGGTTTCTTATGCTGCTGCATTCAGCTGAGTGCTCAGCTGAGGCTGGAACATCGAAGGTGGCAGCTCATTCTCCAGGGCTGCCCTCCACATGGCCTCTCCTCATTCAGTAATCTAAGCCCAAACTTCTTACATGGCAGCTGAAGCCCAAGCATTACAAGAGGCAAGCCCCAATGTGTAAATATTTGCATCAAGCTGGCTAACCATCCTTTGCCCAAAGCAAGTTTTGTGGCTAAGTCCAGAGTCAACATGGGGGAGCCTGAGGATCCTGGAAGCATGTTTCATTGAGGACCACCAGTGTGATAGTCTACCACCACCACTTCCATCCAACTGAGTTCTAACAGAGATCTTACTCCTGTTTCTCGTATGCATGCATATATCATTCCATTCTTATGTGCTTTGTGCATACTTCCCTTTCTGAATATGTCACGCTCCACTTTTTTTTTTAAGTTTATTTATTTACTTTGAGAGAGACAGTGCGCGAAGAGGGGAGGGGCAGAGAAAGAAGGAAAGAGAACGAATCCAAAGCAGTCTCTGCACTGTCAGCATGGAGTGCCATGCTGGGCTGGAACTCATGAACCATGACATCATGACCAAAATCAAGAGCCAGACACTTAACTGAGTGAGCCACCCAGATGCCCCTATCATACTCCACTTTAATTACCAGTTTATATTTCAATTTTCCGTCACCGAAATCGAATACTTGTGAATAAGGGAAGAGAAAGCATCTTAGCCCTTTCTGAATGTTGAGCATCTATCACAGCTCCACATAGGAGGCATTTAATCAGTAACAGACTTGAATGACACAGACCTAAAATCTTTGAAACTTCACCCAGTGCCAAAGGTAGAGCATCTCATTTCAGACTACACCAGGGCAAGGATTCTTAACCTAGGCTCCTTATTTTCACTAAATTCTATCTGCAATTTATCATCTCTTTCAATTATAAATGTAAGCAACAACCACAGTAGTGTTATCGGTAGGTGAGTGAGTTTACCACCAATGGAAACCCCAAATGTTTCATATCACAATACAGATGACTTGTTCTAAATACTGTAAATATTACAATTTTTACAATATTTTTTAAAATAATTTGAACAATCCATTTTAATATAATTAGTTTTCTTTGGAGTCCTAGGTACTTTATTTTATTCAATTTAGAAATATTTTCTGAGATTAAAAATAGACCTACCCTATGACCCAGCAATAGCACTGCTAGGAATTTACCCAAGGGATACAGGAGTACTGATGCATAGGGGCACTTGTACCCCAATGTTTATAGCAGCACTCTCAACAATAGCCAAATTATGGAAAGAGCCTAAATGTCCATCAACTGATGAATGGATAAAGAAATTGTGGTTTATATACACAATGGAATACTACATGGCAATGAGAAAGAATGAAATATGGCCTTTTGTAGCAACGTGGATGGAACTGGAGAGTGTGATGCTAAGTGAAATAAGCCATACAGAGAAAGACAGATACCATATGTGTTCACTCTTATGTGGATCCTAAGAAACTTAACAGAAACCCATGGGGGAAGGGAAAGAAAAAAAAAAAAAAGAGGTTAGAGTGGGAGAGAGCCAAAACATAAGAGACTGTTAAAAACTGAGAACAAAATGAGGGTTGACGGGGGGTGGGAGGGAGGGGAGGGTGGGTGATGGGTATTGAGGAGGGCACCTTTTGGGATGAGCACTGGGTGTTGTATGGAAACCAATTTGACAATAAATTTCATATATTAAAAAAAAAAAAGAAAAAAATGTAGGAAAGTATTTTATATTACATATTAGGCTCTCCAATGTCTCTGACATAGAGACTCAAATGTCATATTTACATGAGTTCAAAATGGGTTTAAAATATAAAATATAAAAATTGTAAAAAAAAAAAAAAAAAAGAAATATTTTCTGAGGAGTACAGGGTCTTCACCATGCTGCCCAGGCCACCTGTTACAAAGAAAAGGTGAAGAACCCCTAACCAGACATTTAATAGTCAGACAATGGGAGATATTTCATACCCTTAGGAAGACCCCCTCTTCCTCACCTCTAGAGCCATATCAACATTACCTTGTTCAAAAAGCATATTCTCAAATTCTACCATAGACCTTCTAAATCAGAAAATCTGGGGGTGGAGCCCAGTAATCTGTTTCTACAAGCCTTGTAGGTAATTCTGATGAAGGCTAGAATTTGAGAACCATTGAACCAGGGAAAACAGGAGTGAACTGGCACTGAACCATATACAAGGATAGCTGGAGACCATTTAATGAATCAATGAGTATAGATAAATATTGACCTATATCTCCTACTTCCTCAGCACTGGGGAAAGGACTATAGGAAAATGCTTTATATATTCATTTCAGGGATTATAGTGTAGATATACAGATATATTTTTAAAACTTTAGTCTCTACATTTAAGATTAGTACACTTTATGTATATTACATGTCAATTTTAAAAATAGCTACACAGAAGTGTGTAATACATAATCCCCGCCTTTGAGGAACTTTCCATTCATTTTAGGAGTCTATTTATTCAATCATTTCTTGAGGACCAGATAGTGTGCTAGATGGTTATGGATATAACAGTGAAATGAGCCAGGCATGAAATCTGTCCTCATGGAGTATACATTCTAGTGGAAGAATCAGAAAAATAAGACAGTGGTAATGCCCATCATAATTATGAATAATATGTAGCACCAAATAATTACCGTATTTCATTGATCCTAAGACAAACTTTTTTACAGTTTAATCTTCCTGAAATAAGGATGTGTCTTACATTCTGTGGGTGCCAGTTTTATTAGAAGGTTTTTCTAACGGTACATAAAATAATGGTGCATCTTCAGTTGATGGCTTCATAGATTTTGTGAAATTTGATAAATTCTAAACTATTGAGTATCACAGGAGTTCAGGGATATGGAGATCTATAAGCATTCCAAGAGTCAAAAGGCCTTGAAGGGTAAGGTGATACCTGAGCCAGGTTCAAGAAAAAGTAGGATTTTTAAGAGGGGAAGAAGAACAGGAGCATCTAGAGGTGAAACACCCAAAGGGAAGGAGAAACTGACTGAGAGGCACAGGCCTGGGTGGGACAGAGCAGGAGGTGTTAGGAACCAAGGGAGCTGAGTGACTAATAACTTGAAATCAGATTATAAAAGCCTTAGAAAATTTAGCAAATGATGCAGTTAAAAAATAAGGAGCAATGAAAGATCTCTGAGCAGAAGAATGAAAGGTTAAGTCCAAACTGATATTTGGAATGGACTCAGCATCAGGGGATTTTATATATAGATATAGATATAGATATAGATATAGATATAGATATAGATATAGATATATAGATATAGATATAGATATAGATATAATGATATAGATATATATATCATACATTTATTTATTTATTTATTTATTTCCAATTTTTGGTCACCACTGTTTGAGAAGGAAGGAGACATACTGACTTAGTACTCAGAGGCTATGAGCTCCTGGAACAGCCATGGCAAATACAATAGTACTATATACACATGAGCACGTGGCAGAGACAAATGAACCAACACCCACCCACTCCCCCAGACCTGGTGGGAGAGCACACCCACTGAGTGTTATTGCTTTCCAGTTGCCAGACCCGAATGACTGTGCTAGATCACAATAGGCACCAGAGCCAGGCATGCCGGCACTGGGCTGCTGACCATTGCCCCCTCCCCACTTGGGCCTCATGGAGAAAGCCCACTGTTCAAAGACTCGTCTTCTTTTTGAACAAGTCTCACTGTCACCCCAAATTCATCATTTAATCCTCAGCACATCCATGTGAGGTAGGTGTTACCATTCTCATTTTACAAGTAAGGAAACCAGGGACTGGAGGTGAAGCGATTTGTCCAATGTCACAGTTAGTAAATAGCAGAGTTGAGATTCACACCCTCTTCTGTCTCTTCTCAAAGTCTGCTCTTTGAACTTGTATTCTCTATGAGTCTCAGCCCTAATCAGACTGCCAGATCAATGGTTTCCTTTTGAGCCCCCCCCCCCCCGCCACATCCCTCCCCCCCAGTTACAGAGTCTGGAATTAGCACTAAGATAGCCCGGGTTTGGTGTGCACCCATGTGTCCACCAAATTAGGCTTGTCCTTAACCCTTTATTAGGGACATGCTTGCCTTTCTGTAAGACTGGAACTTACCTAAACTCTTTGCTTTGCACTTTAGTTACTCTGCCACACAGAGAGCCCACCCTGAATCCCTGACTTCTTCACCTTCTCCTGCCAGTCTCTTCTTCCCAATTGTGGTCCTGATCCAAACTAGGTAAATTCTGCACCCCCAACCTCGTTGGCCTGCCTGGTTCTGAGCAATACCCCTATGTGAAAATTGCTGCTGCTATGCCCCAATCCCTGAGATCCAACTTGTCAGTTGGTCAGTGGGTGTCTAAGGCTCCAACCTAGAAACTAGAGCTAGGCTCAGATCGAGGTAGAGCTGGCCCATAGCTTGGGATGTAGAGGCAAGAAGGAATCTAGGGAGAGAAAGTAGGAAGAATGGCAAGGAGCAGAACCAACACCCAGGCCCCAAAGCATCAATCCAAAGGAACCAGGCAGAGAGGGGCAACCAGCCAAAAGGGAAGAAGGCTATAACCAGAGCCAACATTAAGGAGCAAGTGGGTGGAGAAGGGAGGACAGAGGTGAAAGAGGTGCTAACTTCCCAAGCACTTGAATGTAGGGCAGGTCTTCTTACAGGATCTGTAAGTACAGCGAGATTGGGCAGGGTCACTAAGCTGGTCCAGACCTGGAACTGACTTCCTTCTGGCTCTAAGCCCTCGAGAACTATCAGGGATTGCTGGCTGGGTGCTCTGATCGCCATCCAGTCTAACCCCAGCATCCTCCCTCGCTCCACCCACATTCATTCCTTTACTTATTCAATTAACAAACATTTAAGCTCCATGCTGGTGGAAATGTTGTCTATCTTCTTCATCACTTTTTAAAGTTTATTTAGTTTGAGAGAGAGAGAAAGAGAGTGTGCATGTGCTTGTGCACACACACATGCCTGAGCACAAGTAGGGGAGGGGCAGAGAAAGAGAGAAAGAATCCCTAGCAGGCTCAAAGCCCAGTGAGGAGCCTATTCAGAGCTCAGTCTCATGACTGTGAGATCACGACTTGAGCCAAAATCAAGAGGCAGATACCTAACTGACTGAGCCACCCAGGCACCCCTCCTCTTCAACATTTGAAGGCCTAAAATCCAGAACAATTTTTGGCACATAGTAAGCACTAGATATATGTTAGTCGAATGACTGAATAACTGCTAAATGATCAGAAAATATTTAGTGTCCTAGAGTATACTCCAAATTGTGACAGTAACCTTAAGTAGAATTCCAAGCACATGTTGTCTGCTGGTATTCACCAATAAGAAAATAGGCTATAAGCTGTCAGCATGTATAGTTTTTAATCAGACATATCCTATACTAAGATCATTTAAAATTTTCTCACAAGAAATGGCATGCAGATTTTAGAGAAGGTAAAAATACACTTAAGTCAGGTTTTAGAACATTAAAATTTTATTTTTTCTTTTTATTAAATTTCCAAACTAATCTTTGGTCAATATTATCAATGCTACTAAGCATTTGCCAGTGGTTTCAAAAGAATTTGCAACAAAGAATGCCTGAACATTGCCAATAATTACACAGTCAACATCATAGGTAAAAAATGATGGCATTTGATCACAAAATTTCTTTTGGAGTCCCCAAAGGAAAATATTGATGCAAAGGTTTGAGATTTTACTTTGGATTACTTCTTAGGGCACTAGATCAAATAACACTCAAAAGTTTTCAAGATGCATGTAAACTCTTCATGCTGACTACAGGATGCTGTGGTTAGTTAGGCTGAAGCTCTCTGTCTGCCATCTGAATACTCAGAGTAAACAAAAAAGGACTCTGGGACTTGCACAGAAACCATGGTAAACCCTGAGGGGGATTTGAACTTTGAATTAAAGGAAACCGCAAGCCACCACACTGTTGACCGTGAACATGTTTACATTTTGTATGACTGGGGGCAAGGGCAGATGGAGTTTGGATGACTTACAGAGATGCTGCCTGAGGTGTGGTTAAAGTTGTCTCACAGTGTCGGGAAGAGGACCCAGCTACACGCAGTCAGAGGGTCAGAAGGTCCATGACAAACTTGAGCTTGGGTCAGGCAGGAATTGCCATCTGCTGGGTGTGCGGGTGGAGGGAAGGAATACTTAAACAAGTAACAGATGTCACTTAAAATGACATAGGGCCTACAGAAGATTGCCTAAAGTCTGGTTTATGATCATCAAAAGTGTCAGTCTGAGCATGGAATGGTTTACAAAATTCTGGTAGAGATTTTTCACCTAAAGTCATAGTGTCTTGGGGTAGAATGGATTACATTGAGTAACAGTGAAAATGTTGCTTTGGTCAGTGAAAACTGTCAATAACACATTTCAATTCCTAATTCTTGCTAAATTCTGCCACTCTAAGTAAGATGAAACAGTTGAAGCAATAGCAAATACTTCCCTTCCCCCTGCACTGGGTAATTACATGGGAGTAAATGAGCCAATAAGAAGTAAGCTCCTTGCTTAAAGTTGGCCCTAAGAAGGGCAGGTGGGGAGGGAGTGGGGAACCCTAGGAGAAATCAAAGCTATGACGACAGGCCAGGACTTCTGTGATCTATGTAACATCCATCCTATGCAGACAACTCCCCAGACTCTACCCCACTCTTTATGCTGTCCCCAGAGCCTCAGCAGAGCCTGGCAGAGCAGAGACTGTGTTTGGGATGAGTCAAATCATGAGCTCTACTAGCTGCCACATCCATCCCTAGGGAAAGGATGCCTGGCCCATTAGGAATATCACCCTGGGCTTAAGAGGTCGGAGAATGAAGTTTGCATAAATTACTGCCACTTCCTTCTTTCTCCACTGTGCCTATTATGTAGCTTATTTACTTTAGGAAGTGCCTGATGCCTGGTGTGAAACTTCAAAGAATCATGAGGGGTGAGTTATAGAGGAAAGTAAACATTCTAGTTCCTAGAAGCTATTTTGCAACATGGAATGATGTTTTGTTTCCAGGCAACTGGACTATCTGTAGCAGAATCCCAACTAGGAGATGGACAGGTAAGGAAGGACTGGAAAGAGCTGGATACAGGATCACTAGCCAAGCTGGAGGGGGAAGGAGGGAGGGGCGGGAAGGGGTTGGAGCAGGGCTCAGCTTAAGTAAGCCAGAATGCCAGAAACTAAAGTGTTAGGCAAGGAAACTGAAGCAGAGGGCCAACTGTATGGATTCTGGCAACATAAGAGCATTAAGGAAGAGATGCTTGAGATATCCCAGAAAGTATGAAGGCTCAGAGCCAGAGATGTGAGCTGGAATCCGGGCTGTCATTTCCCATCAGCACAACTTTGACAAGCTTCTTAACTTCTTTAAGGCTCAGTTTCCTCATGTAGAATACAGAAATAATACTAATCCAATAGGGATGTTGTGAGAATTAAGCTTTATAAAGTATATAGGTCTCAAATATATAGGCTTAAAAATTTTTTTTAATGTTTTATTTATTTTTGAAGAGGAGAGAGACAGAGCACGAGCGGGGGAAGAGCAGAGAGAGAGCGAGACACAAAATCCAAAGAAGGCTCCAGGCTCTGAGCTGTCAGCACAGAGCCCAACACGGGGCTCGAACCCACAAACTGTGAGACCTGAGCCAAAGTCAGACGCTCAACTGACTGAGTCACCCAAGTGCCCCTCAAACATACAGGCTTCCAAACTATTAGTTTGTCAGCTCCTTGAAAGCAAAGAAGGGATCTTATCAGTGCAGCAATGACCATGAAGACAGAGAAAGCGTTTAATACATGTTTGCTAATAAATGGGGAAAAAATTGCATTACAGACCCTATCTCCAGGTGAAGTTGAAGTTGATAGTCTACACAGTCTCATGTTACTACTCAAAGTGAAGTTCATGAACCATTAACATGATTTGGGAACTTCTTAAGAGATGCAGGATCCCACCCTACCCCAGACCCAAATATCAGAATATGACCTGATCCCCAGGTGATCTGTCTGCATGTTAAACTTCGAGAAGCACTGCTCAGTCACGATTGACTGAATGAGGAGGCCTGAGTCTCCTGGTGGATGGCTTCTGGTGGCTCTATCTGGGAGGGGACGGGAATGGCAGGAGCTCTCAGGGAATATCCAAACTGATTCCTTAAATTGTGACCATGGTCTCTCAGGGTATGAGCAGATGGCCAGGCTGCTCTGCATCAGAGGAGCTGGGACCCCAATCTGGCCAGGCAGGGATAGCATACTGATTCCATAGATGTGTGAGCAAAGGATGAGTTTCAGAGCCTCAGCCTGGACTCCAAGGCAATATCTACAGGTCAAGGAGGCAAGAAGCCAAGTCCAGGGGACTCAGGTGAGGGTGAATGACAAGCTAAAATGAGTTATGCTGCTCTGGAGCACCAAAGTCTAAAGAATAAGAGTTTGGAAGAAAAAGAAAGCAGACGATTCAACCAGTACTTACGGTGCCACTTATGAGTAAGACAGGGAGTGAGTCTCATTTTAGGAGAGGTTGGTCCTCATTCTCAGGCTCACATTCTTTCCCGTGTAGGTAGATGTGTCTTTATAGCTGTGTGGGTGTAGTCTGAGGGGGACTCAGCATTACAATGCACTTGTTCCTTGTGAAGCCAGATAAAAGGCTTGCTGGAAGGTTCCTCTGTCCTGCTGACATAAAGAGACATCAGTCAAGCTGGGAAAGTGGAAATTTCAGGGACTGTTTTTGAAAGTTCTGTAAAAAAAAATGAACAGAAAGTCCCAGAACTTTTGCCCACACCATAATCCTATATTTTCAGTAAAGAATGGGCCACTCCTCTGGAGGCAATATGTCCACACCCCTAGGAACCCAGATAGCATTCTCTCAGGGGGCACAGCACAGGTGCCAGAGCTGGAGGGGACTTGGTAGTTTTCAATCATTTTTAAATCATGGAACTCTATTTCCTAACACTGTTGGACACTCAACACTTGAACTGGATATTAGTGAATCTACTCTTACTGAAGAGAAACTGAGGACCAGAGCCATTCCCTTCCACCCCCTACACTCCAAGGCCCTCTGAGGCTCCTAGGTAGAACCCCCTTGTTTCCCAAAGGCAGTTTGAGAAGCATTTCTCTATACCAGTCCTACTGATGAATGAGGAAGATGAGGCCCATGCAGACAAGATCTTCCTTGACCTGGCACAGGCTCATCTCACTACCCAAGTGACTCCCTACAGTTTGGCCATTGTGGACTTTCTTCAGTCCTCAGAACATGCCATGCTCTCCTCTTCTGGGCCTTTCTACATGCTATTCTCTCTGCTTGAAACACTCTGCTCCTCTCCATGCCTCCTTGTCTTCCCACCCCACTCCTGCCTGCTGGACTCCTCAGTAACCTCTGGATCTCAACAAAGGCCTATTTGCTCTGTTCAAAGGCCTATTTGCAACTGAGGCACAGTTGCCAGCTCAAAGGTGTGAGATTGCTGACTGCCCCTCCACCCAAATATGGGGTGATTGTGAAAAAATCCTTGTCCAGTCCACGTTGATTCCTTCTCAGGGAGTTCTGACTGGTGTACAACAATGTGAGGTGAAGATCCAAGTAATAGGGAAAATGTGAAGGAAATGCAAAGTGAGACACACTTAGAAGATGTTGGTAGGTCCATGTGACAGCAGCCTTCAAAGTGGTCATACAGAGTTATTGGCAGATATCTGTTTCTTATAATGACAGTTTTCAGAGATCATCCTGACCTGCTACCCTGAGAGTTTGGAATACAAGAGGTCTTAAATATGACTACCTTCTAACCTCAGTAACTATATTTGACATTACTAGTAGTTAATCTTGCAAAAGTTCCACAAGAAATTATTGAAGACTTCACCAATGACAAAATACAGACACAAAACATGCTACCTGGTATATCTCAGGCATTTCTGTGGTGGATGCATGAATCTCTCCTGAAACACCCATCTGACAATAAATAAATAAATAAATAAATAAATAAATAAATAAACAAACAAACAAACCTGAAGTAATGTTGCACTAAAATTGTTCTAAACATGCAAGGAGCTACAAATGCTAAGTCAACATATTCCAAAATTGGCTCACCCCATTAGTATGTGGGCAGTATATTGTTAAAAAAAAACTAATTATCTTTTTAGATAGTATTACCCCAAACATTATTTTTACAAGCTTCGTAGAGTAAGTCAACAGGTTAAGTCAAGTCTCTGCTTAAGCTTCATTTTATTTAAAGTGACACTTCCTGGTAAACAGGTTTTAATTAACAAGGAAAATTACATTTGCATCCCTGGAAGATAAAGGAGAAACTACAGACTATTTCACTATCTACACTCTCTGTTTCTACTTATCTTTGGCACCAGTTACAAAGGAAAACTACCTGGAAGGATAATTTCTCCCACAAAAATCCCTTCCAATTAGACAGGACTTAGCAACTTATAAAGTATATTCATATACGTGATTTCATTTGATCCTGTCAACGGCCCTGAATGGCACATATAACAAGAATTAGAGTTAACTTCATATCATAAATGAGGATGCCATGGGTGCTACGTGACTTGCTCATGGTCACCCTGATGGTAGGCAATCAGCCAGGCTTTGAATACAAGGTCTGTGATCACAGCTCTCAGAGCTATCATCATCAGGTAAACTGTGGTTAAGTCGACCTGATGTCTTAGATCATATTATAGAGGGCCCGGGAAGGGTCTTCAAGTTGCTGTGGTTCTCAAACTATACCTCTTAGAACCCCAAAGGTCCCTAGTGATGCTTAGGAAGCCACCATAGGGAACATGAGAAGACCGGATACTGGGCTAATATCCCAATCAAGGATCTCTGTTTTCATGTCTCATATACTGATGTTTCAAGTAAAATTTCTTTGGAAGAAAGTATTCCACTGCTAAAAAAAAAAAAAAAAAAAAAAATTGAAACTCCAGTATACTAGTCCAAACTTGTCATTTTACATATTGGAAAAGACCCAAAGGGGGCGCCTGGGTGGCGCAGTCGGTTAAGCGTCCGACTTCAGCCAGGTCACGATCTCGCGGTCCTTGAGTTTGAGCCCCGCGTCAGGCTCTGGGCTGATGGCTCAGAGCCTGGAGCCTGTTTCCGATTCTGTGTCTCCCTCTCTCTCTGCCCCTCCCCCGTTCATGCTCTGTCTCTCTCTGTCCCAAAAATAAATAAACGTTGAAAAAAAAAATTAAAAAAAAAAAAAAAAGGAAAAGACCCATAAAGATCACATAATTTGTCCATTTTCACACCCAACTTAGATTGGAAACCACACCCAGTCGATGACCCTGTGATTGGGATAAGAGTTAAGTCTCTCAGTACAGTGTTTTGTCTCCATCTGAAGTTCCCCAACCTGAGTGTGTATCAGGATTGCCTACAGGGCTTGTCACAGATTTCTGGGTCCCGTGTCCAGAGGTTCTGATTTAATAGGGTTGGGGTGGAGCCTGGGAATTTGCATTCTCAACAGATTCCAGATGACACTAATGCTGCTGGACCACCAGTCTACAGAGTACAAAACAACTGAAAAGTCTATTGAATTGACCAGCAAATTGTGCATTTCCTCAATTTTATTTCACTCTGGAAAAGCAGTAAAGGAAAATTTCTCCTTCAGAATTTATAAACCCATGGCTTTAACCATGTCAGTATACATCCTCAACACCTAGTGTTGATATGCTATCACATCAAGATCCCAAACCCTCCATGTAGCAGATAACATTGAAGTCCCAGCTCATACTCCCTCATCCAACCTCTGAGTTCACTGGCATCTACAGTAGGCAGTTGCCATGCACACAGCCAGCTTTCTATCTCAATGGATGGCATATCGTTGGTGTCTCTGAGGACTTTCTTTAGCCAAAAAGAGCTTGCTTACTCCGTGTGTGTGTGTGTGTGTGTGTGTGTGTGTGTGTGTGTAATTAATGTCCCCATTTTCCAGGGCACCCTTCAAACAATGAAGACATGAATCTGCAGATAAACACTCCAGGTTCCCTATCTCTTGGTGGGATCATTTTTTTTAAGTTTATTTATTTTGAGAGGCGGGGGAGGGGTGTAGGCAGAAAGAGGGAGAGAGAGAAACCCAAGCAAGCTCCCACCATCAGTGCAGAGCCTGACATGGGGCTCACTCTCATGAACCATGAGATCATGACCTGAGCTGAAATCAAGAATCTGACGCTTAACTGTCTGAGCCACCCAGGTGCCCCTCGATGGAATAATTTTGAAGCTTGTTCAAATGACTCCTCAGAGGGTCCCCAGCGAGATTGTGCCCCAGTTTCACACAGCAGTAACTCACTTATTCATCACCCTTTGTTGGCATTTCTCCCTTTCTATCCACCTTCCCCACTCCCTCACTTGTGCTTCCTGAGATCACTTCCTGAATAAACTACCTGCATTCCATGTTCTTGTTTCAGGGTCTGCTTTTGGGAAAAAACAAACCAAGACACTCTATCTCATAAGTTGTTCACCAAATTCACAGAAGCATCACCTCCCAGCTGACTCACACCTGTTCTTGCTCACCTTTCATATCTCTGCCTTGGGGTTTTATCCACAGGTCTTCCAATAACACCATTAACACCAACTTAGGGTGCACAAGATGGGTGTTAAATAAGTGAAACAACAATTGTTGCTGCCCTAACAGCAGCAGAAATAGAGACTGTTGAATGTGTGAATATGATTCACTGACTGTACACTTAAGTAGTCACTCTTCAAAAAGAGGTCCAAGTTCATCAGTCATATTTGTGAAGGATGCCAGCTTTAAAAAAAATTGGCATTGGGGCACCTGAGTGGTTCAGCTGGTTAAGTGTCCGACTTCGACCTAGGTCATGATTTCGCTATTCCCAAGTTCGAGCCCCACGTCAGGCTCTGTACTGACAGCTCAGAGCCTGAAGCCTGCTTCAGATTCTGTGTCTCCCTCTGTCTCTCTGCCCCTCCCCGACTCACACTCTGTCTCTCAAAAATAAATAAACATTATGCATATTTTTCAGGGCATCACTATAAATATATTTTTAAAACTATCAATTCTGAAATGGAGAGAAGTTTCCTTTTGTACTGTTAAAGCAAGATTAACTTTCAGCTAATATTTACATTTGAGGAGTGGAGTTTCAGCAGTGAAGGCATTGACATTTGTCAAACTGTAGTGCAAATCTCAATGAAAAAAGAAAAAAAAGAACTATGTGAGAAGCAATTAAATTGTCCTCAAATTGAAGCCAAAGAATAGATACAGATCCTTTGGTTAAAAAAACAATTAAATGAATCAAACTTCATCCTAAATAATAGAGCTATTACATGTATTTCATTCCACTTGTTATTGATGGCTTAATTTTTTTCTTTTTTTTTTTTTTTAATTTTTTTTTTTTCAACGTTTATTTATTTTTGGGACAGAGAGAGACAGAGCATGAACGGGGGAGGGGCAGAGAGAGAGGGAGACACAGAATCAGAAGCAGGCTCCAGGCTCTGAGCCATCAGCCCAGAGCCTGACGCGGGGCTCGAACTCACGGACCGCGAGATCGTGACCTGGCTGAAGTCGGACGCTTAACCGACTGCGCCACCCAGGCGCCCCTTAATTTTTTTCTTTATTGAAAAAATAGTCTTATTGTGGGATAACTGACATATAATGAACTGTACATATTTAAAGTGTACAACTTAATAAATTTTGACATATATATGCACCCAGGAAACCACCATGTGCACTTATTTTTTAAAGCAATATTCTCAAGTTTAAGTCTATATTATTTTAAAATCCAATTTCTGGAATAATGCATTAATTATCATATTGATGCAGTGATTCCTTGTGGGCTAAAAGCTCTTTAAATTACTCCCTATTTCAAATGGCTATATATGAGTATGCTCAAAAAACTGGTTGGCCCAATTCCCAAGAACTTAGACATAGCTGGCAAATAATTATAAAAGCTACCACTCATTAAGGATCTGTCATTGCCAGGGGCTATTTTGTAGCTCTTTAAATATATCATTTGTAACCCTCACAACAATTCCATGAGGTAAATGTTACTAATGCTATTTTACAAGTGAGCAACTGAGACTTAGAGACATTTAAGGGGTACAACATGACAGAGCTTGGAACTAGATTCCCTCCATTACATAATATTCCCAAAAATGTTAATTTGCTTTTTATAAAGTTTATTTATTTTGAGAGTGAGAGCACAAGCATGAGCAGGGGAGTAGCAGAGAGAGGGAGAGAGAGAATCCCAAGCAGACTCCACCCTGACAGCATGGAGCCCGATGCAGGACTCAATTCCATGACTGTGAGATAATGACCTAAGCTGAAATTTAGACTCAGATGTTTAACCGACTGAGCCACTCGGGTGTCCCTTATTTCTTATTTATTGAACAAATATGCCCTGGACCCTAAGTTAATGTTGAAGATATAGCAGTGAAAGTGATTGATACGAAATTTCTTCAGTGATGAAGAAATTTACTATTTCAATGAAATACAGTTGCACAAATAATTGATTACAATTGCTATTAATGCCTACGGGAGAAGTACAAGGTGCTGTAAGA
Organism: Lynx canadensis; assembly: GCF_007474595.2. NCBI lineage: Eukaryota > Metazoa > Chordata > Mammalia > Carnivora > Felidae > Lynx > Lynx canadensis. Next base: position 46,950,293 of record NC_044312.2, on the reverse strand, counting down.
GCATGAAAGGGGACCTGATCTAGTTTGGGGGCAGGCAGTCAGAGGAGGCATTCATAAGGAAGTAATCCTTAAGCTAAGACCCAACAAATGAGTGGATCTATAATTTTTTAAGTAGGAGAGGTGACATAATCAGATTTGCAAGACTATTTAAGGGAAAGCCACTTACCTGGTAGCAGGCAGTACAGGAAGAAAAATGTCTTCCTTGAGAATTGCAAACTGCAAGCTCAACCCTCGGGCGGGGTTGGAACCAGAATCTACATGCCTATGTAACACAAGAAAACCTCATCACACCTAAATATTGTTCAGAGTGGTTCTTGGTTAGTTAATGCTCTCAGGCATTTAGGTTAGTAAAAGCAAATTTCCAGGGACAAAAACCAACTTTCAGAAAGTTCACACATAATAAGGTTTCCATGGACATGAACTCACAATCAAAACACCATGAAACAAGCTGCCATGAGCAAGTGTTAGCATAAACAATAAAGTATACCAGAATTAGAACTGCAAAGACTGCAGATATTATTAAAATTATCAGACTGAGAATATAAAATAAGTTTGTTTGATACATTTAAAGAAATAAGAATATCAAAAGTACAACTAAGAAGCAAGATATTTTAAAACTGATCAAATATATTTGAAAAAGAACAACACAGAACAACTTAAAATTTTATGTGTAGATAGATAGCATTAACCCTTTATCTCCTAAATATGTTGCACGTATTTTCCTCCAGGTTTGTTGTTTCTGTTTTAACTGAATTTGTGGTGATACTTGTCACTCATTCCTGAATTTTTTATTCTTTGGAGGTCAAATCTGTGTATCATTTGCCTTTAAGGCTTTTGCAGTTTGTCTCTTCCTTAGAAGGGCTTTTTGTACTTCAAGGTTATTTGAAGAATCTTTATTTTTTAATGTTTATTAATTCACTTTAATCTGTATTTTATATTAACACAAGAGTCAAATGTTGTTTTTAATAGACTGCATTTGGAAATTCCAGCACTGTTTATTAAATAGAACTTTCTTTCTAACTAATTTGAAATAACACTTTTAACATAAACTAATTTCTTGTTCTAGTCAATAAGAATTTAGTTCTCTTAAAACTTCTGACCTCACTTATTCCCTCCCCCATCGTCCAAATTTTGGGATAAATCATCAGTTGACTACTTATATAATAAAAAAGCATGCAAATATTATACACTGATGAAGAAGGTAATTACTACTATTATGTTTCCTTTCTTGAACAACTTTTTTTTTTCCCAGGAGTTAACAATCACCTTGTTATTTTGAGTTGCACAGTTTCCTATGAATCTATTCAAATGCTTAATTGGAACTGTCAAACACCTATTGTTATTATTTTCCAGACACTAAAATATATCAAATAATTTTTTTGTTCCACTTTTTTCCCCCCTGGCAATATCCCCCTCAAACTCTCAAGTTTTCCTACTCCATCTGGGCTAATTACTTTCTAGGCCTACAGCACAGCTGTCAGCTAGAATTTCCTTTAGTGCTTTCCTACGCTGGATCCTTCAAATGTCAGTATGTGGAGGTGTTTTCTCTTTAGAGAAACAGCCTCCAGTTTCCTGCCTGGGGGGACATATGCCTGATGGCTCTTTGGAAGAAGGGTCTTTGTGGGAGTAGATCTGAGAAAGAAGGCTGAGGGTACCTCTGTTTATTACTTGAATTTTCCCAGAATCAGCATGTTTCAGTCTCCTGCCATTAACCCAACCCCACCACACCCCTGTATGTCTTGTGTCCCTGAGTCTGTCTGGGTCTCTCTGGCTCATTGTCTCCAGAGAACATACTTCCTATCACCTGTGGAGGGTAGTTTCCCTGACTTCAAGGGATAGGGAAGATGCTTTGGCTTTAATATCTGCATAAAAACTTCAACCAATCCCTGCACCTCACTCACCTTTGGTGTACCTGGTACCACCTCAAGTTCTGCATCCTCTATGGGCTCTCAATAGTAGCCTCCTCTGCTCTCAGTTACATTTTGCTCCCTCACTCATTTTCCACCTTTCAAAATTTGCTCACATCTCCTTTCTAATTTTATCAGTCTTTGTGGATTTACACTCCCTCCAACTCTACCCCACCCCACCTCTTCCTATTTAGTCATGTTTCAGTAGGAGGAGACAAAGTCAACTATGCTTAACTGGAAGTCTCTCAACTTCACAGTGCCATATATGTATGTATAGATAGCACTATGAGGTATATAAAACCCCATCCTCAATGAAACAATCACTGATCTGCTTTCCATCACAATAGATTCATTTGCATTTTCGAGAGTTTTATGTAAGTACAATCATACATATGTATTCTTATTTGTCTGGATTCATCTCTGGATAGATTTGACCTTTATTCAATTCTTAAAAACCAGCTTTATTGAGGCATAATTTACATACAAAGTCACTAATTTTATTTACTTTTAATTTATTTAATGCTTATTTTTGAGAGAGAGAGAGAGAGAGAGCACAGGGGAGGGGCAGAGAGAGAGGGGACTCAGAATCTGAAGCAAGCTCCAGGCTCTGAGCTGTCAGCACAGAGCCCTACATGAGGCTTGAACCCACAAACTGCGAGATCATCACCTGAGCTGAAGTCAGACACTTAACTGACTGACCCACCCAGGTGTCCCCAAAGTCATCAATTTTAAATATAGAGCTTGAGAAGTTTTGATACATGAATATCATCATGTAATCACCACTACAGTCAAGATGCAGAACATGTGAAAAGGAATATTTAAATATTTGCTTAAACTTAAGCAAAGTTTTAAGGGAAACAGTTTCTTAGTTTCAGAGAAAGTCATGTGCTGTATGCACGCAACATTCAGGCATCATTCCATGGACACACAAAAATCAGTGCCATTTCACCTCCCTTTTCAAGTTACACAGTTGTGAGAACTTGCATTCTTGATTATTTACAGGGAACCCTTGTGATGACTTATAACTTTTTTTTTTTTTTTTACAAATACCCCTTTGGTGTCTTAGGAAATAACTTCAAAGATTAACAGAAGAGGCCTTGTAAGGGAGTTCGATTAAAACCTAAACTGTATTTGCATACTGTATATACTTTGATTCATTCACTGCTGTGATTCCTCTGTCTCCAACCAGGCTACTGGCCCCATAAGAAAGTGTCACACAGCTCACAAGTTTCTGTTCAGCCATGTTGTCTCAGTGCTCTTTGTTCCTATCTTGTGTCCCAGCCTCCAGTCTCTCCCCATTCCACTCCCACCTAGGCATCACTGTTCATTAATCTTTCTGAAGTCTTGCTTTTATGGCAGGGCACCTTCCACACTTCCCAGTGCTCACAGGAGTAGGTCTGAGTTCCGTAATGCTGCCTTCAACTTCGTGTGCTCCACCTTATTTATGTTCAAACTGTGGACAGCTGGGAGCCATTTCCAGAGAGTCATGTGGCTGAGCCCGGTTGTTGTTGTGCAGGGTGGGCTGTGTGCGTTTTATCCTTTCCAAACCCAGAACAACATGTGGAATGGCCTGGGTCTAGAAAAAAGGTGTTAGGATTTGTTGCAAAAGGATAAACATTTACACCTTAAGCTTTATTTAAAAAGCATAGTAAAGCTTTTAATCAGCTACTGTAAAGAGAGTTCAGTAATTTATGTGAATATAGAGATTTAGGTGTCACAATAACTTAGAGGTTTTATGCTCCATGTGTAATTTATTTGTCAGATACAGAGCATGACATGCCTTACTTACTTTCTGGTTTTTTTTTTTTTTAAGATTTTTTTTTAAGTTTATTTTTTTTGAGAGAGAGAGAGAGCAGGGGAGGGGAAGAAAGAGAAGGAGAAAGAATCCCAAGCAGGCTCCACACTGCCAGTGCAGAGCCCGACATGGGGCTTGAACTCACGAACCATGAGATCATGACCCGAGCCAAAACCAAGAGCCGGACACTTAACTGACTGAGCCACCCAGGTGCCCCCTGGGTTACTTTCTGAAAAGGATCATCATTTATTTACTTATCCAAACATTCATTAAATATCTCTTGAGCAACTATTACTTGTCAGGCTCTGTGCTAGGCATTGGCAATACATTTGTGAAGCAGAGAGATATTGTCTATAGCCTTACAGAGCTAACACATTGGCTGAATGAGTCATTTTAAGGATAAGCAGAGCTACGGATGGAAAGTAAACTGGGGGCTGTGGAGGCCACTACTGCCCTGCTCACATCCCCTCAGCACTCACCAGGCAAGCCAAAGGCTTCTTCCTGCAAGAGACTCTCAAGCTGAGTAAGGCTTCTCTGGCCCACAGCAGGCAGGAGCATGCTCGGCCCTAGTATGGTGCAGGCCGTCAGTGCCAAGGAATCAGTGCCCTCAGGAGCAGTCCTCAACCCATGGTGAATAAGACTTGAGAGTTAACTACGCAGATCCCTCACCCTCTGGGTGTTCTATACTATCTAAGCCTGGGCTGCCATAACAAAATGCCATAGACTGCGTGGCTTAGACAACGGAAATGTATTTTCTCACAGTTCTGGAGGCTGGATGGCTGAGATCAGGGTGCCAGCATGGGTGGTTTCTGGTGAAACCTCTCTTCCTGGCTTGTGGATGACCACTTTATCACTGTGTGTTCACGTGACCTCTTCTTTGTGTGCTCTCTCATGAAGAGAAAGAAAGACCTCAGGGGAGCTCCCTAGTGTTACTTCTTAGAAATATGCTAATGCTACTGCATCAAGGCCCCACCCTTATGATCTCATTATAGGCCCTCCTTAATTTTTAATTATCTCCTTATTGTCCCTATCTCCAAATATAGGCATATTGAGGATGAAGGCTTCAACATATGGATTTGGGGGAACACAATTCAGGCTATGGTGTATACTGTCTCCCAGAGTTTCCCAGTGAGACTGAGCCCCAGTCACCCACCTCCCATGAATCCATTCATTAAGGCACTCTGAATAGCCTTCTTTTTCTTCCTTCCTCATTCCTCTATCTTCCTACCACAGCTTCCTGAGATTACCCCCCACATAAACCACTTGCACTCAAATCCTTGTCTCAGGATTTGTTTTGGGGGGAACCCCACCAATGACTGGAGCATATATCAGGGAACCAGACTTATGCCTAGTGGGCCTGGATCTTAGAAAGTCTTACTGGCTGTGCCAGGTGGGAAGCCATTTAAAGTCTTAAGCCAAAGGAACGAATCTCTGGTAGCATGTGGAGAAAAGATTCAAAGAGGTAAGAAGCTGATTCAGGGCAACTAACAGGGAAGCTATTTCTTCAGTCAAGTCAGAAGAAGATTGTGATCAGTACTAGGGAGGAAGCAGTGAAGACAGAGCCTGACATGATGCCTAGTCCATAGTAACTGCTCAACAAATATTTTTGGATGAAAATTAATGAATAGGTTCAATGTACCAAATCACTAGATAGACTGTCAGAACTTGAAGACTCGTTTCATTTGGGATTTGAGGAAAAGGAAAGAGTCAAGTCTTCAGGCTTGAACAGCTAGGTGAATGCTGACACTATTTACTCAATATGGATCACAGCTTTGAGGATCAGCAAGTTGGAGGAGTAAGAGATAATGTGTTTGGGGCATGGTGTGCCTGTGAGACATCTAACTGATGCTGAGTAGGCAGCTGGGTACACAGGTTTGGAGCTGGGTTAGAGATGCATATTTGGGTCCCACCAGATATAGCTGCAAATTGCGTGGAGCAAGCCCTCTCCAACCACATGGGAAATGTGACCCAGAAGAGCTCCATGTTTTCCTATTTTCTGGAATTCTCTCTAAAATAACATTTCAGAAGGAGTATGAGGGAGAACTAATATCCATTGAGAACCTACTATAGGCCAAGAATTGCACTAGGTGTTTAATCTTCAGAACAGCCCTGAGAGGTATGAAATATTATCTCCATTTACAGACGAGGATATTAAGGTACAGAAAGGAGGTCATTTATCCAAGTTCACAGCTGGTCAGCAGCTTCAGAAAAACTCTAGACTGTCCTAGTCCAAATTTCATGTTTAAAATAAGAATCAACAAAACATGGTTCTGTATCCTATGACTCTTAGTCTCACCGGACTTCACAATGTGCAATTCCCAAAGTCAGGTGCATTCAGTAGTAGAGTCTTTCGATTCCAGGGACCAAAGGTTATTCTCTCTGCAGCCCTCTGTTCAGCTCCTCATCCCTCATTTGAACAACTCTCTTTCCAAGTGGTCCCCCTGCTGGTGACCCTGCTGTGGTAAAGCCCCAACTGAAGTCTCTCAATTTCTGTCTCCGCAGATTTGCTTTCTCTGGACATATCATTTAAATGGAAGCATATAGGGGCGCCTGGGTGGCGCAGTCGGTTAAGCGTCCGACTTCAGCCAGGTCACGATCTCGCGGTCCGTGAGTTCGAGCCCCGCGTCAGGCTCTGGGCTGATGGCTCGGAGCCTGGAGCCTGTTTCCGATTCTGTGTCTCCCTCTCTCTCTGCCCCTCCCCCATTCATGCTCTGTCTCTCTCTGTCCCAAAAATAAGTAAACGTTGAAAAAAAAAAAAAAAGATAAATGGAAGCATATAATGTGGTCTTTTGCAATGATGTTCTCAGCCAGTGTGCTGAATAAAAGGTAAAATATTTAGTATTTCCTCAACACCATATGTAACATAGAGAGTAACCCAAAACCTCATTATTTTTTTTAATTTTTTTTAATGTTCATTCATTTTTGAAAGACAGAGAGAGACAGACCACAAGCAGGGGTGGGGCAGAGAGAGAGGGGGACACAGAATCTGAAGGAGGCTCCAGGTTCTGAGCTGTCAGCACAGAGCCCAACGTGGGGCTCGAACTCATGAACTGCAAGATCATGATCTGAGCCAAAGTCAGATGCTCAACCAACTGAGCCACCCAGGTGCCCCTTTTTATTTAAAAATATAGCACACCATCTTGGATTTGCTAATACTGATACACAGTAGTGCAAACATTTTTTTTATAGATCTGCATTAAACTTATACATTTATTTGGAAAGATTAATACTGATATTATCCAATGTTATATATTTTCTATTCCTGGTATGATCCAGTCTGTTAAGTCAAAAGTTTTGAGAACTTTAAGAAAACTATTATTTAGGTTTTTAACACATACTATCTGTATCAAACTCTTTTTGTGGTGATATTTTTATATGGCACATTTTCCCACAGTCTATTCTCTCTCTCTCTTTTTTTTTAATGTTTATTTATTTATTTTGAGAGAGTGTGAGAGAGGCACAGAGATAGGGGCAGAGAGAGAACGACAGAAAGAGAGTGAAGCAAAGCGAGAGAGAGAGAGGATCCCAAGCAGGCTCCATGATGTCAGTGCAGAGCCTGATGTGATCATGATATGAGCCAAAATAAAAAGTCAGACACTTAACTGACTGAGCCACCCAGGTGCCCCCACAGTCTATTCTAAATCATTGTTTCTAACAGACAGGGAAGCTATTGAATTGCATATTCAAATTTTGGAAAACAGTATGGAGGTTCTTCAAAAGATTAAAAATAGAACTACCACATGATCTAGCAATCCCATTTTGGAATATTTACCCAAAAGAATTGAAATCAGGATGTCAAAGAGGTTATCTACATTCCCATGTTCACTGCAGCATCATCCATAATAACCAAAATATTGAAACAACCTAAATGTCCCTTGATGGATGAATAGAGAAAGAAAACATGATATAGGGGTGCCTGGGTGGCTCAGTCAGTTAAGTGCCTGACTTCGGCTCAGGTCATGATCTCGTGGTCCGTGAGTTCGAGCCCCGCGTCAGGCTCTGTGCTGACAGCTCAGAGCCTGGAGCCTGTTTCAGATTCTGTGTCTCCCTCTCTCTGACCCTCCCCCATTCATGCTCTGTCTCTCTCTGTCTCAAAAATAAATAAACGTTAAAAAAAATTTTTTTTAATAATAATAAATAAATAAATAAATATTAAAAAATTAAATTAAATTAAAAAAAAGAAAACATGGTATATTCATACAATGCAATATTATTTAGCTTTAGAAAAAGAAAAAAATCCTGCCACTTGCAACAATAGCCTGCAGGACATTATGCTAAGTGAAATAAGTCAGACACAGAAGGATAAATACTGCATGAATACACTTATATGAGGGATCTAAAATAGTCAAACTCATAGAAGCAGAGAGTAGACTGGTGGTTGCCAAGGGCTTTGGAGAGGGAAAATGGGTAATTGCGGTTCAAAAGGTATAAAGTTTCAGTTATGTCAGATGCATAAATTGGAGAGATCTGCAACTAAATACAGCACCTATGGTTAACAACAATATACACTTAAAATTTTGTGAGAGAGTAGATCTTATGTTGTGTTTCTTACCACAGTAAAAAAAAAAAAATCAACTAAAAACAATTATACAAACACAGTTCTTAAAAGATGGAAGTCAGAATCCATACTGCCTCATTCTCCAGATGTGAGGTAGTGCTGCTCCCTATGTTCTAATTCTTTTAATATGTTTGTTGGAGGCAAAGTTTCATAGACTACTTCCTGGTGTGGGGGTGAGCATCTCACCTGAGTCATAGAAGGTTCCAGAGATTGGGCAAGATTGAGCCAGAGAGATGAGGTCATTCTTTTTGCCAATCATTGCAATGTTGCAAAAGGCAGAGGCGGTGTCTTGGACAAGAAACTAGACCTAAGTGAGAGGCCCTCAGGCAGAAGAAAGAAGTATGATCAGTGGAGTTCACCCTGGACCGTGTCCCCTTCTTGACCTCTCCCAACCCCTCCACACTGTAGCCAGAGTGAACTTTTGTCACCATGAAAGATGGTTCAGAGGATCTGTGACTACTGGCTAGCTCCTCTCCTTTCTCTGGGAACCTATTCTCTAAGCATCTGTAAATCTCTTTCAGCTCCAAAAAACACATCATTTTCATCTTTACCTCTAGGCCTTTGCCCATGCCCATCCCTCTGTTCCAGCCCCCTTCACATCCAACCCTCCAAACTGACTAATGCCTGCTCATTGCCAAGTCTCTGTTTAGACCTCATTAGGAATTTTTTCCTGACCCTCAAGACTGGGTTAGGTTTTCCCTTTTCAGGGGCTTTTACCCCTATTCCACAGACCAGCCGAATGTGTTGTGATTGCCTATTAACTTGTCTACTCCTCACTCCCCCTAGACTGAAAGCTTCTTCAGGCAGGGACAGAATCTGCCCAACATCTGACCTCATGAGATACCCTAACTTAGAACTTCCCAATCAACTTGCTCCCAAACTCCTGATCCATAGGCACTGTGAGATAATAAGTGATTGCTGTTGTCCTGAACCATTAAATTTTGGAGTGATTTGTTATATGGTAATGGATAACTAATACACTATCAAAATTTAGAAGCTTTAAACAATCGTATCCCAGATTCTGCAGGATAGCAACTGGCGACCTCTTGCTCCTTGTGGCATCAACTATGGCACAACTCAGCATTACTCAGCTGGTGGATGGGCCGATTGGGAGGATCCAAGACAGCTTCACTCACATCTTGGGCACTTTTTGGGCTAGAAAATAATCTCCATTGGAATAGATTACCACAGAGCCTACACTTGGCCTCTCCAGAATGGCTGTCTCCAAGTAGATGAACTTTACATGGCAGTTGGCTTCCCTCAGAACAAGTATCCCGAAAGAACCCAGAAGAAGCTGTACTTTTTATGACCTAGCCCTGGAAATAACATACAGTCATTTCTACTATATTCTCTTGGTTGAAGCAGTCATAAGACCACCTAGATTCAAGAAGTGACTCCACCTCTTGATGGGAGGAATATCAAGGAATTTATAGCTATTCTTTTAAAAATAAATTAATTATTAAGGTATAAATTATATGCAATAAAATGCACCAATTTAAATATGCAATTTGGCAAGTTTTAACACATGACTATGTATTACCCTGTAACTACTATCACCATCAAGCTACAGAACATTTCCTTCATCCCAAAGTTCCCTTCTGCCTCCTTGCAGTCAATCCCTTCACCCTTCCCTCCTAGTGCCAGGCAACCACTAATCTGCTTTCAGGCTCTTCTAGAATTTTGTGTGACACCATATATGGTTTTTTACAGTTGGCTTTTTCACTTAGCTAAATTCTTTTGAGACCCATCATGTTGTTTGTTGCATGAATCAATAGTTCATTTATTTTTTATTGCTAAGTAGTTTCTGTTGTATGTCTATAAATGTTTTGTTTTAGCAGTTACCTGTGGATGGACATCTGGGTTGTTTCCAGATTTAGATTATTATGATAAAGCTGTTATGAACATTCATTTTCATTTCTCTTGAATAAATATCTAGGAGTGGGGTTGCTGGGTCATACTGGAGATAGATGTTTTAACTTTATAAAAGACCACTCAATTGCTTTCCAAAATGGTTGTGCCATCTTATTTTCCCAGCAAGAATATATGAAAGTTTTAGTTGCTCCCCACCCTTGCTAACACATGGGATTGTCAGTCTTTTTAAGTTTAGCGATTCTAATGGGTGTATAGCAGTATCTCATTGGGGTTTTAATTTGCATTTCCCTGATGACTAATGATGTTGAGCATATTTTCATGTACTAATTGATCACTGATATATCTTCTTTTGTGGAGTGTCTATTCAAATCCTTTGGCATTTGTAACTGGTTATTTTCTCACTATTGAGCTTTAGAAGTTGTTTATAAATTACGGATACCAGCCTTTTGTCAGGTCTATGTATTAAAATACTCTCCTCCTCAGGGCACCTGGGTGGCTCAGTCAGCTGGGCGTCCGACTTCGGCTCAGGTCAGGATCTCATGATTCTTGAGTTCAAGTCCTGCGTTGGGTTCTTTGCTAACAGCTCAGGGCCTGGAGCCTGCTTCAGATTCTGTGTCTCCCTCTCTCTCTGCCCCTCCCCCCCTCGCACTCTGTCTCTCTCTCTCAAAAGTAAACATTAAAACATTTTTGTAAAGAAATATTTTCCTCCAGACTGTGGCTTGCCTTTTCATCTTCTTCAAACTGACTAAAGAGCAGAAGTTTTTAATTTTGATGAAGTCCAAATTATTATTTTCTTTTTTTTTAATTCATGCTCTTGGTGTCCTATAAAAGAAATCTTTGCCTACTCAAGATCACAAAGATTTTTCTCCTATGTTTTACTCAAGAAGTTTTATAGTTTTAGCTTTTATGTTCAGATCTATGATTCACTTTGCGTTAATTTTTTCAAGGTGCATAGTCAGGTCAAGACTCATTTTTTTCCCAAACATATGCAATAGTTACAGTAGCCTTTGTTGAAAATACTATCCTTGCCTCGTTTATTTAGCTTGCCACTTCTGTCTGAAGCAACTACCTATATGTGTGTGTATGTATATATATAAAATAAAATATATAGTCAAATATATGTAAATATATGTATATATATTTTTGTGTATCTATTTCTGGATATTTTTGTCACGTTCTATTGATCTGTACATTTACCTATGTAGTCATATTTTAAAACTGCCAAAAGCATAGCAACTCACTGTAGCTGAACTGGCCTCATGACATCAGACACCAAAGCCCTTAGGCATGGTCCATATTACGTGGCTCAGGCTCCTGGGAGATGGCATGCTGGCTCCTGCTTACCATTCTGGGCTCCTCTCCCTCAGAGAGAATGAAGAGATCATAAAAAATTAGTAAGGAGGAGGAGGTATGTGGGGAAAAAAAAGAGATGTGATCTCTTTTTGCCAGAGTTCTGGTCATTCAAGTTAAACTCGGTGTGAAGAAATGAAGAGATGAGGAGAGATTGCAGAGCTATGTCTCTGGCCTAAAAGAAAAAGTTAGGACCCATATAAATTAGATGGGAAACAATCCCATTTTACAATATTGAAACATGCCAATGGATGTTGCATCACAACACAATCCCTTCTATGGGTTTGTTACAGTGTCTGCATAAAGGTAATGTAAGCCTTTCCTCTCAAGAGAATATTTTACTTCATGACTTTTTTTTAAGTTTATTTATTTATTATTGAAACAGAGACAGTGTGAGTGGGGGAGGGGCAGAGAGAGATTGAGAGAAAGAGAGAACCCCAAACAGGCTGCACACTCTCAGCACCGAACCTAACGTGAGGCTCGAACTCACGAAACCGTGACATCATGACCTGAACAGAAACCAAGAGTCAGAGGCTTAACCGACTGAGCCACCTAGGCACCCCGACTTTTTTTTTTTTTTTTTTTGGCAAAACACCTATTTAATTATCTCATATTTGTCAGGAACAAAGTTTTTGAATAAGAAGTTATCAGGGTTTTTCTGTTTCTGAAAAGTAACCTTATTTTCAGTAAACTTTCTGATTTACTGAAAGTTTTAACTGGTTTACAAAGTCAATATGTTAATCACTAGTTCAGGCGTCTAAAAATTATTGTGAGATTTAATATGAATGCATTTAGTTGATTGCTGTAGGGTCTGTTTGCAGAGGTAGCGATCCTCAGTAAAAGTGGGTGAAAATTTTGAAAAAGTATAAAATGTTTAGCAACTGTGCATACCAAACAGGTTCTCTGGCATTTTGCCAAATCAGACAACATATCTGGCTCTTTCTACCAAAGAAACTCTCCTACCTGTATTTCTACATCACTCAACATGGCAGAGCTAACAGAAAACCAAAGTCAAATGAGGAAACTTGGCAAATGATTATCTGGCTTCACTGTTTGACCACTAACTGGCAAATACCATAACAAAAACTGCCCAGGAGATAAATGAGGGGATAAGAGTACATTTCTGACCCTGGATCCAGGCTCTCATGGAAGAAGCAGGTCTAAGATTTATAGGAAATGATTTGAGAATGAGTTCAACGTACTGAATAATCACAAAATTGTTTTTCCATTTAACAAAAATACTCCCCACGCTTCAAAAATTTTGGTGGTAGCTTTTTTTTTTCTCCTGCAACAGCACTCTATTTAATATTCTTACCCCATAATCCCACCTGTTGGTATTCTAGCTAAGATCAAGTACTTAAAAACCTTTATCAGATTTGTAGATCCCAGCAACCTGCTGGCATTTAACAAATACACAACACTGATGGAAATAAAGGAAGGTCCAAATGAGGTAAAACACATAAATTGTCTCAAACTGGTTATTTTTTGGATGACTTTTTACTGATGAGAAAAACTCTCTCAGCCAAAAGCTAATATGCGTATTAACTGCTTCAATTCCCTTCTTCTAAGAAGTTCTGAATTTGTTATTAATATAACACAGCACTAGTTAGAAAACATATGATAAACTAGTTTTTAAAAATCGAATTCAAGAATGCCAAACAGGGTGACTAAGAGTGGAGGTTCCAGGGAGCGCCTCACTTCCGTCTCCCCAGGACAGAGGGATAAATAACTGAGTCAGAAGTTAGTGGCCTAAGTAGGTGATGCCAGGGCGTAAGAAATTGTTGTCTTGAGGCAGAGGATGAGGAAAAATGCAGAAGAGGAAAGGGGAACCTTAAAGGATGTAGGTGTGTGGCGATATTCTTTTCTCAAATGAGGACAGAGCTGCAAAAAGTATCAGGAGGGGCAAAGACGAACCTGCGTTGGTTTCTCGAGGTTTAGGAGCAAAAAAAGTAAAGCGACAAGCAAAAGAGGCAGGATCTTTCAGATCTTTCAGGATCTTTCAGAGCTGGACATTATCATACAAGCACTTAATCCAGGGGGTTGCAATTCTGTCTGGAGCCAAACCCGAAGGAACTTTTACCCAAAACAAGAGCAGAGAGAAGACAAGCCTTGGTCGCTGAAGGGCAGAGTGCGGCAGAAGCCCTCCACGCGCCTACACTCCTGTCCCCATCCGGTGAGCTGCTAGGAAACCCAGAGCGGTCTGTGACTCAGTTTACAGCGGAAGAAACAGACACACAGACCCAAGTGACCCGCTCACGGTCACAGAGCAGAGCCGGCTGTCACGTCTCCACACAACTCACCACTTACCGGTTTGCCACTCCAGGGAGGCAAGGAGGGGGTTGTGTGTTTCATGGAATCAACAGGGGGAGTCGTGGCGGTCAAAATCACGCGGGGAGAAGGCGGGAGGACGCGATCTCGGCTGCGAAAGCGTCCGTGCGTGCCCTTCGCCTGGACTCCTCCCCGTGCGGCCACCAGGTGGCGCGCCCGGCCCGCGGGTCGCGGCGGCGCGTGGCGGAGTGGGCGGGGGGGGGGGGGGAAGCCCTCTCGAGCCCATCGCCTAGGAAACGGAGGGCTAGGCTACAGCAGGGGAGTGGGTGGGCCTGGTCCGCGGGCAGGACGCGAGTGCTACCTGCGGGCCCACTGCAGTGCATCCGCGCCTGGAAGCGGTCGAGGGAAGGTAGGGAGACTGGCTGGACTCCTCGCTCGACCCCTGACTCCTTCCAGTTTGGCACTTAAGACTTTACATCTCCGTCCCACCCCCACCAGGCCTGGGGCTTGCTCTACGCCCAAGCGGGCCTGGGGTCGCTCCCTCCTGGCGTCCTCCACCAAACCCTGCTCCTGGACCGTGGGAAACCGCCGGGAGGGGTTCTCATAGGCCCGCCCCTCTTCAGGACGGAGACAGTGAGGGAGATTTTTTGAACTGATCAAAATATTAACCTCTCTTCGCCTTGCAGTAGAACCCCCGGTGACTTGCTGATTTGCCCGCCCATCGAAATCTGTTCCTGAGGGCAGGATCTGAATGTGATTCAGGTTTGTGACCTTAATGGTGCCCTCACAGCCTCTAGCACATAGGTGTTCAGTAAACTAATCCTTCCATTTGTGTGGAGCTTTATCGCTTGACAGTATTCCCAAAGCATTTGAGCCTCACTGATAACCTGGACAGGAGGTAGGAAAGATGGAAGAGAACTCAGGGTCAGAGGGGATTAGAGACTCAAGGTTATAAAACTCACTAGTGGAGGAGCCAGAACTAGACTCAAGTCTTGCTTTGCTTAGTGCTCTTCTCACCGAATTCCTGGTTTTGTGAATGCGTTTTGAGTGAGGACTCACACCTCCCTGCAACCTTCTCAGAGCCAGCATGGAGCCCTCCCACGAGGGTACTACCTGAGTGCTCTAAGTGTTGCTGATGGCCTTCCCCCCGCCCCCACTCTCCTCCACAGTCCATAGATTGGCTTTAGCTCCTTGCCGTGGATGCTGCAACATCCTTCTGAACAGGACATTAGGTTTCTTTCTTTTATTAATGTTAGATTTGTACAGTACTTTGTTCTTCACTCCCCTTCTTACTCCATGATTAATTCTCTGCTGGGCAAGAGAGAGTTGAGGAGATGGTTGGGTAGTGGGAGATGTCCCATTGAAGGAAAAAAAAAAAAAAAATATATATATATATATATATATATATATATATATATATTCTGTTAAGGCAGAGAAGGAAAACAATAAACCTGGGTATTTATCACTGTGTGTGTGATAATTGCTTATGGATTTCCTTACTGCCACCCCAAGACCTGGCCCCAGTAGATCTCTTTGTATTCACCACTGCTCTCTGAAAATAGAAGCCCTTTGGTTCTCCTCCACCATCAGAGTTTGAAAATACTACATGTATTTCCATTATCCTCACAACATTCTTTTCATAATTATGTCTCTTTTATTTTGACATTTCTAAGCTTGAAGGACAGCAGGAGTTGGGGAAAAAATGTAGTAGTTCTGGTTGCTAGAGAAATTAGTATACTATAATGCTTCTCAAACTATTTGTTATTAGCAAATCTGGATCAGAAGATAGACCAATTCAGAAGCTAAGTGTAATTTGGGAACTGCAGTTCAGAAATGTCCCACTGACCAAAGGATTTGTATTGGTGAAAAAAATACATGGTAATGTAATGTACATCACCAATTAGGCATGTGAAAGTTGAAAGTGTTATTTATCCAGATATTTTTAAATATCTTGATTTGAATATTTGGTTGTTTCACATATCTCCAAACTGGCTGTGTTTTACATTTTAAAGCTGTTTTGGGCTTTATGTATACATAATCTATACAAAAAAAGGACTGAATTTGTTTTAAGCTAACTTTTAGGTGATATTCTCACTACTAAAAGGCTTTAAATGAATTCAGCGCTTTTTAACATACACTGAAGAGCATTTCTTTTTTTAAATGTTTATTTATTGATTTATTTTGAGAGAGACAGAGAGCACAAGTGGGAGAGAGGCAGAGAGAGAAGGAGAGAGAATCCCAAGCGATGTGGGGCTCAATCCCACAAACCATGAGATCATGACCCAAACTGAAATCCAGAGTCAAATGCTCAACCGGCTTAGCCAGCCAGGCACCCCTACACTGAAAAGCATTTCTAAAACATTTAAATATTGTATTAACAATATGTTCTAGCATAAGTGAGAATTTGAATATAAAAGTGATTTACTTTCTAAATTCAGGGTATATACAACATTACAAGAAAATAAATAGGGCCATGGATAAAGAAAGTGAGTATACATTATTTGCAGGTCATTCAAATTAGACATTTATTGAGCATCTACTTTGTGTTCAACAAGGTATGTTCCAACATATATTTTGAAAACATATTTTGAAAATATATATTCCAAATATATGTTCCAACATATATTTTTGAAAACCCAAAGATGGTTTGTTGAAGCGGTTAGTTGTTATTCAGTATTAAAGGAATTATATTTTGTTGAAAATGAGCGTATAACACCATGAATGCTTTCAAATATATATTGCAATTAACACTATAATGGGATACTACTACATTATTATTATTTATTAGACATACACATTTAGAGCTAGTTAATGGCAGAGCCAGTACTAGATAGACTTCGAGACTTCCCACACCCATATAGAGATCTTTTCACTAAATCATGCCCTCAATCTCTGATGAAATCTTATTCAGAACTTTTACCGTTACTAATGCTGTTAAGTAGATATCTTCCATTTTAATCTACATAACAAACATCAGAATCCATTTCAAATGTCAAAAAAGCTATTAGGGCAGAGCTGCCATCCCTCTTAGCCTCCACAAAATTTGGAAAGAGTCATTAGGAGGCTTCTGGATATCTCCACAAAGTCATGAAAAAAGTCATTAGGAGCTTTCTCAGTATTGAGCCAGGATCCTGAGAATGCACTCTTTGGTTTTTGGGGGGGTAATTTTGCAGAGTCAAGTAAAGCATTATGGGATAACAGTACATTTGAATAAGATGGCTATTCTATGTCCATTTTTTCTAAACAGACCTCTTCCTTTCCACTGAGAAGCATTTGGGGAATATGTTTTGAAAAATTTTCTGACAGAAAGTGATTATGGAGTAGGCTCTGAAAAGGCTGGAGACCTGAGTCTTTCAAACCTAGCCTCCTCGCCTGCCATCGCTCCATGGCATATGTTATGGAATGCCCAAAGAGCATTGGGAAAGGACAAACAGATAGTACAAAAGGTCATACTGTGAGCAAAGATCTCCAGAGCATTCATTGCCTGCACAATCTTGCTAGCCTTTTAAAGTTGTTCATTATTTTTCTTAAAGTCCTACTAGAGTATGCTTCTTTCTTCCTATCCGTCTGAGTAGAGATCTTGCCTCTTCCATATGTTATAATTAAGGACCAGGTAACGTGCCATGCACAGAGCAGGCACCAGATAGATGTTTGCAGTTACTGACACACAGATTAGGTGTCCATCTGTCAAGAATTATTCTTCATAAAACCTCCTGGAAGATAACCTACATTACTGTGTGAATATTTTTCTAGGGTCCTCACCCTTTGCTGAGATAGAAGTCCTCTAGGTGGACAGGAACTGTAAATCCTTGTAAATGTTTATGAAAATCCCCATTGTTTGTAGGACATTATCAAATGTAGAAGGACATTCTGAAGTAATGTCATTAGCTCATTGCAAAAATGCATCTATTAAGAGGCCAATCCTCTGCTTACTGATTTTCTGGAAAGTATGTAAAACAATGAATCTTAAAATAGTTTATGGATAAATAATTTGTGCTAATGGATGCACATTTTCACTCATAGTTTGTTAAAGTGCTTTGCCATGAGTTGCAGTTAGGTAACTAATAATACTTTAGTCAGAGAGCTGAAAACTTAAGAGCCAGGTAACTGAGGTAATGAGCAAGATGAGGTCATTTTTCCTCCAGCACCAGATGGGTATTATAGATGGAAACTCTAACACTTGATCTCCTCCATATGACTCAGAAGGAAAATTAGAGATCAATGTTAACATTTGTTTTAACTTTTAAATAAAATATTTATAGTAAAACAATCACTGTTAAGTAGTAAGTTATTGTTGCAAAATGATACACTTGTCAGCATGTTATCTCTTTGTGCAATAGTCAAGTTAAAATTTCTAATTCTAAAATAGAAAATAATATAAAAATTCAACTCTGCATCTAAAACAAAACAAAAGCAATTTTTACTCAACTTACAAGTTTCTGTGAACTGTGACGGGAGAATGACACATTTTATTGTGTAGTTTATGAAATTATTCTCAATACTTTCATATCTGAGAAGATACCACTTAATATATTACTCTGTGTTAATGTGTTAAATCTTTTTGTTGACAGCTGTGTGCTTTTCAGTTGGAAAGTATTATATAGTATGTTTGCATTCACATATACTCGAATCTGTTAGAATGTAGAGATGAGCACACTGGCTGGAAAAGAAAAGTCTCAGACACAAAGACTGAGCCTCACTGGAGGTCTAGGTATGAAAACAGCATGTCTAGGAAGAAGTGTTTCATTTCAGAGACATTTTCCACTGTGGATCTCAGTGATCTATGTAGATTGCCGAGTCAGTGACCCAAGTCAATGATGAAGATTGACAATAGCAAACTGCATGGATTAGTTTTTCCACACATCATTATACTTGGCATTGGGTAGACATCCTCTGCTTTAGTTACCCGGAGTTTGAAAAAGCCTGATCTGGAGCTTTAACTAAAAGGGCATAATACTTAACTAAGCTCTTTCTGTATGTCACCCACTATGCTAGGTGCTTTAAATAATGGCTTATTTAATCCTTACAACAGCTTTTAGAGTATGATTTTTGCTCTTAACTTATAGATGATGAAACTGAAGCTCAGAAAGATTAAGTCACCTACCCAAGGTCACATAGATAATAGGTGGTGGATATAGGATTAAAACATGTCTGCCTGATTTATCCATCCAGTTTTTCCTTTGACAAGGACTTACTGTGCATCTACTTGTGCTAGGTGGGGAATACAGTAATGCACAAGAATTACATCATCCCCACTCTTATGGACTTCCCAGCCATCTAAATAAATAATTACAAAGGTTAAATTCTTTCTACCATACCCAACTACTACTACTTTGATTGAAGCTTAGGCACTTATTTTTTTTAATTAATGGAAATTAGAAGATAAAAATCTGTTAAGATTATAATCTGAAAAGAAGTACTTTAGTACCTATACAAAATCCATCAAGTATTCCTGTTTGCTATAAAAATCTGTTAACAGTGGACCTGATTTTTCACTCTTAAAATCTATTATTTTTGATAATTTTTAATTATTAGATAAAAAGCAATCGATAGCTGATGAGCAGTGACTGCTAAATATTACATTATTATTATTACTTTGTATTTGTAAACCTTTTAGCCATTTAAAAAAACATTTGAATATGTGCTTTTATTTGCTCTAACAACCCTAGCCATACCTAATTCTTTTGGATTCTAGTTTCTTTGGATTCTAGCTCACAGAAAATTGTGCTTTTTTGTTTTGTCTTAATTAAAAAAAATTAACAGACATTTCCTGAGCTGTTATTATATGCAGTAACACTGTGGAGAAATAAAATGACTGGAAAAGTATAGTCCTTGTTCTTAGAAAAGCTTGATAGGGACAAGAGATGTAGATGGATAACATAAGGGGGTGAGTGTCTTAGAAAGTTTGGGTAGGAAAGGGCACCTGGGTGGCTCCGTTGGTTGAGCAGCTGACTCTTGATTTCGATTCACATCACGATCTCACAGTTCAGTTCCTGGGATGAAGCCCCACTGCAGGCTCCACACTGACACCAGGGAGCCTGCTTGGGATTCTTTTTACCCCTCCCCTTCCCCTTCCCTCTCCCCCTCCCCCTCCCCCACTGCACATGTGAGCCTGTGCGCTCAAATCTCTGGCAAAATAAACTTTAAAAAAGAAAAGAAAATGTTTTGGAATGTGGAAATGCTGTACCTGGTCCAAACACGGAACTTACTAGACTCAAGAATCCATTGATTCACTGATGTCCCAGCACTGTGGTGGATGATAGGTCTGATAGGTTTCCTAGCCTGAATGGAAAAACAGTTTTAAATTAAGTGCTGGCAGTTCCTTATCTTGAGTAAACACAAGTAGAGGGGCAAAGACAGAATTTATTTGCTTTTCCTACTTCTTTTCTAAACAGGCATACCTCTTACTAACGAAGCAACACAATGGACAACACAGTGAAAGCAAATAAAAAGGATATTCAAAATGAGCCACCCAAAGAAGTCCAATTGCCTACCAGTGAAGCACTTCTAGACTATCAGTAAGCTTAGATTATGAAATCCAAACATCCCCACATGTAAATGGAAATCATTGTTAACATTCATATAACTCCAAATGGACAGTAATGCACTCAAAAGTTGTCAAGAGAGCCAGACTAGAGGTAGATTGGAAGCATAATTGAACTCTTGTGCTATGTGCAGACTTTTTTTTAAGTTTTGAAACTTTGACTATAATATATCCCAAGTAGTAGCTGTGAAACCACATTCATTAATGTGGTTTTGGATCTCTCTCTCCCTCCATTGTATTATTGGTCACTCTCCCACATACTGTGTACACTTTGTATATAACAGCTGGCTGGCTTACCTCTTAAAATACAACAGAGAATAGTTAGTGTCATCTCCAGTGGCTACAGATCAAATCCAAAAGATAGAATTATTTTTAATAACAATATTTCTTAATGTCTCACTCCCAGGAGCTGAAGATAAAACTAAAGGTAATACCTATTCTATATTTATGTTTTCATAGATAGTAAACTCCCGGAGAGATTTTGAACCTCAGCTTTTGACACAGGGTAGGTGTTTTAATGTGTAATTCTTAAGGAGTGAATGAATTCATTTCATTCTTTTACACACAAGAATGTACTTCATAACCCTCAACAAGGTAGGTTTAGAAGGAACATACCTCAACATAATAAAGGCCATATATGAAAGCCACACAGCTAACATCATAGTGGCAAAAAACTGAGAGCTTTTTCAGGAAGGTCAGGAACAAGGTCAGGAACAAGACAAGGATGTACGCTCTTCCCACTTTTATTCAACATAGTCCTAGCCACAGCAGTCAGCTAAGAAAAACAAATAAAAGGTATCCACAATGGTAATGAAGGAAGAAGTAAAACTCTGTTTGCAGATGACTTGATACTATACATAGAAAACCCTAAAGACCCCACCAAAAAACTACTAGAACTGATTGATTTATTCAGTAAGGTCACAAGTTACAAAATAAGTATACAGAAGTTGATTGCATTTCTATACACTAATAATGAAGTTGCAGAAGAAAAACTTAGCAAAAAAAATCCCATTACAACTGCACCAAAAAGAATAAAATAGCTAGGAATAAACTGAAGGAGGTAAAAGACCTATACTCTGAAAACTATAAAACACTGATGAAAGAAATTAAAGATGACACTAACAAATGGAAAGATATTCCGTGCTCATGGATCAGAAGAACAGATATTGTTAAAATGTCCATACTACCTAAAGCAATCCACACATTTAATGCAATCCCTATCAAAATACCAACAGCATTTTTCACAGAACTAGAACAGATAATCCTTAAATTTGCATGGGACCACAAACAACCCTGAATAGCCAAAGAAATCTTTTTTTTTTTTTTTATGAAATTTATTGACAAATTGGTTTCCATACAACACCCAGGCTCATCCCAAAAGGTGCCCTCCTCAATACCCATCACCCACCCTCCCCTCCCTCCCACCCCCCGTCAACCCTCAGTTTGTTCTCAGTTTTTAACAGTCTCTTATGTTTTGGCTCTCTCCCACTCTAACCTCTTTTTTTTTTTCCTTCCCCTCCCCCATGGGTTCCTGTTAAGTTTCTCAGGATCCACATAAGAGTGAAACCATATGGTATCTGTCTTTCTCTGTATGGCTTATTTCACTTAGCATTACACTCTCCAGTTCCATCCACGTTGCTACAAAAGGCCATATTTCATTTTTTCTCATTGCCACATAGTATTCCATCGTGTATATAAACCACAATTTCTTTATCCATTCATCAGTTGATGGACATTTAGGCTCTTTCCATAATTTGGCTATTGTTGAGAGTGCTGCTATGAACATTGGGGTACAAGTGCCCCTATGCATCAGTACTCCTGTATCCCTTGGATAAATTCCTAGCAGTGCTATTGCTGGGTCATAGGGTAGGTCTATTTTTAATTTTCTGAGGAACCTCCACACTGCTTTCCAGAGCGGCTGCACCAATTTGCATTCCCACCAACAGTGCAAGAGGGTTCCCGTTTCTCCACATCCTCTCCAGCATCTATAGTCTCCTGATTTGTTCATTTTGGCCACTCTGACTGGCGTGAGGTGATACCTGAGTGTGGTTTTGATTTGTATTTCCCTGATAAGGAGCGACGCTGAACATCTTTTCATGTGCCTGTTGGCCATCCGGATGTCTTCTTTAGAGAAGTGTCTATTCATGTTTTCTGCCCATTTCTTCACTGGGTTATTTGTTTTTCGGGTGTGGAGTTTGGTGAGCTCTTTATAGATTTTAGATACTAGCCCTTTGTCCGATATGTCATTTGCAAATATCTTTTCCCATTCCGTTGGTTGCCTTTTAGTTTTGTTGGTTGTTTCCTTTGCTGTGCAGAAGCTTTTTATCTTCATAAGGTCCCAGTAATTCACTTTTGCTTTTAATTCCCTTGCCTTTGGGGATGTGTCGAGTAAGAGATTGCTACGGCTGAGGTCAGAGAGGTCTTTTCCTGCTTTCTCCTCTAAGGTTTTGATGGTTTCCTGTCTCACATTTAGGTCCTTTATCCATTTTGAGTTTATTTTTGTAAATGGTGTGAGAAAGTGGTCTAGTTTCAACCTTCTGCATGTTGCTGTCCAGTTCTCCCAGCACCATTTGTTAAAGAGGCTGTCTTTTTTCCATTGGATGTTCTTTCCTGCTTTGTCAAAGATGAGTTGGCCATACGTTTGTGGGTCTAGTTCTGGGGTCTCTATTCTATTCCATTGGTCTGTGTGTCTGTTTTTGTGCCAATACCATGCTGTCTTGATGATGACAGCTTTGTAGTAGAGGCTAAAGTCTGGGATTGTGATGCCTCCTGCTTTGGTCTTCTTCTTCAAAATTCCTTTGGCTATTCGGGGCCTTTTGTGGTTCCATATGAATTTTAGGATTGCTTGTTCTAATTTCGAGAAGAATGCTGGTGCAATTTTGATTGGGATTGCATTGAATGTGTAGATAGCTTTGGGTAGTATTGACATTTTGACAATATTTATTTTTCCAATCCATGAGCAGGGAATGTCTTTCCATTTCTTTAAGTCTTCTTCAATTACCTTCATAAGCTTTCTATAGTTTTCAGCATACAGATCCTTTACATCTTTGGTTAGATTTATTCCTAGGTATTTTATGCTTCTTGGTGCAATTGTGAATGGGATCATTTTCTTTATTTATCTTTCTGTTGCTTCATTGTTAGTGTATAAGAATGCAACTGATTTCTGGACATTGATTTTGTATCCTGCAACTTTGCTGAATTCATGTATCAGTTCTAGCAGACTTTTGGTGGAGTCTATCGGATTTTCCATGTATAATATCATGTCATCTGCAAAAAGCGAAAGCTTGACTTCATCTTTGCCAATTTTGATGCCTTTGATTTCCTTTTGTTGTCTGATTGCTGATGCTAGAACTTCCAGCAATATGTTAAACAACAGCGGTGAGAGTGGGCATCCCTGTCGTGTTCCTGATCTCAGGGAGAAAGCTCTCAGTTTTTCCCCGTTGAGGATGATGTTAGCTGTGGGCTTTTCATAAATGGCTTTTATGATCTTTAAGTATGTTCCTTCTATCCCGACTTTCTCAAGGGTTTTTATTAAGAAAGGGTGCTGGATTTTGTCAAAGGCCTTTTCTGCATCGATTGACAGGATCATATGGTTCTTCTCTTTTTTTTTTTGTTAATGTGATGTATCACGTTGATTGATTTGCGAATGTTGAACCAGCCCTGCATCCCAGGAATGAATCCCACTTGATCATGGTGAATAATTCTTTTTATATGCTGTTGAATTCGATTTGCTAGTATCTTATTGAGAATTTTTGCATCCATATTCATCAGGGATATTGGCCTGTAGTTCTCTTTTTTTACTGGGTCTCTGTCTGGTTTAGGAATCAAAGTAATACTGGCTTCATAGAATGAGTCTGGAAGTTTTCCTTCCCTTTCTATTTCTTGGAATAGCTTGAGAAGGATAGGTATTATCTCTGCTTTAAATG
The DNA here is from genome assembly GCF_007474595.2 of Lynx canadensis. Taxonomy (NCBI): domain Eukaryota; kingdom Metazoa; phylum Chordata; class Mammalia; order Carnivora; family Felidae; genus Lynx; species Lynx canadensis. Next base: position 46,926,073 of record NC_044312.2, on the reverse strand, counting down.
TCTGGTAGAACTCCCCTGGGAAGCCATCTGGTCCTGGACTCTTATTTGTTGGGAGATTTTTGATAACCGATTCAATTTCTTCGCTGGTTATGGGTCTGTTCAAGCTTTCTATTTCCTCCTGATTGAGTTTTGGAAGAGTGTGGGTGTTCAGGAATGTGTCCATTTCTTCCAGGTTGTCCAATTTGTTGGCATATAATTTTTCATAGTATTCCCTGATAATTGTTTGTATCTCTGAGGGATTGGTTGTAATAATTCCATTTTCATTCATGATTGTATCTATTTGGGTCATCTCCCTTTTCTTTTTGAGAAGCCTGGCTAGAGGTTTGTCAATTTTGTTTATTTTTTCAAAAAACCAACTCTTGGTTTCGTTGATCTCCTCTACAGTTTTTTTAGATTCTATATTGTTTATTTCTGCTCTGATCTTTATTATTTCTCTTCTTCTGCTGGGTTTAGGCTGCCTTTGCTGTTCTGCTTCTAGTTCCTTTAGGTGTGCTGTTAGATTTTGTATTTGGGATTTTTCTTGTTTCTTGAGATAGGCCTGGATTGCAATGTATTTTCCTCTCAGGACTGCCTTCGCTGCGTCCCAAAGCGTTTGGATTGTTGTATTTTCATTTTCGTTTGTTTCCATATATTTTTTGATTTCTTCTCTAATTGCCTGGTTGACCCACTCATTCGTTAGTAGGGTGTTCTTTAACCTCCACGCTTTTGGAGGTTTTCCAGACTTTTTCCTGTGGTTGATTTCAAGCTTCATAGCATTGTGGTCTGAAAGTATGCATGGTATAATTTCAATTCTTGTAAACTTATGAAGGGCTGTTTTGTGACCCAGTATATGATCTATCTTGGAGAATGTTCCATGTGCACTCGAGAAGAAAGTATATTCTGTTGCTTTGGGATGCAGAGTTCTAAATATATCTGTCAAGTCCATCTGATCCAATGTCTCATTCAGGGCCCTTGTTTCTTTATTGACTGTGTGTCTAGATGATCTATCCATTTCTGTAAGTGGGGTGTTAAAGTCCCCTGCAATTACCACATTCTTATCAATAAGGTTGCTTCTGTTTATGAGTAATTGTTTTATATACTTGGGGGCTCCGGTATTCGGCGCATAGACATTTATAATTGTTAGCTCTTCCTGATGGATAGACCCTGTAACTATTATATAATGTCCTTCTTCATCTCTTGTTACAGCCTTTAATTTAAAGTCTAGTTTGTCTGATATAAGTATGGCTACTCCAGCTTTCTTTTGGCTTCCAGTAGCATGATAAATAGTTCTCCATCCCCTCACTCTCAATCTAAAGGTGTCCTCAGGTCTAAAATGAGTCTCTTGTAGACAGCAAATAGATGGGTCTTGTTTTTTTATCCATTCTGATACCCTATGTCTTTTGGTTGGCGCATTTAATCCGTTTACATTCAGTGTTATTATAGAAAGATACGGGTTTAGAGTCATTGTGATGTCTGTATGTTTTATGCTTGTAGTGATGTCTCTGGTACTTTGTCTCACAGGGTCCCCCTTAGGGTCTCTTGTAGGGCTGGTTTAGTGGTGACAAATTCCTTCAGTTTTTGTTTGTTTGGGAAGACCTTTATCTCTCCTTCTATTCTAAATGACAGACTTGCTGGATAAAGGATTCTCGGCTGCATATTTTTTCTGTCTAGCACGCTGAAAATCTCGTGCCAATTCTTTCTGGCCTGCCAAGTTTCAAAAGAGAGATCAGTCACGAGTCTTATAGGTCTCCCTTTATATGTGAGGGCACGTTTACCCCTTGCTGCTTTCAGAATTTTCTCTTTATCCTTGTATTTTGCCAGTTTCACTATGATATGTCGTGCAGAAGATCGATTCAAGTTACGTCTGAAGGGAGTTCTCTGTGCCTCTTGGATTTCAATGCCTTTTTCCTTCCCCAGTTCAGGGAAGTTCTCAGCTATGATTTCTTCAAGTACCCCTTCAGCACCTTTCCCTCTCTCTTCCTCCTCTGGAATACCAATTATGCGTATATTATTTCTTTTTAGTGTATCACTTAGTTCTCTAATTTTCCCCTCATACTCCTGGATTTTTTTATCTCTCTTTTTCTCAGCTTCCTCTTTTTCCATAACTTTATCTTCTAGTTCACCTATTCTCTCCTCTGCCTCTTCCATCCGAGCTGTGGTGGTTTGCATTTTGTTTTGCATTTCATTTAAAGCGTTTTTCAGCTCCTCGTGACTGTTCCTTAGTCCCTTGATCTCTGTAGCAAGAGATTCTCTGCTGTCCTGTATACTGTTTTCCAGCCCAGCGATTAATTTTATGACTATTATTCTAAATTCACTTTCTGTTATATTATTTAAATCCTTTTTGATCAGCTCATTAGCTGTTGTTATTTCCTGGAGACTCTTCTGAGGGGAATTCTTCCGCTTGGTCATTTTGGATAGTCCCTGGTGTGGTGAGGACCTGCAGGGCACTTCCCCTGTGCTGTGGTGTATAACTGGAGTTGGTGGGCGGGGCCGCAGTCAGTCCTGATGTCTGCCCCCAGCCCACCGCTGGGGCCACAGTCAGACTGGTGTGTGCCTTCTCTTCCCCTCTCCTAGGGGCGGGATTCACTGTGGGGTGGCATGGCCCGTCTGGGCTACTTGCACACTGCCAGGCTTGTGATGCTGGGGATCTGGCGTATTAGCTGGGGTGGGAAGGCAAGGTGCACGGCGGGAGGGGGGGCAGGCTTAGCTCGCTTCTCCTTAGGTGATCCACTTCAGGAGGGGCCCTGTGGCAGCCGGAGGGAGTCAGATCCGCTGCCGGAGGTTTGGCTCCGCAGAAGCACAGAGTTGGGTGTTTGCGCGGAGCGAGCAATTTCCCTGGCCGGAACCGGTTCCCTTTGGGATTTTGGCTGGGGGATGGGCGGGGGAGATGGCGCTGGCGAGCGCCTTTGTTCCCCGCCAAACTGAGCTCTGTCGTCCGGGGGCTCCGCAGCTCACCCTCCCTTTGTCCTCCAGCCTTCCCGCTTTCCGAGCAGAGCTGTTAACTTATGACCTCCCAGACGCTAAGTCGCGCTTGCTGTCGGAACACAGTCCGTCAGGCCCCTCCGCTTTTGCAATCCGGACTCAGGGGCTCTGCTTGGCTGGCGAGCCGCCCCTCCGCCCCGGCTCCCTCCCGCCAGTCTGTGGAGCGCGCACCGCCTCGCCGCCCTTCCTACCCTCTTCCGTGGGCCTCTCGTCGGCACTTGGGTCCGGTGACTCCGTTCTGCTAATCCTCTGGTGGTTTTCTGGGTTATTTAGGCAGGTGTAGGTGGAATCTAAGTGATCAGCAGGACGCGCGGTGAGCCCAGCGTCCTCCTACGCCGCCATCTTCCTGCGCCTCCCCGAACCAGCCAAAGAAATCTTGAAAAGGAAGAACAAAACTGGAGGTATCACAATCCCAGATTTCAAGATATACTACAAAGCTGTAGTAATCAAAATAGTATGGTACTGGCACAAAAATAGATACATAGATCAACAGAGTATACGTGTGTGTGTGTGTGTATGTGTGTGTGTGTGTATATATATATATATATATACATATATATATATACACACAATATATATATACAATGGAATATTATTCAGCATTATTATTCAACATATACAATGGAATATTATTCAGCCATAAAAAAGAATAAAATCTTGCCATTTGCAACAACATGGATGGATCTACAGAGTACAATGGATCTACAGAGTACAATGCTAAGTGAAATGTTAAAGAAAGACAAATACCATATGATTTCACTTATATGTGGAATTTAAGAAACAAAACAAATGAACAAAAAGAAAAAAAAGAGAGAGACAAGCCAAAAACACGCTCTTAACTATAGAAAACAAATTGAGGGTTACCAGAAGGGGTTGGTAGGGGTATGGGTGAAATAGGTGATGGGGATTAAGAGTACACTTAACATGATGAGCACTGAGTAATGTACAGAATTGTTGAATTGATACATTGTACATGTGAAACTAATATAACATTGTATGTTAACTATACTGGAATTAAAATTTTTAAAAAAGCATGTACTTCATTCATGCATTTACTGAACAAGTACTTGAATATTTACCAAGTCCAAGGCAAGTGCTAAAGGACAGCAACAAAGAGACAACCTGGTTCCTGCCCTGATGAGACATGGGAGACAGACATTAGACAACTAATTCAAGCTTTTTTTTACAAAATTGCATAGCTGCAATTAAGACACCATGAAAGAAAAGTGTAGGGTCCTGTGTAACAGTTTAACTAAAGGTTTAAACTATGGTCAGAGGTGTCAGGAAAAGCTTGTTGAGGAAGTGACATTGGAGCTGATCTCTGGAAGAGGAATAGGTATTATGGAGAGATAAAGTAAAAGAGAGAAAAGCTTATGGAAAAAAAAGCTGGAGTGAGGGAGAGGTTTCACAGCCCAGGAACTGAGAGAAGGCAGAGTGAGGGAGAAAGGGTAAGACTGAACTGATGATGTATGCAAGGGTCAGATAAACCGAGTCCAGTGGAATATTTGGGAGTCAGTATGAGAAACTATTTATTGGAGAGGAACAAGACTGAAAGTGGGGAGCCTGGAATTCTGGTGACTAGCCTGTGACACTGGGCTTCAAGAGATTTGTTTTTAACAACATTCAGATAAAATCTACCTCCTTCTTGAGAAACTCCAAATCTATCTGTCTGTTCTTTTTAGAGGGCAGTTGATTGAAAGGGTCAGAACACTGAGAAACCCAAGAAGGGACTTGTGACAAAGTTCCCTTTTATTTTTTACTTGAGATAACATTAAGTTATAACCAGAAACTACCCACACTCATTTGTCAACATAACTGAAAACTTCCCTCATTTCATCTTCGGAGAGGTGGACAAAAAGGCTCTAGGAATACAACCTGCTCTCTAATTTGCTGCCATGGTTTACAATGATGGCATCCAAATACAACCGTTTCTCTTGTAGGTCAATCAGAGGCCAGTCTTTAACAGAGGTTTACAAAAAGACAAACATTTAAAAATTCTCATGATCTAGCACAAGATATAAACTGAACATCTCATGCTTTTGTTCTCTGCTTTGTTAAGACTAAATAAACAATCTCATGGACTGAAACAGTCGAGGCCTGCCTGTACCATACTCTGCTAGTGACACTTGACTCATTCCAGGTGTTCCCAGGTGACAGAACTTTTGTCACATAACAAATTGGCCAAAACACCCACCTCACCATCTGAGAAAGGATTGTCCAAGGGTCCCCTGGAAGTATGTTCCTTCTCTCTTACACAATCTCATTTTAGAACAAAGAGCTGGGAGCACATAGTAGGTAATCAATGACTTCCGAACAACTGAACATTTTTTTAAATCTATCCCAAGAAAATAAGGTCATGAACCTCTATGATTGTGAAGAGCTGAAACTGTCTATGCCAAATCTATAAAGTGACACCATTTCTAGGTAATGGTGGTTTTTATTTTTTCCTTTGTACTTGTTTTTCCCCCAGTTTTCTACAATGTGTGAATAGATCTAGAAATAGGTATAGATATTATTATAGGTTAAAAAATAGATAAAAGTATAAAATTTTTAAATCCAGATTTATCTATTTTCCTTCTGAGAATTTTCAATGAAATTGCATGGAGGGAGAAAGTTGACACATTAATAACACTTTAGTAATACAGTGAGGTAAGGGGGAAGGTGACACCTTGTATTACTAACCATTTCATATCACTGTGCTTCAGAATAATGTATATCCTTTCCAAACGGCTTTAATATCTATTATCTCATTAGTTTATCGTCCCACTTGCTTCAGCATTTAGTGTGACATGTGGGCTACTATGGCATCTGAGAAAGTTATAAAAAGGAAAAAGTATATAGAGAAGAGTGAAGCTTGAACTCCCACAGTGGCTAAGAGTGTTGAGTTCTGAAGTTCAGTTTCATCTTCATGAGACCTAAGGAGGTTGAAGTAAATTCCAAGGAAAGACTCAGCTAACTTAGACCTATGACTACCATGTGAGCCACAATTGAGCCAATGAAGCCACCAAAATCTTTTGGGCATCTCAGAATCTCCCCCAGGCCTGCCGGTGCCATTTAGATCTTTCTGAACAGCTCACTGCAGAAGGAACAAAAGACAGAGCCCTAGGTCATTTGCCCCTAACTGCTCTGAGCAGAGGGGTGGTTGGCTGAAGTGTAAGGTTGCCAGATATAGCAAATAAAATTACCGGATGCGCAATTAAATTTGAATTTAAAATGAATATGAAATCATTTTTTTTAATGTAAGTTTGTGCCATGCAGCAGCTGGGGTTGGGGCAGGATGTAGTCTCTGGACCCATCTTTGTATACTCAGTCATCAGCAGGGAAGGCTCTCAGCTGAAGCCATTAGTAAGTCTATTAACTAGACCAACCAAAGACTCTCTCAACCAATGGAGACTACATATTTAAGATTCATTTGCCTGCTTCACCCATACTGAGAGTTAGGTTGCTATATTTGTAATTGCAGAAATTGCCTAATGTGTGAACATTTGCATAGCCTTTTTCAAATAATTCTCATAATATTTTTTATTTTTCTCCTTAAAATGGGAGGTAGAGAAGGCACTCCTTCAAAATTTTTGCATACCTAAGCTTTAGGTGAGAAGTAAAAAGATGGTTTATACCTACCTATAGACTTATTTATTATTATTGTGTGGAAACCACCCTTCCATTTAGCCTGTTATTTCCCCCATAACAATGGGTAAATAATATGATTGTGTGTTTACTTCTTTATTGTCTAATAAAATGTAAGCTCCTTGAGGGCAAGAATCACAGAGGTCTTGTTCAACACTATCTCCATAATGCCATAAACAATACTGGGCACAAAGCAGCAGCTCATTAAATCTTGTTATTTGTGAATGCATGAAAGGGAACAATGGTCAATTTAAATTGTATAATTTTTGAACTGAAAAACTATAGAGCTCATCCCCTTCAATTCTTTTACCTACAGAAGAGTAAGGCAAGGCCTAACTAGGTGAAGAGTCCTTGGGCAGTTAGTGGAGAAGCAGGCCTGAAATCCAAGTTTCATAGTATCCAAACAGAGTACTTTGCCACTAAAATGGATTGCTTGTTTTGTTTTTATGTTGCATTTTCTCATTATTGGGAAAGAAGGAGCCCTATTTTTCTCTCTACCAAATATGCAATATCACAAATATAAATGGTATTTTGGAGGAAGGGCTGAGGATATAAGATTCACTTCAACGAAATTTACTAAGCACTTACTCTATGCTAGAAACATTCACATACAATTTCTTATTTTAATCCTTATAGGATTAGGGCTAGGTATTGTTGTCACCACTGATAGCTTGGAAATTGATGCTCAGAGAAGTGACTTGCCTGAGATCATGTAGGTAAGAAGGGACAGGGACAAGATTGAAAACAAGAGTTGCTCAATCTTTAACAGCGTCTCTGTTCACTACACCACAGAGGTGCTATATATTTGTTTTGCTTTGTTTTGTTTTGTTTTGTTTTGTTTTAATTGAGGCAATGTATTTACATGAAGTTGTTTCCATTGTGTTACTTTGGTCTCAGATTTAAAGTTACAAGATGTACTGGGTAGTAGAGATATACTCAGCACTTCAAATATTTATCACATAGCCCACATTAAAGTCTTCCTGCACCTTTCTGTCTCTCCTTTGTATCTGACAGATGCTCAACAAATACTTGTTGGGTCTTAAAGAAATGTGTTTGTGTCAGGAAAGTTTTTATTATTTATAGAAGAGATGGTGTGTTAAGGAACTTGAACCAAAGATATGCCTAGTATATCTTTCTCTTTCAAGAAGATGTGCCTGCACTTATAAAGCCTTTGTTTTGTCATTTTTGTTTGAAATATTTAGATTTCTAGAAAGCATGTTTTCTGTATGCCCTTCTTTAGGTTCCCTTTAAGCTGAATTATTTATAGATAGTTAGAAAGTATAAAAATTATGAAGTACAAATGGGGATTGATTTAAGAAAAAAAAAACTTGAAGTTATCTCTCCAATATATATTTTAGTGAGGAAAATATACTCAGAAACACACACACACACACACACACACACACACACACACACACACACAAATCACTTAAAAAGTTTTCTGATCCCTAAATGGGTTTTTATAATGTATCTAATACTTTATTTCAATTCAAATAATTTAGTTTAAAATTTTAAATTTGCCCCATTAATTTTCCAAGATAAATAATTGTAAAACATCTTATCTTTGTTTATTATCAGCTGTCAAATAAAGGAAAATGCAGTAGAACGGTTTATGGCTCAAATAAAGAGACTTAGAGAAAAGAACCAAAAGTATCATGAAAGAGTGAGTATAACATTTAAAGCTTATATCTAGTTATTAAACACTTACACAAATGCTTTAAAAATTGTGAATTATGATGACATGTACTCTAGGAAAGTATCTTCTTTAGTGCTTGGAATTGATTAATTTACAATCTAAGTTTTTTGTACATGTAAGGCAAAAGGGTACTGCTGTTCCTATTATATTAATTACAGTGTCGAAGGAAGTCAGCTTGAGCTGTGTTATTTAGACATGATGACATTGAGTCTTGTGTTAAAAATTTTAAGGCTCTGAAACCACATTTATCATTTAATTTCTTATTTAGCCAAATGATAAAACATTGGGTCTCTGTTTTTAATTTCTATATCTTTTTGCTCTTAGATTTTCAGAGTGTGCATATGTAAATATTATTTGAAAAGTATAATCTCAGTTGTTAAAATGACTGATGTTTAAGATGAATGTTGTATTTATAAAATCAGATTGAAATGAATATCAAAGTCATGCTGTATATGACTAAGTGATAATTAGCACAATTTTTCCCTTAAGAGGATAAGGAAACGCTGAGACTATTCTCTACTAAAACATTTATATGGACTCTAAAGCTTCCACAGTTAAATGTTTTATTTGGCTTTTGTCTAAAATGACTATATCTACAAGTTTTAATGGAGTCTGGGGTCAGAGACCTGAGATTGCATCCTGACTGTACAACTTAAGGCTGGTCGCATTTTGGCCAAAACTGATGTGAACCCCAGTTTCCCTCCTATAACATGGGATTCCTGTCTTCCAAATAGGGCTAATTTGGTCATTCATTCAGCAATATTTTGGGGACTAGACATGGTGGTGATATAACTGTGACCCTGACATTGTCGTGATTCTCAACGATCAGTTACTAAAGTCTGTTGATCAGAAACTCAGGTCTGTGGGTGAAAATGGAAAGGGGACGTTTGGTCTAGGTGCTTGGATGCAGGTTCCACATGATGAGCTCCACAGCACATTAGATGAGTCAACTGCCGTCAAGGACCAATGCACACCACCCAGTGGTCAGCACTGGGACTTCCATTTGGTTGTGGAAATGACAACAGATCAGGACTGAGGGATCACTTTCCCATAGCCCCTCATTTGAAGCCAGAAACAAAATTCTTATTTTCATGACTATGGGATAGGCCTGTGTCTTCTTCCGGGGTCATGTGGACCCAGAAGTGACGAACATGGAGAGGCAGACTAGTTCCAGCTATGTATCTATTACTTTCCATTTATGCCGCTACTGCCACAGTTGAGGCTGCCACCAACTCTTACCCATCCTTCTTCTATTCAGTACATTTTCCACAGTGCAACCCTTTGAATACTGTAAACCTTTCAATGCTTAAAACCCTACAGTGGCTTTCTATGGTACAGAAAATTAAATCCATGCTCCTTACTAAAGTCTTTGAGGCCCTACAAGATCTGACCTCTGCTCACCTCTCCAACCTTGTCTCCAGTTGTTCTACCCTTTGCTCACCACTGCTTCTTTTAAATCTTGGAAAACCCAGTCTTGCTCGTTATTGTACCTTTCTTCAGGCTGTTTCATCCTCCAGAATGCTCTTCTCTTGGCCAGCTCCTTTTTGTTCCCCCAAACTCAGCTGGAATGCTCCATACAAATGTATCTCCATTATTAAATTGAAAGCTCTTTAGGGAGCAGCAATCAAATCTTACTTACCTTTGTTTCTCCGGAAGGGCCCAGCATGAGTCGGTGTTCGATAAATATTTGTTGAGTTGATTCACACTAACACCAGTGAAGGAAACATTTTTGAGGTCACAGATATTTACTTGCTAAATTAAATATGGCTCATTAACAAGACCTACTTTTTCTCTTCCATTAGGTCAAACTCAGAAATCCTTCCTCCCTCCCCATCATGTCCTCCTTTGTGTGAATTTTGTTTGGACTGTCACTTCATTGATTACCTTTCTTTCTCTCTGTTTGTATGCTCCACTCATGTCATTAGACATTTCATAGTTCACTGTGTCCACTTCCTTACCTCCATTTCATCCTTTCACTCGTGCTATTCCACCACACCTGCTAGGACAGAAGTTACTAATGACCAATTAGTCGCGTCCAGAGGCCTCTTTTTAGTCTTTATTTCTCGTGCCTTCATCATCAGCCCTGTCATCTTGAAACTCTCTCTTCCTTTGGCTGCCAGCACATCCTTTAATATTCCCCCATATTCTCCAACCATTTCTTGTTTTTTATTCATTGCTCTTTTCCCGGAACCATCCCTTAATTAGGTATTTTCCAGGGTTCTGATCTCCACTCTTCTCTTTAAATCTAAAGGCCTTACTTAACACTATGGCTTCAAATGCCATCTGTCTGGTGATAATTCTCATATGTATATGTGGCAAATTTTCTTAATACTTATCTACTAAAAACAACTAAAATGAGCATATGTAAAAACTGGTGAAATCCAAATTAAATTCTCTAATTTACTTAATACCATTGTACAAATGTCAACTTCTCCATTTTCGGGTGCTGTGGTTATATAAGATGTCATCATTGGGGAAAGCAGGGTGTAGTAAGGCGAAGCTCTGTGTACTATTCTGGCAACTTCTTGTTCCTGCAAATCTTAAAAAGTTAAAAAGTCAGAGCCCATGAGATGGCCTTATAACAAAACAAAATCAGTTCTTTCTTTGTAGTTTATTTATTTAATCTCCTTTATTCTATTATTATGGTGTGATAATGGTTTGCTTTGTAGGATAAATGTCTTTTTTTAAACACGTTGGTGAATATAGCTAACTAAATTGTATTTCATATATCACTCCAAATAATTTTTCAGATATAGTGAATTTTGTAACATGTTATCAGACACATGTCCCATCCACTTGTAATTCACTATGGGATTTGGGAAGTTTAATACAGATGCTATTAAATTTATATATAATGCCAAATATGATTTAGTCATGTTTATGTAATTTTTGAATACAGCTTTAGGACATATGATACTATTTTAATTTATAAATGAAAATATCATATGTTTTAAAAGGATAGTCATTGTGTTAAAAATTTGATCTAAGAGGACTGGATTCACTTTGACAAGTATTGTGCTAAGTATGGAAAGTAAAAGGAAAATTTGTTGATTCATTACACACTATTCTTTTATGAATTATATGTAGTGGTTTTTAAATGATCACTGTCTTTGGGTATTTTTTGCCTATTTTTCAGCTGGAATTGATTTTGAGGCAATTATTGCCTTACTATAATTACCTAACATAAATAAAATCAGATGAAGATTTATTTAGTATTCGGACTATACTTGATAAAAGAATTTTCCATTTCTACAAAAATAAGTAGAAAAGTCCATATTTAGAAAAAGTATTAGGAGTGCAATAGTTTGGCAAGGGATATTTCCATTGCTATTATTCAAGTTTCTACAAATATTTCATTTTCAGATAACTCATGTCGAGCCAAAGTAATTCAATTTATTTATAAGAAAAGCAAAACATGAATCAATTTCATTTAAGAAAATGGAGTTATTTGAGAACTGATTAAAGAGCAATAAATTGTTTATCAGTTGCTAATATTGATTGATCTTCATTTTTTTTTTTCAATGTTTATTTATTTTTGGGACAGAGAGAGACAGAGCATGAACGGGGGAGGGGCAGAGAGAGAGGGAGACACAGAATCGGAAACAGGCTCCAGGCTCCGAGCCATCAGCCCAGAGCCTGACGCGGGGCTCGAACTCACGGACCGCGAGATCGTGACCTGGCTGAAGTCGGACACTTAACCGACTGCGCCACCCAGGCGCCCCTGATCTTCATTTTTTAAATTAAACTTTTTTGAAATAATTACAGATTAGCATGCAGTTATAAAAAAATAATACAGGGGCGCCTGGGTGGCGCAGTCGGTTAAGCGTCCGACTTCAGCCAGGTCACGATCTCGCGGTCCGTGAGTTCGAGCCCCGCATCGGGCTCTGGGCTGATGGCTCAGAGCCTGGAGCCTGTTTCCGATTCTGTGTCTCCCTCTCTCTCTGCCCCTCCCCCGTTCATGCTCTGTCTCTCTCTGTCCCAAAAATAAATAAACATTGAAAAAAAAAAATAATAATACAGAGAGATCCTGTATACCCATACCTGGTTTCCTATAACATATTACAGAACTATAGTACAATATCACAAGTAGGATATTAACATTAACAATATTGACATTGATACAGTCAAGGCATAGGACATTTTTCACTAACACAGGTGTCTCTCATATTATCCTAATATAGCTACTCACTCATTCCCAATTCTGCCCCTTCATTAGCTCTTGGCAACCATTAACCTGTTCTCCATATTTATAATTTTGTTATTTTAAGAATGTTATATAAATGGAATCATATAGTAAGTAATCTTTGGAGATTGGCTCTTTTCATTCAGCAGAATTCTCTGGAGATTCAGTTTGCTGCATGTATAATTAGTTGGTTCCTTTTATTCATTTTTATTTCATGTTATAAATATATCACAATTTATTCAACCATTTACCTTTTGAAAGACATGTGAGTTGTTTCCAGTATTTGGCTATGATAAATACAGTTTTGTAAGCATTGTATTAATGTGAATATAAGCTTTCATTTCTCTGAGATAAATGCCTAAGAGCCTAGTTGCTGAGTTGTATGATAGGCAAATGTTTAGTTTTATAAGAAATTGGCATCCTTTTTAGCAGAGTAGCTGTACCATTTTACAAAGGAGTCAACTTTCAAGAGGAAGAGAGAAAAGAGGGATAAGGGGGGGAATAGGAGAGCAGAGAAGGAGAGAGTTTGAGAGAGGAGGGGGAGAGCAGATTTATAAAAAGTTTTTAAAGCTGAGATCTGACAGCATGTAAGGCTCTGGTCCAGATGTGGCATCCTGCCTTGGCTGTTTGGTCATAAGAAAAAATTAAAATCCTCTTTATGCTTAAGCTAGTTGCAGTTAAATTATTACCTTTGCAACCAAAGCATCCTTTTTCTGAGTCTGTTGTCCCCATGAAGCCGGAACTCTGACCATGGACACCTCGCCTTACATCTTTTAACCTCAAAATGGAGACCAAAAAACATGTTTCCATCAGTTTCAGTGAAAGTATTTCCAGGGAAGGACTCTGAGCATATGCTTGCTTGAGACAACATGCTCAACCTGGACAAATCCAGTGGCCAGGAGAAGGTGCCACTGTATTTTGTGTATAGTGTTCACTGATGTACTCCTAGTGTCTAGAAGACCTCCTGGCACATGGTAGATGCTCCATAAATACTGACTAAATGAATGACAATCGCTGGAGAAGAATGGTATTAGTGGGAGATTGAAGAAATTGGCCTCCAAGGTCTAACTTTAATGTTCACTGATCCTATAATAGAGTGATAGACTAGGAAATTAATAACACAATTTTTAAAATGTAACTTTCTATCCAATAGTTACTATGTTGATGGGTTTAATTTTATTTTGAGTCTTCCATATTCCATAAGCTTTTAGAGATATTGTATAAACTTACTTCATTAAATGTTTTTTTCTCATTTTGCAAGCCTCAGTGTGACTCTGTTTTGAGGCAAATCAATGTAAATACTTGAGCAGATGCTGTTACCTACTGTTGATTGTCATGACAGAACAGACGCTTGAAGGATGAACAGACTTGGCACATACGGAACCTACTGAAGGAGCTGAGTGAAGAGAAGTTGGAGGAATTACCAGTTGTAACAAGAGAAGATGTTGAAGAAGCAATGAAGGAAAAATGGAAGTTTGAAAGAGACCAGGAAGAAAACTTAAAAGGTGACTTAGGAACTTGGAAAATTATAAAGCTGCATAAAATTATTTCTTGAATGTGTTAATGCTTTTGTCTCCTAATATGTTCAAAATGCCATGAACATGTTTCAGATGAGATCATTAACACCACAAGCACACACACGTGTGGATAAATGGACAGGAGAAGGAAATAACAAGTGGGCAGAGCTACTGAAGCCAAGTGAGGAGGAGGAGGAAGGGCACTGATCAAAAACAAAGACAGAAGAAAACCACCTGGGTCTTGACACTAGATAACATCCTGTTAGCTACCACCCTGAGGTCCTCACAGTGGGGATTTGTTCTTTCTTGGGGAAATTCTCTTGTTTGGCAGTTTCTTTGACTTCAACTTCAGTTCAGACTTGGGAACAAGGTGAATATTACCATAAAGCTTCCCCCCACACCAGTATTGCTAAAGGAGCAAACACTCCCATTTAGGTGAAGAGAGGGATTAGAGTTGACCAGGGGGAAGGTTGGCGGACATGGATAGAAATGATGCTAGGTGTAGAAGATGAAAGACCCAGGATTTCCCAGGAGGCCCAGGACCCTCTTGTCATGGGCTTAGGAAATACCGTGGCCCTGTGGGGAAGTCATACATAGCTTTGACACCTACATTAAAAAGAGATTTTCAGGGCGTCTGCGTGGCTCAGTGGGTGGAGCAATTGACTCTTGATTTCAGCTCAGGTTGTGATCTCACAGTCATGAGACTGAACCCTGAGTCAGGCTCCACACCAAGCATGGCACCTGCTTAGAATTCTCTCCTCTGCTCCTCCCCAACTTGTGCACTCACACTCTCTCAAAAAAAAAAAAATGTTTTTCATTCCTTTATCCTCAACTTGCTGCTAAGATTTCCAGAACCACTTTTGCCAGGACCTCTATAAGTATCATCTTAGCTAGGAAGCTGGAAAACTTGGGAAAAGACATTGAGTGTTCTCAGGAAGCAGTACTAGAAGCTGGGAGGCAAAACAAGGACTTGCTTCCCTGAATGTGTCCCAAGTATTTCAGAGAGCCCACTTACCCAAGCACTTGACAAAGAGCAAGCACACCATCTGTAATTATTTTTGGTTTTGAATGAAATAGTTAACAACACAAAAAAACGGCCATCAGAAAACTTCATTTTTAGGGGTCTCCACAACTGTTCTCATAAGTCTGTTCTGACCCATCTTCTTATGGGCAATGATGATGTCATGAGGTGGTAGATACTGTATTTCTCAGGGCTCCTTTCCAGGAGAGTTCTGCTTATGCTTGGAAGGAGTACTTTAATAAGTCCCTTGAGGTGGGAGTGAGACCACAAAGGATACTCAGATGTGCTCATGAAACTGCCTTCTCAGGGAAATGAGCCCAGCTAGCAGAGGTGTGCCTGTTTATGGTTTGGGCTGAGTGATGGAACGTGTGTGTCATATGAGACTGGCGCCGAGCTGGGTGACCAGGCACAGAAGAGGAGTGCTGGGCATGGGAGGTGATCCAAGAAAGAAAAGAGCCCACAGGTGCCAAAGGAGAGAGAGGAAAGTGAGAGGGCAGGTGGCTCTGAAAAGGCTTTATGATGCAGTTCTGTCAGGTACCAGGTAGTCGCTTAAAGGCAAGCCAGTTTGGGGTGGCAGAATCTCAGACCCAGCCAGACCTACAGAGTTAGAATCTGCATTGTGACAGACCCTAGAGGATCCCTATGCATAGGAAGGTTTGAGAAGGACTGAGGTAACCCCCCTTTTTTTTTTCCAACTTAGGACTCTTTAGTTTCAAGGATAAAAATTTAACCCAAACTATAGCCTAAGCTTAAGGAGGATGTTAATTTTTTCATAAAATCAAACAGAAAAGGCAGATTGCTACTGACCTGGACCCACCAGAGTCTCACATGCTGTTAGAGTTCAGTTTGTTTGTTTTTTTTAATCTATCTCCTCTGCTTCTCCCTCTTTCTTCCCCCATTGTCCTCCTCCTCTACCTCTTATCCTTCTCCTCTCTCTGTCTTCCCCCTGAAAGATGGCTCCTTTAACTGAGGCTATTGTCCCCAGGAGGCTGGAACTCTGACAATAGACACTTCTCACCTTACATCCTTTTAACCTCAAAATGGAGACAAAAGAGACATGTTTTCCACCAGCTTCAGTAGAAGGACTCTGAGTATGTGCCTTGCTTGAGACACATGCTCACCCCTGGACAAATCCTTATGTCCAAGAGAAGGGACCACTGTAATTGGCCTACTGATTTGACAAGGGGTAGGAGAAGGGAAGGGAGATAGGTTCTGGGAAAATATAACAATAGCCGCTACATCCACCTCTTTTCCAGAATCTTCAGTAACATTAACCAGCCTTCCCCTCAAAGGCTGAATGTGGCCCAGGGCTGAGATAGCAGCAATCTTTTTTTTTTTTTTTTCAATATATGAAGTTTATTGTCAGATTGGTTTCCATACAACACCCAGTGCTCATCCCAAAAGGTGCCCTCCTCAATACCCATCACCCACCCTCCCCTCCCTCCCACCCCCCATCAACCCTCAGTTTGTTCTCTTATGCTTTGGCTCTCTTCCACTCTAACCTCTTTTTTTTTCCCTTCCCCTCCCCCATGGGTTTCGGTTAAGTTTCTCAGGATCCACATAAGAGTGAACACATATGGTATCTGTCTTTCTCTGTATGGCTTATTTCACTTAGCATAACACTTTCCAGTTCCATCCATGGTACTACAAAAGGCCATATTTCATTCTTTCTCATTGCCACGTAGTACTCCATTGTGTATGTAAACCACAATTTCTTTATCCATTCATCAGTTGATGGACATTTAGGCTCTTTCCATAATTTGGCTATTGTTGAGAGTGCTGGAGATAGCAGCAATCTAAACAAATAAGAGGACAGATCATCGGATAGGTTATAACAGTATTAATTGTTTAATGGCAACAAGTGCCATTTATTAAGGGATTTAAAAATATCTTATTTACATATTTGGAAAAAGACATGTCTGGAGTCCTTCCAGCCCTCTGTACTGAGGAACATCCCTCTGGCCTGAATGGAGTGTCTCAGTCATTCCATAAACATTTATTGAGCACCAACTAATTGCCAGACTCTGTGCCAAGTGCTGGATTTACACACATGAATAAGATGTGGTCTTGCCTTCAGGGAGCTCTCAAACCAGATGGTGTGTGGCATTGAGACAAATAGCCATTCACTTCACCGTACCTTTTTCTTTTCATGCTTCCATTTCCAAAATATTTAGAAGCATGAGACCCCGCCTAAAGATTGAGTAACATATCACGTTTAGCAAGTGCATCAGGGTGAACTAAAAGTTTATACAGTTGAGATAGCTCAATTGCACATACTATCCTAGTGAATTTATCTTTCACTCTGAAGGCCTTAGTAAGTGGGGGCAGGAGAAGACATGGTATCATTTGGTATGATATGGTATCATTTCACACAAGGGAAGCCCAAACAATGAACTTTAGATAATGGAATCAGCCAACTTACTTACAAAAATGGTTGCCAAGGACAGCACAAGGATACAAGTTGAGGTCACTTTGCCCAGAGGCATAATGGTTAGAAAAATCACAATTTATTAATAAAAAGTATATGCAACATAATCTTGTACAAAAAAGGACTCTTATCAAGCTATCATGGGAATAATTTAAGCTTATGGGTTCCTAGGCATATAGGTTGTCTATTATAGCTGTCAGTCACGGCCTAAAACCACACATCTACTTTATAATTGGAAGTTTAATTTTACTTAGATTATGAATTATGAGGGATAAACAACAGTTCGAATAGTTCAGATTTCCTTTAATTGGAGTTAAAAGCTTGTATTTATGAATTAACAGCATTGTAGTATCAGACCTTAACTTCATAAAATCTGATTGCAACATATAATGGTTGCAAGAACAAAAGAAATGACATGGTATCTTTATTTTCTTTCAACAGATATGCACATGCAAATAAATAATGCTGAGAAACTATTTCTTGAGAAACTCAGTGAGAAGGAATACTGGGAAGAGTACAAGAACGCAGGGAGTGAACAACATGCTAAACTCATTATCTCCTTACAAAATGATATCAATACAGTTAAAGAGAATACAGAGAAAATGTCAGGTGAGTTGAGACAAAGCTAGTTTAAATTCAGTAGAAAATCTTCGGAGAGCAGCCCTGTGGTAGAAGGAAAAAAACGCACACTCCCTGAATCATTCTTTACTCTCTGCTATCAGCACAAGTAGCTATGAACCTAAGGGTGAAGGTGGAAAGAGAAGGTTGAGAAACTCTCCCAGGACTGCCAGTGAAACTGAGAAGGATGGAGGGGTGGGTGCCGGGGCAGTGGAGAATCCCTGAGACCAGATGTCTTAAGAAAGAAGCTTCGTTCAGTGGATGGTGTCTGTATGCTCCCACACGTAGGTCTGGGGCAATTCTATTGGGGTGGAGGCAGGGGGGTCCTGGGACAGGGTTACATTAGAAAAGAAATTTACCTGAGACAAGCTTAAAACAGCCTAACCAAGCTATAAAACCAGAATCATTGTAGAGAAATGCCCAAGTAAATGCTAGGTTATGGTCAGAAAGAACTGAAGAACAAACATGAGATGGGAAATGGGAAGAACAAAAATGAGAAGGTATGGAGAAGGATGGCATCAGGCGAGATGAAACTTACCAGGACTAAATCTGGGAACCATGAGGCTACATGTCTGTCCCTGTGGCTAGCATAGTGGCTTAAAAAAACAAAAACAAAAAATCAGAGGCCCAGAGACAGAAAAGTCATGGGATAAAATAAATGGAGTAATATGATGACCCAAAAGACCACTGTGGCTGGATGACAATTCTGAACCCAGCTGGTGATGGTGCCCTATGTTGGGGAGGTGTTCCTGTGGCATAATTTCCATCCCCACCTCTGGGGCCCTCTTGGGATGTTCCACATCTAGACCAATTTTTCTGTAAAGTTCTCAGCTCAGGGCTTCTGCACCACAATGGTAGTGTAAATTTGGCCCAAATCAGACTGGACTTGGAGTTCTAATCTTTCAAAAGGTTCTCCTCCTCAGAAGAAAAGTAGAACATAAAAGGGACACCTTCCTACCCCTGTACATCCCCCAGTCACTCAGATACTCTCTGTAGATAAAACCACAATTACCAATTTCTCATATAGCCTCCATCAGAAATATTTTATATCAAAATATACAAAGCATGCTACAAATACAATATATGAACATTCTTATAGATCAGTACATATTAGGATGTCTTCATTCTTCCAGTGGCTACTTTGTTTTGTTCTGTTACAAATTTTTTTTTTTTTTTACCAGTCCCCTACTCACAAGCATTTAGGCTATTTCCTGTATTTTACTATTACAAATAATGCTGCAAAGAATATTCTTATATTTATATAATTTCATTTTTGGGTATCTCTAGGGAGGAATGGCTGGCCCAAAGAGCCCGTTTATTGATTTATTTTTTATTTTGATAGGGATGGCTCTCTGTAGATCTTGTACCAAGTTTATTTCCCCCATATGGATGAAAATGCCTATGTTCCCACATCTTCAACAGCAGGGATGTTAGCTAACTTTTTTTGTTCTTTGTCAGTCTTAAAAGTAGAAAATGGTATCTTCTTGTGGTTTTAATTTCCACTTCTCTTATTATAAGTGATAGTGAGTATCTTTCATAAGGTCAGGATATGTATTGAATTTCCTTTTCTGTGAATCATCTGTTTGTATCCCTTGCCCATTTTTCTACTGTGTGATGGAGCTCTTTACCTTTTAAGGAAATTAGCTCTTTAACTGTGATATAAAGTACAAATATCTTCCTTATTTGTCACTAGTTTTCTGTTTGTGGGGTATATTATGAAGACATTTTGTAGTTTTGGAGTGCCCAAGTTCGGTTTTTATTTTAAGATATCTGAGATTATAAATAGTCTAATATTTCTTCTATTAGCCATATTTATGGCTTCATTTTAATATTTAAATCTTTGGGTTTTTTGTGTGTGTCTATGAGGTGGGAAACCAACTTTATGTTTTGCCAGATGTTTTTCCAGTTGTCCTAACATCACTTCTCAGATAACTCATTTTAACTTTACTGATTTGAAATGCTGATTTTATCATACTTTAATTTCCCATGTGTAATTGGGTCTCTCTTTATGTTTCTATTCTGTTCCATTGATCTATGTATTTGTGTACCAGTATCATACTTTTAAAATAGTTATTGTTCTGACATGTTTAAAATTTTTTAAGTTTTTTCCCCAACATTTCTTTATTTTATATTTTTAAATTAGGAAGAGTCATCTTCTCAGATAAACTTATTATGTTGATCAGAAATTTGGATGATTTCTTTCGGTTGAAAATTGTCATGCTGTTGAATCCAACTTTGGGATGATGGTAATGACATTTATACATTGAATAACTTCCTGGTTGAACCTTGGTCTGTAGCCAACTTTAGGTGTCATGGGAAGTAGTTGTTGTGGGCTTGTTTTACTTGTCATTGAATTTAGGCATTTCTCCCAACCACGCAGTTAGCAGCAGCAACTCTGCCTGGGGGCTATTAAAATATTGGGGCCATTAACTGGACAATGAATATGAGCAGAACACTTGCATCTATTTTTCTGGAGCCTTACTATTATAGTGCCCTTTTTCTCCCCCACTGCCTCTCTTCTTCCACGATTTTTCTGGAATTTTTCTCCCACAACCATGATCATGGACTTTGTGTTAGTTAGACTTGGTTTAGTAGCAAGGAACAGGTATTTTAGGGACGGGGCAGGGGGAGTTACTGAAGGAGGATATTAAAATAAAATTCTTTAGTCTCAGTTAAACTGGAGTGGCAATATAACAGACACCACATCAGAGTAAACTGAGATACCACCATGCAAATGAGGCAGAAAACTGGTTTCATACCTTCAACCACTGAATTCCAGTCTATAAAAGGAGTTGGATAGGTCAAACAAAGATTGTTGGAAATTAGGGGACAGTGTTTAGAAAGAGATCTTGGTGTGCTTTACGTCCTACATTGTCCCCCAAAGGGGCAGGTGAAGGGTACTTCCTCCTTCATCTCAAATCAAGACGGAGGGTCTTCAAGGGAATTCCTCTGATTATTCAGTATGTGTCTCCTGAAGTTTGGGAGACATGGAGGTCTAGTTTATGACCCACCCCTGAGAAATCTAAGGAATAAGGGACTAACTAATCATTCTGACAGCAGAGCAAATATGAGGAGGCTGCTGTCCTGAGCTAGGGCTGTGTCTTAGTCCATTCAGGCTGCTGTAACAAAGTGCATTGAATGTGTGTCTTATAAACAACAGAAATGTATTTCCCACAGTCCTGGAGGCTGGAAAGTTCAAGACCAAGGTGCCAGCAAATTTGGTGTCTGGAGAAAATCCACTGCCTGGTCCATAGGCAGCCATCTTTGGTGGAAGGGGCAAGAGAGCTCTCTGGAGTCTCTTTTGTAAGGGCACTAATCCCACTCACGAGGGTTCCACCCTCTTGACCTAATGACTTCCCAAAGACCCCATCTCCAAATGCCATCACACTGAGGGTTAGGTTTCAACATATGAATTTTGGGGTACACAAATACTCAGTCTGCAAGAGGCTACACTTTCAAGAATTTGTTATGGCAAAGCATGAAAGAGTTTTTCTTGTGAATATACTATGAGGGAGGGCTAGTATGCTGTCCAGTTAGATCTTGGTGATGATGTTCCAACAGAGGAATTAGAGGCCAGCAATGTAAGGGAGGGAGGAATATATTGAGAGCCAGAGGCCAAAGGAAAAGTTGTTAGCCAGCCATTAAGGACAGTACATCCCCCGCATCAAGGGAACTCAGGTGAAATAACTAGCAATGGGGAAGGTGGTCCTCTGAAAAACCTATAAGAACACCTCCATGAAAAAGACATCAAACTTAAGCATCAGCTAGGACCAGAAAGTGCAACATTAACTTGAGACAGTATCTGTCAAGTGAGAGCTTTCTTGTCCCTTTCCATGCTTCCCTTCATCCCTAAGGGAAGAGGAAGCTCAAATCAGAGGATATAGTTGTACATCTAAGCTGGAAGGAAATAGCCAGAGTTTTGAATAAAATTTAAAGTTTTGTTTATTACAAAAGACTGGATATATTAATTACCAATTGAGAACCTCTTATCACAAAGGAAGCAGAAAAATTAGAAATTTGCCACATATCTTGTTGAGAGAATTACTAGCTTCACAGTATGAATTTTAAAGGGAAGAGAAAAAACTGAGGTTGCTTGATGTCCCATGGTCATGTTTGTTGAATATAACACTTATAATGAGGAATACAAAGTTTGAAGATGGAAACAGAAGCCTATCAGATAAGTGGTGGCTATAAGGATGGCTCCTCTCTACATTTATCTCTCACGGACTGTCTCCTTCAGATGTTCCTCTGCTTTGCTTTGCTCTGTCCTGTCCCCATTCTCTTCTTGCTTCCCAAAGACCAGTTCTTGCAGTTTTCTCCATCTCCTTCCCTATAGCCTAAGACCCCTGAGATTCTGAAGAGCTGGAGTGATCACCTACCTAATCAGAGATGAGCAAAGACCTTTGTCCATGCCTCCTCGTGGGTAATGAGTCAGCACCAGCACAAACCATTCTGTGGTCAGCTATCCAACACTGCCTTATTCAGCATGTCCCTGAGCTCTAGAAGGAAGCGGGAGGAAGCACCTAGAGCTTCTTCCCTGAACTTTAGCTGGGAAATGTTGGGATAGTGGGTATAGGAAACATGGTCACTAATGTATCCAGGACAAGGCTCTGACTCTCAATAAAAGGATGAAGCCCAGCAATACAGAAAGCGTGGGGTTATTAAGAGTCATTAGATATCAGAGCCACAGAGCATTTTTACTTTTGCCCTTCACCAGACATACAGGACAGGAATCTCTAAAATTTCTTTGTACGCTAATAGTGAGTTAAAAGATTAGGGTTCAAATACATTTACAAAAAAGTAGCATTACTTCTTTGAACATTAATTTCTTCATCTGTAAAATGGGAGTCCCCTGGTGATCTTCAAGAGAGCGTACAAGAGAGGCCACCACCACAGGAGGGTGGGTGGTCAGTAGTGTGAAGTTGTGTGACACCGACACGTGTGAAAAGTGGACAACAGACCCCCAGAGAGCTGTGTAGGAGCAAACCAACTCAGAGCAGATACAACAGGGAAGGTAGAACAATGCAAAGTCAGCTTCAGCCAGGGGGGGCTTTGAGCTCAGCTTCTGAGAAGTGGCCACAGAGACAGGAATCTGAGCAGTCCAGAGTTTAAAGGCACAAAGCCATAGTCGCCCATGCTCAAACTTTTATGAGGAGACATTTATATACTCATAGCTTCTTTGGCTGTATTCGCAAATGTGTGGTTAATAACTATTTCTCAAAACATCTTGTGAATCACAAAAGAAAGCAATGAGACTTTTACATGCTCCCTTGTGCTTGTTACTCTGCTTTTAAGAAGATAAAAAGTCCACTGAATTCTATATGGAACTTGGAACAGAGCTGGATATTTTTGTTGCTGTTTTAGTGTTAATATGGCAATAGAAAGAGGTATAACTTCAGTCAGAGCATATCTGATCATCTGTTTGTTATGATTTATAGCAAAGAATTAATATTTAATGTTATCAAGCTCCCAGTTTTACGGTTTCTTTCAGATGCTAAGAATGAAAAATCCACTATAACTAAACTCCTGATCCATAGCAACTTTTAGATTGCTTGTTGTGTTTTGTTGGGTAGAAATTTCAAATAAATATCCAGGCTTAGTCTAGTGGACTAGGTACTGAATTGAAAACAATTTCTATCAGAGATGAGATTGGAATGATTAAAATATTCAAGTGATTACCCTGGATGAGTAAGAAAAATACAGGCTATATAGATGAGTACATGTGCGTTGGAATAACAAAGAGTTTCATTTTCTTATTCTCCAGATGTCAAGTTAGACTAGTCCCCAAAACCCAACTCTTGTGTTTGTTAACTGCTGCCTCAGTCAGACACTCCTGTTCCAATTCTGTTAGACGCAGAAACTGACCTGCCCCCTTTCTGGCCACTGGGCAACCTGGGAGAGCCCCCCCTTCTCGCCCTCCCCTTCCCACCACAGTCACAACTGAAAGCCATCATTTGCTGCTGCCCTACCTGGTGGTGAAGCCTCAGATCACTGCCCGCCAAAGACTTGCACATTTAATTTTCTTCAACATATTCTTCATTATCTGTTGTGTCCCAGAGACTGCAGGAGAAGAAAGGTATGGAAGAGGAATTTTTACTCTGGTCCCCTTTCCAGAAACTCAGCTCCAACCTACTAAAAGACCAGATCTGCAGATCTCCTTCCCTGTAGCCTAAGACCCCTGAGAGTTCTGCTTTGACGGACTTGCTCTGGGGAGAAAATGTTCCCTTTGACACAGTGTCCTAAATGGCAGTTAGGTTCCACAGCACCACTCCTACAAAAGTATTGTTTAGTTACAGAATAAGTTAAATGGGTTTCTGTGGACCAGTACAGAAATCTAGCAAATACTTATCCTTCAGATGTTATAAATAAAATACAACTAATAGCAACTTATAACATAGATGCTATCATCAGGTACAACTAACTTTGATTATTCTCAGATTTGTGTAGTGTGGTTCCCTCCTGTTGCACATTGCTGACTACTTCATCTCATTCAGTCTTTACCTCCTCAAAACTTTCTCTGAAATGGAGAATTTTAGTTCTGCTTCATCACACATATCACCACCCAAAATATTATTTATTTGGTTGGTTACTTACGGTCAGGCTTCCGTACTGGAATGTACCTGTCATAAGGACAGGTGATTTGTTTCTTATTCAGCAGTGTTCCCAGCGCCTTAAGTAGTGTCCTGCACATCAGAACACATTGCTGCTTGTTTGTTGAATAGAAGATTAACAAACTGGACTCATTATGCACCTTTCTTCCTCTCCACTCTCTACAGAGACCTTAATGTCACTACTTCACTTTCCTTAAACAGAAGTGTTGATATGATCGCTAAGCATCTTTCAAGGCCTAAGATTTTATGATCCTTTGCTCTCTCCTTTCTGACTATGACACAAGAACCTTTGGAAAGAATAAAGAATCCTGCATTTCTTCATATCTCTCCTCCTTTCTTGCTCTGAGCCTAACTCAGAACCAGGGGCTGACTTCCAGAGCCCCTCCACACCTCTCCCCTCTTCTGGCTCTGTCTTTCCTGCCCACGGAGACACATGCCTAGAATACTGGAAATTTAGTTAGATGAAGTCAGAAGTACAGGGTGTTTCTTGTGCAGATAATCAGATCTTCTTTATGTTTCCATTGTGCAGTCAGAAGTGTGTGATATGAAAGGTAGATGGCTGCACACATACTAAAGTATTGGGAATTCTCCCTTTGGAGAGACAATTCTTTGAAAATACAAATATTCTTGGAAGAGATATCATCTTAAACCAATTCACATTAAGGTGTTAGTAAATTATTGGAGCATTTCTTCTAATTGAAGGTACTAGATGCTTCAGTAAAAATGTACCCTGAAAATTCAGGGGGGAAAAATATGTAGAAAGGAGGGGGGAAGATCATGGAAGATAACATTTATGAACACCATAGTTTTACCTAGGATTAGTCTTTTTTAAATTTTTTTTTAATATTTATTCATTTTTTGAGAGAGAGAGAATGAGAGAGACAGAGCGCAGTGGGGGAGGGTCAGACAGAAAGGGAGATGCAGAATCTGAAGCAGGCCACAGGCTCTGAGCTGTCAGCACAGAGCCTGACATGGGGCTCTAACTCACGGACAGCAAGGTCATGACCTGAGCCAAAGTTGGACACTTAACCAACAGAGCCACCCAAGCACCCCTTTCCTAGGATTAATCTTGTTGAGACTTCTAATTTTCTTTTTAAAGAACACTATAAAGTCACTCTGGAAGATGCTAGAAAGAGAATAATCAGAGAAACTTTGTTGCAACTGGATCAAAAGAAGGAATGGGCCACGCAGGTATATTTCAATTTTCTTAAAAACAAAAGTTCTTCCCCTATTTTTTTCCCATGGTATATAACAATGATTAAGATCTTGAGTACTAAAGTTAGTTTAGTTTAAATCACAGCTGTACCACTTACTGGGAATGTAAACTAAATTTGTTACTTGACTTTTCTGGACTTCAGTTTCGTAATTTATATATATATATAAAAAGATTGGCAATGATATTTACCTTTAAAGAATAGTATGAGGATTAAATGAGATTTTTTTTTTAATTTTAGAGTGGGGGGAAGGCGGGGGGGGAGGAATCTTTTTTTTATATATATTTGTTCATTTTTTGAGAGAAAGCATGCCCATGCACGTGAGTGAGGGAGTGAGGGAGGGGTTGGGGAGGGGACAGAGAATCTGAAGTGGACTCTGCACTGATAGCCGGGAGCCCCATGTGGATCATGATCTGAGCCAAAGTTGGATGCTTAACTGACTGAGCCACCCAGGCACTGAGAGAGAGAGAGAGAGAGAGAGAGAGAGAGAGAGAATCTAAAGCAGGCTCCATGCTTAGTGTAGAGCCAGGCATGGAGCCTGGCACAGCACTCGATCCTACTATCCTGGGATCATTGACCTGAGCCAAAATCAAGTCAGATGCTCAACTAACTGAGCCACCCAGATTGAGCCAGCCGGGTGCCCCTAAATGAGATGATTTAAGTAGCATAGTGACTCATAAAAAATAAAAAAATAAAAAAGAGCTCAGTAAATTGTTACTCAGTTATTTTTAAGTAATAATAATGACTACAACAAATTATCAAATAAAAGTTTTGGATGTGTTATAGAATGAAATATGATTTGTCTAAAAAGTACTTTCGTATATATCCAAACCTAAGAAAGTACTCCACATTGCTAGAGGTTTAAAGATTTGGGACATAAAAAAATGTTTGAGATATGGTTTCCAATATTATATGTTTTCTAATCCTTTTGTTTTTCACAAAATATCTGAATCTTTTCTTTTCACTGTTCTTCCCCTGTCCCCAGACTACCTTCTCAGTTAGTGAGGTCCCCACTGGGATTGTCTCTTCATCAAGAATATCTCTTCTTCAGAATCATAAACACTGGTCTTCTCTAAAGTTCCTCATTGAAGTTCAGTTGCTTTGGTTTGTTGCTTACGTGTTAGTTTAGTTGTTCTTTCAGTTACCATCCCATTGCATGATTTTTACAGATTTATGCGCGACTATGGAGAACTTGCCAATAGTTTACTGCCCATAAAATTCAGCCCCTTTGTGACAGAATATGACTAAATGGTGAAATCAACATTAAAATGATCTGAACATAGTTAAGATGATTAAAAATGAATCTGTAAATGAAATATCTTTCAAATATACATATTCAATATATAATGAAGACTGTTCCAGATACTGTTCTGAGCCTTTTATATTTATGTCTCTCAATAATCCTATAAGGCAGGGACTTGCTAATGAGAAGGCTGAAGCACAGAGAAATTTTGTGACTTTCCCAGAGCAAGTGGCAGAATCGAGAGATTCAATTTAAGGTGTCTTCTTCAGATCACTGCTCTTAATCGTTACACTATACATTTTCTTTTCTCTACATAATTCACACACATGAATGAAATTTCCCCATTTTTATCTGGCTGTTTTAGCATACATTTAACTTCTGATAATCCACTGTTGTACAACCTCGGCTGCAATGTTGGAGTCACCTGAGAAATTGGTTAACTCAGTCAGTGCCTGGGTCCTGTGCACAGAGATGCTCATGTAATTGACCTACAATGTTGCATTGGCTTCTGGATTTTTCAAACTGTCCAGGAGATTCTATCGTATGGCCAAAGGTGAAAACCTCTGCTCCATTTTTGGTAAATGAAGCCATTAACCATCTAACTTCAGTTATGAGCTATGTCCTGCTTTTGTTCAAATGAAATTCTGTGTTCCAGGAAACCTTAGAATTATCAGTTGTAGCTGGAGTATAAAAGTTCCTAGTTCCTGGGGAATACAGGTTCACTCTTAGTTTAATTAGTGTGATTTAAATAAAAAAATTATTGCAAATCTTCCAACACTAAAGACTTAGATAAATTTATTCTTAACATAGTTTTAAATTATTCCTGTGAATGCTTATGATCTATAGGAGTTTTCCTAATTTCTCTTCTTTAGGTTGTGCCCTTCAGTCACTGAATATGGAATTTATAACATGGTATCCATATAAAAGTACCTCACAGATAAATACAATCTTTCATCCACTATAAAGTTCGAGTGAAACTATAAATATACAAGTAATTGAAAATGAATTTACATTTTGTGAACCCACTGACAAAGTAATACTTTTTCTGTTTTCTTCATCTAAAATAACTTTCTCCAGGAGACTGTCTAGCTACAGCCTGCTACCCTGAAACTATTTGCTATTAAGTTTGTAAATATGTATATTGTTATTACTGACATACAGAAATATCTCAAATTAAAAAGGGAGTAATAGAATCTATTCATGCTTTTTGCTATATGTTGGATTACGACTGTGACCATAAACTTGAAGAATAGTTGATCACTGCAGTTCAGCCACCTTAATCACTTCTTTTTTTTGTAACATTTATTTTTGAGAGAGAGAGAGAGAGAGAGAGAGAGACAGTGCAAATGGAGGAGGGGCAGAGAGAGAGGGAGACACGGAATCCGAAGCAGGTTCCAGGCTCTGAGCTGTCAGCACAGAGCCGGATGCAGGGCTTGAACCCACAAACCTCAAGATCATGACCTGAGCCAAAGCCGGATGCCCAGCTGACTGAGCCACCTAGGCGTCCCATAGGAGCAGATTACTTAATGATTGATTTCACCATGGTAATCAGGTTCATTCACAATAGAAGCCAAATTGAATGGATAACTGCTATCGAGTTCTCTAAATCACCTGTATTAGGCAGTGCAAATCAGCAAAAATAATACAATAGGAGAATAAAGAACAACTGAAGCAAAAGTTCTTAGGTATGTTTCCAAAGTAATTGCAAAACATAAGTTAAAATGAATGATCAGCTAAGTTGATGTAGAACCACCATGTTACAATTCTTCCTTAATACAGAAACTTTCTTTTAGAATGCCATAAGGTTCATTGACAAAGGCAGCTACCGAGAGATCCGGGAGAATGACTGGCTAAAAAGAGAGGTGAGTGGAATTTTAAAAGCAATTTCTTCTTTCTCGTTTTTTTGAACTGAAAATGACTTTCATTTATGAGCTAAAGGCATGGGAAAAACACAGATTTGTGGCTAGCTGAGGTAAAATAAAATTCAAGTGGAATCCTAATCTTATTATAAGCTGTTACTCAATGAGTACCATCAACAATTTCATTAATAATCAGAAGTCATTTTTTGACATCATAATTAATGCAATATACTCAAATGTTTGAAGTTTCTCATGCCCTAAATTGATCTGGTCTTTCTCAAGACGCTACTTCCTTCTGGGTGGTGGGAGGAAGGCTAAAGGATCATTCTAACCTCATTCTCTGCTGTTTTTAATTGCCCCTTTGGGATGACGTGGTCTCCTTTGCATAAAGGTTCAGTTGTTTGAATTTCCTTACTTCCCCCTGCACTTCTCGAAGATGGACCCTGTTGTATAAGAAGGTGGGGTTACATGCCCTCTTGTGGGGCGTATTATTAAAGAGGGTTCAGATCTATGGGATTTCCTTTGGACCTTTGCTCCCTCTGCCTTTCATCTGTAGAGGACATGCATCTGTCTCCTCCCTGCACTAGTGACTTCTGAATGGACTGCTCTAGCCTTTTGGACATTGTTTTGCAGCCAACACCAAACCCACAATTACAGCCATTTGCCAATGATCAAGATGCCCCTGCCCACTGCAATCTCTATATCCTATCCTAGCTTGGTCCTTAGACTGTCTTCTGGAAAGCATGCAGAAACCAGTGGACCCAGCATGCTGCCTTAGACTCAACTATCTACTTGTCTCCCTATACCAGTGCTACAATATTGCTCTTGCTGAATGTGATCATGTGAGGACTTATAGACCTTCTTTGTTATGAGGCACTGTCCTGTTTTCCTTACATTGTACATACTAGTCCCTCTGCCTTATCTCCTTACCTTCTCACCCTCCTCTGCCTGGAAAACTCCAACTCTTTCTTTAGACACAGACCTTGATGACTAATTTCTTTCTGAATCATTTTGTATTTCCCCCAGAAAGTCTTGAGTACTTTTTCCTCAGTGCTCTCTTGTTTCATTGTAACTCTTGCTAAAATATGTTGAAATTGTCTGTTTATGCATCTATCTCCTCATTGCACAGAGCAGCCTATGCCTTTTCAACTACATGTCCATGAAAATTAATACATAATCTATGTTCACTAAATAGTTATTGAATGAAAGAATGTCTATGAGTATAGATATACTCATTGGGGCAATGAATCAAGTACATGGCTTAGATCTTGGGTGAAGATGTGAGAGCATGTTATTGGATATAACAGGTAGATAATCTTTGGTCTAGATGTTACAAGGGTGCTACAGAAAATGTGCAAAACTCACTACTTTGAAATTGCCTTTACATTCAAACAAGGAGTCACCCAAACTGTGCTTAGATACCATCTATGAAAGAAAACTCAGTATCTTTTGAAAGAATTCACTTCAACTACACACAGCTCTTGTTGGCAAGTTATATGTATGTCATTCTCAAATCACTAACATGTGATTTCTTCAGCATTATACCTTAGCTCTATACCTATATTTTTATTTGCCTACCAAATATTTCCACATGGATGTCCCAAAGGTACTCAACACACCTAAAGCAGAACTCATTAAATTTCTCCTTAAATTTTCACTTCTTGCATTTCCTTTTTCACCATCTGCTCAGACACTTGAAGTAAAACTGTCACTGTCACCTTCTTTTCTTTTTTCCCTGCCTCCTATTTGGCTGAACAGTATTGGTGAGTCTAGGAAACAAGGAATTTAAAAATTAATGTGCTTTCTATAATATTGACAATTATCTTTAAGTTGCCTTCATAAAGTCATGGTCAATAGGAGTCCATACTACTTCCAAAATGAATCAAGAGGAATCCCCAGTTTTGAAAAATGAATATTGATTTTAAAAAACTCACGGTGAAGGGCTTAATCAGCTCAGGGTCGGACTCTTGACCTCAGCTCAGGTCTTGATCTCAGGGTCATGAGATCAAGCCCTGCTTTGGGGTCCATGCTGGGTGTGAAGCCTACTTAAAAAAAACAATAATAATAACAATAATAATAATATAATAACAAAATAAGTTAAATTAAAAAATTTAAAAACTCAAGGTGAGCTTAACAGTTAAAGAGTATTAGGAAAGAGTTTAGTTTTGATACTTTTATTGAATACAATAGTATAATCCTAATTATAATAATTTCACAATTCAAACCTTAAATCCTATAAGATGTCATAGATATTAGGTTCAGAGAAAATGATGGCAAACATTTATATTTGACTGATAAGAAAGGCTTTTTTGGTGTTTTGAGCCTTCCTACTAAAGCCACAAATTACATTTTGTTTTGTTTTCTTCTCAGAATTCAGTAGAAATAAAAGACATAAAAAATGTCAAATCTAATCAAATCATGAACAAAAGAGCTTAGTAATAAAGGACAAATCATTTTAAGGAAATTTAGTAGATTTAATTTCTCCTTATTTCAATAAATATTTATTTTAGCATTATTAAATTTACTCCCAAAATTAATTAAAACCATCTCTGGTTATAAGTATTATCATAAGAATTGAAAATTGCCTGGAAATGGAATAATGTATGTCAATTAATTTCTTTGAGGAAGGTTTAGAATGAGTAACAAGGGATATTTAATAATGGAACTCCTGAAAATATTTCTCCATTTAACCATCTTTCAACAATAACCAAACAGTTAGATCTGTGGGAAGGATATGAAATGTCCCCTGCATGACTTCCATTATCTGGTTTTATTTAGTATGCATATTAAGGAAATGAAGAAAAAATGAAATTTACAAATGACTTAGACTAACTCAACAAATAGAAAGCAAATAAAACTAGGCAAAGAAAGGGATTCAAAGAGGTTAGTAATCAGAGTTTCAAGGGTGAGGAGGCATAAAGCTAACTGGGACCTTGCAGGGGAAAATTTAAAGAACAGGCATTTAATTCAGGATCCTAGGTCTCTGACTTATAATAGTTTTAACTAAATTCTTTCTCAATTTCTTGGATATTTGAGGATGGGGAAGATGAGGAAGGAAAAGCAGTCTTCTACTTCTTCATTTTCAGTTTCATACCCTAGAAATCTAAAGGTACTTTTCATCTCCCTAACATTTCGAAAGGCTGGAAAGGAGACATTAATTGCTGAGGACCTTAGTTAGTAGTCCAAAGGGGTACGTGATGCCACAAGACATCCTTAGCTTGAGAGGTCGGACCCCAAGGGGCCCTCATTCCAAGCTTTGGAAGACGACCAAAAACTGTGTGTGCTGCCTCCCAAGCATGCCAAGTCCTTGGGTCAAACATTTCCAAATGTTCTATCAATTCCTTCTGTTTACAACCTCTAAATATAATTTCTTTCTCATCCTTTGACATTTGAAAATTATTAACTTTTCTTTAAGGCATTCAAGCCTGTAATTGAACTGTTTATCTCCCAACACATGAGATCCTAAAGCACCAGCCCCTTGCTTTCTAATTTAGTATTATGGACTCAAACGGTTTTGCTAAATTGTTTAAGGCAGGTAAAAAATATATGCTTTTCTTTTGAACTCCAAACCACCAGCAATATTTGAGCTTTTTTTTTTTTTAAGATTTTATCTTTAAGTAATCTCCACACCCAACGTGGGGCTCGAACTCACGAGATCAAGAGTTGCACGCCTTACCAACTGAGGCAGCCAGGCACCCCTATTTGAGCCTTTTCTATGGTACCAGTGTTGTTTTATGTTACAAATATTTGTGTATTTGTTCACTGCATTGTAAACTTCTTTGAAGAAAGGAGCTATGCCTTATTCACTTTTGTGTCCCTCTGTCTCGCACAGAATCTTGCCCATAGTAGGAATTCAAGCATGTAATACATGACTTATGTGATAGAGATAGGAATGTGGTAATATACGGAATGCTTCCCAAATAAAAAATACAATAAATATATTTAATTACGAATCAAAAATGTTAGCTAGCTAAGTACTCTTGGAAACTCCTAACAAGAAATACTGAATCTAAACCCCTGAACCTTTTTTGTTTCATCATATTCTTCTGAAATACTTTTTCCAGTTTATTTTCTATTATTCTTACCAGTCTATTGCTTTCTCTTTTGTACTGTTGCTTCTAATTTTGCTATCATCCTGACCTCTTTCTGTGAGCATCTCTCAGGGCAGCACCTGTATAGCTCATACTATATGAGGCAGGGAAAAAGGTGAGTTGGGAGTTCTGTCTAGTAACATTCTGTGTATTTTTCCCACTATCAAGCCTTCTTTAGACAAAAGTTATCAAAATACACTTCTTAAAGACTGATGGGGATTCTGTCAATAGAAGCAGCACGTTCATATTTAAGTTAGCCACATTTCTTTACTAAACGTCAAACCTGCTATGTCTGTCAATGACCTTCCATCACCTGCAAAATAAAAACTAGTGCTTTATTATGCTAAGTGAAATAAGTCAGTCAGAGAAAGACATATCATATGTTTTCACTCATATGTGGAACTTGAGAAACTTAACAGAAGACCATGGGGGAAGGGAAGGGGAAAAAATAGTTACAAACAGAGAGGGAGGAAGGCAAACCATAAGAGACTCTTAAATACAGAGAACAAACTGAGGGTTGATGCAGGGGGTGCAGGGGAGAGGGAAAATAGGTGATAGGGATTGAGGAGGGCACTTGTTGGGATGAGCACTGGGTATTGTATGTAAGCAATGAATCACAGGAATCTACCCCCCAAATCAAGAGTACACTGTATACACTGTATGTTAGCCAACTTGACAATAAATTATATTAAAAAAAAAAGAAAAACTAGACCTGTTAGCATTATTTGGCTCTTCCCTAATTGTCCAATTTCTCTCCTACTTCTCCCCGCTTCCACTTTGTAGCTATCTACACCAAAACGATTGTGCCTAACATGTGGTTCCTTCTGCCTAGAATGTACCCTCTTTTGTTGCCTAGAGAATCCCTACTTGGCCTTCAAGATCCAGATTAGATGTCATCTCCTCTATTAATTCCCCTTTATCCCCTACACTAGACATAGGGTGAACCTCCCCCGGTACCTGGACAGCTTCCGTTATGGTTTGATCACACTGCTTTCTGTTTTTATCACCATCTTCCCCTACTTACATGGATAAGTTAGTCTTATTTTTGTTTATCTATACCTCCAGCTCATAGATAAGTCCAGTGATGTTTTTGAAGGGTAGGAAAGGACAACTCCTACCATTCACTAATAACTGCCTTGCCAAAAAAGTACTGCACATAATCTAGAAAAGAGACCCACCTATTCCTTCTTAGAGAGGAAGGACAAAACAAACCCAGTAATCAATAATACAGGATAGATCTTCCCCTTAGGCAAATGGATTTTTAAGAGTTGAATTTCTTATAGAAGACTAGATAGAAGTAAGTCAACAAGTACCAACATTCATTCTCTTCTTCTGAAAACAGATTGCAAATCACAGGAGGGAAATTGAAGAATTAGAAAATACTATTCATAAACTGGAAGAAGAAAACTTGGTGCTTATTGATCAACTATTCAACTGTAGACTTGTGGATCTCAAAATACCCAGGTGAAAGTCATTAGCATATCTAGAAAGTAGTTTGTCAATGTTTGTATCTATAAAAAAGTTGTTATTTTTATTTATTTTTTAATGTTTATTTTATTTTTGAGAGACAGACAGAGTGCAAGCAGGGGAGGGGCAGAGAGAGAGAGAGAGACACAGAATTTAACCCTATCCAGTTTAACCCCTAACCCCACAAAAATCTTCAGTAGAACTGGCAACGTTCATCAGTGCCTTGTGGGTTGATTTTCTTCAGTGAGAGATATGAGTGTTTTGTCTTGCCTTAGAGTTGGGAGAGATGAATTCAAAATCTGACCAAGCAAAAAGAAACAGCATGGGCGACATTTATAAGAACTGGGTTAGGTACCCTGGTATATGCTTCCAAGGATGGTTTTCCTTCATAACCAGCATTTATCACACTCACGATTACTTATTTAGTGTCTGCTTCCTTGCTAGATTGTAAATTGTCTGAGGCAAGTGTTTAGGACATTTTAGAAAGATCTGCATAAAGGAACAGAAATGTGTAAACCCTTCATTTCTGTTACACTACTTTTCCAGAAGGGTAACTCCAAGCATATTCAGCAGCTTTTACTATAACCCATTTTCAAGTCAAAGAAATATAACACATATTGCATATTTTATGGCAACTTCCATTTTCACCTATTTGTTGAGAACTCAGTCCTATATAATACTAGAAGGGGGTGAGAAGTAGACACAAACTGTGCCCAGAGGAAATAGAAAAAGTTGCTTTCCTATTTGGCTGAAAAATGGGGTATTCTAGCTAATAGAGTTACTACCTTTCCCATCCAATGCTCCCCAGACATTTTCCTTTCACAACTCACAAAGAACATCACAGTATTTGTTTAACACATGAGAGGAGGTAAATGTCCACCAGAGGTGACTTCCCAGGGACTCCAGTGCCACAGAACTAGACTAAGTGGACCAATACCTATATAATAGCATTCTTTAAATATTTTCTATATCATCAAGTGTTGCCCTATGATGGTATAAAAATGACAATAAATTAATGATTGAGACAGAATCCAGATTTATGAAGTTTATGACATTTAGTAAGATCATAATTATTCAAAAGGGTAAAACCACTTGGGCACCTGGGTGGCTCTGTCGGTTAAGCGACTGACTTCTGCTCAGGTCATGATCTCACGGTTAGTGAGTTCGGGCCCTGCATCAGGCTATCCGCATCCCCCGCTTCCCGTCCCCCATTCACACACTCTCACGTGTGTGCTCTCTCTAAAAAATAAGTAAACATTTTTTTTTAGGGGCACCTGGGTGGCTCAGTCGGTTCAACGTCAGACTTCAGCCTAGGTCATGATCTCGCCATTCCCGAGTTTGAGCCCTGCGTACTCTGTGCTGACAGGCTGGACTATGTTTCAGATTCTTTCTCCCTCTTTCTCTCTCTGCCCCTCCCCAACTTGTGCTCTGTCTCTATCTCTCAAAAATAAATAAACATTAAAAATAAGTAAACATTTTTTTTTAACATTTATTTATTTTTGGGACAGAGAGAGACAGAGCATGAACGGGGGAGGGGCAGAGAGAGAGGGAGACACAGAATCGGAAACAGGCTCCAGGCTCTGAGCCATCAGCCCAGAGCCCGACGCGGGGCTCGAACTCACGGACCGCGAGATCGTGACCTGGCTGAAGTCGGACGCTTAACCGACTGCGCCACCCAGGCGCCCCAGTAAACATTTTTTTAAAAAAGAAGTTTTATAAACATAAATATTGTATGTAGTTACATTATTTGCTTGAAACTTAAGCATTTTGAAGAACGTTTTACTCATGTTCTTTAAATAATTGACAACCTGTAATCCAGGGGCTTCACCCTGACTGCTGAGCTGCTAAGCATGAGGGGTGGTTTGACTATCGACAAGAGTGCAATTCATGCTGTCTTCGGGAAAACTTCATGAAAAAGTTACATGGAGCTTTCCAGACATCGTATTTTCTGGTTGCAAGTTCAGTGGGCGCTGCAAAGCAGATAACAGGATTAAACACATGCCCAGAGAGCTTCAATAGCAGACGTACAGCTCCCCAGGCTTGGAGCTGCAACATGGCACTCGGCGACAGCCAGCACCTCGATGTCATCTGGGATTCTTGCTGCTTGTTGTCCTTCTCTTTCCCTCTCCATCTTAAAACCACTCATTCAGGCCACGGCTGTTGCTCACCTGGACTACTACAACAGCACCCTAACTGGTGCCAAGCTCACTTTCATTTCCAGAACATTAAGTGTGTCACTCCCTTATCACACAATGCCCTTCCTCACCCCAAACTCTTCCCTGGCAAATAGCCCCTGGTTCTTCAAGACTCCGCTCAGGTCCCATCTCCTCCTGGAAACCTTCCCTTACCTCCTAAAAGCTCAACCAGGTGCGCCTTCTCTCTGTGCCATAGCACTTCTCACACTACCCCCATCACCCATCAGGGTACAGAATGTCACCCTAAAGTACTGTAAGTCCATCTGCCACCCCCTTGGGCCTCATGCTTCTCCAGGGGAGAAACTGTCTCAATTTTCATCTGTGTGTCTCCAGAACCTAGCAGAGACACAGACACCAGTGACCAGATGGTACAATGTTTGTTGACAGACTGCTTTTCTCATTTGTTCTTTTTAGGCGACTGTATCTTACTCAAGCTGCTGGACAGACAGTGACACCTGAAGTGCCTTTGGAGTTGCCAGAAACATTTAAAGGTATTATTTTATCGTAATGGTGACAGGTTTTTTTTTTTTTTTAAATAACAACTATTTATTGAGCATCTATGACAGGTACCTTGTACCCAAGAGCTATTCAGGGAATAGGTATGTGCCAGTTTCTCCATATTTCTCTTCTCCTTGCAGCACTTGTCCTAACCCACCTCCTTTCTCTAGTCCTGTTTTCAAATTCAAGTCACCACGTTTCACGTGGTGTATGTAATTCAGTATTACATAAATACTGGTGGAGAGGGATGGAGTGCTGTCTATACTGGTGTATTTCTGGGTTCTAATTTAGCCAACCAACCAAAATAACAACACACACACGAGTTACCATATGATTACCAAAACCTGTCAGCTAAGAGAATGGAATAAACTTGGAGGTTCTAAAAACGGGGCTCACTCTCACATTAATATATAGACTCTACATTCCTCAAAGAGCTTTCAAATTAAAAATGTGACAAATTGTATATTGCATTTTCATTTTTATCTGTCCCAAAATAACCAATCTCTTTGTATTTATCCCAGAAGAGTCAAAATTGCAATCTGTAGAAGTAAAAAGTGGAAACACAATGAGCTCCTCAGCTGAGAGCTGTGCTTTGTGTGTCACTCGTGAGGATGGGACCAGGTACAGCAAGGACCTGAAGACAGATGAGGAAAGCGACTCATGCACAGGGTTTGGGGACTCTGATATGAAATACTTACTGTATGAGGATGATCAGGATTTCAAGGTAAGATTCATGCAAAAAAAATTCTGTCTACTAAGAGAATGCTGTTTTATTAATTAATGGAGAAAATTAACCTATAATACGGATATTGAAAATTTCTGTTTGCAATTATTAGTAAAATTGGCCCACCATTCACATCTCTCATTAGACACAATTTTCACTCCTACCCATGTGCAATTTGCTGCGTATATTCACTAATAGAGTTCCATTCCTAGTATACAATGTAAGTTATCTAATGCCATATAACAAATCATCTCCAAACTTAGTGGCTTGTAACTTCTGTGGCTTATAACTTCTTTCATAACTTCTGTTGGTTAGGAATTTGAGAAGGGCTCCATTGGACACTTCTCACTTGGGCCCTGAGGAATTGCAGTCATATGTCAGCTGGGGCTACAGTCACCTGAAGGCTTGGCTAGAGTAGGAGGAGATCCGCTTCCAAGGTGGCTCACTCACATGGCTGGCAAGTTGATGCTGGCCAAGCTGGGACCCTCAGTTCTTCATCACATGGGCCTCTCGTGGGGTGCCTTTATTGTCTCTTGGTTATGGTGTCAGGCTTCTCCCAGGACAAGCAATACCAGAGACCAAGGTAAGAGCCGCAATATTTTGTATGACTTAGCCTTGGAAATCACACACCATCACTTCCATCATATTCTATTGGTTGATGTAGTTACAAAGCTCCACCCAAGGGGAGGGAATGTAGCTCCTGCATCTGAAAAGAGGAAGGAGCATCATATTCTAAGAAAAGCATGTGGGGGGTGCCTGAGTGGCTCAGTTGGTTGAGCGTCTAACTTTGGCTCAGGTCATGATCTCACAATTCATGGGACCAAGCCCCACATCAGGTTTTGCGCTGACCATGCAGAGCCTGTTTTGGATTCTGTCTTCCTCTCTCTGACCCTCCTTCTCTCCCTCTCTCTCCTTTATATATATATATATATATATATATATATATATATATATAAAGAAATCATGTGGCTCTCTTCCACTGTAACCTCTTTTTTTTTTTCCTTCCCCTCCCCCATGGGTTTCTGTTAAGTTTCTCAGGATCCACCTAAGAGTGAAAACATGGTATCTGTCTTTCTCTGTATGGCTTATTTCCCTTAGCATAACACTCTCCAGTTCCATCCATGTTTCTACAGATGGGTATTGAGGAGGGCACCTTTTGGGATGAGCACTGGGTGTTGTATGGAAACCAATTTGACAATAAACTTCATATATTGAAAAAATAAATAAATAAATAAATAACAGACAGAGATTGTCATAGTGGATCAAAAAACACAACCCAACTCTATGTTGTCCACAAAAATACACTTAAATATAAAGACCTGTATAAACTGAAAGCAAATGGATAGAGAAAATAGACCATAAAAAAAAAAAAAGAAAGAAAAAAATCATGAGGGACAGGATACCTATTGCTGTGGCCATCACTGGAAAGTACAAACCACCATATATACCATATTAGGTGAAACCTGGAGTATCAAAGCTTTTTAATTTTAAAACCTTTTTGGTATATTCCAATTACTCCCACATCTATCCCTTGCTATCTTCCTTCTTGGTACTACTAATAACTTTAAAAGTCATCCTAGAACTTAGGGGGCACTTGGGTGGCTCAATTGGTTAAGCATGTAATTCTTGATTTCAGCTCAGGTCATGATCCCTGATCTCTGTCTCTCTCTCTGTCTCTTTCTTCCTCCAAATAAATAAACTTAAAAAGATCAAAATAAGAGTTCTCCTAGAACTTAAAATCTGGTAGGATAAAATGATGTATGAAAGCAGAAGACACTGAAAAAAAAAATCAAACAAAAACCATTTTAGCTAACTACAACTCAGTCCTGCTAACAACAAGTGACATTTTTTTAATGTTTATTTATTTATTTTGAGAGAGGGAGAGCATGTGCAAGCAGGGGAGGGACAGAGAGAGAAAGAGACAGAGAATCCTAAGCAGGCTCCACGCTGTCAGCACGGAACCCAATGTGGGGCTCAAACCCACAAACCGTGAGATCATGACCTGAATAGAAATCAAGAGTCAGATGCTCAATAGACTGAGCCATCAGTAAATTAGATTTCTGTTTGTTGGTATCTTAAATTACAGTTAGTTTGGCAGAATATGGTAAGCTTTCTTATACAGTGGCCATTGGTCCTGTGAAAAGTGAAAATTCATGGAGAATTTTCTCAATATTAGAATATTTATAGTCGAAGTAACCTTTGCCAATCCTTCCCATTGTTCTTGAATAATATAGAAAACTCTGCTGTGTTTATATCCTGGCCAGCAGAGGGCTACATATATACAGCTAACATTTTCTTTTACCAATTAAAGACCTTGAGAGAATATATCTCCCCATTCTAATTGGTGCCCCTCATCCAACTCCCTGAAAGACAAGCTTGTCAGCCTTGCTGCCTGCCCTTTGGGAGGTCTTGCCTTACATTCCCCACTGGGTATATAAGTGTATTTAGTGGTTTTTTGTTTACAGTGGTTCTCATATTTCACTTGTTATTCAGTCAGTTAAAAGGACAATGAAATGTCAGATAAAGGCCAATTATAATAAAGGAAACCTATTTTTTTTAATGTTTATTTATTTTTGAGAGAGAAAGCAAGTGGGGGAGGGACAGAGAGAGAGCAAGACAGAGAATCCCAAGCAGACTCTGAGCTATCAGCGCAAAGCCCA
This sequence comes from Lynx canadensis, assembly GCF_007474595.2. Lineage (NCBI taxonomy): Eukaryota > Metazoa > Chordata > Mammalia > Carnivora > Felidae > Lynx > Lynx canadensis. The sequence continues at coordinate 46,885,460 of NC_044312.2, read as the reverse complement.
ATGCAGGGCTCAAACTCACGAACCACGAGATCATGACCTAAACTGAAGTCAGACACTCAACTACTGAGCCACCCAGATGCCCCAAGGAAACCAAACTATTAAGACTGGTAATTTGTTGGGGCACTTGGGTGATTCAGTCGGTAAAGTGCCTGCCTCTTGGTTTCGGCTCAAGTCATGACCTCACAGTTCCTGACTTTGAGCCCCGTATCAATCTGTCCTGCAAGCACGGAGCATGCTTGGGATTTCGCTCTCCCTCTCCCTCTCCCCTTCCCCACCTTGCCTTCTCTCTCTCTCTCTCAAAACAAACAAACAAACAAACAAACGACTGGTAACTTGTTGAATAACCTCTCATATTCTCTTCTATATCTGTTTATCATAGGATTATGTCAACTTGGGTCCCCTCCAAGTGAAGCTCATGAGTGTGGAGAGCAAGAAGATGCCCATTCATTTTCAAGAGACAGAAATTCCAGTCAAATTCTATGAAGATGTCAAGAGCCCAGAAAGCTATATCACATACAAAATGATGAAGTCTTTTCTCTAAGACTAAAAGCTACAAAGTAAAAATAACAACTTTTCCTTATAAATTTTCATTGGGAACTGAAGTATATCACTTGCCCATTTTATTTACACTTTGGTCCATTATTAAACCAGTTGTTATTTTTAAAGGTCATAATGATATTTAAAATCCAAGTTCTAAGTATTCAGTTGTTCATTTATCTGCATGGCATGAGTGACAAAAATGAAAGTACACTTTATATTTCCATATCCAAGTATTCAGAAGCATGATAATGGGCCCTAGATGGTTTCCAAGTTTCCTTACCACTTAAAAATCTGCTGATTAATCTATCATTCCAATATGAAATATTTCAATTAGAAATTTTCTAAGACAAATTTAGAGGTTTGCATAGCACTGACTACAAATCTTTCTCTCTGAGGGTGCCAGTCCACAATTCAAGACTATTCTTCTTTCATCTAACACTATTTATAATAAATACAAAACACTTCGGAAACAAACTTGAGGGTGATAATTATTGTATAAAAATATTCCACCACGGAGCACCTGGGTGGCTCAGCTGGTTAAGTGTCTGACTCTTGATCTCAGCTGAGGTCATGATCTCAAGGAGCCTGCTTGGGATTCTCTCTTTCCCTCTCTCTCTCTCTCTGCCTCTCCCCCACTCGTGCACACTTATTTATTCAAAATAAATAAACTTAAAAAAAATTCCACCAACAGTGAGATCCCTCTCCTCTCAGCTCTAAACTCAGTCTAAACTGTTGAGTCCCTGTTCAAGACCATTACCACTTCCCTCTTACGGGTGCCGCAAGCCAAGGACTGTGACCACGCCTGAAGTTGACATCAACACTCCATTTTAAAGCTACCTTTACTTATAAGGCTTTTACAAGGAACATGTTTTAAATATAAGGCCAAAGATAGAGAAAGAGAAAATCAGCGAAGCCAAACGCTGGTTTTTTGAAGGGCTCATTGAAATTGATAACCCCTAGTAAGACTAATCAGAAAAGAAAACAAGAAACAAATGAAAAAGGAAACATTGCTACAATGTTACTGACACTATGAAAAATATCATGAGAGGAAATGAAGGGAAAAAAACTTTTCCCAATAAAATTGACAACTTCGATGAAATGGAAATGGTTTCTTATAAAACATTTCTGAAAAACAGGAAGAAATAAAAATTCTGAATAGCCCTCGATCTATAAAAAATATCTAATCTGTACTTAAAATTTTCCCAAGAGGAAAATTGCAAACCTAGATGGCTTGCTTTACTGGTGAATTTTTCCAAATATTTCAAAAAGATTTAATAGCAAACATACACAAACTCTTTCAGAGAACAGAGAAAAAAGAAACACATCCAAATCATTCTATGAGGCCAATATAATTCTAACACCAAAACCTGGCAAGACATTACAAGAAAAGAGAATTACAGACCAATCTCTCTCATGAATATAGATGCGAAATCCCTGACAAAATATCAGCTTATTGCATCTAGTAATACATATTTCATGATTAAAGAATGCAAGGTTGGTTTAACATTCAGAAATTAGAGTGTAAACACAAATAGAACCAGTGGATTATATCAATGTCAATATCCTGCTTTTGATATTGTACTATACTTTTGAAAAATGATACTATTGAAGGAAACTGGGTAAAGAGTACACATGATCTATTCATATTATTTTTTTAAAGTTTTAATTATTTATTTATTTATTAATTTATTTAGAGAGAGAGTGAGCAGGGAAGAGGCAGAGAGAGAGGAAGAGAGAATCCCAAGAAGGCTCTGTGCTGTTAGTGCAGAGCCTGATGTGGGGCTCAACCCCACAAACCATGAGATCATGACCTGAGCCAAAATCAAGTGTCAGACGCTCAACTGACTGAGCCACCTAGCACTCCATATCATTTTGTACAATTGTGAATTTGTGAATTTATGTCTTAAAATTTTTAAATCAAGGGTATAAAGAACAAAAAAATAAAATAAAAATCAAGGATATAATGAATGGAGCATAGGAGGTAATTCATATGATCATCTCAATAGGTGCAGCATTTGATAAAATTCAATACTGTGAAAAAAATCATAATAGTATGGTAAAATTCTCAGCAAACCAGGAATACCTAAAGAACACTATAGCTAATTTTAATAGTGAAATATTAAATATTTTCCCACTGAGGTCAGGAACAAGACACACATGTTCACTCTCACACTTCTATTCAGCAGTGTTTAACACAAGTGGAGGTTGGAACCAGTTCAATAAAGGCAAGAAAAAGAAGTTAAAAGCATAGAGATTAGAAAGGAAGAACAAAACTATCTTACTTATAGATATAAGGTTTCTGTAAGTAGATAATCCAAAGTAATCTACAAATTAGTAGAATTTATAAGTGAATTTAGCAAAGTCACAGGTACAAGGTCAATAAAGGTCCATTATATTTCTGGGGCGCCTGGGTGGCGCAGTCGGTTAAGCGTCCGACTTCAGCCAGGTCACGATCTTGCGGTCCGTGAGTTCGAGTCCCGCGTCGGGCTCTGGGCTGATGGCTCAGAGCCTGGAGCCTGTTTCTGATTCTGTGTCTCCCTCTCTCTCTCTGCCCCTCCCCCGTTCATGCTCTGTCTCTCTCTGTCCCAAAAATAAACGTTGAAAAAAAAAAATATTTCTTTAAACCAGCAGCAAAAAATTGGGATAAAGTCAAGTCATTTATAATGACATCAAAAACATCAAAATAAATATGTCTAATGAAATATGAGCAAAATTCTATGCTGAAGACTGTGCAACATTGTTGAGAGAAATTCAAGACTTACATAAATGGGGTATAGAGACATATACAATCATAATGCATTGGGAGATTCAAAAGATTCAATTGGAAGATTCTTAACAGAGTTAAGATGTGAGTTCTTCCTATACCTGTAGACTCAGCTGATTTTTTTTTCTTAGAAATTACTAGTTTCTAACATTGTTATGGAAATCTGTAGCATAGGCAATAGACCTATGATAGCCAAAACAATCTTTAAGAAAAACAACAAAATTGGAGAACTTATTATCAAATTGCAAGAGTTTTTCTTTTTAAGTTTATTTATTTATTTTGAGAGAGAGAGTGAGAAAGAGAAAGTGCAGGCAGGGGAGGGGCAGGGAGAGAGGGAGAAAATCCCAAGCAGGCTCCCTGCTGGCAGCACCAAGGCTGACACAGGGCTCACACTCACGAACCATGAGATCATGAATGACCTGAGCTGAAATCAAGAGTCAGATGCTCAATGGACTGAGCCACCCAGGTGCCCCAAATTGTAAGACTTTTAACATTTCAGTAATTAAGACAGTGTGGTATTGGGCCAAGGATAAAGAAAAAGTACAATGGAACAGAATAAAGAGTCCAGAAACCAACCCACAAAATCACTTAAATTCTGACACACATGCCATTATAATTTGGGGAGAAAGGAGTTCTTTTCAATAAAAAAATGATGCTCAGGCAACTGTATATCTATATGGGGAAAAAAATGAACCTTGACACCTACATCATACCATACCCAAAAATCAATTCAAAGTGAATAAGAGACCTAAATATGGAAGGTAAAACAATTCAAGTAGGAAATAGAGTGTCTTCATGTTCCCCTTTATACACCCAACAGATCCAATAATTAAGCCTATGCTTGAATTAAAATCTATACCTGGTAGGTGGGTAAATGTGGATTTGGCAGTGTTCCAAAAGTCCCCTTCCCCAAGCCTACTGCTTCCTATGTTACCTACCTCTTTGGGAGGAAAAAGGGACATAAAAATCACCAATCATATATTGACAAATTGAATTTCATGAAAATTAAGATCTCTTTTCATGAAAAGATACCATGAAGAGTCAAAAGGCAAGCCACATACTGGGAAAATATATTTTCTATACATATATCTAACAAAGAAATGTCTAAAATATATAAAGAACTTTTACAAATCAGTTGGAAAAAAGACAACCATTTTAGGAAAAAATGGGCAAAAGATTTAAATTGGTATTTAACAAAAGAGTATATCCTAATGACTAATGAACATAAAAAGATTGGTATTATTAGTCATCAGGAAAAAGCAAATTAAAACGATTAGATACAACTATACACCCACTAGAATGGCAAAAATTAAAAGTTAAAAATAGCCAACATTGACAAGGATACAGAGCACTTGAACTATCATATAATTGTTGATGGGATCATAAATTGGCACAAACACTTTGGAATATGTTTGGCAGTATTTTATTAAAGCCGAACACATATATATGTCATGATCCACCACTTCCACTCTTGGCTTAATATGGAATAGAAATGAGTGCTTATGGGGCACCTGGGTGACTTAGTCTGTTGATAATCCGACTTCAGCTCAGGTTATGACCAAGGTCATGGGAAGGAGCCAGTGTCAGTTTCCACGCTGAGCATGGAGGCTTGCTTAAGATTCTTTCTCTCTCTCTCCCTCTGGCCCTCTCCTCTGCTCAAGTGCTCTCTCTCGCTCTCTCTCTCTCTCTCTCTGAAACAAAAACATTTTTAAGAAATTAAAAAAAAAAAAAAAGAAATGAGTGCTTCTGTTTACCAGAAGACATGGATAAGAATATTACCAGCAGCTTTACTGATAGTAACCAAAAATTAGAAACAACCCTAATGACTATCAGCAGAATGTGTAAATAGTGACTGATACATGTATATCAATATATATCAACCTATATACAGGCACATGGTGGAATAGTATACAGCAATGAAAAGGAATAAACAACTACCAAATGTAGCCACATAGATCAATCCTGTACACATAAAATTGAGTAAAAGAAGGCAGACACAAAACAGAACATATGTTATGATTCCATTTATGCAAAACAGGACAAGCACACTAACCTTAATGACAGAAGTCAGGATTGTGGCTACTTTTGTGATAGGGAATGCCTAGGATGGTATAGGAAGGAGTTTTCTGGTAATCCTGATCTGAGCGAGTGGCAGTTAACATGGATGGTTCACTTTACAAACATTAAGCAGGACAATTAAGATTTGTGTACTTGACTGATATAATACTTTAAAGTTATCTCTCTGATGGGAATTGAGGAGGGCACTTGGAATGAGCACTGGGTGTTATATGTAAGCGATGAATCATGGGAATCTACCCCTAAAACCAAGAGCACACTGTATACACTCTATGTTAGCTAACTTGACAATATTTTTTTAAAAGGTTACCCCTCCCTCCCCAAATATCCCTAAAATACCCATCTTCCAATCAGTTCCATAAAGTAACAGAATGGAAAGGCCATGCTTATGTCTTGCAGTGTGAACGGAAGCAACAGTGTTTCCTGACTGGAAGGCAGAATACTTTGTTAGGATGGTCTTTCAAAGGTCAACAGAAACAGAAATGCCCTTGGAAAAGTTAGTAACAATATGGAGTGGATTTGCCAATTTTCTTTTTAAGAAAGAAGGGTAAACTTTTTATAGATAAGACTTATCTTTACTTTTCTCTGATAGAGGAGGAAAACTTACTGCCTTTCTCCTGGGACAAATCAAAGAGCTTCCAGTAAACTGACAAAGAAAGGCTATGTGACAGCTCGTTGGTTTCAGTAGGTCAGCAGAAATTGACATTGTTTTTCTATCACTCTTGGAAAGTTCAGACCATGAGATTATGAAAACAAGCCAGGCATAACATGGTAGGACTCCAGCATTAATTTATTAGTTGTGGCAATTTTTACTTTACAATGTGAATTTGAATCGTAAGAAAATATCAAATGGCTAAAAGTCTTGTTTGCTGCCAAGAAGATGTCAGAGTAGAAAAGGCATCCTTTGGAAAAGGAAAGGGAAGAATGTTCTTTCCTTCTGTTAGTATCATTTCTTGCGTTTAGAATTTGCAAAATAGCACTATCTCTAAAAAAAAAAAAAATCTGCAGGTTTTGTTTTTTTTTTTAACAACTCAAACTGTAAAACAGTATAGGTGTGATAACTTTCTTAGATGACGACATTCCAGAGCAAATCTCAAAAACGTTGCCTACTACAGCGAACTTCCTACAAGTGTCCCTCATTCAATGAAGTGTTTATCAAACAAGGCCCTCCAGCCACGCACTGTGTGTAAGGCATTCGGGAGGCAAAATGAAATTGCCCCTTTCTTCAAGATGCTAATGGGTGCTGAGAACTGCTTTCGCTCTTCATACCAGCAGCAAAGGAGGAAGCAAGAGAGGTGAGAGAAGACAGGACAAGATACTCTAGATGTGGTGGGTGGTTGTATTTAACTTACAATATTCTATTTTTAGCACCATTAATAATAACTTTGGAAAAGAAATTTAAGATGAGTTTAGGAGGATCTTATGCTTTTTATGTGGTTTCAGTTTTCAGAATAACCAAGCATGTGAGTTTTATATGTTGCTATTCAAGATTTGAGGGGCAGAAGGATAGAGACTGGTGGTCAGCAGCTTTAGCTTCAGGCTGGGAAATTGCTTTTTTGGAGCTAGGGATTAGATAAATCTGGAGAAATTAAGGAGGTGTAGAGATGAGGTAGAGTGTGGGAGAAAACATTTTGTGGAGTCAGGCCAGCTACCTTGAATCTTGGGCAGTCACTTAACTTATTTTAAGCCTGGTTTCTGCAACTTCATTACATGGACCTAATTCTCCTATGGCAGGATTATTTTAAGGATTAGAAAGAGTACATGTAACCTGCACATACTAGACATGCAGGATATGGCAGCTGAAATAATGACTGGCACTTAACGGTAATCACTGGCAGGAAGGCCCAAGAAGTCTTTGCAGAGCATTCACTACAAAGGCATAGAGAGTGCCTGGGTCCCATCCACCAGATGCTGTGAAGCGCTGACCTGTCTCTGATGGTAGCTGTATGAAGGGGTTCATTCTGTCCTGGGTGGCTGGGGACAGGGACTGAGCTGCCACCTGGTGTGAGGGCTCCAAGAGGCCATACGCAGCCTCTGCCAATCAACACCTGGCAGTAGGGACCAGTAGTAAACCCATTTCCAAAATTTTCATGAGTGTGGGGGAGGCAGGGCATGGCACTGTGGGCCAGCGGTTACCATTTTTGTTTCTTTTTGAATCTTCTAGCCAGACACTAGAGCCATTCAGGGAGCAAGGAGGCCAGGGGATTTTTGTGGCAATAAAGGGCTGTTTGTTAAAGGTCCGCTTGATCCTTCCTTGTTTTACTAGAGCTCAACACAACAGTTTCTCTGTATTTTTCTTGGAGTAAAACTGGCTTTTGCACTAGCTGCAAGGAAATGTGCTCTCAAAGCAACAGAGGCTTTCTAAATATTAGTGACTTTAACTCGGTTAAGTATTTCCATTTCCTATTCCTGACACTTTATGAGGCTCAAGTTCCCTGAAAGGCTGCTTTTTTGGACTGTGACTTGGTTGGTTATGTTTTAAGTCATTCTGTTCTTAGGATCTGAGTGTTAAAAACCTTCAAGATGCTTTTAAAGAAGCATAAAGAAATGTTTTCAGATTTCCAGCAGAGTGAATGAGTTTGAAAGGGACCGCAGATTCAGATATCCTCACAGATTCTTAGTAAAATGTTTTGTCAGCATTTCCTTCCTTAAGCTGGGTGCTCAACTCACTGACCTCCTGCCTTCTTGGGTTAGGGCCATCTTTTTGTATAGTCTCAGCCATAAAAATATGCTAGGACTTGCAACATTTCCCTCCTAAGAGGAATGAAAATTAACTATGCTGGATTCCCCTCTGTATGACTAACTGAGGCCAGAGAAGCATTTTTACCTTAAAGCCCTCACTCCAAATCCAAGTGCTCTGGCCTCATTTGAGGTTCTGGCACTTTGGGTCTTTGATGCTCTTTGTTCTTTGTTATGTTTCACTTTTGCATCAGTTTCTTCTAGCCACTTCAAAAAGTGACTTCTGTGACTTTGGTGCTATTTATGTAAAACTGTCAATATGGAATCCTGCTGTGCCTGAAATCTGGTGTGAAGGTACACATTTTCAACATGTCTTGTAACACACACTGAGCATGAGCAGTTTGGATTCACTTCTTTTTAATTTTTAAGCATTTGACACTTTTTCTATTTAATTTCTTTGAAATAACTCAATTGTAAAACTATATATATATATATATATAACATATATATATATATATTAGTATATCTCAGATCTAAACTTACAATATGTGACATGGGAGGGATTTAAAGTCACTGATCAGAAAAAGGCTCAAGAACTTAGCAATTCTTTTAATGAAAATGAAACGATCGTGATAGTAGCTTCTAGTACTCCTTTGTCCCCCTTACGCTATAATAATGCATTGATTTAGCTATGTTGGCTGAATACATGGTCACCTAAATTAAAGATTATTTCCCAGCCTCCCTTGCAGCCACATGACAAAGTTCTGGCCAATGGAATGTGAGAAATTGTGCACAATTCTTCTCCCTTTCTCCCTACTTTCTCTATCCTGCTGCTTGGGGTGGTGTTATGCTGCTCAGCCACAGAGAATTATGAGATGGAAGGAGCTCCTTAAGGACTATGGAACAGCAAGTAGGCACCTATCAATCTGATGAGCAAAGCTGCCATGCCAGCTCAGACTTTTATGGGAGAAAATAAACTTGTCTTCTTTGAATCATCGTATGAATTTTGTTACACACAAGCCAAATCGAATACTGATACAGAGACTAGCATAAATATTTACCAAACAAGAAGTCAATGTTTCCAATAGTAAAACATAGTCTCTTCTACTAAATAAGACTTGGGTAAGTATTTATTCTCTGTTAAAAAGAAAAAAAAGGAGGGGAGCTCAAATGACTTTAGAAAGTATTCTGCTTTATCTGAGGCATCTAAAGCTGCTGACCTAAGTATACTTAGATGTGTGGGGGCTGACTATTTTCAAAAATGTGTTCTGTCACACCAGACTCAGGAATTACTGCCGCTGCTTCAGAATCAAGGACTCCTGCTTATGTGAGGACGTGTGGAGTTAGAGGTTCAGGGTTCTGCTTTGGAATCACGTCATGAGACCTCCAGCAGAGCACTGGGCTAACATCAGCACAATGCAAACAGGGCAGGGTGAACAAGTCCAAAGAGTGACATTTAAAAAGGCTCTTTAGTAATAACTAACAATGGCAAACACCTAAATGCTCTTATTGTTGCACTTTACATATATTACATATATTTACATATATATGCACATATACATATATTATATGCACTTTACATATATTATGTATATTATATATTAACCTAATTGATCCTTCTTATAATCCTATGTAGTGGGTCCAGAATTATTCTCACTTTACAGATGAAGAAATAGGCAGAGGGAAATTTAATAAATTTCCCAAAGTCCCCCAGCTAGTAAGGGACAGAGTCAGGATCTGAACACAGATGTTTTGCCTCCAGGATCTAGGCTCTTGACCACAAGCTATTCTGTATTTCAAGAAGTGTACTGAAACTTTATTACATGCAAAGATGTCCTAAATGCCTCCATTTTTAATTCATTAATTACAAACAGCAGTCATATGGGGTAGGCATTATTATGCCATTTTACAGATGGAGAAATCGAGGCATGGGCAGTTATATAAATTGCTCAAACTAGGAGTTAAACCCCCAGCATGGCTGCAGAGTCCACACTTACCATCTATGGAGCAACTGTCTCATCAAGCAGCAGGTGCCTCACTCAATGACAGAAATACTCTCTGAAGGGAAGAATGCTCTTCAAAGACTAATATTATGCAAATTGCCTTCTGTATATGTTCATATTCCAGGCTACCCATTTGCTTTTCTTTCATCACTTACCCCATCTCATCTCCAGTCTGATAACCACTCAGCATTTCCCTTCCTCCCATTGATTTTGCAACCTATCTCATAATGCTACATTGTTTTCATCTTTGAGATATAATTGACATTTAAAAATATTTAAAGTACATGATGTGATGATTTAATATATATATTCTTTGTGAAGGGATTCCTCCCATAGAGTTATATACACATCCAACACCTCACATACTTACCTTTTTGAGGGGTGGTGGGGGGTGAGCATTTAAGTTCATTCTCTCAGCAAATCTCTATTATATGACATAGTGTTATCAACTATATCACCATGTTATACATTAGATCCTCACACCTTATTCTTTTTATAACTTAAACTTTGCACCTTTTAACCAACCTCTCTCCCTATTTCCCCCACCCTCCAATTTTCTGTTTCTATTATTTTGACTTTTTTTTTTATTTTTTCAGAATCCACATATAAGTGAGACCAGGCAGTGTTAGTTTTTGTCTGGCTTATTTCACTTGGCATAATCCCTCCAGGTTCATCCAGGTTGTCATAAATGACAATAATTTCCCTCATTTTTAAGAATAACTAGTCAATATTCCAGTGTGTGTGTGTATGTATATGTATATATATCTTACAATCTTTTAAATCAATTCATCTGCTGATGGACACTTAGGTTATCTCCATACCTTGGCTATAGTGAATAATACTTCAGTGAACATGAGAGTAAGGTATCACTTCAAGATCATGATTTTGTTCCCTGCAGATATATACCCAGAAGTGGGATTGCTGGATCCTAGTTCTATTTTTAATTTCTTGAAGAAACCCCATCCTGTTTTCTGTTGTGGCTGTACTAGTTTACATTCCCACCAACAGCACACAGAGTTCCCTCCTCCACATCTTCACCAGCATGTTATGATTTCCTGTCTTTTTGAAAATAGTTAATCTTCAGCTCTGTTCTTTTCCTGGCCTCCATTAATCCTTTACTATATATCCCTTAATAATGGAGATAATCTCTGGGATTTATCCCTGAACTTGCCCTTATTCCACACTCACACAGTTGTTTCTTTGATAATCTCAATCCCCCTTCCCCAGATATATGGTGCTGATAAAAACAGCTTGTTAAAAGTCCACCTTCTCTTTATTCCAGATCCCTTAATACTGGGATTTTTATGGAGGCTTCTAATGATTGGCTTGGTTTTTCTAGTGGCCAGCCTTCATTCTCTGAAGGCATCCAGGAGCCAAGAGTTGCCTCATTAGAGCAAGACACCCCTGGCACCCAGGAAATTTCAAGAGATTTAGTAATTTTGTGTCAGGAACCAGGAAGGCCAATTAAAACAAGAGATGCTCCTAGGACTAACACTTAAATTGTAAGAGTTTTAGGAACTCTGTGCCAGGAGTAGGGAACAGAGACTTATATTTTCTATAATTTCCTATTATCCTATTGTACTGTTGCTTTTAGGCCAGAATGACACCAGCTTAACCTTTGTAAGATTAAGTGAACCGTCATTCTTTCATTTCTACTTCGGAGCCACTATGTGACGTAAATTCTATCACAAATTATTAAGGTCCACATATGAGTGTAATGGTTGTAAAAGATCAGCTCCGAGCAACAGGTGTTATGAACACCAAACAATGGGCACAGCCATCTTTATTGGGCTTCGTGTCACCTCTGTTTCCCGCCCCCCCCCCCCTACCACAGTGCCTCTGCCTGCCTTTTCCAGGCCCTTGGAGCCTCCTTCAAGCAATTACATGGAAGCGAAAAGCTTTTCAGTTCCTACCCTACTTCAGGACAAAAGTGAACAGAGAAATAGATTTCATTTTGTGCCTTTTAACATGACCCTTAAGTTAGCTGGCAGTGCCGTGTGGTGTGCCTGATGCTTCCATGTAAAGTGTTCCAGAAAGGCCAAGGAAATCAACTGAAGTTCTGCATTAGTGCAGACAGCATGGAGTCCAGGTGCAGGTGGGGAGTGGGGATGATCTACTTTGTTGATACTTTCTTCCCTACAGTCCCAGTCGAGGGGCAAGGGCATGATAACCCTGTGCTTGTTTAAATGGGGGTATAAGACAGCTGACAAGTACCCAGTCTCAAGGGAGACAGGCAGGGTGCCTGAGTGTGGAAGGCTCAGACTGAGCTAAGGTTAGCTCCCCAGGCGATTCTCACACGGCTATTTTTATTTCAAAACCAACCTTAAAATCATTTTTGGGGGAAGCCTGGGTGGCTTAGTCTGTTGGTTGAGCATTGGATTCCTGATTTCGGCTCAGGTCATGATCCCCAGGGTCATGGGATTGAGCCCTGCCTCGGGCTCCATGCTGAATGTGGAGCCGGCTTAAGAATCTCTCTCCCAGGAAGATCTCTTATGCACTGCTGGTGGGAATGCCAACTGTGGAGGAGCTGTGGAGGATAAGTTTAGGAATCCCCCGGGCTTACACCAATGGATTAACAAGGCATAAAGAAGTACAAAGCCATAGGTTGCTCACAGGTGAGTTTGGGTAAACAAGATTAGGTGAGTAAGGATAGAGAAAGGGGGCTTAAGCCCCCAGAATAGAGAGGGAGAGGCAAAGGCCCCAAAATAGGGAGGTGCCCAGGCACCAATATAGAACATAGGTATAGGAAATAAAGAAGATTAGATATTCAGAGTGGATGCACCCCCAATTTAGTACTATAGCAGAAAGCTGCTTTCACAGGAAGAAAGGACTAAGTTAGGTAAACATGTAAATAGGTCTATAGACCTCTGTGCTGCAGGTGAAGCAGCCCAGAGGAGAGATGGTTAACAAAAGGTGCCTTGTCAACCCTGAGGTGATTTCCCCAGTCTCATCCCTTAGGCTAGCTAAGATAAACAAAGGTGCTGCCTCACGTCAGCTGCAAACAACCTTCCGCCAGACTGCCCGGCGTCAGGATTTTGCTTTCTATTAACCCAAACCCCTAACCCCAAATATCTTGAAGAACCCCTTTCCCTCACGTCCACAAGTTAATGTTCACAGATTTATTGTCTCTTTGTGCACATCCACCGCCATGTTTGTAAGCCTTCTGATCCTAATAAAAACAGGCAAGGACCCTTATTCGGGGCTCTTGTCTTTTCCTGGACATTTAGCCATCTCCCGCTTTTCATCCTGAGTCCTACTCTCTTGCCAGACAAGAGAGAACTTTAGACCCAGAGTCTATGACAGTGCAGCCACTCTGGAAAACATTATGGAGGTTCCTCAAAAAAATTAAAAATAGAACTATCCTACAACCTAGCAATGGCACTACTAGGTATTTATCCAAGGGATACAGGTGTGCTGTTTCGAAGGGGCACATGCATCCTAATGTTTATAGCAGCACTATCAACAAAATAGCCAAAGTATGGAAAGAGCCCAAATGTCCATCGACAGATGAATGGATAAAGAAGATGTGGTATATATATATATATATATATATATATATATATATATACACACACACAATGGAGTATTACTCGGCAATGAAAGAATGAAATCTTGCCATTGGCAGCTACATGGATGGAGCTAGAAAGTATTATGCTAAGTGAAATTAGAGAAAGACAAATATCATGACTTCACTCATGAGGAATTTAAGACAGAAAACAGATGAACATAAGGGAAGGGAAGCAAAAAGAATATAAAAACAGGAAGGGGGACAAAACCTAAGAGACTCTTAAATATAGAAAACAGACAGAGGGTTGCTGGAAGGGTGATGGGCTAAATGGGTAAGGGGCATTAAGGAATCTACTCCTGAAATCATTGTTGCACTATATGCTAACTTGGATGTAAATTAAAAAAATTTGGAAAAAAATACACTAAATGTGATGAGCACTGAGTAATGTATTCGTTTGTTGAATCATTATGTTGTGCACCTGAAACTACTATAACACTGTATGCTAACTATACTTCCATAAAAATAAAAGGATTGTAAAATATATATTTGTAGCTGAAAAAAAAAACAAAAAACCTCCATCTCCTTCTGCCCCTGCCCCACTCGTGCATGCACGTGCACACAAAAAAATTACGTTTCGTAGCAGATAACTATTCTATGGTTTTTGTGTGTTTTTAAGTAGGCTCCAAGTCCAATGTGGGGCTTGAACTCATGACCCTGAGATTAAGAGTCACTTGGTTTACCACTGGGCCAGCCAGGTGCCCCATGGAAGAGCTATTCAAAAAATTTTTTTAATGTTTTTATTATTTTTGAGAGACAAAGTGTGAGCAGAGGAGGGACAGAGAGAGAGGGAGACACAGAATGTGAAGCAGGCTCCAGGCTCGGAGCTGTCAGCACAGAGCCTGACGCAGAGCTTGAACTTGTGAACAGTGATATCATGACCTGAGCCGAAGTCGGACACTTAAACGAGAAGCCACCCAGGCGCCCCTGGAAGAGCTATTTTAAATAAGAACCTATTGGAAAACAAAGCTTCTATAAAACTTTCCCTTCCCTTTTTTCTCCTGTCTGCCTACCATCAGTGTAACCTACTATCCTGCCTCAAGAGATTTGTACCTGCTCCCTCCCCCATACCACAGAAAGAACTTTACACAACTTTTGACAATGTAATTTCATATATGGCTTAAGAACTCAACTTGTATGCTTCAATAACAAATGGGGCATTCACTAAATGCTCACATGAAAATTAGACTAGAAATACTAGCTAAAGACTTAGAAAACATTTCTAATTGGTGACACACCAAAATAGATGATGATACTGCAGCTCTCCATTCAGAGCCCAGACAGCAGAATTTCAAGCTAGTCAGACCCATGGAAGGTAACAAGTATGGCTGAACAAAGAACTAAGCTACTTGGGGAGGCCACTGATGGAAGCTGTGAAGCCATCTTTTCTCCAAGAGTAAGTTCATCTGGCTGTGTGCTGTGACCTCTCCATGCAGTCTGTGACCCAGCCACTGCTGAACACATGGAGCCACACTCATCCTGAGTACTAAGTACATCAGTACTCTGAACCTCAGACTTTGGAAACATGTTTGGTGGTGATGATGAATAAATTATTCAGTTGAAGGAGAAACTTATCCCATAAAAGCGTATTTTTCAGGGGTCATGTTTTGTTGGTTTGTGGAGAAGTAAAAAATTCCTAGTGTAACATAGGTCTTTTCCTAAATATGGACTCTCACAGTCACTGGTTAAGAAAAAGACAGCTTTAAAAAAATGAGTCTGGGTGGCTCAGTTAAGCCACCTGATCTCGGTTCAGGTCATGATCTTGTGGGTCGTGAGATCTAGCCCTACATTGGGCTCTGCACTGACAGTGTGGAGCCTGCTTGGGATTCTCTCTCTCCCTTCTCTCTCTGCCCCTCCCCTGTTCATACTCTTGCTCTCTCTCAAACTAATAAACTTTATTTTTTTTAAAGATTTTTTTAAAGTTTATTTATCTATTTTGAGAGAGACAGAAACAGCAGGAGTTGGGGAAGGGCAGAGACAGAGGGAAACAGAGCATCCCAAGCAGGTTCTGCACTGTCAGCACGGAGCCCAATGTGGAGCTCGAACTCACAAAACCATGAGATCATGACCTGAGTCGAAACCAAGAGTTGGATGCTTAACCAACTAAGTCATGCAGCAGGCACCCCTAAATAAAAGTAAAAAAAAAAAATTAAATTAAGAAATGCTGAATGATAATAACGAGATGTTAAGCCAAAAGCAAAAGACTAATTTTGAAAATGATTTGGGACGAGTATAGCTGCCCTCCATAGCTAATAATCTAACTTCTCTCTGCAGCCTCCACCAACTTGGTATTTGGGAACTAAGATGGTTTGGGCATGTACAGGCTTATAACCTAATAATATAGTTATGCATTCAACAGCTAAGTTACCTCACTTGTTACATTGTGATTAAAGTTAATATGATCATATGTTTTGTATATTTCCTAGTCAATAATGTCTGGGCATCAGAGCAGGAAGCAGGAAATGTGCTTCAGAGAGGAAGTCCGTGTGGAAATGAAGAGTAGTCATCGGTCTACACTGCACAGGGATACAAATCTTTGTTTAGTTTATACACCTGAATTAACAACAGCAGGTCATAAAAAGGACAATGGACCATGAAACTAAAGACCAGACTCCTCTATTAGCTTATCAGCCTGATCAAGTTCCTTTTCTAATTCCTGATTTCAATTTGTAAAATGGGTAAAATATGGATAATACCTATCCAACAAGCCCAGAAGTTTTTTCAGCAATAGGATGAAAATATTTACAAAGCACCTTCATAAACATACAAAACACTACTGCTGCTGTAATTATAAAAGGACAAGCCATAGACCTGAAATATGAACATCCACTCAACATAAGACAAATCAAAATCTGTGAGAATGTTAAGGAAGTTAACTACAAAAGTACAATTTCCCAGTTTATATGAAAATGGTTTAATGATAGTGAAACTTAAAAACTAGTAAAGTTAACAAAGTATATTGGCTACAGATGAATTTTTTCCAACCATGGCAAATACTATGCAGATAATTATCAACACAAAGCCTTTAATCCCTTTCTCATGTACTCTGAATCCTACTTACTCTTCAATATGAAACACGATACAGTCAGAGGTTTCCTTGGCACAATAAACACATGCATTAATATGCCAAACATCAAGCATTTTCTCCCTGAAACTTACCTGACTGAAGGCATCTGATCAAAAGACATAAACAATTTTAGTAAGTAGTTTAGATTATCAATGAGTCTAAAAAGTGACAAAAAAGTACAAAGAAAAATCCTTAAGGAAATTAAGTTAAAACAAATAAAATTTACATTTTATTAAATCAGCAAATATAATCACCTGGGTATATTTTTATTAGCAAAAAATGATACTGATGATAAGGAAAAAGGAAAAAGGAAAAAAATGCACCTCAGACCAGAATACCATAACAAAAATTTTGTGGAAGCTGCATTTTATTTGAAAATCCACCCATTTTTGCTAACATACATTTTAATATTGTAAACAAAAATAGAATCTGCAGAGACAATGCAACAAGTATGCTTAAACTCATGTACAGAATTGCTTTCCTACAACGAACTGTCCTTCTTAAGGCCCCTCTCAACCGAAACGTTAAGATGTATTTACACAAAGCACCGATCAACAGTGCAGTTTAATTCTTCGTTAACTAAACTCTTGGCTAGACATTAACTTTAAAGATACTATTTCCCCTTATTTAAAAGGTACATGATCATAACATGGCATGAGCCAAATAAAAGGTTTCAAGGATTTTGTCCCCTTCCCTCCCCCCATAACACCTCCTAGAGTTTTACTGAAAAGAAGGAAAGTCTTGAAGTGAAAGCAATTCCTCACATTCATTTTGGAAAGGCCCTAATGTCAAATGGAAAATAATGACATGCCAAGCACAAAGCAGTAAAGTTCCTTCCCAATGCACTAATGCTGAATTTAAAATGTAGTGCTTTTCCTAGTCAGTGAACTGTTCCCTTGCAAAATCCTAGGCACAGAATTGACTATAAGGATTAATGCATTTATAATGCTTCCCTAAATCCCATAGAGACTGAGAATTCTGAAGCGATTCAGACCTATGGACTTGCCTTAAAATATTTAGTGCTCTGTATGTCAGCTGAAAAGCATTCGGAATCAGATTCATTCTTATGGATAAAAATCAAACATACTGTTTACATCCATACTCATTTTCATAAGGAGGTCTGATACAATATTAATGTTACGTAAATTGATAATCATAAATAAATACAAATACTTAAGGAATGTCTACTGCAAACTGAATATATAATTTTTTAAAAGAAAAGTTAATTTTAGTTACTGTTTCTGTGAGGACTGGAGAAAAGAAAGATACTGCATAATTAAGAATTATGATTTTGATCCCCCCAAAAGAGTCCTGTTGCATTACAGGAAAGGACACAGCTCTTCTCTCCAGGCAGCTTTTCCAAATACAAATTTCACACTTTCCAAATAAGGGCTTTTTTCTTGGTAGGTTACTGATTATGGGTATTAATAAGAGTTGAAAGAACTGAAGGGTTAGTCACCAAAAAGATCTTAGTCTGAAATCATGGCAATTCTTGGCTTTATAAACTGTATTGATACGTTTTCCTATATACTAGTCCCAATTTCCTTCATGGGCCTTCACTGGGTTACTGTAGCATTCTAATGGAAGAAGAGAGTTTAAGAGACAGCAGTTTGGATTTTGCTCGAAGTAAGTATTTGCTGCTTGAGCACTTGTCTTTTTGGAATAATTCCATTCTCTTCCATCTAGTTACATAAACTGTATCTGGAAAAAAAAAAAAAAAGAGTGTAAGTTGATTCACTGCATTCTAGGAAGTCTTCTCACAAATAAAAATGCTTTGTGGCTTTTACCATTCAACTGGCCCAGAAATGTTTATAGCATGTTTATCACAACGCTGATCACCAAACTAAGTATTATCAGCTTATCATGTGTCAAAACTCAATATGTAAAGACTAACTATAGGGACTTCAAATAGATCTTTCTAATTATTAAAAACCAAGAGATGGGGAAGAAAGAATATGAACGAGCAACTTTTCAATAACAAGTTCAGAACATCTCTCCATAAACACAAATAGTCTATGTGAAAAATCTCATTTAGAACAGCAAAGTGTGAATTATTATTTACAAATGATGTCATAAAATTAGAGATAATTGAGGGAACTGTAATATGCTTACTAAATCATTTCTTTACTAACATAAATCAAAATCTCAAAGATCTACACAGGAAAAGATTTCAATAGGGCATCACTATTTGCTCAGACACTTCACTCATGAATTCCCTTAAAGTGTTCCTCCAAAGACATTACTGAAGTAGATGTGCTAATAAACTTGTCAAATCAGAAGAATACAAACTCTCAAAGATCTAGAAGCTATATACCTACACACTGGGGGTTAGAGCATCAAGAAGAACAAATTACACTGTCTTCCAACAAAAAGAGGCAGTGTGAATCAAACACAGAATCCTTCTATCAAAAAGGACAGAAGTGTTCCCTTGCCCTTAATTTAAAAATAAAACAAAAGTCTGTTTTGGGGAAAATGTTACTATTTTTAAATGAAAAGGCACACATAAACATAACACTTTAAGAAACTGTTAAAATGAATTCTTCACAACTAACATTCAAGGACATTATATTAAAACTAGAGATGCTCCTAATCAAGCTCTAATCCAGTGTGTAAAATTATGTTTTCTATGCAAATCTTTTAAGACTGATGAAAATACCCAGTTTTTAAGGGTGGTATTTGATCTCATCCATCTGCTGTGGGCAGTGGATGCTCACATGTAAACATGAAAGATGGTTCTTTGATTTCACACCTTCTAATTATGTTAAAGGTATTTTCCAAAAGTTGTTTGTCCTTATGTCCTATTTTGATCTATTTTTATTTTTCACCTAAAGAACAGAGAAGGAGGAGGAAAAGAGAGAACCTAGAGTCCTTTAAAGAAACAAAGGAGAAGAGTGAATTGTGTTTAACACTTGATAAATTTTTAAAGTATATAAGTCCCCATCTCCCCCAACAAGCAGCAATAATACCTAAAGTGATTTATAAGAAATCCTCCAAAGAGAGCTCTGCAAAAGGGTCCTTTCCTGAAGCTCTGTGAGGACTGTGACTGGAGGGGCTGGATGCTGCCGACAGCTGGGGGAAAAGAAGACAGAGAGAGGGAAAGAAAAAAAGATCTCTGAATGACAGAACATGAAAGCAGAAAATGTAATGAAAGAAGAAGTGGTTTTTGTTTTGTCATCTTTAATAAATATAAAGGCAGCCTTTAGAGAAAATGGAATTATTAAAACAAAAGTTTCAATCACATGTCAACTTAAAGGGTATCCAAATGGCATGTGTTTTTCAGAAAACAAATTGTTTCTGAAATTCCAGAGGAATAAAGTATCTTACTCAAAAAGGTCGATAAAAGCTGACCCACAGTTAAGACTTCTATTGGGGGTGCAGGGGAGAGAAGAAGTGCTTGTGATTTTTTCCTTTTTAATTGAGGGAAGATGGCTTCGTGTATCCAGGCTATCTGTCAAAAGCTGTGCAAAGTCCAACCTCAGTCCAAACCAAACGCATCTAGCTGCAATAGTCTTTCCTTCCTTCCTCCTAAGAGGTGGAAGGTCACACTTTTTTCACACGGAGTTGTCTCCTGCCTGTTTCTCTGGATATGCTGTAGCTGATGCATATACTAAGAGGTGAAAGTGATCTTTGAGGTCACCTAGTCTAACTGCCCACATAATACCTTGAATATAGGGAATACTTCAGATCTTTGATTCTGTTTTCTACTTTATTACATTTGTTTGATTCTTGGAATTAGAGCTATCATTTAATTTGAGGCAAATCGTTTATTAAACTCAATAACATATCTTTAGTATTCCTTCAAAGAAAGTTCCTGAAGAACAAAGATGTTCATTTTCCTATGTCACCAAACCTACTTTGAGTATTTCAAACCAAACCCGAGCCATTTTAGTTTGGAGTAAACTTTTTTATGGTTTTTTTTTTTTAATGTTTATTTATTTTTGAGACAGAGAGAGAGCATGAGCGGTTGAGGGGCAGAGAGAGAGGGAGACACAGAATCTGAAGCAGACTCCAGGCTCTGAGCTGTCATGGGGCTGGAACCCAAGAACCGTGAGATCATGATCTGAGCCAAAGTCTACATTAAACCGACTAAACCACCTAGGTGCCCCTAGTTTGGAGTAAACTTTAATTTTTTTTTTCTCTCCCCCTGCAAAAGAATGCAAAGGCATGCAAGCACGGGGCTATTATGAAATGAGTCGTCCTTTTAGGGATGTTCAATTGAGTACTAAATCAAAGATGATCAAGTGGGAATGGTTTCAATTCATACTTCCAACATTCAAATTCTATAACAGATTTCAAGCCTCATAATCTGTCTTTGCTAGTTGAAGGTGATCTCATTTCTACCTTTAATTTTTTTTTTTAAGAAAAGCACTATAGAAAATGGATAGCCAATGACTTTCAGCAAATATTACATCACAAGTACATGCAATTTGTTATTGTAGATGCCAAAGTCAATTTAAAAGTTGAGAAATCATCCTCAGTTATTTTAGTGGTCGAGTCATTTTCCTGATCCATACTTTGTTCTCAGAAATAAATGTTCTAAGACAATGGAAAGAGACAATGGAAAGATGATGGAATTACACAAGCAGCTACAGACGGGAGGATGGAGCAGCTCTCTGGGTTTGGGGATTCAAATAACATCCAGGTAGAGACAGATTAAGGTGCAGCTTAAGTGAAAAGATGTCTCCTTCTCCCCACTTCAATTTTGTTATTATTTTTAATGTTTATTTTTGAGAGAGACAGAGACAGAGCATGAGCTGGGGAGGGGCAGAGAGAGAGAGAGAGAGGGAGACAGAATCTGAAGCAGGCTCCAAGCTCTGAGCTGTTAACAGAGCCCAACGTGGGGCTCGAACTCACGAGCCTGAGATGAGCGACTGCGCCACCCAGGCGCCCCTCCTACTCCCCACTTCAGAGCAAGCATGGATGACCATTCAGAAACAAGAATGATTGTATGCAAAGTGATCATCAGTCACTGAGCTGGATAGAGTCTAAGATTAACTGGGTTTCTCTCCAAAACAGATTCTTTCACTTGAAGTTAGAAACAAAAACAACAAAAATCCCTGCTTATTGTGGATAGATTGCATCCAAAATCTGAAGTCTCCTATGAGAGCCCACAGTAAAATGTCTTCTTAAATCACATGTTTTATGAGGCCAGCAGGCAGTCTGAAAACCTGCCAGTCCCAGAGGAAAATGCCCCTTCTATTCTTCTCAATGTGGAGCATACTGATAGGGAGAAGTCCCACAGGCTTACAAATAATGTTAAAGAAAATCAGTATCTTTGGAGGGGGAAAGTGCCAGTTTCTAATACTACTACTAGTCTCTTAAATTGGTAAAATCTACACACGTTTATCTTACATTTATAAATATGTAGCTAAATTAAAACGTGAGAAAACAAGATCTAATACCCCTGTAGTAAGTTTCAAATCATCAATGCTCATCCCAAGCATATGAAATGATGACCGAAATTGGTTTGGCTGACTGGAGAGTGCGAAGGGAGGGGCCACGAAGCAGCCCTGGACCACCTGTACCCACCTCTTCCTGGCACCTGTACCAAAGCACAGACACATGATGCACTGGTGAGAAGTAGCCAGTTCTGAGTAGTAAATAAGGATAAAAAAGTAAAGGAAATATACTGTAATAGCCCAATTACTGCTCAAGGAAAGGAGGAAGAACAAAAGAGCAAGACAGGGCAACAGGATCTGGTGGGAGCACCTGCAAGTAAAAGAGCTGACCCTCCTTTACTTAAGTGAGTAAATCAGAGCCTATGTAGGGCTCCAGTACTAAAATACAACTAATTTAAGAAAAAGAAAAAAATCCAACTATCTTCGTTAACTGTAAAATCACCAACTTTTAAAAGTCAGCAAAAAACAAACTGTAGGTGACCATTCCAATTAAGTCCTATTACAAATATGCCATCACAAAAAGACAAAACATAGCCAATTACCCATTCATTTCAAGTAATATTCTCTATACCAATTCCCACAGACCTATAAAAAAATTAGCATACCTATCACAGTTTGTTCAAATTAAACTGACCTATACCACAAAGGAATATGCCCTTTAAAGAAAGTAGTCATTTACCGTGAGTCTAATACAGACATTATTACTTACTCTTCCTTTCTCATTTTATAGGAAAATAAAATATTGAGAAGCAGTCAAAGGGCAGCACATAAACAGAAGCACTAAGATTTACAAGTAACCGATGATGGTAACTCTTAGCTGAAATTCTTCTACCCCTTCCCTCCACCCTAGTCAACCTTTAAAAAATAATGTTGACATGAAAACAAAAATTCTAATGTTACCAAAAACTTTTGCTTTTATCTATAGAGCAAAGATTTTTTTGGTTGTAGGTATGTTTCGTATAATACAGAGTACAGAAAACATAAGTTATCTTTAATAAATGGCAAACACACTTAAAAGGTTTTTTTTTTAAACAAAGAATTCTACTGCTACACCAAATGTCATAAAACAAAAATGGTTACTCCTTCATTAGACTCCTGTCCAACAGCAAAGAAAGAAAATTTCAGGTTAGAACAAGAAAATAACAGCAGTCTCAGAGAGAGACTAGTCCAAGTGAAAGCTTTGGAGAGAGTGAAGAATTGATATTTAAGGATAAACTTCTGACATATCATTGGCTCTGCTTAAAATTCTTAGAGAAGAAGCAACTTTGCCACATCTTTTCTTTCCATATGAATTCTGCAGTCACCCCAAAGCCTGGGTAGCAAATAGCAATGCTGTAGAGATTCACTTTGTCTTTGGTGGAGAAGTGAAGTCAACATCTTAAGAGAAAAATGGGTATTACTTCCTTTGTCCGGGATGACAGAGTTTTGAAGAAGGATGGCATTGAATCTAATCCTGGCTTTTTTATGAAATGTTTAGACTATCTAGACCTGATATGCGTGTCTCCCTTTAAGACCATCTTGAGAATTAAAATATACATAAAGCAACCAGTATGTTGCCTGGCATATATTAGTAGCTCAAATGCTAATTACACCTACAATCAAATGCTCTTCTATTCTTAAATAAGAGCCCAACTCTGAATCTATGTTGCTCATATTCTTCCACTGTGTTCTCAACACTCTGTGTTTCTCTTCTAATCGTTCTTATTGTGCCATCAACCAGTCACTTGTTTGTCCATATTATACTCACCTTAAACGGAGAAAATATACTTTACCTGATTCTTGTTCAGAAACTAGCAACCATTTACACATAGTAAGCATTCTATAACATGTTAAATTAAAATGCTTTTTGGTGATAAAACATGCTGTGTATAAAAATAAAAATGATCTACAAAGTAGGACTTTAGAAATAAAACCTAGAACTTCTCTCTTAATTTTTACCTATTTAACACTTCTATTTTTGTATATTGCTGTAGGAATATATAATTTATAAATATACATACACTAAGGGTTACATGCTTAAAAAAAATATTTTCCCGATAATGCTGTACAATCAAAACACTCAGAGGCAGAAATACCAGTTATAAAACTGAACACAGAGTTACAGAACATCAGGACAGGAAGCTGTTTTTGGATAATATGAACATATGAATATGAACAGAACATGGCCAGGACACTACTGGTGCAATTGGATCCCATTGCATAGGAACATAAGTATACAGTGTTGCATTCCGGTATTTTATATTAAAGACAAAGCTATTCCTCCTTTGTCCCTGTGAAGTGTGGCTAAAAGGATTTCTTTACTGTGGAAGGTAGAGGGCCTGCCCTGTAGGTTTACTCTAGTACCTCTGATAACTGCTTCTTGGGTTTGTGCTCAACATAACCCCATCTTGGGTTTCTGCCCATCAGTAATATCACAAAGTTATGCCACCATTACTCCTGTCACCCTCAAAGCACTACTCATCTTGAGGGCATCAGACTACTGCTAGAGTCTATAATAATTTACAACTGTTAATACGGAAGCAATAAGTTATTCCAAAATGGCATCTAACGTCATCTCATTAGAATTAGGGCAACCTACATTGACCAATAGTTAAAGAAAACCAAACTGGAGAAAGGGAAATAGATTACAAGATTTCCTAAACTCTGGGAGAAAATATTAACTGACCTAAAAATAAACATCTTCTGTATATCATAAGTGCTTCCTAGAGTCCTTTTAAAATCCTACTTAATGGGTGGGCATCACAGAACACTGGCTCAACTTAGTTGAAATAAGTGCTCACTGCTGATTCCTACTAGATTTCAACTTCTTACTCCTCAAAAACCAAAGAGAATGAAAAGCTAAGGTTTATGTCAACTGGTGCCAGAAGACAAAATAATGAAATGTGCCTATAATGTACTACTTATTTGCCATTTATTGGAAATGCAGCACTTCAGCTTGGCTAAAAAAGTTTTTCCAAACTGTCTTCCATATATGAGCTTGCTTTTGCCTGATTTATATACTGAGTTTCCACTAAAAATTTATATATTGAATATATATTGAATTCAATATATATTGAATTTCCACAAAAAAGTTTACCCCTCCCCCAAAACACAGTAGTTTTTTTATTTGGTCCAAACAAATATTTCAATTATTATAAACTAAAGTTTTATACTTCTGGGTAACACTATCTTCCATAAACGGTGAGCCAATTAAGGTGCTTCTGATACAGTCCTGAAGAATGATGTATCTTGGTTCTTAAGAACGATGTCCACAGTACACTGCGCATGTGGACGATCAATGCCCTAAAGCACGCTGTGCTCAGCCCGACTTCCCCATCTCACCACCGTGGCCTATGCCTGCGTATTTACATCTGATGTTGTCAGACAATAGTGAGTCGTAATTAAGGTTTCAAAGTAATGAAGTATGAATTATTTACAATCAAGATTACTTGTAATGCATGGAAAGAAATATAAACTGTATTAGAATTAGAATATGGAAATAGAGACAAGCACTGAATATGAAGCAACCTTATAAAATTTCCTTCTAAAAACAAAAAAGTTCCTTATAATAATCAACAAAGAAAAACAACAAACCTCCACATCCCTAAGTCAATTTCAAATATTTTTATTTGATTCTTATGGCAAACATAAAGTACACAAGGTAAAATTACCATTTTACAGATAAGGAAACTGAGGTCCATGCAAGTTACTTAGGCAACTTGCCCTGAAATACTGTTAGTGAGAAGGTGACACTATTGAATTGTGTCCTCCCACAAAAACATGAAGACCTAAACCCCAGGACCTATCTCTGAATGTGACCTTAGGGAAACAGCGTCTCTGCAGATGTCATCAAGTTAAGATGAAGTCGTTAAAATGGGCCCTAATACAATGACTGGTGTCTTTATAAGAGGGAAATGCCACATGCAGACAGACACAGGAGGACGCCATGTGACAGAGGCAGAGACTGAAGTGCCAACCAAAAAGTGACTGGGGCTACATCTTTCCCTCTGAAAAGAAGAAAGGAAGGATCTTACTCTGGAGGATTTGGAAGGAGCATGGCCCTGTGCCAGCTGACACCCTGTTTTCAGATTTCTAGCCTCCTGAACTGTGAGAATACACTTCTGTTTTAAGCCATCAAGTTTGTGGTCCACCTTGTTACATGCAGTCTAAGGACACTTAACAGTAGACTCAAATGCAGATCTGCTGACACCAAGGCAGGTGCTTCGTTTCCTCTCTAAAATCTGCTATCCCAATTAATTTCAACTTAGCTAGAATTTATGGCTATATTTAACATACAGGAAAAAATTATAGTGAGAGTAGAGAAATAATTTTTTAAAAGGGACTTCTCTAGTAAATGTTAAACAGTCAATAAACTGT
Source organism: Lynx canadensis (assembly GCF_007474595.2). NCBI lineage: Eukaryota > Metazoa > Chordata > Mammalia > Carnivora > Felidae > Lynx > Lynx canadensis. Next base: position 46,859,011 of record NC_044312.2, on the reverse strand, counting down.
TGTGTTTTCATCTATACAGTGCTGTATATGGCCACTGATGTTCATCATGAAGATTTTGTAGAACTTTACAGTCATTCAAGATTTTAAGAATATGTTCTGGTTTCAAGACAAGAAATTAGATCTCTACTTTTTACAAAGAAAGTCCTCAGCAAAAACCCAGTAAGAAGGTCTTACTCTACAGGTTGTCTTAATATCTTCAATTGTCAGCAGATGGGACTCCTCAAATTTTTGACTGATTCACGTGTGCCCTGGGGACTACAGAACCACCCACTCTCACCTATGGTGCTAAATCCCAATTCCCAAAATAAATTTCCTTACAGTCTACCAGGCAAGAATAAATGAGCATAACACACTGCTGACAAGGCAAAAGGCCTTTTTCACAGAAATCCAGCTGGACAGATCAGCTGACAGAAGAGGCACTGCCAACACCCACAATTAATGCACCAGGAAAGTTTAAAAAAAAAAAAAAAAAAAGAAAGAAAGAAAAAAAGAGAAAGAAACTAAGCCCCAATAACAAAAAGAGTCACTAATTCTGACACACAAGAAAGTCATTAAAAAGGCAATTTTTTGTAAAACTTGAATTATTCCTATATCTAACAGTGTTCCTATTTAGAAGGGTAAAAGGCACTCACAACAAGCCTTTGTTTCCTTTCAGACACTTAACTGATGTCAGACTTATTTAAAATTGGCCAAACTGGCCATTACAAACAAAACACAGCATCCATTTTGCATCTTTAGCCATATCCTCCATAAACAAAACTGGCAAGCCTCCATTTAAAAAACAAACAAAAATATAACAATACCAATCAAAACCAATAAAACTCTTAAAAGCTATTTTAAAAATTAAATACCCAAGTGTAACATTCTGTTTTTCATATTGCTTTTGGGAAAATAGATTAGTATGGAATCAGAGTGAGTTTCTCATACAAGGAAGTGATAAGAACATAACTAACACAACATTCACTCCCACCTCCGCCCCCCCCCCCGCCCTTAGGATCTTCAACAACATCTAAACTGCATGATATTCAATAAAAGAGTGTTATTTCACATCATAATGACTTTCAAAAGAAAACTGAAACTAACTAGATTAACTGTCTCCATGCTTCTAATAGAATAGCTGCATATTGCAATACAGGATAAGTTTAACAAACTACTGGTCAGCAATGGACATTTCCATGTATACACCAGTAAGTATCAGTAAGATTTACATAAAACACCATTAAGAGAAGGTGTAAGAGTCCCATTCTACTCTAGTTAACAAAAAGGCACACTTGTAACAAGCCATTAAATAGTGAATAAAACTGAGAGGAAGCACAGAAGAGAAAAAAAAAAAATCACTAACCACAGGGAGCTGGTATTTTCCATGTAGTCAAACATCTAGGAAGATGCACTAATGTAGAACATATATGTATTTTTTTAAGCTACAGTGTTGGGCATGAAACAGAACATAATCCCCATCTTTTTAAACAACTAACAGTTACACAAAACTATCTAAAAAATACAGAATAAGCCTGCACAAAAAAATGAGATGAGAACAGGGTAAGTGTATAGAAAGTCATTATTTCACTACTATAGTGAATACTACAGTGTAGTCTATTAAAGACAATATACTAAAGAACAGAATAGTCTAGTCTGAGCTAACAGCCATCCGGAAGGTATTAGCTAACAGGCACTAATGCAGCACTTATAACCTAGATATAATGTAGGACACAGAATACATTGTTTGGAATGGCTCATCAAATGTAACAAGATGAACATATCTAGGAGGGCTGAGATACTCTCAAAAATATTAACTTTATTTAGAATAATCACAAGACCAGAAGATACAAGTAACGTTCTGGGTGAGTAACAGGACTCAAAAAGGCACTTCAAGGAGCAGGGAAAGATTTTTGGCACTAGGTGTAGTACTGGGATTTGATTAAAAGGTTCTATTTTAATGGGATTTCATTTTACATTTAAATTACCATTTCATTTACCACGTACAAAGATGGTGTTGGTCTTCAAGTAAGTAGGAATCCAACTGAAAAAAGGGGCAGAGGAAATAATGAGAGAACTGAAAGGTAATTCATTAAGGAAAATTATTCTGGGGGGGCACCTGGATGGCACAGTCGTTTAAGGGTCCAACTTCGGCTCACGTCACAATCTGTTTAAGTTCGAGCCCCACGTCAGGCTCTGTGCTGACAGCTCAGAGTCTGGAGCCTGCTTCAGATTCTCTCTTTCTCTTTCTCTTTCTCTCTCTCTCTCTCTCTCTCTCTCTCTCTCTTTCTCTCTGCCCCTCCCCCACTCGTGCTCCGTCTCTCAAAAATGAATAAACGTTAAAAAAATTTAAAAATGTAACTATCTGGTTACAGCTAGCATTTGAATGGACAAAATTAATTCAAGGGACTACCTAAGAACAATTAAAAACTAAAACATGGGGCGCCTGGGTGGCGCAGTCGGTTAAGCATCCGACTTCAGCCAGGTCACGATCTCGCGGTCCGTGAGTTCGAGCCCCGCATCAGGCTCTGGGCTGATGGCTCGGAGCCTGGAGCCTGTTTCCGATTCTGTGTCTCCCTCTCTCTCTGCCCCTCCCCCGTTCATGCTCTGTCTCTCTCTGTCCCAAAAATAAATAAAAAACGTTGAACAAAAAAAAAAACTTAAAAAAAAAAAAAAAACTAAAACATGAAAAAAACTCACCTACTTCAAACATAAATAGTTTAATTGTTTTAATTATTAAAAATAATCATAGGGGAGCCACAGCAGCTCGTGGCTCATGAGTTTGAGCACTGTGTTGGGCTCTATGCTGACAGTGCAGAGTCTGGAGCCTGTTTCAGATTCTGTCTCCCTCTCTCTCTCTGCCCCTTCCCTACTTGTGCGCTTGCTTGAGCGTGCTCTCGCTCGCTCTCTCAGAAATAATAAATAAATAAACTTAAAAAAAATCAATCACGAAATTAAAAGTATCTTCATTCCTTAGGTGACAGTTGTCAAATATTTTAGGTTACAATAACCATTAGCTAACAAATTAAACCAATCTTAAACATTGCTCTAAATTATTACAGTGGTCATAAGTAAGTAAAAAGAGAGGTCAATGAGGAACAAGTAAGTTACACAATAGAAAAGGAAAGTTTTTCAACCAGATTCACTTGTTTGACAGTGTTCAAAACTATTACGAATCAGGTACTATTCTAAGAACCAGGGCCACAGAAGTAAACAAGCCACATAGAAGCCTGCCTCTAGGAGGTTTACAATCTACTACAGGAGTCTCTTGTTACACTGGATGGATGGATGGACGGACAGATGGATGGATGATGGACAGACAGATGGGACAGATGAACAGATGTTAGATAGTGGTAAGTTCTATAAAGAAAAATAATACAGGATAAGGAAAAGAACTTTAGATCTCAGAAGTACTGAAAGGGCATGAGAGATGACTAAAGAATTAGTGAAGAATGAACACTGGGACATGTATGGAATTGTTGAGTCACTACACTATATACCTGAAACTAATATAACACTATGTGTTAACTAACTAGAATTAAAATAAAAACTTAAAGAATAAATAAAGAATAAATCTACTTTATGACAGATAAAGGCCTTGTGGCAAAGATAATAAGTAGCAGCAGAAAACTGGATACTTACGGAGAACTATAAAGGCATGGGAATTGAAGAACCTGAATATTCTGTTTACTCACTATTACTGTTACAGATATGGAGACTTTGTGAGGCAGCTGTTAAGGCAGAAGGAAAGCTAAGGGATGTTCACATGTTGTTATATTTAGATTCACTTCCTTATTTTTAAATACGGAGATAAGACGCTAAAAATACTGCCATATCAGATTACTGGAGTATTTATAAAATAGATTAAATTACAAGGCAAGATACACAGGGAAACTACTGCAAAAGAAACCTGAGATTAAGGGTCCCAGCAGAAGACAAGAAGGGTGGATCTAATGACAGCAGAGGAACAATTAGTAGGGCTTTGTGATGAGACACCTGGAGAACAAAGGGAGAAAAGGGATTAAAAGTAACATTAAAAGATTTAGGATTCTGCCGTTCAACTGATTCAAACTGACTGAAGCTTTTTTGAGTCACTTCATTGCCACCTGATTTTTTTTTCCTGGTTATCCATTTGCTTCCTTTATGTGCTTTCTTTAATCTATAATATTCAAAGTTAAGTACTCACATCAAATTTGATTTCTTAACTGGAAGAAATCAGTTAATTATTATCAGCAATAATAGAGCATTATTGCTCTAATGTTCTCATTTCTTTTCTCTTTTGACATAATTTGGTTAGGAAAAGGTAGTTCTGCCACTGTCTCTTCATGACATGAAAATTCTCACATGTTTTTTGATGTTTCATGTTTGCATATTTTGGTGTTATGTGGATTTTAGAAGGCAACAGTATATAAAACCTGGATTAAGAGCAGATGCTAGGGAGTCAGCACTTTTTATAAAGGTAGATTTTTACTATGATTTTTTTAACCATATATTTTTTTAAAAAAGCAAAATTCATACAAAATGTTTCAGTAAGGTTGAAAGCATTCCCTACAACTATAGATGTTCTTGACATTTATAGTAGTTATATCCTAAAATGTGTAAATGTAGTTTATAATCCAGCAGGACACTCAAAAGATTGGCAGAGTGGTTCAGTGCTACATGCTAGTAGAGTAGCCATATGGACTCAGTCCCATTAGTACAGAGGCAGAGTGATACAAATGAGCACTGCACCAGAAATGAGGGATTCCTGGGAATAGTTGCATTTCACCATTTACTTGGCTGAAGAACATTTCCAAGTCTCAGCTTTCTCTATTGGAAAAATAGGATGGTCGGCCCATCCACCTTAGGTATTATGTTGAGAAGAGGGTGAAACAGTAAGTGCCTGCAAACAGTCTGGTGTTATCCAAGCTTAAGGTTATGATGTATTATGTTTCCGAGACAGGAGCCTGCAAGATAAGACCCAGACTGGGGATACAGGGTTTAGTCACACATCAGGGAAAAAATTACTGTAGTCAGTAGTTCCTGGTAAATGTATAGCTCTGGACTATAGCTTTTTCTCTTAAATACATTTCAGGTGCTAATCACTTAGTCCAATCAGCAAAAAAATAAAAGTAATTTTTAAAAATAAATGATACGGGGGCCCCTGGGCAGCTCAGTTGGTTAAGCATCCAACAACTTCGGCTCGGGTCATGATCTCACAGTTCATGAGTTCAAGCCCTGCGTCGGGCTCTGTGCTGACAGCTCGGAACCTGCTTCAGATTCTATGTCTGCCCCTCTCTCTCTGTCCTTCCTCCCTGTGTGCTCGCTCTCTCAAAAGTAAATAAACATTAAAAAAAAAATTTTAATTAAATAAATGATACATATCTGAAGTTAAAAGTATAGATAACAAAGAAAAAAACTGAAAAAGAAAAAAACAGAAAAACAAAATGACATGAGGAAGACATATAATCTCAAGAAAGCATCTACACCAATAGTTAGGGAAATCATCAACATTTTAAAAGATTATCAAAATCTAATATATTTCTTTCTTTAGCAAGTTAAGTCACTACTTAGGCCTACTACTGGTAAAAGACGGGAAAGAAAGGTATACATATCCATAATCCATCTTATAAGAACAAATACATACGAAATAAGTGACTTATAAAAAAGTTATGGCTGCATCAAGTACCCTTACTCCCAGCAACCTTCATGGTAAATACTCTGATAAACAAACAGGAAGATCACTTTAACATGGAAAAAAGAGGCAAGAGGGTAAATATATGAATTGCAAAGAACATGGATTTTACCTTTTAATCAGAATGAAATTCACTACCCATCCCAAGTTACTGGTGCTCCCTAAGATGCTAATTTATGAAATGAGTTAAATTCTTCAAAAGGGCTGAAAAACAAAAGGATCGATCCCCTTGTGATAGAAAAAAAATTCTATCACTTCCTGAGTGTCTCATCCACTGGTATGCCAGAAAGAAGGGACTAACAAATTTCATATCTCTCCTACCCATAATGAGGAGAAACTTTCAAAAAACAAAACAAAACAAAAAATCCAGATTCCTCTAATGCTAACAAAAATGGGATGAAAAACAAACTGAGTATTTGGGGTGAAATTTCAGGACCTGGGAGAGGGTCTACGAAACATCTGAAAAGTCTCTCCTTCAAAGAAATTAGGTCAGCATGGCATTGCTAGTTTTTGTTTGTTTGTTTCTTTGTTTGCCTTCCTCCCCCCACCAGTTTGTGTTTAAATACAATCCTCAGTGGCAGGAAGTTATCTAATAAAAAAAATAACATTCACATCTTTTTGTAGACTTGTCTTGTGGTACAAACATCTCAAGGGCAACATCTTTCGTGTAGCACCATTCAAACCAAGGCACTGGAGCTCAGTTTCTAGGGTTCACAAAGGAGAGCAAGCCAGAATCATGAACAGAAAGTAGGTTCCTTAATCTCAGAAAAACCACCCTCTGGACTGACCAACTACAAGTTATCAAGAATTTTTCATCCTTAATGTTTGTAATCTGCTTGTGCTTTCCTTCCAAATAATATTCTTAAAAGCTCTTAGATGATAAAGAGGCAAACAAGACAACATCCACCATCAATGGGGAAAAAACACTAATAGCTTGTTTCTCAAGTTGTCTAAGAGGAATTCTTAGTATTATATTCTTTCTACATCAAGCACGTTAAAAGTTACATATGGCACATTAATACCTGTGCTCCTGATACAGGACCAAAGGGGTTTGGTGGTCTCATGACAGGCTGGCTATATATTAAGGTTGGTTGTGTCATTACAGGTACACTTCCCATTTGAGGAGGCTAAAAAAATAGAAAAATATTAAGTTAAATGATGTTGACGGACATCTTCCTTAAGTAGTACACAAGAAGGATGTCAATAATGAAAAATACTAGTACTTTTGCTTTAACTCAAAGGAAAAATTCTTGTAAATACAGCTACAAATTCTTAAGAGCTTTTTTTTAAGTCTTTAATGTACTCACTTCTAAAGTTTGTTTTTTAAAAAAAAAAAAGCTTAAATTTAAGAAAAACATAAATCTTACTACAGTAAGACAGACAAAGCAATTCAAACCAATCCAAAATTTCCAAATTTGTCAGTTTTAGACACAGGAAAACTTAAAAAACTGTAAAATAGTGAAGCTATTTCAAAGTAAACTGCCTTTGTATATTAGATCAAGCTCTTACATCATTATGCAAGTAATCACAAGTGAATATAGTTGTTTCTTTGAAGAGGTTTACTCTCTATGGCTCTTTAACTTTATTTCTGCTACTGTTAGGGAGAACCAAGAAGAGGTTTAAACCAAGAAGAGGTTTAAATAACACATGAAGAGTTTAGTTCATTCTATAACTGAAAAAAGAATCACAACCAACCATCTCTTTCTTTAAAAATTACCACTCCATGGTATAAAATCAGCATAAGTAAGTGACCAAACAGAACATACACAGACCACTACGTTATTTTGGTTAAAATGCCATACTCTGAAGTCTTATCTTTCCATAAGTTCTATTTAACCTTTCAACTAAATTCCTATTTATAGCAAGAGCTTCACTTTAACCTGCGAGATTTTGTGCACACTCCTTTCTTCTATAGTAACCACCCATCCAAAAGCTGTGAAACTTCTTCATATGTGGGAAACAAGCTACTTCCAGAAGATGTAAATAAAGAAGTAGCACAGAGGCCGCAGTAACAATACCAAGGAAGGTGGTGTTGTCTCCTACTGGTAACAGTACCTCAAACATGTACGGGGGTGGGGTGGGGGTGGGGTTGAAGCCACTACCTCCATTTCTTATCTAAGTGAGTGTATATATTAAGAAAGCTAGGAGAGTAAAGGCACTGTAGAATGTGGATTGCAGGCAGCTTAAAGGTTTAAAGGACTATTTCTGTATGGTAGCAATCACTGTCAAAGCAAAGTTTCTCTGGCCTTTACTGGACTGAATTTGCCCCGATACAATTCAACAAATGTAATTCCTGCCCTTCCCCTACAGTATTAAGGTTTTTATAAGACTTCAATGGTATCAATGTAAGGTCACACAAACGGTTGGAGTTAAAATTAATGTTTAAATGAGTTTGTAATGAAGTAGAAAATGCTTAGCAAAGTTATGAGGGAAAAAATAAGCTAAGTAATACTGGGAAAATTCATAAACAATATCAGCTGTATAATGACTATTCTAGAAATATTTATGAAACCAATGCTGTAAGATTCTGTGTTAAGCACTAAGAGTATGTGTGGCACTAAGTGCTTTTTTAAGTTAAGTTTGTATAAAGGCATATTAAACATGAATTAATCTATTTTCAAAATGTGTCTAGAAAGATACTTACGATTCCATATCCTATCATGCCTGTTGGTGTAGTAGCAGGATAGGCCATTACAGGGGGTGCCTGACATGGTGGAGAAAAAATAAACAAGGATGTATATAACTTATGTGTGTCAACTGAGTACATGGAATTAATAGCTTGTGGTTCCACTAAAAAGAATTGCTAAGACAGCTGTGATTAAATGTGACACTTGTGATCATTAATAACTTGTGTCAATTAATGCTCAATGAAAAAGAGTATCTTGAAATTAGCAGAAAAGCAGAATTATTAGAAAGAAAAAAATACCATGTAAACTTAGATACAACAGTGATCTAAAATTTCTATGAGCTTTTTACAGCTTTAAAAATCTTCAGATTTTAAAAAATATTCAAAATTCTAAAAGTTAAAGGCCATCACTATCAGTAGCATAAAAAATGTTTACCTAGAAAAAGTTGTATTACTGAATGTTTTCTTAGGTACTTCATTTTTTGAGCAAGAAAAAATAATTTTTAAAGATCCCCAATCAAATAATAACCTGATCTTCCAAAAAATGAGTTTCTAAAGACCTCATTTACTCTTTTCAAAGAGCCCCAAAGATTTCAAAACACTACTAATAGGACTATTTCTATGACGCACACAGTTCTTAACATGGAGTACGTACATTAGCATGCCTTCTAATCTACTCTATAAATTACTTAAACTATCTTCTGCAAAGCACCAATTTGGAGGAGCAATACATTTTTAAATCTGTTTACGCTTTAATGCTTAAAAAAGCCACCTACCCCTAGGATGTTTAAGTTCCCTTTCTCCTCCTACTTTAACTCATGCTCTGTAAATATACAATCTGAGCACAGAAATCATTTTAGATATATTTGCTGTCTTAACAACATTCCCTGTGTTTATCTTATAATGAAAACTGAAACTGAATACAGGAGAAAGACCAATAACACTGCTGAAACAAAAAATAACTGAAATTTTATGGCAATTTGAACATATGCATGGAGAAGTTAAATGAAGCATAACTAAAGTGAACAGTTAAAAGTTGAGTATTTGAGTAAGCATGTAGGACTTATTGGTCTCTCCCTACTTAAAAACCGAGAGCTGCAAGAGCAGTAGACAAACTGCCAAGTACAGCAGAAGCCTGTAAGATTTCATGCAATTGTTATTGTCAACATTACCACAATCAACATTTCCCTTCATTCAGAAATCATCAAGTGCATAGTGGCAGCACAGATACACACACAGACACCCAGCCATCTGGCAGCAAATGGCAGAATATTAAGCAAGAAAAAAAAATCTGTATTTCCCATGCCACCATCAGAATCAATTCTGCAACACATCCATGAAATCAGTAGATGCTAGAAAGAATTTTTGGCACATTGAAAATCTGAATGTGAAAACAAGTAATAGCTAGAAGGTTATGAGATTCGGCTACAGCAGTGGTTAATAGCATGCCAATTTATTGCAAAAAGGCTAGTTTTTGGTCACTTACGTATTGTGGAAAATGCATGCCATTCTGTTTTTCCCAGGAAGAACAATTACATAATGCAATAACACTGGATTAGAACAAGTACTTACACAACAGAAAATACACAGAGCATTTTAGTTCACATGTACATTCACTAACTACCTAAAATCTCTTGTATTTCCAAAATCTAATGGAAGAACACCTAAACTAAAACACTATCAAGGTTACTAGGAAAATTTAGTCTCCAGCATAATCCCCTTACATACCTAATAGTTTACTATTACAAGTATCATAAAACATAAATGCAAAATTCATTGCATCCCATGAACAGGGTTGCATGTCTACCATAGAAAAAAAGCAAGCAGTAATTAAAAGTAATTAAAACCATATCTATTAATAAAATACTAATGAATTTTTAAATTAAAAAATGTTCAAAAACCTTGACAGTGTTTATGGATTAATAAAAAGGTTAGAAATGTAAAGACATGTCATAAGCAGCAGTTTATCTAAGTTGTGAATCACATCACCAGCCCTATATGTTAGTCATTAAAAGGAAACTCTATGAAATACATACATACAAATTTTAACATTTTAACAGAATTCTTAAGAGATGACACACATTGACACAATACCATAAATATCATCAACTTACATACAAATTCCAAATGGCTAAATGCCTATTCCATTCTGGTAGTCAATCTTAAGTCAAGTGCTGTCTACAAACTTCTAATATTTCATATAGTCTAATACTAATTTTATAACAAAATATTCACTGTATTTTCCTATCAGCATTTGGATTTATATCAGGTCTCATGTATTATCAATGTACAATTCACACCTGAGGCTACAAAATCCACTAAACTAACCTCTTGTCATCCCCTGGTCAGTGAGGTATGTTATAGTGTGGATAAACACTGGATTCAGAGTCAGAAGGAATGGATTTAAACTAAAATCTGCTTTCTACTTAAAAAAAAAACAACAAAAAAATAAACTGCATAACTTTATTCCTATAATTGGGATGATACCTATTCAAACTTCCCAAGAATGTACTGTTAACAGATTCAAGATAGTGAGTGTATACGTATGTGTAAAAACCTAACAAGCTACTTAACTGCAAGGATATATTAGTAGTAATGGCAGTGAACCTTATCAATGAAAAACTGTTGCCTTAAAAAGGTAGCTAAATTTCCTTGTTATTTTCCAATTAAGAAGATGGATTGGATGGAATGGATTTCAGCTAAAATCTGCTTTACAGAAGCTTTGTACTTAAAGTACTTTGTACTTAAAAAAAAATTGAACAACTTTATTCTTATAATTGGAATGGTATCAATTCAAACTTCCCCAAGAACGTACTATTAACAGATTCAAGATAGTGAGTGTATATGTATGTGTAAAAACTTAACAAGCTACTTAAATGCAAAGATTTATTAGTAGTAATGGCAGTGAACCCTCTCAATAAAAAACTGAAAAATTGTTGCCTTGAAAAAGGTAGCTAAATTTCATTGTTATTTTCCAATTAATTTTCCAATTAAGAAGACTAGAGCTGGGGCGCCTGGGTGGCTCAGTCGGTTAAGTGGCCGACTTCGGCTCAGGTCATGATCTCACGGTCCATGAGTTCGAGCCCCGCATCAGGCTCTGTGCTGATAGCTCAGAGCCTGGAGCCTGCTTCTGTTTCTGTGTCTCCTTCTCTCTCTGCCCCTCCCCCATTTGTGCTCTGTCTGCCTTTCAAAAATGAATAAATGTTAAAAAAAAATTAAAAAAAAAAAAAAGACTAGAGCTAACAAAACTTTTTGGATAATGTCACAAATTTTATCAGCACACTATTTTTAGCTCAGCCCTAGTAATTTTAACATATGATCAACCCCAGGAGAAACAGGGCAGTGCTCTAGAAGGGATTTAATAACAAGTGGCTGTAACAGGGGTAATGGTGGTCACTAACAACATCAGGAAGGCTACAATGTGTAATCAAAATGCTTCTATTCACAGTTATAAGAAAGCATGTTTTACATTTTTCTATGAGAAAAATTTTCTATGAGAAAAAATTGGTTTTCTCTGATGCAGGAAAACTTATCGCACTGATGAAAACAGCAGCTGACCAAGGATGGGGGGGACAGCCACAAAGCTAACTCCGGTACAACCATACTTTATAGTGATTAAAAATATGTGGGGTGCCTGGGTGGTTCAGTCGTTAATCATCTGTATTCGGCTCAGGTCATGATCTCACGGTTCATGACCTCAAGACCGGCCTTGGGTGAATTTGAGCCACTGCTTCGGGGTAAAAAACAACCAAAAACCAAAAAACACATGAGCCCCTGCCTTGGGCGAGCCCTGCTCCTTCCCCCCCGCCTCTCTCTCCCGCCTCTTGCTCACTTGTGCCCTTTCTCTCTCAAAAAAATTAGTAGGACTTCTTCAGTACTAGATGGTAACTACTTAGCATATACAATTAATCCTCATTTTTCACGGATTCTGTATTTACAAACCTGCCTACTTGCTAACATTTATTTGTGATCCCCAAAGCAACATTTGTGGTGGTTTTGAGGTCACTGACAGACATGCATAGAGTAGTGAAAAATCTGTTGCCCAACGCCTTTGTTCCCACCTAAAAGTGACCAAGGTAAGGTTCTGCCTCCAAGGGTGGGGAACAGGGCAGGGTACTGCAAGCAGCTCTGGCTCTGGCTACGGCTCGAGTCTCAAGTCTGGCACTTGTCAGTGCAGCAGCCTCAAGTAAGTAAGTCACTTAACACTTATGAACTGCATTTTCTTTTTTGTAAAATAAATTAAAAAAAAATAGCATCTACTAGAATGAGTTTGATTAGGATTTAAAATTATAATATTTGTAAGGGTTGTGTATGTGTTGATTCTCCTTATTTGCTGCACTTATGTTGTTAAAGTAACACAACACAAAATCAATGATTGCTAAACCATTACTAGAGGAAATAGGTATGTATGTGCGTGTGAACCTAGCAATGGTCAGTGTTCAGGGGATTTTAAGAATATAATTACAGCAAATAAGGAAAACCAACTGTGTGAACTATTTGACAATATTAACAAAAACCAAGCAATGTATAGTTTCTTTACCAATGGTGAGATCAAAAAAATACTAAAGATTTTATATTCTAGATAAATAAATAATAGATTTGAGACCAGCAGTAGAGGGTAATGTTTAAAAGCATTAATCATTAACTGCTCTGAGGTTAGACTGCCTGGGTTCTAAAAATTCACCCAATCACTTAAGAACTCTGGGAGCCTAGGCATATTATGTAACAACACCGTGTCTCCATTTCCTCATCTGAACACTGGGGACAGTAATAGTTACTACCACGTAAGGTTAATTTGAGGATTATACAAAACAAAGCCACATATTATTTATTGAATGATGCCTGCAACAGAGGAACCTTTAAATATACGTTAGCTACTAAAATGTACTCGGAAAAGATAGTCAAACAGATTCCTTTAAAAACAAAACAAAAACAAGTTTCTTATATTTCTAAAACTGAATAAACAATCTTTCCACTTATAGTTATCACTTTAAAAACATTTTCATGTCACACATTCACCTAAATTATTCTCGTTACTGTGAGCTTTTTCAACTCACCATTGTTGCAGCATTCCAAGCAGTTGTTGGTGCAACCTTTGGTTGCCAATTAGATCCTCCAGTTAGCTTCTTTTCACCTGGCTGACTCCAATTTACATCACTTTAAATAAACATAAGTGAGAACATTAAATGTCTGTAATTATAAACGTTCTTTCCTATACATTGAGATTGAACAAAAAGATGTAGGTTTGGCATCTCTACACATACTTTGGAGATGAAAGCCAAATCAACTTTTAAATGGTACATGAGAAAATAACACAAATAAACACTCACTTCTTAGTGGTTCCATTTCCAATGCCAAGATCTATGACAGGAGAAAAAGAAAGCATTTAAAAACTAGACTCATTTTTAATACAGCTTATTTTAAAGTAGATTAAAAGAATCCAAAGAATACTTACTGCCCACAAGGTTTGCTAAGGATGAATCCAAGTCATCAGATACTAACTTGTTAGGTGGAAGTTTGGCAACAGGAAGACTCTGGTTCTGAGAAGCCACTGTTGGTTTGAGAAGTCCACCTAGTTCATCAAAGCCTTAAAGTTACAAACAGATGAAATAGGATATGTAAGGGACTTTATGGTGCTACAGCTTTCTAAAGGAGATCTTTGCCTTTTCTACTCGTTTGTTTGTTGGAAAAGTCCACCAGAACACTGGACATTAATAAATGTCCTTAAATGAAAAAGGGAGAAATGCATCATTTCTGATTCATGAACTGATTGAAAAGGCAAATTTGCTTTGATAGAAATCATGTCTTACTTCATGACAAAATTGTATTAAGGTTATAAGGATGAAGAAAGAGGCGCCTGGGTGGCTTAGTCAGTTAAGTATCCGAATTCAGCTCAGGTCATGATCTCACAGTTCGTGGGTTCAAGCTCCACATCAGGCTCTGTGCTGACAGCTCAGAGCCTGAAGTCTGCTTCGGGTTCTGTGTCTCTCTCTTTCTCTCTCTCTGCTTCTCCTCTGCTTGTTCTCTCTCTCTCTCAAATACAAAAAATAAACATAATAAATAATAATAAAAAAAGAGAGATGAAGAAAGAAGGATTCAGGTAAACAATTTTTATTCCAAAGTTGTGAAAGAGGAGGGAATAGAATGTAATTCTGCCCCTCGCTGGGAAAATTTTCTGAAGACTCACATACACCTGAAGAAATATAGATAAAAATACATCCCTGTAACTTTGGAAAGTTTTTCTTCTAAGAAATATCTCCTAGACCTCTTTACATTCTTCAGCGTGGAGAATGTAAGGTATCTGTAAACCAGTATGTTACAAGCAAGTGAAAATGAACTGCTTGATCATCACTTTTCTTCCATCTAAAACCAGCTAACCTAAATTATACTGAAGAAACCGCTAATGCCCCTATTGGATGAAAACATCTAGTAAACAAGAACATTGCTTAGAAATGTAAATAAAATAAAATTCCTTAAGGTTCTCTACCAAAGCGAGAAGGGAAGGTAAAGCAAATCCAAACAAACCCACTAAAGAACATAATAATAGTGGGATCTAGGGGGCGCCCGGGTGGCTCAGTCCATTAAGCATCAGACTTGATTTCAGCTCAGGTTATGATTTCATAATTCAGGAGTTCAAGCCCTGTAGTGAGATTCTCTGCTCTATCAGCACAGAGCCTGCTTCGGATTCTCTCTCCCTCTCTCTCTGCCCCTCCCATGCTTGCTGGTTCTCGTTCTCTCTCTCTCTCAAAATAAAGCAAACACACACACACATACACACACACACAGCATGACCTAGAAATAACAGAGAATTTGAAAAAGAAAGTCACCAAAAATGGTGGTTTACAAACTATGAACAGTTGATCTCTACTTCCTTTATCCTTCATCTCAGAAAGACAAACTCAAAAGGAAAATGCATCAAAATGCATCAAAAAATATAATTATAAAACTACTAGTACGTAGAAAAAAAATCTTAGTTCATACATATTCTTTATAAGCCTGCTTCCTATTTATACATACAACTAATTATATATAAAATTAAAAACACCTCAGTGTTTCTTTAAATGGTATGAACTTAATTACTAACCAAAATCAAAGGTCATCGCGTAGTAAGAATAGTCAATTTTATGGAAACTCTTTAATCTTTACAAACTTCAAATTAACAAGATATTATATGAAAACAAATGGAAACCTGGCTCTACAAATTTACAGAAGTTCTTTTAAGACAAATGAACAAGCATACTATAAAAAGAATCATCCTTAAAATAACAAAAAGCCCCCACAGATCTGATCCATTCTAGCTGTTTATACATGGACTATCTCAACCAGTCAAGGTACCACAGGTTTTCTTTTCCTTGTTATCAAAAAAGCCAATTTCATTTCAGTAAAGGTAAAAATTCTAATGATTACAAAGCACAACACTCTACATATAGTCACTAGCAACTTAACAGTCTAATCTGAGCAAGATTCATTTAGGTCTGGGAGAGAAAATCTTCCCAGTGTCAAACTGCCACTAAGAAAAGGGTAATAGTTAAAAATCTCTTGAAGTTCTCAACTAGTGGTTGAAAAAGAGAAACAACTTCATTGGCTACCCCAATTTAATCTATTTACACCTGTTCAGAGGAGTATTATTATCTGTCCTTACACAGAGTCTATATGAGAACATTATAGTTATGTTAGTAAAACAATTTTTTCTGGGGTGCCTGCGTGGCTCAGTCAGATAAGCATCAGACTCCTGATTTCAGTTCCCATCATGATCTCATGGTTCATGAGTTCAAGCCTTGCATCAGGATCCATGCTGACAATGAGGAGCCTGCTTGGGATTCTCTCCCTCTCTCTTTGCCCCTCTCCCACTGACACGCACACTCTCTAAGTAAATAAATTACTTAAAAAACAAATGTTTCGGGGCGCGTGGGTGGCGCAGTCGGTTAAGCGTCCGACTTCAGCCAGGTCACGATCTCGCGGTCCGTGAGTTCGAGCCCCGCGTCGGGCTCTGGGCTGATGGCTCAGAGCCTGGAGCCTGTTTCCGATTCTGTGTCTCCCTCTCTCTCTGCCCCTCCCCCGTTCATGCTCTGTCTCTCTCTGTCCCAAAAATAAATAAACGTTGAAAAAAAAAATTAAAAAAAAAAAAAACAAAAAACAAAACAAAACAAAAAAAACCAAATGTTTCTTACCCCCAGAATCTACAATAACGTTGGTAGATTTATTTCCAAACACAGATTCAAAGTCAACATTAAGGCCAGCTGAAGGATGTGGCTGTGCAACTGGAGATGGAGTGAATCCTAAGAAAAACCAAAATGGAAAAAGTTCAATTCTTCACTAAATCTACATTTATAGCTCTTAATAATGATGACAATTGAATGGAAAAAGCAATAAATTCCATCAACAAAAAACAAGGCCAACCCTTCAAGCAAAATGTTTCTTAACATTACATTTTTTTGTGGTGATGACATTTTCCATAACAAAATCATCCTACTGACAAAGAAAACTAACAAAAGAACAACTGAAGTTGAACCACTATTTTGTTTCATTACAAAAAAACCTTTGCTTATCTTTTTACCTTTATTTTGTATGCTGATGATCTTTAAAAAACTAAACACATCTAAAATTCCAGGATTTTGCATGAAGCAAAAAAAACAAACAAAAAAAACACAACGTTAAGTGATCATTTGGTAATGAGCTAAGCCTTCTATGGTGCTTAAAAAATATATGAATCTACTTAGTATACCCAGGAGTCTTCCCCTCCCTCTACCTACTCACCTTCCTTCCTTCAATGGTTAATCAAATGTAATACAGTTTAAGTTCATTTGAGAGGTAAAAAGATTCTGAAAGTTACAACTCACTAATCCTTACATCCCTCTTGTGTCCAGGTGCTTTCTGAGTATCAAAAACAATAAAAGAGACCATGTTCAACTCCTGACCACCTTCTAACTTCAAGTTGCTACTTCAAGAGTAAAGTGGCCAACTATACAATTAAACATGCTAATTTACCTAACGCAAATCTGAAATACCAGAACATAAATAGGAAACCTTCTTTCCTGTCTGTTACACTGATGCTGGTGGTACTAAGATAACACCCAGCTCATATCTCTGAAACCAGCTATCCTCAGGTAACAAATGAAAATTTTCAAAAAATTGTGAAAGGTTGTATTTTTGTGAGGCGAGGTTCTGAATTTCTAGGGTTTGAAAAGAAGAATTAAAATCATCTAAAAATAGTTGGGCTGCCACATGATTTGGGGAGTATATTCCAAGCAGAAAACAGTCTAGCATCTAGCAAGGATTACAAAGAAGGAATTCTTTTACTTTGTGGAAGGCTATCATAAATGGCTCCTAAGTTCTCTTCAATTCTAAATTCTATAAAGTCAAAATGTGTGTGTGGGGGGGTATATATATATCACATATATATATATATATATATCACATATATATATACCCCCACACACATATATGTACATATATATGTGTGTGTGTATATATATATATATATATAAATTAGTATTAGAATATTATCAAATATATCATTAGGGAAAGGTTAACCTATTTAGTCCTCAACACGGCCTCTCTTCCCTCCCTCAACTTTCTGCTAAAGGACTTTCCGTCTGTCAGAATCTCACTTTGAATTCTTAAAATGTATAACATCAGGATATAAAGTACAATGATATTGTACTAAAAAGACTGATTTTTAAGAAAACTGTAAAAAGTAGGATAAGACTTGGTGAAAAGTCCATGAAAGTCCTCAAAGACAAAGAAGCTAGAACAATGACTTATCAATGACTCACAGAGCTGATACACATCAATACTACTACTTTAAAAGTAGCATTTTATTGCTAGCATAAGTATTCCATAGGGCACAAATTTTTAAAAATGTACTTATTCCATAATTACTTAACATTTAAACTACTCTTAAAGACACTGGTCATATAATGAGAACACAAATACAATCAAAATACAAAATAATTTAGTATATAAATCTGGCCATTAATCAAAAGGTTCCCAGATTTCTAGACTTACCAATTTAACAGCATTTTAAAGCGTACAAGCTGTTTAAGAATTTTACCATGGGCTCACTGCTTCTTCTCATAACTCCTTACAACTAAGAACTGATTTTATCTACTCAAGAAAGACAAAAATTTACCATATTTACTTATGTGCCTATCTGTGAGAAGTATACATATTGTTCTTTAAATCACTGTGGAAACAGTATCTTGGCTTTATTTCCAAACTTTAGAAAATACATGGAATAATAATTTATAACTAGGATAGCATATCAAATTCCTATTTTTTCCTGTTATTTTGTCTTAGCTTTGTAGATTTTGGTGATTATCAGAGATAAGCCTATCCTTTATATTAATCCATTCATTACTATGTGTAAAGAGAGGAACCATTTCCTGAGGTCCCTAAGGGCATCAATCTGTGTAATTACAATACTATTATTACCTAAAAGTAGAAAAGGTTTGAAAGGATATTAAGTAATCCAGAGCTAGTACTTCAAATTTAAAGTCTCTAGGTATACATAAGCGAAAAGTAAAATGACTATTTTTAATAAATTGTAATAGCTGACAGGCTACCAGGGAAGAAAGCAACGTATTTCACAGTAATAATCTTTTAAGTAAGGAATGTGTATAAAACATGTTGAAGGTAAGAGTTCTGCATTATCATTTCAATGAACATTATCAACTTAATGGCCTTTTATCCCAAGTCACTTTTGGGGAGACTGTTAGGATGTAATTTTTAAAAGTTACTTAAAGATAAAAAAACTAGGATCACCATTTCAAAAGGAAAATTTAGGGACAAAAAAAAGATAAACAGGCTCTCTGAGTTAAGGTTAACTGTATAAAACAATCATGATATTGAACTGCCTACTCTTTCATTTCACCAAGGCCCAGTGAAAAACTCTGCCACTGACCAGCACTAATTCATAGTTTAACATTTAGAAACCACTGCCCTACACGGCAAATCTCAGAAGAACAATAATAAATTAACTGAAAGTACAGGATGAACAAGCTTTGGGGACAAAAAGGCATTCCAAACACCTTCCAGAAAAATTTACTGTTTTGTTAACAGATTTTGGTGGTAGTTCCAAAATAAATTAGACCTCATACTTTTTGTGAAAGTAACTTCTATTTATTAAACCCTATTAAACACTATCCAAAAGCTTTATAAACAGTATTATTACTTAAATCTCACAACAACCCCATAAATAGTTATTATTATTCTCATTTTTACGGATGAGGAAACAAGGAGATTAAACAATTTACTCAAGATCAATGATTTAATAAGTGGCAAAACCAAGACTTAAACCCCAAATTGCCTGATTCCAAAATCTTTTAGGTGTTTTCAGTTTATCCCAAATATTTCATATTATATAAACTAGTTAGTAGAAAATTTTATTATTACAGCTATAATATTTATTCATCAGGACTACTAAAATTGTATGACCTTCTTGAGCTTTTCATAGCAAATGCTGGGCTTAAAAAGTGAAGAACCCATGGTAATTTTAAAACCTGAAAGCAATGAAAGAAGTGTTAAGACTGTATCTGATAATTAAATAATAATTTGGGTAAAAAGTCCATTGCAAATATTAAGGGAGCTGCATACACAAGATGGTTTTAATAGTTTCAATGATAACTCTATGTACCAGGCATAGTGCCAGATGTTATATTGTCATATACGTAAACTTCATGACAATCCTATCACCCATTATTATCCTATTTTTCATTGGCTTAGAAATGTTAAATACTTGTTTCAAATCATACAGGTAAGGAAGTAAACTGGAATTCAAAAAGGAACTCAAACGTAAATTCACTGGATTCTAAACACATACTTTCCATCAAATGTCCTCATAAATTTCATTTTTATTTATTTAATTTTTTTAAGTAGGCTCTACACCCAGCATGGAGCCGAATGCAGGGTTCAAACTCAGGACCCTTAGATCAAGACCTGAGCCGAGATCAAGAGTTAGATGCTAAACCGACTGAGCCACCCAGGCGCCTCATAAATTCCATTTTTAAATCCTTTAATCATGTCCAACTCTGCCAGTTGTTTAGTTGTGTTAAACATACTTTTTAATACCAACTGACCTAAGGTAATCAATGCAAAAAAAAAAAAAAAATCAGCTGGATTTTGAGGTTTCATCACTACTGCACTGGCCTAGAATATGTCTGCAAAGACAGAAATGAGTATCAAGTTGGCCATGCCTCTCTGGAAACTGTTTCCCATTTCTACTGTCTTGCATAGTGCTAGAAAAGCACACTTGTTTCCAACAGAACCTCCCTACACCTGTGCCACAACTGACCGAGTCGAAATTACTTAGTGTTTGTTCTATCACTAACATCTATACAAAGGGCTTTAAATTCCATAAGCTTGTAATATTAAAACGTTATAAATTCCTCTGAAAATGTGAACCTTTTGAGTATGGGCTAAAGTAGGAAGATGACAAAGTATCCATTCACAAAACAATCCTGTGTTTAATCAAGGAAAACAAAATTAGGCAAAAAAGCTGTTATTCAAAAGTATTTTTTTCTTACAAAATTAAAAAAACAAACCTCATTTTAAGGCAAATAACAACAGAAACTCCCTCCTGCATAAACAGATGATCTTAAGAGATACCATTACCTACCTCCAAATAAACCAGCTACAGCAGAAGACTCGTGGCACATAAGGGTAGAATCAGGATAAGCCTGAGTGCCACAAAAAGAATCTGACAAGGCATACATGGGGGAAAAAAGAACAGGAAAAAAAAAAAATAGAGAGAGAGAGAGAGAGAGAGAGAGAGAAATGAGGAGGAACAGTTAAGAGTAGAATGGAGTAATTAAAAACAAACAAAACAAAAACAAAAACAGGAGAGTCCAAGCTCTTAGTGTTCTTTAAATTACAACCTACTTTAAAAAAAAAAAAAGCGCCTGTCTCCATTATGAGTGTTATATTTAAAATATATCCACAACAAAATTTTGAAATAACCAACACTGCATTTCCTTAGAGAAATAAGAAGCAATTGGCTTTTGTCAATATTAACATGTCTTCTGCTGTCTTCTTTTAATGATGAGTAAGTAGGCCTGAACAAGGTCACAGACATGGACAATCCACTCTTCTGGACTTATAATTGCTTTAATAAGGACTAGATAGTACAGTGAGCATCACATCACCAGATTAATATCCTCCTCTGGAAGGGTTAGAGGGTGTCTAGGTAGCTATTCTGTGATTTTTCTGGGTCATTCTTAATCCTATAAAGCAGAAGCTGGCAAATTACAGCCAGTGGCCTATTTTTATATGGCTGTGTGAGCTAAAAATGGTTTTTACATTTTTAAAGGGTTGTTTTTAAAAATGAAACAAAAGAAGAATATACAACAGGGATTTTACGTATCTTGTAAAGCCTGAAATTATTTACTATCTGCCCCTTTACACAAAAAGTTTACTGACCACTGTTCTAGAGCAGTACTATCCTACAGAACTTTCTAATAACAGAAATGTTTTATAAATCTGCTCTGTCCAATATGGGGGCCACCAGTCACATGTGCCACTGAACAACAGAAATGTGGCTAATACAGCTAAGGAAGTAAAATTTTAACTTTAACATTTAATTTCAATTAATTAGAGCTTAAATGACATGTAGCTAGTGGCTAATTAGATAATATATCTCTGGGAATGACATATTTTGGGTGGTCCTTTCATGCTCTTAATACTCCAAGAAAACTTAGAATTTTTATTATACAAACGTACTTCTCAGGAACTTTTAATATGGATTAAAAGCCTTCTTATTAAAAAGCCTCTTCTTAGGATAGGCATTAATCAGCAAACTATAGGTGCAGGTCTTTGTAAATAAAAATTTATTGGAACACAACCAAACAACATGTTTACGTACTGTCTATGGCTACTTTCATGCTATAAAGCCAAAGCTGGTAGCTACAACAGAGACTATGTGGTTCGTGAGCCGAAAATATTTACAATCTGACCCTGTAAGAAAAAGTGTGCTGATCCTTGTTCTATACTAATGCCTAACAGTCTAAACCACATGTGTGGTTTTTATTTTGCCATTCTGTAGTCATTTTTACAAAAAGGTAAGTACTTTCTTTTTGCTTATGAAAAAAATACCTTTTACAAAAAGGTAAGTACTTATTTTTTGCTTATGAAAAAATCTTGGCAGATTTGTTTGTTTGTTTTTTAAAGTATACTTGATACTTTAGTCCTCACATCCATAAGGGAAAGGGCAATGTAGAGCAAAGCTAAAGGTCTCCTGCTTCGAGCTTTTGCTCCTACTAGCTGGGTTGTCTTAGTGTATTAACTTTTCTGGGGACTCAGGCGATCCATCCAGAAAATGACAGTAATTATCTTACCAATATGAGAGTTGAAACTTGACCAAACATTCTCTGGAGGTCTTTGTAAGCCCTAAACCACCAATTCTATCATTTTATCTTCAAATGCACCAACTCACCTTGGCGCACATGGCCATCAAACTTTACTTTCTGTGCTTTCTGGTCTTCCTCTTGCCCAAACCCATGGGCTCCAACTTAAGAAACATTTGGAAAATGACATTTCTAGTATATTCCTTTTGTTACAGACTTTCCTTGGATAGCTTTTACATATTTTTACTCTTCTATTTCAATGTGAAATAGCAATGGCCTTTAGCACTTAAGTTTAGTGACCTCCATTCTACCCCTCTTCGGTGAATAGAAGATTGACAGCCTGAAACATATGCACTGCTGACTTAAACGATGGAAATGATAGCCCCAAAGCAAAGATACCTTTCATACCCCAAATTAAAGCAACTGACTTAAAAAGACACAAGAAACCGTATTTACTAAATATATACTAGTTCACATTCAGTAAGCATAAAGAAAATACAAACTTATTAGAAAACCTGATTCAAAGGATAACTCTAGTAACCCTTTATTATCAGGCAAATAAGGTACTATATTTCACAAATTTTGTGAAGAGTAACAGAATGTGAAATTGCGTTTCAACCACTTTTTATTTAATTTGTAATGAATTACAATGACATACAGGAATTACTGTAATTAATTATTATAATTTGGAGCTATAAGACTAGTTATATATAACTAGGGCACCTGCCTTGGAACTCTCTCAAATCTCCAACTATTGTTTTCTCGTCACCTCCCTTCTGCCCCATTAGCTATATAGAACAGAATGTTCAGAATATGGCCACATGATCTCTTTAGGGTACACAGATAACTTTCTGCATGCTGATTTAAACAAAGATTTAAATTTACATCACTTTAAGCTGTTTCTCTGAATTGAATAAAAGCAATTTCACCAACTTTTAAGGAGCGTTTATCATCTTTTTGGAGGTTCAAAAACATTAATTTCAGGTTAGTGTATATTCAAAAACTTACATTTTCCTGTATTAACTCTAGAATGAAATTCTACCATTTTATGGATTTTTATACCACAATTAAATGCAAGTTAGTCAAGTTGTTTTTTATTTTCTACTTGTCATTTATCTCCAAGCTAACAATGAAGTGAAACCCTTAAGAATGGGACAGGGCGCCTGGGTGGCTGACTCGATTAAACTGACTCTAGATTTCAGCTCAGGTCATGATATCAGGGTTTGTGAGCTGGGGCCCTGTACGGCGATGACAGTGCGGAGCTGTCTTGTGATTCTCTCTCTCTCTCTCTCTCTGCCCCTCTCCTGCTCATGTGCGCCCATGTGCTCTCTCTCTAAATAAACTTAAAAAAACACAAAAGAATGAGACATACAGTATGTATTTATTTGAGACAATCTAAAATAGTACTATTCACAGTGTTAAAAAAAAAAAAAAAAGAGAGATAGCTACTAAGAGTGATTAACTACCCTCTCTCCCAAACACAGAGGGGGAAAAACAGAAGCATGCATAAACATGTTGGTAACTTTTAAGAGATGTTACCCTATAACCAACTCTTCGAATTAATAAAATGTGGCAAATGATGTTAGACAGCTTGAGCATCACACTAATATGATAGATAACAAAACACTAAAAAAAGCACAACTTCAAAGGAAATTTTCTTTCCTAAAAACTTGGATTAAATAAAATTAGGGATACTAGTGTTACTTTAAAAATCTCACTACATTAATGCTATTTATTTTATTTTAAAATTTGATATTAAAATCCAAAATTATTGCAGTGCCTTAAAAATAATTGATGAATACGTAAAAATACTTAGGCAGTATAAACATTAATTGGAAAGAAAGGTTAAATTGTACTTTACCAACAAACATTTCATGAGTAGGTGTCCTAGTAGTAAAAGTGGATACATCTGAAGAAATGGGAAGGTGAACATCACCACTACTTTTTGTGAGGAAAGGATTTAAGCTTGGAATGGCATCATCAACAGCATCTACAGTAGCAGAGAAAGGATCTGTGCAGTCCAAGTGCATTACAGCAAAATGAAGAAAGGAAGTAAATTAATTAGTATTGCAATTAGTCAAAAGATGCAAAGTGAAAAGTAGTAGCTATATTATCGTTTATTAATCTCAGTGCAAAATACCTAATCATCAACATCAAGATGGAAGAACTACATTTAATTATTTTTAAATGAATCCTCAGAAGAAAACATTTATGTATCCAATTAACATTGGTAGCATACTAAGGATAGATCTGCTTTCCAACATCAGGAAGCAAATAGTCAGATAGTTAAAAAAAGAGAAAGAAACAAAATGCATCTATAAAAGAGCCACCCACCCTGGACCATGTTCCCTGCCCTAGGTGGGAATGCATTGGTTTTCATGGCACAGCTATGTTTACTCAAATAACAGACATAAACAATCAATGTGTGTGTGGTATTGAGTAAAATTTCAAAAACAAAGAGAATCGGGGGTCAAGGGGTATTTCTAACAGGTGGAGGTAACTCGTGTATAGGTTCAGAGGTAAATTAAAAAATACAGATGAAAAGGTCTAATGATTTAGAAAAAGGAAAGGAATTTTAGAAAAATGAAGAACAGAGGAATGAGTGGTGGCCATTTAGTAAACTGGGAACTGCTCTGAAGGTCCAGTTAAGGATTCTAAAGCCAAATCATTAAGCCTTTAAACAATCTGCTGAAGGGACGCCTGAGTGGCTCAGTCGGTTGTTAAACGTCTGACTCTTGATTTTGGTTCAGGTCATGATCTCACGGTTTCTAGGATGGAGGCCTGCGTGGAGCTCTGCACTGAGAGTGCAGAGTCTCCTTGGGATTCACTGTCTCCCTCTCTCTACACCTCCCCCATCTGTACTCCCTCTCAAAATAAATAAACTTAAAAAATAAATAAATGATTTGCTGAAAAATAACAAAAGTATTGTTCCATTAGAATAGTACAAAATATATATTATTACCAAATCCTACCGTAAAGTTATTTTTAGAATCAGATAATTACTTTACCTATACCTCATTCAAGATAATCATCATTCTAATGATTGAAAGCTACTCATCCTACCTTAAGTAAACGAGGAGAGAAAAAATAAAAAGCAGCAGAAATACTTTTAACCTGTACTTCCTGTACTTTTAACCAGCAGCCTGTTCTTGCCTATCCTTGTCTAGTTTGTGATCCTCACTTAACAATGTAGTAAGCACTGTATTTTACCCTAAGACTGACAGAGTAAGACAGCAAAGGGCTTAAGGACCAGTTCATTCACTATAAGCATACTTTCCCTAAAGTCAATAAATTCAAATCCTACAACTGGTTAAAAAAAGAATACCAAGAAAATATTGAGATCAGCGGCTTATACAGAATCTTTTTATGAAACTTTAATTTTTGTATTATTTTTTTGTATTTTTTGTATAATTATTTTCTAGGAATTAATCATTTTTACAGAACATCAATTCACACCCCAAAATAAAGTCCTACAAATATATCAAAATTCATTGATGTAGTGTTCAAACTCATATGATCATGTTTAACATCTTTCCCACCCCTCCACTCCTGAATAAATGGAACAATGGATAGAAGAATCCAAAAAAGTAACTGAGAATTAAGAAGTAGAAAACAGATACAAGAAATGGGTTTTCTATACCAAAATAAAAATGTAATGATAACCAATCTAACTCCTTCCTGAGTAAGAAAGGAGATGCATTATGTTTACAGTTGATCAATTTGCTGAAAGTACTATTTTAAAATACTGAATAGTGGTATGGAGTTTTTGAAGTATATCATACATTGTTAGACTCAAAACATCTCTCTAGTTTTCCATGCCTTTGGCTATGAGAGAAGTCTTTCAAAAAAACACATTTTTCTATTACCAATCTATTGTTTTATGAGAAAAGACATGTTTGGGAAAAGTTGTTACTTATCTGCTACTCTAATGAATGCTTAAGTTTTACCTAAGTACTTATTATCGATCATCTTCTATTATATGAAACATCCTAGAGAAGAATATACAGAACCATGTAAGAATGCCGTATTTAGGTCAATCAGACAATAAGAAAAAAACAGTTCTTAATCTACTTGACAAAACACGAGGTAATCTAGATGATGTTAATCTGTTAGTGAACACTATACTATCAATAATTAAAACAGGGCGCCTGGGTGGCTCAGTCAGTTAAGCGTCCGACTTCAGCTCAGGTCATGATCTCACAGTTCTTGGGTTCAAGCCTCACGTTGGGCTCTATGCTGACAGCTGAGAGCCTGGAGCCTGTGTCAGATTCTGTGTCTCCCTCTCTCTCTGCCCCTCCCCTGTTCATGCTCTGTCTCTGTCTCAAGAATAAATAAACATCAAAAAAAAATTTTTTTAGTAATAAAAACAAGTTCATTAAGATAAAAAAAAAATAGGGGCGCCTGGGTGGCGCAGTCGGTTAAACGTCCGACTTCAGCCAGGTCACGATCTCGCGGTCCGTGGGTTCGAGCCCCGCGTCGGGCTCTGGGCTGATGGCTCAGAGCCTGGAGCCTGTTTCCGATTCTGTGTCTCCCTCTCTCTCTGCCCCTCCCCCGTTCATGCTCTGTCTCTCTCTGTCCCAAAAATAAATAAACGTTGAAAAAAAAAAAAATTTAAGATAAAAAAAAATAATAATGTTTCAGCTATCCCAACTTAAACTTTATTTACCAGACTGGCAACTACTATAAATCCCCTAAACTTTTAAGAATAGTTTTTATCATTATTCATTTGATGGTTTAATTTTGTTACAACATTCAAAACTAATCCAAAAAGTTAAGGATCAAAATAGTGTTGAGGTCCTAAATACTGGATACCTACATTTACACAAAGACAAATGAGTTTTTCATATAGTGTTGTGTGTTTTGTGCCAGCTGTGAGTAAAGCAAATTAAACTTCAGAAAGGATAATTCTTTTTTGCCTGAATTAAACTTTGAAATCTTGCTTAAAATATACATCAGTGCATTGAACTGACAATATTGTATATTTTTAGATATGCTGTGACACTAAATTTTAAAGGTGATATAAACTTAAATATTCTCACCTATTAGTATTCAACACCAAGTGCTTGTTGAGACTCCAAACCATTTCTTGAAAAATCAAAGGCTCATTAATAAATGCAATGAGGGGAACAGAAGAGCTTGTGTTCTCTCACGTTTTTAGGTGGAATCTTAAATGCCTTTTATATAAACATGCAAACCGTACTTCCCTTTAACTCTACATTCCTAACTTATCTGTGGTGCTTGGGATAAGAACTAAGTTAATACCAATTCTGTTTTAAAAATACCAAATTTGTTGTTTAAAACCATTTTTAGCAAATGAAAGCAAGAGAAACATAGAATAAGATCCTATCTTTGTTTTGCCACATGGTATAAAAGCAGCATGATGTAAAATGTCACATATTTCAAATGTTTAGGTAAATGGTTAATTTCAAAAAAAAAAATCTTTAACACTCTACTGTTATGATCAAAACATTTTATATACAGTTTAAGATTTATTTATCTTAGTCTAACTTTAATTTTAAAAATACAGTAAAAAATCTTAATCCGAATGTCCTTGATATAAAAAATACACTGAATTAAAAAGTATTGAAAGCCTTCACTTAAAACACTCTTCAGCTATCCAATTATGCAGAAATCAAAACTCTAAAATTATCACCAGCTCAGAAACCAAGTATCTTTATATGAAAGTCAAGACAAGATATAATTCTTAAATTGAGAGGCTCATAGTAAAAATCACTGTCCTTTCCTCACATGTAATAAGCTTTTGGAAAAATAACAGTCAATTGCTATGGCCTCTGTTCCCACTGTACTTGATTTGTATTTTTAATACTTTTAACAGTCTCACTTGTACACTGAAAGCCTAATGTTAAAATATGAAGGAAATTTTGATGGAAATAATACAAAGAGTAAAATAACCTGAAACAGAAAACTAAAACTTGACTACATGTATTCCAACATACTGTTTTCAAAAACTGCTATGAAATAATTTCTTCTGGAAGGACATAAAACAATTCTTAGAGGCTGAAATTACTTGAAATTATTCTCCCACAATAATCGTCTACCCACCTTCATATAAGAGTTCAATAATCCCAAGCAGAAACTTTAACTTTTCATTATTAGAATTAACTATCCAAACAAAACAACTTCACAGTTCAGTTTCTTTGAAATGTCCTATCAGTTCTCAATAAGCCTACTGTAAAATTTCTCACCTATTTTGAAAAATAACGTTCAGCCTTAACTTCGGAAAAAACAACTACACTGTTTTTTATAAAAGCGGGGGAGGGTGAAGCAAGTTAAAATTGTTTAAATGGCCATGTCAATTCTATTAAACTTTTCTAAAACAATTCACAGTAAGCAGAAAATACGTGTGTAATTTTGCCGATTAAAAATCCTAAAATTAGGACTTATCATTGGGATATTAAGGAATTACTTTCAGATAAATAGTTCTAAAGTATTTATTGACTTTAAACTAGCTTACCATTTTTAGAAATTACTTCTTAATCGTAAGATTTAGCTAAATTAAACTAATCTTCTGAGTTAGTTTTTTAATCAAGTCATGGCTCACAAAATTAGTGTAGAAATCTAGTGTTCTAGTGTTTCACTATTCCTGTTCCCTGCCATATCTTGAACCAGAAATAAGCTGTCCAGAAAAGAAAGAAAACATCCACTCATTCAAAAAACATTAAAAATCAAAGCATCTAGGCATTGATAATACAGCACTGAACAAAATATTTAAAAAGCCCTGCCTTCACAGAGATTATGTTCTATTAAACTAAATAGAGCCTTAAGAATTAACTATAAAAAATAATGAAACAAAAAAGTTTTTTTAAGACTCCAATCATCAAAATATAGATGAAAAGTCTAGTTCATGTTAACATAAAAACTCACAACAATTAATTTATCTTGCTATAAGAGGTAAACTGATCAATTCAGATTTTACATGAGCAATGAAAATTTTAAGGTAGCTTGCCATTCTCTATAGTTCTGCAGACAGCATCCTCTCAGAATATCTCCCCTTTCTGTCCCAAATAATTTTTGAGTGTCTGTAAAATAATACATATATGCAAACAAAAGCACCAAAACCAAGCAAATGGAATCACTTCAAAACATATTATATGTCTAAGCAAACCTGCTTAAAAACTGACAGGGACTAGGCTCCATCCTTCAAAGACGCCAGGTCAATGATCATGATACAGTCACCTTAAGATCAAAGAACTACTCCAGGGCAGCAAACATTCCTATTGCTATTAGGGGAAAATTCTTTGAATACCAAAATCTTAATGATCTAAATTAAAAGCTGTAAATACAAGTAGCATAAAGTTTGTCATAACATTCCCAGTCAGAACACAGTTTATTGAGTAGTAACACTGTACGCGTTTTATTAGAATCTATCATATATTTACATAGCATGAGTTTTCTTCCCCCATTAGTCATTTTATTTTCTATACCAAAAGCACAATAACCCTTATGCATTTTCTGATTATGGAATAGATATTCAACATTGAAAGAATGATTTCATACTTCAATATACATTGGGTCCTTCCTTTTCACCTTCATTAAAACCTCATAATTTAATTGAACAGAAATTCTAAAATTACATTTACAAATACATGAATGTCTTCAAGGAACAAAATTACCTCACTGCCATTTTAAATATTTTTAAAGTTCACACGTATCAAATGTAACCAAAAAGTACACAAATGAGTGAAACACTACAGAATGCAGATGGGAAAGGCTTACATAACAAATAAAGTAGAATTCATTAATGCTTACCTCCCCATGTACTTGCTACCTGAGAAGTAGATGGCATAGGAAGTACAGATGGGTGAAAAGTTGGCTGTTGTAAATCAAGCAGATCATTTGGTAGCTTTGATGTGCTAGAAAATATTTTGAAAAGATTATTTATTAGGTAAACCTTGCTGTATCGGCCACTCCCTTCTCCTGTCCCAGTAAATAAAAACATTAAAAGTAAGAAAAGGCCCCAGTAATGTAAACCTCAAGAAGAGGAACAGTTTCAGCAAGGTAAGAGTTGCATACCTTTAATATATACAATAGCATATCTATATTTATAGTAGCATATTTCTACAGAAGTCTGGAAAAAATATTCAAGTACCATATCTTAAATTTATATAGGATTCAAATAATTATACTATACCCCTTTTGGAATGTATCAGTGACTCTCCTGGGAAAATACTGATTTCCTTATGGAAATGTACCTAAACAACATGATTCTGAAATACGAAACATTATGGCAATTTTAATTTTTTTAAGGAAATTTGTTTTCTTACTTTTAATCTTCAAAGAACTTCCATTACATTTGTAATACTAATCCCTCTAACAAAGCAAATTACCTGTTAATTTCACTTGCCCTGCTTCAATATCCAAACATATCAATAATACAGGAAAAAATTATACATGCATATATGATATAAACTTATAACAGAGCCACCCCATTACACAACTACAGGGGGCATTATTTACATGATATGTATGACTTTTATGTGATTAAGGAATAACAACTAAAAAAAGATACCAGAGGAGTGCCTGGGTGGCTCAGTCAGTTAAGCCAACTCCTGAATTCGGCTCAGGTCACGATCTCATGGTTTATGGGTTCGAGCCCAGGTCAGGCTCTGCACTGATGGCACAGAGCCTGCTTGGGATTCTCTGTCTCCCTCGCTCTCTGCCCCTCCCCAACTTGTGCTCTCTCAAAAATAAACATTAAAAAAAAGATCACAGAGTTTCCATGAATTGAAGCATTGTGGACAAAACAACATACATCATTTTTAACTTATACTTACTCAAAAACAAAATGTCTCTTCGATGTAAAAAACAGTTTTACAGATAAATAAAAATATAAATGCATTTAGTGCTTTGGGGGAGAAAAACAGAATAAGGCAATATGCATTCTGTTATAGGCTGTTAAGATCTGCCTTCAATTAGAATTAAAAAGGTAAAAACTAAGAGTGTATTAAGTGAAGTAAAAAATAGCCAAATTAGTTCTTTATCTAATAATTTTTTTCATTCTTAAACATTCAGCTTCTTTTCCATTTATTTCCCCTAAGACAGAGTTCTTTCTAAGGTCCTCAAGTGGGGACGCTTCATGGGTTCAAAGTTATTTTAATGGGGATTTAAAAAGGCAGCATGCCAAACAACAAACAAAACAAATGAGAAAACAATAATTATAAAGTTGAAAGAAAAACACTAAATTCAACAAACATCTATTAAGACTTTAGGGAACAGGCAGCAACTAAGTAAGTTACATTGAATGATGACAGGTCTCAGGTGGGAGGGAAGACCTTCTAAGGATGAGTTAATAATAAAATAAACAGCAACAACAACAAAATCAAAGATACTGTTTAAGATTGTGTGCTTTAGTATAAGACTGTGCTAAATCTTATGCTAGCCACATGGCAATCTGTTGGAAACAGAAAATCTTGGGCCTCACTTTATATCTACTGTATCAGAAACTCTGGGGGTGAGGTTCAGAAAGCTGTGGCTTTAGAATCTCTCCAGGTGATTCTGCTGCTTACTAAAGAATGAGAACCACTGACCTATACCATACAATACCTTATGTGGAAACAGGTTTAAAAAAAAAAAGATTAAGAAATAACAGCCAGGATTCAAACCAGAATCTGACTTCCAAACTTCTACTTTAAACCACTCTGAGGTAAAAGATAGGACAAATTTAAAATAAACCAATTATTTGAATTTTCCTGGAAATATTATTATTTCCATTATTAAATAGCTTCAATTATTGACACTGCAACAGGATTATTGATGTTGGCCTGGTAGGCCCCAATACCACAGAAATCTGACAACTAAACTCTTACGGTGTTCCAGAGTACGGAGTTTAACATAAGGCAATAAACAGACATGAAAGACATTTAATATCCAATGAAAGGATACTGTGAAATATATTACCATACCCCTATATGTATATATCCATATATATAAATGAAACATCTGCCCCATAGATTACCCACTACATTCCAATTAGTATAAATTTGTAACTTAGCCATTTTCCATTTCCTAAATATGCAAGGTATATACTCTTAACATTTTATATTTAATTATACCATTATCACCATTTATTAACACCACTGTGTGAACTTCTGAATATAAAATCATAAATTAAACTAAATTTGAAAAGCTCTTTCTATTAGAAGCCTTTAGATCTAAGTATTCAAAGGTAATCTTTACCTTCTCCACCTACCTGTTAGAAGAACTAGGGGTAGAAAATATGTCAATGGCTGGTGCAGTCATTATACCCCCTGCAGAGGTGGACACAGGAGAGGCTGCAGTTGTTAAAGAGGTATGAGGTTTCTTTGCAAGTTCTTTTAGGCGCTGTTCCTGTTGAGAAAGGGAACTAGCATAAGGAATCCAAAACCCGGATTTGTTTTATGGCCACTGGAAAAAAAAGCATTATCTAATTGTGTTCTGATAGTAGAAAGGTGTTCTTGGTTTCATCAGTCAATGTCAGGATGAAAAATCAGATTATTGAGTTTCACCCCATTTGGATAACTATCATTAAGTTAGTCTATTTAGAGGTTCCAATTCCTTTATGAACACCTGTACCTGTTTTTCCAAATAAAATGAATGCAAACACCTACCTTTAAAGCTTTTAAACGAGCCTGTTCTTCCTCTAATGCTGCCTGCTTTTCCCTTTCATCCACTTTGGTTAGAGACAGGCCAGTGCTTGCCAGGGAAGAGACTGCGTTGGAAAGTGTTGTTGCCCTAGGAAATTGGACAAAGGTAATTTGGCTTTCTGCAACCTGGTTATAAAATGGTCTGGCAACACTGCCATGGATTGGTATTACAATTATGAATTTACCTTTTGGAGTAAAAATCAGTACTTCAGATAAAATATTCTACCTAGTGACCCACAGGATTATTAGCAATTAGCTAATTTATACAAATATTCCCTGCTTTTTAAATTGTTAGACTTTGGAAAGAGTTCACAATAAAGGTATGGGACACTGCTTCTTCCAAGCCCCAAGGAAGGGAACTAATGCAATTAGAAAAAAGTTCACATACTCCCAGGAAAACCCTGATGGGTAAAATATATTGAATTTCTCGCAGGAAATTACTCCACTAATTTACAGCGTAGGTTTTGGCAGTACAACTACAGGAACGCTAAAACATTAGTACCAGTAATAAATAATGTGTGTCTAGAGAGGTTTCCATTATAATACCACCCAAAGATGTCATTCCCGGAGGACCACAGGTTCCTTCAAAGACAGATCAATTTCGTCAGTCCATCTGGCACCTCCTTTCTATCTGCTACCCTCTTGCCAAGCTAGAAGTTCCTTTCCAAACATAGTACACACGCACAATGCATCACCATAGCAAGCCACCTCCTTCCCCTTATAGCATACCATAAACCCCAACAACATATATTCCCGAATGTCAATTCTAGGCAATATGAACACATCTAGGAAGAGTTCTAACCTGAAGAACTACTACTCACGACCTTCACTCATTTTCCTTTTATCACACACCAATCATCATTAATTTATACTCTAAGCATACAAGTGGCAGAACTACTAATAATTTATGTAAAATCAATTTTTATAAAATACAACTCAGAAGACAAGGGAAGAGTAATATAGTTGTGATAGAAATGCAAGAAACCCAGCAAATTTTATGATAACAAAAGTATGAAGTTAAATCAATGTACCTCAACTACTTGGCCATATTTTTTATTCATTTCTTATATAAGTGCCACGTAATTTGGCTTATGCTTCTAAAAACCTACTAGAAAATTCAAAGAACAAATTTGGAATGAAAAAGTACTAAAATCCAGTAACATTTTCCTTTAAAAATTACTTAAATTCTGCCACCACAAATAAAGTTCTGAAACAAAAAAATCTAAAGAAAAGGTTCTCATTACATTTTACAGAATTTTTTTCATGCCATTAAAAGGAAATCTTCATAAAGAAACATGAGAATTACTCAAGTCACACTACCCAACATAAAACTCATGTTACAAAGTCAATATGAGATGAACCGTGCTATTTTCAGTTTGCTAGGTTAACTGGTTTTAGTCTTGGAAATCCACTCAAAGCCCAACAGACTGATTAAAATATGTCAAATATCAACCCCATGAATTGGCATCAGAGAAAGATAATGATATTTGCTATCAGATATCCTAGGTTTGAGTCCCAGAATTACTACCGCACACTTCACTGGGCCACAGTGAGGGTTAATCAAATTTGTAGACAGGCATCTTATAAGTACAAGACACCACATGAATAAATGAATTATCACTTTTAAGAGAAATACTGACACTGTGAATACAGCTGTAAACCAAGTACTCTGTGTTATCATCTTAAGAGATGCTGACATCAAGGGGCAACTGGGTGGCTCAATTAGTTAAGAATCTGACTCTTGGTTTCAGCTCAGGTCATGATCTCATGACTTTTGAGATTGAGCCCTGTGTCTGCGCTGACAACGTGGAGTCTGCTTGGGATTCTGTCTCCCTCTCTCTGCACCTCCCTTGCATGCTCTCTTGCTCTCTCTCTCTCAAAATAAATAAATAAACATTTAAAAAGAGAGAGAGAGACAGAGAGATGCTGACTTCTACTGAAGATCAGGAACTATTCCAAGAATTTACATGTATTAACCCATCTAATCTTTGGTAGCAGCCCTACCAGGTAGATATCATTAAGTTCATTCTAATATATGATTAAATCAAGATAAGGCAAAGTTAAATGCCTTGACATTTAAAAGGTAGATTCATCAACTCTCTCAGAAACATAAAAACCTGCTCTTTGCCCTAGGAACAGTAATATACCTGCTTGCAGCTGTAGAATCTTTGATTTTCTTTCCTTCCAAGGAAGCTAAATGTTGTTCCAAAGCATCAAGTAGACTGCTGGGGGCCTAAAATTGTACAAATATTAAGATTTTCAGGATAAAGAGACCATTGGTCAAAATAAATTAAGTATCACCTAACATATGAGAGGAAAAAAAATAAATAGGTATATTCCTCGTGAATTAACAGTGGAGTTTTGTTTTTATTATGCTCTTATTTTTATTACATAAGCATGACCTAGTAAGGGGTATTAATAAACCTAATCAAAAAAAAAATTGAGACTATGTAAACACGAAACATTAAAGAGTTCTTGC
The DNA here is from genome assembly GCF_007474595.2 of Lynx canadensis. Taxonomy (NCBI): domain Eukaryota; kingdom Metazoa; phylum Chordata; class Mammalia; order Carnivora; family Felidae; genus Lynx; species Lynx canadensis. Next base: position 46,823,274 of record NC_044312.2, on the reverse strand, counting down.
AAGTACTTTCATTAAATATATTATTTGAATTTTAAATAAAAACATACTCTTAAAAGCTAGACATATCGTTGGGAATGTTTCTGGTATTTTAGTAAGTACTTGAGTAAATCAAAGTGTGCAAAGATTATTTTTGAATAGTTATTGATAAATGAAACTACAGACCAGCATCAATAAAATGCAAATTAAAATCACGATGAGATAAAATTTCTTAACCACTAGAATGGCTAACATTAAATAGATTAGCAACATCATATGTTGGTGAAGATATGAAACAACTGGAACTCTCATATGATGCTGGTCAAAGTTCATCCATCTTAAAAAATGATCTGATTTTTTTTTTTTATGAAGTTAAATATACATCTAGCTTAACTAGCCAATTCCATTCCTAATTATTTATCCAAGGGACATAAAAACCTATCTCTACAAGAAAAGATTTGTTGAAGAATGTTTTAAGTAGCTTAATTTACAACAGTAAAAAATTACAAATAATCCAAAAGTCCATCATTTGGAAAATGGACAAACAAAACTGTGGTAAAAGTCACACAATGGAATACTATTCAGCAATAAAGAAGAATGAATATGAGCAATACATTCAATAATAAGGACAAAGTTCAAAACACTATGATGAGCAAAAGAAGCCAGATATAAGAATAAATACTTGCGTGATTCCATTTATATCACATTTAAGATCTAATAAAATTATGCTATTAGAAATCACATCAGTAATTTGTGTTGGGGACTAGGGAAGGACCAGAAGGGGCCACGAGAATTGCAGTGATAGAAATGACTTAAATACTGAATAGTATGCTGGTAACACAAATGTTTAGTTATCAAGCTTCATTGAAATGGATACTTCACTCAATTTTGTTTTAAAAAGAAAGACTGGCCTTTAAAGACTATATATCAAATCTCAACTTAATATGAAAAGCTAGTTACTTTCAAAAGGAAACCTTTTAAGTCAGTTGAAAAGGAATTGTTCCCTATCTTTAGGTGAAACAAATGCATCAGGAGCATTTACTTGCCCCAAATATTCTTTAGGATTTGAGATAAAGAGTTACTGGATTGTAGGCATCTAAATCTCTCTACCAATTATAACTTCAACAATTTCCTTCATTCAGTGTTTTCCCTCTACATGCAAAACCTTAGTATAAGAAAGATACAGTAGAAAACCACTTAAAGCCAAAAATATTAGATTATAATATTAACTATGTTGAACTGAGAACACATGTATACCACTTCCCAATCCCAACAAAATGTCTGCTAAGACTCCCAAAGACACTAGTATTATCTTCATTTTACAAATAAACAACCTGAGCCAGTGAAAATTAAATAACTGGCCCAAGATCACTTGTATGATACACAGCAGGAGCCAACAAAGGGTCTTTGGTATATATGACTTGAAAGTCTAGATATTAAGTACTATGCTACAGAATCCTTAATTAAAACTGGGCATTTGATGGGGTGCCTGGGTGGCTCAGTCAGTTAAGCATCCAACTTTGGCTCAGGTCATGATGTTATGGCTTGTGGTTCAAGCCCCACGTCTGGCTCTGTGCTGACAGCTTGTAGCCTGGAGCCTGCTTCAGATTCTGTGTCTCCCCCTCTCTTTGCCCCTCTCCCGCTCTGTCTCTCTCTCAAAAATAAACATTTTTTAAAAGTTAAAAAAAAAAAAAAAAGGGCATTTGAACTGTACACATTAAAGGAAATAAACTAAAGGAATGGTATAGTAATGGCTAGCTCCACCAACATAAGAAATGAGGAGATCATAATGTTAGAAGTCAGCAATATATGTTCGAATCTGCCAAGAAAAATCACACCAATCCCTTGAAAGTAGTAACTGCATATTACTCATCTTTGTACCATTCACACCTAGCAATACATATAGCAGACAGTGAAATGATATTATAACCATACACTTACCTGTGAAAGGTCTGGTATATCACCTCTGTCAATTCCAACTTGCTGTAAAAAGAAGCAGCATTGTACTTAACAAAATTATAATAAAAAATAAAAATTTAGAAAATGACATTATGGCTAGTACCAAGAACAATATTCTAGATTGACTTCTTTAAAATCAGAAGACTATTTAATCTCCAGAGGGATCATTCACTATTTCCATGGGCTTAGATATTATTTACATGGTTCTAAAAGTTGTAAAAGGAGAAGAACCAGAGTTGGAAATCCAATAAGAGTATCCACATCTTCTGAGTACCTAATACTTAAGCTACCTTGTCACAATCTAAAAAAATCCATCACTTTTATGTGTCATATGACAAAAAGACTACAGCAAGAAAGAGAAAAGCTGACCATGAACAACTTTCCTGGGGCATAAAAAAGAAGTTAAGGAACAAATTTGAGGATAAGGACTTTGTCTTTCTACATAAAGTATGCTTTTCCTGGCAATCACCACAGATAACAGTTTTTAAAACCCATGTTCATGCAAGTAGGCCAGGTTTTATACAAATGCCAAGTGATCTTCCAACCAGGATATAACTATCTACACAAACCAATTCTAATACACTTTCTTAATGTTCGGGCATTAGGCAATTTCCAGCAAAAATGATAAAAACCATTCATACTTTTCTTGTGACCAAATAAAAAACTTTTTTCCCTTCCTGTGGTTATATTTCATTTTCTAATCATCCTCTCTTCCTTTCCACAGTTCGAGGGCAACTCCCAGAATGGTATCAGAAAATTTGACAGAATAATCCATACTAAGATCTTAATAGCTTATCACTAACTGATACATGAGTCCCCTCCAAACACATTTGAAAAGGTTACTTGTACCTTTACTCAAAGGACTAAGGTCTCATAATGAATTGCAACCCAAAGACAAAGACAGCCTCATGAAAGAATATTTTATTCCTCAGATCACACAGAGTAAATGGTCTATTTCATCTCAGACCAGAATAACTGAAGGTAAATAAAGGCTTAAAACTTAAGTCAGTAACTATCAAACGCAAAGAACATAAGAGGCCAAAGGGAAAAGTCAGCAAACTAAAACATTTAAAGAATTTACTGAAAACACAGTGTAAACACTACCTTTTTCTTGTTTTAGTATATGACTAACCCTAAAGAAATGGAAAAAATACATTGATCTCTTGAGGGATACTTTAAATCCAATATAAACTTCAGTAGATTTCATAAGATAGCTAACATAAAGCTCTTTTTTTCAAAAGGTCTTATGATGCTGTTTTATTTCATCTGCTAGAGAATGAAATATCACTATGGTAATAGAGCTAAAATCACCAACTTGCAAGTTCCAGATTAACTACTTTGATATAATTGATAAATGATAGTCATCTTCCAGAATTATCCTAAGGTACAGGAAGGGAAAACAAAAACACTTTGAGAGTTGCCTCTGTGCAAGCAAGATAGTGCCTTCTATGACCATTTCAGAAAATTATTTAAACAGATTTATAAAATTAGACTGTTCTACAACCTACATTCATGGTGTTCATAATCAATGACAAACAATAAATACACTAAATTCACTTCTGTGGGGTAATGAAACATTGTGGACCATGTGATTCTAGCTGCAAATCTCAGTGGAAGAAAAAGACTTGTACTCACACTGAAAATTCTCTACCATATAATAAGATAAATATGCTAAAATATATGGCTAATGCCAAACACAAAATTCTATTGCACCACTGTGTGCCACCTTCCTTATTTTAGCGAGAAATAAACAATTTAAAAATGGATTACGTTTCAATATTCAATATTGAATTAAGTATGTAAGATATATCTTAGTCAATACCATATCACATTCATAACATAACAAAGAATTCAATATAGTATATGGATATGACTGAATATATACTTTATTTATTATATTTAAGATGTGACTTTCATTTGGATAATGACTTATTTCTCTAAAATCTATACTTAAAGACAAAAAAAGCAAGTTAAGAGACCTAGTTAACTTAAGGACAGTTTACCTCTGCAACTTTGAGAAACTCTGAGATTCTTGTCATCCTAGTCAGGAACTTCTTATAGATGTCCAGACCTTCTTTGCATTGGTTCTTTTTCATATCAAAATATTTTTCTGCCAAAGGTAAATGTAAAAATACTTTTATTCACATCAAAAGAGAAAATTCAAAAGTGAAAACAAGTAATAGCTCCAAAGAGATCATATAGGTGTCTCAGAGAACAAACTCACCCTACAGGAAAAATGTCAGTGTTAAATTAGCTGAGATATTTAAATTGAGTTAATACAGAGATGCTATATTAAAAACAGAAAAATCATTTGACTTCACTCATATTACTAGTTTGTTCTATAATATTTCTATAATTTTTATTAACACATTATACTTTTTTCCATTCCAAATATTCTTACTTTCAAATATTCTTACTAATAATGTATTAACATATACTACTTCCAAATATTCTTCTTCCAAATATTCTTACTAATATATTAACATATTAATAAAGATGGCAACTTTACCATGTCCAAATGTCACCTGGAAAGCTTATTTAAACTTATTATATGGGGGCGCCTGGGTGGCGCAGTCGGTTAAGCGTCCGACTTCAGCCAGGTCACTATCTCGCGGTCCGGGAGTTCGAGCCCCGCGTCGGGCTCTGGGCTGATGGCTCAGAGCCTGGAGCCTGTTTCCGATTCTGTGTCTCCCTCTCTCTCTGCCCCTCCCCCGTTCATGCTCTGTCTCTCTCTGTCCCAAGAATAAATAAAACGTTGAAAAAAAATTAAAAATAAATAAATAAATAAATAAACTTATTATATGAACAGCAATAAAGAGCTTAATTTATAAGTAATTGTAGGGTGACTGACTCCCAAAATTATGTAGAAACCTTCCATTTTTTTGTGAAAAAAATAATCCCAATTTCCCTATCTTCACAGAGTAAAGCATCCCTAAATAAGTTTGTGAATAAGCCTATAAACAGCAAATTTAAATAATTTTTTTAAGTGAGGAGGGGAGGGAAAACAAGCACATTGGAGTGAACACACTGGACATATGAGACTGATACTTAGGCATTCTTTACAGACTGTTACTCATCTACTCCATCCAAATCCCACAGGAAAAAAAGATCATTTCTAGGCAAAATTAAATAACTAGGAATACACACATTCCTAAAATGCCTCAAAAGTAAAAGGCATCCTAAAAAATAAATTTTTAATCCATTTAAAATAATTATCAATTTTAAAATTAGGCCTAGAAAAAAATCTATCAATTTTATAATTACAAAATTGTGAAGAAGTAAATTGTGAGGAAGTAAGATTCTTCTAGGAGAGAAAATAACTTTAACTTAATTTTAAAGGGATCTTTATATCTCTAAAAATAATAAAACTGACATAAAAAAAACATAAAGATATATCTACACAACAAGTTCATCCAGCTGAACATTCTAGTTGTAAAAATAAGTATTTAATCTCTTAGCACGCGTAACTAGAAATAAAAATCTTTTCTCCAAATAAATTGTTACAATCAATGAATAGCCCAAGGAGTGGTTAGGCAGCTCTAAGTAACAACTCAGACAACAATATTTATCCATATGACACAAGATAAAAAAAAATAAAATGTATTAAGCTACAACAATATTTACCCAACAGGTTAATAATTCCTTCATTGTATGCTGCAAACAGTCTAATGGCATCTTTGAACAGGAGCATGAAGGCAGCATTTATTACCCCATTTGTAAGTTCATTGCTATTAACCTAGGGAAAAATTAGAAAAAAAGATGAACTAATCTTAATCTTTTAAATGACAGTGACTTCCTTCAAATTAAAATACAGTAAATTCAAATATTTAGGTGTATTAGAGAAAAATACATTTATTTCTTTCAGAGTTACATCCAAATAGTGCAAAAATGTGTCTAAGAGCTCAGATTTATGTAAAAGCCACAAACAAGAATTCTGTAACATTCAATGTAATTCAGAAGTAAGTCATAAAGAAAAAAATCCCCTCTTTCGAAATTCCTAGGCAATCACCAAGGCACAAAGCTAAGCTAGGTAGAAGAAATGTATTTTTTTTAAATATACCTTTTTCCACTATTATAAACAAACTTACCTTCAAAATGGTTATGATATTTCTATTTCATATGGTTAACTGGGAGAATTAAATGATACACTGATCGTAAGGAGCTTAGCACAGTACCTTACACATAAAGAATCAATAGTATTATTACTAAATATGCTGTAACAAAAAGCCAGCACCTATTTATCTATCAAGAATACAGGAAAACCTTTAGTTTTATCTCAAGAAATGAAATCAAGAAGACAAACCAATGAACTTTAAGTTCTTTTTTAGATTACACAAATAACTACTACATGAAAATTCATTTTTAGGTATAGAAAAACATAAGCACAAAGTTAAGTGGTAAACAACACATTGGTCAATACATGCAAAATATCTAACAAGGTTGACTTCCACTGTAGAGAATCCTAATAAAGCAAATGACAGACAATTCACAATATACAGTTAGTAACATGTGAGAAGACCTTCAATTATCAAGTAAATTAAAATATAATAATCAATTAAATCACTAAACTATCCTTTCTTGAGCACCAGATTGGTAGATACCAAAATAATCAAAACCAAGCTATTATTCAATGCCAACAAGGATGAAGAAAAAGAGGTACCTGTTGACAAGTGACTAGGTTTAAGCCTTCTGTAATGTAAGTTAGCAATATTTATTAAAAATTTTAATGTTTATGGGAATACAAGCTGGTGCAGCCACTCTGGAAAACAGCATGGAGGTTCCTCAAAAAACTAAAAGTAGAACTCCCCTATGACCCAGCAATTGCACTACTAGGCATTTATCCACGGGATACAGGTGTGCTGTTTCGAAGGGACACATGCACCCCCATGTTTACAGCAGCACTATCGACAACAGCCAAAGTATGGAAAGAGCCCAAATGTCCATCGATGGATGAATGGATAAAGAAGATGTGGTATATCTATACAATGGAGTATTACTCGGCAATCAAAAAGAATGAAACCTTGCCATTTGCAACTACCTGGATGGAACTGGAAGGTATTATTCTAACTGAAATTAGTCAGAGAAAGATAAAAATCATCTGACTTCACTCATATGAGGACTTGAAGACAAAAAAAGATGAACATAAGGGAAGGGAAACAAAAATAATGTAAAAACAGGGAGGGGGACAAAACAGAAGAGACTCATAAATATGGAGAACAAACTGAGGGTTACTGAAGGGGTTGTGGGAGGGGGGATGGTCTAAATGGGTAAAGGGCATTAAGGAATCTACTCCTGAAATCACTGTTGCACTATCTGCTAACTAATTTGGATGTAAATTTTAAAAAATAAAAAATAAAAAAAAAATTTTTAAGTTTTTGTCCTTTGATCCACCAAATTCTTTTTCTAGGCATTAAACTTACGGAATCAGGTTTATAAGTATGTAGATACACACATTAACACACACAGTATTTAGTGTATCCCTCATGTTTTTTTCCCATTCATTTTCTGTATTGAAAAAAATCAGAAAAACTCTAAATCTCTGTCAATAGGAAGATTGTTACATACAGTGAAAGACAACACAGACCATGAAACACATAATTTTATAAAGCATTCACAAAATACTAAGTGAAAAAACTTTCATGGTTGAATCCTCTAATAAAAACCAAAATGAAGCATAATAGTTACATTAATCCGCTACGCCCTCCACACTAGGGATCCACAACTGTTTTTTGTAAAGGGCCTGAATCTGAGTACTTTAGACTCTGCAGGCCTGATAGTCTCCATCACAACAACTCAAATCTGGTTATTACATCAAAAAAGCATCCATAGACAATACCAGTGAGCCCTGCTGTAGTCTAACAATACTATTGTAGAAACTGAATTGAAATTCCAAGTAATTTTCACCTGTCAAAAATATTTTTTTATTGTTCCGACCATAAAAAAATATATAAAAATCATTCTTAGCTCACAAGCCATACAAAAACAGGCAGCAGGCCATAGTTTGATACAATCCGTCCTAGATGGAAGCATCTACAGAATTCATTCATTGAATGTTTCCTGAACATACACTCTATGTGCCACATATGCCTTGACAATGGAGACACAGTAGAGAAAAAGCAGACCTGGTCCCTGCCCTCAGGAAGTTAAAGACTACCGATCAAAAGCAGAAATAAAAGAAAAAAATCTATTTCATCATGAAATTGTCAGTTTCATTCACTAACTTGCACTTATAAGCTCTAAAATAAAATATCTAAAGATAGATGCCTCCAAAAAGAACAAACTTGAAAATGCTAACACTTAACATATTAATAATATGTTAACAAGTTACATGTTAACATATTAACAATTACATATTAACAAATGACAAAGCTGGCAACCTAGTTTAAAAAATGATCATTAAAACAAAAATTCCAAGGAACACATTGCTCTTTGACAACAACTATATATATAACAAGCTGTTGTAAGTGTATTTGAACTTCACTGTATTTGTTAACTGTCATACTCTGAGTTCTACGATGTAGACAAAAGTGAAATATTAAGTGATTTATTCATAAAGAAAATCTTTACACATTTTTAAAATCTAAAAACCTTTATCAAAATACATTTTCAGATCAATCGCTTCATCTCTCCCTCACTTTCTTTAGCTTGGTATACCCTATAATTCTAGAGCTAGAGAAACACTACCAAAGAAATTAGAGTAAATCTTTAAAAATCATATAAATACCAAGTAATCTGATTTGGGACCACATTTATAGAAAATCCTTAGCCAAACAGGATATTAGTATGAAAAAACTAGAGTCGATGGAAACTTGAGAATAAACACTCTGACCAGTTCTAATAATACATATTTTTAAATCTTAAATTTTTATAAAATCATTTGTGTATTCAACTTACATTAAAATCAAGAAGGGCATCCATCTGATTTTGAATAATTGGTACAGTTTTAAGCAGTTTTTCTGTGTTCATTGTTCTCATCACACCATCAGCCCTATTTTAGAAAAAAAAGAACAAACTGAATTTGTTATTAAATCTATATTTTAAGCTCTCATCTGGTTCCCTATTTAAAGAAAGAACAAGTTGCTATGAAACATCACATGTTTTTAAGTCATTATTGAACCTGAAACCTCCAGCAAAAGACATACAGGAAAAACAAAAACAGGAAACACTGTTATGTCCAACATCGAGGAGCTTAAAAAAAAAAAATAAAAAGGTGTAAAAATATGAGACATAAAAGCATACATTAGAGTCAGGTTTATTGCGTATTTTTCACATGAGGAAACCATCTGATCCTCACACTACTCATATGTAAAGGGCAGTTCTACAACTTTTTTAATTGGAAAAAAAGAAATCATTTGCCTCAAATCACTAAACAGGACATGATGAGCCAGCAACTAAACTCAAGTCTTGGTAAGCACTGCTTTATTTAAGGTATTTTATTCATGACTCAAACAGCAAGACTTGTAAGTCAGAATATTATAACTAAAATTGTTTTATTACAAAATAAAGTCCAATTTTACCAAATCATTTTTAATCCAGCCATTAAAATATGTGATACTTAAGAGGAATGTTTTTTAATAAAGTATTCTGTTAAAAGTCCCAATATAGATTTCTTTAAATATTATTGCTTTGGGGCGCCTGTGTAGCTCAGTCGGTTGATCACCTGACTTCGACTCAGGTCATGATCTCACGGCTCGTGGGTTCTAGCCCCTGTCTCCGGCTCTGTGCTAACAGCTCAGAGCATGGAACCTGCTTCAGATTCTGTGTCTCCCTCTCTTTCTGCCCCTCCCCTGCCCACTCTCTTTCTCTCTCTCTCTCTCAAATATAAAATAAAATATTTTTTAAAATTTAAAAAATAATAATAAATTTTGCTTTAGGTATTTCTAAAAATAGATACAAGAAATATTAACAGTACCAATATAAAGAATTTTACAACAGTGGTACCAAAAACACTAGATAAGAGGTACCTGGGGCTAAAGTACACAGTGACCATCAGGCTCCATACTAAGGGCTTGATGTATGTTTTTCAAATCCTTACAAAAATCATATAGATAGACTTCTCCCATTTTGTAGATGATCAAGTTCTATGATCAGTGAGATTATATGACTGTCTAAAGTCAGAGAACTACTGGGTGGCAGGGTCATTATGTAAATCCAGATGTAACAGACTCTAAAAGAGTGCTGTTAATAACCCTTTGCGAGAGTAACCATCACTTCTTAAAAGTGTGTAGGCTTGGGGCGCCTGGGTGGCGCAGTCGGTTGAGCGTCCGACTTCAGCTCAGGTCACGATCTCGCGGTCCGTGAGTTCGAGCCCTGCGTCAGGCTCTGGGCTGATGGCTCAGAGCCTGGAGCCTGTTTCCAATTCTGCGTCTCCCTCTCTCTCTGCCCCTCCCCCGTTCATGCTCTGTCTCTCTCTGTCCCAAAAATAAATAAACGTTGAAAAAAAAAATTAAAAAAAAAAAAAAAAGTGTGTAGGCTTTCCCTAATTTACAAATGACCTACTTACTTATAAATAGCCACTCTACTCTGAGCCACTACCCCCTTTCAATCATAACCCCAGATACCAGAAAAACAATTAAGCTATGAAAATCAACAATAGCGCTTTGCAAGACAAAATCACGTTTAAAGAACAAACACTGGACTGCCTTAGGTAGGCAACCATTATCAGCCTTAGTCCAACAATTCTCTCCAATAAGAAGTGTTAACCCATGGATGCCTGTTTCCCCTTCCAAGTACTATACTCCACTGGTTGGTACCAGCTAGCGCAGTTTGGCATAAGGACACCACTTCCTCTTCACAACCATTTTTTCGTTCTCATACACCTCACTCTAATTTGATCAGTCTCCTTTTAGTCTCCCTCCTCTCCTTGCTGAAGTTATTTTTGACCTGCTGGTCATTTCCTCTTTACCACAGAAGACCTGAATACTGGCTCAATTTTTCTTGGTTGATTTCAACATCTACATGGACAACCAATGCAAAATTTTAATCTCAAAGTTCCTTGACTAAAGATCCTATTCCTATGGTCAGATCATGACCTCACTGTCCCCAGAAACCACATTACCCCTAACCCACCACCAATACGAAAAAAGATAAAATTTATACATCTTATCCTATGACAATAACCTCCCAGCTGCCTTGGTCAAGTACCACCAAGGCAAAACTATTTGACTTCATCATAAACTTGAATGTTTCAACTTCTACCACTATCCTTCACATTTTTACTTCCTTCATCTAGCTTAGAATTCCACAGATCATTATTGTGATAATTACCTTCCAAATACACTCAACTCTCTTATACCTCTCTTCTTCCCTTGCAGTCACTTGGTAAATTCATAATCCTGGCTAAGCAGCTAAGTGCTGGTAAAGAAAACCACACAACAGAGCAAACTGGTAAAACTCTAAATTTCATTATCATCAACCTCAAATGGGCACTCGGCACTGCCAGCAATCGTCTTAGCCTTCTTCAGTAAATTCCTCCAAGTACTCTGAAATCTGATTCTCCCACCCTTTCTTCCCTGCCTCCCCACACCCACACACAAACTCTCAGCTCATAACTCCCAAATATTTCATTCAAAAACAGAAGATGACAAAAAGAGGTTGTCTAGTCAACTTGCCAACAAAACTACATCTATCTGGTCTGGTCCAATTCAATGGAGGAAATCTCTCTTTCTATGAAATATAAATACCATTCACAGAGGTCCTCTGGATCCCACTCTGTCACAGTCCTTTGGTTGTCTTCTTTTTCTCTAACACAGCACTGTCCAACTATCTGCAATGGTGTAAATATTCAATATGTGCACCATTCAATACGGTAGCCACTAGCCACATGCAGCTATTGAGTATCCAAAATATGGCTGATCCAATTGAAGAAACGAATTTTGTATTTTATTTCACTTTAATCAATTTAAATTTAACTAGCCACACTGGCAAATAGCTACCATATTGGACAGTGCAGCTCATTAACCTCTTCTTTTAAACTAGACCATTCCCATGAACATGCCGGCAAAGTCTCTATTATCACCATTCTTTAAACATACACACTCCACTAAACCCATATGCCCATTCACCTACCGTTTATCTCACAAAGTCAAATACACTTCTCAAAAAGAGTTCCATGCTCACTTTTCATTCATTATTCAGTTCATCTCAATATCAGCCCCTCTCCTACCACTCCAGTTAAACAGCTCTAGTTTAGGTCATGTAGAAATTCTATGTTGCTTCTCCAATGGGTACTTGTCTAACCTTATCTGACTAGACTTCTCACAGTATTTTCTTCACTATCACTTTTTCAGTTTCTTTTCTTGGCTCCTCATCCTCTGTTCATCCTCTAAAATAAATATTGTATATCTCAAGTGTTCCTGGGCTCTCTCTTCTCATTCTGTACTTACCCCCAAGGTGATCTGTTATTTTCAAGACAGAAACCACCAAGATGCCAATAATGTACTTATACTCCTAAACCAAAACTTTTAAGTTCCAAGTTAGTATGTCCAATTGTCTACTTGATACCTCACCTTGTATAAATCACAGGCATGACAAAACTGGTATTTCCAAAACTAAATCTTTAATTTTTTGCCATTATGCCCAACCCTACCCCAATCCAAAATCTTCCCAGTGAAAGGTGCCCATCTCCCCAGTGACTTACATCAGAAGCCATGGGGACAATTTTGATTCCCCTCTGTCACTAGCCTCCACAACATTTCTTTCCAAAGAACTTCAAATTTCTCAATTAAGATAAATCTTAACAGTTACCAAATACTTTTATCAGACTTCAAAACTCAATTCACAAACCCAAATGCTTCAACATGATTTGCACCAAATACATGACAATTCATATTCCATGAAGAACACGAGTTTTATGACTTCTTAAATACATTTTAATTCAATTCAGACACTTGCTTCTCAAATATAAAAGCAACAGATTAAAGGCTGACTATCCATGTCCTTATTTACAGAAAATAACTGGATTATTCCGTGTTTTGCTTGTTACATAACAATATCTTGATACTTTGAACCAAACCAATTTAGATTTCAAGATAATTCAACTTAATACTATGAAAAAATGGAATGTTAAACAAAAAGAAAATATAGGGACTGATGTTTAACAATCAACTGGAAAGATAAATCCATAGGCAACTTATTGGATTCATTTTTCATAAAGCCATTTAATAAACTATTTACAAACTGAATTAGTTCTTTTTTCAAAAACTGTTAATCACCTAATATAGTAGTTTAGACTGTGCAAAGTCCTGAAGATACAAATGTGAGTAATGCTATGTTGACCTTGTGGAAGTGACAGTGCTATGTAAAATCTAACAGCAGAAATAAGGTTTCCTCTGGGGAGCCTAGGTGGCTCAGTCAGTTCAGCATCCAACTCTTGATTTTGGCTCAGGTCATGATCTCAAAGTTCGTGCATTTAAGCCCCGCACTGGGGTCCATGCTGACAGTGTGAAGCCTGCTTGGGATTCTCTCTCTCCCACACTCTCTCTGCCTCTCCACCATATGCATGCATTCTTTCTCTCAAAATAAATTAAAAATATGTATATACAAATATATAAAAGGATGGTCAGAAAGATGTACTGCTTTTATAAGATAAAAACTGAGAGTAAATCAAACGTACATCTAGAAGAGAATCCCATAGCCATCCAAAAGAATGAGATCTGAGTACAGACTGAAAATATCTAAAATACACAAGAGAGAAGGAAAGCAGTCTTCAAATAATGTAATTCAATTGTCGTGTGATTTTCTATGGGTCTTCCTACATATATTTATTTCTATTTACACACAGAAAGCAGGTTACATATACTAAAATGTTAACATTTCTTACAAATTTCCTACAAGTTACAACATAGGTTGCTATGCTGCCTCAGTTTTTAAAGTGTATTAGTTTTGTAAACATAAAAAATTATTACCCTAATAAATACAACTTTACTATTTACTACAAAACTCCTCTCCAAAACTGAAACAGTTCACTGAGGTTCTAGCCATGATATAATAAATTTTAAGTGCTGCCACATTCTCAACTTACATCCTATGTCCTATATTTTTTCTTTAATACAATGATATATATGTGTGTATATACACATACACACACACACACACACACACACACACACACGCACATACACGTATCTGTGTATGTATATCAATTTTGTGCTTCTTGGTTCACTCAGTTATGGCTCCTTGATTCACTTTCCCTATCCTCTAAGAGTAATTTCCTCTAAGTCAATATTAAATATATTGTGCATTATCAAGGAGTGTTCTCAGCTCTGTTAAATACAGAAATACTTAGTGGCTCAGTTGGCTAAGTGTCCCACTCTTGATTTGGCTCAGGTTGTGATCTCAAAGTTCAAGGGTTCAAGCCCCATGCTGGGCTCCATGCTGACAGCACAGAGCCTGCTTGGGATTTTCTCTCTCCCTCTCTCTCTGCTCCTCCCCTGCTCTTTCAAAACAAACTTAAAAAAAAAAAAAAAGAAAGAAGGAAATGCAACAACTCCCCTCAATCACAAAACTAGTCCTTCAAAGATTAGCTTTACTGAACACACTTTACACTGAAGTGTTAATATAAGCCCAACTGGAAAATGGTTCACTGGACAGAATACTGGAATTAAGAACCAGACTTCTAAGATGAACTCCTCTATTATCATCTCACAAATGACAGAGTATTTAAATATATGAAACAAAATCTGTGGAATTTAGTTTTGGTAAGTTCCAAACTAATCACCTCCTGATTAATTTGTAATAGTGACACAGAACATTTAGGTTCAATTTTTAAAATGCTTAAATTAACTAAGGGGTTACTTCTATTTTTGTATTAAATTTTCCATTGCAGTCTAGTAATTTAACATTTCAAGAGACCTACTCATTCATTCATTCATTCATTCATTCATTCATTCTTTTAGAGAGAGAGCATGTGCAAGTGGGGGACAGGTGCTTGGCATGGAGCCTGATATGGGGCTCAATCCAATGACCCCCCCCCTGGGATCATGACCTCCAGTGAAATCAGGAGTTGCATACTCAACCAACTGCTGAGCCACCCAGGTGGCCCCTTAAAAGAACAATTTAAAGAAAACATTAATTGTTTAGATGGAAGCAGGGAAATTCAGAAAGGCATTCACAAAAATATTTCTGCAGAAGCCAGATTCCCCTTAAGGCAGTCTTTCAGACCTACAAGGGTTACCAGTGCCCCTTAAGAATGTCTTTAGTGGCTTTATCCAAGGTCTTCTCATATATCCTAAGAAAAATCTGTATACCAGGCTATATCAGGTAGTGATCCACATTAGAACAAGGATGGTACAACTTGAATATATTTTGCTAGGTGAGAAAAGCCAAACTCAAAAGGCCATATAACATATGATTTCATTTATCTAAAATATCCAGAATAAGCAAATCCATAGAATCAGAAAGTAGATTTGTAGTCGTCAGGGTCTGGAGAAAGGGGGAAATGGGAAGTGATTGCTAATGGGTATGAGGTTTCTCATAGGAATGATAAAATATTCTGGGATACTTATGCAGCACACAACTTTGTAAATATATGAAAACCCACTTAATTATACACTTTAAAAGGGTGAATTTTATGTTTTGTGAATTGTATCTCAATAAAGCTATTACAAAATTTGAAAGAGCTTTTAAAAATCCTAGCACAAAGCATATGATATACTTCAAATAAAAAATAAAATTCTTATTTTAAACTGGCCTGAAATCATAATTCATAATCTATTAATTTCTATGGTTCACATTTTAAAATATTTGAATGCATTAGATATCAAAAAAAGGGAAAGCTTAACTCACCCTCTTTTCACTTTTGTGAAATCAAATGCAACTTGTCTGTATGAAACTGCTTTTTCATTAAGATATCTACTATACCGCCTAATAAATGTAGACATGTCATATCCTGTAAGAAAAAAAATAGAAAATATTTTCACAAATTATTAAAATCCCACTTTGCTTAGAAAACCAACTCATTTCATCCAAAGGCCATAATATCTTGCTATCCCAACTCAATCTAGTGATGTAAATTAAGTGACTAATAATGAATAGCATCACATTAAAAACTCTAACACTTCACATGTTTTAAGTCAGGTATGTCATAGGTGGCTTTGAAAAACCTTCCCCTTTAAAATTTCACTAAAAGAATATTTTTATTATACTTCTGATCAACATTCCTATAGGAATTGGAAAACCATGTTCTCTTAAATACTTCGTGATAACTTCATAACTCAAACTGAATATCCTATGGAACCATAAGCCCCTCTCTTCAAATCAGTAAGCAATTTTATAATTTTCATACTTAAGAAATCTTTAGTTATATATTATTTGGAAAACCCAAACTTATGTGTGCCAACCTTATAAAAAGTACAAAAATTACTATATAGTATGACGAGAGAAATGGCAATACCTAAGTTTAAGGCATAATAAGAAAGAACTATATGTTTTCAGTAAAACTTGAAGATTTTCTTTCATCATAATCATGAGATTTGAAAACTTCAGCAACATAAAACCTAATCAATGCTATTAAAATAACAACTTTTATTTTAGTTACTGCCTGGCTTAGGTAAGTCTACAAATTTTTGCTAATTACGAACCAGGTCTATCTTATTTTAGCTCATCTTCACCAACAAATTTCACTTTATTTGATGATCTCTACTACTTTAAAAAGACAATACCAAAACAATAACAACAAAAATGTCAAATAACTGAATTTAACATCATTACCAATTCATTTATTCAGCACATATTTCTTGAGCCCTACTAAGTGCCACTGGAGAAAAATGAACAAAATAGAAAAACACATTATCACCCTCATGTATGCTCATAAGTACTACTGTATTTTATAAGGTGTTACATACTCACATTCCTCAGCTGTTTAGTTTATATTGTTCCCTCTCATCAACTTTATTCCATCCTCCTGCTGGGAGAAATACCTACCATCCTTCAGTCTCTGACACTTTCCCTGAACTCTGTGTTTCCACATTATTCTTACTTCATGTACAGTTCCTAGCTATTTGATGTACATAATGTCTAATGCACTAGACTAGAAGCTTATTTGTATTTATATATATACCCAGTATATATATTATAAAATATAATGAAATATACCAGACTCCACCCAGCAAATTATATGAGGAACCAAAACTGTCAAAACCACTGAATTACATACTTTTAATTACTGTTTCAGTTTTATCTTTATAATCTCTTCAGAATGAGCTTCAAGCAAAAGGCCTAAAAAATGTTCTCTACATAAAAGGAATAAAAATCCTAAAATATTACCAGAAATGCTTAATTTCCATCTTAAGTGGAAAATCAGTAGCTAATAAGACAACAAAAACTCTATTTGCATATATGCATATACTCTGTTTTAGAGTAGTGGTTTGCAAATTATTTTCCACAGACTCTTAAAGTTGAAATATACAGAAATAAAAAGATAAGCAAGTAGCGTTTCTTCCACATCCCGGAAAACAGATCAGCTCCAGTTTTATCTGTTATATATTTCTGGTTGCTATTTAAGGTTTTATTTGAAAAAGTGATTCCACTGCTTAATTAATTTTTTTTTAACTACTTGGAGCACTACATCTTTGTCAAAATAAAATCAATCTTATAACAGTTCTATATACAGATTACTGGCCTTCCCAAATCTCTGGAAGACAGGGTATTTGATTCATTCTAATTAATACTTTCATCTTCCAAAAGTGAAGAAGTATTGAACCGGACAGCTCCCAACCCAAACAATGTTAGCCACTAAATTCCACTGATGTTACCTCCACAAAAGCCACAATTCAGGTCATTAACTTTCTACTAGATGACGAAAACGTTCTACTAGATGACCAAAAAAATGACCAGAACAGTCTCAATGTCTTCAAGACTTTATCACTGTAATCAAACTTGTACTTAGGTATGGCACTTTCACACAGTCCTTCTCCCCTTCTCCCTCTACTCAAAAACATGATGGTTTCTCACTGCATTATAAAATCCCAACTCTATCAAAATTTTCTGTGTCTGATTTTGGCCCCAAACAGCTCTAGAGGGCTATCTGCCACTACCTTTTCTCCAATATATCATCCATACATTCTATTCATATTGATTTGCTCTATAAATCTTAAATATCCCATGCTCTTTCATGTGTACTTTTGCTTAAGCCAACCCATGTTCTCATCTAGCTTTCAAAGCCCAGCAGAAAAATCTCCCTTCTCCAAAACATTTCCCAGATTGAGCCCTACTATTGAATATTCCCAAATCAGTTAGTATGTTCTTTGTGATGTTATTCCTAGAGCTGGCATTGTACAATGTTAAAGGCCTAGTTCAGGAACTAAGTATGACAGATCCCAGTAAGACAGAATGTGCATGGAGTACCAATGTAGCAATCTCAAGTTACTGAATTAAAAGCAAAATAAATAACAGGTCTGAGTATCAATGAGCAATTCATCTGAACAATACACCATACTTACTTTTGCTACTAAAATGTATGATATTCACAACTAAATTTCTTGGAATAAAGCATAAAATGGTAACAATAACAATGAAAGCTCATACTTACATGGATGGTGATTCCTGTGTGCCAGACACTAGTGTAAGCACTTTATAATTATTAACTAGGTTAAGCCTCATGACAACCCTACAGGGTAGGTGCTATCATTATTCCTGACTTTACAGATGCAGAGAGGTGAAGTAACTTGCTCAAGTTCATGCAGCTGGTAAGTGGTAGAGATGGTACTGAAACAAGGCAGTTTAATTCCAGAGTCCATGCTCTGAAAGCTCTACCCTATTTTATTTCCTAGAGTTCTAAGTGTCAAACACTGAAATCAATCTTAATCTTCACATTAAAACACAGTTTTTTCTTCCCTACACCTTTTACTAAAATATGAAGTTCCTCCACAACACATGTTCTAAAAGACAGAGTTCAACTCTACAATAATCATCATACAGGGTTGATTTTCTATAATGAGTAAGTTGTCTTTACCTTGCAATCCACTTTTATCCAAAAAATTGCTTAAGTTAAACAATGTGTTTCTTGAAGCCAAATACTGAATAAAACGCTGGAAAACAAACAAACAATTATGTCAAATTAAGATAATGCCATCTAACAAAGTCTAATTTGAGAATGTGGGCGGTGGTTGTGTTTAATACATTCCATTAAGCTTATCTAGCTTAAATTTCTCATCCTCAGTCCGGTTAACTAGTTACTAAACCTAGAAACATAATCCATATTTTTCACTAGCATACAGGAATTGATTAAAGCCTAATATCCATGGCTTCAGTATCAGCGTCTAAAAGGAAGTAGGAACTTTTAACCTAGAACCAGTAATTTTGGCTTTACTGCAGCATATTAGGGCTACAGCTAGTCACACTCAAGTGGAATCTTTACTTTATACAGCTACCTAGTGACCCAAATTTTTATGACCTTTTTAAAAACAAAATTATAATCATACAAGAAAACAGTATTACAGATATCCTCCCTTACCCACTGTCCAGATTAAACACACTGCCATATTTACTTCAAATTTTCTTAGAGAAACAAAACATTAAAAACTCTATTGAAGACACACACCTTCAATCTCATTTCCTTCCCTCTTCAAAGGCAATAATATTCTAAAGTAGGTTTGTATCATTCCCACACACATTTTTATAATTTTTCTATATATATATATCCTATAAACTGTACATAATTTTTTCTATTTTAAATTTACAGAAAAATCATACTGTATTCTTTTCCAAAGTGCTTTTTAACAACTTTTTCCCAAGAAAAAGTATTTAATTAATATACGTAGAACCAGTTAATTCATTTTAAATGACGTTCTAGCATTTCAAAGGCCAGTATATCATTATGTATCCATTTCTTATCCAGTTCTTTCCAATTTCACTATTATTAACCATGTTTCATGGATATCTTTGTACTTGGTCTCCATGTGCAAACATACAAAAGTTTCTCATGATATAAACTTAGGCTTGAATTTTTGGGTCAGCATGTATGCAAAAGTTCATCTTCTCAAAATACTGTCAAAATTCTCTCCAAAGTTCTTACCACAGAACACAACCTTAACTTCCCTTTACATACAACCTCTAAAATAGAGCTAATTCCTTTCAATTTCACTTCCCCTTAAGATTTCATTTTTTTTTTTTAATACATGCAGAGGGTTACTATCAATTAGGATATACACCAGCACTCCTCTAACTCAATCTTGTTTCATCTGCGTTCACCCCAAACTACCAAGCCAGGATTTTGAAAAACAATTTATAAATCAAATACTGATGTTTCATCACTTATCCTAAAACAACTGGTTTCAAAAAGGTGTTAAAATATCCTAAGACAGTATTAGACCCCATGATTTCCATAAGCTGTGATAATTCATTGTTGTGGGAAACCCATCCTGTGCATTGTAATGTTTAAAAGCATTCCTGGCCTCTCTACCTACAGATGCCAATAGCAACCCCATCATTTGCAACAAATGTTCCCTAGCAGGGGCAGGACAGATCACTCTCCTCCTTGCCCTATGGTATTCTCATCACCACAACAGAGTAAAATCCTATGCATACTCTCTCACAGACTACTAAACCTGCCAATAAGAAGAGTATCGAATTTGTCTTAGCTGCTTAAGGGAAATAAACATGAGTTTATCTAAAAACCACAATGAAATACTATTTTTCTCCTCTTATCAGTCAACTGTAAGGAATGGCTGTCAACTTTCTGTTTCCTTACTTTTATCAAAGTTTTGTGTCTAGTATTATCACCTTATTCATAGTCCCGGAAAGCCATGACTAATAGTCTTCCTCTTTATCTGGCATTCTAATTGGTTATACTCGTGGCTTTTTCTTTTTAAAGGATAAACTACATTTTCTTTAAAAAAGGTGAAAAATGCTATATAAGCCTGTAATTCTTCACAGTAAATAATCATGATCTTAAGTAAACACAATCCCAATAAAAGCAGAAAACTGTTATCGTAGTTAAGATAAAAAATGCTTCAAGTTCCGCTAAAGTTAGTATATATAAACATTCCTATTGACTCCATACACTGGTTACAATAAATCAGAAAACTGAGTCATGTCTGTTGACTAAGACATCATATTTCAGGTAACTTCTGGGAATAACTTTTAAAACTTAAACACTACAAATAAAGTCATCCAATGTGATGCTGCTGTAACAGTGAATCATCAGAAAGCTAAATTTCTAGGAAAGGGAAAGTTAAGAAAATTATGGAATATATGATCCATTAAATTGTCACTAAAGATAATAAATACAAAAAAAAAAAAAACACAGAACATGGAAATGCTTATGGTGTGACATGATATAAAAAAGCTAAATATAATAGTTTATCTAAATTATAAATTTAGCTATTTATAGTTATATATAGTTATATATAGTTATAGCTATTAAAAACAAGGACCAGAAGAGGGGCGCCTGGGTGGCGCAGTCGGTTAAGCGTCCGACTTCAGCCAGGTCATGATCTCGCAGTCCGTGGGTTCGAGCCCCGCGTCAGGCTCTGGGCTGATGGCTCGGAGCCTGGAGCCTGTTTCCGATTCTGTCTCCCTCTCTCTCTGCCCCTCCCCCGTTCATGCTCTGTCTCTCTCTGTCCCAAAAATAAATAAACGTTGAAAAAAAAAAATTAAAAAAAAAAAAAAACAAAAAAAAAAAACAAAAACAAGGACCAGAAGAGAACACCAAAACGTGCATATAGTAAGATGTGTTGCAATGATGAAGCTGAAGGTAAACTCTGGCTTTAATTCTAAACTAATTTAATGATTCTCTATTGGTATCTTCCCAAGATGACAGAAAAGCCTTAGCACTGAAAGCCCCAAATGAGTAACATGATGGATGTCAGAAAGTCATTATGCTCAAAAGTCTAATACCAACACCTGAAGTCTCTCCCCATCTCTCAACAATTGGTGGGCTGCATTTTTCTAAGGTGCACACTAAGCATAGATTTATCTAGTTGCATTCAAGTATTCTTATAACACAATAAAATAATCAGCCACTAGCCTATCATGGAAAACAAGATGATTCTCTCCAAACATTAAAATACAAAAGCTTATGCATCTTTTTGTTACCCTTTAGGGCAATGAAGACTTCAGTGAAGGCTTCAGACACCTCTCTGCTTAAGAAGGCACTCTTTAGACTCTTAAACACAGAGGAACAAACTGAGGGTGGATGGGGGAGAGGGGAAAATGGGTGATGGGCACCTAAGGAGGGCACTTGGGATGAGCACTGGGGGTTGAATGGAAGCCAATCTGACAATAAATTATATTTATAAATAAAAAAGGGCACTCTTTAATCAGTCCCTCTCAGCAAATGCCATCTTAGTGCTCAATGTAACAGCTTTGAACTAGACAAAGTGGTTCCAAAGACAACTATATAAAATCAGGGAGAAATCTGATTGGCCATAATAAAGCAAATAGATATAGACAAACATACAGTCTATGCACAAGGCCTGCAAAACCTAGTGCTGCTTATGGAATCTACCTCTAGACATTAATCCCTATTTCTTGATCCCATTATTCAAAATGCTCTGGGCTTTGACCCATTATCCTTCCTCAAATTGTAGAAGCTACAATTTTATTTCTGCCTAGTCCCCTTGCCCTTTTTACCTATATTATTTGGTTGCTAAAGCCATTCCTGAAGTTTCCATGAGAGAAGCAAGCTGAATAATCAGTCATCACACCAGTATGCTTGTTAATCAAAAATTTGGCTTACCTCATTTCCATACACCATCAAATGATGAGTTGTAATGAGAGATTTGAAGACCACGACCCAACTACTATTAGTAGTTCTTTCAAATAAACTGTCTGCCAACTGTGGGATGTTCACATTCATCTCATTTGTGCACTGAATTAAGTCTGCAATTAAAAAAAAAAAAAGACTTACTCTGCAGCTTTAATTTATTATTAATGTCGGATGTGCACACTAACGGGAAAAATCTAACAGTGGAGCAACAATAGATAGTTTGGAGAAGATATTAAAAATCTCTTAGGAGAATAATTGAGACCACTATAATCCACCTGAGAAGAATTAGGAAGGATAATATTAATTACAAAGGATTAGGAAGAATAATATTGATTAGAAGGATATTGATTAGGATCATATAAAGGATCAATACCATTAAGTAAATCAAATTTCCTCAGAGTAATTCACCCTCAACTATTTTATTGATCTCAAAAAGAACTATTTTAAGGCCCTGTAGAACTTTCAGTTCTCTTATTACTCATAAACCCTCAGAACTACAATGTTAGTATTATTCATCCCTACCATTCAAAAAACACAAACAAACAAACAGACATATAGAAGCATGAACAAACTGAAGGTCAAATGACCTTTATTAATATTCTCCCTAGAATGCTGTGTTTGTACTATAAGGAAGATAGAGCAGATATGTGGTCTGTGAGTAGGTAGGATCTCGGTTTATATAAAATTTTCATTCTTCTCACCCTTCAGTTTTACCATGAGCTCAGTTATCAGCTGATATCAACTAGCTAATTCTAACAAAACTGGAAATGAAGTGAAGTTTCTTGTTGCATACATGTCCAAGAAGAAATGACCCAAGAACTCTACTTCCTATTACTCTGAAAACAGCTAAAACAATCTAAGTTCCAATTTTATATTTCAAGTGGGAGAGCATAACTATAAAATGGTTTAATATACAACTGTTTCAGCCCCGAAAATGGGGGTGGGGGAAGGCAGCAGCTCTTAATAACCTCAGAGTTTTACCTCCAATCTACTTAAGAGATATTATTGGCAAATTCAGTGAAGAAAATATAAAATACGATCCAATTTAGAGAATAGAAAGGAAGAAATGAGTTGTTTCACTTGTAAAGTAACATATAAAAAATGTATAAATATCTCAGCTATAACTGTGGTAAAGGGAAAGAAACTAAAGTTATTCATGACTCATAAGTAGTTTGTCCATTTTTAATCTTCAGCACATAATGATTAAATAAAAATTCAAGTGACCTAACTTGGCCTTGATCACTAGCAAGAAACAGTAATGTAACTATGACCATTCTATCTGCTTACAATCTTTTAAAAACATTTCTTCTTATAGGTCCAATTATTATACAAAGTAACATTTGATAACAAATGAATTTTAGATAAGCAGTCACCCTAGCCAACAAAGCTTAAAGAACAAAGCACAAAACAGTCAAACAGAGCGCCCATGGAACAGAAGAATGACACAAGGCTTTCACAATTCATACTTGCAACAAAAATTAAACAGTACTTTCACAATTTGGTGTGTATGGTTCAGTTTCTGATAGTAAAAAAACACAATTTGATCTCTGCCTTCTCTGAATCTTCTTGAACAGTACTTCATACCTGTCCTACAGCACTAAATATATCACGTACACCTTATTCCCAAAGTTAAGCTTTCTCTGCCTCTCAAAAAATAATGAGGGCAAGGCATATATATCTGTCTTGGTCCTTTTGAATCCTTTAGAACTTGAAGCTCATTGATCAAGGTCTGAACCCAATTATAAGGAGTTATCTTAATTTTTTTCCCCCATTTATCTTGATATATCTGTATTTTTTCTTTTTTAATGTTTTATTTTTGAGAGAGAGAGAGACAGAACATGAGTGGGAGGGGCAGAGAGAGGGAGACACAGAATCTGAAGCAGGCTCCAGGCTCTGAGCTGTCAGCACAGAGCCTGATGTGGGGCTCAAACCCACGAACAGTAAGATCATGATCTGAACTAAAGTTGGCCACTTAACCAACTGAACCACCCAGGCACCCCAGATATATCTATATTTTTCTATATCCTTCCAGAAACTATCTTGATAAGCTATTCAATTCTTAAACATGTTTACTTCCCCATGATGGTATCATTTTATACACCTCAGAATCTTTTTTAGCTTTCAAAACTGAACTTGTCACAAAATTTGTCACAATACTACCCCAAAAGTGCTCCTACCTGTGTGTTTATATACACTCCGTACAGCCCATCAATAACTAAGTCTCCTAAATCTCCAGCCATTGCACTTGTTCCTCTCCATTACATGTCATTGCCAAAGCCAGAATTCAAGTCCTATTTATTTCCTAACCAGGAGGTACCACCTCTCCTGAAAGTATTCAGAAATTGGGGAGGGGGATTAACACACAGAGTTTTTACTGGCATTTAATATCAATGATGTGGGAAACTAACCATCCTGCAATGCACAATCAGCACTTCATAATTTAAAACTACTCTACCCATCGGGGTACCTGGCTGGCTCAATAGATAGAGCACGTGACTCTTGATCTCAGTGTCATGAGCCCAGGCCCCAAGTTGGGCACAGAGCCTACTTAAAAAAATTTTTTTTTAAATAAATAAAACTGCTCCACCCAAAATTGTCCCCACTGAGAAATGTTGGACTGACTGGCTGCTTCACTTCTGATTTGGGGTCTCACTCACCTCACACCCCTAAACAGTCTCTAAACTGACCAAAGAATGATCTACAACACAACACTGTCACTGCCTAACCTCAGTGAGGTCCCTACTACATACAGGACGGCACACATTCTGTCCTTGTCAATATCCTCCCTTCTTGACTTTTGGCTTCCAAAACAGAACCACTCTCCAGTTTTCTCTGATGTACCTTGCTGTTTCACACCTGAATCTTTTCATTCTTACTCATTCTTCGAAATGAGTCAAGTGTTCCCTTTCACATTCTAAAGTACTCGCCAGTCACTAAAGCTGACACATAATCCTACACTACAGAATTATTCCATACTATAATTATCTACTTACAAATGATTTTCTTCTAACTAGTTTGAAAGACCTTAAAAGGAAGCTCCAAACATTTTTGTTAGCAATTTCCATACTCTTCATCACAGAGGTAAGTAAAATGCTACATTAGTCAGAAAGAGCCTGGGGCGCCTGGGTGGCGCAGTCGGTTAAGCGTCCGACTTCAGCCAGGTCACGATCTCGCGGTCCGGGAGTTCGAGCCCCGCGTCAGGCTCTGGGCTGATGGCTCAGAGCCTGGAGCCTGTTTCCGATTCTGTGTCTCCCTCTCTCTCTGCCCCTCCCCCGTTCATGCTCTGTCTCTCTCTGTCCCAAAAATAAATAAACGTTGAAAAAAAAAAATTTAAAAAAAAAAAAAAAAAAAAAAAAAAAAAAAAAAAAAGCCTGATCTGGGGCGCCTGGGTGACTTATTCAGTTGAGTGTCCGACTTTAGCTCAGGTCATGATCTTACAATTCATGAATTTGAGTCCATATTGGGTACCACAATGACACTGCAAAGCCTGCTTGGGATTTTCTCTCTCTCTCTCTGCCCCTCTCCCTCCCTCAAAATAAACTTTTTTTTTTTTTTTAGAGTCTGATCTTAAATGAAGCAAAAAGTAGATTTTAGTTTCAACAACTAGAGGATTTTACATATATTAGAATTTATACATTTTACCAGTGCTATGTAATCCCTCTGTGACCAGCTCTCTCCTCTGTATCACTTTGCTTCAGTTACACTGACGTCTCCTTTGCAGTGCCTCCCAAAGGCCAAATACTCTTACCACAGGTGCTCAGGACCTGCTGTTCTTTCTACCTAGAATATGCTTCTCCCAGATATCTACACTTCTTGCTCCCACATTTTATTCCTATAGATCTTTGCTCAAATGTCACCTTATCAGATAACTCTTCTGAATAATTAAACAAAATTACAAAGCCTCAGGGCACTCTTCTACCTCCAAACCATCACTATCCACCCCCTGAACTCTTGTTTTGTCTCCAGAACACTTACCACCTAATTCATCTTACTGTATTTAATGTTTTTCTCTCTCAATCAAAATCTAAGTTCCAGGGGCGCCTGGGTGGCTCAGTCAGCTAAGCGTCTGACTCTTGATCTCAGCCCAGGTCATGATCTCACAGTTCGTGAGTTCACAAGCCCCGCATTGGGCTCTGTGCTGACAGCGCAGAACCTGCTTGGGATTCTCTCTCTTCCTCTCTCTGCCTCTCCTCCATTCTCTCTCTCTCTTTCTCAAAAAAATATAAACATTAAGATAAATAAATAAAATCTTAGAGCTCTTAAAAAAAAAAATCTAAGTTCCATGTGGGCAGGGCTCTGTTTTGTTCTCTGCTGTATCCCCTAAGGTTCAGAATAGTGCCTCATGTATAGTGGTCACTCATACTTTTTGATTCATTTTAATAAGCGTATTATTATAAGCATACACAGCCTTAGCATGACTTTTTTTTAAAGGCATCCAAAATGGTATTTTTTACATAGACTAAAACCAACAATTTCAGACTATCTGCACAATCTGCTATTCCCAAAAGAATAAAGAACCTGAGCCCATTACATGTGGAAATTTTCAAATTTCAAATTTAAGAGTATCTAACAAATAAAGGTTATTATTTGCTTATGAAAACAATACTTTAGAAATTTCTACACTTTAGAAATGACCACATAAAAACTGAAGGATAACTCCAGAAACTAAAATATAGCACTTCACATTAAATGGGAAAAAGAAATAAGCATTCATGTAGAGATTAGGAACCCAGAGTAGAGCAAATGCAAAACCAAAGTTATATAAATACTGCTGAGAAAAAATACTGAATCATTACACCAACTCTACAGACTATACTTCCCCCATAGTATTTTAAGCAGTTCTCCAGGCAGTAATTTTTCCTCCGCACAATGTTTCTACTACAACAATAACCTGAAAATGCTTCCAAGTCTGAGCTCTAACAACTCAGGAAAAAAATGTTTTCCCACTTCTGACTAACCAAAAGCAAATAATTCCAAATAAGAATCATGCATATTATGGGAATCTTGACAGCTACTGCTTTCCCTATTCTCAATTCAGAAGACTTCAGTTCTTAAAAACCACAAACTTGGTATTAAATTTCCCTTACCAATCGAAAGGGTTCCAAAATAGAAACACATCTTATATTTTCTTTTAGTTTTTTCCCTTAAGAATATAAAAACTAAATACCTTCTTGAATTTTACATTATAAATAATTCGTAAACGTCACACTCAAAAAAATTACTACATGGGATACAGGATCTATGCTTTAGGTACAAAAGAGAATTTTCAAGAGGATTTCTAGTATTTAAGGTCAAGAAGAAAATAGGCCTACTAAGGAAATGAAGAGCATTTTTCCAGAGACAGTGGAAAAAACCAATTCCTACTATACAAACAAAATACTCTCCCTTTTACTATTTAATATGCCCTTCCAATGTCTGTGGCAGGTAGACATTAATTGTATCAACACAGGCAAGACTTGCCCAGAGGTTAGGTCACACGAGCTCACTACAAAGTAGTAACAAATTTAGGATCAGAATTAAATTTTGTAAAAGATAAGGTGTTTAGAAACATATATACCAAGTGAATATCCAAATAGCCAATCTAGTGCAAGTACTAAACTTCTAATCAATTTAAAACAAAAATAGTAAAAAAAAAAAAAAAAAAAAAAAAAAAAAAAAAAAAAAAAAAAAAAGTAGTGAAATGCAGAACAGTATTTTTGTATTCAGGGGAAAATGTTCAGCAAAATATCAAAAACTCAGTAGTAACCAATTACCAAATGGCTTCATTAATGTTACAGCCATATTCCTAGTGCAGGCCACTAGCCTATACACATCTCCCAAGGCAAAGTTCACTAACTTTAGAAACTTAAGCCACTTAGGGTTCACTTTCACAACTCAGGAAAACACCATCAGCAGAATGTATAGGGTTTCAAGTTCCCAACTGTACAGGCATTCACTAAGCTATATCAAAACTATGCTAATACCCAAGTAGATTTTTTAATAAATAAACTTGGCCAAAAATAATAGTAAAAAACAAACAAAAAAACCTACAATGTATCATAATCACTCAGCCAAATGCTACTATCTCTTTCAAAATGATCACTCTGAAACCTACTGGTTTTTTTGGTGTGTATGTGTATCTACCTAGTAAATTTTGAGGATTAGTTAATGCTACTGGAACTACAAAGGAAATGCTCAACAAATACTGGTAATTAAGTACTACTATATAACATATAATATACCTATGTCACATACATGAATAAACATCTGTAGTTTAAACAATTCAAAATTTCTATGTGTTTTATATCAATTACATTTTCCTACTGTTAACCCCCCTTCACCCATTTCTCCCACCCTCATTCCCCACCTCTTGCAACCACCAATCTGTTTCCTGTATCTATGAACTTTTATTAGATTCCTCAAATAAGAGAGAGAACATAGTATGTGTCTTTCTGTCTGACTTATTTCACTTAGCATAATGCCTTGGAGGTCCATCCATGATGCTACAAATGGCAAGATATCACTTTTCATGGCTGAATAATATTCCACTGTGCATATACCACAATTTCCTTATACATTCATCCAACAATGGACACTTAGGATGTTTTCATATCTTGGCTATCATACATAATACTGCAATGAACATGAGGGTACATGTATCTTTTCAAGTTAGTGTTTCCATTTTCTTCAGATAAATACACCAAAGTGGAAATGCTGGATCATATAGTTCTATTTTCAATTTGATGAACCTCCATGTTTTCCACAGTAGGTACACCAATTTACAGTCCCACTAACTGTGCACAAGAACTCCCTCTTCTCTACATCCTTGCCAACACTTGGTATTTGTCTTTTTGATAAAGGCCACTTTCCCAGGAGTGAGGTAATAACTCACTGTGGTTTTGATTTGTATTTCCCTGATGATTAATGATGTTTAGCATCTCTTTACATTCCTGTTGGCTATCTGTATGTTTTCTTTGAAAAAAATGTCTATTCAGATCTTCAGTCACTTTTTAATTGAATTGTTTGGTTTTTGGTTTTGACTTGTATGTGTTATTTACCTATTAGCCCCTTATCAGATGTGACTTGCAAATATCTTCTCCCATTCAGTACATTGCCTTTTGGTTTTGTTGACCGTTTCCTTTGTAGTGCAAAAGCTTTTTAGTATTATGCAGTCCCACCTATTTTTGCTTTTGTCGCTTCTGCTTTGTGTGTCAGATTCAAAAAGTCATCCCCAAAACCTATGTCAGGGAGTTTACCACCTCTTTTCTTCTAGGAGTTTTGTGATTCCAGGTCTTACATTCAGGTCTTTAATCCACTTTTTATTTAATTTGTGTATGGTTAAGACAGTGGTCAAGTTTCTTTCTTTTGCATGTAGCAGTCCAGGTTTCCCAGCATCATTTGATGAAGAAACTATTCTTTCCCTAATGTATATTCTTGGCTCCTTTGTCATAAGTTAATTGATCATATATGCATGCATTTATTTGTAGGCTCTCTATTCTGTTCCATCGATCTATATGCCTACTTTTTTGACAATACCATACTGTTTTAACTGTTTCAAACATTTTTATTTTTTAAATGTTTATTTATTTTGAGAGAAAGAGAGTGGGGAAGGGGCAGAGAGAGGGAGAGAGAATCCCAAGCAGGCTCTGCATTGTCAGCATAGAGCCCAACGCAGGGCTCGATCCCACAAACTGTGAGATCATGACCTGAGCCGAAATCAAGAGTTAGACCCTTAACTGATAGAGCCACCCATGCACCCCAATACCATACTGCTTTAATTGCTATAGCTTTGTAATATAGTTTAAAATCAGGGAGGGTGTGTGATGCCTGCAGCTTTGTTCTTCTTTCTCAAGACTGCTTTGGCTATTTGTGTGTGGTGGTTGTTTTTGTGTAGTTTCATACAAATTTAAGAATTATTCTATTTCTTTGAAAAAATGGCATTGGAATTTTGATAGGAATTGCACTGAATCTGTAGATTGCTTTGGGTACTAGGGATATTTTAACAATATTAATTCTTCCAATCCATGAACGCAGAGTATCTTCACATATGTGTTTTCCTCAATTCCTTTCATTAAGCCCTGTAGTTTTCAATACAGGCCTTTCACTTCCTTTAAGTTTATTCCTAGGTATTTTTCTTCTTTTTTGATTCAATTGTAAATGGGATTGTTTTATTTCCCTAGTTCATTATTAGTACACAGAAATGCAACAAAATTTTGTGTATTTTTTATCCTAACACTTTACTGAATTTGTTTATTAGTTCTAACAGTTTTTTTGATGAAGTCTTGAGGGTTTTCTATATAATATCATGTCATCTGCAAACAGTGACAGTTTAACTTTTTCCTTTCCAAAGTGGATTGCCTTTAATTTCTTTTTCCTGCCTAGTTGCTCTGGGTAGGATTTCCAGTACTATGTTGAATAGAAGTGGCAAAGAGTGGACATTCTTGTCTTGTTCTTTCTTGATTTTAGAGGAAAGACTTTGAGCTTTTTACTGTTGAATAGGATGTTCGCTGTGGGCTTATGATACTTTTTGCAACTGCCTTCAGAATCAATTTCAATAACATGACCAATTTCTTCAGTCATCTGGAAAATTGGAGATACACTGAATCTAGAAGGCAAATTCAGTAAATCATCAAATGTTGCTTCACTGATCAGATCTTCGACATCTTTCCTGGGTAGGAGTACAAATAGGTAGGAACAAATATTCACCAAGAAACAGTAACAAAAATAGCCAAGAAACAGTAGCAGACAAATTTCTGAACCTGTGCTTTTTAAAAATACCAGCAACATTATTCTCATTTAGCAAAAAGTTGAAAGTATTTCTAAAACATGCTAGTTGAAATCAGACTTAAGCCCAAAGAATTACACACAGAGGCACATCTGCCCTTGTCATAAGTGTCAAATGTCTGAGAATTGGAATGCATGGTTTTATACCTTATTCCACTCAATTTTTTGTGTAAGGGGTAACAAATTAAGATGTAACTTACCATTTTATCTTTATAGTTTGCGGGTACTCTGTGTGAAACACAATGCTACACTTTTGCATAATTCCCATTAGAACTAATTCAGAAATAGGGTCTTCATAGATTAACTTATGCCTTAAGAAAAAAAAAATCTAACCAACTTATTAATTTGATGTGAAGATAAAAAACTGGGGAAAGACTTACATACTATAGAATTCAGTACAAGTAGCAAAGATTGAGTTAATTTGAAAAGAGGAGAGAAGGGTGCATTTCAAAGTATTAATAAGGAATAAAGATATCCGAGTGGCTTTGATAAAAGTGCTATGAAGTTAAAGGAACTAAGTTACAATGTAAGAGGACATGTTCAATAATGGAGGAAATAGTTCATTACATGACAGTGGTCTGACAATGAAATACTATGAGGCCAACAAACACAGGGCAAAAAAAGCTGACAAGGGAAAAATGCTGATAGTTCATTAAATCAAAGCCATGTTAAAGAACAATACACAGTAAGATTTCATTTTTAAAATTAACCTGTTTATTCCATGGTAAGTGTTTCTTTCCTTTTAACTGATTTTTTTAATCACCATGTAAAACGAGGTTTTCTTCCCTTAAAACTATTCAACAGAAAAATTACTATAACCATGCCATTACAAATTCATTATCTGGCTATCCCTATTTATTTTAAACAAAGTTTTTTTAAAGACGCATTAACTCTAAAAGACCTCTATCAGTGCTAATTTCAGGTGCTTATGGAAGCCACCCAAAAAAATCCAATTTTTGTAAATAGAGGAATAAAAAATTTGACATATTTAGAAAGTATTTCTAAGTCTGCAGCATATGTGGGATATATCACATAAATGTCAAGTGTTGTGTTTTCAGAACACTTTAAAAAACAACAAAAAACAAAAGACTGACCTCCTCTATATCTGCAGGAGAGGAAAGAAATACAACTAAGGAGGGAATACCTAAGAATTCAGATGAAGCTAGGTAAACAAAGTCAACCCTAAGATACTCTACATTAGTATCTGGCTGAAACTTAGCCTCTTAAGTGATAGTGAAAACAAGCCAAGTTTGCTGAACTGTCTATACTTTAATTTTAAAAGTGCAAAATAAAGTGTTTTAGTTAATGGAATCATTACGTAACAGCTCTAAAATTGTAATCAATATACAAGTGTCTTTTTCAAATCAGTCCAACCTATGTCTCTTAAAATCATCTATCTTTATTTATGCATTTGCCTCTTCACCCACAAATCTTTTATAAATACATAAATCTTATGAGAGCTGAAGAAAGTTTAAGTCATAAAAATGCTCTATAGAAAAACACATACTCTTTGAATACTCTCAGAATTCACTACCAATGATTTATATTTTCCAGCAAAAAAGGTCATTCTTTTTTCCCCCATTATCAAAATGTTTTAGCTCCTATATAAGCATTCTTAATATTAAAAAAAAATCTGAAAACCTACAGCTTCTCCTGGGTGTTCTGGTGTATTCTGCATTCCTACCACTAGATGGCAGACTGTACAGAGAAACAGTAAGACTCTAGGAAGAACACAGGTGGGTTCAGGTTTATCTCAATTTTGAGACTGTTTAGGATTCCATTCTAGTACTCCAAAGTGGTGATTTCCAAACCTTGACAACCTAGTCCCATCCCAGATTCCAAATAAGGATCTTAGGGGTGAGGAAAATCATATGTGAGTAAGTACTACCCCCAAAGGCAACTATTACTTCTGTTAATTTTTAATTTACCAGAAAAATGTAAGATGATAAAGTTACCTAACAGAATAAAACACGTGGCTTGATATAAGAATAAAAAATATTTATTTATAGGAAAACAAAATGAAAGCATTACAGGTGATCCAACATATAAAAACACCACTTCCACAATATAAACAAAGGTGTTTTCCTTCCCTTCTTTGAAGATCTGAAGTTTCAGAATCATCATCCTACCTGCAGGAAAGGAAACATGTAAGTATCAAGTAATTTAAGAGTAAATACAAAAATTACAAATTCTGTCTTTTTGCATTACATTTTAAGAACTTAATACTTCATCAGCCCACTTAAGAAGACATAACCAGGATTCTTAAAAATAATCTAATACTGGATCAGAAACACAAAAAATGATTTCCTAAGCAAAATAAAAGATCAAGTAACAACTCATTGTGAGTACTGCACTTACCTCCATCAAGACTGTAAACCAGAAGAACAGTCCAGGGGAGCAGGAAAAAATGAAAAGAATTCCTTCATTCCAACAAGACCAAGAAAAAGGAATCAAAGCTTGACAAGTTCCTCAAATGCAGATCAGAGTACTATGTAGGAAAAAAAATTATCTGTGGTCCAAGGAACTGGGACTAAGTATGGAGAAAAGTATGTTATTAGTAGGAGGTGATCAAGTGTCCTGGTTTTCCTGAAACAGTTCTGTTTTACACCTATTGTCTCAGTGTCCCATTCAAATAGCACATCCTTTCACTCTCAAAAGTGACCCAGTTTGGAATATAAATTATATGTCACCCTAGTTATAAGTGACCTAATAAAAGTCTACATGTAGCTAAGGAATTAATACACTACCACCATGTACTCCTAGGGTATTTGTATTTTCTTTCTGAAGTGCTATATTGTCCTTCTCCAGCCTTCTTAAAACACAAACAAGCTTCGATTCTATTTGTTTTGTCCTCTCACCCTCAACCCATGGGCATTTTCCTAACATCAATCTCTGGTTCTATTTGTTTCACCCTGAGAAAATTATCTCCTAACTTGAGCAAAAACCTCTATGCAAAGCATTCTCAAATTTCTTCTCTGAAAACCAGTCTAAGGTTGTCTGGGGAATTGGAGATACTAGAAAATTTCACCTCTATATCCGAAAATATTTGATGCATGAAAAAAGAGTATCATCTCAACTATAACCTGAGTGTCCCTTTTTTGTTTTAAGCAATCAATATTCATCCTTTACTCTGTTAAAATAAATTCAGGAATATTTTGTTTTCCAGTGTCTTCCACAATGTGTGACATGATGGTATAAATATTTATAGATTTATAGGTGAAACAAAAGTCTATTTCTCCATTCATAATACTGGTTGCGGGGGGGGGGGGGGGGGGGGGAAAATAACAGGCAAAAAGTCATACCTAGGTTATACTATAACAGCCCAGCCTATGTCTTAAAAGTAAGTAAGTTAGGTAGGAAGCCCAAAGATTTTCATGGCTTTTCTAAACAATTTAAATTATGCCTAGTCATAGTGAATAATAAATTGCAGTTAGACTCTCTGGGACTGTGCACCTCATCCAGAAAACACAACATGTTCATGTCCTGGATGCAATTAGAACAATAGATGGAACAATATATTCCATCTTCCCATAGCCTTGCAAACCTTAGTATGAGCAAGTAGAAATTCCATATATTCTACAATATTCATCATATGCCAAATAGTCTTAGGAGTTAGAAATTTGCAATAGTCGACAAAGTTGCTGCCCTCAGGAAGCTTATACACTAGTGGGGAGACACAATCAATAAACAAATGAACAAATATATGTCAGATGGTGATACATGGCTAAGGATTTCTTAGCACTTAAGGAGTATAGGACACGTGTTTGGGTAAATTGCTAATTATACATGATAATCAGGAGTCTTTGGATAAACAGATTTGAAAATCACAGTAACAATGCTCATGTGTCACCAGTTGCCTCTATGGAACTGACTACCATGATCAATTACGTCTCCCAGAGAGTGGGGAAGTATGAAGGTATCCTATTCATTCTGTATCACACATGTCTGCTCCACCCTTGCCAAACCACCCTTGCTAAACCAAAGTCTCATTGAACAGAAACCTTCTCTTGTTGATTCTACAAAGCCTCCAGTTTCATGTAGATTAAGTAGGGACTGGGAATCTCGTTTATTTATTCACGCACTTCACCATTAAATCAAAGTGACCTTGTGTCAAAATTACACCAGCCTTTTACTACAGTTCATTAAATTCCGCATTTGTGGCAAGCAGGTATCAAAAGACCCTTCTAAACCATTAACAAATGAAGGCCTTTTCTAAAAAATCTTCTTTCAAACCGCTGTAAACAGTAATGACATATACAGCCAGAAAATAGTTAAGCACCAAATAATAAGCTATCTACACAGCTTTAAGTTTCAAAATAATGCTCTGTAAGTGAAAAATGAGTTACTAATATTATAAATCTCCATAAAATGAAGTAGAAGTATTTTTCCTAATAAGCCTTAAACTTAAGCCTTTAAGTTTCTACAAGAAGGAATAATCACTAGGAGTGTTTCAACAAAAAATATCTCCACCCTCACACGTTTCGTAACTATACAACTGTTCTTCTAAAATTCCATTATGGCCCATGTTTGCCTATTTCGCAGCATAAAAGACAATTCATCCTCTGACAAATCCCCTTCTTAAAAGTCATACCTTTTGAGATAAAAATTTGTTTTATAAGCTAGCAAAATCAAAATTGAAGATGTTACTTTTTTTAACATAAAAATTCCATATAAATTATGCCTCAATAATGCTGATTAAAGGAAAAAAACTCCCACCAGTTTGAATCTAAAAGTTCAAGCTCAGGGGCACCTGGGTGGCTCAGTCAGTTGAGCATCTGACTTTGGCTCAGGTCATGATCTCACGGTTTGTGGTTTTGAGCCCTGTGTTGGGCTCTGTGCTGACAGCTCAGAGCCTGGAGCCTGCTTTGGATTCATGTGTCTCCCTCTCTCTCGCTCTCTGCCCCTCCCCCGCTCACACTCTGTCTCTGTCTCTCTCAAAAATAAATAAATGTAAAAGTCCAAGTTCAGCCATAAAGTGTTTGGTGATCTAAAAAGAATTTTTTTTTTTAAACTTTGTTCATTTAGAGAGACAGAGAAAGCGCACCAGTGAGAGTGGGGGAGGGGCAGAGAGAGAGAGAGAGAGAGAGAGAGAGAGAGAGAGAGAATGCCTCCACTGACAGCATGGAGCCTGTTTGGGATTCTCTCCCTCCCTCCCTCTCCCTCCCTCCCTCCCTCCCTCTCTCTCTCTCTCTCTCTCTGCCCCTCCCCCACACGCTCGCAAGTGTGTGTGTGTGCGCGCATGCTCTCTCTCAAAAATAAACATTAAAAAATAAGTTGACAAGATCACAACTTATTCTGCACAGTGCACAGTTAATTATGGATTTATTTCCCCTAAATATAGGCTTTAAGTATTTCTCAATACAACACATTCCCATAAACAGACTTCTGCTGCTAGAAAATTTAGAAACAAAAAATTTAACACAACATATATTGTACATAACACAGTGTTTTTTTATTTAGTTCTTCTGCTCCTATGTACCAATGATAACAATACTAATAATAAAAGGCTAAGAATAGTCTCAGTTGATTCTTTCATACAAGTAGCTATCTATATTTAGGTAGATAGACAATATCACATATATTTTCAAAATCTATATTCCATCTGTAGACAGACATCTAAATAGTCCCTTAAATTTCTGAGATAATTTATCTTTCTCTTGGTTATGAAAAGGCAATATAAATCTTAAATGGTCTAAAGTAGCAAAGAAAAATTTAACCACCTTTCTCCCTTTCCTATAATATCAACCTTTCACCAATTTCCCTTTTGCTATGATGACAAAAGCCCCTCAAATAAGCCTTCTTCTACCCAACTAAAAGGCTACCACTTTGAATACTACTGCTTTTCAAGTATGATCTCTTTCTAAACTTGACAAATATTGGAGAACATTAACTACCTTTTTGTTTCACTGCTATATTGGATACCTTCCAGAATGAATCAGATTGACAGATGGAAAAAAGGGGTGTCTATTTTTAGTTCTTTCTATTCTTTTAAAGTTTGTTTCTTCCTATTAGAGCTCTTTTCTGACTTACATTCATTTGATAATCTATCCTAAGTACTATTCATTTCCAATCTCTGCTTCAAACAGTGATGATGAAGGTGCTCATCTCACTATCTCTAAAGCTCTGTTCTAGGCTCTCCCATTTCTTTACATGGTGCCATCCATTTCCATGTGCTAGGACTATACTGTAACAGGATGAAGTGACATCAGAATGAGCAAAGGATGTAGAATCAAATTCCAGATCATTATCATTATGACTTCAGGCAAGTTAATTAGCCACTCACTTTCAATTTCTCTGTATTAACAGGAATAAAATTGCCCTTCACAAAAGTATAGGAACATATTTAGAGTATTTAATAAGCTTTAAATATTACAAATATTGTTAGTTTTACTTAGTATCCTATTTTACTGATGAGTTTTCCCTCATCATTTTTCCAATACAGTATTGTGAAACTACTTCCAAATCAATGACTTCTGCACAACCTTCTTTAGAAGGTTTATAAAACTAAACTTCCTCAACTGGAAAATGTAACCATAGTTACATGCATACATGGCAAAATCTTTACACATGCAGATCTCTCTATGCTTTACAAAGTTTCTTCATATCTTTAGTTTTCTATTACAATAGCCTTGTGATGATGCAAGGGATGCTCTGTTGTCTCCATGGTAAAGATTTAAATACTTGCCTATCTAAGTAACACAATACAGTGGCTGTGTTGGAACTAGATTCTTTAAAACGGTAATCTTTCCACTAGAGGGATAAAGATACACACATATTTTCTCTCAATTCTCTCTCTTCAAGTAGTCTTGTCATCACCTTCTCTTCTAAAATTCATACATCTCTCTTTTTATCTCTCATAAATCTAATTCCCAGTACAGACAGTAACCACTTCTTGTTTGGTACAGTATTTTCTGCTCATTGTCATCATCTTCATTCTGGCTTCATTCTTGTCAACTGAAGATGACAAGATATAAGGAAGGCATCATATCATTCAAACCAAGTTCACAAGGAACAGGTTTCAAGAGTTTGGGACATCTCCATCTCCAAGTGCCTCAGAAACTGTAAGCTTTAATTTACAAACAACCTTTAAAAAGCTGAGAACGTTATAAAACAAAGTCAATTCACCAGATTTCAGGTGAGGAGGACTAACATGATTTAACATGAAGAACACATAAAGCAGTTTTCCAGTCCTCTGGCCCAGAGATGTAATCATTACCAATTCTAAGAAATAGCAAAAGAGAAACTATGTTTAAAAAAAAAAAAAAAAGCTACAGGTTAGTCACTAAGTTAAGAAAACATAACTCTAATGGAGAAGCTCAAAGAAAAAAGCAATTCTAGGTTCAGTCTACAAGCCCCAAAATAGGAAGCAGCTTAAAAGGTTTCCATCTCCTGTTAAGAAGAAATGCTTTTCACCCTGCACAGCACCTTCCAGCAGTTTATCAAGGAATGTCTCAGCCTCCTGAGCTGCTCTCTAAATAGCTTTCTAACTTAGCTGTCAGTTACAACTCTGTAACTAATTTTTTTATGATTGATCTTTATTGCCACTCAGGTGTGTTGTGGGATGATTCTGGGATGTGCTAGAGAAATTACCTAAAAATAATGCCTTGGTCCACTCTAGGTCACCAATTCAAAACAATATTTTCCAAGAATATGAACAAAAATAGGTAAGTGTTCATACTGCACCAAGTCTAAAAGTTTGTACTGGATACCTAACACAAATTCCAAACCTGGTAACTAATACACAAGTAAGTAGTTGTGAAATAAAGTTACAAAAGCTAATGTTGAAAAAAGAAAAAGGGGGGAATACTGCACGCTAAACCATAATTTCCCATCATTTAACAGCTGGTTTTACTTCTCAAAGTATAAATTGGCCTAAGGATGATGTGGTTACATCTTCCACATCTGAAAATACAAGACAAAATGATCATATAAAGAACACACCAGATCTTTCCTCCAGTTTCATACCAAAAGATTAAATGCAGCTATCTTATAACCCTCATGAATATGCAGTTAAAAAAAAATTGCAGAGCAATATACTCAATTTTGTATTTACCAACAAATCTTCACACTGGCCTTATAAAATTGAAACCAGACCAATTCCCCCATGACAGCTCCCCTGAAATAAAGCTAATAACTGAAATTAGTGAAATCGGTTTTGTTTGCTACTCACCTAATATAAATGCTACAACTTTCCAAAATCCTGCCCCTCTTTCCAAAGATGCTATCTGCAGACAAACTTGGCAGTTAGAAAAGGTATCAGCAACTATTAAAACAAGTTTCCTAGATATAATTATGAATTGAATACAACTAAAGATTATTCTAAACTACACCAGTAAATTGCTTATTTAATTTCAAGTCACAAAAGGTCAAAAAAAAAAAAAATGGCCAAAGACAAAGCACCACACTGTATTTGAAAGTCAACTCAAAACTAACTACATATACAAGTAATGGAAGTGAAAAGGTTGAGACCAAAAATGAGGAAGCAGCTAGTCAGAAAAACCAATGCAACGTTGGCCTATTCTAGAATTTTTGTATTAATAAGTAGACATAGCCAACCCTCATCCACAATATGTATACAGTATACACATACGTCAGAAACAAAGTCCTTTCAACAAGCAAATAAATTAAGAATCTTTGAAACAATAATGCTTAGAAGAATCCAATGGTTCTAAAGTTAAGGAATAAAAATACAGTTTGAGAAATAATTCACAAACTCATCATGTAACCAAATAATTTTAAGATGGTGTTACTATATGTAAGAGCACATGGTGATGGATTAGTGATGCTCCATTATATACCCATAACTGATCTCCTATTATGATCAACAGCCACCAAATGCAAGATAATTACCCAGTGTAGATCATTCAGTCTACGGCAATAGTTAAGGCATCACCACCCTAACCTTTTTTAGGTATCAATTCATAATCCTGGAAAAAACACTATGACCTGATCAAATGATCCAACTAGCTCAAGACCAAGACCATACATATCTGGATATTTTCAATATAAAGATGAATTCTATCCAAGAAGTATTTCACATTTAAAAAACAAAAAACTGTTAACTAAATAGTACATTAGCTCAGGACACTAAGTCCATTATCTCCATGAAAGATTTATTTAATATTTACTAAGGTACTATTACACAATTACACCAGGCATTACATTCTGGGTACTAGGGATACCAGGATAAATAAAGCTGAGTCCCTGTTTTCAGGAGATAAACATGCACAGAGAGTTAAGAAAGAAAACGAAAAAACGGGCCTCTACAGAAGGACAGGGGAACAATTTGATTACAAATGCTACCCAAGTATGCCTCATTTGGCAGGGTGTAGTGGGAAATAGAAGTGTCCAGTCATCCTTCACCAAACCAGGACATCCAACCCAAGCATGCTTGCCCAAAGGGGCAAATCTGAAAAAAAGATAAACATCCTATAGTCAACCTGACTGACTGAAGTGAAAAAATGTGGAAAAGCAAGCACGAGACACAGATTGAAAGGCTAGTAGGCAGTCTCTTATTATCAAGTATCCTTTATATTATTCCCATTTTAAAGAACGCTAGAAGAAAATTCTCATTTTTGTTGGCAATTTCCTCCTAAAACGAAGTCACAAAAAACAGTGCTGCCCCTTCATCCCAATGACAGTAAGATATACAAGTTCAAACTGTTTTTGAAATAATGATGATATGATGGTAGGCGGGGCACTCCAATGGAGATTGAAGCAAAAGCTCATATAGAAACTGTCCATAGTCTTAGTTTTCAAAGCACTAAGCCAAGAACCCAAAAGCTAGAGGGACACAAATATATAACATCACAGAACAGCTGAGCAGGGAGACAATTTAGAAAATAAGAAAAGTAAGTAAGGGATTTTCCTAAGGTCAAATGGAGCTGGGGCAGACCCCCCACCTCCTCCCATATTTCAGTTCAGGGATTATTCCTCTTGAAGCACATTAATAATTTAAGAAGCAAAGGAAGTGCTGTTTCCAAATGTAATCTTACGTATTTATGAAATTATATTTCTCAAAGAAAGATTTTCTCCTAACAATATCCCATTCCCTAAAAGTCCTCTGTGAGCTAAGAAGTTCTTCAAATCGCCTGACTTCCCTTCAAGGTTGTTCACTGAATTTTAATGGTAAAATTTATTCTCTATTTCCTTTTCCTAGTAGAGTCTCAATTTATGTAAGGATTGTGTTATGGTGCAAGACAGAAAGGATTCTTTAAATCTTATTAGC
The DNA here is from genome assembly GCF_007474595.2 of Lynx canadensis. Taxonomy (NCBI): domain Eukaryota; kingdom Metazoa; phylum Chordata; class Mammalia; order Carnivora; family Felidae; genus Lynx; species Lynx canadensis. The sequence continues at coordinate 46,781,641 of NC_044312.2, read as the reverse complement.
TATTATGCCTATAATGCAAGTTATGTCCTAATTAAATTGATTTGATCAGATTTTGTGAAACACCAAAGACTGAAAAGTCACCTTAAACTTTTATAAAATCTCTATGTCTAGATCAAAATTAGGTATGTATCATTTCTGTTTGGAAGACTTTTTCATTAATTCTTGAGCAATCTATGGACTCAGAAATCCAGAAACCTTAGATACTGCCACTATTAATGCAGTCTGTAATAATTAAAGTAACATAAAAAGCATAAAGCAGCAAAATCCCATTTCCAACTTCAAGATCAGCCAAACTCCTTGTCTTCTGTATTTTAGCACTAGTGACAGAAAATAAAGATATAATACAATTTTGAAAATCAGCTCTACAGTAACCAGAAGCTACCTGGAGGTGAGATATATCTAAAGGTTTTATGATTAAAAACCATACTCCACATACTCACAATTTTTTTTTTTTTTTTACGATAAAAACCATACTCCTCAAATGCTCCAACTGTATTTCTCCTTACTCCCAAACCAATCTCTTTTCTGGCTCCACAGCACCCCATTCACCCTCTACAATTAAACAGACTCCTTTGTTCCCCAAACACACTTCCAACCTTCCTACCCTCAAATGTTTGCTCATGTTGTTTTCCCCATCTCAAATACCTACTGTTCCTGACTACTTCTCATTTAGGGTCCAGTTCTCTCCCTTATCAAAAGCAGTATCTTTCTCTCCTATGATTTTCAACAACATTGACATGAATTTTATCTCACATTACCTGTTAATACAGCTATCTGTATATATCACCTTCCCTACTAGACTGAGGATGTGATCAGCAATTTCACTTTTGGATTTCTCAATAATCTCAAACACAGTAACTCAGATACACAGTAGACACTCACGATGCAATTGCTAATGAGCATATTAATTTCTACAAAACTAGCTAATAAAGTCTTGTTTGGTACAGAGCCAGCTTTAGAAAACCTATGAATGACTGAAAATTAATATATCATTTGCAGATAAACAGATGTCAGCAATTAAACCACATAAATCAAACATGCCTCCAAGAATCTTGTGACTAACTGGTTTATCAAACCTTTTCTATTCATAGTGGTCATCATCATATGATGATTGTTTGTGTTTAAGTTCATTCATAATTTGGAACTCAAAAAAATTCAAAAGCCATGAAGATTGGTGTACCTGATTTTTTTTTTTTAATTTTTTTTTTCAACGTTTATTTATTTTTGGGACAGAGAGAGACAGAGCATGAACGGGGGAGGGGCAGAGAGAGAGGGAGACACAGAATCGGAAACAGGCTCCAGGCTCCGAGCCATCAGCCCAGAGCCTGATGCGGGGCTCGAACTCACGGACCGCGAGATCGTGACCTGGCTGAAGTCGGACGCTTAACCGACTGCGCCACCCAGGCGCCCTGGTGTACCTGATTTTATTTAGCAACCCAAACCACCACGTATAGCAATATTCAGAAGTCCAATTTCATATGCCAGTCATCTAACCCCCTGCACAAATGGCAACAGGACTGTACATTCCTTCCTTCCCTATCCCTTTCAATAACCTTACCACAAATTACCTAGGAAAGGAAAGAACACTTCCCCAGTTCCATAGCACTGGCATCTAAAGCTAGGAGAGCAGCTAATAAGCAGGAAGAAAGGGAACTCTAAAAGGAGGATTTGGAGAAAAGGGCTACAGAAGACCAGATCTATCAAAGTAACTCCTGCCCCAATAAGACCTTTAATGGTTCCCTCTCCAGCCTCATCTCCCTCTTACTCTTATGAACACTTCACATTCCACCACAAAGAACTACTCAAAAATTTCCCCAAACACATCATAATGCTCTTTCTCACCTCTATTGTCACTGCACATGCTAAATTACTTAGACAAAACTTTGTCCATCTGGCAAATCACTATTCGTCCTTAAAACCCATTAGGCTCCTCTATGAAGCTGTCACTAACCTTCAAAATTAATTACTCCAGCCCCTACTTTGAAGCTTTATGTAAAAAGTATTATGCAATTATCTCAATGTATTACAATTATTTGTTTACACATTTTCACCATTAGATCTCGTGTTCCTTTTAAAGTAAGGATGATCAAGTGTCATCTTTACATTCTTTTCTAGATCTTGATCACTTTCCCTCAGTACCCCACATACTGCTTCAGACTAGTGTTTCTGTTGGTACTGCTTGCTACATGTTAAACAGAACTCCATCTCAGGACTTTTGCCCCATATTCTTGCTCTTACAGCAAGCAAAAGATTTTAATAGTTCCCTAAGGAATTTTAATCCAATAACGCAAAATTTTTAAAAAATTATATATATTTACTCTTAAAATTTTTTGTTCTCAGATATTCTCCCAGAAAAAAGTCACACAAAATGATTAACTCTGAATCATTAAGTTCACAAATAAATTAAGATTTACCTACATGTCACTTTCAAAAGAAAATTAATTTGGATTTTCACAGGCAATTCACCAGAGTCCTAAAACCAGAAGAGAAAGGGCATAACGGAAGTGGGTAGTAGGAAGAAATCAATCAAGGTCAATGCTTGACTCATTCAATACAGCCTACTAAAGTCATATGCTTCATTTCTGGGTATCTTTATTTGCACTTTAAATGTTTTGCCAATGTTTTATAACAAAGCACACAATGCTTATTTCGCAAACAAGGCCTTACAGCATTCTGCTATAAGATGCGGATTATCATGGATAACACAGAATGTAAAATAAAGGACTGCCTTGGAATTTACTTTTAACAACCGAAGAAAAGGAAATAATGATGATGATGATGATGATGATGATAACAGGAAGAAAAGGAAAGCAGAAGTAGCAAACCCAAGATATGACAAGTTTAAACCCATCTGTTTGAAGTTAAATATACCAATAATAGGTAGGTCCTGAAGTGAATAATACTTTACTTTATTAAACTGCTCTAATTTTACATCTAATTCTGGAAACTTATTTCCCAACTTCCATAATTTCTCACATTTTCAACCAATAATTTACTTGATCACAGAAATGGAAGAAGTTGCAACATCCACTACTCAAAGACAACTTCTACAGCAACTATCCTCTTTATTAAAAACAAAAAAAAAAAAATGCTGTTTGAATACACATCAGAAACCCTCAATGACAATTTCATTCCTTCTTTATTCACTAGGCATCTTTTTACTGCATATTTGTTACATGCTATTTGTAGCACAATAAAGACTACACAAGGGCTCTTCATTTAAGAAATTATAATTATAGAAGCTATAAAGAATTACTACATAGTGCAATTATCTCAATGTATTACAATTATTTGTTTACACATTTTCACCATTAGATCTCGTGTTCCTTTTAAAATACTCCACTACATAGTGTTTATGGAGAAGTACAAGATACTATGGCAATATACACACTACTCTGTGTGGACAAAAGTAACCACCTATCGATACTCAGACAACTAAGTATTATCTCTTCACACATTTAAAAGACTACATTGGGGGTGCCTGGATAGCTCAGTCAGTTAAGTGTCAGATTCTTGATCTCTGCTCAGCTCATGATCTCACAATTCATGAGTTCCAGCCCCACATGGGGCTTTGCACTGACAGTGCAGAGCTTGCTTGGGATTCTCTCTCTCCTTTTCTCTCTGCCCACCCCCTCAAAATAAATAAACTTTAAAAAAAATAAAATACTACACTGGGACCCTAAAAAAAAAAAATATATATATATATATATATTGGATTAGAGTAAGCAGTCCATCCAGTTGAAAGGATGTTTGGTTCAAATATTTCTATTTATCAGTCAACAAACTATGTAACTCAGTACTAGAAACTGCCATCAAGGAGATCTTTTTTCTCCCTCACAAATCTCTATATTTATATTATACAGGAGCACAGTAGAGTTATATCCCATGACAACTTCAGAAGAAGGGAAAAAAATACCCTTAATTTTCCTTACTACCACCTTGCCACCTCACACTACATACAAAAATTAAAATCTGATCAAACCTAAAAGAGTGAGCTAAAAACTATAAAGCTCTTTAGTAGTAGGTTAGGCATAAATCTGAATAACTCTGGATTAGCCAATGGTTTCTTAGCTATTATATCAAAAGCACAATCAAAGAAAAAAATTGCAACTTCAAAATTAAAAATATTTCTGCATCACATCAAAGGACACTATCAAGAACAGCAGGGGCGCCTGGGTGGCGCAGTCGGTTAAGCGTCCGACTTCAGCCAGGTCACGATCTCGCGGTCCGTGAGTTCGAGCCCCGCGTCGGGCTCTGGGCTGATGGCTCAGAGCCTGGAGCCTGTTTCCGATTCTGTGTCTCCCTGTCTCTCTGCCCCTCTCTGTCTCTCTCTGTCCCAAAAATAAAATAAAAAAACGTTGAAAAAAAAAATTTAAAAAAAAAAAAAAAAGAACAGCGGAAAGACAAGCCATAGGATGGGGAAAAAAATATTTGCAAATCACATGAGGATCAAGCATCAGGAAAATGTAAAGAACTCGTCTAGTACTGAAATATATTAAGGATCAAATTTAAAAATGGGCAAAGGATCTGAATGGACACTTTTTTCAAAGACATACAAAGGTCAATAAGCACATGAAAGATGCTCGACATCATTAGTCATTAGAGAAATGTAAACCAAAATCACAAGATATCATTCATACATTGCTGCTGGTAATGTAAAATGGTGCAGCAGCTGTGGAAAAGACTGGTCGTGTCTCAAAAAGTTAAAAAAAACTCCCACATGACCAGCAATTCTTCTCCTAGGGATATACCCAAGAGAACTACTATGAACATTCCTGTACAAGGTATGTTCATAGCAGTATTCTTCTTAGTGGGTTTCAAGAGGGAACTGACCCAAATGTCCATCAATGGATACGCCGCATTTTGTGGCACAAGGGAATATTATTAAGTTATGGATAGAATGAAGCACTCTTATATGCTACAACATAAATAAACCATGAAAACATTAAGCTAAGTAAAAGATGTCAGACATAAAAGGCCACGTTATGTGTGATTCCATTTACATGAAATGTCCAGAATAGGAAAATCCATAGACAGAAAGTAGCTTAATGATTGCCAGAGAATGAAGGAGGGGAAACTGGAAGTGATATGCTAACAGATATATGACTTCTTTTAGGGGTGACAGAAAACATTCTGGAATTAGACAGTGGTGATGGTTACACACAACATTGTAAATATACAAAAAACACACTGAACTGTATACTTTAAAATGGTGAATTTTATGTTGTGTGAATTACCTCTCAATTTCAAAATTGAAGAAGAACTCACCTTGCCTCATAATCTCCTTTTTCACATTAGATTTGGATTAAATAATATTCCTAATTATTCCATACCCTGCATGAACCAAATTTCTGCAAAGTGTTTCAAGTACATCAAAAATCCTGCCAATCCTGTGTGCCAATCCTGTGTTAACGGTGTGATGGGGGGAAAACCATCCTTCTACTTAGTTTTTGGTATATACTTGAATTACAGTAAGATTTTCAAACATTAGATGTATTTAAAATATGGTACATTCGTATTAAGCATCCACAAGACAACTGGCTATATCACAGCACGTAAAATTTCTAATATCACACACACACACCCCTCTTATAAAGAGCTTATAGTCACATGAAGAGGTATATAGTCAGTAGACACATGTACACTAAGTAAAAATATGAAATCACTTCTAAAGTATACCTGCAATCTTGAGTAAGAGAAAACATTTCTAAAGCAATGCTGCTTCAACCACTACTTGGAAGAAGTGTCCCTTGAGTAAAATTAGAGCCCCTACAATGCTTTCAGGTAGTAAGTTTATGACTACAAATATCAGTACCATTTTGAAAATTACTGCTGGAATTCCAAATGTTCAGAGAAAACTTTCAGTAATCCCCATTAGTCCCTAGAATCAACCTAGATTCAGTGGTCCTACTATCATGACCATCACTACTACTCTCCAATGCTTGCCTTGTATCTCATAAAGCTTCATTCTAAAACAGTCACTTCTTTTCCTTTGCATTTCGACATTAAGTGTACTTTATCCTTCCTTACATCTAAAATAAGTTTGCCATACAGTTAGTACTCTGGAGACCCCCTGCACAGAGACTACAATGTGATCAGCACCTCCTGGAATTGTGTAAGGAAACAATTCTATTGACAAACATTTCAAATTTATTTCTTAAATTTCTTAATTCTTTAAATTAATTTTAATTTAATTCTTAAAGTTTAATTCTTAAGCTTTTAATTCTTAAAGTTAATTTCTACTTTCAAGAACATATCCTCAAAAATATGCCTCAGTATAGTTTTCAAACTGAGCAACTGAAAACCCCAATTTTTTTGGCTATGAAAATATTTTAAAAATATCACCTACTATTTTAACAAAACTAACCCTCTTAATGCCTCATAGGTTCCATGAAACAAAGAGCAATTTTGTTATGTTTTTTTATTGATGCTACCAAATGACTTCTATATTTAATTTTGAAACCGGGTAATTACCATTCATTGCAACTAAGAAAATCACCATAAAATTATTAAATGTTTACTGGAATAGATCTCTATAGTGACTGTGTCCCTAAGTTGTTCATGGAATAGTCTGAGCTGGGAAGGCAGATTATGTGTAATCATCTGAAATTTACTGAGCACCCACAGGGTCCCTGATTAGGTACTTTGAGAAGAGATATAAAACAATACAGAAAAGTATAGTTCCTGTTCTACAAACACATGTGAACCCAAAATATATATAAAAGCATGATACTAACTACAGTTTAACAAGGTATTATTCAATAACGTCTTTAGTAAAGAAGCTACTTTAACTGTGAGTGTTAAGGAAAGCAAGTTAGTTTTGAGAAGATTTAAAAGGAGAAGGTATCTGTTTTGACAAAGAAGATGTTTTACATCCAAAGAATGGTATGTCCAAAGAATAACTGCTAATAGTTTGGGAGTTAGAGTTTTTGGCATAATTGGTGACTAACGTGCTTGGCTGAGGGGCGCCTAGGTGGCTCAGTCGGATAAGTGTCCAACGTCAGCTCAGGTCATGATCTCAGGGTCTGTGGGTTCAAGCCCGTTGTCGGGCTCTGTGCTGACAGCTCAGAGCCTGGAGCCTGCTTCGGATTCTGTGGCTCCTGCTCTCTCTCTGTCCCTCTCCTGCTTGCACACACTCTCTCAAAAATAAACAAACAACAAAAAAATTAAAAAAAATAGTAATAAAGTGCTTGGCTGAAAGGGATAGCTTAGATGTAAAAAAACAATGAGGAAAAAATGGACCAGGAGTCCCAATTAATGATGAACTTTATTAAGGCCTTTCAGGAAAAGAATAGGTATTATTACTGTTAGATTCTTTTTTGCCCCCAGCAGTCTCCTTTCCAAGTCACATTTCACTTTCCTTCCAATCTACTTAACAGTATGACCTAAAGGATTATGCCACGTCTCTTCTCAAAGTCCTCCAAATGATGGGTCACTGTTACCTACCAAATTATTCAGAGTTTAAAGGACCTCATATATCTACTTTCTAAGTAGCCTTTTTTTCCCCTCTAATATACCTTCTTCTTTAGGGTTACATTTTCTAATCTCAGAACCTTTACAATCTTAAAAACTGAGAACGGACCTCAATGAGATTTTGTCTATGTGGGTTTTCTCAATTGATATTTACTGTATTAAGAATTAAAATTAAGAATTTTTAAAATATTCTTTTTAAAATAATAAATCTCATCCAATGCTAACAGTTTTCATGAAAAATAGCTATATTTCCCAAAACCAAAATTTACAACATTGGTATTGTTTTACCTTTTTGCAAAACTTTTTACTATCTGGTTTAATAGAAAGTTGTTGGACTGTCGTATCTGCTACTACATTCAATCTGCTGCACTATCATGCATCACATAGACCCTGGAAAACTCTACTGTACACTCATGAAAGTACAAAAATTAAAAAGACAAATAATGTCCTAATATATGAACATAGTTTTGACCTCACAAATAAGCTGAAAGGGTCTTGGAAACTCCCAGAAGTGCCAGGAATACACTTTAAGAGCCACTGCCATGAATAAATGAATATTGTTTATTCATTCCCTGGAACAGTAAAGCATTATGTAAAAAGTCACACTGACATGAAAACACAAACCTGATGCTAGACTACCTGGGTGCAAATCCCAGTTTTCCTCTTCCTGGCTGTGACCTTGAGCAAATTACTGAACTTCTCAGTGCCTTCATTTCTTCTTCAGTAAAATGGGGATAATAATAAAACCTCTCTCACAAAGTTGTTAAAAGGAATAAAGTTAATAAACGTAAAGTGTTTAGTGCAGTGAGTGCCCAGCACAAAATAAAGACAAATAAGTATTAAATATAAATTGAATCAATGCATAAAGAATATGATTTGCTGTACTGCCACTACATTCTAGTATAACTTGAAAAATTCTTAATACTATACTTCTGATAACCTGGCAAATTACAAGCCTGAACATAAATTTTAATACAAAGGTTTAGGTTCATCAGCATTCCCTTATAAAGGAGTATCATTAGTAAAATCTGACTACCCGGAAACGTTTCTCCATTAAAAGAGCCATACACACAATGAACATACAAAATTTTAAAAGGTCAAACCCAAAAATTGCAATTCTCTAGAGAAATGTATAAAGCAGTTTAACGGGGAACATACTGAGACAGAACACAAAGTAACGGAAATGCCACTTCAGCCACTAAAAGAACAGGAAGAGCAAATACTAAGGCTGTATGTACTTTGAAAATCTAACCCTATTTCTTCTTGGTAAGACTCTAGCCTCTTGCCAAGAAGCCTTTAAGTTTATTTTTCTTACTTCTTTGATTTTTTAAAAGGGAAATCACGAACATAAGCATTTTGGATATAAAGAAAATACTTGTCTATGCATCATGGTAAACTTTTACATTAAATATTCTAAATGACAGGGTCAAAATAATTTTATTTCAATTAAAGCAATTCTAGTAATTAATTAAAATAGATTATTTTAACTATTAATGTACTTTTAAAATAGCTAATTAAATATTTCATATAAATGCTTCACAAATCAAATGAGGAAAAAGAAAGCCTAGTCACCTCTTACCAAGTTTTACTTCTCACCTGCCGCTCTAAATTAAACTCAAAAACACCTTTAAAAACTATTCAAATTGATAAAAAACACAGTAAACATAAAAAACCTTGTTATAAGGATAAAAAATACATGCCTAGAGTCTAATATTAGGTATTTTTAAAAATAACAAGTCCACTAGTGCCGCCTAATTACTTTTCAAAGGTATTTGAGAATAAATTTGCTAATTATGCATAAGGCAGCTAGCAAAATGGTTATATACCAAATTCTCTTCTGAGTTTCCCTTTTAAAACATATACAATTTAGAAACATAACTACGTGTAACAAGGAGGGAAAATTACATCTGTATAGTTCTACTACATAATCTCAGGCCATGTGACATATTTGACTCCATTACCATTTTCTTTTTTCAGAAGTATTAAAGACTAAATAGTAAGGAACAGAATAGGTCAAATAATGAAAAGTGAAAATATAAATCATATGATTAATTCTTAAGGGAAAGAATAGTAAGCCCATAGGTCAACTACAAAATAACTACCTCTTTAAAACAAGATCCATCCTCAGTTACTTTATTTCTAAACAAGACACATCGTGGAGCAGATTACCCACTTAGTATCTTCCTCACATGCATCTTCTTGTAAATCAGATCCCAGTTACCAGATACCTTCTTAACAATATGCAAACTAAGCACCCAATCCATGCCATTAATCAAGACACTGAAAATCAATACATTTGCTTAAAAAGGTAATTATTTCAGGTACTTTTTGATATTTTACATACATTTTCAATAGTTATACAAACCACTAATCCAAATACAAATTCCACCTTCTACATATTCAATACATTCACAAATTCTTCCTCTTAAAATTGTTTCCACAACTAAATTTAGGCAGGATATGGATCCAGCACACAACACACAAATACCCACACTATATCTACTATAGAGATACGCTTATAATGGATGCTTAATAAGAACAAGACCTCAATTTGTTGTCAAGAATCTAAGGCAGAGATGCCTGGGTGGCTTGGTGGGTTAAGCGTCTGACTCTTGGTTTCGGCTCCGGTTATGATCTCACAGTTCAGTTTGTGGGATCAAGCGCCATGTCGGGCTCTGTGCTGACAGCATGGAGCCTGCTTGGGATTCTCTCTTTCCTTCTCTCTCTCTCTCTGCCCCTCCCCTTCTCTCTCAAAATAAATAAAACAAACAAAAAGAATCTAAGGCAGATGATGGTTGGAATGAAGTGTCCCTGGAAATTTTAACTGGGAAAAAATATGGATGAAAAAGTGAAGCCGTTATAGCCATTAACATAAATATTATGTTTCAATGCAACATGTTGCAATGTAAATGCCCAAAGACAATAAATTAAACAAGTATAGAAAAAAGAAAATTAAGTATTCACATCAAAAAACAAAGGCCAACGGTTGTGAAGTTAGACAAGAATGTTTTTTAAATTAAGAATTTATAAATTTAAATATTGTGTTTTATTTACACTTCAATCATTATGGATGTTTTAATGGAGGTAGAAACTACTTTCTAAGCATGTGGCTTGCCTCTCCCATAGCCATGAAAGAGGATTAAATTAGATAATGGTTAATAAGTGCCTGGCAAATTGGAACACCTTCCAATTTAAGGTTTGCTATTCTTGTGCCTTGATTATGACCATTAGAGACCGGAAACTAAATGCAAATCATGTTTATTTTTACATATTATTTCAAGCTGGACAACTCTTCACACTAAGGACCCTAGTTAATACCATTATCTACAGCCACCTATAAGCAAAGCAAAAGATCTTTCTTAAACCAGTATATAATGTAGTATGAATTAAGCCGTAATTCGTAGATTATAATAATTACTTCCTAATATGGAAAGACCTTGGAGAAGTACACAGAAACCACCTCCACAGTCTAAAGGCCTATAGGAAAAAAAACAGTCCTAAGCATATTTTTGTTAAATACTAATATTTAAAAGATGAAATTGCTTTCACTGAGTTGGACTAAGTAGGCAATAGTCCTTCAAGATATTAAAAGGTGCAACAGAACTAAGCACTCACTAGAAAGAAAAATTCCTGGAAGAAGAAAAATTATCTCTACATTAAAGCCTGAAGTTCATGGTGTCAAGCCACAGAAATGTCTGTGAAAGCCTTTTTAATATTCTGGAAACATGTTAAAGTGTGTGGAGAAGGAAGGTGTTTAGAAAAACCATTCATTGGCCAAACTTTACTTAATATAAATCTATGTCATTGCTGAAAACTGGTTACAAGCGCATTTAAAACAATATAGGGAAAATAGCATTTCAAAAGCCCGCAGAACAGAACTAGAGTAGTGGCTCCTTATTTATGTGGATTAAAAAAAAAAAAAAATCACACAACGCCACATATATTCAAGTTCTAAAGTGGGAGCTTATTATAAACACAGCAGTAGTAGAGAACTACAAATGAGAGTTTATCCTCCAAACCTAATCCCAGTTAGCATTTGCAGTAGCTATCACAAGAGAAAAAGAACAGCACTAATAAAACCACAAACAAGTATCACCCTCCTAAACCCATTTAGCCTATTTTCTGCCCTTCTTGGTAACATGTTAAAATAACTACTCCTCCATTTGAAACAGGCAAAAACCTTCATAAAGACTTTTAAAAGCTATACATCCTTTTGTTATAATTTATCATTTTGAAGCGAGGAAAGAGAAAAATAGTTCATACAGTAACAAGTAGTTTCTTCACCTACCCATCACCAAAAAGAAAAATAAAAAACAATTAACAAGAATTAACACAATGTTAGGACAAACCATTAAGACTGGGACAGCAAGCCAATTAGTCACTTGAAGGGAAGTAAACAGCAAAACTGTCCACTCCAAATATCAGATAATCAAAAAAATCGCATAAGGGTCCACTATACATTTTAAACAACTTTCCATTTATAAGTGTCACCATTTAAATATATTCTGCATTTTCTAAACAGGCAAGGACTGATTGTTAAAAAGCAGCCTGCTCAATCAGCACATTAAAGAACCAAGCAGTATTTTTTTTTCTTTTACTTTTCCACAGTGAAGGAACAAGTCACAATGAATAATGGGTTTGTAGAAATAACTTGTTCTAATAGCACTTCATGAGCAAAGTTATCTTGGAAGAATTCACATTTTGTACATTTCTTTTTAAAAATTGCAGACCTTACGGCCAAAGTCCAAATGAGAAATCCAAACAGGACTCCTGTCAGTGAATTCCCTTTCAGGACATGCTCACTCTTGCTTCAAACAGTAAAGCAAAGTAACTTTCATGTAGAATAAAAGCCAGTCAAGCTAATGTGTCCAGTTACCATTTTAAAAAGGAACTTATTACTGTGCCTATTTCCGTGTATTTTCCTGAAAAGTTTTCGGTCACTCCATTGAGTCAAAGCTTGAGTAATCCACTGAGCTATCTGTACCTCGAGGTAAAGGAAAGAAAAATGAGGTATTATACGTGACTTCCAGGTTTGTAAAAAGTTGGGAGGAGTTAGCTCTGGTAATTGTGTGTAAGTTAGTGAATGGAGTAATATTATGCCGTATAAGAGAAGCTAGTCTCCCCAAATAACCAGAATAAATTAAAAGTAAATTGAAACTCAAGTATTATCAATCACCTTTTTAGCATTTTTAAAGACATGTATGTAAATTGTAGTTTTAGTTATTAGTCTATGTTTTACTCCAATAATGTACACTTTACACTCAACCTTCTAAATTCAAATCGCCAGGGTTAACAGCTCCAGGAAATGATACCAGTATCACCCAATCCTTTTCCAAATTCCCATTAGAGAAACACGGAGGATGGGGGCCTGACAATCACAACTTATCCAAGAAGCATGAAAATAGAATGATTAAATTCCACCAAAGCCAATTAAAAACCCCAACTTCCCACAGAGCGTTCCCTACACCAAACGGAATCCCTTTATTTTCACTCTCACGAAGAAAGTAATTTGGGATAAAAGTCGGGTATTGAGTATGATATATCTAATATAAAATGAGACGAAGGAACCTAACTGAAGCTACAGAAGCAAAGAAACGTAACCAAAACGGGAGAGGAAAGCTGGAAGAGAAACCCGAGAAGGAAAGGGACAGAAGAACCTAGTGGAGCAAAGGAAGTAGAAATCACTTCAACGGAGATAGCCTTCAGGATTGCAGAGAAATAGGGATGTAGGTCCACGGAACCGGGCGTTTACGGAACTCAAAGGCTAATGGGGAAACAATGGGGCGGTGAGACCGGGAGCAAGCGGAGAGACTCTCAGGAGAGGGCGACTAGGCAGCACGGGACGGGGGGGGATGAAAGAGCAGAAGGCTGCAGCAGACACAGGCGGCAGGGAGGTAAGAAGCTAGGTGGAGAGGCAAGTTGGTCGGGTGTGATCGGCTATCGTGGCGCACCGGGTTGGAAGCGAGGGTCCCCTAGGAACCCGGGATGGGGGTGGGGGGGGGGAGTGGCTTATCAGGGATTTTTAGGCAGGGAACGGAAGCCGTGAAGGCAGGTGTGATGGAAGCGAAAACACACCTCGGACCAGCACAGGACCCGACGTGCCAGACAAAACGCAAAGGAAGGAAAAGACGTCTGAAGGGGCTAAGAAAAGAGAAGAGAAGAACGCCGGTCGCGGGGACATGGGCCGCGGTCGGCTTCACTCACAGTCCAGGTGCTTTTTCTTGGGCCCCATGATCTCGTGGGTCGTGGCCTTGCATACTGTCTTGGATACGGCGGAGCCGGTGACACTGTGTTGGGCGGCGGTGATTCGGTCCGTCAAGCTCTGGCCGGACATCTCTGCGGCTCCTCCGCCACCCTTCCCGCTCGGCAGCCGGCGGGGACTGGGACCCCCAAGCGCCGGAGGACCCCCACCCCCCACCGCACCCCCTACCCCCACCGGCTCCTTCTCCGCCTGCCGGCCTGGGGCGGGGCTGAGGGCCGCGCGCTGCCACCTAGCCCGGAAAGAACCGGCTCGTGTCACCCGCGGGGTCAGGCACAGTGTCGGGCACTCCCCTGCCCCCGCCTCAGCTCAGCCCACCCCTTCCCTGGTCAGCTGGAGCCGGGCTGGGCAAGAGGGACAGGCAGCTGCAGGAAAATGGCGGCGCCAGGCTCCTCCTCGGAGCTTTCCGGGCTGTCCCGGGTCACGTGACTTGGGCGCCGCCCCTCCTTCTTCTTCTCCCGCCCCTTTTCCCTTCCCTTTCCTTTTCGACGCCCGCCCTCCCTGGCTCCGCGAGGGAAGAGCGGGGCGGCGCCCGCGCGTTACGTGATGGAACCCGCCCGGCGGGCGCAACAGGAGGCCCGCCTGGGGGCAGTGCGCTGCCGGCCGCGTCACGTGACGCTTCTTGCCAACAGGTCGCCCGAGGCGGGACGCGGGGGTCACAGAGGGTAGGTGGGGCGGGGGAAGGGCGGGAAAGGGATCGCAAGTCTGGCGCTCCGGGGGCGCGCCAGGGAGTGGCGTCCGCCTCTCCCCTCTCCCACCCCAAGGGTCTCTTGGTGCCTGTGGTTGAAACCAACATCTTGACAAAGAGAAGGTGCGGCTGCCTTCACCGCTCTGCGTGGGGAAGGGGCTGTCAAGACTCCCGCTGCCCGGACTTTACTAGCTGAGTCAGAATTGAGTTGAGGAACTACTCCAAAGCCGTCCTCCTGGTTTTAAGGAAAAGGAAAACGCTTCAGTTGGCCCATTTTCGGAGCCTGCAGGCAGGCCTCTCCCTACTGTGGAACTGTTGAAGCTCTCCCTTCTTGCTTACCCTAGAAGGGTTGGGATTTTTTTCTCATTTTCTTGAAAGGCTTGCAAATGTCACCTGTTTTTGTTTATCTCTCTCCTGTTAAAAGTCAGACGCGTTGCTGCCGGACTAAATTTAGATACTAACCAGCCCGTGTTCTTTTCGTAGGGTGTCAAATAGGACAGGAAACACATAGCTTCACTGGAATTTGAAAAGGGAAGTAGTAGGATGATGTCAACAGAGATTAGCTTGACCCTACAAGGCTGACTCCTGTGGTGATTAAAGGTCCAGACCATAGAAGGAAGTGAGAGGGCTGGTAAATGGAGAAGTCCCATTGAAGGAATTGAGACATCACTACCTGCCATTTCCCCTGGTTTAGTCTTTCTTCCCTTTGGCCTTTTTTCTCTTTGGTAAATCAGATTTTCAGGGAAAGGAGACCTGGACACTGACCTGTGAACATTTTAGAGGAATTACTGTATCCTGTGAATCTGTTCTTTGAGATCTGTATCTTTAAGAAAGCCTTAAAAATGTAATTGGCGGAGGGTGGGCACCTAGGTGGCTCAGTTAGTTAAGTCTCTGACTCTTGATTTTGGCTCGGGTCTTGATCTCAGGGTTGTGAGATGGAACCCTGGTGGGCACTCTGTGCTGGTAGTAGAGTCTGCTTAAGATTCGCTCGCATCTTTCTCTGCCCCTTCCCTGTGCTCGTGTGCTCGCTCTCTCTCAACAAAACAAAACAAAGAGCCCCACATTTAACTCAGGTTTAGGGATAAATTTTTAAATCTATGAATGTTAAGTTACTGTGATAGTCCTACATAATCTTGCTAGTTCAAATGAAATGCTACCATACTCCAAAAGTCTGTGTACACCATCTGCCAGCCAAATCCAAAATTTGTGCTTCAATCTGGTGACTCTCAGAAGATGCAAAGCAAATAGTTAACATTTTATGTATCATATCACAGGTTTTGTGGTCTCGTCCCATTCCCTTTCCCCCCTTTTTTCCACTATGGCTGGTGAAAATCTGCAGCACCATGCTTTGCCAAGAACATATAGTCTTAAACCAGCAGGCTTCATCTTTGTCAAGCCAGCCCCAAATTTCCTTCAGTGCATCTGCAGTCCTTCTGCGGTTTGGTGCCCAGTTTGCTGCCCCATGCCCATTGTGCAGTACAGTTACCACATTCTCAAGACATGTCTGCCATCCTTGCTACTCTTCTATGGTTCCACCCAGTGAATTACCAGTTGACCTGAGCCTCTGTACTAGTGAACCCCCTGCTGAAGTAAGTAAACATGAGGCATGGCATTTAAGTGTCAATAGCTAAATATTTCAACCTTAAGAAGAGTTCAGAAATTATTCCTAAGTACACAACAGGAAATTTGTATGTTTTGCACTACTATGAATGACATTATAGGATAATATTTCACTGTTACTTTTAGCAAAGAGGTTGTTACAAACCACCTTTATTCAAATTGTGATCATGTTCACCTTACTAATAAACTAGCTTCTGTTAGAAATAACAATGTTATTTTTTTTTCAAGGACACATTTTTACAAATTTGTGAGTAAATAGTCACCATTATAGAAGTTTATGTACAACGGTGAACTGAACTGAAAGATATAAAGAAATTTAGAAGATGATGGGAAAGTATTCTGAGGTTAGGAATTACTGACCTGCCTACCCTGTCTTATATAAGTTTTCTGTGTGTTCTACTTTCCTTGGTCTGGTCAAGAAATATCTTTATTTGAAGTACCACAGATGCTTCAAACTTACTATGGCCAAAAATGACTTCTCTTGCCCTTGCCCATTCCACATCCGTAATCCATATGGATCTTCTTCTTTGTTTATTTTCAGGAATGGTCTTACCACCTGCCTAGAAATCCAGGTCAGAAAACTATGACTCATTCTTAGCTCTGCTTCTCTTATTTCTCTTATCTAGCCTAATCTAGTTGTATCCTTCAAACCCATTTGTTCTCCAACATCACTTCTATTGCCTTAGTTCTAGCCTTTATGATTTATTACCACTTCCCCATGTAGACTGTTCTAATAACTTCTTAGCTGATTTCTGTCTCTCATACCTCAACTCTCCAATCCAGATCTTTCCAAACCTAAAATGTATTCATCTTTTCTTTGCATTAAAACCCTTTAATAGCACCCCCAAGCACTACTCTAGAGGATAAAATCTAGGATTCTCAACTTGGCATATAAAGCCCATCATGATCTAGCCCCTACCTAACTATAGTTTGTTGAACCTCATCCTTCCCCATTTCCCACATGCACTCCAGCCAGTATCACATGACTGGCTGTACCTGGGTATGCCATGCTCCTTCGCACCCTTTTAAGTAGTCAGTGGTTTCCTGCTGTTACTCGTGTAGTTATCTTATACAGTCTCCTACTAATTATTTTTGTAATTGTTTTATTGTGCTAGCATGAGGCACAGAGATATCTTCTTGCTTATGTTATGGCTGATGCAAAATAGACACACAGTAGAATGCTGGTTGAATGAACGAATGAATGAAAACACTTTGAAGTCACCCATTTGGAAACACCACTCCAAACTTCTCATTTGATAAAACCTGCCTACTTTTTCACACTTACAACATGTCCATTCCATAAGTATCCACCTGGAGGACCATCCTTATTTCAGTAACTTATTAATTCATTTACAAAAATAAAAGTATTGAACACCCACTATGGGTCAGGCACTGCTCTAGGTGCTGAATACTGTTGTAACAGTGAGTTCATCAGTCCTTTGGGAACTAATAAGCTCTTAACTTTGATCATCAACTTGAAGGCCTATGTGCTTTAATTACAAATGAACAAAAACAAAAACAGAAGTAAGGAAAAATTTGAATAGCACATGATATTTCCTAGGTTCGCAAGTTAAGAAGTATGCCTTCTATGTGTTTGTAACACTTATAAATTTTTCATTTCTCATTACTATAACACTGAAAAGGATTGTACTGTTTAATAATGGGAGGGGGGAACAAGTTTTAGAAGTTAAGTGCTTATATAATTTTTCTCTATTGCTTAAAAAAAAAAATTAAGAATTCCAGAATCCCTCAGATAATGAAGTAGCAGAAGCGAGATTTAAAAACTCATTTTTCAGTTTCTTTGTCTAGACCTGTTCACCAAGCAACTGCCCATAAAGATTAAATTTATTCAACAAATTCTTCTTGCCTGCATACTCTATGTTAGGTATTGCTAGGTATTAAAACATAATAATGTATGAGACCAACATGCTCTCTGTTCCTAGAGTCTTACATATTTTCAGTGGCAATAGAGGAGAAAATAAATCAAGTGAAGAAAACTTGAATCTGGAGGATGTCTAAACTTCAAATTAAGACAGTAAGAAAGAAAAAGAATTTGGAAGAGAGGATTAATTTTTTTTTTAACGTTTATTTATTTTTGAGACAGAGAGAGACAGAGCATGAACGGGGGAGGGTCAGGGAGAGAGGGAGACATAGAATCTGAAACAGGCTCCAGGCTCTGAGCAGTCAGCACAGAGCCCGATGCGGGGCTTGAACTCACGGACTGTGAGATCATGACCTGAGCCGAAGTTGAACGCTTAACCGACTGAGCCACCCAGGCGCCCAGAGAGAGAGGGGATTAATTAACCACAATTTTTACCTCTTATTACTTCACTTAAGCTCATTCTCAAAGGCAAAGAGTCTACCACTTTACTCTATTCCCACTCTTCTTGGACATTAGAGTCTATAATTTAGATTTATAACATAAACTATAATCTTTTGATATTCTGTAAATTAAGCCAATATGAACAGCTTGGCAACCCCTTTCTTCCTCACCTTTCTATGTTTATACTTCCTGATGCTGCCAAATGAATTAAAGATCATAATCTTTAAAAGGTAAGGAATTGTCTTTGAGTGTATGTGAGTTCTCTTGCTAAAACTTCCATGCAAGTACTCCACTTCCAACTGTGTGACCCTTATTCAGGCTCTCAGCATACATACTTGTGATAATAATGGTAATGTAACTTTGTTGGTTACTTACCATGTGCTAAGCACATTATCCAGTTGAACGCTAAAGCAACTTCATGACCTTAAGTGGCAGGTGTCTTCACCAAAGTCTGTTTCCTCTTCTCCTGAGCACACACATTGTATTTCCCAGACTCCTTTGTAATTATTTGGGGTCATGTGACTGATTTCTGTCCAGTAGAATGTGAACAGAAAAGATGAAAGCCATTTAAGGTTTGGTCCACAAAATCTCTAGCACATCCTACACATGCTCCATGTTCTCTTTCTTTCTGTGTTTATCAGGAAATGAAAACTTCAAAGAATTTACAGGAGGGGCACCTGCATGTTTCAGTTGGTTAAGTGTCCAGCTCTTGATTTCACCTCAAGTCATGATCTCACAGTTTGTGAGATCAAGCCCCATGTCGGGCTCTGCACTGACAACGTGGAGCCTGCTTGGGATTCTCTCTTTCTCCTCTCTCTCTGCCCATCCCTTGCTTGTACTCTCTCTCTCTCTCTCTCTCTTTCAAAATAAATAAATAAACTTAAAAAAATTTTTCAGAGGACGCCAAAACCACAAAACATGAAAAGCCTGGGGCCCCCAAATTAATCCTTGCAGAAATGTCCTCCAGGAGAACAGCATGGTGAGGAGCACCTGTGTTGGATTTTCCTTGTTTTATTAAATTATGCCTGTGAAATTATGGTGCTGTGTTTTACAGTAATTAGCTACCCTGCCTAATATACTTTTCTCTCCATTTCACTGATGAAGAGATTGAGACAATGGAAAAATTAAGTAACTTGCTTAAATTTGCTTAGCTATTAGATGGGGAAACTAGGAGTAGATCTCAGGTCTGTCTGACTTTAGAGTTTGAGCTGTCACTGCTTAAGTTTCTCATTATACTATTTCATGTATTTCTAAAAATTTCATAAGTTTCATATGGCCTTTAGTACACACTGTTTCACCTAGCATGCTGAAATGACAGTAATATCAGGGTGACCTCCAGGTTCTCTCATATATATAAGGCTCTCTTACTTTTTTTTTAATTTTTATTTATTTTCGAGAGAGAGAGAAAGATAATGAGGGAGGGGCAGAGAGAGAGAGGGAGACACAGAATCTGAAACAAGCTCCAGGCTCTAAGCTCTCAGCACAGCCTGATGCAGGGCTCGAACTCAGGAAGGGCGAGATCATAACCTAGGCCAGAGTCGGACACTTAACCAATTGAGCCACCCAGGTCCCCCTCTTACTTTCTTTAACTCATTCCTACCACACTTTTCTTTCTTTTGAATATATTAATTTTATAATTTCAGTACATCTTACAGTGTATTTGGATCCTATATGCCTGTTGAAAAATGACATGTAGATTAGTTTTTAAGTACCATTCTTCCCTTTGAAAGGAAGATTTACTACCCCTTGACCATGAATCATCACCAATAACTAATTATGAAACAGAATAAAAATATGATACCTGAGCTGTTAAGATATCTGAGGCCCATTTTCTGTAATCTAAAGAGGCTAAATCAAGTACAAATATACTAGAACATGCAACACTGAGTTAAAATAAGAATAGAGTTTTAATGTTAATGTTATATACTTATTTAGAGAGAAAGAGAAAGAGAGTGGGGGAAGGGCAGAGAGAAGGAGAGAGAGAATCCCAAGCAGGCTCCGCACTGTCAGCATGGAGCGCATCGTGTTGCTCAAACTCACAAACTGCAAGATCATGACTTGAGCCGAAATCAAGATCACTTAGCTGACTGAGCCACCCAGGCGCCCCTAATGTTAATGTTAAAATTAGGCTATCGAATTTTGGCTGATATGTATCAATAACATGAAGGAGATTTAATTAATTCATTTAACGCAATGGGGGAAGTACTGGAGTAATGCAGTCAGACACACTTAGGTTCAAAACTCAACAAGTTATTCAGTTTCCTCATATATAAAACAAGGATAATAGTACACGTGTTGTGGATTTCTTACCAGGATTAAAATAATGTACATAAAAAACTAATACAATGTTTGACACACAGTTGTCACTCGATAAATAAAATCATACAACAAACCTTTATTCAGAATTCACTCTGGGCAAAGCATTCTGCTAGATTTCCAGGATACAGAGATCAATCAGACAAAATATTAACGAATGTATTAAGTAATGTGATAGAGATATGCATACAGTGCTATAAGAATAGAGAAAAAGGACACCTAGTTCTTCCTGGAGGGATCAGCAAGGTTTCTCAGGGGCAGTGACACATATGCTGAGTCTTGAAGGATAATTAGGAATTGTGAGGGAACCATGGGACACCTGAGTGGCTTAGTCGGAGGAGCATTCAACTCTTGCTCTCAGGGTCATGAGTTCGAGCCCCACGTTGGGTGTAGAGGTTACTTTAAATAACTTTTAAAAAATGAATTGTGAGGGAATCAGGGAGAAGTTATTGTAGACAGAGGAAAACCGCATATGCAAAAGAAGCAGCAAATAGTTTTATATGACTGAAACATATTACGTGTGAGCTTTTTATTTGCTCATAAGATCAGCAGGTAGTTGTTGAACACCTATATATGCCAGATAGCATGCTAAGTCCTGAAAACACATCAGTGAACCAAAGAGAAAAGTCTTTGTCTTCTTGAATGGTGCGTACATTCAAGAGGGGCATGTAACTAACAGATAAATAGGAAGAGGGGCGCCTGGGTGGCGCAGTCGGTTGGGCGTCCGACTTCAGCCAGGTCACGATCTCGCAGTCCGTGAGTTCGAGCCCCGCGTCGGGCTCTGGGCTGATGGCTCAGAGCCTGGAGCCTGTTTCCGGTTCTGTGTCTCCCTCTCTCTCTGCCCCTCCCCCATTCATGCTCTGTCTCTCTCTGTCCAAAAATAAATAAACGTTGAAAAAAAAAAAAAAAAGCAGATAAATAGGAAGAAAAATTAAGCAGGGTAAAAGAATCAAGAATGACAGAGAACTTTAGATTAGATGAAGGGAAAGCCTTTCTAAGGAGGTGGCATGTGACTTAAGTGGATTGTGGGAGTCAGCAATGCAAATATTGGGGAGAATCATTTTGCAGAAAAGGAACAATAGGTACAATGGCTCTCAGACAAGAACAAGATTAACTTGTTTGCAGAACAACACAGCCAGTGTAGCCAAAGAAAGAGTGAAGAAGGGAAAAGAGAATTAGGAGGTTATCTCAGAGATATGACCAGATCATGAGGGGCATATTGAGGACTCTTAAATAATATCTAGAGGTAGATAACCCATGAAAATGGACAGCTAGCCTTAGATCCTTGGAACAAGCTGATGACTGCCTGAAGTAGGGTGTTTCCCACCAAGACCTCTGGAACTAGACCCCACTGATTGCCATGTTCTTCATATGCATATCCCCTTGGCTTTTCATCTTTATCCTCTTGGCTATTCCCCCTCTTTTGGATTAAGGTCCTAAATTATTATGGATACCTTTTTTTTTTTTCTTTTTCTTTTTCTTTTTTTTTTTTTTTTTTTAGTAAATACATATTATTCCCAAGACCTGTATCCTTGAAAACTACCAGATACAGGATTAATTCTTCATTCACTGGTAAGGTTGAACAAAACCTACCCAAATTAAAGGAAAAAAGAAACTTGATTGTATAAGGAAGATTATGTCACATGTCCAATTTTTTTAAATTTATTTTGAGTATAGTTAATGTGCAGTGTTATATTAGTTTCAGGTGTAACAATATAGGGATATAACAGTTCTGTACTTGTCCAATTTTTAAAATCTAGGAATATAGCTTTGAAATGCCTTGCAAACTCTAATCATTTTTGTCTTAGTGTCTGTCTGCATTGCAGTTACCAGATGTATGATCTTCAGAGTCTTAAATGCTGCTGCACAGCTACTGCTACATTTGATGATTTACAAATGATCATCCAACAAAAAGAACAAGAAGGCGTGATATTTACAGAGGTTAATATGACTACCATGAAAAACTCAATACATAACTACAAATTATTAAATAGCAGTGCAGATCTGATCACGTTCTCTGAAAAATAATGGCCTTTCTTCTAACTTAGGCTAAAGAATGACTAAGAGAATGGGGACTGAGAAATGAAGCAAAAACTAAATCAACTATGCTATTGATATGCCACACAAACAATTCTAGCTCCTGTTTTAACACCAATTTGTGTAGACTCCTATGTTACAAGACCACAAACTGATTTAACTGTAACTCTGAGCAGACTCAAATGTTCTAGTAATTCACTCAGTTTACAAATTCTAATCAGTCCCTGCCGAAGCTAATAATATCTACTATAAAGGCACCCTATGATTAATAGCAGTCCCCTCTCAAATTCCTGTATCTTTCCCTAACTACTCCCTTTTGAGACATTATTGAGACTAGGTTACTGTGATTCTTCCCCTTACCAGCAACTTTAACAAATCCAGATTTTTATCATCTATAGGGTTCCAATAGTGCTATGTTTAGGTCTCAGTCTCTGGGTGAGCCTGTGGCCATGGACTGTGAACTTTACCAGTGCTTCTCAGTTTTTGTTTTTGTTTTTTATTGAAGTGTAGTTGATACATAATTTTACATTAGTTACTGTGTACTATGTGTACAACATAGTGATGCTACAACTCTATATATCATGCTATGCTCACCACAAATACAGCTACTATTTGTCACCATATAGTATTATTACATCACCATTCACTGTATTCCCTATGCAGTACCTTTTATCCCCATGACTTACACATTCCATTATTGGAAATCCAGTACTTCTGATTCCCCTTCATCCATTTTGCACATCCCCCCACACTCCTGCCCTCAGGCAACCACCAGTTTATTCTCTGTATATATGGGTCTCTTTCTTCTTTTGTTTATTTGTTCATTTGTTTTATTTTTTAGATTCCACATATAAGTCAAATCATACGGCATTTGTCTTTCTCTGACTTATTTCACTTGGCAATATACCTTCTAGGTCTATCTATGTCATCACAAATGGCACAATCTCATTCTTTTTTATGCCTGAGTAATATTCTATCGGGTACATATATATGTATATAGATATAGATGTATAAATGTGTAAATATATATATATACACATATATACATACATATGTGGTGTATATACATATATGTATATGTGGTATATATACATACCACATATGTATGTATATATATTTACATACATATGTATTTAAATATGTATATATTTATGTATGTATATATACGTATATATGTGTATATATACATATATACATATGTATGTATTATATATACGTATGTATATATGTATATATATGTATATGTATATATACACATATATATATGTGTGTACCACATCTTCTTTATTCATCTATTGATGTACACTTGAGTTGCTTCCACATTTTGGCTATTGTAAATGATGCTGCAATAAACATAGGAGTGCATTTATGTTTTCAAGGTAATGTTTTCATTTTCTTTGGGTAAATACCTAGTAGTGAAATTACTGGATCATGTGGTATTTATATTTTTAATTTTTTGAGGAACCTCCATACTGTTTTTCCCAGTGGCTGCACCAGTTTACATTCCCACCAACAGTGTATGAGTATTCCTTTTTCTCTACATCCTCACTAACACGTGTTATTCTTGTCTTTTTGATACTAGCCATTCTAACTGGTGCAAGGTGATATCTTGTGGTTTTGATTTGCATTTTCATGATGATTAGTGATGCCAAGCATCTTTTCATGTGTCTGTTGGTCTTCTTTGGAAAAGTGTCTACTCAGTACTCAGGTCCTCTGCCCATCTTTTAACCAGCTTATTTGTCTTTTTGGTTTTTTGTTTTTCGCATTGAGTTGTATAAGTTCTTTATCTATTAGATTTTAATCCCTTATCAGATTTATCATTCACAAATATCATTTCCCATTCAGTAGGTTGCTTCTTAGTTTTTTTCTTGCTTAGGCAGGACAGGGTAGACAGACAGGTCTGGAGTTGTCTATTTTTCTCCCACCAGATACTTTAGCCTCTGATAAAACTTCAGCAGAATAGACTCAGGCAGAATAGTTTCTATTGAGGGTAGGCCATGTTAAGAACAGAATACTCTGGCATATATTGAAATGGTTCCTTTCCCCTCCTCCTGCTGGAAACACTAGGGGAATTTTCTCTGGTATTTACTGAGAGGGCTTGGTAGAGTTCCCATAGGTAGAGCTAACAAAAGTGTGGGAACCTCCCCCATACCTTGTCTGCACTGAGCCTCCAGCAATTTGTCAATCACAGTTTAGGTTTCCCCACCCTGGGACAGTTCTGGTGGTGGTTTCTGCTTGTACATTCTGCCATTTTAAGCTGTGATTCTCAGTGTTCACCTATTTCTCCAGTATAGGGAAGAACAGTGATTTGCCCTGTGACCTCACTTCTTTGACAACTAAGAAGAGTTGACTTTCAGTTTGCATAGCTTTCTACTTGTTCTTATGTTGGAGTGGTGATAAGGGACAAGAAATCAGAAGACTGGACATACTGATTTTGGGTGCCCATGAGACACCAAAATGGAGCTGTCTAGTGTACCAAAGAATATAATATGGCTTCGGTAAGCTAGAGATACAGATCCAAATGATATGAGTGTACAAGTAGTTGGCAAATCTTGGAGTATATGAAGTTAAATTGGGAGTTAGCTCCCAGGAGTGAAACAGAATCCTGGGGAATTCCAACATTAAAGAGGCAGCATACAATTTTATTTATTTTTTTATTTTTTAAATGTTTCTGCTTTATTTTTGAGAGAGAGAGAGAGAGAGACAGAGAGAGACAGAGCTTGGGGGGGGGGGGCAGGTAGAGAGAGAGAGAGGGAGACACAGAATCTGAAGCAGGCTCCAGGTTCTGAGCTGTCAGCACAGAGCCCAATGTGGGGCTTGAACTCACGAACTGTGAGATCATGACCTGAGCCGAAGTCAGATGCTTAACTGACTGAGCCACCCACGTGCCCCAAAGAGGCAGCATATAATTTTAAAGGAGCACTGAAGATATAGTCACTCTCTGATAAAACTAAATTTTCACAGGTACCTTGTTATTACTCATATAAATTTATCAAAGTTCATTACCTTTTATTCTTTTCCACCCACACCTCCCACACCCCAATTAAGTAAAGCAATTATATTACATAATCTGCTCATCCTGGGACAATTGTTAACATGGAGGCTTTTCAAAATTAAAATATTTCAAACTACCTTTTAAATAAGGTTCTATAGATTGGTCTATAAATCTTCTTCTGTTTAAAAAATACCATTTTAAAGGAAAGATATTTTATTCCAGTAGGCAGTCCAGAGAAAGTTTCTGAGTACCAAATTCTAAGTCTCCAAAAGTAGGATTAAAATTTTAGATACTGAAAGATTCCAGGAAACGGTTGCATTTCTGCATGCTACAGTAAAATGAAGGCAGGAGGGACACATCTGCCAAACTTTATATTATAATTAAATCACTTTGTACTGACATAGCTTTACTTTAGAGGAGAATGTTTGTGGGGATTTTTAATCAGATAAAAATAGGGCTGCTGTTTTCTCTATACCAATTAACATAGTTGACATTTAGCCAGATCTGCCCTGGACACAGCAGGGGATGTACAGTTTGTCCTGATTCTGTGGGAAATGAAAAATGCAGTACTTGGCACAAGAAAAAATATGTGAACCCAAAAAATGTTGTCAAATATAGAAGTCAAATTAAGAAAATTGATTTACTGAAGGGCAGTCTATGCTTTCTAGAGAACAAAGGAGAAGAAAGACTCTCTGGACTATTCAACAACATTATGGACCTTGAGTTTAACTATAAATATGATATGCCAGTGAATAAATATATCTGGTTAAAGATATTTTTCCACAACTCAATTAAATATGCAATTATTACCGTGAGTTTCAGAAAGAAACTGCTCACAGCTCACAGATAACATATAAAGACGTGTTAAAAATATTTGCACAGCAGGGGCGCCTGGGTGGCGCAGTCGGTTAAGCGTCCGACTTCAGCCAGGTCACGATCTCGCGGTCCGTGAGTTCGATACCCGTGTCGGGCCTGTTTCCGATTCTGTGTTTCCCTCTCTCTCTGCCCCTCCCCCGTTCATGCTCTGTCTCTCTCTGTCCCAAAAATAAATATTTAAAAAAAAAAAAAATTTGCACAGGGGCGCCTGGGTGGCTCAGTGTGTTAAGCGTCTGACTTCAGCTCGCGTCATGATCTTGCAGTCCATGGGTTTGAGCCCTGCGTGGGGCTCTGTGCTGACAGCTCAGAGCCTGGAGCCTGCTTCGGATTCTTTGTCTCCCTCTCTCTCTGCCCCTCCCCCATTCACCCTCTGTTTCTCTCTCTCTCAAAAATAAACAAACACTTAAAAAATTATTTTTTGCACATTAAGTCTGCTTAGATATCATCTAGTCAAATTCTTTCATGTATGGATGAGGAAAATTGTTCCCAAGGATGTTAAATTACTTCCATAAGATCACACTGATGCATTGCCCTCATAGATCCTTTGGTTCTCAAAAACTTTATGGGAACGTCAAAGCTATTGAAGCATTTCAAATTTATCAGAGTGCCTGAAGAATAGTTTATTCTTGTTTATTGAACTTATGATTAACTAATGATGTAAAAGAAAAGTGCCTTTATATTTATAATTTCTTAAAAATTGATCTAAGGTAGGGGCACTTGTGTGACTCAGTCGGCAGGGCATCCAACTTCAGCTCATGCCATGATCTCGTGGTTCGTGGGTTCAGGCCCCACATTGGGCTCTGTGCTGACAGCTCAGGTCCTGAAGCCTGCTTCAGATTCTGTGTTTCCCTCCCTCTTTGCCCCTCCCCTGCTCATGCTCTGTCTCTCAAAGACTAATAAACATTTAAAAAAATTAAAAATAAAATTGATCTAAAGTATTTTACTTCATAGTTCGACCTTTATAAGTAGTAGAATGGAAACATAAAATCGCTGCTGTTGGATATTTACCCACAAAAACAGCAAAATTCATGTATTTCAAACTAAAATATGAAGGTGAACTGAATATTTGAATAACTTGTAATAATTCAAGTTCATAACTGCAAAGAGCATTTTATATACTTAGGGTTATGGCTCCAATACAGTAGTTCAGGTGACTGTGTAGAAAATATTTTGACTCCCTGTATACCCTGAAAAATTTGTGGCCTGTGCTAGCTAGCCTCCCAGATGAACTTCACTGATCCTCATCTTCTGGTTTTTGTGCCATTGTGGAGTCCCCTCTCACAATGAATAGGAATGACCTGTGTAACCAGTACAATATTGGGGAAATGATGGTGTGTGACTTCTCAGGCTACTCTCTCTTGGCTCTCTCACACTGGCAGAAGTCAGACACCATGTTATGAGAACACTCAAACAGTCCAACGGAGAGGTCCACATGGCAAAGAACTTAGGCCTTTTACCAGCAGCCTGCATTAACTTGCCAGCCTTGTGAGTGGGCCATCTTGGACACAGATCCTCTAGCACCACAGCCAGGCCTTCAGAAGCCCTGACCAACATCTTGATTGCAACCTCAGGAGAGACCCTGAGCCAGAACTACTCAGCTAATCTGTTCCCAAATTCCTGACCCACAGAAACTGCATGAGATGTTGTTTTAAAGCCTCTAAAATTTGGGATAATACATAACTATATTGGACTTTTAAAAAATATATATGCCCTATGTGTTAGTTTTCCTAGGGCTGCTCTAACAGATTACCACAAATCTGGTGGCTTAAAACAAGAGTTTATTCTCTCACAGTTCTGGAGGCCAGAAGTCTGAAATCAAAGTGTTGGCAGGGCTGTACTCCCTCCAAAGGCTCTGAAGGGAGAATCCTCCCTGTGTCTTTCAGCTTCTGGTGGCTCCAGGTGTTCCTTGGCTTGTGACTGCATAACTCCATTCTCTGCCTCCATTTTCAGGTGACCTTCTCTTTTCCATGTGTCTCTCCTTTATGTGTCTCTAACAAGGACACTTATCCTGGGTTTAGAACCTACTCAGATAGTTGAGGATGATCTCATGTCCAGATCTTTAATACAATTACATCTGCAAAGAGCTTTTTTCCAAATAAGGTCATATTCACAGGTTCCAGGATATGGACATATCTCCGGTGGGGGTGGCGGGGGGGGGGGGGGGGGGGGGGGGTCACCATTCATCCTACTACACACTATAAGAGTTTATATATAGTTTGAATATATAATTTACTTAAGTCTTACCTAAAAGAGTCATGAAGGCAAACTAATGATAAGATGGTAATAATAAGGGGGCACCTAGGTGGCTCAGTTGGTTAAGCATCCAACTTCAGCTCAGATCAGATCTCTCGGTTCATGGGTTGGAGCCCCACCTCGGGCTCTACACTGACAGCTCAGAACCTGGAGTTTGCTTCGAATTCTGTGTCTCCTTATCTCTGCCTCTCTCCTGCTGGCACTGTTCCCCCCCCCCCCCGCCTTCTCTCTCTCCCTCTTTCTCTTTCTCTCTCAAAAATAAATATGAAAAATAAATAAAAAATAAAAGATGATAATAGTGGTAATAAAAGACCTGGTTAATTGAGTGCTCTAGTGGATGGGTTTGATTACTCAAAGCTGCATCATATCATCTTTTTTATGAACAGGAATCAGGAGTCCTGGGATCCAGCCTCCACTGGCTGTATGGTCTTGCAGGAGACTTTACTTCTATGATCTTTCCTGGGGGGAGGATCTCTTCCCTTAGCCTCTGTGTGCAGAGACATCTACTAGAGTAGCACCTCTGGCCTGTCTTGGCTTCCTTACTCATTCTCCCTAGTGACTTCAGGAAAAAGAAATGAATGTTCTTTGCCAGGACCAGGACTAGTATAAGGTCACCAGGACTAGGGAGGCACCAGGGGCACAAAATTTAAGAAGACCCTCACTCTCGTGGTGCCTGAGTGTGTCCATCAGTTAAGCATCCAACTTTGGCTCAGGTCATGATCTCAAGATTTGTGAGTTCAAGCCCCACGTGGAGCTGTCTGCTGTCAGTGTGGAGCCTACTTCGAATCCTCTGTCTCCCTCTCTTTCTGCCCCTGCCCCTTCCCTAAAATAATAAATAAATAAACAAACAAACAAAAAAAGAAGATCCTCATTCTCAGGGTCATGAGGCAGACACATTCCAGGTATTACATTATGGGCCTCACTCCAGTGCCACTCGAAGAAGCTCTCCCTGCCAAATGATTCAAGATCACATCAATCCTTCTCTACTTTGATGCTCCATAATAGTTGCCTGTATCTCACAGTTCACAGTTTTTATAATCTGTTCTCTAATTGTTCCAGTATACATCATTTAGATTGTAAACACCCTCCCTTCAATGTTGTCTAACCACATTGGAGCACATCATGTGCACATCACTACACATTTATTGATTGACCAAATTAATAGACACACTTCTTCAAGAAAAACTTACCTAACATGTTTTCCCTCCTTGAAAATCATTTTTTCTCAAAAATCATTCATTATTTTAGAACATAGTACATTTTCCATTTGGACTATTTTCTTCACAGAAATCATGTAGTTCTTAAAACATCTGAATCCATTGGGGCACCTGGGTGGCTCAGTCGGTTGAGCGTCCAACTTTGGTCAGGTCATGATCTCACCGCTCGTGGGTTCGAGCCCCATGTCAGGTTCTGTGGCTCTGTGCTGACAGCTCAGAGCCTGGACCCTGCTTTGGATTCTGTGTCTCCTTCTCTCTCTGCTCCTCCCCTGCTCATGCTCTTTCTCTCTCTCTCTCTCTCTCTCTCTCTCTCTCTCTCTGTCTCTCAAAAACAAACATTAAAAAAAAATTTAAAACATCTGAATCCATCATGCAGTCTTCTGCAAGTTAGTTATATTTTTAAAATGTGTTCAATTCTTGGTATTAATTTGTTTTCCCAGTTTCTTACTTTTGAGTCTATTTGTGAGGCTACTGATCTAATTGTGTTATTTTAGACAGGGTAAAATACCAGTTAGGCCAAAAAGAGCTTGCTTGGGTAACTGTGTATAAACTCTGCCTGAAAGTCCCACTGCTAACATTGTGGAGGTAGAACCAGACCATACACAGAGCCCGGTATCATGTGCCTACATATTTAAAAGTTATATATCAAGCTCTTAAACTTTTGGAGAAGTATGTCCTATTCTTCTACTTTGATAGATTTTTTTTTTTCTTTCCAGAATTTCACTTTTATATTTTCCATTTCTATTTTGGCCTCAACGTGATCTCATTCTTAATGCTCTAAAAGATTAAAAACCAAATGTAATTACATTCAAAGTATTCAAATTGTGAGTATATTTTCCATCAAAAAAAGTAAATATAAAAGACTGAAAAATTACAATTATTTTTGGGTGAAGATGGTCTAAAGTACAAACTTCCAGTTATAAGATATATAAGTTCTGGGGATATAATGTAGAGCATGGTGACTATAGTTAATAGTACTGTATTGTATATTTGAAAGTTGCTAAGAGAGTAGATCTTAAAAGTTCTCACCACAAGAAAAATGAATTTGTAACAGTGTGAGGTGTGGATGTTAACTAAACTTATTGTGATAATCATTTCACTGTATATACATACATCAAATCATTACATTGTATATCTTAAACTTACACAATATTATGTCAGTTATTTCTCAAACTGGAATAAAATTATAATTATTTTACATGTTTAAAAAATGACTTCTGTAAAGAATTCAAAGTTATATCTCAAAATTGGAAAGGAAAAAATAAATTATAATTATTTAATATCAAAATTTTAAATCAAAATCATAGAGAAAACTTAAAATTTACCTGCATCTATTTAAATATATTATTAAAAAGAAAACTATTCTTTATTCTTGCATTGACCATCTGGTAGTCAGTGGGAAGAATTGATATCATGCTTCATGCATGTTATGTCTAGCTTACATATTCACACATTCAAGAGTAATATGAATTGTTTTATATTGCAAATGTTCCTCAGCAGTCATGTTTAATTATTACAAATAATATACTAATTCATGGGTACTTCTGGAAACACAAAATGTAAAGAAAAGCAAGAGGGGCGCCTGGGTGGTGTAGTGGTTAAGCATCCAACTCTTGATTTTGGCTCAGGTCATCATCTCACGGTTTGTGGGTTTGAGCCCCACATTGGGCTCAGCACTGGCACTGCAGAGCCTTCTTGGGATTCTCTCTCTCTCTCTCACTCCCCTGCTGCTGCTCTCTCTCTCTCAAAATAAATAAATAAACTTAAAAACTTTCTTTAAAAATAGATACTGGGTGAAATGGAAAATGATACTGCACTGTGCAAAAATCTTTTGCACTCATGCTGAGAGGAAGGAAATGAAAAGTTAGTCCTTTCTCCTCTCTAGGTACTCCTCTTATTCAAACCCACCCACATCACTGGTGTTCATCTCCAAATTTGGTGGCAGTACAATCCACAAGACCTCACAGCATTTAGACACAGTTGCCTTTTCACTCAAGAAATAGGACAAGAGAGGTAAAGAAGCGTTTCCCAGAGGGCTGAATGCTGTTAAGCATGAAAGTGGATGTTTAAGGACACATGTGCCAGTGCTGAGCACCAAATCACAAGTGCCAGAGGTACCCATGTGCTATTAAACAGATTTATTTTTTGTGTTTGTGATATGTGGGGCCTTCTAAAACACAGAGCCTAAAGCGGGGCCACCTTGCTTGGGTGGCAGGGTTGATTGTATCACTGTGCCAAAAGTCAATCACTGAAGGTCAGAAAGTTCTTTCTAGTCCCAATAGTGTTCATGGGTTAAAGAATTAAGCTATTTGTAGTGATACGGTATAATAGTGAAAACACAGACTCTGGAGACATAGTGATTGGGTTCACATCCCAACTTTGCTACTTAGTTGTCTAACCTTGGACAAGTTAGTTAACCTTTCTATACTTCAATTTCCTCATCTGTAAAATAGGGATGATAATAATGATACTACTTTGAAGGAGAGTTGCAATGTTTAAAAAATACTCATCTCACTGACTAAAGTGAGTAAATATACGTGAGAGAAAATGTAGTGAATATGTTTTCCATCAAAAAATGTAAAATGGGGCGCCTGGGTAGCTCAGTTGATTGAGCATCCAACTCTTGATTTAAGCTTGATTTAAGCTCAGGTCATGATCTCACAGTTCATGAGATAGAGCCCTGCGTCGGGCTTGACAGCATGGAGCCTGCTTTGGATTTTCTCTCTCCCTCTCTCCCCCTCCCCAACTCATGCTCTTTCTCTTTTGCTCTCACAAAATAAATAAATAAATTTTTTTAAATGTAAAGTAAATATAAAAGATATTTTGCAATATAAAATTACTCATATTACTCTTAAATGTGTGCTACATAGGCTAGCATATGTAGGCTAGCATATGTAAGCTAGACAAAGACATATATCAACTATGTGCACCCTCCAAATCATTGTGTAGAACCAATTCACTCTTGGAAAAAGTACAATAATTAATTTTAAAAAAATAACAACAACAACAACCAGCTTTTGGATGCCTTTTGTGGCCAAGCACAACATTTACATTGTATCATTTAATCCTCAGAACAGTCCTCAGAGATAAACATTATTTTCAGTTTTCAAGGAAGAAATTAAGAAAGGTTCAGGAATCTGTTCAAGGACACAAGTAATAAGCAACGGTGCTAAACTTCAAATGGATGTTTTCTGAGTACTAAACCTAAGCTCTTTTCAGTTTGTTCTTAGTGGACCAAACCATGTCTCTTAATCGCAAATTCTAAATTCTAAGATCATACAGTGGTAATGTTATCGGTAGGAATGGAAATTATAAATAACTTGCCACCACCAAACTTTGAGCTCTTTGAGGACACAGGTTGTTTTATTTAGCTCTTAGCACAATGCCTGGAACACTGTAGACACTCAATAAATGCTTGTCTCAAACCAGTAATGATTAATCTGGGGCCAAAAACAGGCTAAGGAAGTTAACATCATATTTTGTTAATTGACAGCGTAAAATAGATTCATTGAGACAACTACAGTGCTCCCTCTACTTCATATAACAAAATTTTACATGATTAATATTTTTTTAAAGTTTAGTCATCTCTGTACCCTTAGATCTTGTTTTGACATTTTTAACCATGGCATATGGAGCTTGACTTTGATTCTTCCATGAATCTTTTTGAAATGAGGACTCAGTTTATTCAGATTTATCTGGATGGCACTATTACTTCCCTGATCCTTGCTAGAAAATAAGTTACAGAATATTTGAAGATGTTTTCCTTATTTAGATTTGAACTGCATGGGGCTTTTTATTGTTTTCCAGAAAATTCTCATGGGCCACACAGGGTTCATACCAGTCTGGAATATGGTTGTTTGGCCCACCCACCATTTTCAATAACATTTAAACTTAGGTTTGTATATTTAGGGATACAATGATGATGCTATGGATTTTTATCCTGAGTTTCAGTTCTTTTGGTGTTCCACAAGGAGCAACCACATCTAGTACTGAGCAACATCTTAAAAAACATTGCCTAGCAAATTGTAAGGGAAAAAAAATGAATTCCTTCAAGTTTGTCTCTCTTCTACTAGACCAGAAGCATCAGCTATTTATTTATGCTTTAGTCCAGATTGGGAGATAAGAGGAGTTCAAAGGGAGATCATGTAGCCTTCTTCATGTCTATTTTCTTCAGTTGGGCTGAAAAAAAAATGTGATGACTGAAGCTCCAGCAATAATTTTGGGCCACTAGGTACAAGCTACATACTGAGGGTAGCAGAGCAACAGGGTAAAAGAGAGTCTGTGTCCTTGATGATTATAAATCTGCCCTACCAACCCTGGACTGTTTACTTCCAGACTTCACTTATGTAAGAGAGAAATGAATTTATATCTCATTTAAGCCACTGTTATTTGCAGCTTTCTGTCTTTTTCACCTCTCTACCTAATCCCAACAAAGAGGCTGTATTAAAGTCCTCATATGTTGTTTTATCATGGGCAAAGTAAAAAGAAGGATGTGACTTTATCTCCATGATCATCTTTTTCTACTCCCGATACCAAATATTATCCCATTTACATCTGGCCCATAGAAGCCAGACACCTAAACAATTCTATAAGAAGACGGAACTTATTAATTTATCCTAGCATATGAATGTAGTAGCAATTTCTCAAATAACATGCTTATATTTTCCAAGCTGGCCTAATTAAATACACTGGATTTTGTTCTATGAAATTGATTTAAATGATTCTCCTGCACTTTACACAGTTCATTAATTATATACCTTTAGGGCTCTAGAACCTTTTCCTAGAGTACCAAGAAATGTAAACTAGCCAAATGTGACTTTTAACCTCAAACTTCAACCTGCTTTATATGTCACATTGAAAAGTACTGCACAGCTGTTTTCCCAGAAAGACTAGTTTTTCTTTCAAATCTTCCTTCTTTTTTATAATCTAATCTCTAAAATGTTTCAACGTATGGTTATATATTGAGTCCTATATTATAAGGCTTAAATTCATTTCTTTTAAAGTTTTCTTTTTACCCTTGAAAAGGTATGCATTCTCAATAGTGAATAATTATTGTGAGATAAAGAATAGAAGATGGGAAGAAAAAAGAAATTGAAGATAAAATTGGGCTTTAACACAGAAGAAAACTTACCTGGGTGCACATTAAACATTTGGCTAAGTAAATTCTTACAGGGAATACCAAAAGATTTTTAACCAGCAGTAACAAAAGCTTGACAAAACCAAAAGGCAGGTTTCCTTATGATCTAATAAGATAATTTTGTCTTCATAAT
The DNA here is from genome assembly GCF_007474595.2 of Lynx canadensis. Classification (NCBI taxonomy): domain Eukaryota; kingdom Metazoa; phylum Chordata; class Mammalia; order Carnivora; family Felidae; genus Lynx; species Lynx canadensis. Next base: position 46,746,314 of record NC_044312.2, on the reverse strand, counting down.
TAGCAAATTGATGTTGCTAAAATAGCACATGGAAAAGTATGCTCAAATGTTCCGCCAATGGGAACAATGTGCATGATTCAGACTATGAGCAAAGACAGCATAGGATGACTTTAGGGAAATGCACACAATTGCCAAATCATATCCTCAGGCACCAGAATGTGTGAGTCCTCTACCCACTACTGATTCTTGTCTCTAAGATATGTTGACACATTTATTTGTCATGTGTCTTTCTTCAGTCTGCAGTGTGGTGTAATACAAAAAGTATTGAGTTCAAGATCAGAAGACTTGAGCTCTAGGCCAGGCTCTCACACTTATGGCCCTGTGCATGCCACTTGACCTTCCCCAGTGTCAGTTTCCTCATCTGTAAATTAGGGTTAATAATACCTGTAATACTTACCTCACAAGTGTGTTGTGAAAATCAAATGACATGTATGTATTAGTGCTTTGTAAACTACAAAAATTAAGCATTCTCTTCCTTCAGATTTTGCCACCTATACCTTCTACTTATGATATTTCTTTTCCTGAAGTCTGTTTTGAAAATTAAGAGCCGGTCTACATCTTCTAGTGGCCTCTCTCAAGAGCAAATCCTTTATCCACCTGAGCCCCCTTATCTAAAAATGATGAGTTGGACTAGACTGACAGGTCAGAATTTTATTTAGCAGCAGAACATTTTTATTCGGAAGATCAGCATAATGAACAAAAGTAGGGTTGCTCTTAGTTGAGATGGTTGAAGCTGGGATGAAGAGAACTCAGAGTCCTGCCTAATTAGACCTCCCCCACAAAGATACACACTATACCCCACTCAACCAGCTCCTAAGGTCCCTTAAAACAAACCTTAGATCCTCCTACTCTGACTTTCTATAATGTTGATGTTATGATTCCAGCCCTGATGTTTCTATGATTCTTCAAGCAAAATTCACTCTACTGTAAAGGAGTAGAGAAAAGCTGTAGTATGTTATGGATGGATAGATGTGACATTTGAACTCTTGTTAGCTGACCAACAAATTTGTTGAAATGTAGCCATGTCAGTCTAATCATGTAAGTACCAAACTACTTGAGATGGATGCTGTGTGAAATATCTCAACAGTCTTCATGGATCAGAGCACTCTGCCGAAACTATAAAAGTAAATATTGAATGGGCACTTCTCCAATTTGTTCTCCACTAAATATACAGCAACACTGCAGTCTCTTTGAAACCATTTTCAGTAAGAGTGACTCAGAGATTAAGAAGCCACTTATAACAAAGTAAGTAATGCAATGCCATTTCTCAATGCCCCCAGACAAGTGAGACTGTGTATGGAGGTTGGCTTCAGTGTACACAGATCATAGAATCACAGAAAGTCTGATCTGGAAATCATGTTAGAGAACAACCAACCTATTTTATAAATGATGGGTCTGAAATCCAAAAAGGCTGTGAGCTGCCCAAGTTTAGGAATTCATTCAAGCTTCATTAAGTAAACATTAGCTAAGCACTAACCATGTGCCAGGTGGTATTGATAGGAAGACAAATAAAACATGATCTCTGTCCAAGTAGTGGGAGAAGTCAGACAAATAGATCCATAATTGCAGTCAGATTATTGCAGCACCAGGACTCGAAACTCTGTGTCCAAGTTCTTAGGCCAGTGTTTTTACCACCAACTTACACTGTCTCTCAAAACAAAACAAAACAAAACAAAACCCATGAGAAATTAGTAGTGAGGAACTATAGCCAAATTGATCCAAAGATATATTAATGTAAACTAAGCCTAGGTCTTTGGGGTGCACAAGTACTTATTCACATTTCTTGAGGACCTAAGAGTAATAAGAGGGTTCTATCCTTGTGTGAAAGAAAATGCTTACAAAAATCTTTCACTAATACTAGTAAGGACTTCCTAGAAGACTGAGGAAATCATGAATGGAAAAGTCCTACAAACTAAGCATACATAGCATGGCCTTTGCTCCAACTTTGAGGAAGTTGCCATCAAGGTCAAATTCATGAAAAATTCCATTACCTACTGACATACTTTTCAACCTATTTAAGCAAGAAAAAGATTTCAATTAGCTGTCTTCCTGTCTTCATGTGCTTATTATTTTTATTTAGTATTTAAAATAATGAAAAAATACACAAGATTTCAAAGATCTATGCCACCATCCAGAAAGAAAAAAAAACAAACAAAAAAACTATGGGCATACTTTATAAAATCTCATTTCTTCATTACTAGTAAGATTTTAGGATGAATTTTTTCTGCATTCCTGCTCATTGTCTTCTCTAAACTGCTTTGTGGTTTTCAACTACATCAAAGTAAAATCAGCACATATACCTAACAAGAAAACTTCAGGGAACACCACCAATCAACCTACATTTATTTGTCCAAAGTTTATCACTAGTAGATCTGAGGACAGGCATCTTTACAAAGAATCCATCATCTATCCATCCTTTTATCCATTTGTTCATCTAGGATGCATTTATTGACTACGTTCTACATGAATACCATGATACGAAGAGCTATGTGGAATACTAAAAAAATAGAACAATGTTTCTCAAAGTGTAGCTTGAGGACCTACCTCCATCAGAATTACCTGGAGAATTTGCTAAAAATGTAAGTTCCTAGACCCCAGTAGTATAGATTTTCTTTATTGGTTTAGTTCCCCATTGCAAGCAACAAAAACAAATTCTTGCTACCTTAGACAAAGAAGGAACTGACTGAAAGGATATCAGGGATTCACACAATTGACCAGAGATTGGAACCGAGGAAGCTTTAGAGGAACCACAACAAAAATAACACCACAGGAACAATGTAGTCATCATGCTGACACTGTAATGATTTCCAGTTCTAACTTTGGTGTTGTTTTACTGCTATAGACTGAAATTTCTGAAGTAGAGTCACCAAATGATGGAGTGTCACCAAGCCCAGGTGACACTTCTTCAGACTAATCTTCCAAAGGGAGATTCCTCTAAAGGGAAATTAAGATGAAAATGAGAAGTGGCATTAAATGCTGGTTACAACTGACAAATGCCTGGTTACATGTTAAATCAGAATCTCTGAGGGTGAGGCTGGGGGGGGGGGGGAGGAGAGGGTATACATTTTTTAAAAAAGCTTTCAGATAATTATGAAGTATTCTAAAGTCTGACCAACACTGATGTAAATGATATGATCTATCCCCTGAAATAGATTTAAATCAGAGCAGAAAGCAAAGACATCTTATTTATGAAACTGGAGATAATTCCAAGTTTCTAATTAAGTGTTGTCTATCTGTGGATGTTGCCCCCATTTCCACCCCTTGCCCTCATCAGCCATCCAATCAAAAATGAGCATCTTTATAAAAAGGTATATAATGCTTATTACAATAAAAAGTAAGTATACACATATTTTTATGGAAAAAATAGATGCACAAAAAGCAAGTTTGGAAGACTACATATCAAAATGTGAACAATGGAAAAGAAAGAATAATTCCAAAGACAATATAAACAAGTTCATGACAGTTATATAGCATAGATGTACTTGATATAAAAGATATAAAATAAAAATAAATGTAACTGAAATTGTTTACTTCAAACTCTTATATATACTTTCTGTATTTCTAATTTTCCTGGAATGAGGAAAATAATGTCCTAATCCAAATTATTGAGAGTATAATTGATCATTGTTAGTGACCATGTTTAGACTTTCATATGGCTAGTCGTTTCAGACTTTCCAAAAACACTGCATGTCAGATTTTCTTAAATTATAGAAATTTTGATGCCTGAGTGGCTCAGTCGGTTAAGTGTCTGACTCCAACTCAGGTCCTGATCTCACGGTTTGTGGGTTTGAGCCCTGTGTCAGGCTCTGTGCTAACAGAGTGCTAACAGCACAGAGCCTGGAGCCTGCTTCAGATTCTGTGTCTCCCTCTTTCTCTGCCCCTTGCCCACCTGTACCCTGTCTCTCTCTCTCAAAAATAAATAAACATTAAAAAAATTAATTTTCATCATTATCACTTACTGTACATTAAATGAAGATAAATGGTCACCAGCAAGCTCCTCTAGTACAGCTAATGAAATAATGTTTGTCTGTATTTACTCATTGCGAGCAATATCTGAGGATCTTCCACATATATAGTTTTATCCTAAGAACTATGTTATAGGAAAACAATTGTAGGAAGGCACTAGCTAAAGAAAAAAGATAAATTTAATAGAAACAACTAAAGAATCATGTGAAAGCAACTTATAAACAAATACATGATGGCATAATCTAGATTCTAGTTAGTGTCATCTCAAACTAAGCAGTGGATGAGAGCAAGACAAACCATGAGCATTTTTTTGTTTTGTATTCATATTAGGTAGGCATAGACCTAAAATAGAAGACTTACAGGCAATTCTGAAATAGAGTGTCAACCACTGTGTGGTAGCTGTGGCCTAGGGTAACCAAGAACAGCCTGAGTCTTTTCTTGTTAAGAAAGTGTCAACTGGTCACCAACAATTGCCATGTCTCTAGCTGATCACAGGGCTCAGAGGCAAAACTGAGAACAAGGAGCCAACAGAGCAGTTAGTAGCTGTGTTCAGGAATTAGGATGGTAGCTGGCTCCTAGTAGGAGCTCAGTAAATGTTCCTTGTTGAATAGTCATTCATTTGGAAAGAACTGCTGCTGTTACATTGATTTATCCAACCTTTCTCCCACCCTTTCCTCCTCATTTTCTCACTCCTCTGGGTCCCTGCCACATACAACACAGCGAGATAATAATCACCATCCACAATATCATCTTTGAATGAAATATTAAATGTGTATCTGGATGCCAAATACTTAAAAATACGTTGCAAAACATAACCTAAAATGTGCATTTAGCTAGAGGCCCATCTAAAAAAAAAAAGAAAGAATAAAAATAATCTGAGTTCAAGCGAGAAAGAATGTGCTGTTTTTATGCATAATATTTCAAGCTTTGCCTCTATGAAGCTTAGATTTGCTAAAAGCATATTAAAATGCAGCTAGTTGGCTAATTCACAAATCAAGTCTTGTGGGTGTAGACCATTATTATTATTATTATTATTATTATTATTAACATTTAATAGTATTATAAATATTTATGTACTGCTGTACATTACCAAAGTGCTTAAAATTAGTTAAAGCCAAAAGCAGTATCATCTTTGTTCACTAATGAGAATGAAGTTTGACTGTTTTGTGGAAACTACAGAGAAAAAGACACATGGACTAGAAATTTAAATATTTGATGTAAATTTCAGTTAAAATATTAAACTGTAATTTAACTAAGAACATAAGCTCCACACATTAAAAAATCAAATTATTAAAATAATGTTATTTTATGTCAAATTTTGCTTGTAATTATAGAACATGACACTGAAAGTCTGTATCAGTGTTCCTATAACTTTTCTGATAATATGAATCACAAGGAATGTTTGTAAAAAATACAATTCCTTGACTCCCAAGACTTGGAATTTCTGATTCATTGAGTCTGGAATGAGACCGGGGAAATTTTATTTTTAACCAATACCATAAGAAATTCTTATTATCAGGGAAAATTGAGAAACAGTCATTTCTGTGAACTAGTATCCAACTCCAAGACCCCATAGGAACTTGGAACATACAAACTTTATAATCAATCAAACCTTACTTGTATAATCAATCCATCAGGCACTGGGCTGATCCACATCTCTTTTGATCTTCATGGCATTCCATAAGATATCCATTTCTCTGATCAAATTTTGAAATGCTGAATAACTAGATCAAAAGAAAAATTGAATAATTAGACCAAATTCACAAAGCCAGGTCTATCTGACTCCCAAACCTATGCCAAATCAGTATGTATTTTTGTCTGCACATTGCCAAATCTTGCATCTTAGAAAAGACAAAAAAGGAGGAGAGGGAAAAAGAAAACAGAATTCCAGTAAGTGTCCTTAAGCTTTTCAAGAGATTATTGAATATGCACACTAAGTTAAAAAGTTAAATCCACCTTAAGTTCTCTAGTTGAAATGTAAAATTGTTAGGAATTGTTTAAAATTGTTATAAATTGTTTCAAATTATTAAAAATTATATTCTTGGTGCCTGGGTGGCTCAGTCTGTTGAGCGTCCAACTTGGTTTGGCTCAGGTCATGATCCCAGGGTCATGGGATTGAGCCATGCAGCGGGCTCCACACTGAGCAATGGAGCCTGCTTAAGATTCTCTCCTCTCCCTCTGCCCCTCTCCCCCCTTCCTCTCTCTCTCAAACTAAAGTAAATAAATAAATAAATAAACATAAAAATAAAAATAATTTAAAAAAATAAAATTACATTCTTCAGTTGAAATGTAAAATTGTTAAAAAGAATCATGTCCCAGGGGAAGACCAAAGGGAGTAAATGGTCATAAAATAAAAAAATATAGTTGATTTCTATATTAGTGTTAAGATAGATGTTATTTTGTTAGGAAGTGTAGAGTTCCTTTTGGTTGAGGAAGTAGAGGAAGAAGTAAATAGGTCATGGTATGTAAGGGAATCTGGTATATTATTTCTCTGAAGTTGGCAAGTTAAACTATAAGGAGACCATTCTTTTCTTGTGGGTGCAACTCTTAATCCTGACTGAAGGACCTAAGGCAAAAGTTATGTACAGTCTATACCTCCAACCTTTATTTTACATTAGTGCTGCTGAGAAGGAAGATTCTCCAAAGTCTCTCTCCATAAGCAAGCCTACTTAAGAATCAGGTTATCTTGTACAAGTGCAAGAAATAATTGACCTGAGTTGAGCTAACTTTTTCAGAGAACACAAGCTGAGGTGAGCTAGTTTTTGTACAGAATACAGCTCTAATGTTACCTTGAAAGGCCCAGCAAACAAAACCTTTGGGCCTTTGATGTAGAAATGAGACAAATAGCATGACAAGAAATGGTAGACTCTGTCAGCAAATTGTTATTGAAATTAATGCCCCTCCCATTTTTGGTTTGTGGTACTGGTCTGAATGTAGACAATGGTGATTACCTTTCAGTTTTCTTATAAGATGTGGCTACTTCCTTGGCTTTCAAAAATTCTACTTCCTTGGTTTCTTTGTCTCAATGTGTCACAGTATTTCTGCTTTAAGTCAGGGGAGATGGCCTTGAAAATAGACTTGGGAGGGGGGCAGCTATAGTTTAAGGGAGAACTCAGTGTAGTAATGAACTTAGCTCAGAGGAGCTTTCAAAAAAGTAACAGACCCATCAACCAGTAAGAAGACATTTATGGGAATGAGTCTGTATAATGAGATGGCCATTGTAAAAGAATCTGATAAGCTGAGAGGGCCTGCTATAAAGCAACATCAAACCATATTAAGCCCTATCCTTCTTATATAGATGGGACAAGCCAGAAATTAAGAACTTTGTGTTAGAAGAGCAAAATGATATCCCAGTGGAGATGTTTAGCCACTAGGGCAAAAGCCAGGAAGGGTGGGTGGGAGTGTGGGGAGGTGCCTGGAAGGATGGTTTTTTAGTTTCAAAGAACATTTTGCATATAAGGAAGCATCCTAGTGATTATGAATTATTTTTATGTTTTGTCCATATTGAATTTATTTTATTTACACTTAATTTCTTAGCTGAAAATAGGTTTTGAAGACCTAAATGTATAAAGTTGTTGAAGAAAAGGCCTATTTCTCAAAGGCAGTAAGCTCTCTTACAAAAATAGAGTAATGATTGACTATCAAAAAGAATGAAATCTTACCATTTGCAACAACGTGGTTGGAACTAGAGTGTATTATGTTAAGCGAAATATGTCAGAGAAAGACAAATATCATATGATTTCATTCATATGTGGAATTTAAGAAACAAAACAGATGAACATAGGGGAAGGGAAGTATAAATAAGATAAAAACAGAGAGGGAGACAAACCATACGAGACTCTTAAATACAGAGAACAAATTGATGGTTGCTTGTGGGGTGTTGGGTGGGGGGATGGGCTAAATGGGCAAATGGGCACTAAGGAGGGCACTTGTTGGGATGAGCACTGGGTGTTCTACGTAAGTGACGAATCACTAAATTCTATTCCTGAAATTATTACTACACTATTTTAACCAACTGGGACCTAAATTAAAAAAAAAAAGTAGGGGCGCCTGGGTGGCTCAGTCTGTTGGGCGTCTGACTTTGGCTCAGGTCACGATCTTGCAGTTTGTGGGTTTGAGCCCCGAGCTGGGCTCTGTGCTGACAGCTAGGAGCCTGGAGCCTGCTTCAAATTCTGTGTCTCCCTCTCTTCCTGCCCCTCCTGTGTGCACGATCTGTCTCTGTCTCAAAAATAAACGAACATTAAAAAAAACTTTTTTAAAGTAATAATTAGTAAATCACCACTGAATTTAGTAGTGATAATAATAAAGTAAGTAGTAGTGATTCTTCTAGGAATTGACTGGCTTGATACCTTGCATGCCTGAGATCAGGAGCTAACTCCATTGTTCTTTGAGATCTTTCCAATTTTAAGAACTATAAATTTATGAACCAGAATCTGAGGGAGAAGAAAAATAAACCCTTTTCTCTTTAGTGTGTCAATGCATAAGAAACATTTTCAAACCAGATTGTATTATTTTTTCATGCCATGCCCTATTCTATCTGTATGCCAAGTGGAAAATGTAGTTGGAAATGTTTTTTTGGCCAAATATAACTCTGTTCTGGGAAACTACTTCCTTTACAAACCACAGCTATTCAGACACATATTAGAATGTAGTATAGGTGTCCGAGGAATACCCCCCCATGGTCCCCTAAGCCGCTGCATTAACTCCTAGGGAAAATTGCAAGTTGATGACAGAGGTATCTGGGACTGGCATGGGTGTCTGGCCTCTTTCTTAAAGATCTCTAACCTAGCCAACAAGATGGCTGTGTGTTGTGAGAGAGGACAATGGAAGCATCTGGTAATAGCCAAAGAAGTTGTCCTTTTAGACATTTCCATTTGACTATCTCATAAGTCTACCATACTTTCCCAAATCAAAACCAATTCCCCAAAACATGTTCAACCTCCAATCTTTCCTATCTCAGTAAATGGCACCATCATATGCCCAAAAATTCAAGTCCAAACCTAGGACTTATTCTAGTTTCTGCTTTACCTCACTCCCCAAATCCAATTTATCAACAAATTCTGGAAATTCTGAACAAATTATTCTGAAGGAAATCTTGAATTTCCCCATCATTACTACTATTATCCTGCTCTAAGCCACAGTCATCACTCATTTGATAAAAGCCTTGATAAAAGCCTCCCATTTTCACTGCTGTTCCCTCTATACTCCGTCCTCTAGCCAGAAGATGGAATCATCTTTTAGAAAAACAAATCAGTCCAGGGGTGCCTGGGTGGCTCAGTCGGTTAAGCTTCCAACTTTGTCTCACATCATGATCTCCCGGTTTGTGAGTTTGAGCCCCGCGTTGGACTCGGTACTGACAGCTCAGAGCCTGGAGCCTAGAGTCTGCTTCAGATTCTGTGTCTCCCTCTCTGCCCCTCATCCGCTCACACTCTGTCTCTCTCTCCCTCTCTCAAAAATAAATAAATGTTAAAAAAAAAACTTTTTTTTTTTTTTTAACAAATCAGTCCATATTTCTTCCTGGCTTAATCCAACTTTGTCCATAGCCTCCCACTGTAACTTGAACATAATCAATGGTCTTGCCACACCCCATAAAATCCTATATGGTCTGGCCTCTGCCTACATCTACAATCTCATCTCCTATCTCTCACCCCTTTGTTCAATTTACCCCAACTACATTGTCATTTCCTCTGTTCCATGGACAAAGCTCCTTTGCACTTGGATTCCTTTTCCTGATATGCTCTTCACAGGCCTTCTTATTAGCTGTCTCCTCCTAATTCATGTCTCAGCTCAGTTATTAGCTCCTCAGAAAAGCCTTCCCACCTTTCTTCTCCCTATTCATTAGATTTGGGGGGAGATAATTTGTTTTTTTTTTTTTCACTACGTGCATCTATTACTTTGCTTTGTAAATTAAGGTAAAAATGTATAAATAAACAAAATAGCCTCTTTAATCACTATTATATCACTTTGTTTTGCTTTCTTCATTGCAGTCATCATTTTCGCACATTAATTTTCTTTATTTATGTTTTCTTATTTATTGTGTGTTTCTCACTGGAATGTAAGATCTATGAGAGAGGAATTATTTCAATGACCCACATCTGCCATGTCAACCAGTGTATCCCAGCACCTACAAGGTCATTTATACATTGCAGATTCTCAATAAATATTTGTTAAATGAGTAGATTTCAGTTGCCTAAGAAGTTGTTTCCTTTGGCTGAGAACGGTCATGTGCATTCATTTGAAAAGAGTGTTTAGTGAAATATTCTGTTTGCATATTAAGATACTATTGCCAAGGGACACCTGGGTAGTTCAATCAGTTAAGGGTTCAACTTGGGTCCAGGTCATGATCTCATGGTTCGTGAGTTTGAGCCCCACATCTGGATCTCTGCTGTCAGCACAGAACCTGCTTCAGATCCTCTGTACCCCCCCCTCTGCCCCTCCTCCCCCTCAAAAATAAATAAACATTTAAAAAAAGATACTACTGCCAATACCCACGCACGTGGAATGGTTCCTTAATACAAGTGAGAAATTGTCAAAATACATGCAAAGCTCCTAACAAAGATGGCAAATAGATTAGTATCCAAATCTATTTCACATGTCAATGGTAAGGTTCACATCAATGTGAAAATTGAAAAGCAAACTTTATGTTGTTTTGAATCTGATAGCTAATACCTGAGTTCTGCTTTCTAGGCAGTGGTGAACTGTGTGGAATTGCTGATGCTGGAGCTGAAACCTGAATATGAGGATGCTCTAAACTGATTTGCAGCACAGTAAAAATGGAAGAATAAGAGGTAAGGATAATTGCCTACACACTCCAAACAAGACACAAAGTTATGAGGATGTGGCTATGACAAGTTGTTTAGAATTAGGGCTTTGAAAAATAAGAGTTCTCATTGATTGAATGCCTACTGTGTGCCAGGTCATTGTCTATAGTCTTTATAGAAACAATTTAGGTGGGTATTATTTCCCCATAGCTATGTAAAAAGTAGAGCAATAACTTAAACTAGATTTTTCAAATCCCAAAGTTAACATGCTGTCCACTGTACCTCTCAGTCTTCTTCTGATGATGCACTCCATTTATTTCTGTGATTCCTAGCCCAAGTTTAGAGCCTGGCACAGCATCCTAACAGAATCATGCCTCGCTGGACAGTAAATGCCTCTGCTGCCAGCGGAGGGGGCACCTAAATGTCCAAGCTGAACTGAATCCAAGGTTTGCTGACTAAGCAGGTTTCAAGTTTCATGCTCACGCCTCTTCCTCCTCCCTTTCTTTCCCAACATCCCTTGAAGCTCACCTCTCCCACTGTCCACTGGGGAAAGCATCTTCCAGGTGCTAATAAGAAAGATACTCTGGCCATAGTGTGATGGAAAGAGGCAGCTCAGCAAAATCACTGCTGAGAACCTGGGCAGGCTTAGACAATGTGATCTGAAGAGCTGAAGTGTGCAACCCACAGAGAGAAAGAATTGGGTAGAATGCAGAATTGAAGAGGATGAGCTTAAGAGGAAAATCTTCCTGACAGAAATGAATTAGTTATGGGATCAACTCCCCAAGGAAAGGGATATGGCTCCATTCCCTAACTCCCAGGCAGAAAACATACTAGAAAGGACAAGCAGGAGACAAGGGGAGACATCAATGACTAATCGGTGCTTTTCACCTTTGAGTTTTATGAAGATGAATGGAGCACTTTTGAATGGAGGAATGAAAACAATAATAAAAATGAAGAGATGGTACTGACTAAGGCACTGCAAAGATAAAGAGGAATAGAGGCTTTTGGCCCTGTGCAGAGTGAGAAAAAACTTTTCTTCCAACTGGGAGATGCAGAGGTGAGCAGTTCAGAGTTTTGAATTCACAGTTCAGGCTCTGTGAATTTATATGAACCTGAGTAAATTAGCCTTTCTAAGCTACAAAATAGGATATTATTCCTATAGGAATCCTATAGGAATCTCCTATTTTGTAGGTTATCTCTCACTATAAAATAGGAATAACATCTTTACAGAGGGTTCTTGTGAAGATTAAGGGAGATAATTTGTGTCAAAAACAGTGTTTAGCACGTAGTAAGCACTCACTGAATGACAGCAATTATTAACGGGTTATGGCTTTGTGCAGAGGGAGAATATAACCAAGATCACTGTTAATCAAGGTCAGATTATGGGGACAATTCTTCCCTTTAGACTTAAGGATGGTGCCTCCTTGGTTGAATCATTTGCTATGTTGATGTCTCACACCCTCTTTATTGACTTGGCTTTCAGCTCACAGAGAAGATGAAGCCCAAATATGATAGACACCACCCCTGCTCTCAGGCAAGCTTGCTAAAGAGCAGCTCAACCCATGTTGGTACTCTGCATCATTCTAAAGATAAAACCATGTCCCCAAGGAAGGATATTGTGCACAGATGATAATAGTAACAACACTAGGGGCGCCTGGGTGGCTCAGTTGGTAAGGTTCCAATCTAGGCTCAGGTCATGATCCCGTCATGTGCTGACAGCTCAGAGCCTAGAGCCTGCTTCAGATTCTGTGTCTTCTTCTTTCTCTGCCCCTCCCCCATTTGTGCTCGTGTGTGTGTGTGTGTGTGTGTGTGTGTGTGTGTGTGTGTGTGTGCCTGTCACTCAAAAGCAAATAAATAAACATTAAAAAGAATAAAATAGCTAAAAAAAATAGTAACAGCACTATACATTTATTCAATCTTTTACTATTTACAAAACACTGTTACTTATAAAAGGTTACTATTTTTACTTCATAGATGAGGAAACAGAGGCTTAGAGAGGTGAAGCAACTTGATTCAAGTGACATAGATAATTGGTGGGTGGAGCAGGGATCCACACCCAGCTCCTCTGACTTCAAGTCTGGGGTTTTTCTATATCACAAGATGATGTAAAGGATGGGAGCAGGTAGCAAATTAGAAAGCCATTTGCTTCCAATCATAAAAACATTGAATTTTATTTACTTTTTAAACTTTTTTAATGTTTATTTATTTTTGAGGTGAGGGGACAGGCAGAGAGAAAGGGAGACATAGAATCCAAAGCAGGCTCCAGGCTCAGAGCTGTCAACCAGAGCCAGACGTGGGTCTCAAACCCACGAATGCGAGATCATGACCTGAGTTGAAGTCAGACACTTAACCGACTGAGCCACCCAGGCGCCCCCACATTGAATTTTAGAACAGAAAGTAGCTTTCAGATTGCCTAATACTGTGGTTTTTAGACTGTATCCAAGGAATCCTGTAGGAAGTGGGAAAAACCAAGCAGGAAGTAGGATTGTATGCACCTCAGTTTTTATCAGTTAATTTTATAACATTACAATGTACTTTGAATGAATGTTTAAATCATTAAGACTTTCCTTTAAGAAGAATGAAGTTGAAAACTCCTAATCTAGTGCAACTGTTTTCCTTTCTCTAGTATGATACTGAGGCCTGGTCTGGTTAAGTAACTTGTCCAAATTTCATAACTAGTTAGAAGCAGAGTGAGGAATAACACTGAGTCCTTGTCACCTGCATATTTGATAAGCATGTTGTAAATGTCCTCATTCTCCAAATATTTCCCTTTGATTATCTCAAGCAGTCATTTAAATCATCAAGAAATAAGCCCTGGGGTTATTCTCTCCTGATGATTCACTATGTGACCTAATCAGTCCACTGATCTCTGCACCCTTGGCTTTTCCATAGGTAATAGGGAATGATAATTCCTGTCTAGGCAGCTCTCAGTGGGGGTGTTGTAATGATTGTAAAAAAGAACATGTGGAGGTTCACAGGTTTCTTCCAGGGAAGGAGACTCAGAAAGTTCAAGATCTTAATTATTTACAAATGCCTACCAAGTATGTCATTGCTTCTAAGGTGACCTTTGCAATTTACCATCCCTGTGTATTTATTGTTCCTCATTTGAGAAGTCAATGTAGTTTATTTTTGTAACCATGTTAAGATTTATGAAATAGCCTCAAAACTTATCACATTGGCTTTCTGATAAGACTGTGATTTCTTACTACTTGCAGGTGGTAAGTAAATCTTTTAAGGTTAAACACCTTTCATTATACACATGTTATAAAGGAAGTGATCACTACTGGGTTCTAGCAATCATGGGGAACCTAGAACCAGATGAAACCAAAGGACTTGCATGCAGGTTACAGAGTTTGTAATTTGTAACCCTTCCACCTAACTGGCAGTTTTTCCTTCTTCAACAAGGAATACTAGGAAAATGCTATCACAGACCTTCAGGCTAACCTTGAAAGCAGCCTGAGGACTGTGTGTCATCTTGGCTGAGTTCTTTATTTCTCTGAGCTTGTTTTCTCACTTGTACAAGGCAGACATTGCATTCCCTTTCCACCTCACAGGGTCACCAAGGATCAAAAGAGAGAACATAGGGTGACATGTTTTTAAAACCATGATGTGTATGCTAACTGAAAGGATGGTCATTTTTAAGAATGTGTTAGGGGCACCTGGGTGGCTCAGTTGGTTGAGTGTCCAACTTTGCTCAGGTCATGATCTCGTGGTTCATGAGTTCAAGCCCCACATCAGGCTTGCTGCTGTCAGTGCAGAACCTGCTTCAGATCCTCTGTCTCCCTCTCTCTGCCCCTCCCCCACTTGCATTCTCTCAAAAAAAAAAAAACTTTAAAAAATTTCTGTAAAGAATGTGTTAAATACTATATTTATAATGTACGTTTCAACTAAGTCTTCTAAATTTGTTAGGAATACCTACTTTGGAATGATCAACTACTTAGGATGAAGAAAGGTATTTCAAATTATGCTGATCTCTATAAAGAGAGTAAAGTGCCAATATCGAGCAAGACGAAGTTAGAGCTAAGGAATTCCCTCCTTAACTGGCATTATCACAAAACAAGAAATAATTTTCTATTTTCAATTAAGAATATTTTAAATATAGGGGCACCAGGGTGGCTCAGTCAGTTAAGCATCCGACTTCGACTCAGGTCATGATGTCGTGGTTCATGGGTTCAAGCCCCATGCCGGTCTCGGTGCTGACAGCTCAGAGCCTGGAGCCTGCTTTGGATTCTGTGTTCTCCCTCTTTCTGCCCCTCCCCTGTCTCTCTCCCTCTCAAAAATAAATAAACATTAAAACATTTTATAAAAAAAGAAAAGAATATTTTAAATTAAAAAATAAGAAATTAAACAGGTCTTCACCAAAATTCTACTCTGGATGCCTCAGATTTCTAACTACAACTCTTGGAGAGTAGCATTTCTATGCTTATTCATGTTGATACTTTCAAAAATCTGGACCTAGTTTCCATTATGCAGACAAGCCACAGAAGTGGACCAATATTTTAAGACTACAATGTTTACTAATGGATGTCTGGCTAGAAACAGTGTTGGCAGAATTTTGGCGGAGGCATTTACTCTCACTAATGATGTGGAACAGGGCTGCGTAATCATGTCCACTTGTATAAAGTCTACCCAATACTTCATATTTTGAAATAGAACCAGAAACAAGCACCTCCAAAAGTCCTGGGATTTTCCTGGAAGAAACATTATATCAGAACTGGTTTAGACCTTCTGCCCCATGACTTCACAGGTAAAGTGGATATCGGATGCTTTTGCAGAATATTTAGAGACAAAAAGACAGTATGTCCTATGTATGGGCCATCCGAGGCCAGGAAAAATCTTTCAAACATTTCCTTAAGAAAATATATCAACTGTTTTTCCTGCACATATATTAACAAATCTTTAAAGTAAAAGGACACTCAATCCACACCACTGCCCCTTCCTTCCATGCCCCAGGAAAGCTATACTCAGTTATGCATTATCAATTTCTTTCTTAGCTATACTTGGGACTAAAAGCATTAGCAGTTATTCATCAATAAGGAAGAAGGACAATGACATTCATTTAGACTGCTTGGACATTGTTACTGTATCACTCTTCTGGGAGAAGGTAATTTCTGTCTATTAAAAGAGACAGATTCCAAACTAAGATATGTGGGAAATCATAAGGTATTTAATAGAATTCAAGTAATGCATGTGGTCCTAAAAAATTGTAATTAATAAGGATCTAGCCAAGGAAAATTAATAACAGCAAACCTTTAAAATGGAAATCCTTAGAATAAAGGAATAGCTGTTAGAATATTAGTATTACTCTGTATTAAAAATGTCAAGATACTGTCATTGGATTTCTTTCCCTTCTACCTAGTTCTAGATCAACAAAGAATCTTCATTATTTTCTGAAATTAGATGCTGCTTCAAAGATTTTAGAAGTAAACCATGAAATGAGTACACTGAAGAAGCATTATTAGCTTTTGCAGATTACTATTAAATTACATTTTTTATCCCACATTAAAACTTAATCACAACGTTTGTCAAATATCTCAAAGATATGCTTTAGACAAATACCTAGCATTATCTGAAACCAAATCTGATTGTTTCAAATGGGTAGGAACTAGGCTGTGGGGTAGGAAAAAGTCCTATATTTCTCACCTCCTCTCTTCCTTCCTCCCTTCCTCCCTTCCTGCCTTCCTGCCTTCCCTAACTTCCTTCATTCATCCTTCCTTTTTCCACTAATTTGACTTATGGTGCTCCTGATCTATATCAAGGCAACATTTCAGTGGAAGGTATACTGCAGGAAACAATGTGCCGAATGGTTGTCTGGTAGTTCAGACAAGGAGACACATTTGCAGTGCATGATGCTGTCATCACTGCAGCTTCCATATGTCCTCTCTCAAGATGTCTGTGCCTCAGTCGTTGCAGATGTCATCAAAGATTATCCCTTTAATTTTTAACGTTGTCACAGTTAATATATACCCTTTACTTTTCAACACTGTCAATGCTAATTCAAACCTTTTAACTTTTAACATTTTAAAGTTAATATAAACTCCATTAAAGCTTCTCAGCTGATCAAACACAGGAATGATCAGTATGAACTAGTCATATTAGTAGTTTTTCCGGTAGATAGTCAGTAGATTTTTTTGGTGATGCTATTGTGAACAGTTATAACGATAGCTACCCTTACTTACCATATTATTTCATATGCAAAGTGTATCATCCTAAACACCTCATTTGAGACTCTGCTCACTGCTCATCACTCCAGGCTTCTTCCCTAATTGCCTGTGCCATCTCATAACTTCTCCATGCTGCTGCCCCATCCCTGGAGCTTTATTCTTTACATGTACATCAACTCCTGTCTCCATTCTTCCAAGTATTGTTAACACAAGATATTATCTGCAGTAGACTTTTTTAAGTGTGTTGGTTTCCTAGGGCTGGCATAACAAAGGACCACAACCTGAGTGGCTTAACCACCAAGAGTTTATTGTCTCAAAGTTCTGGAAACTAAAAATCTGAAATCAAGGTGTTGACAGCGTTATTCCTTCTGAGAGCAGTGAGAGGAGGATCTGTTGCAGATCCTTGACTTCTAGATGGCTGTGTTCTTCCTGTGTCTCTTAGCATTGTCTTCTTTTTATGCATGTCTCTGTGTCCAAATTGCCCCTCTTATAAGGACACCAATCATGTTGGATTTGGGCTCACCCTAACGATGTAACGATGTTACCATTGTAACTTGGTTGCCTCTATAAAGATCCTATCTCCAAATAAGGTGACACACTGAGGTACTAGACGTTAGGACTCCTACATATCTGTTTTAGGACACAATTCATCCCATAACACTAAGGTTTAAAGATAACACATGGGAAATACAGCGTAGAAAATAAAAACTTAAGCTACATCTTAAGTGTCATTGTCATAGAAGCTATTGACTATGCCTGGTACAGAGTCTGATTCTCTCTATCCTTCTGTCCAAACTGCTACCATATTTCTGTGGCCAGTTCACCATACTGGATGGAAATCTGATTGTGCACTCTTACTCCCTGTGATGGTTAATTTTATGTGTCAACTTGACTGGGCCGCAGGGTACTCATATATTTGATTAAACATTCTGAGTGTTTCTGTGGGGGTATTTTTGGATGATATAAACATTTAAATCAGTAGATAAAGCGTATTGCTCCCCATAATGTGAGTGGGCCTCACCCAATCATTGAGAGTCTGACTAGAACCCAAGGCTAACCCTTCCCTAAATAAGAAAGAATTCTCCTACCTGACAACCTGCAAACTGGGACATCAGCTCTTCCTAGTTCTACAGCAGCTTCCAGTGTGAGACTCAAACTGGGACACTGGCTCTACAGAATGTACATCCCTCCTCCCCCTACCCCCCCCCCAACATGAACATTATTTGTTCTGTTTCTCTGGAGAAACCTAACTAATACAGTCCCTAAGACCAGGTCCTACCTAATAAAGAACAACCACAAATACTGTAAGTATCCCTTCAGGATTGCAATCTCTCTGCTATAGAGCCAGCCATTTATCTTACTCAGCACAGTACCCAACTCCTCCAATCTTAAGCCTTTATATATAGGTTATTCCCCTGGGTTTCATTCATCTTTATGACTAAAAAATGTTCCCCCATTGAACTCTCCAAGAGCCTGCCCCAAAGACAAAATCCAGCTCTCAATCTTAGTGAGACTGAGAAATACTGAAGTCCAAACTCAGAGCACTCTGCTATATGCACAGAACTTCTCATATATTCTTTGCATACATCTCAAATCACTGAGGACTTCTCAAGTTCTCCTCATCTAATTCCATCTAAGGCTTTTTATGCAACTATACAATTTCTTCTATAGCTTAATATTGCATGTGTGTGGCTTGGTAAAAAAAAATTAGCCTTGTTTAATTAAGACTCAGCACATATCCTCCAAAGTTTAAACAAATGAGAGCTGAACCAAATCAGACTCTTCAAAGAGTGTTTCTAGGTTAGAAAGGGCCACACTACTTCCCCTGACTCTGTGCTTGACTTTCATCTTTACTTTGGGTTTCTGTTTTCCAGATTCTCTATGTCACCACATCAGCTGGTCATGCCTCACCCAAAGCTGTGTGGTTCCCCTTTAAAATTTTCAATGTGGACAAAAATGTTTTCCCTTGGCATAACTAAGACAGGCTGGTATTTTCAAGAACAGCTTTACTAAACATGAGGGAAGCAGAAAACAAATAATTACATAAAACATACACCATATAAAAATAGCCAAGTTTCCAACTGCAGGTTTCTGTTTCTAAAAATTCTATTAGAAGTAGGAAAGTTTTACTGGACCTCAATCTCATTTACCCCTTAGTCAACCACATCCCTTATTTTGCTGTATCCTGTCTGGACTCCTTCTCTCCTACCTTCAACACTTCATCTATCCCTGAACCCTATAATCTTGAGCTGCTTGCTTGGTTTTCTTAACCCGTATCTCAAAGAAAAAAATACCCAGTAACTTACTTTTAAAACTATCATTCTCCTGGGGCGCCTGGGTGGCTCAGTCGGTTGAGCATCCGACTTCAGCTCAGGTCATGATCTCGCAGTTTGTGGGTTCGAGCCCTGCATCGGGCTCAGTGCTGACAGCTCAGAGCCTAGAGCCTGCTTCGGATTCTGTGTCTCCTTCTCTCTCTGCCCCTCCCCCACTTGTGCTCTATCTCTCTCTGTCTCTCAAAAATAAATAAATGTATAAAAAAAATTTTAAACTATCATTCTCCTAATGAAATATCCTGGACTCCCAAAGACCTGCCAAAATGCCTGCTTACAAGAGATTTTCAAGTTTTAATGTTGAAGATTCACAGGGTCTCAAACATTAACTCTTCTCAATATTGATATTAAATCAGCATTTTAAAAAAAGTACATTCTAGGAAATAGTTCCTGGGATAATGAATATTCTTGACAATAGCAGATAGCATTCTGAGCTCAAATAAATTTGAAGAATGTTGGGTTAAACTAAGTTTCAGTTTTCTCCAATACATAATTTCTCAAATCATTTCATGCAGTCAGCCAATTCTTTTTGTGTGTGTGTGTGTCTTTTTTTATTTTTTAAATTTACATTCAAGTTAGTTAGCATATAGTGCAACAATGATTTCAGGAGTAGATTCCTTAATGCCCCTTACCCATTTAGCCCACCCTGCCTCCCACAATTCCTCTAGTATCCTCTGTTTGTTCTCCATATTTAAGTCTTTTATGTTTTTGCCCCCCTCCCTGTTTTTATATTTTTTTTGCTTCCCTTCCCTTATGTTCATCTGTTTTATATCTTAAAGTCCTCATATAAGTGAAGTCACATGATATTTGTCTTTCTCTGACTGACTAATTTCACTTAGCATAATACCCTCTAGTTCCATCCACGTAGTTGCAAATGGCAAGATTTCATTCTTTTTGATTGCTGAGTAATACTCCATTGTATACCACATCTTTTTTATCCATTCATCCATCAATGGACATTTGGGCTCTTTCCATACTTTGGTTATTGTTGATAGTGCTGCTATGAACATGAGGGTGCATGTGCCCCTTCGAAATAGAATACCTGTATCCGTTGGATAAATACCTAGTAGTGCAATTGCTAGGTCATAGGGTAGTTCTATTTTTAATTTTTTGAGGAACCTCCATACTGTTTTCCAGAGTGGCTGGATATCCAGATATCCAGAGTGGATATCTTCTTTGGAGAAGTGTCTATTCATGTCTTGTGCCCATTTCTTCACTAGTTTATTTGTTTTTTGGGTGTTGAGTTTGATAATTTCTTTATAGATTTTGGATACTAACCCTTTATCTGATATGTCGTTTGCAAATATCTTCTCCCATTCTGTCGGTTGCCTTTTAGTTTTGTGGATTGTTTTTTGTTTTCGTTTTTGTTTTTGTTTTTTGGGTTTTTTTTTTCTGTGCAGAAGCTTTTTATTTTGATGAGGTCCCAGTATTCATTTTTGTTTTTGTTTCTCTTGCCTCTGGAGACATGTTGAGTAAGAAGTTGCTGCGGCCAAGGTCAGAGAGGTTTTTGCCTGCTTTCTCCTCAAGGATTTTGATGGCTTCCTGTCTTACATTGAGGTCTTTCATCCATTTTGAGGTTATTTTTGTGTTTGGTGTAAGAAAGTGGTCCAGGTTCATTTTTCTACATGTCACAGTCAGCCAATTCTTCATGAGCACCTATTATGTGCCAGGCACTGATCCAGGCACTGAGAAAATACTAATGAAGAATGAGCAGAACGTATAAAATCCTGGCCCTGCCTTCATAGAATTCACCTTCTAGGTAGGGTTCACCAAGAAAAGTGAATGAACAGGCAAGCAAATAAGATTTTCAAATAATGGTAAGGACTCTGAAGACATTAGGGGGTGATATTATAGGGAAGAGCTGGAAGTGGGGAAACCCAGCAGGCAGAGGGAACAATGAGTCCACAAGACTCAAGGCAAGAGAAAGTTCGGCATATTGGAGGAAGAAAAAGAGCCTCTGTGGCTGGAACTGAGAAACTGTATGGGAAACTGTATGCATGTGAGAAGGTATGATCTTACAGGCCATGGTAAGAAGGAAGATTTGATCATTGGTGCTATGGAAAGCAAGATGAAGGGTCTTAAGCCTTAGCACACTGTCATAATACAATTTGAAAAAGAAATCTCCTTGGCTGTTGCATAGCGAATGGAATTTAAAGGCCAAGATTACAAGTGGAGACCAATTAGGAGCCTCTCACAGTAGTTCACCTGGGAGACGATGATGGGGTTGGCAGAGCAGATAGATGTGGATGGCTTCAGCATGTTTTTCAGGAGTGGAGACAACAGCACTTCCTGATGGGTTAATGTGGGAAATTGGAGACCAGAGAGAAGACAGTGATGACTTTTAGTTTTGGGGCTTGGGCAGTTAACTACATGGTGGTATTATTGACAGAGCAGGGAGAGACTAGGGAAGCAAAGGCTTACAGGGGTGAAGGAAATCAAGAGATTGTTTTATCCACATTAAGTTCAAGATACCAATTACGAATATAAGAAGCGCTATCAAGTAGACATATCTTACATATCTATGAGTCTGGAGCTTAGGAGAAACGTTTGTGATATAAATTGGGAAATCACTGGCATAGAGATGGTATTTAAAGTCATGGAACTGGAGAGATCACCTAGGGAGAATGTAGGGATTCTAAGGCCCAAAGCCAAGCCCTGAGGCACTTTGAATTGAGAAATCTGGTGTAGAGGAAGAGCCGCAAAGAAGACTTTTAACACATTCATGTACATTAATGACTCTTTAAGAAGTGATAACAGAAGTCAGCATTTCTCAAACTTACTTGATCTTGGAAACTTTTGTCACATGGCATCTCACAGGGATAGGGTCCCAAGGAAAATATTTTGGGAAACATTGTTCATACCCTTCTAGCTGCTAATATATTAACTTCTAAGGTGACATAGGCAAGTCTTTTCCCTCTAAGTGGAGAGGTATTTCAATGAAAGCCTATCAGTTGCTAAGCAAAACACTCCCCTGATGATCTAGGCCAAAAAATGTACCTGCGGGAAACACACATGAGCCAAATGCAGTAAAGAAGAAGGAAGGCTGTTGCATCATTGCTTTACTGAGCCAAACCTCACATGCTGGCCATTTTTGCCTTGTTACATTAATAATAGTTATTTTGGTGGAAGAGTGAGATTGAAGGTCTGAGGAGAGGCCCAGGATTAAATGCTCTTTTTTTTGGTGAATTATGTAACTTTTTTCAGAAGGCTAGCATTTGGGTGTTTCTACCTGTATACACTATACCAGAGTATCTTTTGATGCTCTGGAAAGAGTTAATTTAGATAAAGATTTTTCTCTATTTTTTAGAAAGTTTGTTTTTTTTTTTTTTTTTTTTTTTTTTTTTTTTTTTTTTTTTTTTTTTTGTTATAAACAACAGAAACTCACTCATGCATATTATTGGGATCTAAGGCAGCCCTAAAGACAGGTTTCTCTCTAGGACCCCTTTTTCCCTCCTCTTCTCTCTCTTCTTTCTCTGCCCCACCCACCCATAGGCCAGAGGCTGTCTGGTCTTTCACAGTACCTTTGAGACTTC
This sequence comes from Lynx canadensis, assembly GCF_007474595.2. Classification (NCBI taxonomy): domain Eukaryota; kingdom Metazoa; phylum Chordata; class Mammalia; order Carnivora; family Felidae; genus Lynx; species Lynx canadensis. Next base: position 46,723,560 of record NC_044312.2, on the reverse strand, counting down.
TTGCTTTATAGGTATGCACTATGAAATCATAATAAAATCCTCTACATGTGTATAGCACAGTCTAAGTAGACCCACATGTTATGGACTGAATGTTTGTGTCCCTGTAAAATTCATATGTGAAATCCTTGATCTTTGTGAGGTGGGGCAGCAACTGGGAGTCAATTAAGTCTTAAGCATGGAGCCCTTGTGAATGAGATTAGTACCCTTACAAGAAGAAACACAAGAACAAACTGATGGTCATCAGAGGGGAGCAGGGTGGGGGAATGAACAAAATGGATGAAAAGGAGTGGGAGATACAGGCTTCCAGTTATGGAATGAGCAACTCATGGCAATAAAAGGTACAGCATAGGGAATGTAGTCAATGGTATTATAATTCCTTTGTATGGTGACAGATGGTAGCTACACTTGCAGTGAGCATAGCATAATGTATAAACTTGTTAAATCACTATGTTGTATACCTGAAACTAATGTAACATTATGTGTCAACTATATTCAAATTAAAAAAAGAAAAAAAAACCAAGAAGCAAAGTAAAAAGAGAGATGATCTCTCTCTCTCTCTCTTTCAGCTGTGTGAGGATACAAGAAGAAAACAGTCATTTGCAAACAGGAAGAGTTCCCTCACCGGACACTAGATCGGGCCTTGATCTTGGACTTCTAGTCTCCAGGACAGTGAGAAATAAATGTTTGTTGTTTAAGCCACCCAGTCAGTCTATAACACCCTAAACTAAGAGAACACAGTCTTGAAGGTTTGCTTTAAAAATGAGGAAACCAAGGCCTAGGGAGGAGAGACAAAACACAGTGTGGAAGGACTCTTAGATGGCTTTGATAAACCTAAATTGTACTCTTGTGTGACTGTAGGCAAGTTTGTGACTAGGCCTCAAATTCCTCTTCTGCAAAGGGAGAAGACTGAGAAGCGGTAAGTGATTTTCAAGATGCGTTTTGAGGCATTTACAGTCTGCTTTTATGATTTTGAGATGGAGTGTCTTGGCTGAAGTCATACAGTGTTCTATCACCTGGCCCAATGTTTTGTTTTATGACACCACACTGAGTTTCCATTAAAAAATTTTTTTATGTGAACTAATTTTTCTTATGTATTTGTATTGCTATGAAAATACTACCAGAAGGCAGCATTGTACAGTGCATAAGCATAAACTTTGAAACCAATTGGACCTAGGTTTGGATGTAGGTCTACTTTTAGCTCTTGTGACCTTGGAGGAGATACTTAACCCCTTCTCAGCCTCGTTTTGTCATTGTAAGAAAACTGTGTATAATACCTGCCTTATAGGGTTGCTGATTAGATTGAGATTGTGTCTATAAAGCATCACGGTCATAGCAGGTACAAAACATTCTTAGTCCAATCAGGCTGCTAACAGAAATTCATTTCTCATAGTTTTGGAGGTTGAGAAGTCCAAAACCAAGGCTCTGGCAGATCTGGTGTGTGGTGAGAACCAACTTCCTGGTTTTCAGATGGCAGTAAAAGGGCTAACTGGTTCTTGGCCTTTTCTTATAAGGGCACTAATCCCATTCATGAGGGCTCTGCCCTCATTACCTAATCATTTCCCAAATTATGCCCTGCTTCCTAATACTATCACATTGGGGATTAGGATTTCAGTATATCAATTTGAGGAATATACAAACATTCAGTCTGTAGCACATTTCACATCTCCCTCCTTCTTAATGATTTGGGGAGATAAGGAATTACGGCAAAGAGTTCATAAACCAGGATGGAGATGGGGCATGCATTTTTTCTATAAGTAATATTTATTCAGGAAAACATTTTAGTTCAATCAGTCTTGTTGAAAGCCTTTTCAAAATATTACTCTGTGCTCCTCCTTTGGAACACTCTGAATATAATTGGATCTTTCTTGATGACTGAAGACCTTGCCATGCCTCAGGCTTATTATTCAGCTCTTTGGATAAATATGCAGAAGGTGCAAAACTTAGTTGGAATGTGTTGAACTCAGGAAATCTTCTAGAAGTTTGTTGTTTATTTTGAATTGAATTCTTTGTTAACAATTTTATCGTGGTCAGACTTCTAAATAGTGTAAGCATTCCATTTGTAGATGTGTAGATATTGGATATTGTGTTCTGGTTAAACAAATGATCAACAGTTTTTTTTTTCTTTTAATGACTTCTTTGTTAACAGACCTGAACCAGGAATCATCTTTAACATGAGGAAATATGAAGGCCTTTGAGGCCTTAAGGAATGGATACCCTAATGGGGGGAGGGGCAAAACATAAAGTCATAAAAAAATAACTATAACAAGAACCAAATGAAAAAGAGAAGTCTTTATAAGGAAATCAGTACTTGAAATGGGACTTGAACCACATAGGATTTGGACCAGTTGTGCTCATTGCTAAGGGAATGATCTTTAAAGTAGAGAAAATAGTTTGAATAAAAGCACAGGGATGGGGAATCTTGGGGTATATGCATAGGACGATAAATTGTTAAATCAGAGATAATTAAGGTTAGCAAAAGATACTTAGTTGGGATATTTCTGGTTTTTGATAACATGTGTTGAATATCCAAATATCTTGAAAAGTGTTTCTTAGGTTCTTATATAGTTGTGGGAAACTCTGATCTACCATATATTCTTTTGTAAGTTATTTTATCTCTGTGGGCCTATGATATATAGGTCACAAAAGAATTCATAGGGCTTCCAATTTGCCTGTTGTTAGAGGCCTAGAATCATTTCATGGACACCACAGATGTCTAGTAGAGCAGAAAGCCCTACCAAAATCCATCTGCCTATGTAGAAGACAACCTTTAGAGCCACAGGATAGGTCATGGGTTTGGATCTTCATTGCCCCTCCTTAAACACCTCAAGCCGGGAGTGTGGAGGAGGGAGAGAAACAGGTTTCTGTAATCTCCCCACTTGCCTCACCTGCCCCTCATTTGCCAGCCCAGCCCTATGCCCACTCCCATCCCACACTGGCTTATTAAAAACAAGGTCACTTTCCTCAGAGGGAAAGACACCCTTTCATCTACTGGTCAATGGACTTACATACTCCTTTGTGAAAGTGGAAAATGAGACAAAGAAGGGAAAAATCTGTGCAGGACCCTGGTGTTATGGGACATAGTCTGCTTTGTGGAAGCCATCACTCCCAGCAGGAAAAAAAAAAAAAAAAAAAAAAAAAGCATGACATAGCAATGTGTATATTCCACATTAAATTAATTGGGCAGTGAGCCCCTTGTTAAAAAATTGCTGGATAGACAATCTCATTAACATTTCCAAGTATTGATTGACTCTGATAAGTAAGGAAAAGAAAGATCGATGAGATTCCCAAACTCAGCATTCCACATGTAGAGCAAAGCAAGACTATGCCAGTGAACATGACCTTTTGCTTTTTAAGGAAACAGACATTCTATCCTGGCCACCAAATGAGGAGGACACTTAGTATTACTCCCTGTATGGGGCCAAGGCTCCCTTCTAATTTTCTCTTTTTTGTTGTTTTTCCATATCTGACTTCTTTGTTCCTGCCCTTTACCCTCAATCATAAATGTAAGACCGCTCACCTAATAATGAAAAACTCCTTTCCTAATAAGGCACAGGGCCAGAGTGGTAGAATTGGAAGGAAACTCAGAAGCATTGAATTCACCCTTCTGGTTTTTGAAATAAAGAAAGTGAGGCCCCCCAAAATAAAGTGGACTTACTGAGTATGGAGATGGTAGGGATGGAAGCAAGTGGTGGTTCATGTAGTGTTAGTCCGTTTACAGGGTGTTATCACATACGTGATCTCATAAAAACCTTTGATGTAGGTGATATTATTATGATTTTTTTTTACAGGTGAGGAAACTGAGACCCAGAAAATTCTCCCAAAAAGGGAAAGCGCACTTTCCCTTTTCATCAGGGAAACTGCCATGACAAAACCTAGTAATTCTGAAATGCCAAACTCTGCTCTGAAGGGCAAGGCATTCAAAGATTGAGAAGATGCTGCCCGTGTGCTTACATCTGTTAGGGGCAGGTTGTCAATCTTCCCACAAGGCTACACGCAGGGCACCCTAATGCTGTTGAAACATCACCTGACCCCTGCAAGGACTGAGTTTCATATAGCCATTTGATGCCCTCTAAACATGGTTATGTGGAAACCCTAGAAAAGGCCAGCTCTTCTGCAGAGGTATCTACATCTTTAAACCACCCAAAACTAAGAGTCTCTGTAATGTGAAAGGTGAATGAATTAAAGTTGTCTCAAGATTATGAAGGCATTCATATGATTTTTGTCTTTCTCTGACTAATTTCACTTAGCATAATACCCTCCAGTTCCATCCATGTAGTTGCAAATGGCAAGGGAAAAAAAAAGATTATGAAGGCATTCAGACTTTAATTGGGAACAGAGGCAGGATGGGGATGAACTCTTCTCATCCTTTTACTGTTCTTTGTGACTAGCACCCACCTCTATGACCCTGCCTTTTCAAGTGACACTGACAAGTATCTACTCTTTTTTCCCCTGTTTTAGTCATGTAGAAAGAATCTGATCACCAACTAGATCATGCTTTCAGGGATGGTGAAAAAATCATTTGGAACTTCTGTTCATCTAAGATAAGGGTCAGCAAACCACGGCTCACAGGCTAACTCCAGCCTGCTGCCATTTTTGTAGGCTCATGAGTTAAGAATAATTTTTACATCTTTAAATGGTTGAAAAAAATCAAGAGAAGAGTAATATTTCATGCCATGTGAATCTAATATTAAATTTAAATTTCAGTGGCAATAAAATTTTACTGGAACGCAGACACTTTTATCATTTACATCTTGTTTATAGTTGCTTTTGTGCTGCAACAATGGGGTTTGGTAGTTGCAACAGAGATTATATGGCCTGCACAGCTTAAAAATATTTACTGTTTAGCCTTTAACAGAAAATCTTTGCCAGCCCCTGTCTAAGAGCACTAATCACACTGTATGACACTGGTTCTATTCATATCCACCTCCTAAACTAGACTTTTAAGCTTATGAAAGGCTCCACTGTGCTTAGAATGAAACTCTACTTTTGGTTGGCACTCTGTACATGTTTGTAGGATGAAAAGAAAAGTGAATAAATGATGTGGGCTTGGGCAAGTCAGTTCCCATTTCTGGGCCTTAGTTTCCCCTTTTGTGAAATGAAAGAGTTGGCTAACATGACATTGGTCCCGTCTAGCTCCCGTCTAGCTTTAAGGTTACTGCAGCCAAAAATAAATATTATGCTCAGTTCATTGAATCTTCTGTTTTATAACTTCGGGTTCTCCCTTAGTGACTTTCAGAATATTGGCTGGTTTCTCAGGTCTTTCAGTACTGTGAAGGGGGTACCCTTACTAGCTAACTTTACTGGAGCATTTGATGCTAGTGCTGTGTGCATTGCCTACCATGTGAAAATTCATTATAAATCAGCAACTTCCTTTTCTTCATGGCTGCCTGTCTTATGTGAGTGTAGCAACATGAACAAATTTCTCAGGGCCTGGTCACTATTAAGAATCTGAACATGTGGATGAGTCTCAAAGAGAACACACTCTGGATTTATGGCCCCCCCTTTCCCCCTCCATCAAGATGCATCCACATGGCCTAGAAAACAGCCATCTGCCATCACTTAGAAAAATCTCACTACTTAGAAAAATTTAGTACTTGGAAAATAGTGGCATTTTCAAACCAAATGGATATAAAAGTTCTCCTCAAAACCTCTTAAGTACACAGGGCCATGTTCTCAGGTGGTGTTTAGTGGACACCGTCATGGCACAAGGCTGTGGCCTGATATGTTATCAGTGGGATTTGATTTGAGTAGTTATCCTGCACTGTTTCCTCCCAGAAAGGTAATTGTGTCTCCCCAACCCCATCACTATTAAGGGGACAGAAAATCTTAGAATCCAGGCACATATGACATGAGGAAACATGCTTACAGCAAATATGACCCGATGAAGTCTTCCTGTGCAGCAGCCAAGACCAACCCTCATGCACCAGATGAAATTTGTTTTCTGGATTTTTCTGTTGCCTTTTCTACTTCTTCCCCCAGGTTGCTAACACTGTCCATTCTATCTCAGACCTCTGCTCTGATGTACCAGGCATGGGAAATACTCAAGCTTTTAGTTCAGTATCTCCTTTCCTTTTCTCTTTTAAATGAAGGATAGAGAGGTATAGTGAAAAAGTGTAAAGCACTTAGAATCATATTAGTCTGAGACCCAACTCCTCCACTCATTGGTGGACTCTCAGTTCTTATTTGCTTAATGAAGATAATACTTATTACCTACCTCTACTTATCACCCAGAATCCCTTACAGACAAGGACCATGCATTATTTATTATTCTTTTTATCTTGCAGTACACAGTACATAGCATGCAGTAGATCCTTGACAAGTGTCTGAGCAAAATTGAACTGACTTTATACATAATTTTACATGGATCATGACATGTGGAGTGTTTGAGCTAAAAGGAATTCAAAGACCTCTTCAGTTCACTTGTAGCAAATAGGAACTTCTCACTTCTGTGCTAAATGGTCCAAACAGTCACCATTTTCTTTCCAGCTGAGTGTCTTTTTTTTTTTTTTTTCCACCTGAACTTCACAATTTTCAACAAAGTTCTCTGGAAGGCCACTACCATTTGACTGAAATTATCACTGGAGGGAAAAAAATTTTAGGTACAATTCTGGATTGAGTTCAACTTCTACTTTATGAATGAAAAAACCTAGACCTAGGGAGTTGATATGATTTGCAAAGGTCACAGGACTAATTGCAGAGTGAGTTGGAACTAGAATATAGGTCTCTAGGTTCTTTATCCAGTGCTCTATCTACTACATAACATTTGTGTTCTGATATAAGTCTCAGTGCCTTCCAGCTAGCTCTGGAGGAAATGTCTAGCAAGGACAAATGAATGTGGGAGAGGTAGGTATAAAGGAGGGCCTTAGAGTCAGGTAGCTGTCTCCCTGTCAATTCAGAAGGTAAGTTATTCAGCAACTTTCACTGAAGGCCTCTTTCAGGCAAAGGTGCAAGGCCCCAGAGATCTAGATGAATGAAATAAGGACTTTGCCCCAGGACTTATAGACCTGTAAACAAACAGTGAAAAATAAAACAGGATGATAAGTGAGCTAACAGAGATATGCTTAGAACCCTCCAAGGGCCAGAGGGCATGACCCAGAGAAGTCAAGAATGGCTTAACTGAGGAAGTAACTTCTGAGCTGATTCTTCCAAAAGGAGTTATAGTTCTGCAAAGCAAAGAAAGGAAAGGGTGTTCCATCAGAAGGAAGGGTCTAGAAAGAACTTGGCACACAGAGAGACTAGCAAAAAGTTCTTCATGGAAGGAACATCAATGTGTGGTAAATGGGGGAGGAGAGGGGAGGAAATTAAGGGCAGTGTCAGGCAAGGGACCTGGAGAGATAAGCAAAAGCAATCTGCTTTGAAGGAGTCTACAAAGGGTGACAAGACATATATGTAAACAATTAAAACATAGGAGAGAACGATCCAGTACTTTTCAGACCACCAAAGGAAGTGCAGGGGAGTCAGAGAAGGGAGACATGATTTCCCACTAGGGGTTACAGAGACTATATCACTGAATAGTCAGGCAGAGTTAAAAGTTAAAATCAATTTGAATTTTTTGGGATTCAAATAGAAGTTAAAGATCTGCAGTATAATTACATACCCAGTCATGTTCTTTTTGGATCATATCTTTAACTTAATGAACCAGATCCTAAATCCCAACATACTGCCCAGTGGCTTCCCCCTTCCCATTATATAACATGTTGTGTATTTTGTTCACCATTCTATCGCCAGCACCTAGAACCATGTCTGGAACCTAATAGGTATCAAATAAATATTTGTAGAACCAGTCTTTCAGTTGATGTGTTTCAACCACATACACTAGATTTTTCAATGTCTTTAAAATACCCTGTCTTTGGGGCAGCTGACTGGCTCACTGTGAAAAGCATCCAACTCTTGATCTCAGGATTGTGAATTCGAACCCCATGTTGGGTGTAGAGATTACTTAAAAAATAAAATCTTAAAAAAATACTCCTTTCCTTTAGTTGCCATTAGTATGACTGTATTTGTAATACATCTAGAGTTCTGACTTAGAAAATATGGTGACAAAACTCATAGACACAACATAAGAAAACTTCATTCTCGTTGTCATAAACTCCCTATGCCAGGGGAGTATTTGGGAAGGAGGTGGGAAGAGAATGTAGTCTTGTGTAGAGCACACCATTTCTGGGCTGGAGGCCTCAGCCGCTCCCTTCTGCATGGTTGGCTGCCCATGTAGTCTCAGACCAGGGCAGCCCCTCCATCTCGTTCTTTGCTCGCTGAACACACAGGCTTGGGAGTCTTGGATGAAAGTAGAAAGCATTAGCATCTTGGAAAGGATGTAGCTGGGGTGCTTGTGGCCTCGTTTGGGTCTTTCCAAACAAGTTTCTGGCTCTTCTATTGGGAGAGGGAATCTTCCACATCTGCAGAGATGAAGGAGTGTGTTGTTACAAACTTAGCATCTTCCCAACACTCCTTGAAATATAACATTTAATATGCTTGATTATCACTATCAAATGGATCATCAGTGAAAACCATTACCAACCCTATAATGTTCTTCCTTTTCTCCTCCTTCTCTCCTTCCTTTCCCCCTCCCCTTTTTCTTCTTCTTCACCTTATTCTTCTCTCTTTCCTCCTCCTCCTCCTCCTTCTCCTCTCCTTCTTCTTCTGTCCTTCCATTTTTGTTTAGTTTTATATTCAAATGTCAAAATTACTGGGTGCGCATAGACTTATTTGTTTGTTCGTTTGTTTGTTTATTGAGTTGAGGAAGAGGCTTGTGTTGTATCCTGTATCCTGACTTTTCACAGTTTATCTCTATCTCCTGGAAATTTTTGCATCCCTTCTGTATTTAGAAAGCAATAGAGAAGCCTGTCTTAATGGTTTCACCATTCTTCCATTCACCCAAAATATAACTCCTTAGAACTATGTCCTCCATTTTTCTCACCACTTCATTCTTTTTATTTTGTATTTTTTAATGTTTATTTTTGAGACAGAGACAGAATGCGAGTGGGTTAGGGGCAGAGAGAGAGGGAGACAGTATCGGAAGCAGGCTCCAGGCTCCAGCTGTCAGCACAGAGCCCGACGTGGGGCTTGAACTCACAAGCCGTGAGATCATGACCTGAGCTGAAGTGAGACACTCAACTGACTGAGCCACCCAGGGGCCCCCTCTCACCACGTCATTCTTGAGTCCTGTTAATACTACCCCAAAGTATTCTCACATGTATCTCCTCTCATCTGGCACCTTGACACTCTCAATCTGGGTTGTTCCAACAGCTTCTTAACTGACCTCCTTGACTCCAAGATCTAATCAGACCAGCCTTTACTCTACTCCCTAAATCATGTTAGACTGTGACACTGTCTTCCTCTGAAGTCATGGGCGACTCCTCATCATATAGGGAATAAAATACAAAATCTTGTGCATGCTATTCAGGACCACACTGAGTCTTGACAGTGCTTTACCAGCCAACCTTTGGAAACGAAAAATCAATAACAGGAAAAATAAATTTATAAAATAAACCAGATATATTACATAAAAAGTGTTGCCCAAAAATCCACTGCAAAAAAAATATGTGAATACATGTAAATAGGTAGATGTGTGTGTGTGTATATATATATGTATGTATATGTGTTTGCACAGTGTTGTAAGTGATTATTAAGGTTTCTAGGCAAGCCCATAAACGTCTATTGAATATATAATTGTAGGCAAACTACTGTGCGTGTGCAATTTTTTAAAAATTACTCAGCAATGCCAATAAATACTACAGGAAAATCACTAAAATTTTAAATTATTTTTAAGAAATAGATCTTGACTACTGGCCCTTGGGGTGACACGATGGACAGACAACTCCACTTGTCTTAATAAGTAACATTAACTACATGCTTACAATATGCCAACCCATGTTAGAAGACCTTTGCAAGCATTAGCATTTCAAGTATTTGATGTCACAACAACCTTATAAAATAGGTATCATTTTCCCCACTTAACAAACAAGGAAAGTGAATCACAGGGAAGTTAAATAACTTTCCAAGGTCACACAGAGAGTGGTAATAGAGGAATCTGAACTGAGGCAGTTTGGTTCCAAAGCTCTCAATCTGAATGACAACCCTAGATTAAGAACCACTAGAGAGTCCTCTGGAAGAGGCAGGGCCAGTTAATAGTGGGGGATGCACAGGAAGTGTCTAAAGCTGACAGCAAGTGACTGGCTAGGGGCAAAGCTGGGTAGTCAGAATTGGGTACTGGGTATATGACATTTTGTTAAGGTCATTTTGATGCTAGTGCTATTTTGACATTCACACTTAATTCATTTCTATGAAGAATAAAGCATTAAACTTTCAACTTTTAAAAAATCATCAAGTACTCTGTGCAGTAGAAACTGATCCTAATGACAGGATGAACTGAGTCTCATCAGCGATTCAAGGCTAGAGCTGGAGTCAGAGATGTGGTGGGAGATGATGATGCCTAAAAATGGGGTAGGGTTGTCACACGCATTTGTTCATTTTCTTTTTAAGTGATTGGCTTGATAATTTAGGATTACAGAATGTCCATGGTGTCAAAGTGTTCTCAAAAAAAAAAAAAAAAAAAAAAAAAAAAAAAAAAAAGAAAAGAGAAAAGAAAAGAAAAGAAAAGAAAAAGAAAAGAAAAGAAAAAGGCTCTACTTCAAAAAAGGACTTGCAGGAGGAAGAGGTTAAACAGTGAGTGCTAACCACAGCCTGCTTTGGGCAGAAGCAGAAGGAAGCCTCCAGCCAAGTAATGGAAGGAGAGTCTCTTTCTGTTCTGGTTGTCACAAAGGGCAAAGAATCAAAACATCACTTTTGCAATGGATGAGTTTACAAAATTGCAGGAAGTGTGACAAGACTTAAAAGACAAGACACATTTTTTTTTAAGAGTTCAGCTTTTCACTGGACAGGTTACAGAAGAGGTTAGTGAAAAAACCAAAGCCCATGTCATCATCACACTCTTCCGATTCTTCTTTCTTTGCTTCCACCTCCTTCTCGCCAGCTGGGGCAGCGGTGGTGGAGGGGGTGGGACCTCCCACTGGTGCAGTGCCAGCTGCTGGGACAGGTCCACCAGCCCCTACACTGCAGATGGGGCTCCCGATGTTGACACTGGCCAGGGCCTGCGTTTGCAAACAAGCCTGGCCAGAAAGGTTCAGCATTTACACCTGCTGCTTCAGTGAGGGCGTTGTTATCCTCTGTGACTGTCACTGCATCATGGTGCAGGTTGAGGGCTGAGGAGATGCTGGCAAGCTGTGAGAAGGAGGCTATGGGCCGGTGAGCACTGAGCGGGTGCTGCTGGGCACAGTGCTAGTCACCGGGTGAAGTGAAGGCCTCACCCCAACACACACTTAGCTTCCCCAGAGAGACCCAGGACCTTAGTGGCAGCTGAGGAAAGGCAAGACATATTTGTTAAACATCTTTGTACAGTATCTTTTTGCTGTGGAGGATTTCCCATCTGAAAATTGGGATTACTTGAGAAAGTGGCATCACTTCTGGTATTATCCATGGATCAAGACAAAGTATTGTGAGATAACGAGGGTACAGAGCCGGGTTCAATTCTGGGCTCTACCATTTGCCAACTGTATGTCTTCAGGCAAATCTCAGCCTCTCTGAACCTCATTTCTTGCTTTCATTGATTAAAAGGGAGTAATAACATTACTTAAGTCTTGAAGTTGTTGTGGTCCTTGAATTGTGCCTCAGCCAGTCAGCATTCAGTAAATATTTATCAAATGGCAAGAGTGGTTAGTAGCATTATAGCTGAATATTTTATTTTGCTTTTCTCTATTTCTTAAATTTTCTACCATAAAATTTTGCTTTTGTAATTAGAAACAAAAACATATTATTTTATTTATTTGTTTGTTTGTTTGTTTGTTTGTTTAAGAAAGAGAGAGAGAGAATTCCCAAGCAGGCTCATGCTCCACACAGAGCCTGATGCGGGGCTTGAACTCACGACCCTGGGATCATGACCTGAGTCAAAACCAAGAGTCAGCCATTCAACCGACAGAGCCACGCTGGTGCCCCAAAACTTAATCTTTAAAAAAATTTTTTTCAACATTTATTTCTTTTTCAGAGAGAGAGAGAGAGAGAGGGCAGTTGAGGGGCAGAGAGAGACACACACACACAGAAACCAAGGCAGGCTCCAGGCTCTGAGCTGTCAGCAAAGATCCCGACACAGGGCTTGAACTCACAGAGGCCAAAGTCAGATGCTCAACCAGCTGAACCACCCAGATGCCCCTAAACTTACTCTTTTTTAAAAATGACAGATGCAATTTCTCACATTTTCACATTTGCTCTCCCCACCTTTGTCTCCTTCATGTCCCTTTCTGCTATATATAAAAACGGGTCCTCTCCACACAGCAATATTCAGAAGATGCTATGAGATGTCAGTTATTCTCTATACTCCATCATGGCTTTAAGGGGGTCAGCTCAGTGAACCCAGACCTGCAGCAAGGCTGAGATCAGTGGTAGTTCAGTGCCATGGTTGCTCTGTTCTCTTCATTACACATCGATCTCCATCCTGCCATTCCCTCAGTCTCTCAGTCTGCTGGATGCTCCTAGCCCCTGCCAGGCCTTAGGGAGCTCCATTTTTTTTTTTTTTTATTCTACTGGTTTCATTCATTCAGTACCAAGGCCTAGAGACAATGACAAGATGTAGGAGTCAAGCCTCGCATTTGGTCTTTGGAAACCAAGGAGAGTGTGGGTGAGGGTATTAAATAAAGCAAAGTTCTGGCAGAAAACCAGCTTCTAATCTTGAAGTATCCCCTGGTTCTCTTCTTTTCTTTGTAATTTTAGGTTTGTGGGTCCCAGATCTCCATATTTGCCTTCTGGAGCTGCCTTAGCAATAAGAAAAGATATTCATCTTTTTAAAGCTGAATTACACCAGCTCCTGAAACATTCTTGCATCAGGAAGCATAACCAGGGGACTCTGTCACATTTGAAGCTACCTGGTCTGCCCACGCTCTCATGCAGTGGGCTTATTCTCACACAAGGAGGTAGGGGAAGAGCCTAAGGGCCAGGATCTTTCTGAGTGTGTGGCCTTTTCCGGGAGTACAAGGTATGGTTCATCAGCTTCCTCTCAAAAGCCACTCCTGCTTGCTGGTTCCTATTTCAGCAAACATCACTGCCATCCACCCAGCTGCCTAGGTTAGAAATCTACAAGTTGTCCTTCACCACCCCCACCCCCATTTCACACCCCATGTCCAATTACTGCTTTAAGTGGCCCTTGAAGTCATTTGCTTTTCTCCATTTCTGCTGCTAGTTAAGACAACCATGCCCTCCTGCCTCTATAACTGGTATCCCCTAGATAGGATAGTTGTTTGAATGCTTGATAGCCCCAGATGACATCTAGAGAGGATAAGGAACATGTAAAGATCACACAGGCAGTGACAGCAGATTCAGAGGAGAATCCAGGCTTTCTGGTCCCAAGTTAAGCACTGCTGCTGGAAACTATTTGTTCACTATATAGTTGACCTTTCAACAATGAAAGGGTTAGAGCCAACCTCCCACACAATTGAAAATCTGCATATGGGGCGCCTGGGTGGCGCAGTCGGTTAAGCGTCCGACTTCAGCCAGGTCACGATCTCGCGGTCCGTGAGTTCGAGCCCCGCGTCAGGCTCTGGGCTGATGGCTCAGAGCCTGGAGCCTGTTTCCGATTCTGTGTCTCCCTCTCTCTCTGCCCCTCCCCCGTTCATGCTCTGTCTCTCTCTGTCCCAAAAATAAAATAAATGTTGAAAAAAAAAATTTAAAAAAAAAAAGAAAATCTGCATATAACTTTTGACTTAAAAATTACTAGTAGCCTAGAAGCCTTGTTGATAGGATAACAATCATTTTTTATACTATGGTATTATAACTGTACTCTCACAATAAAGTGAACTAGAGAAACAAAAATGTTATTAAAATCACAAAGAAGAGAAAATACATTTATAGTACTATAGTACTCTATTAATTGAAAAAAAACCGCTTGTAAGTGAACCCACACAGCTCAAACCTGTTGTTGTTCAAGGGCCAACTGTATTGTCTTGTTTTGTTATTAGGTTTATTTATTTATTATGAGAGAGAGAGAGAGCGCGCGCGTGCACTTGTGCATGCTGTGAGCAGGGAAGAGACAAAGAGAAAAGGGGAGAGAGAGAGAGAGAGAGAGAGAGAGAGAGAGAGAGAGAGATTCCAAGCAGGCTCTGCGCTTCTCAGGGCACAGCTGGGTGTGGGCCTTGAACCCACAAATTGTGAGATCATGACCTGAGCTGAAATCAAGAGCCAGACGCTTTACTGACTAAGCCACCCAGACCCCCAAGGGTCAACTGTATTGTATTGAGATCTTGATTGGTGCTAGACAGATTAAATCATTGTCTCCCTCTGGGGTTTCTCCAGTGTCACCTCCAGGGGTGACTTCCCATGTTGGATTATGGTTTTCAGCCTAATTTATGTCCACATCACTCCTGTACATTCTCAACTGCAGATAGAGTAGGGCATTTCTTAGAGCCCTGCCAGCCCTCTCATTCCAGCATTCTACAAGTTGGCTTCTGCATGGTCTACTCACAAATAGCTTGTGAGCTAGTGAGGCCAACAGAAAATACACACATTGAAGCACTTCTCCCAAGGAAAAGATTCTATGTGAGTGCAACATTTAAAACACAAAGTGGAAGGACGCCTGGGTGGCTCAGTCGGTTAAGCCTCCAACTTTGGCTCAGGTCATGATCTCATGGTTCGTGGGTTCGAGCCCTGTGTCGGGCTCTGTGCTGACAGCTCGGAACCTGGAGCCTGCTTCAGATTCTATGTCTCCGTCTCTATCTGTCCCTCCCCTCCTTATGCTCGCTCTCTCTCTCTCTCAAAAAAATAAACATTAAAAAAAAAACCACACCAATAAATAGAAATGCTTCCCTCTAGCATTTCCATATAGGAAAGGGGAACAGGAAAGGTGATCTGGTTCAGCTTTCATTCCTAGCACACTCCATAACTTCTTGTGAAGTCAGTGCTCAGAGCATGATAGGTTCCCCAGTGTGCCCAGGATTCCAACTGATTCATTCAACACAGGTTACTAAAGGTATACTATGTGCCAGACATGGTGCTGGGTGCACGGAACACAATGCTGTATCACATAGACAAATATCCTGCTTTAGGGGACCTTATAGGCTAATGGAATCTGACCTAAGCTATTACCTAATTTTCTTTTAAATATATTCTTACCTGGATATCATCTTTACAAATTTCAAATACATGATTATAGAATCATAATATTCTAGGAGATAAGGAGATATTCATTTAGCCTAGTGTCTTTCTCCCCTTAGCCAATGCTTAAATCCCTTTTACAATATCATTGTCAAATGATCATGTGGTCATTTGCCAACAATGGGATTCACTACCTCCAAGGTGATCTATTTCTAAACAGCACAAGGAGTTACAATGTTCTTCCCTATATCAAACCAAAATTGGTTTCCCTAAAGTTTGCAGTGCATTCTGGCCTTTGGGCCTACACACTCAAGACAGTCTCTTCTGCTCTGAGTCGGCCTTGGGTATGAAAGTATGGATACTATGTCCCCGAGGCATTCTCTTCTCCAGACCAAACATCTCCATTTCCCCATAAATACGGTTTCAAACTTCTTCTCTGGTCAGATGGGCAACAGAGCTACTTCTTCGCATTCTGTGAAAGCATGAAAAGCATCTTACATAAACAATATTATTCGCCTTGATTCTCCCATGTTAAGCTCAGAGATCATGTGACCATAAAGCAAATTTCTTCCAACCCTGCAATACCGCATCTCATCCATAATTCTGCAGATAGATTTGAAACAAGCAGGCCAACTTTATTATTCACAAACCAGAGCAATACTATTGAGCTGTCAGGATTGTTGTATTAAAAGTGATAATGGGGGCGCCTGGGTGGCGCAGTCGGTTAAGCGTCCGACTTCAGCCAGGTCACGATCTCACGGTCCGTGGGTTCGAGCCCCGCGTCGGGCTCTGGGCTGATGGCCCAGAGCCTGGAGCCTGTTTCCGATTCTGTGTCTCCCTCTCTCTCTGCCCCTCCCCCGTTCATGCTCTGTCTTGCTCTGTCCCAAAAATAAATAAAAAACGTTTAAAAAAAAAAGTGATAATGAATGTTAAATATTTCAACAAATATTGATGTAACACCCATCATGTACTGGATGGACGCTCTGCTAGACTCTGAGTATAATACAGTCCTGAAGATGATAGGGAAGACCTTTACCTTTATGGAGCTTACAGCCTAGAGACTGAATATGAGCAGCTCTCCAAAGGCCATATGGTTTAACCTGAAGCCAAGCTCAAACTCTCCTAGAAGGCAGTTTGAGTTCTCCCTTCCACTGACCTAAGCTAGAAGCTCAAAAATGGTAACACTGTTATGATTATCATCATAATGAACATAGATATAACCACATTAATGCCAATAAAACCTTTGGGTGTTATAATTTCCTTATGAGAATAATGCTTTTAGAAAGAGAGCAAAGACCATTCATTTCTTATGAATAATAACCATTATATCTCAGATTGTCTCATTTTCTCCTCCTAGAAACCACATATTTCCTATAAATCAAGGAGTTTTATAATAAATGATCTGAGTTAGCTTCCACACAGTGACTGTTTATTCAAATCTGGATTACTTGAGCAAACCGAATGAGAGATTCTAGAGTGCAGAACAGCTTCATCAAGGAAGGTGCAGCTGCACTTACAGGTACAAAGCCAGACCCCCTTCCCCCTTCCATCTGTCTGCTGGAGTGATTATCCTGTCTGTAAAGTCGTCTTCAGCCATCTTCTTACCCAGCACGCTATGCATGACAGGGTGTGCTTCCAACATCAAAGAGGCTTTCAGCTTTTCCAAAAGCTGTGTCTTCAGTTCCTTATTTTATATCATAATTTTTTCAGCCTTTGGTCAAGCAGCTGATAGAAATGGAAGAGTTATTTATTGTAAAACATATAGTCGCTGCATATTTAAAACCACTGATCTTCCTGTTTCTCTGTTACCATCAGATAATCCACCGTCTTGGGTGGGGTGAACATGAAACCACCACATAATATCTCACCAGGGGAGGGGAGTGACCACAGGATGTCATCATCTGTGTCAGAAGAGTGGCAAATATTTAGCAAATATCTCACATTTGCATATCTAAGAAGTGCTCCACGTCAACACCATACTGCTGAAATAAGAGTTAAAATCTTTTTCATTAAGCCTCCTCCACTGACCCTATATGCTGACAAGATTTTTTTTAGTACTATTTATGTTTTGGTGTATTAATCATACTAATATTTATAGTGACTAATACTTGTTATCTACAATTAGCCTAGCATCCTGCTTGGCATGTACTTTATCTCGGTTAATCCTTACAGCAATCTTTTGAGGTAAGAATCTCCTCTTTTTTTCATGTGAAAAACTGGTTCAGAGAGGGTAGGTGGCTTGCTCAAGCTAATTTAATTAATAAGTACAAGTGCTAGGCCCAGTAGAGTGCTCATTTCCTTTTACTCCCTTAACCCACCACCCCAAACACACGAATCCCAATCCAGAGTAGAGGGTGCCACGCTCAGAGCGTCCTTCCTTGCCTACTTGTTCACTCCCTCCCATTGTTTGTGTCCTTTTCTATCCCCTGCATAGCATTTCAGTTCCTGCAAGGGAAAGAGAAGTCATTAATCTTTGTGTTCCTCTCCAGAGACCACAGCATAGTAGCTCTCAATAAGTACATTTTAAGTGAAAACACACACAATGCTATCACTAGAACTCCTGACTCCTACTTCAAAATTACAGAAAGGCTTGGGAATGCAAGCTGGTGCAGCCACTCTGGAAAACAGTATGGAGGTTCCTCAAAAAACTAAAAATAGAACTACCCTAAGACCCAGCAATTGCACTACTAGGCATTTATCCATGGGATATAGGTGTGCTGTTTCGAAGAGACACATGCACCCCCATGTTTATAACAGCACTATCCACAATAGCCAAAGTATGGAAAGAGCCCAAATGTCCATTGATGGGTGAATGGATAAAGAAGATGTGGTATATACATATATATATATATATATACAAAGAAGATGTGGTATATATATATGTACATATACATGGTATATGTGGTATATATATGTACATATATATATATATACACACACACATATATATATATATATATATATATATACACAATGGAGTATTACTCGGCAATCAAAAAGAATAAAATCTTGCCATTTGCAACTACATGGATGGAACTGGAGGGTATTGTGCTAAGTGAAATTAGTCAGAGAAAGGCAAAAATCATATGACTTCACTCATATGAGGACTTTAAAAGACAAAAGAGATGAACATAAGGGAAGGGAAACAAAAATAATATAAAAACAGGGAGGGGGACAAAGCATAAGAGACTCATAAATATGGAGAACAAACAGAGGGTTATTGGAGGGGTTGTGGGAGGGGGGATGGGCTAAATGGGTAAGGGGCATTAAGGACTCTAATCCTGAAATCATTGTTGCACTATACTCTAATTAATTTGGGTGTAAAATTAAAATTAAAAAATAAAATAAAAAAATAAAATAAGTTTAATTAGTGTAGGTGCTACATTTATTTTAGTTGTAATGTATTATTCAAAGTAATTACATGTCAAATGATATGGAGTTTATATATTAAAATTATTTTTGATATGGGGAAGCTTTATTATTTTAAAATTAAAAACAGATTGATCATTAGATTAAAATATTATTACGAAACAATTTTTTGAGAAATCTTAAATGTTTTATAATTCCAAAAATCATTTGATAGTCAACAAGTTGCTTATTATTGGATTTACTTCACCTTTTGTAAGTTTGTTGATAATCAGTGTGTGTTTATATGGGAGTAATTCTATTATGTCTCAATTTTTCATGCATTTTACTTAATATTTTAAACTACACTGTTGATTTATGGCTCTAGGATGAAACTGACCTAGATTTATGTCACAATGTATTTATAAGAGAGGGAAAATATTTTCATCAATGCAAAGGGTATTGTAGTGGGACTAATAATAATAAAATACCCAGTAAGTAGCATCAAATCAAATCAAATCAAATCAAATCAAATTGCTCAGGGTAAAAAAAAAAAATTACAGAAAGGCTTTCATTTTGAAATTAATAATGAATCAAAGCATCTTATTGAGCCTGTGTGATAGTAGCCATAGTGACTAAACAATAAAACTGCGTTTTTTATTGCAGCTCCAAACTGCACATCCTTCAGCTGTCTGAAGCCACTTGAGAGGATAAAATCCTCTCATCCTTAGTGTGACCCTCAAAAGTAGTTGAGCAGAGACATGGATGGAGGAATTTGCTGCTCTGCACAAATAAAGAAGTTTCCCCACACTTATAAGAAACTGGTGGGACTCATTGTGCAGAACACATGGGAGGAAAGCTCTCCCCTTTATCCAGGGTTGGCCTCACTTGGAACAGTTGCAGATTGAGAAACAGAGTTCTTGGCATTGATATTTAAGACTCTGACACCTGAAAGTCATCATTCCAGTTGGAATGGGAGCAACATGGAACAAATAGGTGTACAGGGATCAGCAAGCCAGGAAAGAAAGACTGACATGGCAATAACAACTCTCCACATTTATAGAGTGCTTCCTGTGTCCCGGGTGCTTACTTACATTATTTGTGTTAATGCTTACAACGGTCTAAGGGTAGGTTCACTTTAAAGATGTAGAAATGAAGCTTGGAGGAGTTAGGTAACTTGCTAAGTCCTCTTTGTAGGTAAGTATAGAGCTGAAAGAATTGAACTCAAGTCTCTATGACTCCAAAGTCTAAACTCTCAACCATTCGTGCTAATCATTAACTGCACTTGCCTAACCATTGAATCTGTTCTTGGTGACCAATAATAGAGGCTAAATACTAGACACACTGCATTTTATTTATTGCTTTATTTAAAGCTAAATGTATAGTTCTCATTCTGTAAGATGAATGCTATCATCCTCAATCTTTTAGCTGTCAACATAATCCCAGGCTACCAACCTTCTCTAAATAAAATACAGGGACATCTGGACTCAGTGTCTTCAAACTGACAATTTTACTGAAGAAACTGATCCCCAGAGTGGGCAGACCAGATAAGCACCAGCCGTTACAGACTTGAGTCTGATGAAAAATACTTATTTCACTTACATTTGTAGACTGTATTATGGCTACCAGGCAAGTCATATGTATTATTTTATTTGATCCTATGGAAAATTATGAGGAAGGTAAGGTAAGTAATATTATCTCTATTATACAGAAGGTGAGAAGACATGCCCAGAATGATTACCTTACTAAGTTCTGGTCTTGAGACTCCAAATCCCCAATAAATGAATTAGCTCTTTTAACCCTTCAGTAATATAGATGGAACTGTGCTCAAATATTGACTCTACCACACATCCCTCTGAGTTTTCAGTTTTCTCCCCTGTCAACTAGGAGATGAGAATGTCTGCCTCACAAGATTGTGAAACTAGATGAAGTAATGTAGGTAAAGCCATTTCAATAAAGTAGTGAACAGAACAGATGCAGATCCTGTTCTCATGGGCCTTCTAATCTGGAGTTAGGAGGCAGGGAGTGAAAAACAAACATTCAATGATTACACACTTAACAGTCAAGTTACAATGATCATTAGTGTTATAAAGGGGAGAGATAGAACACCATGCAAGTATACCATAGAGTGAGCCAGCCTGCTGTGCGGCTGAGGGAAGGTCTCCCAGGGCAGTGACAGTTAAGCTGAGACCTGAAGGATGAGTGGCAGTTAGTGAGGCGGTGGGGGTGGGGGGTGGGTACAAAGGGTGTTCCAGGCATAAGGAGCTGATTACCGATGAAGAAGCTTGGTGACCTTGAGAATCAAAGAAATGACTTCTGTAGCTGGAGTGTAAGGAGCCCCAGGAAGAATGATGCAAAAGGGTGCTGGAGAAATAGGCAAACTCCAGGCCATGTGGAGCCTCGCATGACAAATTAAAATTTTGAACTTTAACCTAAGAGCAATGAGAAATGATCAAAGGGCTTTAGACAAGAGGCAACATTAAATTTGAGCTTTAAAAAGTCCATTTCTGGGGTGCCTGGGTGACTCAGTCGGTTGAGTGTTGGATTCTTAATTTCAGCTAAGGTCATGATCCCAGGGTCGTGGGATCTAGCCTCACATCCAGTTCTGCACTGAGTGTGGGGCCTGCTTAAGATTCTCTCTCTCTCTCTCTTTCTCTTTCTTTCTCTCTCTCTCACCTTCTGCCCCTCTACTCCACTTGCACTATTTCTCTAAAATTAAAACAAAATTTTTTTTAAGTTCAGTTCCAAACTAGGGGAAGTCAGGATCTTTTTAAAATCTTTCCTTTCTTTTTTTATTTTTCTTCATTAAAAAAAATTTTTTTAATGTTTATTTGTCTTTGAGAGACAGAGACAGAGTGTGAGCAGGAGAGCAGCCAAGAGAGAGGGAGACACAGAATCCGAAGTAGGCTCCAGGCTCTGAGCTGTCAGCACAGAGCCCAATGTGGGACCCAAACCCATAAACGGTGAGATCATGACCTGAGCCGAAGTTGGAAGCTTAAATGACCGAGCCACTCAGGCACCCCTCCTTTCTTCTTTTAAATTAATACTTCTTTAGTACCCCTTATATTGCAACAGTGATGTAGACTGCGTGTTTGAAATACAAAATGAAAAGACTTAGACCTGGGCAAGTACCAGCTCTTCCCTTTACTACTTTCAGGATCTAGGACAAGTCACCTCAAAGACTATCTCTGCTCTTGCCATCTAACATGGTTTCTTCTCTTTCTAAGAAAAGTTAACCTCCAAATCTTAAAAGTGCGTTGAGAAACAGTGTACACATTTCTGGGAAACTCATTTATTTATTGTTTTTGTTAAACATTTATTAAGCATTAAGCATGTGCCCAGCATCATATTGGGTACTGGGGGTACAGAGATGGATAAGATAGAGACCCTGCACTTTAAGAACTCACAGTTTGGGATAGAGGTAGGCGAGACAAATAAATAAGTAATCATTATGTTGTACACCTGAAACTAGTGTAACGTTGTATGTCAACTACGCTCCAATTTTTTAAAATTTTTATTTCTTATTTTTTTAAGTTTATTTTTTTATTTATTTTGAGAGAGAGAGGGAGATAGAGAACCAGCAGGGGAGGGCCAGAGAGAGAGGGAGACAGAATCCCAAGCAGGCTCCACACTGACAGTGTAGAGCCCGATAAGCAGCTCAAAGTCACGAACTATGAGATCATGACCTAAGTTGAAGTCAAGAGTTGGACGCTTAACCAACTGAGCCACCCAGGCTCCCAAATTTTAAAAATTTTAATGAAATAAAGAGAAGTGGAAGAAAATATATACATGCATATGTAAAAAGTAGTGACAATAAAGTAGGATCTACTACAAGAGAATAAGCAAGGAAGGAGTTATTCTCAAGAGCCTAGAGTCAGGGGAAATTTTTAGTAGAGGTGATAAGCACATAGCATGTGCTTAATACATGTGGAGTAGTAATACATGTTGAACGAAAAGTTTGAGCTGAGTCTTTTTTCTCCAGCTTTATTGATATATAATTGACATATAACATTGTGTGAGCTTAAAATGTACCATGTGTTGATTTGACACACTTATATAGTACAAATAATTACCACCTTAACATTATTAAGCTGAATCTTAAAAGATGAGGGGAAGCTTACTGGGCACAATAAGAGGAGTGGGAAATGAACAAGATCCAAGATACCAAAAAGTGGCTTTTTCAGATTTATCAGCAGTCAACTGGATAGGTTGAAAAGGAGAGATTGTAGGTGAGAAGACCAAGTGAAAACCTGGGGGCAATTAATCCAGGTGAAAGGTGCAGAGGACTTGATGTTCACTCAGCAGTAATGGTAGCTGTTTTCTTAGCCCTAAGTTTTACTTGGTAGTACAGCATGGCTTGTAAGTGTTGATACATCTCCTGATGAATGGATGTCTGTTCCCCTTCACAAGGGTAGAGACCATGTCACCTATTGAAATCCTTATAGCACCTAATGCTATGCTTTCTACCCCATGTGCACCCATCAAAAGTTGAATTGATGGGGCACCTGGGTGGCTCAGTCAGTTAAACGTTGGACTCTTGATTTTGGCTCAGGTCATGATCTCATGGTTCGTAAGATCAAGCCACGCATCAGGTCCTGCACTGACAGCATGGAGCCTGCTTGGGATTCTCTCTCTCTCCCTCTATCCCTGCCCCTTTCTCCTCTGCCCTCAAAATAAATAAATAAACAACAAAAAAAGTTGGGTTGACAGTTGGATTCACTGAGCTGTGGTGGGAGTGGAGCAGCTGGAACAAGAGAAGTAGGGGAGGACACCCCATCTGCCCCGCACCATAGGCATTCTTCCCTCATGTAAGGCAGCATCTTAAACTCAGCCAAACCTACTTATTGTTTTTCCCCCAAAGCCTGGTATGTCCTTTCTCTTGTTCAGTTGCCTCCATCCACTCTAGCTAGAAACCTCAAGATAATATTGGAAACCAAGAATAAAGCTGGGGCAAAAAAATCACTTTTCAGGCTTTTAAGAACTATACTTTGAGGCATCTGGGTGGCTCAGTTGGTTGGTTGAGCATCCAACTCTTGATTTCAGCTCTGGTTATGATCCCTGGGTTGTGGAATCCAGCCGCGTGTCTGGTTCTGCACTGAGCATGAAGCCTGCTTGGGATTCTTTCTTTCTCTGCCCCTCTTCCCCACTTGTGCACTCTCTCAAAAATAAAAAATAAAAAATTTTTTAAATGAACTATACTTTTTCCTCCAGGATCTTCAAAAGATCCTCTCATTCATACGTAGAAAGAAGTCAGTGATCCTAAGATTCAACAATGCCCCTTCTCTGAATCTCCCCTAAAGACACACTCACACATGTACACAAAGAAGCTCATATAAATGTATTCTCTAGAAGAGACAAAAAGTGGAAGTACCCTAAAAGTCAATTGATACAACACATGCTAAATAAACTACGTTCTATTCATGACACAAAATACCATACAACAGCTTAAATGAGCGAAGTAGATCTATAAGCATAAATACAGAAAGCACTCCAAAATTGATTGTTTAAGTGAGAAAGGCAATTTGAAGAATGATAGGTCTTATATTATACCATTGGTGTGAAAAATAACCACGAATGAACCAACAACTTGGAATAGTAATTTATTTTTTATAGCTACATATATATGTACTAAATGCATAAAAAATGGTCTGGGAGAATATATACAAAACTGGTAACAGTGACTACCTCTGGGAAGGTGGGATGGGAATCAGGACTGGGAATGATGGCCCAAAAATGTTTTCTGTATTTAAATATTTGTCACAAGTGTAATAGCACATTTATGATTTAATGAAAGAATTTTTTAAGGTAAGAAAATCAGTAAGGATATGCAGTACTATTTTTAATAGTGAGAAGTTTGGACTACCTAAATATCCAGCAATGGAAATATTATTAAATCAGTCATGGTACAATCCATATGGCAGAATTTAATAAAAATGTTCATTTTTATGTTCACAGATGTAAAGAAGTTAGTGATTTATAGTTCTATGTAAAAGAAACTAGATACTGGGGCACCTGGGTGTCTCAGTCAGTTAAGGATCTGACTTCTGATCCCAGCTCAGGTCTTGATCTCAGGGTCATGAGTTCAAGCCCCGTGCTGGGTTCCACACGTGTTGGGCGTGAAGCCTAGACAGAAAGAAAAGAAAAGAAAAAAAGGAGAGGAAGGAAGAAATGGAACTAGATACTAATTATGTTCTGAATTATCCCATTTTTGTTAACAAATGCATACACAAAAAGGTTTGAGATAATTTTTTATAAAACGTTTATAGTAGTTGTGGGTCTGGTTGTGTTTTCTTTTGCTTCTTTATATCCTATTTTTTCTATAAGGAATATACATGTAATAAGAAAAATTCCATTTTAAAAAATGTAAATGAAATGAGGAAAACTGAACTGGATGAAAGGTAAGAGGAGGAAATGCGTAATGGTGGATGGGGATAAGAAAGTAGGGAAAAGATGTTTGAAGATTTTTTAAAAGAGATTTTTATTTTCCAGAGAGTTAAGGGGAAAAATATTTTTGTTCTCAGAGTTTTTCAGTATACTTTCCAAGCCATCAAGTTCCTAAATATAACCAAAGATGATGATTTTACAAGCAAGCCAATATAAACATAGTAGATGTTTGTATTTCTACATTAACAACATGGCATTGGAGCTGCAAAAGTTCTTTCGAATTCCTATATTTTATTTTTCTAAAAAAACAAGTCCCCTTTTAAAATATAACACACCCCCACCCCATTGGGGCTTTAAATTTCAAGAAAAGGCAGAGCAAGATAGCATTTAGAACTGAGGACAAAGACGGGTGGAGGAGCAGGAGGGAGGTGGGAGGTTAAGCATTTGGGCAGGAAGAGGAGGAGGAAGACTTTTGCAGAGCCTTACCTAAAAGTAGTTCTACCCAGACTTTAATGTGTATTTGGATCATCTAGGGATCTGGGGAAAGTGCAGTTCTGGGGTGAGACTCCCAGGTGAGGCCCATGCTACTGGTTCATGGACAGCTTTGAGGCCTGAGAGTCATAGAATTTGCCCTTCCACCCTGGGTGACCTGCACTTCACATTGGAAACCTCTGGCTATGACGGCTTCTTTCTTTCTAACCTAACACTGTTTTTGTCAGTACGCCAAATAACAGAAACCTTTCAGAAAGTCATCTTACCGTCTACAAGGTGCACTTTATGGCCCTGTGCATGGAAGTGAGTAAAATGGGAAACAGAAGGGGGAATGGGCAGGAGCCCCTGATACACAAATGTTATTTGTTATAAAGGGTGTGGTATTATGGAAAAAGCCCTGCACTGGTTGTCAGAAGAAGTGGTTTCATTAACCAGCTGTGTTTCTTTGTGCCAGTCATTTCTCTCCAGTTCTGCATTTCCTTTTCTGTCAAAAGAATTGGTCTACATGGCTTCTAAAATCTTTTGAGCTCTGACACTTGAGGAGTCTATAAAGGAGAGCCCATATCAACAGGAGGGAAGAAAAGAAAGATGTGCCTCCATGCACATCGCTGCCAAGGATCCTGTACATGTGGTATTATAATGGAAGAATTTTCCCCTAGTCTGCCCAGATGCAGAAATGTTGGAGTGAGAGACTGGGAAACTTGCCTAGTATGAAATTCTAGTACCCTGACTTCCTGGTTTTGGCAATTTAGAGTCTTGGGAATCTGTCCCAGGCTCTGTAAAGTAAGACAGACCATGAAAACAGGCCCTCTAAGAACTTCAATGTGGCTCTGGCAGCTTTCAGATTCAAAGGTCCTCAATCCTTGGGGCACCCTCAGGTTTCACCTCATTCCCCAACACTGATCAGCAGCCAAATTCTGAAGCCACTTGAGCCCAAAGGCCCAGCCAAATGGCCCTACTGCCTTCCTGTTTGTGAAAGCCTCCAATTCCCAGCCTGTGGCCAAATCCAATTTTCATAGCAACTCAACCCTTTCCCCAAGATCACCCTCCAGACCCGAGTCTCCCAGATGCTATGGACTCTATCTGGGCCTGTTGCAGCCAAGCCTAAGGGAATGGAACAGGCCAGATGGTAACACTTCTTTCTCTATATTTAAGATAGTCCTACCCTCAAAGTGGGGATCGCCCCGAGCTTGATAAGCACAGGGAGGGAAAGGGGCCTGCTGTGGTGAGATTACCCAGACTCTGGAGAAATCTCCCACAGCTCCACCTCACACCTCAGCAGACCTGCACTTCTCACCTTGTTACTTACTCACAGGCCTATGACTATTCTAGCAAAGTCATCAGTAAACACGCTAGCTTTAGGCAGTTTCCTATGGCTTCTGGGCAGTCAGCCTCCATCCATGTTTCTGAGACCCCATCCCCCAGCAGACACCCACTCAGGGCATGGCCTCCTGAGGCATCCATTTGGGATGCAGGGACCCTGTGGGCTGCAGAAGGAGTTATTTTTCCCTGTAGCCCCAGCCTAGGCTGAATGATGGGGCTGGCTAGTACAAAGACTGCTTTTTATAATGTTGGTCCTTGGTATTTTTGGTGTCTGGAGAGAGCTTCCTTTCCTCCCACAGGTAATTAGTAGCATAGGAGCATTTCCCTTTCCTCAACAGAAAGTCTGTTCCCACCCCTGGGGCCAGGCAGAAGGGACAGCAGGTGTGGCTAAGTACTCCCTGAGGTTAACCTCAAACTTAAACTTAGAGCCATACTTGATTAGAAGCAAAGTGAAATGCAGGGTTAGCTTCCATTGGGACAGGGTCAGCAAGTGGACACAGGTCCCTGGCAAGCCAGGATATTGTTTTCTAGCCTCTCAATCAGGTGAGGGGACAGGAGAAGGGGGTGGGGAACCAATGTGTGTTTGACACGTTTGTGAATTGTTCCTATAACAAAGGCTGTTTTAAAAAAAAACAACAGAGTGGAGCTTTATATATTTGAATGACAAGCACACAGAGGGACCTATTGTCACAAGGAAAAATTGCATGAGTAATTGTGCATGACTTCAGTCTTCCTAGTTGAAATGTTAGGCATGTTAAGGATGATTGTGGACATTCCAGTGTTTTCAGTGTGGGGAAGAGGGAGGAAAGACCTCCTGGGAGGTGAGGAGGCAGGTTGTCTAGCAAGGTAGGGGAAACAGGAACCTAAAAAGCTCTTCCTCCACTTTTCCTTGCTGGTTCCCATTCTTCCTCTACCTAATTAAGGTACCACCTCCTACAGGAAGGCTTTCTGCCCCTACCTCCTACTTTCACCTCCCACTTTTGGTGCTTTGAATAGGTATCTACTGTCCTATCATTATTTATGAGACTATGATACTATTAATAGTTTGTAGAGCAGTGAACATGGACTCCGAGATTGGACTCCACCACTTCCTAAATGTATAACTTTGGCCAAATACTTAATCTTTCTTGTCTCAGTTTCCTCATCTATAAATGGGAGTAATACCTAACTTCTAGGGTTGTTATGAGGATTAAACATGTTAATACATATAAGGTACATAGAACAGTGCCTGACATATACTATGCGCTCAATAAATATTAGCAATTATTATTTTTATTTGTAGCCCCAGTGGTTAACACAATTTGTAATATATCATGGAGCAGTGGTTTTTTCAACCTTCACATGCATCATAATTGCTTGAGGAACTTTAAAAATATATGAATGCGGGTTCCATTGGTCTAGGAGTGAAAACTCGTCATGGTATTTGGGAAAAGTTCTCAGGTAGTTTTATTATGCAGCCAAAGTCATAGGAGCTCAATTAATGTTTGTCGAATAGATGAACCAAATGGGATCAGAACAAACCAGCCCAGGTGACTCCGTCCTTAGGAATGTCAAGGCATGATTCTGTCTCCTTCAGAAAGTTTGTTATTCCTGAGGCAGGCTTCCAGAGAATAATATGACAGTGAATGTAATGGAATACATAAAAGTACATAATTCTAGTCATCTCAGAATATCATTCTATTGAAAAAATAGGAAACTAATAAGCTAAGGTTGATATTAGAGATTGATAGGTATTTCCTATTATGTTGTCTTCTGTTTATGCAGACCTATTGCTTAGAGAGTTGACATAACAACTCCATCCAGAGCTGAACTTTGACCTTTCCTTTTACTCCAGTTTTACTTTTGACTTGCAACCAAGTTTTTCATTCAGTGGACATAATAAAACATTTAAAGACCTCAAATAAAACATTTCTACCACTATAATGTGCAGTTGCAATATGTTGCTATCATGATATATTGTAATTAGTTGCTTTATTTAGCTGGTTTACAAATTTAAAAAAAAATTTTTTTCAATGTTTATCTTTGAGAGACAGAGAGAGAGAGAGTGTGAGTAGGGAAGGGGCAGAGAGAGAGGGAGACACAGAATTCAAAGCAGGCTCCGGGCTCTGAGCTGTCAGCACAGATCCCAATGCAGGGCCCAAACCCACAAACTGTGGGATCATGACCTGGGCCGAAGTCAGATGCCCAACCGACTGAGCCACCCAGGTGACTCAGTTGGTTTACAAATTTCAACTGACTGATGCTTGTAAAACATGAAGTCAGGTACCTTCACAATAGCCAGGGCGCTTCCTCTCAAGGCACATATATATTAATGGGGGGAATAAAGATGAACACACTGAAAACTAGAGAAAACAAATATAACAAACATTTAAATACTATGTAATAGTATAAAGTGGGCTTGGAGTCAGGTTTAGGTCTATTTCTTATCAGCTATCTGACTTCAATTAATTTAGCTAACCTTCCTGAATTTCAGCTTCCTCCTCGACCAAATGTGTATTTGGACCAAATGCCTACATCACAGGATTGTTGTGAGGTTTCAAAGCGATAGTATACGTAAGTGAAATGAAGTTATTTTAATGAACAAAGAGTTGTGTTCCAACAACTTTGTTATCAGCAATTTCATTATAAGGAGGAGAGATCATATGGAAAAGGAGGAAGCAAATCAAAATGGAGAACTAAGCATGAGCATATACCCACCCTCCCACCATGAATCAAAAGATAGCTTTTAAAATCAGTGAGTCTCTACCAACACCAGCAAACAAGAGAGAAGGCAGAAATTATGATAAAAATCTGGCTAGAAAGCAGTTAGGATCAGACTGATAGAGAATTCAGGACAGAGTATTAACATACTCCAAAACACTTTTAAGGTAAATTTCTTTGAAGGTAGGGGCAGAGAATCTCTCAGCTCAGAGGAAGCAAATAGAAAGAATTGGGAGTTATGAAGTGCTCATCAGGGTTATTCATCTTTAAAATGACCCATAAATAACGGACCTCTCTCCTCTTCCCTCTACTTCAGGGAGCTGTAGGTGAGGGGTAGGGGTCAGGATGGTGAGATAAAACACAAACCTTTACTCAAAGAAAGAAAGTCCCCTCTCTGGGGAGGGCATCTGCTGGTGTATAAAGGGCCTGTGAGAAAAGCAGGGCTTGAAGTAACCCTTTCCAACTTCCACAGACACAGAGAAAGGAAAAAGGGAAAGCTGTTCCTGCCCAGCCTGTCAACTGGGGCTTTGTCTAAGTAAAGGCCTCCTTATTTTGGCAACTGGGGATGGGTAAAGGACGAAGTGGGGAGGAGGGTGGTCCCCAAGCCTGCCTCTCTGCCTGCTCCCAGCACCTTACTGGGAAGTCTGCGGTCAAAATGTCCTACTCACAGGGTCCCAAGTAACCCTCCATTTACCAAAGGGAAGTGGAGGGGAAACGAACAGATCAAAACTGGAGGGAAAACTTACCAAAATACCTGCTAATTAACTCATCCTTCAAACATAAATATGATGAAAAACCAAGGATCACCAGATATTTGAGGAAATTCAACAGCTCTAAAGGAAAGGTTTAAGATCAACAAATGGAAAGCCGATCCCAGACAAAAGACAGATAAAGGAACAGAAAAGAGCATTTGAAAAATTCTAAATATCATCATCCTTCAAAAGAGCCCTGAGGATATTGCAGCAGGGTCTATGAAAAAGAAACAAACAAAAAACAAACAGGAAATGAAAAATTATGATAGTAAAATTTAAAAAGCAATAGATGAGATGAATAATAAAATGGATATGGCAAAAACTGGGGATGTTAACCAGAAGCTGAGTGTCAGGAAACCTGCAGAAACTATCAAGAGTGGAAAATCTGACAGAAAAATTAAGAGACTACTACGGACTGAATTGTGTTCCCCTCAAATTCATATGTTGAAGCCCTGAACTCAATGTGACTGTATCTGGAGATAGGCCCTGTGAAGAGGTGATAAAGGTTAAATGAGGTCAATTCAATAATTCAGTAGAGCTGGTGACCTTATACGAAGAGGAAGAAACAACAGAGCTATCTCTCTGCCATGTGAGGACATAGCAAGGGCACAGCCAGAAGGCAGCTGTCTCCAAGCCAGGAAGAAAGCCCTCACTGGAAACCAAATTGGCCAGCACCTTGATCTTAGCCTCCAAAGCTGTGAGAAAATAAATTTCTGTTGTGTAAGCCACTCAGTATATGGTATTTGGTTATGACAGCCCAAGCAGAATAATCCAGAGACACAAAGCATTGATTCAGAAGTGCCTCCTTTCATTCAGGAGAAATGCCAGGAAAGAACCGAGAATTGGTGGGGAAGAGATCCACAAAGAAATAATAAAAGAAAATTTCCCCAACCCAAAGAAAGGCTCAAGACTTCATAGGGCCTGCTAAGTGTCAGACAAGGGACATTTTAAAAGATGCTTGCTTAGACAGATACTAGGGATGTTTCAGAGCCAAAAGGACAAAGAGAAAACTCTAAAAGTTTTCAAAGAAGTAAAACAGGTTACCTACAAGGAACAAAAATAAATTGGCTTTCAGACTTCTGAAAGGTCACTCTGAATGCTGGGCAGTAAAGTAGTAACTTCAAACTTTGAAAGAAAATAATTTTGACCTAGAATTGTGTATTATGCTAGCTAGCCAAACTAGCTTTCAAATGAGGGAGAAAAAAAAAGACTTTTTTTTTTTTACCTTCCAGGTTGTCAAAAATGAGTAAACTTGATGAAATCCAGCACTAGCAAGGTTTTAGGGAAGATGGCCCTCTCAAACTCCATGGGAGTGTCAACTGATACAGCTACTTTTGACAGAGTAACTTGGAAATACATATAAAATTTTTTTCTTTTCCAGCTATGTAACCTGGAGAAAAGCTTGTGCAAATGCACAAGAGGCTTGTATGCACAATGAGGTCAGTAGTATAGATCCTGGAGTCAGAGTGCTATGGTTCAAATCCCAGCTCAGCCACTTATTAGTTATAGGACTTTGGGTGAGATTACCTTAGTGCCTCTGCAGTGAAATGAGGATGATAATATGTAGTCCCTACTTCATAGGGTTTGTTCTGAGAATTGAGTGAGTTACTTACATGCAAAGTGCCTAGAACAGATCTTTGTATAGACTAAGCATTTGATAAAAAATGAGTATTACTATTAAGTATCATATATAGATATTACTGTCATCTAAGGACATTAGACAGTAGATTGTGTCCAATTTCATGCCACTGGAAATAAGTGATGCTGTGGTGTTTGATGTGGCATAATATTGAAAGACCTAATATCTATCAAGAGGAGGATGGTACAACCATACTATGGGATACTATGCAGCTGCTAATAAAAAAGTGGCAGAATTATACTAATTCTATGTGCTCTCATGGAAAGATCCCAAGGACATATTGCTAAACGAAGGTGAGGGAGAAAATGCAAATTGTAGAACAATATATATAGATTATCCCATTTAAAAATACATGAATGTACATGGACCACCTGGGTGGTTCAGTCAGTTGAGTGTCCAACTCTTGGTTTCGGCTCAGGTCATAATCCCAGAGTCATGACATTGAACCCCACGTCGGGCTCTAAACTGAGCATGGAGCCTGCTTGGGATTTTCTCTCTGTCTTCCTCTGCCTCTCTTCCCTGCTCATGCTCTCTCATTCTCTCTCTCTCTCTCAAATAAATAAATAAGACACATTAATGTACATATTGGACATATGAACAGTGGCCTACCACAGTAGGGCAAAGAAGGGAGAGCTGTCTGTCCTGAGTGTAGGCAATAAGAGGATATATCAACTGAGAATAACTTAAAACAATAATTTTAGGCAATAACATGAAAACAATAGTAAATGATAAAATCTAATGGTCTGCTTTTTAAAAATTTTTTTAATGTTTATTTATTTTTGAGAGAGAGAGAGAGACAAAGTGGGCAGAGAGAGGGAGACACAGAATCTGAAGCAGGCTTCAGGCAACTGAGCTGTCAGCACAGAGCCTGATGCGGGGCTCAAATTCACCAACTGCGAGATCATGACCTGAGCCAAAGTCGGCCACTTAACCACCTGAGCCACCCAGGCGCCCCTACTTGATCTGTGTCTTATTATTACCATGAACAGTGAAAACAAACGTCAGTGATAAAATACTACTTATGCCAGAGCAGTCTTCTCCTTCTGGCTCCCACCCCGTAATTCTGGACACTCCTGCATCTTCTTAAGTGCATAGAAAAACTTATAGCAGAAAGTTAGCGTACTGACTAGATAGGGGGATAATTTACAGAAGGAAGTGGGGTTAAGTGAGGTTGTATGAGCAGGATTTTTACTCTTCACTCACTACTCATTTAAATTTTTTTTTGCAAAGAATGTATTTATTTATAGTTTACACTTGTATAGTTAACACTTTTTTAATATGAAAAAAATAACATGGCAGGCAAAAGATTTATTATAGGAAGTCAGGAAAATGGAGTCCAATGATAGCCTATAACCATTCCTCCAAATATTTTAGATTATAGAATATGGGTTAGGTATGGTGACTGCATTTTCAGAACTAAAAGTTAGAAGCCAGTGTCTGCCAAAGAATTTTTGATACAACTTCTGAGTAGGAGAGGCAGCCTGGGACATCCAGTCTGTATGCCAATGTAATGGAATTTCTGGGACCATCTGATGGTTTATTATTACAAATAAACTGTCTGAAACCAGGCCTGTCCATAAATCCCTAATCCTGCTCCATTTTTAGATACTATTGGAACTGAACTCCTCCTGATATGATATCAGCTTAGAGCCTAGCATTCAGCCTGTTTTACCCTGATTCCCCCAAGTTCAAGGACTTGAAGACTCTGCTCCCCCTGAGATCTGCCATAGCACAGACAGAGCACTCCTAACTTCTCTGTTGCCGCAACAGCATCCCCAGGCACGCTGTTTGCCCTCACCTGAGCAGGCAGGTGTTTTCCTGACTCTGTCAGTCTCCCCAGGTTCCCTACTGGCCTCCCTACCCCCAGCCCAGTTATCTTCTGTGTCCCTTACACTCTCCACTATCCCTCCCACCCTCCTCACCCCACCCCTTGTATGTAGCTGAGCCAGCCTGGCCTGGGCTACTGATCCCAGTCCTACTGATACTACCACAGACAGTCCCAGGCACAGGGTAAGCTGAGGCAGTGGAAATGAAATGGCTGGGTACAGAAAGGAGGAGAGTGATAGACCCAGAGAAACAGGAAAGTTTGTCAGGAAACCAGACTGACGCAGACTGAGTAGAAAAGAGAAGTTACAGCAGGCCTCACAGAACATCTTGGGGCCAGTTAAGGAAGTGGGAGAGGAATAAGAACTAAATATACACAGCAATTCTAGTTCTAAGTATCGAGAAGGATGTCAAGGTCAGTACGTGGATATTCACCACTGACAAGGACCAAATGAAAAGCCCCATTGGGCCCCTGGGTATTCTGGGGGAAATAGGGAAAGAACGTGCATCAGGAAGATGTGCTCCCACCCTGGCTGTGTGACATCAAGAAAGTTCCTTAATCCCCTGAGCTTTATCTGTAAGTTGGGGTCTTTCTGAACATTAAATGGATTCTAGTAAGTAAAGCTCTCAGGCCAGCATTTAATAAATCTGAATTTCTTTCTCTTTCCATCCAAATGTTGATGGTAATGATGAAAACTTACCGCAGCCTCTCACTAGCCACTCTATCCTCAGTGTGAGCAGTGGACACACTAAGTAATAGTGAATTATGATAGCTGCATTGACTGAGGGTGTATTATTTGCAAGCTTTATTCTAAACTCTTTGCAGCATTACTCCAATCCCCACAGCCCTATGAGGTAGATAACATTATTATTCCTGGTTCACAAATGAGAAAGTTAAGGCTCAAAGAAATAATTCACCCAACATACATAGCTAATAAGAAGCAGAGCTAGGATGAAAATCCATCTCTAAGTGTAAGACTCATGCTCTTTACCGCTGAGCTATATTTCTTACCGATGTAAGGCAGAAAGTAGAGAAAAGCTTAAACAAGTAAGGATCCTATCAAAGGCATTGATGAAAATCAGCAGGAGGGTTCCTGTTATCCTGTTTCCCTGTGTGGAAGCAGCTGCTGTAGGAAATTTCCCAGACGGTTCCCATTGGACCATGGGGCCCAGGAGAAATCCTAGTGCTGAAATGAAGTCATAACCCCCTGCCCAACTGTCAGAGATGGGTGATGGCATCTGAAAGCAAGCAGATCATATATGCAACCAGAACAAATAAAGCTGTAGGCAAGGGCTTTGCCTCATGTTCCAAAAGTATCTTGTAATAAAGAATGTGGTAATGAGTCCAAACAGAAGAGTGATGAGTTGGCAAGCAGCCTGGAACAAGCCAAGTTAAAGTTTGTCTATGTGTCTACAGCTCTGTCCACTCTGAATGTAAATGTTCCATACTGGTCCTGTAGGCAGAAAGCCCTGGGATGACAAGGGTCTTAAGAAGATGCTGCCTGGGGAAGGTCAAATCACCAAACAAGTAAAAGAAATTACTACTGTTGATTTAATAATGCCAATGATATTAGAGGGTTTCGTTAATGCTGCAGTCATTACCGCCACTTCATTTATTCACTCACTCATGTATTTATCCAGGAAACATTTATAAAGAGCCCACTCTGTTCCAGGCCCTGTGCTGGGTGCTGGGACATTATAAGGAGCCCCCAGGAACTTACAGGGTAGTCAGGAGATGGTTGAAAACAGGCTCTTCCAACACAATCAGGTAAAAGCTCTGCCGTCAGTGAGGGCCTGCCACATGCAACCATGTTGTGCTCCCCGCAAGGAGGTGATTGTGCCAATGGGAGTCAGGAAATACCTCTTACAGTGTGCAAGCCAGAGAACATTCAAAAGTAGTCCAGCTCCCTCACTGTATAAGGAAGGAAGCCATGGATCTGAGTTGTAAAAAGGATATACTGCAGGGGTACCTGGGTGGCTTAGTCAGTTAAGCATCCAACTCTTGATCTCAGCTCAAGTCATGGTCCCACAGATCATGTCATGTCACGTCATCTCAAGTCATGATCTCATGAGTTTAAGCCGCACATTGGGCTCTGCTCTGATAGTGCGGAGCCTGCATGGGATTCTGTCTCTCCTTCTCTCTGCCTCCACCCTACCTGTTCTCTCTCTCCTTCTCTAAATAAATAAATAAATGAATAACTTTCAAAAAAGATACTGCAAATCAAGACTACATATGGTTAGTATCAACTGAATGGCTCTGTCACAAGTGCTGTGGGAGTTAAGGGAGACAGGCATCACTATAAGTCAAAGAAGGTTTCCTGGAAGAGGTGAGACTTAAGCTGGGATTTCCTGGAAAAATAAAGGGTGTGTGTGTGTGTGTGTGTGTGTGTGTGTGTGAGAGAGAGAGAGAGAGAGAGAGAGAGAGAGAGAGAGAGACGGACTTGGTTTTCAGATATTCATCACATTGTTCCTTAAAGACTATTTAATTTTCTTTTATCTGGTTTGTTAATTACCAAAACCCTTGAGATCTGCAATTTTTTGTTTGTATGTTTGAGAAGATCTGCTACCAAATATGATTAGTTGCACAGGCTTCAGAGTCTGACAGACCTGGGGTCAAATCCACACTCTGTCATTTTCTAATCGTGTCACCTTAGTTTCCTCATATGTGTAATGGGGATGATAATACCTAGCATAGGATTGTGATGAGTATTAAATGAAATAATATATGTAAAGCATGTAACATAGAACCCGATATTCAGGAAACACATAGCATAACTTCTTAAATGTTGTGATAATTACTTACGTGCATGGACCTTATGATATTTACAGTGTATCTTGTATTCATTCAGTTTCCATTAATTCTTTTATCAAACAGGCACAGTGCCAGGCACCATACCAGATGTGGGACAAGCTATGTATGGACAAGCTATGTACCAGACAGACATTTTTCCTGCCTGCTCAAGGCAGTTTAAAGGGATATGGGACACGTAAAATCACAATTGTGGTACCATGTGAGATGCACTGTAATAGGGAAGGGTGCTAGTTATTATTGGTCAGCTCTAGGAAGGCTATGAACTTTAAGGGCCATAGTAGGGCCTTTGGAGAACTGATCTCACCAGGGTACAGTTGCCCTGAAGACCAAGCTAGACACCAGCAAAGTCCTTATCACTTCCTTTTTTTATTATTAAGCTTTTTATTTTAATTCCAGTATAATTAATGTACAATGTTATATAAGTTTCAGGTGTATAATACAGTGATTCAACAATTCTTTACTTACTGCGCATCGTGATAATTGTACTCTTTAATCCCCATCACCTATTTCATCCATCCCCACACCTAACTCCCCTCTGGTAACCATCAGTTTATGTTCTATAGTTAGGAGTTTGTTTCTTGGTTTGTCTTCCTCTCTCTCTCTTCCCTTCTCTTTTTTTTTCCCTTTGCTCATTTGTTGTTTCTTAAATTCTACATGAGTGAAATCGTATGGTATTTGTCTTTCTCTGACTTATTTTGCTTAGCATTATGCTCTCTAGTTCCATCCATGTTGTTTCAAATGGCAAGATTTCCATCTTTTTGTGGCTGAATAATATTACATATATATACACACACATATACATATACCACTTCTTCTTTATCCATTCATCTATTAGTGGACAGTTAGGCTGCTCCCACAATTGGGCTATTACAAACAATGCTGCAATAAACATAATGGCACACATATCCCTTTGAATTAATGTGTTTGCATTTTTTGGGTAAATACCCAGTAGCACAATTATTGAATTGTAAAGTAGTTCTATTTTTAACTTTTTGAGGAGCTCTGTACTGTCTTCCAAAGTGGCTATACCAGTTTGCATTCCCACCTACAGTACATAAGGGTTCCTTTTCCTCCATATCCTCACCAACCTGTTGTTTCTTGTGTTGTTAATTTTAGCCATTGTGACATGTGTGAGGTGATCGCTCATGGCAGTTTTGATTTGTATTTCCCTGATGACAAGTGATGTTAAGCATCTTTTCCTGATTCTGTTGACCATCTGGATGTCTTCTTTGGAGAAATGTCTGTTCATGTCTTCTACTCATTTTTTAATTGGATTTTTTTTTAAGTGTTGACTTGAATCTATTCTTTATATATTTTGGATACTGACCCTTTATTGGATACATCATTTGCAAATATCTTCTTCCATTTAGCAGGTTACCTTTTAGTTTTGTTGATTGTTTCCTTTGCTATGCAGAAGGTTTTTATTTTGTTGAGTCATTACCACTTCTTGATAGCTCTGTGTTTACTCGACATTTTCTACAATATCATTTCCACTTAATGGCAGAATAATCTGGATAGAAAAGAATGTTTTCTCTTACCAGTCCAGCATCCAGCAGAAATGACAAGAAGCAGTAAAAATACACCTGCGCTTAAGCTCCAGACAATTTTCCTGGCTCCTCTCTCCCAATGTGTTTAGTACCTGTGGGAGCAAGAATCCAAAATGGCTCCCAAAGATCCCCACCCCCTGCTAGTTACACCCTTGTATATTCCCCTTCTGAATTGTACCATGGTTGGTCTTTATGATGAACAGAAATGGCAGAAATGATAACCCAGCACTTCTAAGATTAGGTTGTAATCTTTGGTGCTCTCTCACACATGCTTTCTCTTGGATGACTTCCCTTGGAGAAAGTCAAGTCTTGAGCAGACCTGTGGGGAGGTTCACATGGCAAAGAACTGAAGCCTCTTACCAACAGCTGCAGGAGTGAGCTTGGAAGTGGATTCTGCAGCTCTAGAGAGTCTTCAGACTCTATAGCCTTGGTCAACAGCTTGACCTCAGCTAAGCCATTCCCAGGTTCCTGACTCCTAGAATATATGTAAACTAATAATAACTTGTTGTTTTAAGCTACTAAGTATTGGGGTAATTTGTTTTACAGCAATAGGTAACTAATACAGTGCCCCTATTCTGTGCCTCAAGCATTTTACTCCTTCCCTATAGTGGTACTTACCACACTGCGTTGTAATTACCTGCAATTACCTGTGTATGCTTCTGTCTCCTCCTCAGATGAAGTTTAATGGATACTGTGTCTTATTGTCCTTGGATCTTCATAACCTGGCACATGCCTGGCCCATAGCAGATGGTCAGAAAACTTTGTGGGATGAATAACTTGCATTTGTATAGCACATTAGAATTTATAAAGTGTTGGTGCACTCACGTATTCTTCATGGTAACCCTAGAATATAACTACTAATATTTTCCCCACTCAAAAGATGAGGCAGTTGATGCTCAGTGACTCAATTATCTCACAGCCAATAATTGATAAAATCAGTACTCAGACCCAAGTAATCCAATTCGTAGTCTGTGCTTCTTCCTCTATACCACACTGGTCTTCATTTAGCCTATGGGGGAGGGGGATAGAAGGAAAATTATTCTAAAGAATAGAATGCGGGGCGCCTGGGTGGCTCAGTCGGTTAAGTGTCCGGCTTCGGCTCAGGTCATGATCTCACGGTCTGTGGGTTTGAGCCCCACATCAGGCTCTGTGCTGACAGCTCAGAGCCTGGAGCCTGTTTCGGATTCTGTGTCTCCCTCTTCCTCTGACCCTCCCCTGTTCATGCTCTCTCTCTCTCTCTGTCTCAAAAATAAATAAATGTTAAAAAAAATTAAAGAAATAAAAAATAAAAAAAAAATAAAGAATAGAATGCTGTTCAATCATGATGGAGCTCCATAGAAGGGACAGTGGACAAGAACATGATTCATTTAGGAATAGGCCAGGTCTCTGTGGGTTTTCCCATACCCCATATGCAATGTCTCATTTAATCATCACAAACCCAAAACAGAAAATCAATCATTATTATTCCCACTTCACAGATGACAAAACCAAGGCAAGATCTCACATACATTAAATAATAGAGCTGGGACACAAGCAAATGTACTCAAACTCCTAGTTTAAGGCTCTTCTTGTAAAACTCAAACTGCTTCCTTTTCTTAGTACTAGACAGCTGAGTTTGGGGGTCAGATAGAATTCCTGATTCCACCAGGGACACACAGGGCAAGATATCACAGAATCTCAGACAATGAGCAGATGTGACTAATGCAAGGACACTACCTGTGTAGCTACGTAACACATCACGCTCATACTGAGCTCTAGTCACTGATTCTCAGGTGCAGGGTCCAGGGTTTCACAATATCCCTTCTATCAGTGAAAGGAAATAGGCTGCAGTTAGCTTTGAGTCTTTTTCAGTTTGCACATCTTTAAAATGGGAAAAATAATTATAGTGATGGTTAAATGAGATGATGTATGTAAAATGGCTGCCATGTAATATCCATTTTATATACTGTGAGCATGTAAATATATAAATATTCTTCCCCCTTCTGATGTTATTGCTATGGGACATTTTTAGGACAGGAGCACATTTCATTTTGTGAGACTCTCTTCCCCTCATAAGCTGAAGTCTTAGAGCAACAGTAGAAAGCAGAAGGAAAGGAGAATATTTCTGAGGGTCTGCATAGTCTCCAGCCTGAAGGGAGCTCTGCAGTGAGATTTCTGCTTTATGTCAGCTGTGCAGTGGGGCAGGAAGACCTCCATTCTTTGAGGGCAGGTATCAAGCTGAAGAGAAGAAGCCCCAGCTGTTCTGTGGGACCTGATGGAATGTGCCTCGGGGCTGCCTGACGCCTTGCTGGGTTGGGTAAACTTGGCCTGTTGTTTTCCATCCAAGAGACCTTTCACCTTGAGGGCTCAGTGACCAGAAAAACATTCCAGAAGCCAATAATTTCTCATTCTCCAGGGAGCCAGGGAGAAGACAGTTTCTGGGCTGGACGCTGGGGACAAACCCATGAACTATGAGTGGGCCTCTGTGCTGAGGACTCCGTCTGATCCCAGGAAATGCAGTGGGGTTCCATGTGCTAGAAGACATAGCTTCCTGCCAGGAAAAGGATCTGGGCTTTGTCTTCACGCACGCCAGCATTTAGATGTGGCTGTCTAGGGTTTCATGGATGGGCTGTGGAGATGGCCAATCCCCAGCTGGAAGTCAGAGTGAGCCTCTTTCAGTCCTGTTCAATGTAATTCAGAGCAATTAAACCACTAAGTCAGAACCTACCAGGTGCAGACCTTTGAGAAAGCAGATGATGCTATGGAAAGGCCATAGGCTTTGAAGCTGGAGAGTCTTCTCTTGAAGACTTGGGAAAGATATTTAACCTCTTTGAGCCTCAGTTTCTTTATCTGTAGAGTAAGATGAATAGTAATGCCTGCTCTGCAGTGCTGAGAAAAGGATTAAATGAAGTTGTCATGTATAAAGAGTATAGAAAAGTGCCTGCTGCCTGATCAGTGCTCAACAAACCAATGTTTATTATCAAGTTTCATGGGGAAATGGATGAGAGGTGAAAACAGCCACAGTTAGAAAGACAGTACATGTAAAATTCAATGTAACTAGTTTGATTTTTTTCAACCAGTATATATTGGGAAACTTCCTAAGTGCTAGTAACTAAATGGGGGAGGGGGGGTTATGAGAACAATGGCCTCGACCTATAAGAACTCAGAATTTTGCCCCTGAGATGGACAAGTAAGCAAACACTTTCTATTAGACTTATAAGCCATCCAAGGTAAACAATAGAAAATGTTGTCAGAGCAGAGTGGAGGAGTTGCTCACATTGTCAGAAGGAGTTAGAAGAGGCCTTGCTGAGGAACCAACCATTGGGCTCCATTGGCTGAGTCTTAAAATATGAACGAGAAAGAGTCCACCAGGTGAAATGAGTTGGAGAAAGTCATTGCTGACCTTGGGGACAGTGTGTGGGAAAAACATAGGCACAAAAGAGCTTGGTTAGAAGAATGAGAACCAGGGAGTAACAGAATAAAAGGGACATGATAAAGGACCATCAGTCCTGAGAGATACTAAAAAGATCTTGTTTGCCTGCTAAAGGGTTAGGACTTTGCTCTGGGGACAAAGGGGGTTTTAAAGCAAAAATGAGATGATTAATTTGTTTTCAGGAAAGATAACTGGGTGAAGGATGGTGTGCAAAGGGGAAAGACTGGAGGCTGGGAGACTGGAAGCATATGAAGATAAGAAGCTCATCTGGGTTACATAATCAGGAAGTTGGTAGGGTCTCAGGAAGAGAGCCTAGACCTCTTGGCTCCTGGTTTGAGCTTTTTCGATTAGATGGCTCCTCCTTCCACATCTTTGAAACCTGCCTACTAAGGCAAACCTTGACCTAAAATTACAGTGCTCATGTGAACAGGAAAATAAAGCACACCACATTGCAACTATGTTTGATTTGGACCAAGGCATCTGCTTTTTATCTATGGTTCACCACAGCATTAAAACATGTTCAACATTTTTCTGAGCATTTACTCCCTGAGGTCTGTATTCCTAAAGAGAATGCAAGTTCATATTGATTTGGGCAAGTCATCCATTCACTTGCTCAGCTCATCCATCCATGTGTCCATCCACAGAACCACAGAAATACATCAGCAGCTACTGTTCTAGTCTGGCTATGTCCTGGGGATAGAGATGGAAAGTAGTCTCTGCCCTCAGAAAGCTCATAGCCTGGCAGAGGCAGAGACAGGAAAGTCAACAGACAGGGACAATCCAGTGTGATGGGTGCTAACCCAGTGAGAGAGATGTACTGATTTCTATGGGAGCTTGAAGCAGGCATACTCAACAGCCATCAGGGAAGTAGGGGACACTTGTTTAAGCCTTGAAGAGCAAAAAAGAAGAGGGTGCAGAGATACTCTGAGTAGAAGGAAGAGCATGTGCTACTTAGGGTTACAGTGCAGGGACAGGAATGATTAGAACTGGAGACTTCAACAAGTCTTCTAGCCCTGAAGACAAACACATGCTTTGCCTATTTTAATCAAATAAACCACATTAATCCAGATTTAACTTATGGCTTCCATCTGGGACCTCACTGCACACAACTAAGCCAGTGTCCACTTTCCCCCAAATTACCAAATGGGCAAAGTTTGTTTGGCATTTTCTGACCGCCTTTTTCAGTGCCAGTCTCAGGACACCTCCAACTCTGGACCCAGTGCCCTAAGTTGTTCCTCCAAACCAAGAGCCCTCTTCACGCACCCCCTTCAGGGGCCCAGGTCCCAGTCTGTCTATTCTCACTCATTTCCCTATCAACTCTTAGCTTGTGGGATAAATTCTGCCCAGCTTTTGGATGGTGTGACCTTGTGAACCTGAAAGGCTGCTGCACATTTTACTTGTTCATAAGCACCAGCCAGCTTAAAGCATTCACCTGTCAGAGGTATCTGTACTCAACATTGTCTTTCCTCACTTTACCTGTCCTCTGTGAGGTATGTGACCTCATCATTCCTTCACTCATGGTTTTCTATGAACTCCCTGTCTCTGGGGTTACTTCCTACTTCTCCCGCAGTCCCATTCATAAAGCTCTATCATAACACTTCTCAAACATATAGAGTTTTAACCATATCCATATTTTTGCCTTCATACTGGACAAAAAGCTCTGTCCTACTCACTTTTCTTTCCCCAGATCCTGCACATAGTGGCACTAATAAACATTGCATGGATGAATGAATTAGTAAAGGAATGGACTGAAGTCTCTAGAACAAACTTCTGCCAATGGAATGCCATTCTAGAGTTAAGAACAGCAAACTTAAGAGTCAGGGTGGAGAACCAACTTTTGAGACTTTCAGTACCCCCTCTGAGCTAAGGTTAGTTGTGAGGAAGGCAATGCTGCTTCTGACAACAGAGAGAAGGCAGCATTTTATATCTTGATTTCTTTGGGCCCTGTCTGGCCTCATTTCTCCAGGCCCATTTCTTTGAGCCTGTGCTACTTTGTATGGCTCTTATTCATGAACTTGGAACTATTAATGACACAGCAGCAGCTGATATTATACTTGACCCGAATTATGTTTTAGCAGTAATGTGCAATTTCACAGAAGAGAAGGACTCAGTTGAAGTTAATACTCGCTAAAAAGAAAATGAGTGGTCCCTGGCTTATTATTAGAAAAATCCCAGCCTTTGGTCTGAATTTTTTTCTAGTTTTACTGAGAAATAATTGCCATACATCATTGTATAAGTTTAGGGTGCACAGCATGATGGTGTGATTTACATATATTGTGAAATGATGACCACAGTAAGCTAAGCTATCATCTGTCTTCTCATATAGATACAGTATGAAGAAAAGAATAAAGGGGAACAAGTTATCTCCTCATGACGAGAACTCTTAGGATTTATACCCTGAACAGCTTTCCTGTGTGTGATCTGACAGTGTTAGCTACAGTCACCATGTGATGCATTACATCCCTAGTACTTCTTTATCTTATAGCTGGTACCCTTTGACCACTTTCCTCTAATTCTCCCTACAAACCCCCGCGTCTGCTAACAAGTCTGATGTTCTTTTATTATTTTATGGGTTTTTTTTGCATTTTTTTTCTCAATTCCACATATAAGTGAGATCGTGTAATAGTTGTCTTTCTCTGTCTGACTTATTTCACTTAGCATAGTGCCTTCAAGGTCTACCCATGTTGTCGCAAATGGTAGAATTTCCTGGGTTTTTTTTACAGCTGAATAATATTGCATTGTATATAGATACCACAACTTCTTTATCCATCCATCCACTGATGGACACTTAGGTTGTTTCCATGTCTTGGCTATTGTAAATAATGCCTCCATGAACATGGGGGTGTAGGTATCTTTTCACATTAGTGTTTTTGTTACCTTTGGCTGTATTCCCAGATTATAGAGGCAGGTT
Source organism: Lynx canadensis (assembly GCF_007474595.2). Taxonomy (NCBI): domain Eukaryota; kingdom Metazoa; phylum Chordata; class Mammalia; order Carnivora; family Felidae; genus Lynx; species Lynx canadensis. Next base: position 46,679,284 of record NC_044312.2, on the reverse strand, counting down.
GGAGAACCAATTTTTTATTAAGATCCAAAAATACTAAAAAGCCTGACTGCTTAGACATGTAAAGCACATGCTGAGTGTCCTCAGCCAAAGGCAAATATGAGAAAAGTCAAACAGTGTATAGTAAACAAATAAATGAATCACAGTGTTGGGTAAACTGCTGTTTGGCACCAATCCATGATCACAGACCAAGAAGTGTCTCTGCAAAAATGTGAAAAATATCTGGAAAAGATGTGGAAAATATCTCAAAAACAGATCTGAATTGGACCTGTAGTCTTGACTACAACTGAACTTTGTCCCACACGAGTAATACATGATGTTTTCGTTTAGTACATATTTGTTCACCAATCTGTCTATGGATCATGGGTGAGGCTGCTTCCTGCAAAGTGAACTGCACTCTGTGGTGGCCTTGGTCATTGCTGTGCATGGCCAGCTGGGGCCAGGCTGACCCACGGCCATGGGAAGCAAAGGTAATCAAATCTGGCTGCTTAGTGCAGTGGAATGGGACCAGGGCCAGGAGCTGGGGGCCCTGGGTCAAATAGTTGCAGACCACATGTAATATTCTTTAAAAGGCCTTGGCCTTCCACATGCATTAGCATGCAACTGACTACAGACTGTTTATTTAGTCTAATGTCCAATTTGACATTTAATTACAACAAACTTCTTTAATTCATGGAATCGCTTATTCCATGGTTAAAGTCACCTTGTGAATATTAGGGATAAAACGGTAGGAAAGACTTAGGCCTAAGTTTTCTAAAATCTGTCAGATAACTAGCTTTGTGTGCTAAGTTCTAGGCATAAAAAGAGCTACAAAAAATTAACAGACACAAATCCTCCTGCTCTCAAGGAGTTGAGAGTCAAGGAAGCAACATTAGTGATGTTATACGTATAAAATAAGGTAGAAGGAGAAAGTAACAATAACTAGCATTTATTAAACACTGACTGTGGGCAAGGCACTATTCTAAATCCTTTACATGTACTGACTCATTTATTATTTTTATATTAAATATAATTTGTTGTCAAATTGGTTTCCATACAATACCCAGTGCCTATCCCAACAGGTGCCCTCCTCAATGCCCATCACCCACTTTCCCCTGTCCCCTACCCCCACTCCCATCAATCCTCAGCTTGTTCTCAGTGTTTAAGAGTCTCTTATAGTTTGCCTCCTCCCTCTCTGTAATGTTTTTCTCCCACCTTCCTCTCCCCCATGGTCTTCTGTTAAGTTTCTCAGGATCCACATATGAGTCAAAATATATGGTACGTGTCTTTCTCTGACTGACTTATTTTACTTAGCATAATACCCTCCAGTTCCATCCATGTTACTACAAATGGCCAGATTTCATTCTTTCTCATTGCCAAGTACTATTCCATTGTATATATAAACCACATCTTCTTTATCCATTCATCAGTTGATGGACATTTAGGTTCTTTCTATAATTTGGCTATTGTTGAAATGCTGCTATAAACACTGGGGTACAAGTACCCCTATGCATCTACCCTATGACCCAGCAATAGTGCTGCTAGGAATGTACTGGCTCATTTAAACCTAACAAAACCCTTATGAAGTAGGTGCTCCCATTAGCTCCATTTTACAAATGAGGAAACTGAGACATGGAGAGGCTTATAAATTGCCCAAGATCACACACAGCTAAGGCTCCAGTAGGGATTTGAACTCAAGTGGTGTGACTGCAGTTCCTGTGCACAACCACTGTGCTATTGTGGGTGCCAGGAGCATCTGAGAGGTGTACATCAGAAGCTCATATCTCAGTTCTGGGAGCTCAGCTGATGGAGATATTCAATGCATCCTTGGAGAAAGATTACCCAGACTTTGTAGAGACATAACATTACTAAGCCTTGAAGGATGGGGAGGATTTGAACATATAAATGTTGGCAGTGAGAGTGGAGGAAGAATTCAGGGAAAAGGAAAGAAAGGTTTCCAGGTTGAGAGCAGCATTAGTAAAATATGAAGCAGTGAACACACAGGATCTGAGGAAACAGCCGAGGTCAGTCTGGTTGTATCAGAATGTGTGAAAACATGGGAATGCAAGCTGATGCAGCCACTCTGGAAAACAGTATGGAGGTTCCTCAAAAAAGTAAAAACAGAACTACACTACTAAGCATTTATCCATGGGATACAGGTGTGCTGTTTTGAAGGGACACATGCACCCCCATGTTTATAGCAGCACTATCAACAATAGCCAAAGTATGGAAAGAGCCCGAATGTCCATCAATGGATGAATGGATAAAGAAGATGTGGCATATATATATATATATATATATATATATATATACATATATATATATATATATATATATATATATAATGGAGTATTACTCAACAATCGAAAAGAATGAAATCTTGCCATTTGCAACTACGTAGATGGAACTGGACGGTATTATGCTAAGCGAAATTAGTCAGTCAGAGAAAGACAAAAATCATATGACTTCCCTCATATGAGGACTTTTTTTTTATTAAAAAAATTTTTTTTAACGTTTATTTATTTTTGAGACAGAGAGAGACAGAGCATGAACGGGGGAGGGGCAGAGAGAGAGGGAGACACAGAATCGGAAGCAGGCTCCAGGCTCTGAGCCATCAGCTCAGAGCCCGACGCGGGGCTCAAACTCACGGACCGCGAGATCGTGACCTGAGCTGAAGTCTGACGCTTAACTGACTGAGCCACCCAGGCGCCCCATCATATGAGGACTTTAAGAGGCAAAACAGATGAACATAAAGGAAGGGAAACAAAAATAATATAAAAACAGGGAGGGGGACAAAACAGAAGAGACTCATAAATATGGAGAACAAACAGGGTTACAGGAGGGGTTGTGAGAGGGGGGATGGGCTAAATGGGTAAGGGGAACTAAGGAAACTACTCCTGAAATCATTGTTGCACTATATGCTAACTAATTTGGATGTAAATTTTAAAAAATAAAAAAAAAAATTTAAAAAAAATGTGTGAAAACAAAGGAGTGGGAGAGGGCTACAGGGACAATTGGGGCTAGACCTGAAAGGTGTGCTCCCAAAGATGATCTTTACCCACCCATTCCCTGCACTTTGCCAAACTGATGAGCTTATCACCAAAAATCACTCACAGAGAAACTTTGACACTAAAAATGAACAAATGAGAGAATTTTAAAAAAAAAGGTCACTTTCCCCCAAAGACGAGTAAGCACAAGAAAACTCAAGTTCCGTGTCCAGTTTTCTGCTTGTCAGCTATGACATTGTGAATAACCTTCCCAATGTTCCAGATCAGCTATACTTTGTCAAACTACTGGATAAATAAGCGTACATTTCATAGTAAAGATGGTAGTTAGATTCTTGGCAATAATTCCTGATAATTCTGAAGGGTTCTAGGCCTTCGTTAGAAACGGGGGTTTGACTTGCTGTTGTTGCTATGCAAAAGAAAAAATAATTCCAGTTACCTATTTTAGAATTGGTAGGGCCTTTTCAAACCATGTAAACTATGCCCACTTATTTTGCCAAAGAAGTAAAAAAAGTTTAAAGGTTAAATGGACTTACTCAAAGCCACCCAGAAAATCAATAGCAGAATCATTTTTTGAACACAAAATTTGGGGGAAGCAAAAAAAAAATGCTTTTATTGCACATTCGTAAAATCTACATATAGAATGTATCCAGTGTTCTGTCCCACTCCTCATCCATGAATCTTTGAAATTTAGTTAAAACACAAAATCCCAACAAGAAGTTTTTAAAAATGTTGAACACAAATTTTATTTATACTTACAAAAGTGGTCTTTGTAAATATATATTCCATGCTACAAAATAATTCAGTGGAGCTATTAAAATTAACTATAGCTGACTCTGAGCGCTTGTTCTGTGGCAAGCACCGTACTGAGCATTTCAAGTGCGTTATGTCATGAGGACAACAACCTTCACAAAGGTACTACTGTGATCCTCATTATATGCTCGAGGAAACTGAGAGATTTAGTAACTTGCTCCAGCTTATATAGCTAGGGAGGACTAGTCTGGAGTCAGGCTGCCTGACACTGCTATTAACTGTTAAAATAACCTCTGTAGCTGTAGTGGATGACACTTACCTGTACCAGTAAATTGAAATTGTCCAGCCAAGGTGTAGAAACTAGAAGATTTTCTGTAAAAAGTGTTACCCTTAACTGGGAGCCTCTGGGGAAATAACACTTCTAACAGAACTTCTTATCTCTATGCCACAGCCAACCATTTTTGCTGCACTTTGCTGGAGAAACAGATGCCTGCAGTTTATCACCATCAGAATCCCAGTGGCCATTAATGACTGTTAGCAGCCTGCAGCCTGCAGCCTGCCCAGTGCTGTGCCCATCAAACATTGCCCCGCCATGAGTGGAGCCTGCTTGAGTAGCCTGGAAGCCTGGGCAGAGGTCTAGGGTCTTGAGAAGCAGTACTTTGGCTTGCCTCAGGCCCCGCGTTCTGCCCCACCTGGCCTCACCTGTCATCCCACTGACCGCAGGCCCCATTCACTGTATTTAGGAAATGGCCTTTGGCTCTCCTGCTTCCTGTCTGTTCTACGGCCATTACCCTTCTTTTTTTTTTTTTTTTTTTTAATTATGGAACGCTTCACAAATTCCTGTGTCACCCTTGTGCAGGGGCCATGCTAATCTTCTCTTGCCACTACCCTTCTTTGGACATCCATCAAGCATCCAGGACTGCTCTAAGCTTCCTACTTCCTCATGCACCTTCTTAACGCCTTCCAGTCCATCCTCCCCTCTGCTGCCAGAATGATCCTCCAAACCTGATCATGTCAATCCTCTGTTCTGAACTCTGTGATGGCTTCAAGTTGCCTACAAAGTAGAAATCACACTCCTAAGCATGACATTCAATATCCTTCACAGTCCTTACCTTCTGGCACTCAACAAATATTTGGTCAATCAGTGAATGCTCTCTTCTTTAAAATCCTGTTAGCAAACATTCTCTCCACATGTTATTCAACAATCCAATTTATTAAGTATCCACAATGTGTTGAATTTTAAGAATTTACTGGGTTTTTCCCCCATAGGATAATGGGATAACAGACATAGTTATGGACACAGAATCTGGAGACCTGGGTTCAAGTGCCACTCTGGCCCTTTCTCTGTATGTGGAAAGTAATTTTCTTCCCCTAGCCTCAGTTTCTCCATTTGTGTAAAAGAAAGTAGATCTACATAATCTCAAAGGCTCTTACAGCCCATGTCTGTACTGGTTCCTGATATTAAAATCCCTTGAAGGAGGAACCAAGAATGTTAGACCCTAGGCAGCCTAAAATGTGTGTCCCACAGCTGAATCCTGTGCTCAGCAGCTTCAAGACATCCTACTTTACCCATGTCCTCACTTCAGCATAGTCTCTCAGAATCTCCTGACTGGCCCTATACTAAATTATAGCACTGACATTCACATCTTCAGTGTATTAGACCTGGAGCTGAGACAATGGAGCTCTTACAGACTTCAGCTATGATCTCATCTTCTGACCAAAATTCTTTTCTTGGCCTATGATTGCTCAGCCCTAACGGGGGTGGGGAAGCAGGGAGCCCCTACTCCAGGAAGTACTGGTGCTCACTCAGCATACCATAGGTCTGAAATTGGAGCAGGAACTTGTGTGGACTGGCAGGAATCTTGTAGGCGCCTGTGGGAAAGAGAGGAAGAATCTAGGCAAGCCCAGGAGAAACAATCCTGAGAGCAAAGAGACCTGAAGAGATGGAAGGCAGCAGGGTTGGTGTAAGGGAGAACTCCTTTATTGAGAAGCTTCTGCATACCAGGCACTTCTAATCAGGGCTACCATTTTGCAAGGCAGGTATTATCCTATTTCCAAAGCTCAAAGAGATTCACTTTTCCAGAACCACATGACTAGGGAGTAGCTGTGGGATTCAAACCTAGGTCTTCAAAGATCTGTGTTTTTTCTTTCACACACCCTGAGAAGCATCTTGGAGGAACTTAGGAAGTCTTGAGAGTAAAGCTTGACCCTCAGGGAATACTTACCAGATGGTTCTTTCTAGGAAATGGGCAACATACTAATGGGCTAATATTTCATCCCAAATGACCAGTACTAACCATGACAAAAGGTAATGTTATAATCACCAAAGGAAATAGCTTTAGGTCATAAATGAATGTTGTCTTTTGGGGGGATGTAGAATGACGTTGTTAATTCCTTGAACATGAATGTGACTAATAAACTAGGTGTGGTATCAGTCATCTTGTCCACACAGCTGTCTGGGTATGCTAATCTGTGGTTTGAGTCTCAGTTGCTGTCTGCCCAGTGGCGTGCTACACTCTAATCTCCTGGGTTCACAGTTAGCTTGACAGTTTTGCTGAGTCTGACTCACTTGCTCCCAGCCTCAATTGTTCTGTGCCAGTGCAGACTTCTTTTACAGTTGGCCTACTTAGAAACACAGGATGTTAGTGTTGGAAGGGAGCTACCTTAAAAGTCACCTAGTATAGCCCCCTATCTTACAAATGAGTTCACGGGTCCCGGACGAGGTTTGGTGATATCTGAACTCGGGTGGGTTTAAGTGGGAGGCATGGTGGACCTCAGCAACATGGGCCTGTCTGACAGGAGGAGGAAGCTGGGATCAAGCAGCACTGGAGCTGGCCATACTAACACTGCTGCAGGATACGGGGGACCAGGGCACGGGGAGCAGACCCAGCCCCCTGGAAGAATGGGTTGGAAGAGGAAAACAGAGCGTCAGGATCCCAGCCAAGCAGTCTGGAGTTCAGGGCAAGGCTTCTGTCCCAGCAGGGAAATGTAGGGCTGAGTAAGGGAATTAGGCTGCAGGTCAGTTGTGAGGACTGGGCTGACATGGCAAGGAGGGGGATGGGTATGAAGAGAAAAGTCCTAACTCAGAGCCTACCAGGCAGTGCAGAGTTCACCAGAGCACAATAAAGTCCAGATTAGTGTCAGCACACACCACCCCCATGGTGGGTGGTAGCTGATGAACTTCTCACTCTTCAGGAAGGCTCCAGACTGCAAGCAACTCCATGCCATAGCTGGGAAACCAGGGAAGGCAGCCCTGAATTACTCCATCCATTCTGCATCCAGATGTCTCTTGGATATCCCTTTCCTCCATTTCTACTGTCATCATCCTGAGCCCTGGTCATCACTCCCCACCCCCCCGAATTACTGCAGTAGAATTTTATTCTACCTGCACTCTTTCTAAATATTCTTCTCATTGTCATCAGAGGCATGTTTCTATGACATGTGAGGTTGTCACTTGCTTTCTATACATGTTGGATGACCTGCCATTGCCTAGCAGCCTTCCTCAACTGGGCTTCCACGTGACCATCAACCCCTACAGAAAATTATTTAAGTCACTGTTTTCTCAGTTATCTCCCCAGGATGGTGCATAACTGGTATTGTTCTAGGGAAGAACAATACAAAGGGAAGAAATTCATTTGTACAGGGGATGCCTGAGGTCAAGAGGGCTTAGTTTTCTTTTTAATTTTTTTAATGTTTATTCAGTTTTGAGAGATAGAGAGTGTGAGCAGGGGAGGGGCAGAGAGAGAGGGGAGATACACAATCCAAAGCATGCTCCAGGCTCCGAGCTGTCAGCACAGAGCCTGATGTGGGGCTCAAACTCATGAACCGTGAGATCATAACCTGAGCCAAAGTCGGCTGCTCAACCGACTGAGCCACCCAGGCACCCCAAGAGGGTTTAGTTTTCTTGTGGAACCCTGGCTGAAGAAGGGCTGATGAGAATACAGCCCAGATGTTGAAGCCTGGCACTCAAGGTCCCACACAGCCTCAGTCCAACTTCTCTGAGCCTCATTTCTTACCCTCCCGACCATATATCCCATGCTCTGACCATACCAAACTCTTCTCATTTCTCCATCATTTGATTTTGTTCACGTCTTAATGTTCTTCCTTCCACGTCTTCTTGGCCTTACAAAACCTTCACCTTCTTCCAAAGGCCAGCTCAGATGTCACCTCCTCTCTGAAGTGGTGCCTCTATGACCCTTAAAGACTGATTGAATTATCCCCTCCTCTGTGTACCCTTATTTTGTGTATATGTGAGCCACTGTAGAGGACATTGTTCCTAGGGGAGGTTTACATCTCTGTGTGACCTACAAAACTTAGACTTTCTGCACAGCAGGCCACATCCCCCATACTCCCCTGACCTGAATAGATGTTTATCAAACTGAACAGCCCAGAGCTCCCTGGGTGATCAAAAACAATGCTGATTCTGGAACACAGGACTCTTGACTCTTATTGTGTATTGTTATTTGGGTTTCCACATGACACTAGATCAACTGTTAAACATGCCAATTTTAGATATGCAGGTTTGCATGGTAATAGTGTGGGCTGGGAGAAAACTTCTGGAATAATTACTGTCTGAGTGAGGGAGTAACAGCTGGTAGGTCCCACTATGAAGGCAGAGTGGAGCCCGAATGATGTCAAGTAAAGTACCAGAGGAGACTCCATCAGGAGTATGCATAGCACCAGCTTTATAATTTCTCTAGAAAAAAAGAAAAAGAAATGAAGGAGAAATCATTGATGGTAGGGCTAAGTGAAGGCCACATATGTCGAGAACTGTGTCTGAAATGAGTCATCGAAGCTGAAATCTGATAATAAAGAGAAGGTACACTTGTATAGTGCAGAATGATGTCACATAAGTGATCTCATTTAATTCTCAGAATAACCCTGTGGTCGTGGGGGGTGGGGGGGGTGGAGTGAAGGTGTTTGTAGTGTTGTTACAGCCCTTCCTTTACAGAGGAGACAATTAAGGCTCAGAAAGAAGTGACGTGTCAAACACCCACTGTCCCTAAGTGAGGCAGCTGGAACTAGAAGACAAGCTTGCCTGTCCCAGGTCCAGAGCCGCATTCACTTTGTTTAAGAACGGGGAGGCGGCTCCTCTGCTCTAAAAGCTGACGGCTTTTATAAAATCAAATAGGATGACATATAGAGGATTTTCTGAGCTGTGACTCAGAGGGACTCTCCATAAACTCAAGACTTTTCTAGGCTGTTTTCAGATGAAGATAGAAAACCATTAGTCAGCTGACTTGCAGAGAGTTGGCTGATACAGAGCAATTCTTGGCCTGAATTGGGCAAAACTCTGACTTGACTAAAGAATCTGGGACAGGACAGGAGAGCAGAGGGTGGTTTGTTTTTTACCTGCCTGTGGCTCCAGGGGGTATACAGGACAGTGGATGAGGGCCACTGCTGCTGCACTTTTTGGTCAGCTTGGCATGCAGAAAGTGTCCAGAAGCTGGAATGGATGAGCTGAGACCACAAGAGGTCGCTCAGCTGGTCTCTCCCTCTCAGACTTCTCCAGGAACCCTGAAAACCGCGAACTCTTAGAATCTAAGTACCACTGACCAAAGCTCTGCGGATGATCCCTTCTGTAGTTGTTTAGCCTCTGTGGTATGTGTTTCCTGTCTCCCCAACAAAACCGTAAGGCCCTCAGGGGCACAGAGTTGATTTAAATAACTTTGTACTCCACTGTCTGGTGCTCTGAATATTTCAAACAAATCTCAGGAAATGGCCTTTTGGTTACAATAAAGATTTCAAGTTTATTAGAAACATCTCCTATATGACTCCATGGAATGAGATTCCTTGATTTGTCTTCCCTCTCCTTCAAAAGTTACCTAGATCATTTGTTTAATCCTCATCTATTCATTCTATGCCAGCATGTTTTGAGGGTCCTCTATTGTGCTAGGTGCTACTACATGTTAGGCCCTATGCTAGGTGCTAGGTACCTGGAGGGAAACAAGAGGTCACCCACCTTCATGGACGTTAGAGTTTAAGGTGACACAGTCTGGTGTGGTTGGAAGACACTGAAGAGACTAATTCAACTGCCTCATTTGAGGTGAGAAAATGAAGACCCAGAGAAGGATAAAATGTCGCTGAAGGTCACACAGCCAGTCCATGGCAAAACCAGATAAAGAAAATAGTTCTACTTTTCAATTAAGATCCTGATCTGAAGTTATCCAGGGAGGCCAAAAAAAAGACACATTATCTTCCTTCCCTTCAGTCCCAACTCAGTAAATCTCCTTCTTGGCTTCTTGATTGTTGGAGAAAGTTAATATTTTCCTGCCCTGTCTGTTCTGGAACTAAGCATGGTCTGTTAGTAATAAACCAGAGTTTCCTCATTCTCTGGAAGTCTATCTTCTCTGTCCTTTGTAAACCCCCTTCTCCACAGAGGCTGTCAGTCTTATACCTGGAGCCCCAGGACCAGAAAAAACATGTTGCCAGAGTTTTACTTTTCAACAGGAAGCAGAATATGCTCTCTCTCAAAAAAAACACCATGAATTTCTGTTTCACAGATTGCTTTCCATATGTGGATGTTTACATTATACCAAGGGAGACAGAAAATGAACAATAAAAATAAGTGAAATACAACATATACTATGCTAATGACAAATGCTAAAGAGAAAAATAAAGCAGTGGAAGGAACTAGGAAATGTGGGGGGATGGATGTTGTCATTTCAGCTAAGGTGGCTAAGGAAGACCTCACTGAGAAAGTGACGTTAAAGACCAGAAGGAAGTGAAAAGGTGGCAATGCAGACATCTGGGGAAAGAGCATTACAGGCAGAAGGAACAATGACAAAGCCATTGTTATGGGTTGAATTGTGTCTCCCAAATGATATATTGGACTCTTAATCCTTGGTATCTGTGAAATTTGACCTTGTTTGGAAATAGAGACTTTGCAGATAGAGTCAAGTTAAGATGAGGTCATCAGAGTGGGCCCAGTCCAATATGAATGACTGGTGCCCTTATAAGAGGACACAGAGACACAGATATTTAGGAAGAGTGCCATGTAATGACAGAGTCAGAGGTGTGATGCAGCTGCAAGCCAAGGAATGCCAAGGACTGACAACTACCCTTAGAAAGCAGGAAGAGGCAAGGAGTCCCCACTACAGGATTTAGGGGGAACATAGCCCTGATAACACTTGGATTTTTTAAGTTTACATATTTATTTTGAGAGACAGAGAAAGAGAGAGAGCGAGCACAAGTGGGGGAGGGGCAGAAAGAGAGGGAGAGAGAGAATCGCAAGCAGGCTTGGCACTGCCAGTGCAGACCCCGACACGGGCTTCAACCCATGAACCATGAGATCATGACCTGAGCCAAAACCAAGTCAAACGCTTAAGTGACTGAGCCACTCAGGCACCCCAACACTTTGATATTTTAACTTCTAGCCTCCAGAACTGTGAGACAATAAATTTCTGTTGTTTTCAGCCACCTGGTTTGTGGAACTTTATTATGGCAGTCCTAGAAAACTCTTACAGCCATGGAGCAGGAATGTGCCTGGCATGTTGAAAAATATGGAGGCCATGTAGCAAAGATGAGAATAATGGGAATAACAGACGGTGTATCATGTAGTGCCTTATAGGTCAGAGAAGTGACATAATCTGACTTACCCTTTAACAGGTGTATATATAGTTATAACTGTGTGCTGTATTTATTTATGGCTGAATAGAAATGTATGGAAGAACCCAGATGATATTAAGTTAATGAAATAATCATAAGAAGTAGTGAGAAAGGTACCCAACTGTGTAAATACTAATATTTATAATTCAATTTTTCATTTGCTCTTTAGGTCTATTTTAATCAATAGTGTTGGTGCATAGCTAATTTTAAAAGGATGAAATTTTTCTTTTCTTTTTTTTTAACGTTTATTTATTTTTGAGAGAGAGACAGAGACAGAGTAGGAGCAGGGGAGGGGCAGACAGAGAGGGAGACACAGAATCTGAAGCGAGATCCAGGCTCTGAGCTGTCAGCACAGAGCCCCATGGAGGCCGGGGGTGGGGAAGGAGGGGCTCGAACTCATGAACTGCAAGATCATGACCTGAGCCTAAGTCAGATGCTTAACCAACTGAGCCACCCAGGCACCCCTTTATTTTCAAAAGCAGATCATTAGGTGGCAAAGTGTGGACTCTCTTACCGGACCTCAGTTGACCACACTAGTGGCCACCTGGGTTCAGACCATAATCACATGACACAAAACAGAAGTCTCCAAATATCAGTCTCAGTTGCCCTTATTCTCTGCCACCTTGTAGGCCCAGTGCATGCAGCCAACTGTTGCAGTCTCTCTAGATTCCCACGAAAGATGGTCTGACCAGGCTTCCTCCTGGGTCAGATGTCTACTCCTAAGCCCATCAACCATGGCTGAAGACTGGGTCATTTTGAATGGAAAACTGCTCTCCTCCCAAGGCTGTGGATGCTTTATTTTCTAAGAAGAGGATGTGAAAGTAGGAGGGATATAAAGGGCATCTCTAGCACAAAATCCCTCAGCTGTAACATTTCAGAAGAAATCTTCAACTTTTTTTTTAAATTTTATTTTAATGTTTATTTATTATTGAGAGACAGAGAGAGACAGACAGAGCATGAGCATGGGAGGGACAGAGAGAGGGGGAGACACAGAATCCGAAGCAGGCTCCAGGCTCTGAGCCGTCAGCACAGAGCCTGATGCGGGGCTCAAACCCACAAACCGTGAGATCATGACCAGAGCTGAAGTTGGACGGTTAACTGACTGAGCCACCTGGGCGCCCCTGAAATCTTCAACTTTGAAGCAAATGGTCAGTTTTGAGTTCCTCTTCTGCTATGCATTAATTGTCTGACCTTGAATGCAGTCAGTTCAAGTTTTGAGTTGTTTCCTCAACTGAAAAATACAGATAATACTCCTACTTCAAAGGGTTGTTTTCATTCACTTACTTAAAAAAATAATTTTAGGGACACCTGGGTGGCTCAGTCAGTTAAGTGTTGACTTCAGCTCAGGTCATGATCTTGCGGTCTGTTAGTTCGAGCCCTGCATCAGACTCTGTGCTGACAGCTCAGAGCCTGGAACCTGCTTTGGACTCTGTGTCTCCCTCACTCTCTGCCCCTCCCCCACTTGTGCCCTGTCTCTCTTGCTCCCTAAAATAAACAAACATTAAAAAAATTTTTTTTTAAATAATGTTACATTTTTTGAGATAGGCAATGGCCTAGGCACCAGAAATATGGAAATAAAAGATACAGGCCCTGCTGCAGGGAGGCTCACAAGGTAGTGAAGGAGGCAGGTAAGAAAGCAAATAATTACAGTTCTAGGTACTCTGCCCTGAGGGAGAGCAGCACACCTGGGTTAGGTGTTCTCTTTGCATGCCCCCATCATGGGAGGTATATCTGTGTGTGTGTGTGTGTGTGTGTGTATGTGTGTCTGTGTGGTGTGTTTGGTGTGCATGTGGTATGGACCAAACAGAAGAGGAAGGACAGTTGGTAACACTTCCAGAGGGAAAGCTGGGTGGCAGCTTGACAGACAGGTAGGCATTACTGGGAAATAAAGGTGGGGAGGGGAAGTATGTCCAGGTAAGGAAGATAGCACATGTTGAATCACAAATATATGAAAGAGACTGGTCATTTTGCTCATGGAAGAGCAGGGCTGAAGTAAAAAACAGCATCTGTCAATGAGTGAGGCAGGAACTCCGGTGTGGTGGCTAGGAGTGAAGCTGGAGAGGAAAGCGAGGCTCTGATTGTGGAGAAAGAAATGAAAGATTGTGTGGTTAAGCTCTCTGAGAGCCAAGAGTGCCGCATGCAGTAACAGTGGCAAACACTCATAGTGCCATAATGCAGGCTAAATTCTTTCATGAATTTACCCCTATGAGTCAAGTAATGTTATCTTCATTTTGCAGGTTATTATTTGAGTAATTTTCCCAGGCTCACACGATGTCTTAGTTTAGGTTCCACCAGAAGCCAACGTTGAGGAAAGGATTCAAGTACAAGCAGCTTTTGGGAAAGTGGGGCTGACCCCACGAAACACAAGATGGGGAGAAGGGAAATGAGTGACAAGAATCCGGGAAAATGTGTGCTATCAAGCAGGTTACCACCAAGGACAACTGGAGTTGTCTCATTGGGGAATTTTGGAAGACAGTGAGGAATACTCTTAAGAGTTATTCTCACCTGGGAATGCAAGCTGGTGCAGCCACTCTGGAAAACAGTATGGAGGTTCCTCAAAAAACTAAAAATAGAACTATCCTACGACCCAGCAATTGCACTACTAGGCATTTATCCATGGGATACAGGTGTGCTGTTTCGAAGGGACACATGCACCCCCATGTTTATAGCAGCACTATCCACAATAGCCAAAGTATGGAAAGAGCCCAAATGTCCATCGATGGATGAATGGATAAAGATGATGTGGTATATATATACAATGGAGTATTACTCGGCAATCAAAAAGAATGAAATCTTGCCATTTGCAACTACGTGGATAGAACTGGAGGGTATTATGCTAAGTGAAATTAGTCAGTCAGAGAGAGACAAAAATCATATGACTTCACTCATATGAGGACTTTAAGAGAAAAAAAGATGAACATAAGGGAAGGGAAACAAAAATAATATAAAAACAGGGAGGGGACAAAACAGAAGAGACTCATAAATATGGAGAACAAACTAAGGGTTATGGGAGGCATTGTGGGAGGGGGGATGGGCTAAATGGATACCGGGCATTAAGGAATCTAGTCCTGAAATCATTGATGCACTATATGCTAACTAATTTGGATGTAAATTTTCAAAAATAAAAAATAAAATTATAAAAATAAATAAATAAATGTTAAAAATTAAAAAACAAAAAAAGGAAAACCTATTAATGTATCTCATTAAAATGAGATGTTATTGATTGTAATACACCAAATTTAATATACCACTAAGAAAGAAAAACTTTTCCATTCTAATACTCTCACAGACTATTAATTATAAGATATATTCTAACTTCAGAAATGTTGAAATGTGACAAAAGTGTATCTTGAAAGATATTAAGTAATAATTAAAATAAATACTCGAACAATCTATTGAAAAACAAAAAGAGTTACTCCCACCAAGGGGCACCAGTTGGCTCAGTTGGTTATGCGTCCAACTTTGGCTCAGGTCATGATCCTGTGGTTTGTCGAGTTTGAGCCCCACATCCGGCTCTGTGCTGATAGCTCAAAGCCTGGAGCCTACTTCAGATTCTGTGTCTCCCTCTCTCTGCCCCTCTCCTGCTTGCTCGTGCTCTAACACACACCGTCTCTCTCTCTCTCAAAAGTAAATAAATATTAAAAATTAAAAAAAAAAAAAGTTATTCCCACCGAGAGGTGAGGAAGCTAGGGTATCTCACCAGTCTCCATCATTGTTTGAGGACTGTTGCTCAGGATGTTAACTCTGGCTTTCCTAGCTCCTCTGCACAAGGGCCAAGTGCATTCTTTATGCAATGAGTTGTAGGTACTCTCAGTAAACAGACTTTGGAGTGTAGAAGAGAGATCAAGAGATTATGGGTAGGATGCTGAAAGTGTCCTATCACAAGATCTAAGTGGGGAAGCCAGGGTCTTGCCCCTTGAAGTCTGGCTCAGGTTTTAGCAACAATATTATACGGCTGCCCAAATGCAAGTTTATATCTATATCATCTATATCTATATCTATATCTATGTCTGTATTCATAGTAATACAGTACTTTTCAGAAAACATAATATTGTGGCTAGACGAGAGGGAGCCCATTGTCCTAGTCAATGACTGGCATATAACAGATCTTTGATGGATATTTGTGAATGAATTCTTTAAAATTCAGTGCAAGTTAGTCATTCAGTGTTATCCAGGTGAAAGCCTCTGGCTAGAAATCAAGATTGTAGTCTGGGTTCTGCCACTAGTTTGGGGACCTCAAGGAAGCCAGTTAGTCTCATTAAGCTTTACTTTTCTCATTTTGAAATCTTGTTTTACTACTTGCCCACCTGTCTGTACATAGAACGGTTGTGAGCTGATCATGGCTATGAAAAACAGACTACAGCAGACTGAGAAGTAATCCTGTATCTCAGTCTTTGGATTGGATCAGGGCGAAGTTACTTGTTGGCCTTTTGGCTTCCCAGGATCCAGGACCACCTACAATGGGTCCATCAGCTATATCAGAGCTCTTGGAGGCAAATAACAGGACCCAACTCTGGCTATTTTAGTCAGAACAAGAATTTGAGAGATATAAGGAAAATCACAGAATTGGCAGGAGGGCTAGACCATCAAGCTTGGAAAATGGACATGAACCAAAGGAGACCATCTCAGGAGACAGAAAGACTATATCACAGAAACATCTCCATTAAGATGCTGCTGCCACTCCCACTGAGCAGTGGGCACCAATGCAACCACCAGCACAAATTCTAAACTGTCCCTGTTTCTTGGGCAGGAGCATCAGCGGGATCGAGCTTAGGTCATATGCTTGCATTCCAGCTGCCAGGAATCTAGAAGGGCAACTGTCTGACCTCTTTCCCAAATTCCATAAGGGGAAGACACACTCTGCCTCCCATGAGACCCATGTTTCATGTGATGGCCATTCCCTCAAATGTAGGAAGGGGGCTCGGGTGCTGGGCAGCCATAAAAAATTTGATCCTTGACAAATATCCTGTCTAAGGTACTCAAAAGTCCCATTCAAGTTAGGATACGGAGAAAGTAAGGATACTGGTTTAAAACTGGAAAGCTAAGATTAGGTCATGAGACTTTTTATTTCCTAAAATCAGTTCGAGGTACAGGGTACAAAGATGACTAAGACAGGGGCGCCTGACTGGCTCAGTTGGTAGAGCATGCGACTCTTGATCTTGGGATTGTGAGGTCAAGCCCTGAGCTGGACATAGAGCTTACTTTAAAAAAATAAAATTAAAAATAAAAAGATGACTAAGACACAGGTGCTGGCCTCAAGGTGCTGTATGCAGGTAGGGAGGAAAGATAAATAAAATGTAAGGAAAGGCTATAAATGAGTACAACAAAGTAGAAAGAGAACATAGAACAAAGGATTAATGCTGGGGATCGTGTGGGTGGTCAGGAAAGCTTTTACAGAAAAGATGAGTCTAGAAGGGTAGAAAGGGAGTGGAAGAAAGAGCATCAGAGGCAGAGCCATCTTTGGTGTGGGTTAATCTTCTTGATTAGCCAGAATCTGGTTCTGGTATTTCCTGCTTAGTCCTTTCCTACTGCCATCAACCACAACACATATGCTACTACAGTTAAGGTCTAAACTTAGTAAGGTCTAAGTGTTATTAGGGTATTGTCCGAGCCAAGTTTTTCTTCCTTTGCTCTCCCCTAAATCTCTGGTGCATAGTAGTATTGGCACAAGCTTATTGCTGCTTCTGCTGTTTTTAGCTATTTTAGATGCAACCAACCATATACTCGTCAGACCTGGGTTTAAATAATGGCACAGCCATTTTCTAATTATAATACCTCTCTGAGCCTCAGTTTCCTCACAGGTAAAATGAATCAAAACTACTTGCCTTCCAGGACTGTTTGGGGGATTAACTGTGATGATGTTTGTAAAGTGCCATCACTCAGCATTTAGTAGATTGCTGGTTCAAGGAAGTTCTCTGCAAGTCTGGTGATGACAAGCATTCCTCTCTGTTCTTCCTTTTTGACCTAAGTAGTTTCACAATGCAGCCAAGTAGATCACAAGAAGGAAATGTCTTCTGGGAGGGAGATGGCCCACGAGTTGGGTCAAAAATGTGAGAATATTGGTGTGAGGAAGGAACAGATACGAAGTTCCTCTTGAGCTCTCAGCCCTTTCCAATGCCTGACTCCATGGTGGGTCTGAGGGGCTGGTGGTTATTGGACTTGAGGAAGGTTTTCCAACCCCTGAAGAATGATTTTGAAAACAGCCCTTCTGGCACTAGGGATATTTGCCTGTGCCCAATAGGAGAAGTAAACGATTTACCCAGATGTGGGTTTGATCAGGCTCCCTTCTCTCTCAAGATCAGGCCACAGAACTCAGAAGTGTGGAGAACAGCACATCTATTAACTAACCATGTTTACATACTGTTCTTGCACAGCATTTGGAAATGGGGACAATATAACAGGTTGAATAACACTGATGGAGTCACACTGTGTCCTTTCAGAATAATAAGCATGATACTTGAGGGGAATTTGCTACTGGCTGAAGCCGTTTAATAAATGGGGCAGATCCAGATGTGGAAATGCTATGTGGCTTGGAACAGACACCCAATTATGTGAAGTATGAATTTAGATCTCCTTTCTGAAATTCCTGGTGTATATTTCATTAGTCTCGTCTTACTAATAAACAATTGTGTTCTGTTCCAACCTTGGACTTCTAGGTAAATTCTGATCATTCATTCATTACACAGCTGTATATTGAGTACTTGCCACATGCCAGGCATTGTGAGGTGTGTATAAGATCTTGAATTTGATTCTGAAGAAAGGAGAGAGGATTGTTTTATAAAAATTCAGAGTGCTTCTCCCTTCAAACATTATTTGTGGAGAAGTGTAAATGTCTCCCCTATCTGCCTATGGAGGAAATAATTTCATGTAGAATGGCTTAGTTCCTGTGTGCATCTCATCTGGGGGTAGGCTCAGGAATGGGAGGGATTGAGCAGCAGAGCATGTTGCTATGGTAACTTGGCATCAGCACACCTTTAGCTCCTTTGTGTCGCCCCCAAATTACCTTTATAACTAGTGTTTCAGAGCATGGAAAGCTTTTCTTAATTTCCACACAGCCAGTGATGAAAGCATTTTCCAAGGCACTAGGCAAAGGGAGGGTGCTTTCTTTTTAAGGCTGAGGCTCTGCTCATGCTGTTTCCGAAGCCACAGTATAGATCCAAGATGCAGACTCTCTTGTTTTTTTTTTGGAAGATTTCACTTTCAAATCCCTTTCACGCATGTTATCTCGATTTTTATTGCCACATTTTTTTAACCTTACACAGTCCAAAAGGACAAGAAAATGAACCCGCTAAACATTTATGCTTCAAAATAACCATGTGAGGTAGGGACTGGTATCCCCATTGTACAAACAGAAGAACTAAAACTCAGACTTTCCATAATGTGCCCAAGGTCACATTATTAGAAATGGCAGGATGAGGAATGCAACCAGGACGTTAGATCCCAAATCCAATGTCTTTCTGTTATACCTCAACTGACTCCCAATCTCTTTCAGCCTTTGTTACTTTATAAAAATACAGATGTATATAAAATAGCAACCAGTTTATGCTTTGCTTTAAAAAAAAACTTTATTGAAGTATTCTGTATATTTCATAGCATTCAATCATTGTGAACATACAGCTCAATGATTTTTCCCCTAAATATGCCAGTGGGTTTTTTTTTAATGTTTATTTATTTTGAGAGAAAGAGACCACATGTGTGTGAGCAGGGGAGGGGCAGAGAGAGAAAGGGAGAGAGAGAATCTCAAGCAGGCTCTGCACTGTCAGCACAGAGTGAGATCATGATCTGAGCCGAGATCAAAGTCGGATACTTAACCAACTGAGCCACCCAGGTGCCCCAGTTCAATGATTAAAAAAAATTTTTTTTGCAACAGTTTTATTAAGATATAACTCACATATCACATGTTCTATCCATTTACAGTATAAAAGTCAATGGTTTTTAGTATATTCATATACTACAACCAATTTCGGGACATTTTTATCTCAAACCCTCATTTTTATCTCAAATCCTCTATCGGTAACCCACCAATCCTCAGATTCTCTCCACCACCCTGCCCTAAACAACCATTAATCTAGTTTCTGTCTCTATGGATTTGCATTTTTGGACATTACACATAAAAGGCATCCTATAATATGTGGTCTTTTGTGACTAGCTTCTTTCACTTAGCATAATGTTTTCAAGGTTCATCCATGCTGAAGCATGCAACAGTAATTCATTCCTTTTTATGGCCAAATAATATTCCATTAGATACACGACGTTTTGTTTATCCATTCATCCGTCGATGGACATTTGGGCTGTTTCTCCCTTTGGACTAGTGTGAATAATGCTGCTATGAATATTTGTGTACAAGTTTTCGTGTGGGCATATGTTTTCATTTCTCTAGGAGTAAAATTGCTGGGTCAAATTTCACTCCTGTCTATCTAGGAATAATTTTACATTCTGACCAACACTATGAGATTCCAGTTCTTCTCCACACCCTCACCAAAGTTAGCATGCTTTGCTTTTTTCACATAACATTATTTCTTAGTTACATTTCCATATCCACATGGTTGTCATTTTTAATGGGTATCCGCAGTGTTCCAAAGCAGTTACTTTGATGTTGTTAAAGGATTACTTTAAAGTTGAGGATTTATATTGTTTTCTGTTTTATGCTATTGTAAGTAGTAGAACTAGGATCTGTGCCACTTACTTCTTTTTTCCCTTACTTTATTTCCTCGAGGTACATTCCGGAGTGGAACAAAGGGCTCACACAGCACTATTGCTGCTTCCCGGGTTACCCTGCAGAGGTTGACTGTGTATAAAATGCCACTTGCCAAGCTCATTCCTGCCTACTTCCCCATAGCCTCTGCCAACACAGGGCTTTATTGCTTTATCACTGTGCATTAATAATATAGGTATATGATAGAGTTTTGAGGTTGTTTTGAGTGGCATTTCTTTTGCTGTTAGTAAACTTACAGTATGTGAAGGGCCATCACATAGTCACTGTAACTGAGTCATTGATCCAAAGAGGCCAGATAGTATAGGAAAATTTAGGGGTGGAAGCAAGGGGTAGCAGATGGAGAGTAAAAGGATTCTCTGGGTTTGGGGACATGGGTTCAGTTATGTTTGATAGGGTGGTTGTAGCCTCAGCCATAGAAAAGAATGCTGCCTAAATGGTCAGCTGATTTAGACAACTGAATTTTCCCCTCATTCACCCCCTCTCATGGTTCTGCCCTTCCCTCTCTGACCATTCCTTCTCAATCTCAGTTGAGAGTTTATTTTCTTTTGTCTACCTCTTAGAGATTGGTATTCCCCAGGATTTCATTCTCAGGATTCTTCTTTTTTTTATTTAACACTCCGGGCAATCTCATCTACTCCCAGGGCAATAATTACTATGTAAATGCTGGAAACTCCCAAATCTTTATCTCCCATTTCAGATTGAATTTTCCATGTGCTTATCTAACTTCCAACTATACATCTCTATTTGAATGGCCCTAGGCATCTCAAGCATAGTATTTCTGCCTCCAGCCACTTGTTTTTTCCCCATATCTCTGTCTATCATGACAGCAACCCAGTCGCCCAAGTCAGAAACCTGGAAGCCACTCCAAACTCCTTCTCTAGCCTACATATTTCTAAATATCACTCAAGTACCTCTTCTTTTGTCCAAACCTATTACACTAACTTGATTCATGTTTTTATTTCTCCAAATAATTGTAGCATTGTTACATGTATTAGTTAGGGTTCTGTTGGTTGTAATTGTGTCACTTTAGGAAGGAAAATTAAAAGATTTATTGAATGGCTACATGTATGTAATGAAAGAAGAGACTGGGCAATCACTGTGGAAAGGCAGGCTCTAGGGCGGTTCTAGGGACCCGGGAGCAAGCAGGTAGCCCACAGAGCTTCTCTGGAGGGTCTGCTATAGATGTGACTTGGTTGCAACAATCCTCAGCCTCTGAATCTCTCAGTTCAAACTAGTACATTTCTGGGGAGTCTGGAGACCAACAAAGATCAAAAAGATGGAGAGGCTGAGTCTTGTGATGGAAACACAACTGCTGGAAAATGGCTTTCATGTATTAGAGGCAATTATCAGAGAAAAAGAAAGGGCATGAGATAGTCTTTCCAGAAGTTATTTACTATTTTGCCACAATTTCTGAACTGATCACCATGCCTCTAGTCTTACCCTCCTCCAATCTCCTTCTGCTAGAGTAATCTTCCAAAATACAAGCCCAAGAGAAAAGAGAGGTAGTGGGGAAAGCAAGGGCATGAAATCCGCATTCGGCTCTTGCTAAGTCTGGGACTTTGGGCACTAATAACCATCATCTATCTATTTGAGTCCCTATTCTTCGCCAACACGGTGTAGGCCCTTAATATATATTATTTCTACCCCTTGTGACAGCTCTGTAAGGTGAATATTATCATTACTGTGCAAAAGAGGACACTGAGATTCTGAAAAATTTAATAAACTTGTCCTAGGATAAGTAGCAGAATCTACCATGTGACTCAAGGCATTTATTAATTTATTACTGTGCTATACTCTCTCTCTCTCCCCCCCCAAATAAATAAACAAGCATTCGAAAAATAATAATCAAACAGTTGCCAGACATGGCCAGCCCATTGTGATCTTTCTAGTTTCAACTCTTTCTACTCCCCCACATGCATCGAACACTCCAGGGACACTGAACCATTAAAAAAAAACGGACTCTTGTGCCAAATTTCCTTTTGTCTTCCTCTGTTCTAGCCACTGCCTCTTTTTTCTTTCTACTTCCTCCTCATAAAAGTCATCTCTTTCTGTGTCACGATCCCATCTTTATTTTTTTTTTTTAAATAGTGACAGTCTTCTTCCTAAAACTTGCGTTATTGCAAGCTTCCCAGAAAGCTGTGTACTTTTACCCGTAACAAGGGAAGTCCTGCCCTTCCTTTTGCCAATTGTACTGAGCCCTTTCAGTCACCAGGCTGTCTGGAACCTTAGTGGCCATGTGCAATGTCCCTGCAGGTTTGCAGTCACGGTCACGCTGAAGCTACACACAGGGCTAGAGTATCCCAGTTACACCCTCGGGAATGATTATGGAGTATGAAGTTACTTGGGCTGGTGTGCCCCTTGAGCTCAGGCTTGAGGAAGGTGTGGGGATCTCTAATATATTCAGGAAATCATTTACCTGACAGGCATCACAGAGATCTGAATCCTATCCTTTCACTTAGAGAAGCCGCATGGCTTAGCGGAAACTGCTAACTTTAGAGTCAGGACTTGGCTTTGAGCCCACTTACCTGGCTGGCTGCTCTTTTGACAAACCACTAATATCTGTAAGCCTCTGGATCTTCAACTGTAGAATAACATTAGCCCTCTTCCACTTACCTTATAGGGTAGATGTAAGTTTTTTTAAAGCATGTAAAAATACTGCTTCTTATTGGGCATTAACTATGCACCAAGAACAGGTAGGTACGTTTCTCCTATTTTATACATGGTTTATACAGGTTCAGGAACCTGTCACAGAGTCACTCTGCTAACACATGGAGAATCAGGATTAAAACCCAGGTGTTTTTGTTTTGTTTTGCTTTGTTTTGTTTGTTTGTGTTTTAGTTTGAGAGAAAGAGAGAGCATGCAGAGGGCAGGGGTAGAGGGAGAGTGAGAGAGAATCTCAAGCAGAGTCCATATCCAGCCTGGAGCCCAATGAGGAGCTCCATCCCACAACCCTGGGATCATGACCTGAGCCAAAATCAGGAATCAGATGCTCAACCAACTGAGCCACCCAGATGCCCCTTAAACCCAAGTATTTCTGACTATGTTGTTCTTGTTGTTTTTCTTCTTTAATTATACCAGACTGACACTCATGAAACATGCAATCTGAAAACATTTTAGCAGGAAAAGCAAAGTCCTGTACTATAGAGAGAAATTATTAGTTTACAGATGAAGAAACTGAGGCCCAGAGAAGTGCAATAACTTCCCTTGGGAGTTGGTGGCAAGTTTTCATCCAGCAAGTACTCAGCAGGGTAAGTAGGCGTGCAGGCCACTCACGAATTAAGGTGTGGCTGCATCCAGCTGAAAGAGGGAAATCCAGCAAAGGTAACAGGTATTTAGGACTATTTTCACATGTTTTCCACTTTGTGGTTGCACTAGACAGCTTAGATGACACAATCTCGGTGACACTGTCAGGTCAGAAGAGTTTCCAGATCCCTTGTTGTGGAACACGGAAGGCTGTGACTCGGCCCTGTCACAAATCTCCAGTGTCATCTCTTATCAGGCCTCCCCTGCCACCACCTAACCCCCAAATTTTCTCTTCAGTCATAGTAACGACTTGCACTTCCCCAAATGGACCCTATGGATTTGTGCCTCTATGCCCCCATGCCCTTTGCTTGGAATACACTACTTCACCCCCTGAGTACCCAGCGGTACTCATTTTCTAAGACTGCTTAAAGGTCAGTGCCTGAATGAAGTCTTACCTGGTGTCCCCCGCCCTTCCCCACTTTAGATATCAACCTTCTCTCCTTTGGGTCTCTAATATCTCCTCTACATATTTTTGCATTGGGACATAGAACATTTTTATTGATGCCATTTTTGCAGTAAGACTGTTTATTTACCTGTCTGTTATCAACTGTTAACACCCTAAGTGTAAGGACTATCTCATTTGTAATTGTGTCTTTAGTATTTAGTATGGTGAGCTTCTAGGGGCAGAGCCTGATCTACTCTGCAGACCACCCAACATCTACTCCCAACCTGTTTATCTTTTGCCTGCCTCCTCTATAAAGGCTGGAAAAACTAAGTTCTCTTTTTCCAGCCTCCCTTACAGCTAGTAGGGACTGTGTAGAAAACCAGAGAAGATAATGAGATATAAGCCAGTGAGATATAAGCAAAGGTCTTGGGAAGGAGTGAAGAGCTTCTGGGAGAACTTTTGCATTCTTGTAAAAGGGCCAGAGTGACTGGTGCAAACTATCTCCTCTGCATCCTGCCTTGAATGCAAACATAATGCTGGGGCTGGGATGACCATCTTGCAACCATAAGGGAAAGCCCCAAAGGATCAGTGCATCTGTCTAGATTTTTGTTATGTGAGAAAAATAAACCCCAACTAATTCAATCACTATTGATAGATTATCTGTTACTTGCAGTTGAAAACATTCCTAACTGATGAATTACTGATGTTTGTTAACCAAAAGAAGTGATTCCTTATTTCAATGATTTTTCAACGTTTTTTTTTTTTATTTCAATGATTTTTAAACGATTGGTTCAGCACCAGAAACCTCTCCTCAAGAGGACTTTTATACCAAACCCAATCGATATTGATCAAAGCAGATATAGCCCTTTTCTTGCTCCTTCTTTTCCCCAGATGACCCCTAAGACACCTATTTGGAACCCTGAAGCCTTCTCTGAATACTCACTACACTCTCTAACACAGTGTGGATTGGAACAGCCTCTTTTTTTGTGCATGATATGGCAGTTTGAGGGCACTTTCTATCATGTTCTTAAATTATGCAATTCTTGACTCAGCAACTCCATTTCTAAGACTCTATTCTACAGAAATACTGGCATTTCTGTCAAAGACATATATACGTATAGGGTGGTTTGTTATAGAATTGCTTGAAGGTAAAAAACAAAAAAACAAAAAAAACAAAAAAACAGTAAGAACTTAAATGTCCACTAAAGGATTAATTAATTACTTTATAGCACATTCATAGTCTGCTGTATTCTGCAGCCATTACTGATTTGAAAGGTTTTCAAGATATATTAAAGTAATATGTCTTTAACATACATTTTTAAAGAAACTCACAAAATACTATTGAAAGAAAAACTACAGAGTTGTGTAAAAATATACATATGTAGATATGCAAATGCATACAGAAATGCCTTGAAGGAAGACCAAGAAAATATTAACAGTGCTTACTTTTCAGTAATGAGACTGAGAGAAAGAGAAGTTTGACTTTTTCCTTTGTAAACTTGTATATTGTTTGAATAATCGGGAGATATTTATTCTTACTCTGTTAAAATAGAGAATAACACCTGACCAAAGAACATACAGATGGCAAGTAAGCTTATGAAAAGATGCTCAACATTGTCTGTCATTCGGGATTTGCAAATAAAACAACGAGATACCACTATATATTAGAATTGAAAAAACCAAAATACTGACACCACCAAATGTCGGCAAGGACGTGGAGGATTAAGAACTCTCTCACTCAGGGTACCCGGGTGACTCAGTCGGTGGAGCATCTGACTTCTGCTCAGGTCACGATCTTGTGGTTAGTGAGTTCAAGCCCCACATTAGGCTCGCTGCTGTCAGCCTATCAGCGCAGAGCCTGCTTCAGATCCCGCCCCTCTCTCTCTGCCCCTCCCCCCACTTGCGCTCTCCCAAAAATAAATAAATATTCATTCATTCATTCATTCTTGGTGGAATGCAAAGTGGCTCAGCTTGGAAGATAGTTTGACAGTTCCTTACAAAACTAAACATCCTCTTAACATATAATCCAGCAATAGTGAGTGCCCCCTGGTATTTACCCAAGTGAATTGAAACTCCTGTCCACACAAAACCTGCACACAGATGTTTCTAGCAACTGTATTCATAATTGCGCAAATTTGGCAAGATGTCCTTCAGTAGATGATCAGATAACTAAACTGTGGTACATCCAAACAATGGAACATTATTGAGCACTAAAATGAAATAAGCTATCAAACTGAAAAGAAACTTAAATACATATTACTAAATGAAAGAAGCCAATCTGAAAAGGCTACATACTGTATGATTCCAACCACATAACATTCTGGAAAAGGCAAAACTACAGAGATGATGAAAAGATCAGTAGTTGCCAGGAGTTAGCAGGAAGGGAAGGATGAATGGTTGGAGCACAGAGGATTTTTAGGAGAGTGAAACTATGATGGTGGATACATGCCTTTGTACATTTGTCAAAATTCACATAATGTATAACACCAGGAATGAACTCTAGTGTAAACTATGGACTTGGGGTGAAAATGATGTGTCAATGTAGATTCATCAATTATAGCAAATGTAACATTGTGATAGGGGATGTTCATAGTGAGGGGGGCTGTGCTCATCTCAGGGTTGGGTGAGATGGGAATTCTCTGTACTTTCCACCTAATTTTGCTGTGAACCTAAAACTGCCCTAAAAAAAATTCTATTTAAAATATGCAGGATAAAAGAACACCAAATCAAGACTTAGCCCAACGTGTTTATTCAATGTTTATTATGCACAACACAATGGTCTAGGTATTGTGAGGGTAAGCAATAGTTAAAACATAGTTCCCATTCTCAAGAAGCCTAAATATAATAGGGTAAAGCTGTAGAACTATACTATACTATAAGGCAGAATTTGTAAAGTTCTACAATAAAGACACAAAGAACGATGATGAGAGTCCAAGGAAAAGAATGACTTGCTCTTTCCATTTGGGGAGAATCTTAGAATATTTGACTAAAGTGAGAACGTATGAGTTGAGTCTTCAAAACACAAATAAGGTCTTGTCAGTCAGATCTAGTATTGCAAAGGGAATAGGAAAAGCACTCTAAGCAGAGGGAATAACACAAGCAAAGACATGGAGGCATGAAACAATGGATATTGTTTATGAGGAATGGTGGCTGCCAGTGTGGCTGCCTAGTACAATTATGTAAAGAGATACAGTGGGCAATAAAATTGGGAAGGAATGGTGAGATAAAAAAGTACAGTATCTTGGGGCACCTGGGTGGCTTCACTGGTTAAGTGTCTGACTCTTGATTCAGACCCAAGTCATAATCTCACAGTTGTGAGACTGAGCCCTGTGTCAGGCTCTGTGCTGAGCACAGAGCCTGCTTGGGATTCTCTCTCTCTCCCACGCTCTCTGCCCCTCCCCCACTTGTATGTGTGCACCCACACTCTCTCACACAAAAAAGTGTACAGTATCTTGTATACTCCATGCTAAGTGTTTTATGTTAATAAGACACAGTGAGTCTGCACGGGTTGGCAAACTCAATCACTGGTAGATGGGATCCATTGTCCAAATAGCCAGGACAGAAGTAAAGAGGCATAGGCCTCAGTCCAAGGGTCTGGGCCAGTATTCAGAAGGGATGGGATCTGGCAAGGCTTCCCAAGAGAGAACATGGCTGGGGTTGTGCCAACAGCCAGGTCAGAACATCTACTGCCTTTTGGCTCAGAGCAGCTCTGCCCTCCCTGCTGAGACCATCTCTGGCTGGCCAGACCATACATAATTAAAAATCAGGCTTGGGGATGGGGAGCAGGTGAAATAGGTGGAGAGGGTCAAAAGTTACAAACCTCCAGTTATAAAATAAATAAGTCATGGGTAAATAAGTACACACACACAGCAACTATAGTTATTATTGTATTGCATATTTGGAAGTTGCTAAGAGTGGATCTTAAAAGTTCTCATCATGAGAAAAAAAATTCTGTAACTATGTATGGTGATCTATGTTAACTAGACTTATTGGGTGATCATTTCACTATATATATGAATATCAAATCATTATGTTGTATACCTGAAACTAATATAATGTTGTATGTCAATTATACCTTAACAAAATAAAGGTATAATATTTATGCAAAGAACGAGATTTGTGGGATAGTTTGAAGGAGTACTATCAGAGACAGAAATAATATAATACAAGACTTATGATTCCTTTTTTATCTTCCAGTAATTTACCTGTATGGTTTTTTTTTCTTTGTAATATTCTCCTTCTACAAGCTTTCTCATGCTTGGTGTTCTTTTTTAGAGTTAAATTCTCTAGGGGCGCCTGGGTGGCTCAGTTAATTAAGCGTCCAACTTTGGCTTAGATCACAGTCTTGCTGTTCAGAGTTTGAGCCCCACATCGGGCTCTGTGCTGACAGCTCAGAGCCTGGAGCCTGTTTCAGATTCTGCGTCTCCCTCTCTCTCTCTGTCCCTCACCCACTCATGGTGTCTCTCTTTCTCTCTCTCCCTCTCTCTCTCTCAAAAATAAATAAACATTAAAAAAAGAGAGAGAGAGAGAAAATAGAGTCAACTTCTCTAGCCAGACATGAGAGATTTGTGGGGATCTTGGCGAGTCTCCTTTCTTTCCTTCTCCTTACTTCTCTATTCTAGGTGTTGCATGAAGGACCTGTCACTTGATTTAACTCTTTCTGATCATCCATAATTCAATCAATGAGTTTGTACTTTCAAATCTCCATAAATTCTCCTGACTCTGGTCATCTAAAGTCCTGACCTTAAATTACTATCTTCCTTTTGTCTCCAATGTTCTATTTATATTCCTGGCTGATATCCAGTTGTTCCAAAACTTATTGGTTTAATGGCTTGGCTCTGCATTTCAACCTTACTCTGAACCTCAGCCTCAGAAGCCAAAAATAAGGGCTTGTACCTAATACGGATTGAGCTCATTGTTCCTAAGCTGTTTATAATCTAATCAGGGATGCATGATTAATAAACATTAAGCAAAATGAAGATTGGATAGAATTAAATTCTAAAACACATTTGTTGGTAAAGAAAGGGCAGAAAAGTATAGCAGGAAGGAAACTAAAGTCAGGACATCTAGCTTCTAGTTCTAGCTGCCACTCACTGGCTGCAGGACTAGCCAAGTCTCTGAACCTCAACCGTAAAATTGGGGGATTGTTCTATATGATTTCTAAGAGAACTTAGAACTTTGTGACTAAGTGCTATGTGGGTGGAGAAAGGGAGAGATCTGTTTGGATGACATTTGTTGAGTGAGCCTTCCAGAAAAAAAAAAAAAAAGTAATTTCATAAGAGGCTTAAGGATGGGTGGGATTTTTGATTGGGAAGATGCTAGTGAGAACACTTGCCCACTTGGAAATAAAACAGTCAAGCAGTGAGGTAAGACCGAGCAGAATGGTTTACACAGCACAGCAAACAACCCGGCCTGAGCACAACAGCTGGGAAACAATGGAGAGGACTGGATGGGTACACTGCAGAGAATGTTGGACATAAGACCAAAGGGTTGAAGAAGAGCCTCGGAAAGTGTCTGGGCTACATAGGTGGGAGGATATGATGGAATGGAAGTGAGGCTGTGACCGTGGTCCAGGTGTGAGTTAAATAAGTTTGGACCAAGGTGGCTGAGGTGTGAGTGAAGAGGAAGTGGTAAACGTGAGGCGCATTTTGAAGAAGAGATTGAATAAAGAGGAAAAAGAAGGGGAAGCAAGCTAATTTCATCACTGAAGGTGGAAGGGATTTTCTCTGGGGGGCAGTTGGTCTGCTGGGGAGTTTCATGGCTTCATTTTTAGACTATTCATGTCTGAATAGTCTAACTGTGTATCCTCTAAGATGAGCATATCTTTGTAGGCAGCTAGAAATGAGAGTATGATTCTCAGGACCAGATACATAGAGTTCTTAATTATTCATTCCAAGGCAGTAGTTGAAACCATAAAAATGGAGAATATTACAAAGAGAAAAACATATAGGTAAATTACTGCAAGATAAAAAGGGAATCATAAGCCTTGTATTATATTATTTCCATCTCTGATAGTACTCCTTCAACCTATCCCACAAATCTCTTTCTTTGCATAAATATTAGCAATCTTTTCATTTATGGATAATTGTATTAGGAAAGATAGTTTAGCTTATACCTAAATGCCAAATCTCAGTGGCTAAAAAGTAATTCTCACCCATTCTACATGTTAGTCACTCCTACTCACATTTTATTGGCCAAAGAAAGCCACATAGCCACATCAATCCTTGAAAGAGGTGGATAGTTCAGTACTTTCTTGTGCGTTAATGGAGAGTGGGAATATTTGTGAAGAGTTCTAACAATAACTGTAATAACATTTTCCCTTACACATCTATCTATAACCATGCCTGTCCACACTTTTATCTGTATCATCCATAAAATGTTCCTGGTATCAAATTTTATAAGTAGTAGTACCATAGTAAAATTCCTATACGAACAAGTTATTTCTGTGTCTTTTGTTTTCTGCTTGTTTTGATGTTAAGCCTTCCTTTGGTTCTATGGTTGGCTCTCTTCTTTTCTTTCCCAATTCTTGGAACTAAACAGACTCAAGAAAAGGCTACACCCATGATTAAAACAATCTTTACCCGTGTCTCTCCTGCCTTTGGTTCCACTTCTCCTCCTTCTTTTACAAGAATAAATTCCTTCCCTCACAAGAATAAATTCCTTCCCTCTGGGTCCTGCCACACTTCCTTCTTCTACTTTCTCACTTCCTTATCACCCAGAGTTTAAGGCCATTGAAGGGCAAAATAACAAGCTGACAAGTAATACTTATTACTCAATCCACTATCTATTCTGCCCAACATTAATTAGCTGGTTGCCCTGATGTGCACACCCTATGTATATCCCATAAATTGTTGACTTGATTATTCTAATAAGAATTAATATTTTTTTCCATCAGAGTCCCATAGAATGTTGTTTGAACCTCTAATATGATTATCACAGTCTGTCTTGTCTCAGGGTTGTATACACTCTGTCCCTAAATCATGACATCCTTATGGATTAAGCTATAATTTGCATGTAGTAATACTTGACAATTGAAGACTTATTGATGAATCCTATATATGACTAAATTGGCCATTGGTTTTGGTAACATTTGGGTATATCTTGATTCAGCATTTGGTGCTTATTAGACTCTTGCTCATATCAAGAAAATAAACAAACAAATAAAAAAAAAACCCACTGAGATGGGAAATAAAATTATTTGTTCCAGAAAGTGCTCAAGAAGTTCAATAGAGCTGAAACCTAACAGGAAAAAAAAGTTCCTTAGCTTAACACACAAACCCCCTTTAGATCTGACACCTGCTCATCTTTCTAGCTTCATCTCCTGCCATATGGGAGGATTTTTTTTTTTGAGAGAGAGAGAGAGTGAGAGCACGTGGGTGGGGAAGAGGGCCAAGCAAGAGAGAGAACCGTAAGCAGGCTCCATGCTCAGCATGTGGCCCTACTCAGGGTTGCACGTGGGGCTCCACACAGGGCTTGATCCCATGATCCTGGGATCATGACCTGAGCCAAAATCCAGAGTTGGTCACTCAAACAACTGAACCACCTAGGCACCTCTACCTAAGGAATTATAACTTGAAAGCTATGGATCATGTCTGAGGTCCTCTCCCAGGCAAGCAGCATCTAGGATGCCACTCTGGGATTGCAGTTCCAGAAGCTGCGTCTGGTTGTGAGTAGGGTGAGACTTCTTCATAAATTTTTTTTTTTCAACGTTTATTTATTTTTGGGACAGAGAGAGACAGAGCATGAACGGGGGAGGGGCAGAGAGAGAGGGAAACACAGAATGGGAAACAGGCTCCAGGCTCTGAGCCATCAGCCCAGAGCCTGACGCGGGGCTCGAACTCACGGACCGCGAGATCGTGACCTGGCTGAAGTCGGACGCTTAACCGACTGCGCCACCCAGGCGCCCCGGGTGAGACTTCTTCATAAGGTGCAGAGCATGGAATGAGAAGATCTAAAGTAGAGGTCCAGGGACAAATCCAGGATTTACTCAAAGTTGAGAAGAAAAACTAGCAATAATTAAGGTGAAACATGAACTGAAGGTAATAGGACAGAGCAAAGACGTCAAAGAAGAGGGCCAGAGGCACAGCCTACTGTGGATTCTTAAAGCTTCCTCTCCCCTTTCTAGGCTCTTTCAGACTTTCAGTTCTCTGGGCAGGAAAGGAATATTCTAAACCTATTTGGACCCAAAGCTCTCCAAGGATTTTAAGAAAAAGAATGATAGGGACTGCCACTGTTTTCTTAATGGAGTACACAGCATCTTGTCGTGTCCTGTGAGCTCTCCCCTGTATGTATCTGGCCCAGAGTAAGTCCTCAGTAAACATTTAGTGAGTAACATGGAGTTGCTGCTGATTGTTAAGCATGGGAATGCTTTTGTTTAGTCTATTTGCATGTTGTATGAGTATCATGCCACAAGAAAACTGATTTCACACAAACCCACAAAAGTTCTTTTATTTATTTAAATAAATGCCAATGAAAATCATATTATTTACAAGCCATTCAAATGTAAAACTAGCCTTTTCTTCCATAGTGTCTCAGGTATGCAAATTTAAAGCCTATGCATTAAGAAATAAAACAATAGAAAAGAAACCCCCAAAAGGAGAACCAACTAAGAACAATATGACACAAGTTGTTTAGCAGTAGTGTGGTATAAATCTCCATAATAACAGTCTTCCAGAAACAGTGGCTGAGATAAACTTATTTTTAAGCATAAGTTTAAACAATACAATGCTGCTCATAAATCTTGTATGTATATATGTGTGAGTTGCCAATCATAACTCAGGATGGGTGGCCAGAAGTAACGCAATACTAATGGCTATTGCTAGGGTGCCAATAGCAAAAGCTAGACTCTCCTGGGGGAGAAGCCTCACTATTTGCCTGCCATTCTAAAGTTGGGGGGAAACAGATAAGTTTTAGGCCCAGTCCATCAGGAGAGAAGACTTTAAATAAATAACAGTTGAACAGGGTGTGACCAGCCTATACACATGTCACAATGGTGCCATCATGAGACAAGTCCATGTAACATAAAAATCAAGGGAGGAAATACTCCAAGTGAAGACAAAACTGGCAAGAGCTGCAGAGGATTACCCTTTTCCCACAGCACAATCATCAAATATACCTTGTGAATGTGCATATTTAACATCTGAAAGGGTGTGTATCATAAGTTAAATCAACAGGCATTTAAACCTGTACTATGATTTCAATTATTTATATGAATTTCTGTCTCCAATTTCAGGATGATTCCCTCATACTTAACATCAACAGAGAACAGAAAGCAGAATTCTTTCCCTGCAAAGATATCCCTTGGGGTATAATAAATATTTGGTCTTGTCCCTAGTTCCTAATACACAGCTTCTAAGCCCTGGGAGTGATAGGAGTGTCTTTTATATGCAAATGAGGTGGCTGGAGATGTAGAAGCTTCAAGAGGGGAATGGGGGTGGGTGGTGGCTAGAATGACCAAGCCTTGATTAGAAACTTGGAACTTTCAGTCCCAACCCCCATCCTCCAGGCTGGGGAGAGGAGCTGAAGATTGAGTTCAATTATGAATGGCCAATGATTTCATCAGTCATGCCTATGGAATGAAGCCTCCATAAAAACCCATCAAATATGAAGTTTGGATAGCTTTCAAGTTGGTGAACACATCGAAGTGTTGGGAGGGTGGTACACTCCCAACTCCACAAGGACAGAAGCTCCTGCACTCAGGATGCTTTCAGACTTTGCTCTATGTATCTGTTCAACTGGCTATTCATTTGTATCCTTTATAATAATCTAGTAAACACAAATGAAGTGACTGCCTGAGTTCTGTAAGCCATTCTAGCAAATTACTGAACCTGAGAATAGTGGGTATCCCCAATTTATACCTGGTTGTTCAGAAGCACAAACATGGGTGGTTTAAGACTTGCAATTGGCATCCAAAAATGAAAGCAGTCTTTTTTTTTTAATTAAAAATATTGTTTTAATGTTTATTTTTGAGAGAGAGACAGAGCGTGAGTGGAAGAGGGACAGAGAGAAGGAAACACAGAATCTGAAGCAGGTTCCAGGCTCTGAGCTGTCAGCACAGAGCCCAATGTGGGGCTTGAACTCATGAACAACGAAATCATGACCTGAGCTGAAGTCAGACACTTAACCAACTGAGCCACCCAGGCACCCCTGAAAGTGAGAGCAGTCTTGTAAGACTGAGCCCTTAACCCTGTGAAGTGTAACTAACTTCAGGTAGTTAGTGTTAGAATAGAACTCAATTGTGGGACACCCAGTTGGTGTCCAAAGAATCAGAGAATTGGTGTGAGGAAAAAAAAAAAAAAAAACCCAAAACCTATACATTTGGTGGCAGACATCTTGTGAGTCAAAACAGCTTACCCCTGGTTAAATATATCTTTCTAGTCTTACTATTTTATCTACTTGTAGAAAAATTAGTATTTAGCAAAATCTCATAGGTTCTCTGAGTGTGTACATGCACACACACATATGCAAGCGTTCTATCATGTGAGGTTTGGAATAGTGATTTGGGTAGGTGTAGAAGTGAATCTGGGTTTTTTGTCCCTCAAACATTTCAGGTCTAGATTTAATATTGCTCTGTTCTTTCTCCTCCATATTCCTTACTTCTTTCAAGTAAACTTCAAGTTAGTTCACTGCTTTTGGAAGCTGCTATCAACCTCACCCTATTCAGTTACCTCTCTACTTGGTTCTACAGATACTCCATTTTCTAACACATTCTGTAAGGCAGTGAAGATCAGGAATTGTTTTAATCCTTGAAGACATGGTAGGATTTACCATGTGATTTTAGGTAATCACTTAGACCAGAGGCTACACAGAAGAGAGATTTGAGGAAGGAGGCTAGAGGTATCGTGCACAAAAGCACAGTTTTGGAGTCAGCCAAACCTGAGTCCAAATCTAGCTTCTAATACTTATTGGCTGTACAACCTTAAACAAGTTACTTATGCTGTCCCAGCCTGCATTTCTTCATCAAGGGCTATTGTAATGGTTTTCAACTAAGTCATGTTTATGAAGTGCTTAATGTAAAGATTGGCACATATTATGCCCTCACAAATGGCAATGATTAAGTTTAATTGTCATGTTGTCATGTGAGTCATATGAATGTTTTTCATTTGGGTCTTAGCTAGATTTTTAAACCCTTTCTTGTCAGCATCTCTCTTATTTCCCACTAAGGGCACTGGATACAATGTCTGTCCCCCAATCCTGACTAGAAGGTTATTCAAATGTCACCGCATTCCCACTGTGCAGCAAACTAATGTCAAAGGAATGTAGACTAGGACGGGATGGTCTCTGATACCCACTTCTTTTAGTCCCCCTGAGACCCCTTTCACTCTAGGCGGCCCCTTCCAGGCTCATACCTCATTCAATGCCACCGACTCACCACTCCTTACCTGCCCTCCTAAAACAAGTCCTTCATTAAAACTTGCTCTGCCACATCGTATCCTCTCCAGCTCTGTCTGCTTACTAATTCTTTCAATAAACTCAACAAACTTTTACTGAGTGCTTACAACATGCCACTAGCTGAGGAAACAAAATGAAAGCAGTACAGTCTTTATACTCCAGTAATTAATATTCTGCTTCTTCTTTGATACATTCAATGATTCTCAACCTCAGAATTAGAACCAACTGTTTGAAGTTTTAAAAACAGCAAATGCTTATGTCCCACCTAATTTAGTAAATATGGGTGGGACTCAGATACATAAAATTTGTAAACCCTCCTCAAGGATTTTACTGAATAGCCACAGTAAAGTAGAACCACAGGATGTGTTGAGAATGGAAAGATGATAGGAATCTGCAAGTGTTGGGTGGACTTCATATTGGAGCATATTGGAGCAGCATACATTAAATTGTATGCTGAGGGATGAGTAGTTTTCTAGGCAAAGAGAACTCCAGGAAAAGGAAAAGCATAATGCCTGAGCCTAAGCCATATGAATTTATCAGTATCATTTTCACTAATACCCTCATGGAAGAGGGTTAGAAGACTCATTTATGAATAGCATCTGTGCATGAACTATCAATTTCTGGGGGAAATACCCTTACTCTGGATCTTGTGTGGTCTCCTTCTCTCCCCTCCCACCTGCTTTCATCTCCCTTCCTCTTAACTCATGATTGGAATGTCCCAACAACATGGGGCCCTTCTCCACTTAATCATTAAACACTTTCTCCATCTTACTCAGAAAATAGCTGAGCCCCTTTGAGGGCAGCAAGAGCACAGCGCATAATGGAAGAAATGCCCAGTGCAGGGGCGAGAACTGGGTGAAAGCCTCAGTGTCACCCACAGTGTTTCTCCCTTTCCTCTTCCTTGAGGCTTCTCCTGTATGTGGCTGGGGAAATCCAGACCAGTCATCTCTGAAAACTTTTGAATTAAAAGCTTGATCTTCCACTAAAGTTGCTTTTGGTGAGGAGAGTTGGCTGAAGCAACTGTCCCCACCCACAACTAATACTCATGCACTTATCTACTTAAACCCTGCAAAATGATCTGTCCTCTCAGAAAAAAAATATACCATCCCTGTAAGCCTCTAAATTAGTCAAAATGACAAACTCAGACTTCAGAAGCGTGTTTACATGCAACACTTATGTCTGGCATACTCTTTCCATAAGGTCCCCTGGCTAGTCACCAGTCACCTATTAAAGATTATCACCCCAGGGCATCTGGGTGGCTCAGTCGGTTGAGCATCCAACTCTTCACTTCAGCTCAGGTCATGATCCCAGGTCGTGGGATTGAGCCCTACGTCGGACTCCATACTGAGAATGGAGCCTGATTAAGATTCCCTCCCCCCCCCTTTCTCTCTCTCTCTCTCCCTCCCTCCTTCCCTCTCCCCCTTTCCCCTGCTCATGCTCTCTCTCTCTCTCAGAAGAAAAAAAAAGACTAACACCCACTTCTCCTCCCACACTCCTGAGTATTCATGAGGAGACAGGCAGATCTGGCCCATCCTCTTACCAGGTCATTTAAAACATTTATCAAAAAGCTTAATTTGAAGAATATAATCAATAACTAGTATTAAGGAGTTCCTGGGTGGCTCAATCAGTTAAGTGTCTGACTTTGGGTCAGGTCATGATCTCATGTGCTGACAGCTCAGAGCCTGGATCCTGCTTTGGATTCTGTGTATCCCACTCTTGCTGCCCATACCCCACTTGTGCTCTGTCTCTCCCTCTCTCAAAAATAAATAAACCTTAAAATAAATAGCTAGTATTAAATCAACAGATGGATTGTGAAAGCTGAAAATTCCCTGTGGCGCCAAAGTCCCATCTTTTGAATGCTCTCCACCTCAGTCATGGTTGTTTTTGAGATTAGGAATCTTTCTGCACCGGCTTCTGTCTATACCCTCCTCCAGTGTTCTCTGATCCACTTGTGCCTCTGGCTCTGGCCTTGGACCTCAGCTGTGGGCTCCACTTCTAGTTCTGCCATCTCAGTCACATTTTCAGTTGAGCACTCAGCAACTTAAAATATTTGAAACCCACATCTTACATGCAGAATACTCAAACTCTTAACTGACAGGAAGTGCAAAATCTGTACTTAAGTTCCCTTGGTGCAGTTGTCTTTTCTTCTCTTTGATCCAGTGACTCCGGCTATCACATGGTTTGGGGTTGGTTTTTTTTTTCCCCCAGGAGTGGACTTGACTTTGGGATTGGTACCCTTAGAAGATTCTCCCCAATCCCTTCTTCCTATTGACTCACAGAGCTCCATCCCTACCCAATGATGACAGCTCTAATAGGCTGAATAGTGACACCCCAAGATATCCCTGAAAATGTTGGCTTATTTGAAAGGAGTCTTTGTGGACGTGATTAAATTAAGGGTATTGAGATGAGAAGATTATCCTGGATTGTTTGGGTGGGCTCTAAATGCAATCACAAGTGTACTCCTAAGAGAAAGTCAGGGAGAGATTTGACACAGAAAGAAGGTGCTGTGAAATGGAACACAGAGATTTGAAAGTGCTGACCTTAAAGATTGGAGTGACACAGCCATACAACCAGAAATGTTGAAAAGTTATTCAAAAGCTGGAAGAGACAAGGGACAGATTCTACCATAGAGCCCTCTCCCAGAAGGAGGGTGATCCTGCTCACACCTTGATTTCAGCCCAGCGATTTATGTCTTCTTTTATACTTTTCTGTATTTAATTTAAAGATATATACAGGGAGGCACCTGGGTGACTCAGTCGGTTGAGCATTCGACTTCAGTTCAGGTCATGATCTCACAGTTTGTGGATGCGAGCCCCACGTTGGGCTCTGTGCTGACAGCTCAGAACCTGGAGCCTGCTTCAGATTCTGTGTCTCCCTCTCTCTCTGCCCCTTCCTGGCTCACACTCTGTCTCTCTCTCTGTCTCTCTCTCTCTCTCTCTCAAAAATAAACATTTAAAAAAAAAAAAAACCTGGCACAAGAACAGACACTCAGATCAATGGAACAGAATAGAGAACTCAAAAATGGACCCACAAATGTATGGCCAACTAATCTTTGACAAAGCAGGAAAGAATATCCAATGGAATAAAGTCTCTTCAGGGGCGCCTGGGTGGCTCAGTCGGTTGAGCGTCTGACTTCGGCTCAGGTCATGATCTCACAACTCATGAGTTCGAGCCCCGCGTCGGGCTCTGTGCTGACAGCTGGGAGCCTGGAGCCTGTTTCAGATTCTGTGTCTCCCTCTCTCTCTGCCCCTCCCCCGCTCATACTCTGTCTCTCTCTCTCTGTCTCAAAAATAAATAAAACATTAAAAAAAAAAAAAAAAGACAGTCTTTTCAGCAAGTGGTGCTGGGAAAACTGGACAGCAACATTCAGAAGAATGAACCTGGACCACTTTCTTACACCATACACAAAAATAAACTCAAAATGGATGAAAGACCTCAATGTAAGACAGATAACCATCAAAATCCTTGAGGAGAAAGCAGCAAAAACCTCTTTGATCTTGGCCTCAGCAACTTCTTACTCAACACGTCTCCGGAGGCAAAGAAAACAAAAGCAAAAATGAACTACTGGGAACTCATCAAAATAAAAAGCTTCTGCACAGTGAAGGAAACAATCAGCAAAACTAAAAGGCAACCGACAGAATGGGAGAAGATATTTGCAAATGACATATCAGATAAAGAGTTAGTATCCAAAATCTATAAAGAACTTATCAAACTCAACACCCAAAAAACAAATAATCCAGTGAAGAAATGGGCAAAAGACATGAATAGACACTTCTCCAAGGAAGACATCCAGATGGCCAACCAACACATGAAAAAATGCTCAACATCACTCATCATCAGGGAAATACAAATCAAAACCACAATGAGATACCACCTCACACCTGTCAGAATGGCTAACATTAACAACTCAGGCAACAACAGATGTCGGCGAGGATTGGGAGAAAAAGGATCTCTTTTGCATTGTTGGTGGCAATGCAAGCTGGTGCAGCCACTCTGGAAAACAGTGTGGAGGTACCTCAAAAAACTAAAAATAGAACGACCCTACAACCCAGCAATTGCTAGGCATTTTTTCCATGGGATACAGGTGTGCTGTTTCGAAGGGACACATGCACCCCCATGTTTATAGCAGCACTATCAACAATAGCCAAAGTACGGAAAGAGCCCAAATGTCCCTCGATGGATGAATGGATAAAGAAGATGTGGTACATATATACAATGGAGTATTACTCGGCAATCAAAAAGAATGAAATCTTGCCATTTGCAACTATGTGGATGGAACTGGAAGGTATTATGCTAAGTGAAATTAGTCAGAGAAAGACAAAAATCATATGACTTCCTTCATATGAGGACTTTAAGAGACAAAACAGATGAACATAAGGGAAAGGAAGCAAAAATAATATAAAAACAGGGAGGGGGACAAAACAGAAGAGACTTATAAATATGGAGAACAAACTGAGGGTTGCTGGAGGGGTAGTGGGAGGGGGCATGGGCTAAATGAGTAAGGGGCACTAAGGAATCTACTCCTGAAATCATTGATGCACTATATGCTAACTAATTTGGATGTAAATTTTTTTTTTAATTTTTTTTCAACGTTTTTTATTTATTTTTGGGACAGAGAGAGACAGAGCATGAACGGGGGAGGGGCAGAGAGAGAGGGAGACACAGAATGGGAAACAGGCTCCAGGCTCTGAGCCATCAGCCCAGAGCCCGACGCGGGGCTCGAACTCACGGACCACGAGATCGTGACCTGGCTGAAGTCGGACGCTTAACCGACTGCGCCACCCAGGCGCCCCTGGATGTAAATTTTAAAAAATAAAAAATTAAATTAAAAAAAAAAACCCGGGGCGCCTGGGTGGCGCAGTCGGTTAAGCGTCCGACTTCAGCCAGGTCACGATCTCGCACTCCGTGAGTTCGAGCCCCGCGTCAGGCTCTGGGCTGATGGCTCGGAGCCTGTTTCGGATTCTGTGTCTCCCTCTCTCTCTGCCCCTCCCCCGTTCATGCTCTGTCTCTCTCTGTCCCAAAAATAAATAAACGTTGAAAAAAAAAATTAAAAAAAAAAAAAGCCCAACATCTTTACTAAATAAATAGATAAATAAATAAATAAATAAATAAATAAATAAATAAATAAAAAGATACATACAGGGTCCCCTGGGTAACTCAGTTGGCTAAGTGTCCAACTCTTGGTTTCAGCTCAGGTCATGATCTCATGGTTCCTGAGACCAAGCCTGAGCATCAGGCTCCTTGCTGAGTGTGGAGTCTACTTAAGATTCTCTCTCCCTCTGCCCCTCCCCCACTTACAGGAGCACATGCTCTCTCTCTCAAAAATAAATAAATAAAATTTTAAAAAATAAAATGTTAAATAAAGATATTTATAAACATATTAAAATTGTACTCAAAGAAACAATGAAATGATTTTTATTACATGCAAAGAAAAAAGAGTAAAATACTTCTGTATTACTTGAAAGTTTATGGTGAGAATACATTTAGTTATTACTTATGGAACTTTTAAAAACAGACTGCCAGTATATAGACTAAAATATCAAAAGTAACTAACCCCTGGATGGTAGGGTTCTAAATGACTTATCCTTCTGTACAATTTTTCTCTATTTTCTAAGCTCACAA
The DNA here is from genome assembly GCF_007474595.2 of Lynx canadensis. Lineage (NCBI taxonomy): Eukaryota > Metazoa > Chordata > Mammalia > Carnivora > Felidae > Lynx > Lynx canadensis. The sequence goes on along the minus strand of NC_044312.2, from coordinate 46,638,525 downwards.
CAATGTAATGCTAATACTTACATAATTAAAAATTGTAAAGAAAAAATTTTTACATAGATCATTTACTAACACTGAAAAAGTCCCACAAATACATTAGTAAGTGGGGGAGGGGGGGAAGCTACAAAACAATGTAAATATCATGGTGATTTTTACTTTAAAATATGCACATATACAGTCAGACAGTAAAAGTGCATACATCAAAATGTTAATAATGCTTATCTTTGGTACAATCATGTCTAATTTTTGTTTTACATTATGTTTTTGGCATCTTCAAATATTCTGCGTTAATTATGAATTTTGTAATGAGATAAAATTCTTATTAAATAAGACAAGTTAAAAGCACATAAATGATAGAATAAAGGTTGATTTGGGTTAGAACACATAGACCTTCATGTAAGAATATCAGATGGCATGTTAGTATAATAATGTAGCTCCTATAGGGGCGCCTGGGTGGCTCAGTCAGTTGGATTTCCAACTTCAGCTCAGGTCATGATCTTGCAGTGTGAGATCGAGCCCCGTGTCAGGCTCTGTGCTGACAGCTCAGAGCCTGACACTGCTTCAGATTCTGTGTGTCCCTCTTTCTCTGTCCCTCCCCCACTCACACTCTATCTCTGAAAAATGAATAAATCTTTAAAAAATTAAAAAAAAAAAACCCGCAACTCTAATAACTGGATCGTGGAAGACAGTTTTTAAAAATGCTTTCTGAATGTATGATGCAAAAATAAGGTTAAAATTGTGCCTTTCTGTCACCCACAGACTAGGGTTAAGTCCAACACCTGCATAGGCTGCCTGCTTTCCCAGAGATTTGCACCTAAACACCACTGTGACTAGGTACACAGTGAGTTTACAGTATTGTCATCTCTCTTCCGTAAGTCATTCACAGGTCTCCTTTCTTTCTGTGGTTAAACACCTTTCCAGGGTCCTAGATTCAGGCCATTGATCTTGGTATTTCCAGCTCCTCACTCTTAAATTGAGGGCCAGGTCTTTCCAAGAAGATAGCCTTCATTTTAGAGAAGGTACGTGCCTCACAGTTGGCCTTGCATTTCTTCAAATTCCAGGCTTCTGCTGATGAGACTGTTTTGGTCCCAGAAGTGAATCCTGGCCAAGACTAGGTCCTCTCCTCCACCATGAGGGATGGAGCTGCACCACTGGGAAGCTGAGTGCTTTTGTATTCGCAGCCTTTCAAGGATACCTTCTCTGATGTCAGAAATAGTCCTCTGACTCTGCCTGTTGGCAATCAGTAGCTGAAGCTTCGAGCAAGATCTCTCTCAGCAAGAATTCTGCCCATGATAATACTGCCCCCTAAATCCTAGTGCCCTGTGTGACCACATCAGATACAAATCTTGTAGTTAGGTAGAACAATCTGACCAGGATCCTGAATCACACATGTAGCTATGACAAGCTTCTCACCAGACACATGTACCATTATCTTTATTGCCAGCTCATGCTGGCTCCAAATCCTATCAGGCTGGACAATGTGGACTCCTCAATATTTTTGCCCTTCTAACTCAAAATGTCCCAGACACCAATCCCAAGGCAAAGAAGAGGTGAAAAGATATGAGCATTACAAGATCTAAACAAAGCTAAGAGTCCCCAGAGATGATTGATGGGAAAATATCTTCTCAGCCCACTTCCGTTTATAATGACTTTCTTCCTCCAACAGAATCTGCAGAATCAATGTTGCTATAAAATCTCCATTTTGTTTTAGATTCACTTCAGAGTTCCTTTTTCTTTGGAATGAGGGACAGAAACCCTGAGCTCCCCCTGGAGGTAGGAGTGTGCTAGTAAGAGTCTCCTTGGACTTGCTCTTGACTCTTTCTACCCAGTTCATTTTTTTTTTATGTTTATTTATTTTAGAGAGAGAGAGAGAGAGACAGAGCGTGAGTAGGGGAGGGGCAGAGAGAGAGGGAGACAGAATCTGAAGCAGACTCCAGGCTCTGCACTGTCAGCACAAAGCCCGATGCGGGGCTCGAACTCACAAACTGTGAGATCATGACCTGAGCCGAAATCAGATGCTTAACCGACTGTGCCACCCAGACGCCCCTCTACCCAGTTCATCTTAACACAAACCCAGTTAACTTGCTTACTTTCACCCATTTCCAGTCAGCTTCTGGTGACCTGTCTGCAATCTCCATAACATCTGACTGGGGCTTCTATCCTCTTTGTATTTTAGCTATTCTAATCCTTTTTTTTTTTAAGTTTATTTATTTATTTTGAAAGACAGAGAGGGTATGCACAAACACATATGTGTTTGTGTGCTTTCATAAGCGGGGGAGGGGCAGAGAGAGAGAGAGAGAGAGAGAATCTCAAGCAGACTCTTTGCTGTCAGCACAGAGCCAAAAATGGGCTCGATCCCAAGAACTGTGAGATCATGACCTTAGCCAAAACCAAGAGTCCAATGCTTAACCAACTGAGCCAGCCAGGTGCCCCTTAGCTACTCTAATCTTAAAGTAGAAAGTACTCCTTGCCTAGCTGCATAAACAGTATTGTCTATGTTTCCATCTTGTCTCAGATTTTTCTCCTTTAATGCAAGTGCTTTGTTAGTCATTTGATTCCTCTTGTCATCTCTCCAACATGTTCCTTTCCTCTTTATCCTTGTTATTGCTCTTCATCTTACCTAGAATTTTTTTCCTATCCTCAGCCCTTGTCTCCTTGTGAAAATCTTTTCCATTCATCAAAAGCCCAAGTCCCAGCTTCCCCACACCCCCCTCTGAAATCCTATAGAACTTGTTTACAAAGCATTTATGTATGCTGCTTTGTATTTTAGTTTTCTCTACATAGTTTATCTTACTCTATCCAACCAAATGTCTAGCATAGTGTCAAGGTCTAGTGTGCCATAGATAATCATTAGATAAATGTTGAATTAAATTGTTGAAGGATGATTTCAAACAACCCATTTTCAAAGAACAGATAACTGCACTGTTGAAAAATGAAGGAAAACAGGAGACAGGAAGAAGAGAAAAGTAACTGGAAGACAAAGGGCCTGAGGATCTGAGGATCTCGGGGTGCTGTAGAGAGAACACGGGGATCAGGATATAAGGATCAGGAACCTGGGCTCAAGTCCCACGTGGCTGTTAATGACCTAAACGACCACAGAGCTGCTGTCTAGAAAATCAAGGCAGTGGGTTATATGAATTTCCAAGTTTATCATCACGATGAAATTGTATGACCATCACCCCATTTAGGCTCCTGATAGCTGACCAAACAAGATAGTGTTCAGACTGCACCTCCTCAGAGCCTAATGTAATATATGTGCTAATAAATGTTAGTTTCTCTTTTCTTCACACACAATGGGAACATTATGCAACATTCTCAACTTTAACAAAAGTTTGCCTTCTTTATCCACTGAGGACAGGCCCACACAGGAATATTTGCCTGATAATATGGCAATAGAGAACTATACAACTTGTTTAAACAAAAATACTGCAGAAACATTTGTTTTCTTCTCTAGATGTGTACTTTATGGAAGAATTTTTTGGTGCCTGGTTCTCTCCATTAGGCTGAATATGTTTTCTTATCATTTTTTCTTCTAGTTCTCACCATGTGCCATTTTAGGTACAAGCTTCCATTCCAGCAACTGAAAGGAAACTGAAAAAAAGTTATGCCAATACAAATTCTTAGTCAACTACATCACACTGTCTGGGAAGATGTGGAAATTATTTGACGAAGATTGTTCTACATGGTAAGCAACAAAGAAGGGTAATATTTGGAAGGCAATAAAAAATGTCAAAGAGTTTAAATAAAGTATACCAGGAAAATAAACAAACTCCAAGGAATTAAACGAAGGATTCTGGAGCCTAGGACAGTTGCAGATGTTGAGATTAATATGTATAACAACAACCCACTTACCAAGGATTTTAGAGAAATGAGGACTTCTACCTGTGGGACTTTTAGAGTTCACTGAAGTTTGATTCTTTGCATTTTTAGAAAGCTGATTTAATTTCACTATTTTATTTTGATGTTTTCCTGACTTAAGAGAATTCCAAATTCCCCTCAGTCCCTGCAGATACGCTGTGTTCTTTCACTCCTCTGTGCCTTTGTGGGTGCTGTTTCCTCCTCCTGCCTTTCCCCTCTCCTCCTCATCCTTCAAAACCTATTTTAAATCTCTGTGAAGACAAGCCTGACTCCACTCAGCAAAGTAAGTTGCTCTCACTGCCGTCCAATAGTCTTGACTCGTAGCTCTATTATTTTCACAATCACCTTGGCCCTGGCTGGGTGAATGCCAGGTGCACCCAGTTGAGGATCAGCCTGGGAAGTGAGGAGGATACTGATTAGGAGAGCAGTGCTGTGCTCAATTATGAGAAGTTAGGGGCCTTTCTTTACTGAGCATCTAATGCTATGATCTGTGTTAAAAGGAAAAAAAAAGAAAGAAAGAAACCCTATGAAATGTTTTCTTTTAATGCTGTCCTGAGTATATTCTGAGAGGCTCTTAATAGAAGCCAAATTGTGTGGGGGGTTGGGGAGTGCAGGGGTATCTAAGAGGAGGAGGGTGCTGAAATAGGAGGGGGAAGAAAAAAGAATCCTCAGTCTCAGAAGACTTTGAAAGAAGTGAGGTCTAAGTTTACCCACTCCCACACCTTCACTTAGTTATCCTCCTACAGGTCTTTACATTTTAGCTTCCTCAGGAAAGTGTGTCATGCTTTTTCTGATGAGAACAATCATCACATCTTATACCTCTCACTTCCAGCATTTACCACAGTTGTAAATCTATATGTAGATGTGATTCTTTGACGGATGTCTGTTTTTATCACTAGGCTCATGAGAATAGGGACTCACATCAGGTTTTTAATCACCACTATTCCCTAAGTCCTAGCATAGGCCTGGCACATAATGGGATTTCAATATTTGTAGGGTCAATGAATAATGTTGCATGAAAGGCAATAAGGGAAAGGCAATTGAAATACGGATTTAAAGGGACCATTTAAATTAACTCAGCAGTGTTGCTGATGATCAGCATGATGTGATCAATATAATGATCAAGGGTGTGAGAGGTTTTTTCCTACTGACATCATATATCTGATGTCTTTTTCAACACTACCTCCCCAATTCTCCAACACCAGCTGGGTGACCAGCAATTCAATTCAGTTCTGGTGTAATTTACTTGGAGTTGGCATCAGACCCCATAAGTTAAAGGACTCAGCCCCATGAAACTGCCTCCACTTTCAGATGCCCGTTGCAAGTCCCTGGCCACCTGTGCCTTGGATCCACCAGATACAAATTGAGGATTCCTATGACCCTTTCCTCAGGTTTGATGTTTTGCTAAAATGGCTCACAGAACCTAAGACAGCATATTACTTACATTTACTGCTTTATTATGAAGGATACAAATGAACAGCCAGATGTAGAGGTACATAGAATAAGGTCTGGAAGGGTCCCAAGCACAGGAGCTTCTGTCCCTGTGGAGTTGGGGTATGTCATGCTCCCAGCACTTCGAAGTGTTCACCAGCCTGGGAACTCTCTGGGCCTCATTATTTACAGGCTTTTATGGAGGTTTCCTTACATAGGCATGATTGATTAAATCATTGGTTGTTGGTGATCAACCTTAATCTTCAGTCCCTTTCCCCCTATCAGGAGTTGGGGCTGAAATTTCCAAGCTTCTAATCTAGGCTTGATCTTTCTGGCCTCCAGCCCCCTTGCTAAAGCTATCTAAAGGCTCGCCAAGATTGGCCTCCTTGAAAGAGGCTTCTATCACCCTTATCCCAGGAAATTCCAAGGATTTTAGGAGCTCTGTGCCAGAACCAGGAACAAAACCAAATATGTTTCTGTGATACCGCAGGGTGGGAATGAATTTAAGGATGTAAATGTAAGGGTATATACAGTCAATAAGTTAATTGTAATGAAGATGCCAACAATGTACTGAGGTTTCAAAGGATAATAAGTCATTAGGTTACACTTGCATTTCATCACAATTTATTTTCCACTAACTTCTTCTGTAGAAATTAGTGACATCATATGTCTCCACTCAGTAATTATAGCACTCCCCATTTTATGTAATAAAATAGCATCTTACTCAGAGTCATTTATTTGATAATCAGATGTTACAGACACTCATGAGAATGGGTGGCTAAATTAAATATTCTGACACTGTTTTCTGGGAAGAGAGAAGTGAGTGCCTTTTAACAACCTTGAGCCCCACATAAGACCTATGAATTTAGATCTGAACTTTCTTTGTTTCTCCTATTCTCCAACACTTAACATATCAAAAAAAAAAACCACTTTCCAGCACAAACTATAAGTTGATAATTTAAGGTAATAAATGAGACCCTGTCAATCTATATATGGCTACTCAAAATTGTTGCCGATAGGGTAACAGAAAGCAAATCATGTATAATCTGTTGATTGAGACATTCATTCATTCCCTTGAGTATTTGTTGAAAGCCTTCTATATTCCTGATACTAGGTTTATAGGAGACCTCTATGATCAAGTGAAAAGAGGTCTATTGGATATACACAAAACTCAACACATAACCTGCCCTCAAGAAGTTCCCAATCTTGTTAGAACAAAAGATGATAGAACAAATTTTAGAACAAAATCTATAATTAGATACTAAGATGAAACAGCATTCTATAGATGTGTGGGGAAAAGGGCAACCAAATCAGATTAGGGAATCAGGGAAGGTTTCCTGGGAAGCCAAATTTTGAAAAGGATGAATTTGGAAGAAGAAAGTATTTTAAGCAAAAGGAAACATATATGAAAAAGATCACAGCCTAATCAGTAAACTACCAGTAATTCACTACAGGTCTTTACTCAAATACTTTCAACTTACAAACATTCAAAAATACAAAGCTTGGGGCACCTGGGTGGCTCAGTTGGTTAAGTGTCCGGCTTTGGCTCAGGTCATGATCTCACAGTTTGTGAGTTCAAGCCCCACATCAGGCTCTATGCTGACAGCTCAGAGCCTGGAACCTGCTTCAGATTCTGTGTCTCCCTCTCTCTCTGCCCCTGCCCTGCTTGTGCTTTGTCTATCTCTCAAAAATAAGTAAACCTTAAAAAAATTAAAAAACAAACAAACAAAAAAAACAAAACTCAGCTTCCAAGAAAAGGTGCATCAACTCTTTCAGACATGCCAGAAGAAGTTAGTGGTCAGGTGAGGTCATGTCAGTCCTAGTCACGTGATCATTGGGTTATTCCTTAATCCATTTAATTATTCTACTGGGCTATTCTTTAATCCATTGAATTAATTCCTTAACTTGCAAACTCAAATACCTACCATGAGTACAGCTGGCAGGGTGGGGCCTGAGGTGAACTGGAGCGTGAGGTGTGAGGTGAACTGTGTCCAGCTATGGGGAAGAGTGGCCCCAGGCGCTAGCGGATTTTACCCTGCCGGAATGTAGCCTCAGTGATGCCATTGCTCTCTCAAGGCAAACTGGAGACCTCCTTCAATTTTGAATTGTTGTTCAATTTTGAATTGTTGACAACTAATTCAAGTTTTTAAAATTGTGTGCAGGCCAAGCAAAAAATGTATGCAGGCTAACTTCAGTCTGCTGACCATCACTTTGTGACCTTTGATATTTGTATGTTTGGTGTGTTTGCTTTAATTTTCAATGTTTTACAAAAATTACAAACGTTTTTCAGAAGAAGGAATAGATGCAACTAGAATATTAATAGTGTTGGTAGGAAGTGGTAGGAAGAGACATGGAGTTAGTATAGAAACAACAATAGACGTAGTAAACAATTAAAAATAATAAATGTGTATACTTAAGGGATACATTGTTTCAGTGATAGTAACAATTCTGAAGAACAAAGATCCAATCATTCAATCATGTCCATGTACCTATGCCATCAAAAATAATGAACAAGATGAAGAGTAATTGTCAAAATGAAAGGCTTTAAGAATGTGCAGCTGGAGAGGTGCCTGGGTGGCCTGGTCAGTTAAGCATCTGGCTTCAGCTCAGGTCATAATCTCACAGTTGGTGAGTTCGAGCACCATGTCAGGCTCTGTGCTGACAGCTCAGACCCTGGAGTCTGCTTTGGATTCTGGGTCCCCATCTCTTCTCTGCCCCAACCCTGCTCTCACTCTGTCTCTCAAAAATAAATAAACGTTAAAAAATAAAAAAATAAAAAAATAAAAAAGTGCAGGTGGGGGAGGGAAATCAATGTCAGATGTCTAAATAAAGTAATTTCTAGGGGCACCTGGCTGGCTCAAAGGTTAAGCTCCTGACTTTTCATTTTGGCTCAGGTCATGATCTCACAGTTCCCGAGATGGAGCCCCACGTCGGGCTCTGTGCTGACAGATTGGAGGCTGGAGCCTGCTTTGGATTCTGTGTCTCCCTCTCCCTCTGCCCCTCCCCCCACTTGCTCTCTCTCTCTCTCTCTCTCTCTCACTCTCTCTCTCTCTCAAAAATCAATAAACATTAAAAAAAAAAAAGTTAATTCTGGACAAACGCAAGCATTTGTTCAGGAACTCTGCTGGACATTGTAAAATTGCTGCTCCTGAAACTTCGGACACAGTCACAGTGAAATTCCATTAAGGATGTTAGAGGTGCCAAGGAGTTTTCTACACTTGGCCATCCTCAAGGAGGGGGACCACCTGCCTCAACATATGTTCAAAATGGTAGAAGAGAGAGTCGATAGACTGCACATACGATAGGAGAAAAGAGCATGTCTGATTTGTGATTTTAAAAACAAACTAATTGTTTTTTTAAGCAATAGTTGTAAATGTTTAAAAATTCAAGTAGTGTAAAAAGATATACAGTAGCAAACAAGTCTTCCTTCCTCCCTAGACCCCTAGTTCTTCTGCCTAGAAGTAACTGCTATTAATGATTTCTTTTTTTTTTTTTAATGTTTGTCCAGTCCATCTAATTTCATTCTTAACCACTTCAAACATGTTTTTAAATTTTTTTTCATGTTTATTTATTTATTTTGAGAGAGAGAGAGAGACAGAGCATGAGCAGGTGAGGGGCAGACAGAAAGGAAGGGAGAGAATTCCAAGCAAGCTCTGCATTGTCAGCGCAGAGCCCAATGCAGGGCTCAAGCCCACGAACTGTGAGATCATGACCGGAGCTGAAATCAAGAGTCGGATGCTTAAGCAACTGAGCCACCCAGGTGCCCCTTAAGAATTTCTTATGGGGTGGGAATGCAAGCTGGTGCAGCCACTCTGGAAAACAGTATGGAGGTTCCTCAAAAAACTAGAAATAGAACTACCCTATGACCCAGCAATTGCACTACTAGGCATTTTTACATGGGATACAGGTGTGCTGTTTCAAAGGGACATGTGCACCCCCATGTTTATAGCAGCACTATCAACAATAGCCAAAGTATGGAAAGAGCCCAAATGTCCATTGACAGATGAATGGATAAAGAAGATGTGGTACATATATACAATGGAGTATTACTTGGCAATCAAAAAGAATGAAATCTTGCCATTTGCACCTACATGGATGGAACTGGAAGGTATTATGGTAAGTGAAATTAGTTAGAGAAAGACAAAAATTATGACTTCCCTCATATGAGGACTTTAAGAGACAAAACAGATGAACATAAGGGAAGGGAAGCAAAAATAATATAAAAACAGGGAGGGGGACAAAACAGAAGAGACTCATAAATATGGAGAACAAACTGAGGGTTACTGGAGGGGTTGTGGGAGGGGGTATGGGCCAAATGGGTAAGAAGCACTAAGGAATCTACTCCTGAAATCATTGTGGCACTATATGCTAACTAACTTGGATGTAAATTTAAAAAAAATAAAAAATAAAACAAGTTAATTAAAAAAAAAAAAAAAGAATTTCTTATGGGGGCATCTGGCTGTGTCAGACAGTAGAGCATGCAACTCTTGACCTTGGAGTTGTAAGCTTGAGCCCCACATTGGGGATAAAGTTTACTTAAAATTTTTTTTTGAAGTTAAAAAAAAAGAGTTTCCTATATTTCTTTTCATACAGATAAATGCATATTATACACTTATTTCTGCAACTTTTTTCCTATGTAATTATTTAATGTATTTTGGAGATTGTTCTATATTAATTCATGTAGATACACTTTATTCATTTTAAAAGCTACGTATAAAGATACAGTGTAACTTATATAATCAATACTCCATTGATGGATTTACATGGTAGTCTTCTGCTATTATAAACAAGAAGACTGAGATAAAAACACAGAGAGAGGCAAACCATAAGAGACGCTTAAATATAGAGACCAAACTAAAGGTTGATGGGGGGACACATAAGGGGGGTGGGTTAAAATGGGTGACTGACATTAAGAAGAGCACTTTTTGGGATGAGTGTAAGATGTGTAAGAGATGAATCATGGGGGTTCTACTCCTGAAGCCGAGACTACATTGTATGTTAACTAACTTGAGAATGAAAAACAAAACAAAACAAACAAACAAACAAAAAATTCACTTAAAACAATAAATCTGTCTGGTTTGAAAATTTCAAAGAATCTATTTGGTCAACTACATCCTAGGCCTGCAAGCCTAAACACCTCTTAGTCCTGTTGGGCTTGGGAACAAGTGAACCTAAGAACAGCCACTTGGAAATCAACTTGTGCATACGTATAGAAGAATCTGTGTCTGGAAAGAAGGTAAATGTGGCAGGATGACTAGCGATGAGACTGAATTCAAAATTAGTGAGATCATTAAGGCCCCATGGGATAACCTAAGGAATTTGATCTTCCCTGCAAAGATAGCCAGAACAACTGACTAGTTTCAAGCATAATGATGACATACTCTACTCATGTTTTAGAAAACTTACTGCAACAACAATGAGAATAGATTGGAGGGAACCAGAAAAGAAGTCAAAAGAGAAGAAGGGAGACAATTCAAGTAATCCAGGAAGTAATTTCTGAGAGCTATTACAGGAGTAAAATCTACAGTACCTTGAACTGATTGGACAGGGGTATGATTGAATGGGCAAAATCTAAGATGAACACCTGGCTTCTGGGTAGGTCCACTTGGTGGATAGCGGTATTAATCACCAAGAATCAGGAAGGAGCAAGCATAAGGAGAAAGATAATAGTTGAGTTTTGAACATTTGACCTTGACCTTCTGGGCATACAGGTGATTATGTCCAGGTAGTACAATATGTAGGTCTAAAGCTCAACAACACACCAATAGCAGACATATAGTTAACAGTTGAACAGTTGAACAACATATATTTAACACTTGAAGCTGTCAGAATAGAATGGGTCACCTGAGAGTTACATATTCATTAATACAACAAAAGACATGGCAGAACCCTAAGAAAAGGAGCCAATAAGGGGAGGCAAAGGAGGCTACAGGTGGAGGAAAAGGAACCAAGCAAAGAAGTAAAGGCCTTTCATGAACAGTCAAAAATTAAATAAGCTGGCACAACAAGGAATCAAGAATTTTTACCTTATTTGAAACTCAAGCTATTTTAGGCAGATCTAATCAGAGTTCCACATTATAGGTAACTTAAGCTCATTTAGGTGACTAACCCAAGATTTCACAGTTTTTAAATAGCAGAGCTAGGACTTTAACGCAAGTCTTCCCCCAGTTCCACAGAGCTTGGTTCCACCATGCTGGCTCCAAATTTCTTATGATTCGCAGACTAGCAAAGCCAGGAACGCGGAAGAAGGAAAGAAGTTATACTAGCACAATCAGGCCTCCCACAACTCTCCCTCTTCCCATGCTTTTTACACAGTAGGAAACTAAGGTTCAGAGAGGTTTTAAAAAAACACATTACCTTAAAACTCCAGTCCTTATTAAAACTTCCCTAAAACCACAGACCTGTCCTTTAGCATTCACAGGCAAAGAGACATTAACTCTTTGTTTGCATAAGGGTACGTGTATTTAGGACTTTCATACTAAAGGCATCAGAAGCTAAATAGTATCTTTTCTGTACTGTAATCATTAGAGAGAACTACAAAGTTTCTTAAGTCCTTGCTCAAGCCCACATAATGTTCTTTATTGTATGCAAATGTACTAGCTGTGAGAGATATTCCATGTGGTTTTCAGGAGTGTGACATGAATGAATGTTAGAGATAAGTAGAAATCGGCAAAACATTCCTTATAATAGATATTGTCAAAATATTATTATTATGGGTCTGCAAAAGCTTAGAAAACTTTTTACTGTGATCCATCTTGTGATAGTGAAAACTTTTACTGATATTTGATCCGTAAGAATAGAACTTGGTCACCAGGTTTCAACACAAAGCTTGTTGAAAGAGTATGTTTCTCCTGCTGATATGAATAGGGATTTTAAAAAAATTTTTGATAGGTGTATATAAAACCAAGTCATACAAGTGTGTTGCATTTGGATAGATTCCAGATGCAGGTTTGAACGTGATTATTTCAAGATCTCTTTACTTCGGTGCATTGGTGAGCCTGTGCAAGAGATCTCTGCCCAGAAGCTCCAACCTGTCAAAATGGTTTTAGTTGCTCCATTTCTCTTCTCACCAAAGGTGAAGTCTCAAGCTATATGATAACAACTCCAGGAGCTTACCTTCTTTAATGCCTCTAAATAAGTCAATTAAATTATGGTAGTAAACAGAGATAGTGATTTCATTCATTCAGAAAACATTTACTGAGTGTGAAGTCACCATGGATATCACGATGAATGAGAAATGGATTCTGCCCACAAATAATCCTTCCTGGGGTGGGGGTATGGCACAGCTAAGTAGCTGGGCTAAGGCTAACATCTCTGTTGAGAACTTAAAGTGTATGTATTTTATGTTGTTGATCCGTGGACTTTGAGGTATACGCCAATAAACAGGCGGTATATGGCAACGTTAGCGTTCTGGTAGGAAAGTCGAAAAGCTTGGTTGGTATTTCTCATTGTTGCTTGGAGTGCCTGCTCTTCTCTGCGATTCTGGCAGCGTTTCAGGAATCTGGCCGCTAAGGGATTACAAATCTTTTAGTCATCAAACAGTAAACCAACTCCGCTGTGTGTTAACTTGTACAACTTTACCAGAGTGAAATGTAACTTTGCATGAATGATTTAGCTTTCCTCCCGCTTCAGGAAACAATCACAGATTGCTATCAACATATATGTGCATAAGTACGAAAAAAATCAGAAACAATTTAAATGCCACACAACTGAGATGTGGTTAATTAAATTCTGGGTATCCTTTCTGATGTAGTGCTACGGAGCCATTAAAATGATGTCTTAGGAAAACAAAGGAAAATATTCACCATATGCTGTTGCAAAAATTGCTTACAAAACCATACCATGGTACCATTACATTTTCCGAATATGTGTCTATTCATGTTGTGAGTTCACAGGAAGAGACTAGAAGAATAGGAAGACTCAAATGTTAATAGTGGTTACCTCTGGGCGGTAGGATTATAGAAGAGTTTTCTTCTTTGTGGTTTTCTTGTATTTTCCAAATTATACGAAATGTACATGTGTTACTTTCATTATTCAAAACAAATTATATTTTTGAAAAGAAAGACCAAAAAGTAGTCTAGCTCTTCCTATTTTGTAGGTTTTTTTGACAAAGAAGTTTTACCAAATTCCCCAAGGTCTGAAACAGAAGACTATTTTAGTGACACCAACTGTGCCCACTCAAATCTTTACTCACAGAACTTGTATCAAGAGGCAAAGAAAAGCTTCACTTCCCATCCCCATCTGGGGCACACTCACCAGGAACTGCAGGGAGTCTTACTACATCTTTTTATGTTTGAGGGTTTTTTATTTTTAATGTTTATTTATTTTTGAGACAGAGAGAGTGCGAGCAGGAGAAGGCAGAGAGAGAGGGAGACACAGAATCTGAAGCAGGCTCCAGGCTCCAAGCTGTCAGCACAGAGCCCGATGCGGGGCTCGAACTCACAAACTGCAAGATCATGACCTGAGCTGAAGTCAGACGCTCAGCCCACAGAGCCACCCAGGCACCCCGAGGGTTTTTTTTTTAATTATGATATCCCTGGGGCCTCACAAGCAATGCTAAAGTCTTCATCATCTCTTCCTGTATGCTAGTTGGCCATGTGCAAATAAGACTCTTGATGGCCTTCAGTAGTATCCCAGAGTTCAGTAGTACCCAGAGGGTAGGCACTGTTTGGAATAAAACCGCATATTGGTTAGGGGCACAGACTCTGTAGTCAGACCTTAGTCAGAATCTTAACACTAAAATTTGTTATTTGTTGGGGCGCCTGGGTGGCTCAGTCAGTTAAGCGTCTGACTTCGGTTCAGGTCATGATCTCACAGTTTGTAAGTTCGAGCCCCACATCGGGTGCTGTGCTAACTGACAGCTCGGAGCCTGGAGCCTGCTTCAGATTCTGTGTCTCCCTCTCTCTCTGACCCTTCCCCGTTCATGTTCTGTCTCTCTCTGTCTCAAAAACAAATAAACATTAAAAAAAATTTTTTTTAAAAGAAAGTGAAAAGACATAGACCGGAGAAAACATTTTATGTTTAGTAACCAAAGAATTTGTATCTAGAATATGTAAGGAACTCTTGTATCTAGAATATATAGAAGAACTTTCATTGCAACTCACTGAAAAAAAGGCAAACAAGTTTTTAAAAAAATGGACTGAAGATTTGGACAGACTCTTCATCAGAGAAGATCTATGGATCAGTAAAGTGTTCAACATCATTAGTCTTCAGGAAAATGCACATTAACACCATAGTAAGATACCACTACATACCCACCAAAATGGCTCAAATTAAAAAGACTGACAATACCAAGTTCTGGAAAGGATGTAAAGCAAATAGAACTCTCATACATGGATGGTGATGATAAAAATAGGATACAACCACTTTGGAAATGGTTTTAGGGGTGCCTGGGTGCCTCAGTCAGTTATGCATCTGACTTCAGCTCAGGTTGTGATCTCATGATCCGTGAGTTCGAGCCCTGAATCTGGCTCTGTGCTGACAGCTCAGAGCCTGGAGCCTGCTTCAGATTCTGTGTCTCCCTCACTCTCTGCTCCTCCCCTGCGCATGCTTTGTCTCTGTGTCTCTCAAAACTAAACATTAAAGGAAATTTTAAAAAAAGAAAAGAAAATAGTTTCATAGTTTCTTACAAAGTTAGACATATACTTGCCATATAATCCAGAATTCCACTCGTATGCAATTTACCCGTAAGAAATTTAAAAATATGTCCATACAGTCTTGTCCATGAATGTTCATAGCAGCTTTATTCATAGTAGTCCCCAAACAATCCACCTGTCCATCAACAGGAAATAGGTAAACAAATTATTACACATTCATTCAATAAAATACATGCTCAGAAATAAAAAAGAGTAAAAGAACATATGCAGGCAAAAACATGGATGAATCTCAAGAAGGATATATATATATGTCCAAGAGTGCATACTGTGTGATTCCATTTATATAACATTCTAGAAAATGCCAACTAATCCATATTGGCAGGAAACAAATCAGTGTTTTCCTGGGCTGGAAGAGAGAGGAGAAGATGCTTGCAGAGGGGCACTAGGGAACTTTTAGGATGATAGAAATGTTCTGTATCTTGGTGGCAGGGGTTACATGGCATCAAAACTCATTGAACTGTATTTTTTTTTATATTTTTAATGGTATTTATTTATTTTGAGAGAGAGAGAGAGAGAGAACATGAGTGGGGGAGGGGCAGAGAGAGAAAGTGAGAGAGAGAATCCCAAGCAGGCTCCTCACTGTCAGCACCGAGCCCAACACAGGGCTCGAACCTATGAACTGCAAGATCCTGATCTGAGCCAAAATCAAAAGTTGGATGCTCAACCAGCTGAGCCATCCATGCGCCCCTAAACTGTATACTTAAATGAGTGCAGTTTGTTTATTGTGTATGAATTATACCTCAATAAAGCATGAGAGAAACTAGTCAGGCCAGGTGCAATGTTAAGAAGTGATGGAACACACAGATGATAAAATATTACTGTTCCCTAGGCTTCACAATTGAAAATGATGTGCATAATCTTCAATAGAGATAAAAGTTTATTTTCCGTATGCTGCCCTCTCCTAATTCACCTAGCACATATTTATTGAGCTTCTCCTCTGTGCCAGCCATTTGACTCAATATTAAGAGTCCTAAGGTAGGTAAACAATCTTCACAAGGTTACTGACCTCACAGAGCCTACAGTATAGTTAGGGAGATGATAGGACCAACTGTACGTTATGAGGATGACTTCTGTGAGCAGGAGAATATGGGATGCCAATGAAGTACGTTCGCTTGGTGACCACTTCCTGTAGCAAGTAACATCTAAGTTCCTATCTAAAGTGTGATGTTTAGTTAACCAAAATCAAGCTAATTGTCACCCCAGAAATGCTCCCTTCCCGAATGGACAGGGACATTCAATATGTTCATGCATACAAGTTTTGAATTAATGCTTCTCCAACTAAGCAATCTTTCCAAAAGTTTTTCAAAATAGGGAGTAATGTATCCATGCTTTTAGTTTAATATCAAAAACATAGAAGTGTGTTAACCAAACCCCTGGTAGTTTTATGACTGAAATCCTTACCCAATTTTGTACAGTTTAACTTGTTATACTAATCAGAGTTTACATTTTAAACCTTATTTTAGGTAGTATAATTATAGATTCACACATTATTTACTGCAAAATAATCTGGCATGATAAATTACTCCATCAAATCAGAAAAAAAGAGAAAGTAATAGTCTATATATAAGATATAGCAAAAAGCAACCTTATCAAATCTATTACCTACTTTAATTTTTTTTTTCAACGTTTATTTATTTTTTTGGGGACAGAGAGAGACAGAGCATGAACGGGGGAGGGGCAGAGAGAGAGGGAGACACAGAATCGGAAACAGGCTCCAGGCTCTGAGCCATCAGCCCAGAGCCCGACGCAGGGCTCGAACTCACGGACAGCGAGATCGTGACCTGGCTGAAGTCGGACGCTTAACCGACTGCGCCACCCAGGCGCCCCTATTACCTACTTTAAAAGAGGGTAGAGGGTAATTCTTAATGAAGAGTGTTACACCCACCTTAGAGTGTTTGGAAACCTTTGGGATGGTTTTGCGGTTGGCACAATGATTGAGAGAGCTATTTGCAATCAGAGATTAGGGTCAGGGGTGGTAAATGCTTTTCAATGCTCAGGATAACCCCCCCATATATGAAAATTACTCTGCCCCCAATGCCAATAATATCCCCATTGAGAAATACCATTAGAAGGTCTCCAATGGCCTTTCTGGTTCTTAAAGTTTGTTAGTGGATTCTATTCATTCATCTGAAATGGCACTGCTTTAACAAGAAGACAATATCACAGAGCACCTGGGTGGCTGTTGGGTAAGTGTCAGACTCTTGATTTTGGCTCAGCTCATGATCTCACAGTTCCTGGGATCAGGCTCTGCACTGACAGCACTGCCTTTTTAGGATTATCTATCTCCCTCTCTGCCCCACCCCTGTTCATGCTCTCTCTCTCTCTCTCTCTCTCTCTCTCTCTCTCAAAATAAATAAAGTTAAAAAAAAAGTATCATCCAACTAGGCATCTGTAATGATTAATTTTATGTATCAATCTGGCTGAGCCACTGTGCTTAGATATATGGTCAAACAACACTCTGGATGCTTGTGTAAGGGTGTTTTGGATGACATTAATATTTAAATCGGCGGACTTTGAGTAGAGGAGATTGCCCTCCTGTAACGTGGGTGGGCCTCAACTAATCACTTGACAGCCTGAATAGAACAAAAGATTCCCCCCCCCAAGTGAGAAGGAATTCTGCTGAAGATGGCCTTTGAACTTGAATTGCAGACTTTGAACTTTCCAGTCTCTATAACTGAGTGAAACAATTCCTTAAAATAAATCTCTCCCTCTCTGTCTCTTTCTGTCTCTCTCTCTATACATACATCATATTGGTTTCATTTCTCTAGAGCACTTTGACTAATACAGACAGCATCCTTATTCTTGGGCATAAAATTTAGAAAATGTGAAATGGAAAAACAAAGTTATCCACATTGTCACATTTACCAGATTATCACATTTACCCTGAAGATGGATAGCCATGGTTTCATGAATGCACACCACAAATCTTAAGTATTTCAAGTATTTGAGATTTAGAATGTCCCTAAGCATTTTAACAAGCATTTTTCCTCTGCACACTTAAGTTCATGTGCACATAATCCCTATGTTTTGGATTCATTTACACTTAACTCATCAAAATCTCTTCTCACAGGTATCACTCCAAGCCTTCCAAATGCTTGAACTTAGCTCTGTCAGTCTTTGTTCTAAGAACCAGAAGTCATCTTTTGTTCTATCAAAGAGATAAAATAAAGAACCCAAGTTGGAGTAAATTCAGAGTGTACAATTTCTAATTTAGTTCCTATTCCCTTTTTTAAAGCACATTTATTTTTTTACTCATGTTCATTTGGAAAAAACTGCTGTGTACCTTAAACCCAATCAAGGTTTAAGATTAGGCCCATTTTTCTCAGACACATTTTTAAATACATACATATCTTCAAACCAAAAAGCAGCAAGTAATTTTGTATAAAGTGTATTTGCATTAAGTGCGTTTCTTTTCTTGCCATGGTTATATGGACCAATGGTGGATTCGTGTCAAGTTCAGTGAATCCAAGTGTAACCTGTTTTAGAGGTTGGGGTTTTTTTTGTTTTTTTTTTTTTTTTGTTTCCCTTTAAATGCCTCATGTTGTTTTGCGAAGTCTATGTAATTTAATCTATCTAATTATCCTTTCAACAGAAAAACGTCCCTGGTGTTGCCTTATGCCAACAAAAACAGTACTATCTGATCCAACAAACTAATGCTCCTGAGACATCATACAATAGCAAACCAATATGAACAAGGGGAAAAGGAAAGCCAAATACTCACAAAGAAAATTAGACATACAGTTTTGCACTTCTGAGAGGCTAACCTCACATTTCTTTTAAACATCAGATCTCAGGACTGTTGTAGATAGTAGTGAATTTCTTAAGCTTGATTAACAATTTTTCAGACAGTTTAAAGGTCACAAATGTTTAAAAAAAAACACTCCTCTTTCTCTGGCTTTGACAGCTAAAGTTTTATTTCAGAATTGCACATTTATCTGTAATATTCCAGACACTGAGATAATGACAGTTAATTAACCTGGCAGTAATTGTAGTCTATTTTTCAGGGAATTAAGCACACACTATATCATGCACCAGACAAAACTTGGTCTTCAAACAGCAGTGCACTTAATGCTTAAAATGAAAATTAGATACAGAGGTGTTCTTTCAGGGAATGAATGAGAATTGGGCTATTTAAAATAAATTCATTTATCTGATTGCTTTTTAAATTAAAATAACCTTTTTTTCTTAACCTCAAAGTAATATATGCTTATTACTATAAATACAGAGAAGCAGAGAGAAAGAAAGAAAGGATACACTCAGGTCCATCCACCTAGAGATAAATATGTTGACGACACAGTGGGAGGCCATATGGTACAGAGTTGAAGAACTCCGTTCCCACAGCTGGGCAGTGTACATTCAAACTTAACTCCACCACTTGCCACCTCTGTGTTGAGCTAGTAACTTAATTTCTCCATCTCATCTTCCTCAACTGTAAAATAGAGGATCGAGGGTGTTATGAAGATTAAATGAAATAAATCCTGCGATGTGCCTTGTATATAGCAAGCCTTTGATGAGTGTTAATCATTAGTTCAACTTTCTAGATTCTCTTTGTCTTAGCGTGTTCACATAGGGATGCTGCTGGTTTTGATTTACATTTGAAAAGGGCACTGGAAGTCTCAGAAGATAGTCACTCAGAATCACAATTATCTTTCTCTTTGTACTTTTTTTTTTTAATTGTGTAAGTGGAGGGGCACCTGGGTGGCTCAGTCGGTAGAGCATCCCATTCTTGATTTCAGCCCAGGTCTTGATCCCAGGGCCATGGGATCCTGTCCCACATCGGGCTCCGCGCTAAGCATGGAGCTTGGTTAAGATTCTGTCTCTCTCCCTCTACCCCTCTGCCCTGCTTGCACACACACACACTCTCTCCCTAAAAATGTTATTTTTTTTAATTGTATAAGGGGAAAATTGCATGTAAAATGATATTATTTTTAAAATCAAGGTTGGCGGTTTTTTAAATTTTTCTTTTTTTCAACGTATATTTATTTTTTTGGGGACAGAGAGAGACAGAGCATGAACGGGGGAGGGGCAGAGAGAGAGGGAGACACAGAATCGGAAACAGGCTCCAGGCTCCGAGCCATCAGCCCAGAGCCTGACGCGGGGCTCGAACTCACGGACCGCGAGATCGTGACCTGGCTGAAGTCGGATGCTTAACCGACTGCACCACCCAGGCGCCCCAAGGTTGGCGATTTTTAAAGCAAGAGCAATCTTTTATTTCAAAAATCAAAATTAATTTATCATTTAACAATGATAAATAATGTAATGCAATGTTTCAAGCTCTTCCACACATATTGTCTTATTTAACACACACAACTCTTCTGAAAGAACAAGACATTGGAATTATCTCCATTTTTTAAGCTAACTCTTCCCTTAGATTAATAATAGACCACTGTCATTTGCATTTGCCCTTGAAGACTATATTTGGATTGGTGGAAAAATAAAATTACGTGTCTATCTGCTCAATGCTAAAAGCTAAAAACTCTGCCTGCTTCTCCTCCTAAGCCCCCTATCTTAGAGATACCACCATCCAGGAAGTCAGCCAGACTATAAACCTGAGTCATGCTATGCCTCTCTCTCCACCCCTCACATTCCATGAATTACTGAGTCCTGTCAGTTATATTTCTTAAATATCTCCAGAAACAACTGCTTACTTTCCATCGATCTTCATCGGCACTGCCTTAGTTCCGGTCTGCAGTGTTGCAATAGCCTTGGAGCTTACCTCCCAGCCTCCAGTCTTACTCCCTGATGTCTGCCAAAGAGAAAAACTCTTTGGCCACTCATTATTTACAGACCAATGGCATAAGGCTTTTCACTATCTGGCCACTTCCAAATGAACAGGATGCCTATTTATAAACCGTATACCCAAGTATGAAAGTGATGCTGTGGAATATTCCTCTCTAGTGACTAAAATACAAATGTCCACTCTTCAGGGCACTTTCTTCCTGTTATCAAGAAAACCAGAAAGTTGAAGTAGCAATCATAAAGTAGTATGTAGTAAGCAAAAGCACTGTACAATCACAAGGGAAATTTCATGCAGGCAATAATTGATTCCAATAAATTTCCCCTTATCCACAGGAGAGTGTACCTTTCTAGTGTTTGGAACACAGCATTTGCATCCACTGGATTATTTCTGCCTCTCAGGCTTTATTAGGGAAACACTGACAAAAATTTGTTTTCCAGGCTAATTCCCACCTCTTCATGAAGGCATCTCATATTTCCATCCAGTTAAAATTAGTTACTGCCCTACCTTTCCTATCATAGTACTGTATTCTGTGTTGAATATTTCTACTATAGGACTTGTTAGTATTGTTAGCACTAAAATGATTTAAGAAGGTTGCTCTCTTCTAGAAATCTGCAAGAGTTAGTGATTAAAAGGACCAGCCCTTGGGTCAACCAGATCTGGGTTTGAATTCTGATTCTTTCACTTACTACTTGAGTGGCCTTTTCTAGTCCCTTAACCTCTCTGAGCTATAGTTGCCTTATCCATAAAATGTAGACAGTATGGTCCTACCTTCATAGAATTATTGAGAGGAGTATATGTCAAGCTACATGGAAAGCACTTTGCACAGTACTGGACACATGGAAAACACTCAATAAAGTAGATGTTACTGATCACCTTGGCATTCATTCAGGGTGGCAGTGAGGAATCCTATGTATAGGACAGGATCCATTCCTTACACAGCCTTGCTTTTATTCTTGTGGCTTCTCTACTTTGGAAAACAGGAATATTTTCTCTTTTAAAATGTTTTGTCCATCATTTAGTGAGCAGACCTTTTAAGGCAGTTAGAAATACTCATTTGGCTTACCTCTGTCTTCCCTTACCAGACTATAAGTTACCAGAGGAGAGGCATGATGTTTTAATTACTTCTGACTCTCCAGCACCTAGAAAAGGCCTGGCACACAGCAGGTGCTTAAAGCAAATGTTTACTGAGGGGCGCCTGAGTGGCTCAGTTGGTTGAGCCTCCAACATCGGCTCAGGTTATGATGTCAAGTTTCGAGTTGGAGCCCCTTGTGAGTTTAAGCCCCATGGGAGTTTGAGCTCTGAGGGAGTTTGAGCCCCCCACCAGGGTCACTGCTGTTAGCATGGGGCCTGCTTCGGATCCTCTGTCCCCTCTCTCTGTCCCTCCTGTTGCTCCTGCTCTTTCTTTAAAAAAAAAAAAAAATTTTTTTTAAATAAAGAAAATGTTTACTGAATGAAATGAATAGATAAATTGCTAGAAACTATTTATAAGACATTTCTGCTTTTATCATCTAGACCAGTGGTTCTCAAAGTGTGGTTCCTGAATTGGCAGTGTGGGCATCACCTTGAGTTTGTTAGAAATGCACAGGGAGAGACCCCAACCCAACCTCAAGTATCAGAGTCTCTGGGGATGGGACTCCTCTGTGATTTAACAAACTATCCAGATGATACTTATGTCTGTTACACTTTGAGAACTGCTGATCTACACAGTATTTTTCTTTAAAAGTTAACACCATTTTATAAATCTCAAAAACATGCTGAGCACAAGAAACCAGAGACAAGAGAGCACAAACTGAATCATTCCATTTATATGAAGTTGTAGAATAGGCAAAACTACTCTAAGGTGAAAAAACCAGAATAGTGGTTGCCTGGGGTTCTGGGAGGTTTGAATAGAAAGAGGCATAAGGGAACTTTCTGAAGTATTGTGAAGTTCTATCTATGTCTTAATTGGATATGGATTATAGGAGTGTATGCCTAGGTCAAAATTCATCAAACTATATACTCAAGCTATTTACTAAAACTCATCAAACTCATACAGTGCACTGTATATAAATGAAATACCAACAAAAAATTAAATAAAGTATTGCCATTTTAATTCCTTCTGTATAAGTCTTATCAGGAGGAGACTTTTTTTGCATAGCAATCTTAAGATGGTCTACAAGGGCCTGTGTCATCTGATCTCCCACCTACATTTCTAGACTTAACTGTTAACTCTGCTCCTGTCACTTTTTCAGTCTTTCACCAGCAATGACCTTTTAGTTCCTCAAAGTCATATAGTCCTATCCTGCCCTAGGGCCTTTGCACATGCTGCTACCACTCCCTAGAACGTGTCTCTTTCTTCCCTTTCACCTGTTTAACTCCCATTCTTCTTTCAGTTCTCATTCTTCTGTCTGTTACTCAGAGAAACCTTCTCAAATGTCACTATATTATATGTGTCCATGGAACCTTTTGTAGGGCTGCTGTGTACATTCATGCAGGTAGTTCATCTAAACAAGGGTTCTCAGCTGAGATGGTAGTAGATGAAATTTGTGCTCCGCTCACAAAGACTTGCACATGGAGCAGGGCTATTTCAACCTGGAAAAAGGTCTGCCTTTTTCTAATTCATTAAAGGCATAGTTGCTTGCTAAGCTATGCCTACTCTGGGCTGTTTCCATCTAGGGGGACACCTTTTAAAAAATAGCACACAGATACTATGCGAGTTAGCAGCACCCCTGACCCTGTACTTCCTCTTCATAGTACTTACCACAGTTGTCATTTTACAATTTTTTGTGTGATTATTTGGTTAATTTTTGTTTCCCCCACTAGACAGTAAACTCTATGACAGTAGGAAAGTGTCTGTTTTTACTTATTATCAAGTATTCCCAATACCTAGAATAGTGACTGACACGTAGTGGGTAATTAGTAAATGTCTATTAAATGCATGAGACATTTTGGGGGCAGGGGGTTTAGATAATGTTTATTTTTCATTTTTCATTATATACTTATTTAAATTACAAAGTAATACAGGCTTATTATAAGAAATTCAAACAACAGAGAAGTGTATAAAGAAAAAAATGGGGCACCTGGGTGGCTCGGTCAGTTGAGCATCCAAATCTTGATTTCAGGTCATGATCTCAGGGTCCTGGATTGAGCCCCATTTTGTGCTCCACACTGAGTGTGGAGCCTGCTTGAGATCCTCTCTCTCCCTCTGCCCTTCTCCCCCACTTGAGCTCTCTCTCTCTAAAAAGAATTTAAAAAAAAAAAGAAAAAATTAAACTCTTTCCCCATCAGTTCCATTTTTCAGATACAACCACTGTTAATGTTTGACATGCCTTCTTTAGATTTTCTTCTAAGCATATATAATCAAATTCATTCCTTTTTTTTCTTATGTTTTAAGTGAAAATGCAACCACACTCTACTCATTGTTCTGTGACTTGCTTTTTTCACATCTTCAGGAATAGTTGGATTTTTTTAACATCATTTTTTAAACTGGAAAAACAGTAAAGGTATTTTTGTTTGGGCGAATAAAAATGCATCATTCAGGAGAGAACAAAATGCATGTGTGATCTGAATGGCCCAGTGAAGAGACACACAGGATAGCAACTTCCTATGTGCAGGTCACCATAATGGCCAATACAGTTGAGGATCCAGACATGCCCAGTCACCTCAGGAAATTGATGTGTCCTGTACTCCCTAAATCCTCAAACCCAAAGAAGGACTGCTAGAGCTCAGCCTGGGCTAAGAAGGCCCAGACACTGGGCTGCAGGCTGTCCCCCGAGAGATGACTTCCCTGTGCTGGGACAGTGGCCCAGAGGGCAGCTTCCATGGGGTCAAACAGGACAAGGCCAAGGAAGGTTACCCCACTGCTATTTGGGAGGCTGCCTGATGCATGCCACCAACCACCCTTCCCCTTGGCTTGCTACAATCCCTCATGAAAAGCACCCAAGTTCCCCTTTTTTTTCCTCCTCTGGTTCTTTCGATTGTCATATTCATGGAGAAGTTCCTCTGTGGGGGGTCAGAAATGCTTCCGGAGCCTCATCAGAACACTGCAGGAAGGGGTGGGCCAGTATCCTTGCCCCTGAGTCCTGGAAAGAAGCCAAATAACAAATCTGTTACTGTGTCTGTCCTGCAAGGCAAAACAACAGGTCTGGCTGGGAAGACCCATGCCCCAGGGACCCAGAGCAGAGCTGTGCCTGGCTTAGAAGAGCTACTTTTTTCCTATGGAGAGAACTGTAAGGCAACTGAGTGAGAAAGTAGAATCCCTTACTCTGGCAGATCACTGCACAATATTCAAAGCTGTCCCAGTAACTGCACCAAACAGCATACCCTGAGGTGGTGACTTGGGGCCTGGGGCTGCTTCCACAGGCTCCCTGTCCTCTAAGAACTTCTTTGAAACATTCAGTCATGGTTATCCTTTTGGCTTTTCTTTTCTGAAAATAAAACCCACACATTATGTGGAAAATTGTAAAATTTTCACAGGAAGGTACCAAAAAAATGTCAATGACTCATAACCCCATTATCGTAAGATGGCTCCTGAGTATCTTCATGTATCTCTTCCGTTGTCTATGTGGTTGTGTACATATTGTTAACAGGATTAGGGCCCAAGTCTATACAGTGTTGTAATATGCTTCTTTCATTTTTCTAGGAAGTCATTTTCCTGTTTGTTCTTTATTTGTTTGCAGTGTGCTTTTTAAATGATGACATAAATAATATTAAACAATCCCATGTATTACTCCACATATTGTACTAGGGGCATAACATATGTTATGAAGTAGGTATTACTATTACCTCATTACAGAGATGAAATAACCAAGTCTTGGAGATGTTCAGTATTTGTTTTTTAAGTTTATTTATTTATTTTGAGAGAGACAGAGACAGTGCAAGTCGGGGAGGGGCAGAAATAGAGGGAGAGAGAGAGAATCCCAACCAGGCTCCAAGCTGCCAGTGCAGAGCCTGACATGGAGCTTGAACTCATGAAACTGTGAGATCATGACCTGAGCCAAAACCAAGAGTCGGTCACTTAACTGACTGAGCCAACCAGGCACCCCAGAGATGTTCAGTTTTGACCCCAGGTCCCATGGTCCTGCAGGCCACACAAGGCAACCTGCCTCTTGGGCTCTTGCTCCCATCCACTCTCTTCTACAGCCTGCTTTAGCGAACACTCCTAGCTCTGCTTTGCTCTGCTTTGTTTACCAGGGGCCTTTACTGCCCCCTTCAGGGAGCATCCCTGAAATGCAGGTGCTAGAGACAAAGGAGCCACATTCTGCTGGAAGAGCCAATGAGTGAGGACTGCACAAGACACTAGAGATGAGAAAACTAGTCTGAGGGTGAATTATCCTGGTTTCATGCCTGTATCGAATAATCCTTTTCTACTAAGAAGCTCACAGCATTTCATGCAGTTCTCTGCATAAGACACAGACCCATGGAAGCTAAAAAATTTGCTTCAAATCCTGCAGCAGCTCAGCAGGAGATGCATTTACCACTGCCTCAACAAACTTCTGGGTACTGGGATCCCTCTGTCATGGGCTGGGGCCCAGGCCACAGCTAAGGCAATTCATTTCACCTAGCCTCTGGGTATGTCACAGAGATTTAAAGATGGCCACCTCACCCTGGGGTAGTTATTCAGAAGTGGAAAACTCTGGGGGTGCCTGGGTGGCTCAGTTGGTTAAGCGTCCAACTATTGGTTTCAGCTCAGGACATGATCACAAGG
Organism: Lynx canadensis; assembly: GCF_007474595.2. Taxonomy (NCBI): domain Eukaryota; kingdom Metazoa; phylum Chordata; class Mammalia; order Carnivora; family Felidae; genus Lynx; species Lynx canadensis. Next base: position 46,612,157 of record NC_044312.2, on the reverse strand, counting down.
TCCATGAGTTCCAGCCCCATGTCCTGACATGTCTAAGTCAGAGGTCAGCAGACTTTTTTAGTGAAAGACCAGTTGTCAAGTATTTCAGGCTTTGAGGGCCATATAGGTTCTGTCAGCTCTGCTGTTGTAACACAATAGAAGCCATAGATAATATGCAACAAGCATGGCTGTGTTCCAATAAAATTTTATTTACAAAAAAAAATAATAAATGTTTATTTACAAACATTTGGTCTGCAAGTAGGGTTAAGAACGCAGAAGGGCCAGAGGCACCTGGGTGGCTCAGTTGGTTGAGCGTCTGACTTTGGCTCAGGTCATGATCTCGCAGTTCTTGAGTTCAAGCCCTGCATCGGGCTCTGTGCTGACAGCTCAGAGGCTGGAGCCTGCTTCAGATTCTGTGTCTCCCTCTCTCTCTGCCCCTTCCCGCTCATGCTCTGTCTCTCTGTCTCTCAAAAATGAATAAACATTAACAAAAAAAAATTTTTTTTAAGAACATGGAAGGGCCAAAAAGAGAAAGGAGAGGGAGGGAAGGATCCCTTCGGAGGGCAAGTGGGGAAATCCCTCACCCTTTGGGGCAAGGGTGGTCCAGCTGGTTCTCTCTGGGGCTTCAGATCATCAAGGAGTAACCTTGGCTGGAGGACATCAGTTCTCCAGGGAATACCACAATTGGTCCACCAAGGGAAAGTCTGGAGAAATTCCTGGAGAATCCGGGGAGAGCCTCGGGCCAGCAAAATCTCCCCAACAAATGCAGGGTCCACCAAATGTGGGGCGACCCGATTGGGAGGAGGCCAGTGGTGTAGAATGTGAAAGAATTCACCCAAGGCAGAACAAAGGAGATGGAAGTTTATTGAATACACTGCAAGGGAGCAGCGGGCAGGACAGCAAAGGAGAGACTGTCTGGCAGGGGCAGTGGTGGGGGGCTCTAGTTAAGGGGGCGAGGTGAGGAGATATGGGAATGTATGGAATTTTCCTTTTTAACAAAGTTTTTATTTTAGAGAGAGAGCATGCACAAGCCAGGTAGAGGGCAGAAGGAGAAGGAGAGAGAATCTTAGGCAGGCTTCACGCTCAGCACGGAGCCCAACACAGGGCTTGATCCCAGGACCCTTGGAATCATGACCTGAGCAGAAATCAAGAGTTAGGTGCTCGGCCAACTGACCTACCCAAGGTGCCCCAGAATTTTTCCTTTTTTGACACCTGTGCCTGGATGTAACTAACTCTTTGGTCAGCTAGGGCTTATGGATATTTTGAGGTAGGTCACCTAATGGGCCTGTTTGTATTCAGTCTGGTGGTTGCTATGGGCCCTTCTACCATACTCAGGTTTCCATTGCTCAAGCCAGTTGTCTAAAAGCAGCCTCTACAGGCTGTACTTTTCCAACCTCTGCTTTTAGGGTTTAAGTCTGCCCTAAAAACACCTAGATTTAAATATTGGACAGATTATAATTTACATGCAAATCACTTAAGTTTTAGAGCACAAGCTCATTTCTGAGGGGTTGACCTGTTTTTCTTCAGTGGCATAGGAACACAACCCTTCAACGATTAATCTAAAATCTTGGGCAAGTGCAGAAAAATCAGAGGATGTTTTGCCTTATATTGTAGTTGCTCAGTATTAGTAACAGATGAAAGGGAAATATTTTACAGATCCATAACAACCAGAAAAGAGGATCAATCAGACTGAGGGAAAGAAAACATTAGGAGAATCAAAAAGTGTATGAGGAAGAAAAATGATATTAATATAACCAGGCAGCTACATTTGGCTTCAGTTAGCCAACTGACGCAATGGGCAGCTTATCCAAACCAGGAAACAAGAGAAGTTGACAGCTCTCTTTGGTAAGGATAGGGCATCTCCTTTCAGAAAACTTTAATTGAAGCAAAGATATTAAGATCACATACATTTTGGAGAATGCCAGGTAGGCTGTTGATGAGAAGTTGAATTGCAGTCTAGGAATATCTCACATCTGGGGACATGCTCTGTGCTCCTCATTCCAACTTCCTGACTTCCTTTGTCCACCTGCGAAGCTGGGATGATGAGGAAACAAAACGCCATCTACCTTCTGGATATGGGAGGAGAGCCCTGCTGTGTGCTGTTGGGCAAAGGTATGCAGAGGTGTTAGCAAACACCCCCCAAGAGAGAAGTGGGGTCCCCTCCCTCAGCTGGAGAGCTTCGAAGAGGCAGGCTGGGAACAGAATTATACTGAGTCAAGATCCCAAGGATTAGAGTGGCAGGGCTGACAAGAATCCATGACTGATGGCTATACTCCAGCACCAGCACCTTCTTGGGAAGAACCACTCTCAAAATGCAGGCAGAAAGTCTGCATGAGACATCTATATATATTTTTTCAGTATTTATTTTTGAGAGTGCACAAGCAGGGGAGAGGCACAGAGTGAGGGACAGAGGAACCAAAGTAAGCTGTGCTCTGACAGGCTGACAGCAGTGAGCCCAATGTGGGGCTTGAACTCACGAACTGCTTGATCATGACCTGAGCCAAAGTCGGATGCTCAACCAACTGAGCCACCCAGGTGCCCCTGCATGAGACTTTTTAAAAAATTTTTTAAATATTTATTTATTTTTGAGAGAGAGAGAGAGAGAATGAGTGGGAGAGGGGCAGAGAGAGAGGGAGACAGAATCCAAAGCAGGCTTCAGGATCTGAGCTGTCAGCACAGAGCCCGACACGGGGCTCAAACCCACGAACTGTAAGATCGTGACCTGAGCTAAAGTCAGTTGCTTTACTGACTGAACCACCCCAGGAGCCCCTGCATGAAATATTTTTTAATGCTGGAAGCATATTCAGCTTTTTGAAGGCAGGGACTGTGTCTTATTTTCCCTTTTTAGCCGCCCCCCCCCCCCCCGCCCATATAATTACCTTAATGCTTTGCACATAAATGGCATTCAGTAAATTCCTCCTGATTGATTTTAAAATGTTCAAAGAAGCCATATGATGTTCTGTTCATAGAAAACTGGATCTGCAAGGCTATGATTACAGAGTGCATGAGTGATGATGAACAGCTGCTATTTATGAAGCAGAAGAGACAAAAAAATGTTGAATGAATGAGAAATAGACTTCAATTGAAATGGGAAGGATTTAATTTAGCTTTTGAAACTCATTTCCTGAGTTGAAGTTTACATGATACTATAAAACAATAGGAAGGGAGGCTGTAAAGTTTCTTTTCTTTATAAATAAATGATCTTTATAAGTTTTTCAAGATGGATCAACCACTTATTTGAAGTCTAACGGGTATTTCTGTGTAGTGTTCCCCAAAGTCTAATATGAAATAGATTTTTTTTTTAAGTAGGGTTTTTGGTGTATAGGGGATAATTTTAAAGAAAAGTTACAAAGATAGTATTGAGACTTCCTGTATACCCTTCACTCGGTTTCCCTCATTTTTAACATTTATATTACCATGGCACATTTGTCAAAATTTAAAAAACTAAAATATGTCTGTAACCATTAACTAAACTCCAGACTTCATTTGGATTCCCTTGTTTCTCCAGTTATGTTTTCTTTCTGTCTCAAGTTAGGTAGCTTTCTTTGATAGTGTATAGAAGATTATGTGGTCTAAAGACCAAGCACCTGAGTAGAATTACATAAATCTAGAGCTGCCTGGGTTTATCACCTTGAGGCAAAAGCGTTTTGGCTTTCCAACCAATCAGACCTAAATATCATCCTTAGCTTTGCCATTTTGTTTAAAAAAATTTTTTTTTAATATTTATTTATTTTTGAGAGAGAAAGAGCGCAAGTGGGGAAGGGGCAGAGAGAGAGAGAAACACACACACACACACACACACACACACACACACAGAATTTGAAGCAGGCTCCAGGGTCTGAGCTGTCAGCACAGAGCCCAACACTGGGCCTGAAATCACAGACCTCAAGATCATGACCTGAGCCTTAGTCGGATGCTTAACCAATTGAGCCACTGGGGCGCCCCAGCTTTGCCATGTTGAAGAGCTGTGTGTCTTTGGGCAAATTGTTTAATTACACTAAATCATAGTTTCCACATTTGTAAAACTGTGGGTGGTAAGACTTAAACTGTAATGGTTTCTGAAATCCCTCACAGTAATTTGGTGTTGAAAATTTATTATTTTTAATAGGTAATTAGTCTTTTGTGTTTATTAAATTAATGCCATAGAGATAGCACTCCAAATAAGACACCTATGATATTTTATATGTGTTAGATTAGTGACAAAGACCCTCCTCTTGACCAAATTGTAGTGTGGCTCCTCTGGGCCCTCTTCTCAATAGGCCATATCCTTGGGTCCTGTCTTTGGTGTCCCTAGTCCAGTTGTAGCAAGAATCCTAAATCAGTTTAGAGAGAATCCCCACCCTTGATAGCTGATCAAATTCTTATTCCCCACTCTGGATATCTGATCATCCTGGCAAGTCAGTTTACAAAGAATCCTCCTACCCTGGATGTTTCCTCTTACTAAGTTTCTGTCCATCCCCTACCCACCCACAGGGGAGGAAACGTTCCCTCTACCCTCCTGGGTTGGATAGCTGAGTCTAGGAAATAAACTGACAACAGACAGATTAACAGGAGAAAAGGTATACACGTTTATTAACTTTTAATACAACATGCACAGGGCATCACAGGGGGAAAAAAGCGAATACCCCAAAAAGCAGTGAGATTTGAGTTTATACCATCTCCATAGGGGAAGGAGTTGGGACATGTATGTCACACAGGGAAAAGTAAATGATTTTTTGGAAAGATGAATAGGTCATTAGAATATATGGGAGCTATGATAGTCTGTGACAAAGTCTGTCTGGGTGTGGTGTGACTTCTAGTCTTTTCTGTGATAAGTCAGTCTTCTCTGGTTGATGAAACTCCTGGGGAGGGGATTTATAACAGTTGAGCTCCTTTTGGAGGATCTGTCTTTAGGCAGATAAGAAGAGTTTAGAGGAAGCCTTTTTTTTTTCAAGTGCATTTAGCTCAAAATCACCAATATACCAAAGCAGCATATTGTGGATGGCAAGTCCTAAACTCCTTCACCTCCAACTCTGCTCCTTGATTATAAGTCCTCACTTGTCCTTGCTGTGTTTCAGAGTTGAGCCCTATCTCTTTCCTATTGCAACAGTCTTGACACCTATTACAATAATCCTGAATCAAGTTCACTACTATTTTAACAAGTGTCAAAATGATTTTTTAACATCAGTAATGAGCTTTAACTAATTTCCATTTATTATCCCTGACCCATAAAAAATTAAAATAATTAAAATATCCTTGCAAGTTGTAACAAAACTCTTTGAAAGTATTTTTGCTTTGTTACAGATAACATGCATGCTTAGAGGCATTTTCCTTCCATACATGTCCTTTATTCAAATGTTCAGCAACTTCCCTCATTTTATGATCAGAATTTGACTCCCACTTCCCAGCTCCTACTGATCCCAGACACATAGAGTAATTTGGATTGGAAATGTTTTAGTTGATTAGTCTTTAACTGTAGAGCAAAGTTTCACAATCTTTTCAACAGACAGGGGAAGTTTGTCTCTGCTCATGAAAATGTCATACCAAAGCACATCTTACTTTCTCAGTGGCTGACTCCATACAAGTGTCATCTCTTTCTCACCAATTGATAAGTAATTAGTAGTGCCTGGAACATTAGAAGAATTCAGCAAATGACTGCAATTACTATTATTATTAAGACCTGAACTTTAATTTTTTTCAGCTTATTTTTCCTAAATCTTCACTGCAAAAACCTTATTCTGCCCTTTGCCTTATCTTACCTTCCTTTTTATCATTCTTAACTCCGTTCCCAAAAGGAAAAGTAACTTTGCAAGCTGCAGATAATGAAACTGATATTCTCTCTTAAGGAATCATGCAAAAATAATTCAAGTACACAAGAATTTTATGGATGGGGCACTCTATTCAGGTTATCCACTGGATGATGTAATGAGTTATAAGAGAGAAAAAATATGTATTATTAAGTAGGTGCTCAAGAAGTGTCAGGTCCCTTCCAATTTCCTCAGTTTTATAGATGAGGGCAATGAGTCCCAGAAAGAGAAGTAGTCACAACTAAGAGCTACCAAAAAGGGGGCTGAGGGTCTGGCTTTTATTTCTTGTCCTGGCCCTCCTTTTCCTGATTTGATTACGTGACTTAACGAACCATCTAACAAATCCACAAGGTTCGCCAATGTATATGACACATGTCAAGAGCCCAGATATACTAACACTTATTGGAAACAAACATTTTGGTCAAGTATACCAGTTATGGTGCCTTTCCCTAAAATTTTATCTGGTATGTCTCCAAATTTTGTCTGTTAAGTATCACAGCCTTATACATAGTTGGAGATAACTACTTATTTTCAGACCTTCACAATTTTTTTAACAGTTAAAAAGAGCCCTTTAGGCTATAACTCATTGGAGTCTAGAATCATAATTACAGGATATTCCTAAATTAAACGATACCCAATGTTGGTACCAATTGGGTGAGAAGAACCACTGATTGAAATAAATATTCATAATATTAAATATTCATCAAGACTTTAGGACGCATCCAGACACTATGACTTCGTCGTTCTTCGAAATCCATCACGGACTATAGGAACCCGGTGGAAGACTACCTGGTTCAGCAAACAAGATTTCGAAGAGGAGGGGCCCGAGTAGGCGGGTCTGGACAACCCAGCGCGAGAATACGCCCCAGCGCATGCGCACCTCTTAGCGGGTAACTTCCATTTGTTAGATGGGGGAGACAAGTGAGAGGCTCTCTACAGTTTTCCAACTCCTAATGACAACCAAAAGCTAGAGCTTCAACAGTTCCACGAATAACGTGAAAGAGTTGTCCTCCGAACTCAAGATTAAGGACGCTTGGCATATGCCGCTAAAGCAAGAGGTGACTTCTCGTATCTTCCCCCATCCCCTGGAACATTGGTGGTCTAGTCCATTCCACAGACTTTCGAGTCCTTGCAGCGGGTCGGGGATCGAAGGATTGGGCCGATTGCGGCTGAAACGTCTTTGGAAGGAGGAAGGGGGTGAGGGGGCATCCCTTTGAGTTCCGCTCCTCCTTTTTCGAGGCGGCAGTAGGGAAAGGGGACGTACGAAATACTGCTCTCGAAAGCTAACGGATCTTCACCTCTCCGTGCAAACTGCCGGGAGGGCGGCGGGAAAAGGGCAAGACGGGAGCAGGGAAAGGGAAAGAGCCAGGAAGCTGCGCGGGAGGGCGCGCACGCGCGCCCCTTTTTCAGCAGTGTGGCGGGGTCGCACGCACGCCCGCCTCGGCGGCTGGGCGCGGTTTGCGACAGTGGGGGGAGCGGTGGAGGTGGCGGCGGCAGTGGCAACTTTGCGGCAGGCTCCGGCCGGGCTTGCTTGACGGCGGTGTGGCGGAGGCCCCGCCCTAGGCGGCAGGAACCTGGAGGGAGGCGGAGGAATATGTCCGAGAGGGAAGTGTCGACAGCGCCGGCGGGAACAGACATGCCTGCGGCCAAGAAGCAGAAGCTGAGCAGCGACGAGAACAGCAACCCCGACCTCTCTGGAGACGAGAATGTGAGTGCAGCCCAGAGCAGTGTGGACGGAACTCTGGAATGAAAGTTTTAAATTCTTTTTAAACTGTCGGTGCGGGGGCGGGCGGGCTGCTTTGGGGGGGGAGGGAGAGGTGTCACCCGCAGGAAAACGCGGGCGTGGAGGAGAAAATCGAACTTGTCTCTATGGGGATTTTGAGCAGGGGCCGAGAGCAAGCAGAAACTTGGCGAAGGAGAGTGGTTTAAGAGAGCGTGGTGGGAGGAGGGTCTGAAGGGGTCTGCTCTGAGATCCTTTTGCGTGGTTGGACAGTGTTTGGGCCTTCGGGAGATTTGGGGAGAGTGCGGATCTGAGATTCCAGTAGTTTAAAAGGCAAGTTAGAGTTTTTTCTGAGAAAGTTGGAAGGAGGAGCCAGAGTGTGTTAGTGACTTTTTAAGAGGAGTTTGGGGATTGTGTCACTTTCTTGACCCTTACATGCTGTTCAGGATGGGAAGAGTAGATAGATCTTCGTTTTAAGGGCTTTGGGTGACTCTTCTAAAGGTGGGATTTTATGTCTCCTTCTGTCTTGTGGATGGGGATGGGGTATGCCTGACAGGCGGCTTTTCTTCCGGAGGAGCAGAATTGAGAGGGTCGTCTTCTGAGTCGGAGAGGGAAATCACCGTTGAAGTACTAAGAGTCGATTACTGTTCTGAAAATTTTTACTAAAATAAAGGGGACGACCTGGAAGATTTTAGGTAACAGTGGTAAAGGCAGATGTTTTTAGGTGTGGGCCAATGGCTTCGCAAGTGCAAGGTATTTTGGAATCAGACTTTTTTTTAAGCTCTGAAATGGATCTCCATAATCGTCTAGTGTTTAGGTAAGTCGCCAGTAATAACTAAAGTGACATTAATTTTAAGTTTATATCCAATACGATCAGCAAAATGTCTTGACAATTCAAAGGTATTACTGCATAGTGTGAACCTTCTTTTCATAATACATGGCAATAGAATCTGAATATATTTTTTAAATCTTTAAAGTGTTATAGGAGCGTGATGTAAATTCTTCATTTTCTCGTCCTTTTGGCTAGTTTTAGGAATAAACGCTATGATACACACCCCGTTCCTAAATTCTACATCATTACATCACCGACTGAAGGATATGTATGGCATGGGGTCATTACCGAAAGTTTCACTCGAGATGGGAAAGAATTATTTTTGCAGATAGAAGAAAGATGTTTGGGGAATTGTTAGTTCCAACTTAAAGTTTCTAGAAAGTTTAGGTGTTGAATGTTACCTCAAATCTTTTTCCTGTTTGTGCTTCTCAGTCTTATATATTACTTTCTAACATTGTTGACCTTCTTCATTCTAGTCCTTGGAACCTGTTTTATTTCTGCTTTTTAAAAAGTGTTTTCTGGGCAGATTAGGTTAGGAGTACAGATTGGATCCACATGTTAAGTTAAAATTTCCAAATCTACTTCTTACTGGGTGCTTGACCTTGAGCAAGGTACTTGGTCTGGTTTCATCAGTTTCTTAGAAATGGGATTAATAATGGCCTTTACCTCAAGGAGTATTTGTGAGGACTAAAAGAGGTAATACAAGTAAAGTGATGAAAAGAGTGCCTGCCCCATAAGTACTATACAAGTGTTAGTTACTGTGAAGACTTAATGCTTCTGGCCCTTGCGCATACTAATCAAGTAGAACTGTAATGAAAATGCCAATAATCTAGACTGAGGAAAACTTCAGGGGACAAAATAAATTGCAGGTTTTTGTTTTTGTTTTGTTTTTGGTAGACCCTTAAGGAGGATATATTGTTTGCATTCTAAAGCTGCTTAGAACCAAACAATGGAGTAAGCCTTTGTTTTGGTTCCCTGATTTGGGTAGGGACTTTAAACCTTTTTTGTGCGTTGGAACACTTCAATGAATCCTGGGTAGTCTTCTCAGAACAACATTTTAAATGTATAAAATACAATATATAAGATTATGAACAAAATAATAAAATTATGAAATACCTTAAAAATATTTTCAAAACAAATTTAAGATTTTTTTCATAAATTAAGTCCTTTAATATAAAGTGTTTAAAGAAAGTGCTTCTTTATTAGCACATTAAGTAACTAGATCTGGAAAGGTGTCTGGTAGTAATGATGGGCATAGGCAATTTTTTGAGATCTGCAACTACTAGCATATGATATAAAAATACTTGATTTCCACTGATGAGAAAGTCACAGCTACAGCAGTATGTTACCTTCATTTAATAGAAGAAAGTGCTAAATTTCAATTAAAGATGGTGAACATTAAGCGGGTTTGTTTTGCCATTTAGGTTCAGACACCCTCTGAATTCCACCCAAGGACCTCAGATTCAGATGTAGGACATAAGTTAGGGGGAAGCAATAAGGAAAAGCAGTAGAGAACTCTGTAGAAAAATTAGTTCAGAAAAAGCTAACAGGGGCAGTGGTCTTAACTCTTTGGAAACCAAATAGCGAAGAGAAGGCCAAAAGGAAGTGAGGAAAGAATGTGGTGTTTTTGAGTTGGAGTTAAGGTAACCTGAGCAAATACTACTGTGAATGTGAATCAGAGAATTGAAAGGACATATTTTAAGTATATATGTATATGCCATTTTATTGAATTGTTAAAGGTCTTATGACTGCAGAGTATGTAACTTTTAGAAGAGTACTAATGGTTGCCTAGCAGAGGGCTAAATCTGGAGACTTATCCTTTGCTTAAGCAACCTGTGGCAAGATTAAGGGACAAATTACTATCCCTGTTTTCTTGTTGGGCAAATGAAGATGGTAGTGCCATATCATCATTCTGTACTTTGAGGAGGGGCCAAAGTGGAAATCATCCTATACACAGATACTCAGCAAAGGTTTGATTTTAATTTAAAGATAAAATTAAAGCATTGCGACTTGCATTTCCATTTGATTCCTTTGTGATTTTCCTTTGGAAGGAGGTGGGTAAGTTAAGTGGTCAGTTAAAAAAACAAAACAGAGGGGCGCCTGGGTGGCGCAGTCGGTTAAGCGTCCGACTTCAGCCAGGTCACGATCTCCCGGTCCGTGAGTTCGAGCCCCGCGTCGGGCTCTGGGCTGATGGCTCAGAGCCTGGAGCCTGTTTCCCATTCTGTGTCTCCCTCTCTCTCTGCCCCTCGCCCGTTCATGCTCTGTCTCTCTCTGTCCCAAAAATAAATAAACGTTGAAAAAAAAAATTTAAAAAAAAAAAAAAAACAAAACAAAACAGGGTTTTGTGTGGTTTCTTGATTAGCGGTTGAAATTCGGGCCAGAATGTAAAGAAGCTGGTGAATAAATGTCAGTTTTATTATTTCATTTCTCCAGTGTTAAAAGACAGTTTCCATAAAAACGGTAAGTGAAACATAATTTTCATTTTACTCATATGAGAGAACTGGGCAAGTGTAAGTCAGACCGTATACATTAAAGGAATGTAGAGGTGAAATTGCAAATGGAGACAAAAGTTTTTTTCCAGAGTAGAAGGGAAGATATTTTGAGCCTTTACCTTTGGAGACAGAATTTACAGGAGTGTAAGTTAGTTACCCACAATATAAAATGAGTTGTGAGGTTTAAAGGCAATGAAGAGGGCTAGAATATGATAACCTGGAAAGGTGCTATAGATAATGCATAGTTTTCCACTGAAAAACGGTTACATTCTACACTAGATGTTAACTCTGAAACTGTGAAGAGGGGGAGAAATAGAGATATAAACCATGATTTCAGCCTGGGAACTGAACTTAAAAGTTTACATTTTTTATCTGATTATATTTACATTAAAATTAAAATTCCAAATATTGAGCACCTGTTATGTACCATCTATCTAGTCTTTTCATCCAATTCAGTATATTCCAGAATAATTAGTGTATTTTTTAAAAAGGTAGGAACCATTTGAAGTTTTGAAGACTACCCCCAAGAACAATTGTATAAAACCATACTGTTTTTAGGTGAGTTTGTATGGTATGAATTTTTTATATGCTTTTTGACACTCCAGTTAATTTTTACCCTTTTGTAAATATAACACCAGGTTTAGGAAGCAATCATTTAGAAATAGCCCCTAAGGCAGTGTTTCCTAGACTTGTTCTAATAGATGTTAACAGGCACTCTGCAAAAACAGCCTTTCTGTGGAATGAATTTAGGAGCTGTTGCCCTAAGGCAATAGGTTTAAATAAATCTCTTTATTCCAAAGAACATACTGGAATATGTAATCAAAGGAGGTAGTTAAATCTTAGATTAGAGGGCCATGAATGTATTTTGTGCACTGGAGATAGGGTATAAATTAAGTGAATTTTCATGGTTTCCTGCAGTCATTTCTACATTCGGAATGATTTTACTTTAATTATAGAGAGTTTCTGGAGTTCTATATAAGTATCATTATTACATAAGCGCTGTGAGGCAAATGTCACTTGTAAATAGCACAGAATATGTAGGATTTTATAAAGATTCTAAATGGTTTGTGTTATAATTAAGCGGAATTTGAATAACAGAATTTTCAAAAACTACATCTAAAATAAGAGGCATCAATACTCCATCATCCTCAAAGGGCTACCAACCCCCGTGCTCCAAACAGAGCAGCGGTCATATAAATTATGAAGACATGTAACATGTAGTTCAGTCAGATTTAGGAGTCACAGCTTGTTTTGAATCCCAGCAACCCTAGTAGCAAGAGACCTCTTAGGATCTCTAAACAACACTTTCTTATCTAACAGTACCTTCTGTGAAGAGCTGTAAAGATGAAATGAGCCAGTGTATTAAGGTGGATGGCACAGACCAATGCTTTGTTATTTAAAGGCAGTATTATTCCCATTATTCTGATTAGCTTTTTTGTTTAGATTGTTGCTGAAATCCACAAATCCTAAAGCGTAGCTAGTTTCCTTTATATCCTTATTTGGAGACAGGAATAAATTTTTGCATTTCTTACAGAATTTATTAATCACTGCTTTTAGGTCAATGAGCAGCTACCCTGTCATTTGCTGCTACAGTATTGCTGTTTCACGTAATTTTTCCCAATTTACTGCTTACAGGATGATGCTGTCAGTATAGAAAGTGGTACAAACACTGAACGCCCTGATACACCTACAAATACACCAAATGCTCCTGGAAGGAAAAGTTGGGGGAAGGGAAAATGGAAGTCAAAGAAATGCAAATATTCTTTCAAGTGTGTAAATAGTCTCAAGGTATGTGCTGAAAGACAGATCCTGTGGACTGAATGCTAGGCTTCAGAATTATTTCTCAGTGATAAACATTTTATGCTCAGGGTACTTTGTCAAGTTTAAAATTAGAGTGCTGTGAAGGGGTTTTTTTTGTAGCGTAGACCGCATAGTTACTACAGTCCATTTGTTTAGCTTTTTTTGTTTTGTTTTAATTTAAATGGGTAATACCTAGTACTGCATACAGGGTTTTCTTTATTGTTTGTATTAAGATAAAAGATTTTGGGATATGTTATTCTTCACATTTTGTTAAAACTTTAAAAACATAAAGCCATTTCCTGGTACCTGTTACTAAAAAGAACTGAATGTGACCCATTAACTTTCAGCACAAATTGAAACATGTTTTTCTGCAGGTTTTAAATATTTAATTCTTATCATTTGTCTTATTTGAAATTGTTTTCAAAGGAAAATGTGTAAATTAACTTTTTTGAATATTCAGTATTTGGGGAAAACAAGGTTTTGGAGTTATTTAAATTGCTGCTTCCTCAAAAGCATTTTTAGTTATAAAAAGGATTGATATTTATTTAAAATGTTTTCCTTTACATATTATTCTTTTTCTCTTTTTTAAATTTGGGAGTATTTTTCCTACACTGACAAAAATATACATTGTATTATCTTTTACGTATGTAAGTTAGAATCTTTCTAAATATAAGAATATATTTTTAGGTAGAGTATTGGGAAAGCATAAGAAGTTATGTGTCTAGGGAAATTATTTTCTTGTCGGTGTAGCAATATACATGGCTCAGTGTGTCAAATTATATTCTCTTAGAAGGAGAGAAATTAATATACTTTTTAAAAAAGCAAAGTGTCCATTAATAGTTTTGTGTTAATATTTAATTATCTTAACCCATTTAATTATCTTAACCCAGATAATATATCTGGAAGGTGTTGGTTTTGACTTTTTAAATAATTTGATTAAATATTTCAGAAGCCTAAAGCTGTGGCTTTTCAAAGGATGAGAAATGAAAGTTGTTAACACTTTAAAAGCGAGTGTGAAAGTTAATGTTCAGTGCCAGGAGATTGCCAGTAAAATTCTAAGGCTGAAAAATAATTTTTGTGAACAAAAGTGAATACTGTTGACCCTTGAACAACTTAGAGATTGGGGTGCTGTCACCTCTGCCCCCGTGCAGTTGAGAATCCAAGTTTAACTTTTGACTCCCCAAAAACCTAACCACTAATAATCCCTTGCTGACCAGAAGCCAATAACATACTTCACCAATAACATTGGTTATTGGTTGATCTTACCAATAACATAAAGTCGATTAACATGTATTTTGTATGTTATATGCTGCATTGTTACAGTAAAAATAAGCTAGAGAAAAGAAAATGTTACTAAGAAAATCACAAGGGGGGCACCTGGGTGGCTCAGTTGGTTAAGCGTCCGACTTCAGCTCAGGTCAAGATCTCGCTGTTCACGAGCTCAAGCCCCACACGTCGAGCCCCAGAGAGTTCACGAGTCTGAGCTGTCAGCACAGAGCCTGGAGCCTACTTCTGATTTTGTCTGTCTCCCTCTCTGCCCCTCCCCGTCTTGTGCTTTGTCTCTCTCTCTCTCAAAAATAAATTAAAACATTAAAAATACATAAAATAAAAATAAAATCTTTAAAAAAAAAAAAGAAAATCACAAGGAAGAGAAAATACGTTTACAGTACTGTAATTATCCAAAAAATCCGTGTTTAAGTGGACCTGTGTTGTTCAAGGGTTAACTGTATGTTTTTTGTGCGCCTCCTTATAGCTTCCTAGTAACTGAAGTTACAGTCTATTGTCACCCCTGGTCCCCAGTGTTCCAGTATTCTTGTTCACGATAAAACTCCATGGGATATTTTTCTTTTAGGACCCAAAATCAAGATTATTTAAAGTTGTTTCTATAGGAATAATAGAAAGCAATGATTTGAATGGAGTTTGATATGCTTTGCTTTACAAGGGAAAAATTAAACCTAATAAAGTTTAGTGAGTGTTAGAGAAGCTATATTAACTCTTAGTGTATTTGTTCATCTCCTATTTCAGAAACATAAATTACGTCCTAAGAGATTAAATGCATCTACAATAATTAACCCAGTTTAATTTTGATTCAGAAGAATATGATTGAGTTTAAGTAAATAGAAGGCAAATTGTGTTAATTCATAGTTGAGTGCTTGTTACCTGACCTCTGACTTAAATAGTAGCCTACATTTTTGGAGGGGGGAGGGGTTATAAGGGAAAACGGTCAGTTCACCATTCTTTTGTTTCTAAATTATAGTAATTTTTCTTATGATTATTTTACAGGAAGATCATAATCAACCATTGTTTGGAGTACAATTTAACTGGCACAGTAAAGAAGGAGATCCGTTAGTGTTTGCAACTGTAGGAAGCAACAGAGTGAGTGTTCAGGGGTCTGCTTGGCATTTGACTTGATTATTAGACTCTGGTATTATTATAATATTAAAGTGTGATGATTTTGAAGTAAATTTGGCATAGCTGGTTTGATGGTATTTATGTAAAAGTGAAGCGTTTTAGCGATTGTCAAAACTAGCTAAAATTGTTAAAACTAGTATTCATGACTGAAAATCCATCTTTATTTCATGTATTCCCAATTGTTCATGAAACAGGTTTCTGTTTATATTTTGTCTTCATAAATATTTTGTTTTGCATGGCTGAAAGAATTGACTTCTGTTTTTGGAAGTGATTTAACTAGTTTATCATTTAAGATACAAAGTCTGTAGTTTTCTTTTTTGAATATTTTTTTTAATGTTTACTTATTTTTGAGAGAGAGAGAGAGACAGTGCAAGCGGGAGAGGGGCAGAGAGAGAGGGAGACAGAATCTGAAGCAGGCTCCAGGCTTTGAGCTGTCAGCACAGAGCTCAACAGGGGTTCGAACTGACGAACCATGAGATCATACATAACCTGAGCTGAAGTCGCAGGCTGGAGGCTTAACTGACTGAGCCACCCAGATGCCCCCAAGGTCTGTAGTTTCTTAAAAATAAACTTAATTAGTGGCTCTCTAAACACAAAGCATATATCCAGTAGATTTGTATAATAGTTATTGAAAGTATTTTAACGATTTTCTTTTTTTTTTTTTTAAATTTTTTTTTTTTTCAACGTTTATTTATTTTTGGGACAGAGAGAGACAGAGCATGAATGGGGGAGGGGCAGAGAGAGAGGGAGACGCAGAATCGGAAACAGGCTCCAGGCTCTGAGCCATCAGCCCAGAGCCCGACGCGGGGCTCGAACTCACGGACCGCGAGATCGTGACCTGGTTGAAGTCGGACGCTTAACCGACTGCGCCACCCAGGCGCCCCTAACAATTTTCAATAAACATCTGTGTTAGATTTGTTTTTATTTAAGGAAGCCAAAAGTATCTTGAACTGAGAGAAGTGTATGGAAGAAGCATGCTGGCACATTTTAACAGATACCATTATTTAACTTTTCAGTTAGACCAGGGATTCAACTGGTGGATAGCAATTTATTATTCTATTTAACTCTAAATAAATGGAGAACAGGAAGATTCCTTAGTGCTTTCCAGGGAGTCTCTGGAGTTATTAAATTGAAATCACCTCAAGGAAAAATTGTCCTCTTAACTTTGTATTAGCTAACATTCTGGGTATCCATTAATACTGTACTAGGAGTTAATGAGGAATAATGTAGAAATTTATTGTTGTATTTGGAAAAAGAAAAATGGAGGAAATAGATGAATTGGATATAGGTTGATAACAAATATAAGTCACTTCCTCTGCCTTTAGCCCAAGAGGTGAAGAGGAGTGAATCAGAGAGATGTTTTATACTTTGTTACTTTGAGTAAAAAAAATGTTACGGTTCTTTAGTAATTGTGCTAAGCTTCTTAGGCAAAAAAGAACATGATTTAATGCACACTGTTTTCTGTATTTGTTTTTTGTTAGTGTTGGTATTCTGTTCTCAAAATTAACTTTATAACCAGGGACTGTCATCTCCATATTTTTGAAATGTCAGCATATTTCCAAATCACAGGAACACATATGCATCTCTTCTGGGCTAGATCATTTTTTTCTAGATACCTATTTTCTAAAAAGTAAAATTTGACTTTAGGTAATTTCCTGGAAAACTTCCTTTAAGGAAGGTCTAATTACATTTAAGGCTCTGGTGCTTTACTAGGTTGTTGAAATTCTGAAAATTTGAAACTCGGCTACTACAGTTGATAACATGGGACAGCAGGGGTTTTTTTGGTGTTTAGCCAAATGTAGTTTGTGATATGTAGCCTGCCTATAGTTGTCTGGTTCCTAAGTTCTTTGAAAAAAAAAATTTGTGGGGAAAGTGATGTGGTTTCAAGAAAAGATTAAGGTTATTTTTCCTAGTTGGGAGCATACTGCATTGATTAATTTGAATCTACTTTAAGTAAGACATCACTGTAAACCTAAGATTATACTTCACTAACTTGGCCATGATAATATGAGAATTAGTATAATTTGTGCTCCAGTATGCTATTTTAAATATTCCATGCATTCTAACAAAAAGTATCCCTGTTATCATTTAAAATGACATTGAAGGGAGTGCACCTGGGTGGCTCAGTTTCTTGAGCTCTGCACTGACAGCATGGGAGCCTGCTTGGGATTTTGTCTCTCCCTCTCTTTCAGCCCCTCTCCCACTCACAATTAATCTCTCTCTCTCTCACTCAAAATAAACACTTAAAAAAATGACATTGAAGGCCATTACATAGCATATTGAATTATAAAAAGTTCTGTTTGGACTTCTTTTAAAAAAAAATTACCTTCTGGGATATAACCTAGTTTAGCAGTCATATAAGGAATTTTTTTAGACTATTAATGTAGAGCTTTTATTAACTTAATAGTGATAGGTGATTATTATAGAGTTACTATATTTTTAAAAGATTTTTTTAACGTTTATTTATTTTTGGGAGAGTGCGCACGTGTGTGCACACTGGAGAGGGGCAGAGAGAGAGAGAAAGACGCAGAATTGAAAGCAGGCTCCAGGCTCTGAGCTGTCAGCACAGAGCCCAACGCAGGGACTACAAGATCATGACCTGAGCTGAAGCTGGACGCTTAACCGGCTGACCCACCCAGGCGCCGCTAGTTCTTATTTCTATTGAAATTATTAAGTTACTGCTAACACAACTATAAACTATAAAAAATGGAAAGAAATTTTTTACGGTTAAATTGTATATTATGCAGATAGTATTAATTTTAGAATATATGGCAAATAAAAAGGACTCCCATACATCAGAAAGTTAGGGGCCCCTGGATGGCTCAGTTGGTTAAGTGTCTGACTTGGGCTCAGGTTATGATCTCACAATGGGGGGGTCCGAGCCTCGTATCAGACTCCCAGCTGTCAGCACAGAGCCCACCTTGGATCTTCTGTCTACCCGTCCCTACTTGTGCTCTCACTTTCTCTCTCTCTCAAAAATAAGTAAAAGATATTTTTAATTTTTTTTAATGTTTACTTATTTTTGACAGAGAGAAAGACAGCATGAGTGGGGGAGGGGCAGAGAGAGAGGGAGACACAGAATCAAGCAGGCTGCACGCTCTGAGCTGTCAGCACAGAGCCTGGTGTGGGGCTCGAACTCGTGAACCGGGAGATCGTGACCTGACCCAAAGTAAGACGCTTCGCTTAACAAACAGCTGCTCAGGCGCCCCTAAAGAAGTTATTTTAAAGCAATAGTTTCTATAGTATCTCTAAGACACATTTGTGACTAAGATGTTTCACAGGTGAAGAGAGTATGTTTTTGTATTTGAAATGAAATTTACCGTATTTTTGTTCTTATTAGGTTACCTTATATGAATGTCACTCACAAGGAGAAATCCGGTTGTTGCAATCTTATGTGGATGCTGACGTATCCTTTCCTGGGTTTTTAATATCTTTGGCTAAAGAAATTTCAATAAGTACACCAAAACTTTTCTAAATTAATTAGTTCCCTAAAGTTACTTTGTCCTTTCTTTACCCAGTGCTATTCCTTTACTGTCACAAGAGACTCCTTGTATTTAGTTTAATTTTCCTGATCCCTAGAAATGTATTTTAAGGTGGATATGAGGGAGGGGGGAAGGATGTCTGGAGATGTCTGGATGTTGGAAATCCAGTAGTAGAGAATGATAGCAAGAGAGTAGCTAAACCTCCTGCTTCTTTGACCTTGCGTAGAGTTTTATCATGTCAGGGTAGTTAATTTGATGAATTTGGGTTGATCAGAAGCTGTGACTGGCATTCATCCCAAGTATTTGAACAACAAAGCCTATAGGGAAAAAATAAACATGCAGTTTGTTTAGGAAATAAAATATTGCAAAACATGAGTACATAAAGAAAAAGAAAGGTTTAAAAAGCTGAAAGGTTAGACAGTCAAAGCTGTTTCTTTTAAGATCCATTTGAAAAAGCTAGCAAAAAAGAAAAAGCGAGGATATTCAGTCTTCCATCATTTATGTGGAAAGAAGTGCTCTGTAGCCTTACTGGGAAAGTCTCACAGGAAAAAGTGGAAAACTGAATAGTTGCTGATCTTTTTCTAGAGATGCATATTCAGAAGTATTGGGCTAAAACAGGGGTCAGCAAATTACAGCTTGTGGGGCTAGCTACCTGTTTGTGTAAATAAACTTTTACTGGTACACAACCATACCCATTCATTTACATATTGTTCATGGCTGCTTTCAAATGACAGTTGAGTGAAAGCATCTCTGAATAGTAATCAAATTGAGCGGAAGGACTGGTTTGTAAAAACTTGAGCGTTTCTTTGGAGCTTTCCTTGTACTGTACTATCATCGTTGACGTGTTTACTTTTCAAAAACAAATTATATTTCTTAACTGGCATTTCTTAGGCTGATGAAAACTTCTATACTTGTGCATGGACATATGATAGCAATACAAGCCATCCTTTGCTGGCTGTGGCCGGATCTAGAGGCATAATTAGGATAATTAATCCCATAACAATGCAGTGCATAAAGGTGGGTTTTTTTGGTTACATTGTAGATCTGCCCTGTTTTGAATGCACACTTGTGAAAACTTACTATTTTTTTTTTTAATTTTTTTTTTTCAACGTTTATTTATTTATTTTTTTGGGACAGAGAGAGACAGAGCATGAACGGGGGAGGGGCAGAGAGAGAGGGAGACACAGAATCGGAAACAGGCTCCAGGCTCTGAGCCATCAGCCCAGAGCCTGACGTGGGGCTCGAACTCACAGACCGCGAGATCATGACCTGGCTGAAGTCGGATGCTCAACCGACTGCGCCACCCAGGCGCCCCAGTGAAAACTTACTATTTTTTAATTTAAAACTAGTGGAATCAGTATCTGTATACTTTCTAACTTGATTTGTACTTTGCTTTTTTGCTTCCTTTAGACAAGTCTTTTGAGACCTTTGTCACATTTAGATAATACAAAGTAAGGAATAAGCAGGAAGTTTTTATTCGAAATTTTTAAAAAATAGAATAATTTGCCTCCTGCCTTGCCTTATTCAGAGAGTCTGGAATGAACTGTAGCGGAAGAGTAAGTCTTTTCCAAATCTTTTAATTAGGGATTTAGAGTCAAGGGCACCTTGTAAAGAACCAAAAGGTGAAGCCTAGGAATTTGATACCGAGAGAAGTTTTACAAACCTCTTTAAATCAGAAGTTTTTTAACCCTAGGGCACATTAGAATCACCTGAGGGTCTTTTAAATCCTTAGCTAGGCCTCAGCTAATCCAGTCAAATCAAAATACCTGCAGTTGGGACTTCAATGTCTTTTTTCTTTTTTTTTTTTCTTTTTTTTTTTTAACCTTACTTTGTTGGGTGATTTTAATGTGCAGCCAGGGTTGAGAACCAGTACTTTAAGTGAAACTATTTTTCCATTCTCTTAAGATTAACGAGAGAATTTATTGATTTAATATGAAAGTTGAATGTTATAAATTTATTGTAGCATTATGTTGGCCATGGAAATGCTATCAATGAGCTGAAATTCCACCCAAGAGATCCAAATCTTCTCCTGTCAGTAAGTAAAGGTAAGAGAAGCAAATGTTTCTTTAGTCCTATTTATTTGGAAATGATTTTTTTTTTTTTAAGGGACAGAGAGTTCTTAGGTTAAAAAAAAAAAGCCAAACTTAAAAAGAATTTATAAAGTATGTTTTAGTAGAAAAATCTTAGACCTTATTAGCATTCCCAGACCAAGAATTAGTTGAAAGACCATGAAAAATACACTGTTAACATCAGATATAAATAAGATAATAGGTACTGAAGATTAAGTATGTGTTACCCTTCTTATGTGCAGTAGTGTGTTATGATCATTCATACTCATTTGAATTATTAAACTTTATTAATTTTAGTGGCAGAACACCAAAGTTAGGACATTTTTAAGAATTTTCAAAAGTTTTGCCAATCATCTTATGACTAACCAGTCATGTAGTAAGAAATAATGCATCTGAAAATTGTTTTTCTCTATGTATTATAAAGTTTTTGTTTTGTAAAGGATCCCCTAATAGACTTCCTTAAAATGCTAAGTTCTCTAGTATAAGCTCTTTGAAATGTTTCCCATACTTATAAAGAGAAAGCCTTCCATATGCCTATATTGGCATTATAAGTTTATTCAGGGCTCATTCAGGCCTCTTAATCATTTCTGAGCTCTCTGAAATGAGCTGGCTTGTTCTTATTTCTACATTCTGTTCTTGATTGCCTTTTTCCCTTTTACTTCTACATTATTCTAGTCAAGTTTATTCTTTTTAAAGGCTTGTCAAAAAATAAAGGCTTATCAAACCTATAATCTCCCCCTCAATCTGTTTATATT
The DNA here is from genome assembly GCF_007474595.2 of Lynx canadensis. NCBI lineage: Eukaryota > Metazoa > Chordata > Mammalia > Carnivora > Felidae > Lynx > Lynx canadensis. The sequence continues at coordinate 46,590,830 of NC_044312.2, read as the reverse complement.
AAAAGATGTCCTCAAGTCAAAATTCTTACATGAAAATACTTCAGTGTGATTTTTCTTTAACTATCAAGGCTTAAGTATAGAAATTGACACCTAGGAAGAGCTGACAACTTTCCTCTGATAATAGTAGCTGGACCCAGGTATTTCTTTACAGGTGATCTGGGTCATAATGCTGCACTTGTTCTAACACAACTTTTTAACTCAGCTCTTCCCCCATTGTGCAAAATAATCTACAGAATATGATAAAATATTTTCCAAGTTGTATATCTAATAAGGGATTTGTATAAAGAGCTCTTACAACTCAACAATAAAGACAACCCTTTAAAAAAAGCGTCAAAGGTTTTGAATAGATCTCCTCTAAAGAATACACACAGTTGTCCAGTGAGCACATGAAAAGGTGCTCAGCATCATTTATCATTAGGGAAATAGAAATCAAAACCACAATGAGACCATTTCATACCTAGTAGGATGACTATAATCATACAGACAATAACCTGTTAACTAGAATGTAGAGAAGTTTGAACCCCCTCTACATTGCTGGTGGGAATGTAAAATGTACCCACCTTAGAAAAAGTCTAGAATTCCCTCAAAAAGTTAAACATAGAAATACCACCTCCGTGTGTGTGTATATGTAGTCAAGAGAAATGAAAGTAAATGTCCACACAAAAACTTGTACACAATTGGAATCAAGAAATAATTTTTTTTAAGAAATTAATTTTTATAGCAATGTTAATTTCCACTACTAAACATAATTTGTTACTGTCTTTTAGTGTTCCCTATGGAATAGATTAATAGTCATGTACAGTTTGGGCATTGCCAGATATCAAGCTGTACATTCATTTTTATATTAATGCTGTATATTTTGTTGCTAATGTTTAGTGGATGAGATTGCTCAAATTATAGTTAATATTTTTAAGAGGTATTTAATACTATAAAAGTATGTTGTGATATGTATAGTTTTTAATCCTATTTTGGGTTTACTGTAAAGATCTCGTAAATCTGTTCAGTCCCCTTCAACTACTAAATGTGGATTCTATGGAGGGAAAAACTGTAGTATCTTGTTCTATGACATAACAAACTTTATTTATGTCAAATCCCTAAGTGTTATGTCATGAGCATGACTCCATTAAATCAGATGTTATTTAAAAGAAATTCCTTGAGGTAAATAAGCTAAACATATTTTAAGACCACATAAATACTTCTTTTTGATCTTGAAAGTTTGAGCTCATACTTAAGTCTACATGTTGATGTAAATATTTTAAATTGCTATATAATTGGATTCTGCTTAGTCCCCACTGTGCATAACTTAATTCCAAACTTCAGTAGTTTTCACTTCTTTAAAGAGGTTTTGCAAGTCCAGAGTAAATGAATGACTAAAGTTCATTTTAATTTTTTTTATGTCTATACTAGATCATGCTTTACGATTATGGAATATCCAAACAGACACTCTGGTGGCAATATTTGGAGGCGTAGAAGGGCACAGAGATGAAGTTCTAAGTGCTGTAAGTTGAAAGCTGCAGGGCGGTGATCTTCAGGTGTACAGAGCTACAGAGCTCTGAACGATCCCCATGGAACTCTTACAAGAAAGCATGTGGTTTGTTTCATATAGCCTGTCAGGCACGCATTTCGTTTACTTGTGATATAACAAGGTTATTAGCTTACAGATGAAGGAATAAAGCAAGTAAGGCTCTGTGTTTTATCTGTACTCTTGCACTTTATACCAGCACCTGGATTCTGATGAAAGAATACCTTGAACTTGTTCAATCAAAAATCACCAAGCTAACTTTTGTTTTGCTGTTTCTCAGTCATTAAAGAAAAAGGTTAAGCCAGTTAGCAGTTGATCAACTTTCATTTTTCAATTTTTTTTTTTACTTTTTTTTTTTTTTAATTTTTTTTTAACGTTTATTTATTTTTGAGACAGAGAGAGACAGAGCATGAACGGGGGAGGGGCAGAGAGAGAGGGAGACACAGAATCAGAAACAGGCTCCAGGCTCTGAGCTGTCAGCACAGAGACCGACACGGGGCTCGAACTCACAGACCGCGAGATCATGACCTGAGCCGAAGTCGGACGTTTAACCGACTGAGCCACCCAGGCGCCCCTTTTTATATTTATTTTTGAGAGACAGAGCACAAGTGGGAGAAGGGTGGAGAGGAGACACAGAATCTGAAGCAGTCTCCAGGCTCTGAGCTGTCAGCATAGAGCCAGACGCGGGGCTCGAACTCACAAACTGCGATCATGACCTGAGCTGAAGTCGGACACTTAACTGACTGAGCCAGCCAGGCACCCCAACTCTCATCTTTCAAATAAAAGATGAACTTCAAATAAAGCTGAAATATACGATCCATTTTTTGGAAATGTTTCATTATGTTTATACTGAGTTTTAGATAAGTTTTTGATGTCATGTTAACTTTATGTATTATAATCTATTGAACCATTTTAATGATATGATGCTAGTATTTTTAGCTAGTATTTTCACATTTTTACATTAAAAAAAATTTTTTTAATGTTTATTTATTTTTGAGACAGAGAGCATGAATGGGGGAGGGTCAGAGAGAGAGGGAGACACAGAATCCAAGGCAGGCTCTAGGCTCTGAACTGTCAGCACAGAGCCCAACCCAGGGCTCAAACACACAAACTGTGAGATTATGACCTGAGCTGAAGTCAGACGCTTAACCGACTGAGCCACCCAGGTGCCGCTATTGTTATTTCTTAAAATGAGAGCAGTACACAGTCTATTTCCTCTTCTCTATAATACAGGAGGAGTTCCACTAGAAGGACTGATGTGTGAGATTTTCATTAACACATGAATCACACGCTAAGTTAAAGAGCATCTCTGTGCCTCATTGCTTTATGAAATAGGTACATTAAGGTTATTACAACGGATGATCTGTTAGCAGTCTTAACAATTGGTATATAGCAAATGAAAAAGTTAAAATACATTATTTCCTTTTTTTAGACCTTTTTTCTTTTTAAAAGTGAACTTACCTAATGTAACTGAAGTATTTTGACTTAAATATACACATAAAGCAAAATTTCAGTTGTTTAAAGACTCATTGTATATTTTCACATACAGCTGTCAATTTCATTGTTTAATAGACAAAACAAACTTAACTCAGGTCTTTGCATCATAGAATAATTACTTCAGCATTCTATTTACCTTTAAAATCAAGCAAAGGTAATATTTAAAAATAATTGAATAGATAAAACTAAATTCAAACAATTTACTTTCTTGACTTATATATTATATAAGCTCATATATGCTATGGTGACAAATCAGATAAAATTAAATCTTGAAATCAGTAACAGCTGTGATTTATGGGCTACATAGATGAAACTCAAAGTGTTTGTGACTTAAAATACAATTTTCACTACACTGTACCTCAGATGAAAATTGGATAGTCTAATTTGGGCAATTTTGTATGTCTAAGCTTTTTTGTTTTATGTACAGGATTATGATCTTTTGGGTGAAAAAATAATGTCCTGTGGTATGGATCACTCTCTTAAACTTTGGAGGATCAATTCAAAGAGAATGATGAATGCAATTAAAGAATCTTATGATTATAACCCAAATAAAACTAACAGGTAAAAATTGTGCTATTTAAAACAGTTATTTCTTGCTGTTGGATCGATGATGTGTTTTACTTTATCCAAAATTTTTACATAATCCCTTACAATTTACATACCATAAAATTTACTGATTTTAAATATAGCCCTTTGCTTTTAGTCTAATGTTTATGGCTCCTTTTTCAAAATCCCCTTTAAATTGCGTTTTCATCTTAATTTAGTAGCATGTTTTACTTATTTAGGTATGTATATGCTTGGCTTTTTACATTATAACAATGTTAAGCTGCTTAAAATTGCTGTGGGATAGAGTAAAGGGTCCTTCTGAATAATGTTGCTAGCATTATTTGTCAGCACTCTTAATTTTTAGTCACGTCAGTAAATCCTGATTTTTTAAATGGGTTTCTTGGCTTTGATTCATGATAATGTAATTCTTTCCTTTAAATGATGATCCCTTTTTTAGATGGAGAAAATTCAAAAGCTGGAACCTCCTTCAAGAGATTTTTGAGTGGGAAGTTTTCTTAATATATATAAAGATTTTCATTTTTTAAGTAATCTTTCCACCCAATGTGGGGCTCGAACCTACAACCCCAAGATCTAGAGACACACACTCCACTCTTTGAGCCAGCCAGGCAATCTTCTTTTTTTTTTATTTTTGAAAAGTTCCAATTGAAATCTGTTTTTGAAATGCTTATTTTTTTTATTGTTTACTTATTTTTGAGAGAGAGACAGAGTGCCGAGTAGGGGAGGGGCAGGGAGAGAGGGAGACACAGAATCCAGAGCAGACTCCAGGCTCTGAGCTGTCAGCCCAGAGCCCAATGTAGGGCTCAAACCCATGAATCACTGAAGTCAGACGCTTAACAGACTTGAGCCACCCAGGCACCCCTGAAATGTTTCGATTCTTTAATTCAGTAACTGTCTTTTCAGTATCTGATCAGGCTGTTAGCACTTTCACTGTAACTGTCATAAATCTCCATTTATTAACTTTGTTTACAATTCTTTTTTAACAAAGAGCTAGCATTTATTTTCTCTTTATCAAACCAGATTATTAATAGATTATCAGTTAAATTTATAACTCATCAACAAATATTTCAATGCATTAACATTTATGAGACCTCAGTGGCCTCTGAGAATTAGTACAACTTCCAGATTTCTCTTTTAGAACCCAAGGGGTTAGTATAATATTTGTTTTCATATTTTCTAGAGCTTTGGAATAAATAGAATTATATTTTACAGTTTACAGAAAGTAACATTGAGTTATGCTGGTCTTGAGAGGTTTAACCGTAGATTATAATATTTATTTGGCTAAAAAGCAGTTAACATAATTACAGCAGAATTGAGAATTTATAACAGATCATGAATAACATTTTAATGTTTTAATAAAGAAAAGCTCCTAGAATTGGAATTGGGAGGAATGTATGAGAGGATTCAACCCAGCACCCTTTTTACATATGAAGGAGAAGTAAAAAGGATGTGTTGAATTGCCCAAGAGACACAACTAATTCATGGCATATCGTTCTTTTATAATTAATTTCAGTTTAAAACTGAATCACTAGATTAGAAATGTTAGGTATACTTTTAATTATCTGTAGAACGGGAAGAACTGGTAGTTGGTGGTCTTCTCACAGACATGTTTAAGCAAAATATATGTATATATATATGTATGTATGTATGTATAGCGGTATGTTTTACTTACCCAAATACAGGAAAAGTCTTATTAAATGCCAGATTCTTGTCAGATACCATTTCCAGAGATTGTTGCTCAAGGCAGGACTCTCATCTAGCTTTCTCTTTAGCAGTCTTTGGAATGATATGTCATTGTTCTAGAAAGATGACGATCTTTTGAAATAATCTAGATATATTGACTTTCATAGACTGTAATGCTTAACTTTAGATAGCTTATTGTATTTATTAAAGTTTTATAAATCTTTTAAGTGAAAATTAGTGTGATTCTACTATCCTTTTTTCTTTTAACTTTTGACATTTCCATTTCAGGCCATTTATTTCTCAGAAAATTCACTTTCCTGACTTTTCCACCAGAGACATACATAGGAATTATGTCGATTGTGTGCGATGGTTAGGTGATTTGATACTTTCCAAGGTATGCTAACTGTTGTTAAGCTGTACTTCTGTTATTTGTGTTTGTGTGAGTTGGAACTTTTCAGGGAGCACAGTTTTTTCATATAGTTTGGTAAATTGGATGGCAGATGGCAGAAATTCCTTTTTTTTTCTTCCTTGAAGTCTCATAGATTTGGAAATTTGTTTTAGGCATAAAACATCCTGATGAATTGTTATAACTTGTGCTGTAATAATAGGAAAAATGTTAACTTGTGAGATGATATTCTTCTCTGATATCTGATGCTATAAAATAACCCAATTTCTAAAGCCAGTGGTGGGTTTTTTGGTATGTTTGTGTCCATTTTGGTAAATTTGTATTTACAAAAACAGCTGGGGTTGGCTATGGGCTGTAGTTTGCCAACCCCTGATCTCTAAAGTGTTGATGTATATTTACATATTTTTTGCTGATAATTTAGAGTAGTTGTTGGTGATGTTATCTGAACATTTAGGATTGTCATATTTGGAAAAATTGCTGTCCAGTCTCCTTTCTTGATGTGGATTTCAGGGCATTGCATATTTTCTTGGGCAGAGCCTAACTTTTTTCTTGGCCTTCCAGGTATAGTTTTTCCTTTTTTTAAAGTTTTGACCTTGAAATAATTAGATTGACAGTAAGTTTCAAAGCAGAGAAGTCCCATATTGCCCTTCACCCGATTTCTCTCACATACATCTCACATAACTATAATACAATATCAAATTTAGGAAATTGACATTGTACAATGTGTGCGTATAGTTCTATGTCATCATTTTATCACATGTGAATTTTGTCAGTTCAGGAATGTTAACAGTATGGGACCTTTTAAGATTGGTTTTTTTCACTCAGTATAATGCCATCCAAGTTGTTGTGTGTATCAATAGTTTCCCCTTTTTATTGCTGAGTAGTATTCCATGGTATGGCTGTACCACAGTTTATTTAACTATTCATCTATTGTAGGACATTTTGGTCCTTTGCAGTTTGGGGCTATTACAAATAAAGCTTCTAATGAACAATCGTGTTCAGGTTTTTGTGTGGACTTAAGTTTTCATTTCTCTGGGATAAATGCCTAGAATGGCAATTGCTGGGTCATGGTTAAGTTTGTTTAGTTTTTTAAGAAACTGCCAAACTATTTTCCAGAGTGGCCGTGCCATTTTACATTCCCACCAGCAATGTATGAAAGATCCAGTGTCTCCGAATCTTCGCCGGCATTTGGTACTGTCACTATTTTTTATTTTAGCTGTTCTGATAGGTGTGTAGTGATACCTCATCGTGGTCTTAATTTGCATTTCCCTGATGGCTAGTGATGTTGAACATCTTTTTCATGTGCTTATTTACCATCCATATATCCTTTTCGATGATGTCTCTTCATATCTTTTGCTCATTTTCTAATTGGATTGGTTTTGTGTGTGTTTTTTTTTTTTTATTGTTGAGTCTTGAGAGTTCTGAATATATTCTGAATATGAATCCTGTGTCAGATATGTAGTTTGCAAAAATTTCTTCCAATCTGTAGCTTGTCTTTTCATCCTCTTAACAGGGTCTTTTGTAGAGCAAATGGTTTTAATTTTGACGAATTTCAATCTATTGAATTTTGTTTGAAGAAAATTATTTTATGGATTGTGCTTTTGATGTTACATTTAAAAGCTCTTCACACTCTGGATCCTAAGGAATTTTTCCTGCATTTTGTCGTGTTACATTTTATATTAACGTATGATCTATTTTGAGTCAATTTTTGTATGAGGTTTAGGTAGTAGTTCATTTTTTTGCCTGTGGATAGCCAATTATTCAGCACCATTTGTTGAAAAACTGTTCTTTCTCCTTTGAACTGCTTTTGCATTTTGGTCAAAGTTGTTTGGCCTACTTGTATGAGGCCTTTTCTGGTTTTTCTGTTCTATTTCCCTCTACCACTGCTATATGCAGTCTTGGTTACTGTGGCTCTATAGTAAGTCTTGGAATTGGTTAAGTGATTTCTTCCATTTTATTCTTTTTCAAAATTGTTTTAGTTATTTTGATTCCTTTGACTTCCCATTTAAATTTTAGAATAATCTTGTCTACATTTTAGAAAAAATCTTGCCAGGAGTTTTATGGGCAAGGGAGATTTTGATTGCTATTATGTTAAACCTATATATCAGTTTGGTGGGGGACTAATATCTTTGCTCTGCTCTCCAGTTCATGAACATAGCATGTCTGTCCATTTATTTAGATCTTTGATTTTTATTATCAGCATTATGTAGCTTTTAGCGTAGAAGTCGTGTACATACTTTGTTAGATTTATACTTAAGTACTTCTCTTTTTTGTGGTTACAAATGATATTCCTTATTTCTATGTGTTTATTGCTAGTATATAGGAATGCAGTTGATTTTTACATATTGACCTTTAATCCTGTGACCTAATTCTAGGAGGGTTTTTTTTCGAGGACTTGGGATTTTTTTACATAGACTATCATGTCATCTGCAAATAGGGGCAGTTGTATAGTTTCCTTTCTGATCTTGCCTTATTGCACTGGTAGACTTACAGTTCTATGTTGAATAGTGATGTTAAGATCAGACGTTCTCGACTTGTTTCTGATGTTAAAGGGGAAAGAATTCAGTGTTTGACAATTAGCTGTTTTTTGTAGATGTTCTCTATCAAGTTGAGAACTGTCTCCCTTACTAGTTTTTTGAGAGTTTTATCATGAAATCCTTATTGAATTTTGTTAAATGCTTTTTCTCTATCAGTTGGTATGGTCATGTGGTTTTTCTTCCTGAGCCTGTTAATGCAGTGTATTTCTTTTTTTTAAGTTTATTTACTTTGAGAAAGAGAAAGTGTGTGTGTGATTGGGGGAAGGGACAGAGACTGGAGGACAGAGAATCCCAAGCACGCTCTGCTCTGAGCCACCCAGGCACCCTGTCATTGTTTTTTTTAATATTGATTCCAGTCCCTGGAATAAGTTTATTTGGTCATAGTGTATAATTTTTATATATGTTGCTAATAGTTGGTATTTTGTTAAATATTTCTGTATTTGTGTTGATGAGACTGATATTAGTCTGAAGTTTTTTGTAATATCTTTGTCTGGTTTTCCTATTGATAATACTGGCTTTATAAAATGAATTGGGAAGTTTTCCCTCCTATTTTCTGGAATTGATAGAATTGGTGTTTATAGAATTCATGTTAATTCTTCATAAATGGTTGTTAGAATTCTCCAGTTAAATCATCTGGGCCTAGAAATTTTTGAGGGAGAGTTTTAAGGATAACAGATTCAGTTTCTCTGATAGTTAAAAGAACTGACTCTTGAAATTAACTATTTTATATTGTGTGAGTTGTGGTAATTTGTGCTGTTTGAAGAATTGGTCCATTGTATTTAAAGTAAAAATTGTGTGTAGAGTTGTTTGTAGTATTCTTACTGCCCTTTTGATAACTGCAAGGTCTCTACTGATGGCCCTGTTTCATTCCTGAAATTGGTAATTTATTGTCTTCTTTTTTTGTCAGTCTTGGTTAAGGACTCATCAATTTTTTATCTCTTCTTTTATTTCCCATGGATGTATTTTGCTCTTTTGCCAATTTCTTAAGGTGTGGGAGCTTAGATTATTAAAAAAAATTTTTGGGGGGGTGCCTGGGTGGCTCAGTCGGGTAAGTGGCCGACTTCGGCTCAGGTCATCATCTCGCGGTCCCTGAGTTTGAGCCCCTCATCAGGCTCTGGGCTGATAACTCGGAGCCTGGAGCCTGCTTCTGTTTCTGTCTCCCTCTCTCTCTACCCCTCCCCCATTCGCACTGTCTCTCTGCCTTTCAAAATTGAATAAATGTTAAAAAATTTTTTTTAATGCTTATTTATTTTTGAGAGAGAGAGAGGGAGACACAGAATCCAAAGCAGGCTCCAGGCTCTGAGCTGTCAGCACAGAGCCTGATGTGGGGCTTGAACCTATGAACGGTGAGATTGTGACTGGGGTTGAAGTCAGGACGCTTAACTGACTGAGCCACCCAGGTGCTCCAAGAGAGCTTAGATTATTGAGTTGAGACTTTTCTAAAGTAAGTATTAGATGCTGTAAATTTTCCTGTCAGCACTGCTTTAGCTGCATTTCACTAATTTTGATACGAAGTGTGTTGTTTAGTTTCTAGGTGCTGGAGATTTTCTTGTATTTTTCTCTTATTGATTTCAGTTTGATTCCATTGTGGTCACAGCATACTTTTGAGGATCTTGGCTCTTTTAAACTTTTTGAGATTTATTGTATGACCCTATCGGAGGTATATGTTCCATAGGAGCTTGAAATGGATGTGCAGTTCTGTTTGTGTGTAAGTACTGTAAATGTGAGTTAGCTGCTCTTGTTGATGGCGTGGTTGAATTCCATATCTGCACTGCTTTTTCTGTCTACTTATTTTATCAACTAGTGAGAGATGGGGAAGTTTCCAGCTGTAATTGTGGATTTTTCCCATACTGCTTTCAGTTTTATGATGTTTAGCTGCTCTGTGGGTTGCTTGTTAATGCTATGTCTTAATGACTGGATCCTTTAATTTTTTTTTTCGTATTTTCTTTTATCTGGGCTTTTCCTCTAATTTCATATAGGTTATATGGACATCTTTTTTTTTTTTTTTTTTTAGTAGGCTCAACACCTAATGTGGGGCTTGAACTCACAATTCCTAGATCAAGAGTCACATGTTCTACTAACTAAACCAGCCAGGCACCCCTATGCGAACATTTTTTAGAATTCCATTTTGATATATGTGTAGTGTTGAGTACATTTCTTTATGTAGCTTTTTTGGTGTTTCCTCTAGCGGTTACATTATATATACATATTACCTATTTTGTTGCCATATCTTATATATATTATGTATTTTTGTTATGCTATCTATAAGAAAGTTCACTAGGTATAAAATATGTATAGATTAAAAGTAAAAAATTATCTAAAAATATACTACCATGCAAACATAAGTATAAATATATATTATAACTTGTCTACTGTGTATCAACATTTTACCACTTCATACGAAGTATAGAAATCTTATTTCCTCTATATTATTACTTTGTCCTCCATTTATAGTATAATTGTCTTAAATATTCCCTTTATACTTGAGAACATCAAAAAGTATTACCATTTTTGCTTCAACCATCAAACATAACTTAAAAACTCCAGAGGGAAAGGAGGGTATTGTATTTGCTCATTTTGCTTTTTCCATTTTTCTTCCATCCTGATGTTCCAAGATTCCTTATATGATTTCCTTTATGTTTATAAAGGTGCCTGTAATCATTCCTTTAGGGCAGGTCTGCCAGTGACAAATTCTCAATTTTTCTTCATTTGAGAATGGCCTCATTTTTCCTTTTTCCTGAAAAGTACATTCGCTCTTTATAGGATTTTTCTGTTGACAATTCTTTTCTTTAAACATTTGAAAAATGTTGTACTCCTTCCTTCCAGGGTCTGTGGTTTCTGATGAGATACCTGACATCATTGGAATTGTTTTTTTCCTAAACATAAGTGTTCTGTCGTAACTGCTTTCATGATTTTTTTCTTATGTGTTTTTAGTTTTCAGAAGTTTGAATGTGATGTGCCTTGATACAGATTTCTTTGAATTTATCTTTTGGGGTTTATTCACCTTGAATTTGTAGTAGATTTATGTCTTTTGGGGACATAGTTTGTCCCAGATTTGGAAACTTTTCAGCCATTATTCAAATTATTTTTTAGGCCTGCTGTCTTCTGCCCTTCTTTTGGAACTCTAATGATATGAATGTTGCATCTTTTATTTGGACCCCTGGGCCTTTCTTGTGTACATTTGTTTTCTTTTGTTTAGATTGGATAGTTTCTGTTCTAACTTTAAATTTATTGACTCTATTCATCTCCTGTTGAACCTTTCCATTGATTTTCTTATTTTGGTTATAGTAATTTTTCGGTTCTAAAATTTCCATTTGATTGTTTTTATTTTTTTTTTGGTTGAGACTTTTAATTGTTTTAAGTGTGTTTGTAATTGCTCATTGAAGCATTTTTATGGTGGCTAAATCCGTGTTAGGTAGTTCCAACATCTATGTCATCTCAATGTTGGCATTTATTGTCTTTTAGCATTAAAATTGAGAATTTTAAGATTCTTGGTATGACAAGTGAATTTTTGATTGAGATCTGGATATTTTGAGTATTATACAAGACTCTGCGTCTTATTTTATTTAAATCTTTTGCAGCAGGCTTCCTCTGATAAATTTTCAGCTGGGGAAAGGGAGCGCTACTTCATGATTGGCAGGTGGTGGGGCAAGTCAGATGATAGTGTCTTATTACTGTTTCCCAAGTGGTCTCCACTGACCCTGGGGGTTGTGGCTGGTGGTAAACATGCTAACTTTCTGCTGGGCTGCCTCTGATACCACCCCAGCTGGAAAGGAGAAGAGTTACCTCATTATGATGAGGGATAGGGTGAGTTGAGGATGCACTTGAGGTGCATAGTTAACCACCTGAGAAGTGCTCCCCACTGGGCCTTGGCTGGTTCACATGAGGGTGGGCCCACAGGTTTTTTGTTTTGTTTTGTTTTGTTTTGTTTTTTCTGTGGTGTTTGGCTAGAGTAGAGTGTTTGAAAATGTTCTCTCTTGCTATGTTGCTATCTTCCTGGTTCTTTGGCCAGAGAGAACAGGCTTTTGTTGGGATTTTTTTGGCCTTTACCTTTTAGTATGGGGGAGTTGCTGCCTTCTCTAGTATCCAGTCTGTAAATGAGGCAAAAGAAAACCAAGGAACTCAATGTGCTTCACATCCCAAGGTTCCTAACCAGACTGCCTTCTCTGTACCTTTCAGAGTCTTATGTTTGCTTTATATTTGATATTTAGTCTTTCAAGCTACAATGAGGATAATAGGAGAAAGTGTATCTACTCCATCATTTTGGAAGTAAAAGTAAAAAGCCATCAGCTCTAAAATTTCTTTTCTTAGAACTTAATCAGATGATAGGAAAGAATTTCTGCATTTTAGGTTTCAGGAAGCTGACCTGAATGAACTATATTGGTGGTCTCAAATCTATTTCTGCATCAGAATCACTGGGAGAACATTGTAAAAATAGATTCCTAGGCCTCACTCCTGGAGATTCTAAATCTGGCACAAGGACCTGGGAATTTTAGTTTTAAAAAGCTTTCTAGATGATTTTTAAGTGTAGTCATCTGTTAGGCTTGTCAAATTCTTTTTAGCTCCTTAAGTTTTAGTTCTCCATGAGGGCACTTTACTAATTAAGGGTCCTTTACCAGTGCAGTCAGTGACAAGCACTTGAAGAGCTGTGTTACAATTCTTCTGTTTTGGCCTTCACTTGTAGAGGTTCTCATTCAGTAAGGTTGGGACCAAGATGAGTCTTTTGAGAGAAGTAGACAGACTTTCAGTCCAATCGTGCACTTAGTTAAGAGTTATCAGAGTAGGTAATGTCCAAGGTACTTTACAGTAAAGAATTTGTATATCAGATATATAGCCCTGTGATTTCAAAAAGGCAGAGAGGAAGAAAAAAAAGGGGTATTGTTTCCTCCCTAATCTTCCTGTGCCTCTGCTGTTAAACTATTTTATAGGTCAGTGAACCTGACAGAGCTGCCGTATGTGACTGTGTAGGCTGTGTCCTGTAAAACTCCAGGAGGCACTCTACCTACACAAGAATTTCTCAGTCAAGGTTCTGTTGAGACATTGGGCTAGATAATTTTTTTTTATGGGAGAGGCCATCCTGTACATTGTACGGTGTTCAGCAACATCTCTGGCCTCTACCTACTAAAGGCCAGGGACATTGCCAAAGGTCCCTTAATTGGCACACCACTGACCTATAATGTGAATAGTGCCCACTGTGTTGTAATTTTTCTTCCATCGTATTCTTTACTACTTGGTGCTTAACTTAGATGTGTGCAAAGAAAGATATGATGTTACAGGATAGAGAAGGTGTAACTTAGTCTATTTCCGTCCTATCCTCATATCAATGTCTTGATGTTAAACCACGCATTTAATTGCCTTCTATTATAATCTTATCTCTAAGCAGGGGACACATTGAAGAGCCATCTATTTGTATACAGTTTATATAATTTTACCTTTGCTATAAAACACTCAAGTGTCTGGATGCCAGAGTATCTAGAGCTGAATTTGGTTTGGAAGAGAAATTGTGACTTCAAAATGAATATTCCAGATAATATAATGCTTTTGGGTATTGTTAAATTCTGTTGATAATATAACTTCTTGTCGTCAAGTGTGGGCATTGACTCCAAATATAAATAAATGTATATCACTGTATTTAGTAGATGGATAACCAGGTTTTAAGACTGTCAATTCTAAAAAGATAATAGAAAAAAGGCTTTTTAAACAAAAGTTAAATTCAGTTCTTTACATAACATATCTTTTTTTTTTTCTCATTTTTCTCTTTCAAAGTCTTGTGAAAATGCCATTGTGTGCTGGAAACCTGGCAAAATGGAAGATGATATAGACAAAATTAAACCCAGTGAGTCTAATGTGACTATTCTCGGGCGATTCGATTACAGCCAGTGTGACATTTGGTACATGAGGTTTTCTATGGATTTCTGGCAAAAGGTAGCAACATATTTTTACATTTTCAAATTACTTGACTTAGACCATTATAATTTCACTTTTCTTTTGTGCATCCATGTTCGGTTCCCTCTAAGAATCTCTACCTCAGTATTTTATATTGATTATTTTGGCTTTTGGTGTTATTTATTCTACCTTTGTGGCTCTGCACACCATCTGCAGTGCTTATTATAAATGCAATTGCAGGTGTCAATCATGGCAGTGAGGTATTTACTTTCTGTAACATGTTACTAAGATTTAATGTTTTGGTGTTTAGAGTTAACCTTTGTAAGTAGATTTTTGGTAGAAAAACCTAAAGAAAAATAAACATGGGGCAAAGTACTAGTTATCTAAAAGGTTTCTTTTTGTTTTTTTGGTTTTTTTTGGCGTGTGCATTTATTTATTTTTGAGAGAGAGAGAGAGAGAGAGAGAGAGAGAGAGAGAGAGACAGAGCACGAGTAGGGGAGGGGCAGAGAGAGGGGAAGACAGAACCTGAAGCAGGCTCCAGGCTCCAAGTTGTCAGCACAGAGCCTGACATGGGGCTCGAACCCACGAATGGTGAGATCATGACCTGAGCTGAAGTCAGACGCTTAACTGACTGAACCACCCCAGCGCCCCATAGTTATCTAAAATTTTAAGGAGATTGGTATTAGGATTTTGTAGTAACAGATTACTTGGGTATTTACTTCTGTAAGAAAGCTTTGGAGGAGCTGTCTGTAGTTTTTGCTACAGTTCTTTAAGGCAGAATAAAGAGTACATGCTAACAATGTAACTTGTAAAAGTTCTTCATAAATTTGCAGAATGCCTTCTGATTTACTCAAAGTACTTCTGTGAGGTATTAGTTGCTCTTATCCCCATTTACAAATCCGAAATTTAAGATGGCAAAGAAATAATTATAAGCATGGCCATAAGCTGGAGCTGAGGTTTTTCTGGAATATGAGTATGTCTTAGGAATGCTTGAATACTTTATAGCCTATTTTAATAATTGGATGTTTAAAAAAATGTGTTTATACAGATGCTTGCATTGGGCAATCAGGTTGGCAAACTTTATGTTTGGGATTTAGAAGTAGAAGATCCTCATAAAGCCAAGTAAGTATTCAGAAATTTTATTGATAATTACTGCCTTTTTCTTAAATGTTATGTCAGTATAGAGGAAGTAATTGATACTTAAGGTACCATCCTCAAATCATTTTTAACATTTAAATGGCTCAGTTATTTTAAAGCATTTATCTTTTATCATAGTGACTGGTTATAAGTATCCTGGTGACAAGTTACTTTTTTAATTTAAAATGTACCCAAATTTTATGAAAATTGAGGTTGAGCTCTTAGTGATGTTTTCAATGCGTTCTATAGGACTTGGAACATCTATTTGTTTTCTAATTTACTGGCTTAAGTTAGATACTGACAACATATTCTGTGAATGGCATTTAACCTGTTGTCTTGTTTTCCCCTAGATGTACAACACTGACTCATCATAAATGTGGTGCTGCTATTCGACAAACCAGTTTTAGCAGGGATAGCAGTATTCTTATAGCTGTTTGTGATGATGCCAGTATTTGGCGCTGGGACCGACTTCGATAAAATACTTTTTCCTAATCAAAATTAGAGCGTGTTTTCTGTGTATAATAGATTAATGTATCTTGCTAGTAAGGGCACATAGAGCATTTAGAGTTGTCTTTCAGCATTCAATCAGGCTGAGCTGAATGTAGTGATGTTTACATTGTTTACATTCTTTGTACTGTCTCCTGCTCAGACTCTACTGCTTTTAATAAAAATTTATTTTTGTAAAGCTGTGTGTTAGTTTATTTTCATTGTGATAAAGAGAAATGTTGAAAGTAATAAAAGTATGCCCTTTTTTGTAGTGATCATTTTTGTAGTTCTTTTACCTGAAGAAAGCTATTATAGGGGCACCTGGGTGGCTCAGTTGGTTAAGCGTCCAACTTCAGCTCAGGTCATGATCTCACAGTTTGTGAGTTCGAGCCCCGCGTCGGGCTCTGTGCTGACAGCTCAGAGCCTGGAGCCTGCTTCAGATTCTGTGTCTCCCTCTCTCTGCCCCTCCCCACTCATGCTCTGTCTCTCTGTCTTAAAAATAAATAAAACATTAAAAAATTAAAACAAAAAAAAAAAAGCTGTATAATGTAGTGATTAAGTGTAAGTTCTAGAACTAAACTGAATTTTAAGTTTTGACTGTGCAACTATAAGCTGGGCTAAATAACTTAACATCTACCTCAGTTTCCTCTTGTGTGAAACAGGGATAAGATACTCATAGAGTTATTAAGGATCAAATGATTAGACACATGGGAAGCAGCCAGAATAGTACTTGATATACATTAAACCCTAAATTACATTTTTACTGGAAATCGTATTTCCTATGTCTTCGTATTTCTTCTGTAATAATATCATAGTGATTAAATTTAAAATTTAGAGTTGGCACATATGATTTAATTAAGCTATCTGCACTATTAAAAAATATACTGCTGTTTGGTTTGCAGCTAGACCATAAGTAATCTGAGTGGATATTTTGCCATTAGAGCAAGTGAGAAGAGGACATAGAAGTTTGAATGCAGGGGGTTGAAAAATGAAAGAAATGGAGTATGTACAGTGTTACTATCTGCTTTTCTAGAAAGGTATTGCTTAAGAGAAATAGATTGAGGGAATCAGACTTGAGAGTAGTTGATTGTTTTGTTCCAAACATAAGGTGCTTTGTATACACTTATGAACAAGAAGAAATAACAAGAATGAGAAAATCCCCCAGTTAGGACCAACATGACATGTGGAGGAATTAACCTGAAGCAGAGGGAATGAAGAAAACCTGAGTAATCATAAGGTAGGAAGTAAAATGAGGGGACCCAGCATAAAATACAAAACTGAATTTTGTCAAATTTTGAGATGATGAGCCTTGTTTTTTTATAAAAACCCTGCATCTCCACGAATATACCTGTATTTAATACCTTTTTGGATGTGCTCATTGCTTCTGTTTTTTTTTTTTTTTTTTTTTTTTTTTTTCTATTGCTATAAACAGCGTTTTGGCTAATAGCTCAGTACACAGTTATGTCCATGCTCATCTGTCAGAATTAATGAAAGGGTATTTCTATTAATGTACCAAATTAACTTGCTCCAACTATATATGTTGGTACCCATTTCACTTTTGTTATTAGTTCCTATGTGTATCTCTATGGATCAGCAGTTGGTAAACTTTTTTGTAAACAGCTAGGGAGTAAATTTTTTAGGCTTTGTGGCCCATACAGTCTCTGTCACATTCACTCAACTCTGCTGCTATAGTGTGAAAGCAACTATACACAATCTGTAGACAAATGGGCCTGGCTGTGTTCCAATGAAATTAATAAAAACAGGCAGTAGGCCATATTCAGTTCCCAGACCTATATAGTTTGCCTGCCCTTGCTGTGGATACTGTTAAAACTAAATCTTGAGGCTCCTGAGATTGCTGAAAATTTAGGTCAGATAGCTCGCAAAGATCACCAAATAGGCAATGAAACAAGTGCTATGAGTGATAATTGGAACAGTAACCTGTAACCTAGACCACTAAAGACTTTAGATAAACTGGAATCAGAAAATGTAAAAGCCACATTTAAAATTGCATCTCTTTCCGTGTACTTGACCCTTGACTTGCTTTCTTACTCAACATTTCAATGATCTAGCATACAACGTAACTTACTTTGGTTACATTTCTCCTCCCACTGGGATGTAGGCTTTATGAATGAGGGTAGATTTGTTTTATTTTGCTGGTACAATCCCAGCACATAGAACAGTGCCTTGCACAAAGGTGCTCAATAAATATTTGTGGAAAAGAATGAAAAGATGCAAACACAAAAATGAGCAAGCAGTAAAAGACTGCCAAGACTGACCATGAAAAAGTATTTTCATTTCTACCATAATACCCAAGAGTGTCATGTGGACAGGGAGAGAGATGGTGGTTCTGGCATTTCCAGAATGTCTCCCATTTCTGTTGCAATCCTAGCCACTAATGTGCCAGTCTGCTTCAGTTGCCACCAAGCCAGAACATTGCCCCAAACTAGTATGTCCTGAGAAAAATCCCCCCTAATTGATTTCAAGCTGGATGAGGGACTGATACCATATCCCTATTGTAGTCTTCTGTGGTGAGGCAAGGAGCTCACCAGGAACAGCAGATTCTTTCAAGCCTCTCTGTACCACAATGTGAAGGCCTTGTGTAGTTTTGTTTCCTGAATAATGGGAACCAGGAATTGGCATCCATCTGGGTCTACCCAGAGCCTGATGCTTGATCTAAATTCTTTTCCAGTTATTCGCTGAGTATTCATTCTAGTGCTGTAATGAGCCACAAATTTCTTCATGTAACTTCACATCATGGAACCTATTTTCTTTCTGGATTACAAAATGCGTTTTGGACAGCGAGGACACTTGAAAGTGCACACTTAGCTCACCTGGATCTCTAGCTGAAAAGTGGGGAATAAATTCTGTTCAGATGTGTTAACATGGAGGTATTAAGCACTGTAACATTGTCCATTTAGGCCAAGATCATGTTCATTGCCTCCAAAGGAGCCAAAGTCATGATACTTTCCACAGTGGGTAAAACAATTTTTGTGTATGGATTTCAGAAAGAAGTCTCCTGGACTCTGGTGCTTCAGTGGACCCCACAGCATTTTGGGAAAGAAATGTGGAATAATTCTCTTTACGTGGGTAATACAGAATAATTCCAGAGAAACAGGACACTTTTGGTCACTTGAGGGCCTGTTGCAAAATGAAATTTTGTTTAAAAAATCTTGTTTAAAAAGCAGGAAAAAGGCACCAATAAAGTACTAAAAATGCAAAAGCTTTTTCCTTCTGTAACTTCTTAACTTACGGTATTTTAAAATTTGCTTTTAATGCCATTCTAAGTAAAAATGCCATTCTGAGTTAAGATTTTGCATTAGCATGAATTTTACCATTAATCTTGCAGTTTTCAATGCAAGCATAAAAGCATCTAACTCCTATTAAAATTATGCAGTTGGTATTTCTTAGCTTGTACTTTCACGTGTGTTCAGTTCTTGCCAGTCCAGTGAAAATGCGGGACAAATTAACTTTTATTTCATTTCTTGATACCACACATTCTACCAACATTCTTTGCATTTGACTTACTGATTTTAGGACCAAGGAAAACAACCATCCATTATCCTATCTTTCCCTTTTTTTTCTGTGTCATCTTTAGTGTAAATGGTTGACTAATACAAGGAAGTAACATAAGCAAGAATAGCTTTGCTTAGTTGTTCAAGTTTCTTTAAATACCTTGTCTTCTTTGTTCAAACCAAGTTCTGGTTCACATTGAAAGCAGGGCCTCTTGGGGTTGTCAGTACCCCTGCCTACTCTGTTGTAGATGTAACATGCTTACCCTGCACTCATGTTGAGTCTTGCTGAGTTCTACACATGGTTCCAATGGAATTCTTTGCCCACGGGAATCGCAAATGCTACATATGAATAGAGAGGCAAGGGACAGTAGACATACTTTTGCACATATCCCCTCTTCACATACATGCTGCCCAGTCCCAGTGGACTTTACTTACAAAATTTAAGTTCAAAGAAAATTACTAAGAATGTCAAGATGGGAACAGCAGAGTCATTAAACTAAGCATGGGTTCTCTCTGAGCTTAGTGTCCAGTACTACTGAATATGTCACTACTGAATACTGTGAAGCTGATTCTTCCTGGAGCTGACCTGAGGTCCTGTGCCTCCCTTTTCTCAGAAACTCCTGGCACTAACTCTGTTGATAGGTTCTCATTTCTTTTCTAAACTGTTTAGTCTTGTTATCAGTCTCTGGCTCTATCTTGGTTTTCTTTGGTCCATTTGTTTTTTTGTTTTGTTTTTTTTTTTAATTTTTTTTTTAACCTTTATTTATTTTTGAGACAGAGGGAGACAGAGCATGAACGGGGGAGGGTCAGAGAGAGGGAGACACGGAATCTGAAACAGGCTCCAGGCTCTGAGCTGTCAGCACAGAGCCCGACGCGGGGCTCGAACTCACGGACCGTGAGATCATGACCTGAGCCGAAGTCGGATGCTTAACCGACTGAGCCACCCAGGCGCCCCTGTCCATTTGAATAATGAATGATTTTTCCCCCTTCTCCCCTCCTCTCCACATTTGCCCCCAAAAGAAAAATACCTTTCAGCAATAGGAAATAAGGCAGAGGCTGGGAGCCATGTTGTCCTCTGTGGGGAGGGACTTGAGTGAGAAGAAATCTATGAAGAAGGGTAGGTGGTTGCTGGGGCACCTGGGTGGCTCAATGGTGACTCTCAATTTCAGCTCAGGTCATGATCTCACAGTTTGTGAGATTGAACCCCGTGTTGGGCTCCACGTTGATAGCACAGAGCCTGCTTGGGATATTCTCTTTCCCTCTCTCTCTCTCTCTGCCCCTCCTCTGCTCACACACACGCTCTCTCTCAAAATAAATAAATGAATGTTAAAGAAAAGATGGTTGCTATTGCAGACATGACAAGTATGATGAAGCCTTGGGGCATTTAGGAGGCAAAAAAAATTGGCTAAGAAAGGATTGGGATATAACTTAGGTTTATCATCCCACAGAATACTGGAAAAGGGCTGGATTTAAATTAAATGATTTTAAAGTTTCTTTTCAAGGGGTGGCTGGGTGGCTCAGTCAATTGAGCCTCAGACTCGATTTCAGCTTAGGTCACGATCTCATGGTTCTTGGGACGGAGCCCCGCATTGGGCTCTGTGCTGACAGTGTGGAGTCTGCTTGGGATTCTCTCCCACTCTCTGCCCCTCCCCACCTCTGTCTCTCAAAATAAATAAATTTAAGGAAAAAAAAAAGTTCCAGGGCGTCAAGGTGGCTCAGTCAGTTTAGCATCTGGCTTTGGCTCAGGTAATGATCTCACTGTTTGTGAGTTCAAGCCCTGCATTGTTGGGCTAGCAGCTGTCAGCGCAGAGCTGCTCTTGGGATTTTCTGTCCCCCTCTCTCTGCCCCTCCCCCACTTAATCTCTCTCTCTCTCTTTCTCTCTCGAAAATAAACATTTTTAAAAGTTTCATGAAACAATACACTTACCATGTATGATGTATTCTGATGTTTTCTATGCCTTTTTTTTTCTTTTGGTAATGTGATTGTGACGCACTAAGTTGATTGCACAACTTAATAATCATCTCAACCTACAGTCTGACACACACTGATCTAGGGGAAATGAGCCTAGATGGCTTTTACCAAGGAAATTGGGAGCAAGACCCACATCAGGGGCTTCTGACTGGCTCAGTCGGTAGAGCATGAACTCTTGATCTCAGGGTGGTGAGTTCAAGCTCGCATTGAATGTAAAGCTTACTTTAAAAGGAAAAGTGCTAGATGGTCTCTTTAACCATAAAATATAGCTCTAACGCTATAAAATTTCTAACTTCCCCTACATTCATTTATCACCTGTGGGCTTCCCCTGTTGTGTAGAAAATGACTATCATTTTGGTATTGAACTAATGGATATCTAACAAGATTTCTTGCTATTTTGTGGTTATTTTCTGCTGCAGGACAAGACTTTAGTTGAATTAAAGCAGACTCATTTCACTTTCCTTGCTTCAGTTACCCCAGGCTGATGTGAAATTTACTAAGTTGGGTGATTTCTGTTACATTTCATGCAGTGAGTTGAGGGAGTGTGTATTTGTGTTTAATACCATTACATTGCAGGTTGAGAAAGTCATTGATTGTGAATATTGGCCATTATTTGATTTTTTATTTGATGGAACATTTGAACTGCTAAAGTTTTGTATAGAACTTTTTTTTGTCCGGTTGTTCTCTTTGAAGTTTCAAAATGGTTGCCACAACTTCAGGTGTCACTTTTAGTTATGTTAATGTACAGAGGGAAAAAGTGATCATCTCTTCATGTAACTTTCTTAAAACCGAGAAACCTATCCCAGTACCCCCAGTGACTCTTTTCAGGTTTCATTGACCAGAATTGGTGTATAGGACTGGCCCTAAACCAATCATTGCAAAGGGATAGGAAAATTGTTGGTTAGATTAAGCAGGGTCTTCGTCTGGGGCACTGAGCCTCATGGAGGAGGGATGGCTTCCTAACAAAAATAGGGTTCTGTTAACAAGGCTGAAGGGAGCAAAATGGATGTTAAATAGACAACTACTAGTGATCGTTACAGGGAAGGAAAATTAATAAATAAAAAGTAATCACAAATTTTGAAGGAACTACATAGAAGTTAGCTTTTGCTGCATAACAGAACATTTCAAATTTATTTAACTCAGGATTCTATTTTGGCTGAGCTCGGCTGATGGTTCTGGTTTTGACTGTGTTCACTCATGTGTCCGGTCAGTTGCAAATCAGCTTGGTAGCTCTGTTCCTAGGGTTTGACTTGTTAGCTTGAGCTAGGAGGGCCAGGTGTCTTTATCCAGTAAGAAGCTAGCCTTGGCTTGTTCCTATGGTAGATTGGCAAAGTTCTAAGAACTAGAACAGACCCTTTTAAGTATTTTTGAGGCTAATGCTTGGAACTGGCATATCACTACTGCATTCTTTCCATCAAATCAGGTAAAAAGGCCAGGCGGGAGAAGAAATAGACTCCATCTCGGTGTGAGAAGCTGCAAAGTCATGCAAGATCGTGGACACAGGGAGAGGAAGAATTTGTGATATTTTTGCAATGTGCTATAGGTGATAAATAATGGGAGAGTCACTCAGTTCTCCCTTCAAAAGAGAACTATCACTTGGAAAGTTTCAAATCACCAATATGTCTTGTTCTGAGCTGAAGTTCTTATACCAATATGATTGTTATTGATGATTTCCTGATAGTGTTTGTTTTAGGCATCAAAAAGTTCAGAAGATGTGATGCTGGTGATTCAAAACAGTAATGTTAAAGTGACATAAAATCATGGACTATTCAATGCAAGGAATTTTAGAGAGTAATCCAATTCGTTATTTTTTCACTTTTATAAAATTAGATTTTATTATTAATATAGGCACATTGTTTAAAAAGTCAAACTGGGTACAAAGGCTTTTAAGAAAAAACAGTTTTATGCTCATGTTCTGTTCCACAGAAGCAAGCACTACATTTTTAGCTATTTCTTCTTTATTTACCTTATAATTCTAATATGCAGTTGTTCTCTTTTGATTCATTTGTTTTGATATATGTATATTGACTACGTTTGAAGAGGGTTTTAGCTGTCATACCTGCTCTTCCTCTTCTCTCATCTTCTTAATGTAGTTAATAACAATTTTTATTTAATCCACATATGGAGCTTTATTAAGATAGTATAGTAGGCTGGCTAATGCCCTCCCAAAATAGTCAGATCCTAATCTCTGGGACCTGTGATGAATGTTACTTTCATTATATGGAAAAAGAGACTTTAGGGGCACCTGGGAGGCTCAGTCGGTTAAATATCCAACTCTTGATTTCGGCTCAGATCATGGTCTCAGGGTTGTGAGAATGAGCCCAGCTGGGCTCTGTGCTAGGGGTGGAGGCTGCTTGGGATATTCCCTCTCTCCCTCTGCCCCTCTCCCCTGCACACACGCGCTTTCTCTCTCAAAATAAATATTAAAAAATAGAGACTTTACAGATACTATTGAGTTAAGGCTATTGAGATGGGGAGATTATTCTGGATTACCCTAGTGGACCCTAAATGGGATCACAAATATCTTTATAAGAGGAAGGCAGAGTGATACTTGACATAGAGAAGTAGGCAGTGTGAGGACTGACGGAGGATGCTACACTGGTGACTTTGAAGATAGAAGAAGGGAGCTATAAGCTAAGGAATGCAACTCTAAAATCTGAAAAAGTCAAAAAAACGGATTCTACCCTAGAGCCTCTGGAAGGATTGTGACCCTATGAACATTTTTGTGGCCAGGATAAACTGATGTCAGACTTCTGACCTCTAGAACAGTAAAAGGATGTCTGTTCATTGAAGCCACCAAATTTGTGGCAACTTCTTACAGCAGCCATAAGGAATAAAACATTCGTGTACGTATTGTTTTGTGCTAAGTCACTTTATTGTACAGTTTTATTTCTGTTGGCCTAAATAATGGCTTCTTTTTCAGTTTTAGTTTGAATATCTGACTTAGGGCTAAGTCTTCATGCATTCACTTAGCTTCATAAAACACCACTAAGTATAATTTTTCATGTCAAAAATATCAGATAGTAAACTATTCCATTTCTCTCCCCTGAAAATGCAAATCCCTCTAGAGGCTCCCTGGATTGATAGCTGTCAGCATATGTCCTGGGACTTCTTTTTGCCATCACCTTTGAAATTCTCTTTATCATTCCCCTTAGTTGAATATCCTGTACGCTGAATCTCATGTCTTTCTTTCTCTTTGTTGGTTTTTATTGGGAGGAGCACATCCATTAACTTCCTGAGAATAAGGTACACAGGAGGTAATTTTTTTTGAGATTTGGCACATCTGAAAATATCTGTTGTATCCTTTACCTCATTGGAATTTTGACTGGATATTGAGTTTGAGACAGGAAATAACTTATGCTCAGAATTTTGAAGGCATTTTTCCTTTGTCTTCTCGCTTTCACTATTGCTACACAGAGGTCAATTTACTTTGTATGTAACTTTCAATTACTGTATGTAACTTTCTCTCTCTTTTAGCTTTATGGAACCTATTTAGTTTCAGGAGTCTGAAAATTCATGAGAATGAGCCTTGGTGTGGGTCTTGATTTGTACTACTGGGCATTCAATGAGCCTCTTTTTTTTCTGGAGATCCGTGTCCTTCAGTTCAGGATATATATATATATATATATATGTATATATATATATATATATATATATATATATATATATGTTTTTTTGTTTGTTTATTGATTTATTTAGTGATCAAAACACCCAACCTAGGGCTCAAACTCAGGACCCCGAGATCAAGTGTCACATGCTCTTCTGACTGAGCCAGCCAGGCGCCCCAGGAATTTTTTTTTAAGTAGTACTTTTTTGGTAATTTACTGTCCAGTGTTTTCTTAATTTTCCTAGAAATTCCCATACTGACCCTCCTGGACTGATCTTCTATTTTTATTCTCTCCTGATTTCCACTTCTTTCTTTGCTCTCTTTCTGGGATAGTTCTTTGATTTTATCTTACAACCAAACCAGAAAGTGTCTCTTGATTTCTTATACTTTTAAGTTTCATGGGTTCTTTCTTGTTCTTTGATTTTCCACTTTTATAGAATTCTATTTTTATTTTAATTCTACAATCTCTCTCTCTCTCTCTCTGGATAATACCATAGGGTTTTATTAATTTTTTTTTTCCTGTTCTCTATTGTTTTTGTTTCTACTGAATTTCCCCACCCCACCCTCATTCATTTACTTTGGTCACTCTTTTTCATGATAGTGGCTTTACTCAAATGTCTGGTGATCCTTAGTGGCATATTCTATTTATAAGCAAAAAATAGGGGGAGACCTGTTAATTGGAATGTTTCACTATACTAGGATTAGGCAGAAAATCAGTTTTGTCACCAAAGATTTCAAGACCACTAACTGTATCTCTGGCCTGTTTGTTTTCTCCTGAGAAGGATCTTCCAGCCTCCTGCCTGGGGAATGTGAGCCATGAAGGCAGTATTGTGGAGCTAGGAGCAGGAAAACTTCCATATAATTCCTCTGTCCCAATCCAGGATGGCCCATTTGCTCATAGGCACTTTTGCATAATTTTTTTGATGCTATTTTAAATGGTACTGATTTTAAAAAACAGTTTTGTTGAAATATAATTCATGTACCATACAATTTACCTACTCAAAATGTATAATTCAATGATTTTTAGCATATTCAATATATAATAGCAACCATTACAATCAATTTTAGA
Source organism: Lynx canadensis (assembly GCF_007474595.2). NCBI lineage: Eukaryota > Metazoa > Chordata > Mammalia > Carnivora > Felidae > Lynx > Lynx canadensis. The sequence goes on along the minus strand of NC_044312.2, from coordinate 46,564,952 downwards.
TCATCTCCATCACCTCAAGAAGTCTAAGGAGAGGGGAATAGGAAAATTTTAACAGCCATAGAGTTTCAGTTTTACAAGATAAAAAAAAATTCTAGAGATCCGTTGCAACAAGGTGCATATAGATAACGCTACTGTCATGTATACTTAAAAAATGGTTAGGATGGAAAAAAAAGAAACACTGTATCCTTTAGCTATCTACCATCTCTATGTCCACATCCCAACATACCCCAGTTCTAAAAAATTACTAATCTACTTTGAGTCTCTATATATTTCTCTATCCCAAATATTTCATATGAATGGATCATATAATACATGGTCTGTTGTGGCTTTTTTCACTTCATATAATGCTTTCAAGGTATATCCATATTGTAGCATATATCAGTACTTCACTTTTTTATGGCCGAATAGTATTTTATTGTATGCATATACCACATTTGTTTCTCCATTCATCCATTAATGGACATTTCACTGTTTCTACATTTTGGCTATAATGAATACTGCTGCTATAAACATTTATGTACATGTTTTTGTATGAACATTTCTGTTGCTTTAAGCCACTCAGTTGTTGGCAATTTGTTATGGCAGCTCCAGGAAACTAATAAAGATCCTTTGCCCAATAAAAAATTTCTTTTTAAATTTTTGAGGTGTAAGAATCCTTTTTGTACTTTGGCTATGGCTCCCTTAACAGATATATAATTTGCAAATATTTTCTCCCATTCTGCCAGTTGTCCTTTAATTTTGTTTAATGGTTTCTTTTGAAACAGTAAAGTTTCTAATTTTCATGAAGTTCAGTTGATCCTTTTTTTATTCTATTTTTTGTTTTTGCTCATGCTTTTAGTGTCATATCTAAGACTCCTTTGCCAAATCCAAGGTCAGGAAAGAGTTTTCCTCAAAGGGTTTTATAAGTTTTGGTTCTTACATTTAGATCCATTTTGAATTAATTTTTGTATACAGCATGAGGTAAAAGTCCAACTTTATTCTTTTGCATATGGCTATAAAGTTGTCCCAGCATCTTTGTTGAAAAGACATTTCTTTCCCCCATTGAATGGTCTTGGTGCCCTTGTCAAAAATCAGTTGACCATAAATATATAGTTTATTTCTGGATTCTGAATTCTATTCCATTGATCTACATGTCTATCCTTGTGCCAAAACCACACTGTCTTGATTGTCATTACTTTGCAGTAAGTTTTGGAAGTGGGAAGTGTTAATCCTCCTAGTTCTTTTTTTCCAAGATGTTTTGGCTATTCTGGGTCTCTTGTAATTCATTATACATTTTATTTCATTTTTAATTTTTTTCAAATTTTTGTTTAAATTCTAGTTAGTTAACATATACTGTATGTACCATTATAAATTTTAGAATCAAGGGGTGCCTGGGTGTCTCAGTTGGTTAAATGTCCGACCCTTGGCTTCAGCTCAGGTTATGATCTCACAGTTGATGGGTTTGAGCCCCATATCTGGTTCTGTGCTGACAATGTGGAGCCTGCTTGGGATTCTCTCTCTCTCTCTCTCTCTCTCTCTCTCTCTCTCTCTGTCCCTCCCTGGCTCACCTGTGCTCCCTCTCTCTCAAAGTAAATAAACTAAAAAAATAAAATAAATTTTAGAACCAAGATATCAATTTCTACAAGAAGTCAACCAGGATTCTGATTGAGATTGCATTGAATCTTTAGACCAATTTGGGGAATATTGCCATTTTAACAATATTAAGTCTGCTGACCCGTGAACATGGGATGCTTTTTTATTTATGTAGATCTTTAATTTCTTACAATAATGTTTTGTAGTTTTCAGAATACAAGTATTACAATTTTTAGTCAGATTTGTTCCTAGGTATTTTATCCTTTTTGATGCTATTGTAAGTGAAATTGTCATCAGAATTTCATTTTTTGATTGATCATTGCAAGTGTTTAGAAATACAGCTGGATTTTGTATGTTGATCTCATATCCTCTAACCTTGCTGAATTTATTAGTTCTAATTGTGTGTGTGTGTGTGTGTGTGTGTGTGTGTATTCCTTAGGACTTTCTATATACCAAGTTATGTCACAATAGAGATAGTTTCACTTTTTGATTTCCAATCTGATGCCATTTATTTATTTATCTATTGATCTATCTATCTTGCCTATTTGCTTTGGCTAGAACCTGCAGTACAATGTTGAATGGAAGTGGCTAGAGCAAATATCTTTGTCTTGTTCCTGATCTCAGGAGAAAACATCTAGTCTCCCACCATTAAGTATGATTTAGCTGTGGGATTTTTGTAGATTCTGTTTATCAGGTTGAGGAAATTCCCTTCTATTCTTTGTTTGTTGAATGTTTTTTTTTTTTTAATCATGAAAGGGTGTTGGATTTTTACATGAATTCTTAAAACATGCTCCTTCTCCCCTATGGATGAATTAGTAAAAGATATCCCTCCCCGCCTGAATGATATAGAAAAAGTCATCCCCCATCCTCCAAGTGGATGTTTTAGAAAAAGCCATTGTCCCTTTTGGTGGACTTAGTCTCACACTGGTGTGTTTGACTTGGTGAGCCAAATGCTCATCTCTTACCTGGGTGTCCTTATTCAAGAACTAATCTATATATGGTGGACTCGCCCCATAATCACTTTCTTCAGTAGCTACTTTCCTAATGCCTAGGGCCTCTTTGATTCTTTTTTTTTTTTTTTAAAGAGAGTTTATGCCGGGGCGCCTGGGTGGCTCAGTCGGTTAAGCGTCCGACTTTCAGCTCAGGTCATGATCTCGTGGTTCGAGAGTTCAAGCCCCGCGTCAGTCTCTGTGCTGACAGCTCGGAGCCTGGAGCCTGCTTTGGATTCTGTGTCTCCCTCTCTCTCTGCCCCTCCCCTACCCATGCTCTGTTTCTCTCTGTCTCAAAAGTAAATTAAAAACATTTAAAAAAATAAAATAAAATAAAGAGAGTTTATGCCAATCGAAGATGTATAGATGAGAACCAGATATAAAATCTTGCATCAGTTTTAAGTAGTGTACCTGTTTCAGTCTACTGACTTACCCCTGCCTTCTGTGGTCCCTAGCAACTCCAATTCCTGAGCTTCTCTGGAATTTATTATCTTTCTCTGTAGGTACCTGAATTTGACCTTCCTCTGTTCTGCTAAGTCATTTGTCTTTCTTCACCCACTTTTGATAGGTATCTTTTTTCTTTCTTTTTCTTTCTTTCTTTCTTTCTTTCTTTCTTTCTTTCTTTCTGTTGGTATCTTTTTGACTTGGAGTTACAGATATCTTCTAGTTCAAAGAAGATGGAGTTTGTGCTTCTATTTCTTATTCTCCTTGTTGTGGAAAAGAAAATTTTTCTTAAAAAAAGAGAAAAAATATTTTTGCTCTCTTTAAGTCAGAATTCAATGCTCTCATTCTGGAAGTGTGTAAACCTAATGCCCCCCAAAAATGAAACAAATCACCTCATTCCTAGGCTAGTTAATGAAAGAGCTAAAACTAGAATTCAGAATTCCTGATTCCCTGGCCCAAACTTAACAATGAATTTATTGTTTATCCATAGAAGCATACAAGTGAGCGCTGATAGGTAACTTTGAGGTCCTAGGGCAATTTCATGAAGTTTTCCACGAAACTCCTTAATAATATAACATAAATGGATTTCAGCATTAGTTCAAATGTTGGTGTGAATAGGAGAATTCACTGTCCCATGTCTGTCTATTCTTATTTCAGAAAGCTCTGATTATTAGAAAAAAATTTTCCCCTAAAATGTTTTTCTTCATTTCCATTATCCTATTCTGCTGTCTTTAGTTACAAAGAACTATTGTATGTAAAAATAATATAGCTTGGTGAATAAAAGGCTGGTTGTTATAATTTGGAGAAAGGATACTAAAATCACTGCTTCTAATTCTTTGCCCAATGTTAGATCTGGATTATTCACCAGCAAAATGGAGAAAAGCCTGAAATTCCACATAACAAAGATTGGGATAATTAATCAACAGCAACTTTAGTTTATAAAAATAATTTCTAAGTTAGCTAGCTCTCAAACCATTAAATAAAACTTCTGTGTAAGAAAATGAATGACTAATTATCAAGGGATAAGATTCCTGAAGAAAATATTTGAGTCAAGTGGGAGGTTGTATATGAAATTGCCAAGTAAGTATTATAGGCACATAACATAAGTTGTGTAAGCACAGAAAGATTGGAAAGTGTGAATTGCTCAGAGAATCAAATGTATGGTAAGGGTATAGAAAGGAAAAAATCTGGTCTTTCCTCTGGGTTTCTCTTCACTCTCATACTACTACCATACTCACAACACTTCGGACACCAAAGGTGTGGATTTTTTTTTTCCCCACACCAAATAATTCTGTGACACCAGCTGGGTGTCCTACAATTTAACCCAATCCTGACACTACTTGGAGATAGCATCAGATCACACAGGTTAAGAACTCAATCCCACAAGACTGTCCCTCACTTAAAAAAATTTTTTTAATGTTTATTTTTGAGAGAGAGAATGATAAAGCATGAGTGGGGGAGGGGCAGAGAGAGAGACACAGAATCCAAAGCAGGCTCCATTCTTTGAGCTGACAGCACAGAGCTTGATGTGGGGCTCGAACCCATGAACCCTGAAATCATGACCTGAGCCTCAGTAAGATGCTTAACCAACTGAGCCACCCAGGCACCCTAACTGTCCCCCACTTTAGATGCCAATTACAAGTAATAGGTCTGGGTTACCCACAACTTTTGTCCAACATAGCCACAAATTGGAGGTTCCCATGATTTCCTCCCTCTTAGATTCTACTATTTACTAGAAGAGCTCACAGAAGTTGGGGAAACACTTATGTTTACCTGTTTGTTGAAAGATATGATAAAGAATAAACAGCCAGATGAAGAGATACATAGGACAAGGTCTGGGAGGGTCCCAAGTGTAGGAGATTCTATTCTCTTGGAAATGGGGTGTGGTGTGTCACCCTCCACACTATTGGGGTTTTATGGAGGTTTCCTCACATAGGCAAGATCAATTAATAACTCCATTTCCAATCCTTCTTCCTTCTCTGGAGAATGGGGCATGGGGCTGAAAATTCCAGGCTTCTAATCATGGCTTGGTCTTTCTGGGGACCCGCCCCCATTCAGGAGTCTACCCAGAATCACCTCATTCGAATGAAAGATGCTCTGTAGTGCTCTTGTCACTTAGGCACTTAGGAATTTACAAGCATTTTAGTGCCCTATGTCAGGAATTAGGGGTGGAGACCAACATATTTATTTTTTATTATTTCACAGAGTACATGGTGGTTATGAAGACATAGAAAATCTGTCAGGAAAGGTAATAATGCTAAATGCTAACATTTTATTAAGCTATATTCTGGCTATATTTAGTACTTTTAATGCAAGAACCTTCATAACAATCTTATGATGCAGATACTATTATTATCCCATTTTATAGATGCAGAAAAGGAGGAATGAGAGTGTTAGGTTAACTAACCTAAGGTTATATAGTTAATAAATGATAAAGAAGGACTTCGAACCCAGGCAGTGTACCTACCCCTCAAGAAGTGATCTTATCACAAATGGTCTTTCTATTTTGAAGGTTCTAGGACTTTTTAGGTAGGAAGTTGGAGACATTGATAGAAACATCCTCTTCTCTCTCTTCACCTTTGGCCTGGCTATCTAAAAGGAATATCTGAAATAAGATAAGTGGTTGCAGTTTTTGGAACCAAAGCGGAGGCCAGAGGATTGTTACAAACTCTCTGATCCTCCAGAGTTTGGAGGACAGACCTGCTGATGACTGGTATTTCAAGTAGGGTAGAGACCCTTGCGAGGGGATACCCTACCTTCCTATATAAGAAGAAAGATAATTAAACTGTGAAAGGAGAATGCGAATTGGTGTCAATCAGTACTTGATGCCAGTTCTTTTGGCTATTGTTTTTCACTTCCTATGAATCTTTTCTGCAAATGCACATAGAAAAAAATAAGACATTTAAAACCCCCATAAATTAAGCGCTGCCACCTATTGTTTTTATACATACTAACTCATTTAATCCTCTCAGCAATCCTATAAGACAGGTACAATTATTATTCTTATTTTACAAATGGGGACATAAAAGCGCTAAGTTACAAAGTTATATAGTATCTTGCTTACAGTCTTACAGAAAATAAATGGGGGAGCTAAGTGAAGCTGAAACGAACAATAAAGCTGCCAATAAGTACTAAACAGCTGATTAAAAATTAGTATTTTTGAGATACCGTGTAGCAGAAAGAGCTGATTTGGATGAGGACTTGGATTCAAGCTCCAACATTTAGTGCTGTGTAAAGATTAGGGGCTAGCTGGTCACCCTGGGCAATTTCCTGGCATACCAAAAGGGAGACAGTAATACCTACTTCATAAGGTTTTTGCCAGGATCTAGTGAAGTGATTATTGTAAAGCGCAGTGTAATCTCTAAATGTCACACAACAGTGAGAAAAAACTACCCCCCCGCAGTTCGGGAATTTGGGATCTGGACAATCCTGAAAAACATGCCCTAGTGACGCTCCTCCCGGAAACCGGAAACCGACGCAGGGCCCTCTGGGATTTGTAGTCTTGAACAGGCTCTGGCATGATTTTCTCCCTTAGTTGGGGAGGCTGGTTGTAAGCCCCGGAAGTACTCGTCGCCCGAGGGGCGTGCTGGCTAGGAAGTGGGGTCAGAGGCCGAGCGGGGCAGAAGGCGTTCCTGTCACTGGCCTAGTCGCTATGTAGTGGAGGGGCAGGCGTCGTCCCGCATGTTCTGGAACGTTCTTGGGCTCGACTAGGGCAGGAGCCCCAGGACTTCTAGTTGCCGGCTTCGGGTCCCTGCCGGCTGAGCGGAGTCGCCGCCATGTTTGGCTGCTTGGTGGCAGGGAGGCTGGTGAGGATGGGGCCGGGTGGTATCAGGAAGGGGGCAGGACACCCGAGGGCGAAGACCCGGGAAGGGGAGGGTGCTCCGGTGCAAGAGATGCGGGGAAACCCCCTAAGTGTTCTTTCCTGCTACATATTAGGGTGGAGAGTGGGTGTTGGGGTGTTCGTTCTTTGCCCTCAGCTCTGTTCAGTCATTTAAATAGTAGCCACGTTAGCTACCATTTATCGAGTGTGGATTATCTATATGCTTGGCAATGCACGCCTTTTGTCCCTTTCTCATAATTTCAGCCTTCTAGGTAGCGCTAATTTGGCACTTCACATTTAACCCTCGTAACTCGTGAGATAGTTATCATAATTTCTGTTTTGCAGTTGAGGAACTTAAGCTCAATCGGCAGTTTATTTAAAAAAAATTTTTTTAAACGTTTAACAGAGACAGACAGAGCATGAATGGGGGATGGTCAGAGAGAGAGAGGGAGATACAGAATCTGAAACAGACTCCAGGCTCTGAGCTGTCAGCACAGACCCCGACGCGGGGCTCGAACTCACGGACCGAGAGATCATGACCTGAGCTGAAGTCGGATGCCTAACCGACTGAACTGCCCAAGCGCCCTTCAATAGGCAGTTTAAATACACGCCTGAGCTCATAAAATAAGTTAGAGAAAAACCTGGCGTTTGAATCTAGTCTGTAACATACTGTTTCTAAAAGATTAAGGTACCGGGGCAGTGTATATACCTTTTCGGGCCTTTTGGAAGGACCCCAGTAAAAATATGCTTACGGTAATTGGAAGTTGGCTGATAGAAACACCTAAAACTTAAGTGTGAGTCATAGCTGAGGTACCCCAGAAGGGTATGAGCTGCGAAAATCCTTACTGGTCCAAAGAGATAATAACCTGCTTTGCCAGATGATTAGCGTTAAATGAGATCAGCACCTAGAATTGTTCAGGAATAATCTGAGAATAATCAAAGAATGAACTTTGCTTCCCTTAGAAACCACCCAGAAATCCACTTCAGACTTGACTCCTTTCACCCAGAGTTCTTTTTCTTTCTTTTTTTCTCCTTGCTTAAATTTTGCAGCCCCTTTGTTGAATTAAAATTTTTACCAACTTTTGGTAATTTGTTCTGTACATTAAGAAACCACAAAGATAAATTGGAGATGACTAGCCTCAGAAAGTTTATTGTCAGTCTCTTGAATGACTGGGAGGCCACTTTTGGTGATGGTGGTAATTGGTAATATTGGTGAGATAACTTTGGATTGCTCCCTGATGTTGGCAGGGAAAATGAAAGGACCAGCCTGGGGTGAGTGTGGGACTTGTATGAATGAGTGTCCTTAATGAATGGTATTTAAAATGTGTGTATGTGTTTTGTTTTTATTTATTTTTAAGTAACCTCTCTGTCCAACGTGGGTTTCACCTCATGACCCCGAGATGAAGAGTCACGTGCTTTAGCAACTAAGCCACGGAGGTGCCCCTGTGTGTGTGTGTGTGTGTGTGTGTGTGTTTTAAAGAAAAGCACATAGATCCATGTATCTCTCACGTTGTCAACTGATTGGGAAGGACATTTAATTATAGCAATACCTGTGTCTACTTACCTAACACCTAACCTCTGTAATGGAAATACAGTAGAGGTTTCTTTCTTTCTTAACGTTTATTATTGTTATTATTATACATTTTTTTTTTCAACGTTTATTTATTTTTGGGACAGAGAGAGACAGAGCATGAACGGGGGAGGGGCAGAGAGAGAGGGAGACACAGAATCGGAAACAGGCTCCAGGCTCTGAGCCATCAGCCCAGAGCCCGACGCGGGGCTCGAACTCACGGACCGCGAGATCGTGACCTGGCTGAAGTCGGATGCTTAACCGACTGCGCCACCCAGGCGCCCCATATTGTTATTATTATTATTATTATTATTTTTTTTTTTTTGAGAGAGAGAAACAGTGGGGGATGGGCAGAGACAGGGAGACAGAATCTGAAACAGGCTCCAGCCTCTGAGCTGTCAGCACAGAGCCAGATATGGGGCTCGAACTCATAAACTTGATCATGACCTGAGCTGAAGTCGGAGGCTTAACTGACTGAGCCACCCAGGTGCCCCTCCAGTAGGGGGTTTCTTAAAGATAAGCTTTTTGGGAGGTGTTTGACTCTTAGTTAATCAAAGAACATGTTAATCACAATGAAGGGCAAATAGACCTAGAGACATCCAAAACTTAACTTCATTATTCTCTAACCAGAAACACCCACTTAACCTAAAATTATGAACTCAGTTTCATTCCTTGAAAATTTTTTCTTGACTAAAAGAGTTCTCTTTCCCCTAAGGTCAAGGATTAGTGTGTCATAATACAGATTTACAGAATGGTGCTTGTTAGAGTTGACATTTAACAAATACTTGTTTTGCCTGATGGCTATTACATGCTTTGTAAATACCATAATTTCATATGTTTTTTTAAGATTATGTGCATGCCAAAAACTGGTGAAATTGAATTTAATACTAATACAGGCAGTTTGTCTTTATATTTATGTTTTTCCTTTGTTCTCTGTGTTTAAACTGGACAGTTTTTAATAGGGTTGGAAAACTTCAGAAGAGGAAATCGGAACTTGATTTTAAGAACATTCATGCTTAAAAAAACAAAAACAAAAACAAAATAAAACCAAAACAACAACAACAACAAAAGAACATTCATCCTTCATCTCTTGGGAGTAAATTTAGGACAATTCATATTAGATTATTGATATCATGTAACTAAAAATTTTTAAAGTTTCTTTGTAGGAGTAGCTAGGATATTATAAAAGAAAAAAAGTAGTGGCACCTGAGTGGCTCAGTCGGTTAAGTGTCAGACTTTGGCTCAGGTCATGATCTGGTGGTTTGTGGGTTCGAGCCCTCTCAGGCTTTGTGCTGACAGCTCAGAGCCTAGAGCCTGCTGCAGGTTCTGTGTCTCCTCTCTCTCTCTCTCTGCCCCTCCCGCCCCCCCCCCCAAATAAGTTAACATCTTAAAAAATTAAAAGAAAAAATAAGCATTTTTGTAACAGCAAATACTAGCAAAGGAAAAGAAGTTACATTCTGGGTAATAAGAATTGACCATTAAGAGTCTTAAAATACTGGTAGTGATTCAGATTTGGTGTTTTGGTCAATAGAGTCAATGGCCATAGCAATTAAAAAGAAAACGAAAAAACGTTGTATCATGTTAACTCTTGACGCCTATCGACCTGAGTGCCCTAGAATTACTACTTTTTGCTAATGGATGTGATATGGCAATTACCAATAATTTTTTTGAAGTCGATAAAAGAATTTTCTCTGTGGAAGTAGATTTCTCAAACTTCAAAATAAGATAAGATCTCATTCTAGAAACTGACATTCAATTCTAGAACAGAAAGTTAGATTATGAAATGAGTCAAGAAGAAACTTTTACAGGTTCCCACTTAGCACATTCGAGGTAGAATTTTTGCATTTTATGTACAGTTGATTTTCGTTGTTCACAATAATTAGGTTCTGTGAAGTCATTGTGAACATTGATTTGGTAAATAATGAATTGTTTCCCCTAGGGGAAATACAGGGTTAGGTTTCTTTGAGCCTCTGATGACAGTTTTTATCAACTTATCATTACATAACTTTGTTTTTTGTATGTTTCTGTTTAAAGGCATTTTATTTAATATGTGTTGTTGATTCATTAACATTGAACTTAACAGCCAGTAACACCATAACTCATTTCTGAATGAAACTTATGTAACATATTTTCTAAATAAGGCACATAACAACCTTTTTGGACTTAGGAATACCAGCCAGCATTTCAGTGTGGCCATTTTATTTTATTTTATTATTATTATTTTTTATATATATATGAAATTTATTGACAGATTGGTTTCCATACAACACCCAGTGCTCATCCCAAAAGGTGCCCTCCTCAATACCCATCCCCCACCCTCCCCTCCCTCCCACCCCCCATCAACCCTCAGTTTGTTCTCAGTTTTTAACAGTCTCTTATGCTTTGGCTCTCTCCCACTCTAACGTCCTTTTTTTTTTTTTTTTTCCTTCCCCTCCCCCATGGGTTCCTGTTAAGTTTCTCAGGATCCACATAAGAGTGAAACCATATGGTATCTGTCTTTCTCTGTATGGCTTATTTCACTTAGCATCACACTCTCCAGTTCCATCCACGTTGCTACAAAAGGCCATATTTCATTTTTTCTCATTGCTATGTAGTATTCCATTGTGTATATAAACCACAATTTCTTTATCCATTCATCAGTTGATGGACATTTAGGCTCTTTCCATAATTTGGCTATTGTTGAGAGTGCTGCTATGAACATTGGGGTACAAGTGCCCCTATGCATCAGTACTGCTGTATCCCTTGGGTAAATTCCTAGCAGTGCTATTGCTGGGTCATAGGGTAGGTCTATTTTTAATTTTCTGAGGAACCTCCACACTGCTTTCCAGAGCGGCTGCACCAATTTGCATTCCCACCAACAGTGCAAGAGGGTTCCCATTTCTCCACATCCTCTCCAGCATCTATAGTCTCCTGATTTGTTCATTTTGGCCACTCTGACTGGCGTGAGGTGATACCTGAGTGTGGTTTTGATTTGTATTTCCCTGATAAGGAGCGACGCTGAACATCTTTTCATGTGCCTGTTGGCCATCTGGATGTCTTCTTTAGAGAAGTGTCTATTCATGTTTTCTGCCCATTTCTTCACTGGGTTATTTGTTTTTCGGGTGTGGAGTTTGGTGAGCTCTTTATAGATTTTAGATACTAGCCCTTTGTCCGATATGTCATTTGCAAATATCTTTTCCCATTCCGTTGGTTGCCTTTTAGTTTTGTTGGTTGTTTCCTTTGCTGTGCAGAAGCTTTTTATCTTCATAAGGTCCCAGTAATTCACTTTTGCTTTTAATTCCCTTGCCTTTGGGGATGTGTCGAGTAAGAGATTGCTACGGCTAAGGTCAGAGAGGTCTTTTCCTGCTTTCTCCTCTAAGGTTTTGATGGTTTCCTGTCTCACATTTAGGTCCTTTATCCATTTTGAGTTTATTTTTGTGAATGGTGTGAGAAAGTGGTCTAGTTTCAACCTTCTGCATGTTGCTGTCCAGTTCTCCCAGCACCATTTGTTAAAGGGGCTGTCTTTTTTCCATTGGATGTTCTTTCCTGCTTTGTCAAAGATGAGTTGGCCATACGTTTGTGGGTCTAGTTCTGGGGTTTCTATTCTATTCCATTGGTCTGTGTGTCTGTTTTTGTGCCAATACCATGCTGTCTTGATGATGACAGCTTTGTAGTAGAGGCTAAAGTCTGGGATTGTGATGCCTCCTGCTTTGGTCTTCTTTTTCAAAATTCCTTTGGCTATTCGGGGCCTTTTGTGATTCCATATGAATTTTAGGATTGCTTGTTCTAGTTTTGAGAAGAATGCTGGTGCAATTTTGATTGGGATTGCATTGAATGTGTAGATAGCTTTGGGTAGTATTGACATTTTGACAATATTTATTTTTCCAATCCATGAGCAGGGAATGTCTTTCCATTTCTTTAAATCTTCTTCAATTACCTTCATAAGCTTTCTATAGTTTTCAGCATACAGATCCTTTACATCTTTGGTTAGATTTATTCCTAGGTATTTTATGCTTCTTGGTGCAATTGTGAATGGGATCAGTTTCTTTATTTGTCTTTCTGTTGCTTCATTGTTAGTGTATAAGAATGCAACTGATTTCTGGACATTGATTTTGTATCCTGCAACTTTGCTGAATTCATGTATCAGTTCTAGCAGACTTTTGGTGGAGTCTGTCGGATTTTCCATGTATAATATCATGTCATCTGCAAAAAGCGAAAGCTTGACTTCATCTTTGCCAATTTTGATGCCTTTGATTTCCTTTTGTTGTCTGATTGCTGATGCTAGAACTTCCAGCACTATGTTAAACAACAGCGGTGAGAGTGGGCAGTGTGGCCATTTTAAATATCAGAATCACCAACAAAAAGCAGAAAATACAAACATGGCAGTAAATTGATTGTGAAAAGGACACTCGTTTACAGTATGAGAGCTGAAACAAGAAGGCACAGCTAACTTTTTTCCACTTCAGCTGGGAACATGTGCATTAGGCAACTCAGAATTTTTGCTGCTCTGCCCATTAACATGTCCATGAATGACCACCATAGGGTGATGAATATTGATTTTGTGCTTGGAAATAAATTTTAGTGAGTAGGCAAATTCGCAAATATGGAATCTGCAAATAATGAGGATTAACTAATTCCTTCTGGATTGCTTACCCATTTTAATTTCCTGAAGTTCTTTACCTTTATACTAGAGGATAAGGCTTTGGTGGTGTGGTATTTTGAACAGCCTTTCATTTCTGTAACATACTGAAGCTGTAGTAATTTACTTGTGTAAGTAAATTCCTTTCAGGGCACTTCAGAAAGAATTTAGTTATGTTTTTTAAAGGTTACACTCATTACATGATCATTTTAAGGCTGAATATGTATATATTTGGATTTTCTTTTTAAATTTAACACTTTGGTATATTTGGAAATTCCATATAGACTATCAGATTAACCTGAGGTTATACTGGGTATAATGTCTATAATTGCTTATACTTGGTAACAAGCAATACTGTAAGTGTTCTAGAAACTCCTCAAACTATTGAACTAAGATGAGTTTCTTATTTTCTAGGTGCAAACAGCTGCACAGCAAGTGGCAGAGGATAAATTTGTTTTTGACTTGCCTGATTATGAAAGTATCAACCATGTTGTGGTTTTTATGCTGGGAACAATCCCGTTTCCTGAGGGAATGGGAGGATCTGTCTACTTTTCCTACCCTGATTCAAATGGGATGCCTGTATGGCAACTCCTAGGATTTGTCACAAATGGGAAACCAAGTGCCATCTTCAAAATTTCAGGTCTTAAATCTGGTAAGAATAATATTAAAATAATTTCATAATTAAGCTGTTTTCTTAATAGCATGACATAGGATATGGCTCTTTTTTTTTTCATTATGTTTTTCTGGTTGCTAAAGTGGTATATTATTTTTAAAAATTCAGATGATACCCAGAACATTTGGAAAGTAAAAAGCAAAGGACCTCTTTCTTGGCTCTTCACATTTCCATCCTCTGTCCCAGGAGAGAACAACTCGCTGTTGTTACCTTTGTATGGTATATACTTTTGTAAAGGGATTTTATTGGGTGTTTTAATAAATAATGACAAGGCATCTCAGAATTTGTGATATGCATCTGTGTTTTAAATAGACAAAGCAAGTAGACGTGTTTATGAAATAAAATGAGAGTTCTCTTTTTTTTAAATGAAGATTTTTGAACTTTTAGATTTGATTACCCTCCAGTGTTTTTCTCTTGGTTGTACTGACATTGCAGGTGTCAGAACTTACAGGGGCATACTCCTTGCTTTGATGCTTTGAAGTATTTTGGAGAAATGTGAGAACAAAACTAGATTAGGTGCTATTTATTGCTACTGAATCTCCGGTTCCCTTGAAAATCTAGATGAAAACAGACATGAAAATTCTTAGTACATTCTTCTATTGAGTCCAAGGAAAAATTATATTTAGGCAATATATTTATATATTTAACAAACATTTGGGTATATACTATTAAGATTTAAAGATAATGATTAAGTTCTTGGTGGAGATGACTCATATTCTTATAAAGGAAGATAGTTTTGTAGACCAGTAATTAGAAGGGTGCAGTGTAATAGTGGATGTTTTTACAACGTGCTGAGAGAGAATATACAGGGGAGCAATTAACTCTCAAGTGGATTGGGGAAGGTTTCCAGGAGGAGGTGATATTGGGACTCTTGGGAGGAGAAGAAATTTGTTAGGCCTCTGGGAGGCCTATTGGACATTCTCTTCTAGGTGGAGATAATATGTGTATAATGGAGAAGTTTTGAAAGCGTGGTGTGCACAAAATGGTACAAGGGTAGGATAGGCAGGCATGGATCAAGAAAAGCTTTATGTATCATACTGACTCATTTGAATTTAATAGATTAGCAATTTTAAATGGACTTAGAACACAGGCCTATTTGGTAGTATTAAAAAAATATGTGTGACATAATGTAAATACTCAAAAGATTACATGTACTCTGAAGCCTATGTGTTTTCCCTCCCCATAAAGAACTGCTCCAGGGACGCCTGGGTGTGTCAGTCAGCGTCTGACTCTTGATTTTGGCTTAGGTCATGATCCCAGGGTCGTGGGATTGAGCCCCATGTTGGGCTCCATACTGAGAGTGGAGCCTGCTTAAGATATTCTCTCTCTTTCTCTCTCTTTCTCTCTCTCTCTTCCTCCTTCTTCCTCCCTTCTCCCTTCTTCCCCTCCACCCTGCTTGCTCTTATCTCTCTCTAAAGTAAAATGGGGGGGAAAAAAAAAGACCTGCTCCTATAGGTATAGAGGAGCCGGTAAACAATTTTGGGTAGGGGAGGTGATATGATCAAGTTTTGTTTTTAGCCTGGGGGCTGTGTAAAGAATGAACTGGAGCAGGTCTGGACAGATAATGGACAGTTAAGTGCTGTTATTTTATGTAGTTGGAATTCTACAAGAAGCAGTGGGAGAAAGAGAAAGAAACAGAAGGTAACAATATTTAAAGCTAAATTCTGTTTAGAATTAATGGTAAATACTTATCTCTAGATTTAAGAAGCAGGACAAAATCCCTACAGTCCTTCTCAACTGGGGTTCCATGAGATAATTATGCTAAATCCTAAGACAGTGGTTCTTAAAGCATGATTACCTGACCAGCAGAATCAGCATTAGCATTAGCATCACCTGGGAGCTTGTTAGAAATGCAGATTCATGGCAGGACCCCACACCTACTGTGTCAGAAACTGTGGGTGAAGTCCAGTAGTTTATAGTTAAATAAGTTCCCCAGGTGTTTTGTATGCTACAGTTTGCGAACACTAATGTCTCATACATTTAGCATGGATTTAGTTCTGAATAGTCTTAGGGAGAATTAAGAAAATAGTCATTCTCAAATCACTTTTTCTCTTTTATGTGACTGTGCCTAAAAATAAATGAACAATCTGTAAGTAGAAGGAATATGAATGGACAATTCAGTACATCCTCATGAAATTTCTGGGCCTTTACTGGAAAGAGAAAGTAATAAAGGAACCAGAGAGAAAAGATAAGTTATTTGTAACTGGATGGCAGTTAGTTTAGCAGACTTATCATGAGTGAATAGAGGCCAAAACTAATAGATTAATATCTTCGAAGTGCCAAGGAAACATAAACTAACTCTCAAAACTTTAAAGTAATGAAGAAATAAATATATTGAGTTGGAAGTGGAGAGTTTACTACTCATAGACTATTACTGAAAGAACTATTGAAGTACTTGTAACTTTATAGGAGAAAATTGAACCCACAATGTAGAAGAGCATGCAAGAGGCAAAGTTAAAGATTGGTAAACATGTAGACTAATCTGGCAATGTGATTGTATAAAACAACACAATAAATAACTTAAATGCACAAGAATTAAATACCGTACTAGAAAATAATGCATAAGACGGGAAGGGTAGTGATCTGAGTTAAAGCTTTCTGAGTTCTTACTGTTTAGAAGGGATAATAGTATTGATTCTACTTTCAGATAAGCCTGTTAAAATTTAAGGAAAAGTTAAAAAGTAAAAGCGTACTATATTAAAAACAAAATAAGATGGATGAAAATAATTTCAATTATGTCAATTATCAAAACAAATGTAAACAGGGGCGCCTGGGTGGCTTGTCGGTTAAGTGTCAGACTTCTGCTGAGGTCATGATCTCACAGTTTGTGGGTTCGGGCCCCGCATCGGGCTCTGTGCTGACAGCTCAGAGCCTGGAGCCTGCTTCAGATTCTGTGTCTCCCTCTCTCTCTGCCCTTCCCCACTCACACTCTGTCTCTCTCTCCCTCTCAAAAGTAAATAAAACATTAAAAAAATTAAAAAAAAAAAGAAATGTAAACAGAATACACTTGCCAGAGAAAACATGGAGGCTCCAGGATGGAATTTTTTTTTTTTAATTTATTTTTTAAATTTACATCCAAGTTAGTTAGCATATAATTCAACAATGATTTCAGGAGTAGATTCATTAATGCCCCTTACCTATTTAGCCCATCCCCCCTCCTACAACACCTCTAGTAACCCTCTGTTTGTTCTCCATACTTAAGAGTCTCTTATGTTTTGTCCCCTTCCCTGTTTTTATATTATTTTTGCTTCCAGGATGGGATTTTTTTTTAAAAAGCTGCAAACAAGTAATTATGTTGCTGCTTATGAGGAATGGATCTAAAACACCTTAACACAAGGAACCAAAAAAAAAAAAAAGGTCACAATTATATTAATTTTAAGAAAAATTAGACTCAGACAAAAGCATTATCAGGGTTTAGAAGAAGATTCATTAAGAATGAGAGAATTCATTAGGAAAACTAAAATATTTTTAGGAAAAGATAAGTCATGTATTTGTATATGTAACTTCAATATATATTTTAAAATTGACATTTATTTATTTACTTATTTTTTAAGTATACGATTATTTTTAGTAATCTCTACACCCAGTGTGGGGCCCAACTCACAACCCAGAGATCAAGAGTTGCATGCTCTTGGGGCACCTGGGTGGCTCAGTCGGTTGATTGGCTGACTTCAGCTCAGGTCATGATCTTGCGGTCTGTGAGTCGAGCCCCACGTTGGGCTCTGGGCTGTCAGTTCAGAGCCTGGAGCCTGCTTCAGATTCTGTGTCTCCCTCTCTTTCTGCTCCTGCCCCACTTGTGCTCTATCTCCGTCTCTCAAAAAATGAATAAACGTTAAAAAAAAAAAAAATGAAAAAAAAGAGAAAAGAGTTGCATGCTCTTCTGACTGAGCCAACCAGGTGCCCCTAAGAAATTGACATTTAGAATGATAAATGGTATTAATATTTTATTTAACCTCTCTTGATAATTAGTACATCAAGTAAATAAAATATTAGTAAAATGGAGGATTTGAATAAAAGATTAACAAGCTTGAGCAAATGACATTTATAGAACCCTGTACCTAATAATTAGATTATACACTTAAAAAATTTTTTTTAAGTGTTTATTAATTTTGGAGAGAGACAGAGACAGAATGCAAGTGAAGTAGGGTACAGAGAGAGAGGGAGACACAGAATCTGAGGCAGGCTCCAGGTCTGAACTGTCAGCCCATAGCTCGACCTCAGGACCTCAGGAACCATGAGATCGTGACCTGAGCCAAAGTTGGACACTTAACTGACTGAGCCACCTAGGCACCCCAGATCATGTACATTTTTAAGTACAGAGAACATTTATGACATTTGACTACATACCAAGTCATGAAGCAAGATGCAGTAAATGGCAGATAATCGGTATGTAGCCTATAATGCAACGTAATTACAAATCAAAGGATAAAACATTGTTAGGTTTTGAAATCTTCCCTTTTGCATGTAGCTGTCAGGGCCCAGATGGTTTTACAAAGTTCAGTTAAACCATTATGAAACAAATTGTTCATCTTATATAAGCTTTCAGAGAGTAGAAAGAGATGGTCACCCAGGTTGTATACATATTTTATTAATGTTTATTTATTTTGAGAGAAAGCAAGCTGGAGAGAGCGATTGTGAGGGAGGGGCAGAGAGAGAGGGAGGAAGAATCCTAAACAGACTACGCTGTCAGCACATAGCCCCACCTGGGGCTCGATCCCACAAACTGTGAGGTCATGACCTGAGCTGAAATCAAGAGTTGGATGCTTAACTGAGCCACCCAGGCACCCACCCAGCTTATATTTTTAAGCCGGTACAATCTTAATACCAAAAAGGACAAGGACAGTATGAAAGAGGAAATTTGGCCTCTGTCAATTTTATTCATTTAGGATTTTTATATCAATGTATATAAAATAGTTACAAAATGAATTCAACAAGATATCTTTTCTTACTTTTCATGGTAGAATATTAAAGCGTATACAAAAGTAGACCAGATGGAACACTGAACCTCTCTGTACTCATCACTCAATTTCAAAAATGACCAATTCATGGACATTGTTATTTCTTTTATATTCCCACTCACTTCTCCCTTGTATTATTTGGAAGCAGATTCCAGAATCGTAACATGTAGTCCATAAATATATTTGTATGTGTCTTTAAAAGAGGTCTTTCGGGGCACCTGGGTGGCACAGTTGGTTAAGCGTCCGACTTCAGCCAGGTCACGATCTCGCGGTCCGTGAGTTCGAGCCCCGCGTCAGGCTCTGGGCTGATGGCTCAGAGCCTGGAGCCTGTTTCCGATTCTGTGTCTCCCTCTCTCTCTGCCCCTCCCCCGTTCATGCTCTGTCTCTCTCTGTCCCCCAAAAAATAAATAAACGTTGAAAAAAAATTAAAAAAAAAAAAGAGGTCTTTCTTTCTCTTGCTTTTTAAAACAGAACCATAATGTTGCTATCCTGTCTAAAAACAAAGGATAATTCCTTAATATGGAATTCAATGTCTAGTGTTCAGATTTTCAGTGATTTCAGAAGCTTTTTGTTCATATATTTTAAAGTTGTAAATACTTTCAATCAACCTTGTATATTGCAACTGGTTGATCTCTCAAGTATCTTTTATAAAAATTACAGGTTCAGTGTATTTTCTGTTCTCTATTTCCCGTAAATTAGTTGGATTTAGAGGTTTGATCAGACTTCATTTGAGATTATTTAAAAAAAATTGTTGGTAGGATTATTACAGGTGATAGTATGTTCTTTGATCAGGAAGCAAGTAAAACTTTGGATTGCAAGTAACTTTTTCTATGAGTGTTCTGCAAGATGAGCAAACATTTCTAATAAATTTTAACTGAATAAAGGAGCGATGTTTTGGAATATGAGTAGTACGTGATGCCGAACATCACGTGATCACAACTGAGCCAATAGTTCTTGAAATTCTCTTTGATATACAAGTGCTTTGGATTACAAGCATGTTTCCAACGAATTATGTTCACAAACCAAGGTTTTATTATACATGGTTATCTCTTTTTGTAAAATTAACATCCATAAATATGCAGTGCCTACATTTGTTAATTCAGTGGGGGTTCAAAATCATCATATTCTAATTCTGTTACTTCATTTATTAGCTATAAAGAGACTCTTGAATATCTACTGTTTGGTTACCCAGAGGTAGAGTCATTATAGGAAGGGCATAATAAATGCTTGCCTTTCCTTTTCATATATTAGTGTTCAAAAAATGAGTTGATTTCCTAACATCCTTCAAAAGTAGTAAGCTTTTTTTTAAAGATTGTAAAATCATGGAGATATGTGGTATATATTTATTTATATTGTATGTGTTCTAACCATTGGCATACCTCAGGATCCACTGAACCTAATTTTAATTTTTCTTTAAAGAGTTTATTTTTTAAAAATAATCTCTACTCCCAACATGGGGCTCAAATTTGAAACCCTAAGATCAAGCATTGCATGCTCCATTGACTGAGCCACCTAGGTACCCACTAATTTTAATTTTTCATTTTCTTTTTTAGGCAGTTACTGATCTTTCATGATTTTTACCCTTTCTTAAGAAATCTTCCAAAGAAAAGGGGCACCTGCGTGGCTTAGTTGGTTAAGCGTCTGACTCTTTGGCTCAGGTCACGATCTCATGGTTCATAAGATTGAGCCCCATGTCAAGTTCTGTGCTGATAGCGCAGAGTCTGCTTGGGATTCTCTCTTTCTCTTTCTGCCCATCCCCTGCTTGCGCTCTCCCTTTCTCTCTCTAAATAAATAAATAAACATTTGAAATAAAAAATACAAACTCTGGGGCGCCTGGGTGGCTCAGTCGTTTAAGCGTCCGACTTCGGCTCAGGTCATGATCTCATGGCTTGTGACTTCGAGCCTGGCCTCGGACTCTGTGCTGACAGAGCCTGGAGCCTCTTCAGATTCTGTGTCTTTCTCTCTCTCTCTCTCTCTGCCCCTCCCCTGCTCACACTCTGTCTCTCTCTGTCTCTCAAAAATAAACATTAAAAAAAAAATCTTCCCAAGAACAAAAAACTTACTTTTTATTAATAATTTTAATAATTTGTTGAGATATAATTGACATACAATAAATTGCACATTTTTAAAGGGTGCATTTTGATAAATTTTGAAGTATGTATATATACTTGTGAAACACCACACTCAAGATAATAAGCATATCACCCCCAGAAGTTACCTAGTGCTCCTTTGTAATCCCTCCTTTTATTTTGTCTCCTAGCCTAGGCAACTACTGATCTTTGTTTCACTATAAAATAGTTTGCATTTTCTAGAGTTTTATATGAATGAAAGCATACAATATGTATGCTTTTTTTGCCTGGCTTCTTTGACTTATCTGAGTTATTTTTAGAACCATCCATGTTGTAGTATGTATCAATTCATTTCTTTTTATTTCTAGGTTGTATTCCATTGTATGGATGTATGACTATTTGTTCATCCTTTTACCCGTTGATGGATATTTGGATTGTTTAGGGGTTTTGACTCAAAAAATAAAACTCATATAAACATTTGTATACAAGGTTTTTGTATGCACACATGCTCTCCTTTCTTTTGGGTAAATATCTAGGAGAGGAATCGCTGGATTGTATGGTATTTGTATGTTTAACTTTATGAGAATTTGCCAAACTTGGGGCACCTGGGTGTCTCAGTTGGTTAAGCATCCAACTTTGGCTCAGGTCATGATCTCAGGGTTTGTAGGTTTGAGCCTCACTTCAGCCTTTGCGCTGACAGCTCAGAGCCAGGAGCTTGCTTCAGATTCTTTGTCTTCTCTCTCTGCCTCTCCCCCACTTGCACTCTCACTCTCTCTCAAAAATAAGTAAACATTACAAAAAATTTTTTTTTAAACTGCCAAACTATTTTCCAACATGGTTGTTCCATTTTACATTCAACCAGCAGTGTATGAAAGTTCTAGTTTCTCTACATCCTTGTCAATGTTTGGTTCGGTTCACCTATTCTAATCCGTGTGGAGTGGTATACATTGTGATTGATTGATTGATTGATTGATTAGAGAGAAGGTGAGCAGGGCAGAGGGAGATAGAGAATCTCAAGCATGTGGGACACAATCCCATGACCCTGGCATCGTGACCTGAGCCAAAATCAAGAGTTGGCCACTCAACTGACTGAGCCACCCTGGTGCCCATATTGTGTTTTATTTTTTGTTTTTATTAAAAAAAATTTTTTTAGTGTTTATTTTTGAGAGAGAGAGACAGAGTGCAAGCAGGAGAGAGGCAGAGAGAGACAGGGAGACACGGAATCTGAAGCAGGCTCTGTGCTCCAAGCTATCAATCAGCACAGACCCCAACATGGGGCTCGAACTCATGGACCATGAGATCATGTCCACATTATGTTTTAAATTTGCATTTCCCTAATGACTAATGATGCTGACATTTTTTCATATGCTTATTTGCATGTCTTTGTATGTTCCTTGTTGAAGTGTCTATTTTACTAGGTTGTTTTATTAATGAGTTTTGAGAGGTCTATATGTATTCTTGATGCAAGTTCTTTATAAGATATGTGATTTGAAAATGTTTTTTCCCAGTCTTTGGCTTGTCTTTTCTCTTAACAGTGCCTTTCATAGAGCAGAAGTTTTTAATTTTGATAAAATCAGTTTTTCAGTTTGTTCTTATATGGATTGTGCTTTTAGTATTGAACCTAAGAAATCTTTTCCTAACCTTTTTCCTAACCCAAGGCTACCAAGGTTTTCTCCTTGTTTTTTAGTTTTAGATTTTATATTTATATCTGGGATCAAATTTGAATTAATTTTGTGTTTAGGGCAAGGTATAGATTGAAGTCCATTATATATTTTTTCAGATGGATAGCCAAGTGTTCCAGCACCACTTTGTAAAAAAGACAAAGTAATGGCACATTTTTCTGCATCCATTATCAAGTATGTTCACTTTGATATTTACTTGGGAACTCCCAGAGTGCTCCATTTTAAAGTAAACTATAAACATACATAAATGATTATTTATTTATTTATTTATTTATTTATTTATTTAGAGGGAGGGCACAAGTGAACGAGCAGCAGAGAGAGAGAATGCCACATGTGGCAGAGAGAGAGAGACAGACAAGTGGGGATCACCCAGGGCTCATGTTTTACCTGAAGTGGGGCTCATGCTCACTCGAAGCGTGGCTTGTGTTCACGTGAAGTGGGACATGAGCTCATGTGAAGTGGGACACGAGTTCTCCCAAAGTGGGTCTCGAGCTTACCCAATATGGGACGCAAACTCAGGAACTGTGAGATCATGACCTGAGCTGAAGTCAGATACTTAACAACTGAGCTACCCAGGCACCCCATACATAAATATTTGTATATTGATTTTAAAAGACAAGAGGGGTGCCTGGGTGGCTCAGTCAGTTAAATGTCCAACCCTTGATCTCAGCTCAGGTCATGATCTCCCAGTTGGTGAGCTCGAGCCCCATTAGTTTGAGCCCTCCTTTGGCCTACATGCTGACAGCGTGGAGGCTGCTTGGGATTCTTTCTCCCTCTCTCTTTGCCCTTCCCCTGCTCGTGCATGCATGCTCTCACTCTCTCAAAATAAATAAACTTTAAAAAAACTAAAGAAAAAGACAAGAAATTAAATAGATACTATTACAGTTTTTCAATTTATTTTATTTTAAATGGTTATTTATTTTGAGAGAAAGCATGCATATAGAGCAGAGGAGGGACAGAGAGAGAGGGAGAGAATCCCAAGCAGGCTCTGCACAGTCAGCACAGAGCCTGACACGGAGCTCAATCTCATGAACCATGAGATCATGACCTGAGGCAAAATCAAGAGTTGGCTGCTTAGCCAACTGAGCCACCCAGGTGCTTCATATTAGAGTTTAAAAAGAAAAAAAAATTGCTAGTTTTAAACATGCTAGAAGATGAGATGGATACTGGTAAATATTTATAGTAATAAGCAGTATAAGAAGAGAAACAGCTAATTGGGGGAAAGAGTGATGATGTTTTTGGTTTGGGTTTGAGGAGCCTGTGGGACACAATAGCAGTGCCTCAAATATAAAATGGTAAGTTTTGTATAGGAATAGGCTAGTAGCCAGCTAACTGCTAACCTTTTGCATAGTTGGAAAGTGCAGGCTTATATTATATGCAGAATTGTATGCATTAAGGTGAATTTTAGCCACCAGCCAGTAGACGAGGACCCATTGTTTGTTTTTGGAGACATACACATTATATTGTCAATTTAATGCATACCTTTATCTCTCTTCTTTTTGCCTCAGCTTTGCCAGCATTTTGTGTTTCTTTTTCATTTTTGATCATCACTTATTCCTTGCAGGACATGCCTTGGGGAATAGTGAAAAATGTTTTTTGTCTATCCTTTTCTCATTGCTTTTGGCTCTCTTTTCCCTTTTCTCTTGTGATCCCCGACAGGTTGAAGGTTGGTGTGCTGGTGGCATTTTGGGGTAATAATAACCTAGACATTTTCTTATTGTGTTATTTAATCGAATTTGGAGAATATTCAGCAATTAGAAATGTGTTAATTCAATTGCTATAGTTGGAACAATAATAATAAGTTAGATATATTTTCTGTTGTGGAGTTAGGTAAAATAGTCCTAAAACCTAATCCCAGAGTTAAACCTGATTCAGTAAGGGAAAATGGATTTATTTCCATTATGATAATAGGAGTAGTTCTTTTTTTCTCCTGCCTTTTTAAAAGTAAATGGTTTGTCATTATTTCCATTTTAACATGTATTGATAATTTTATCCATTAAAACAAATTTCCAAAGCAGTATTTATGATGGACAAAGCACAATATTTTATTAAAAATAAAGCAGCTTAAAATGTTTAGAAACTTAGTGCATATCAACATTAAGCAAATGATAAAATGCTGTTAAAATGTTTTGGTTTTTTTTACTAGTAAGTTGTTTGGAAAAGCATTTTTTGGATGTTTAAAGTATTAGAGTTCTTTTTACATAAAAATAAGATGTTATTCTTAGTAGGGAATGGTGTATTATTAAAATAAAAGAATAGGTTGACTTTTTTTTTTGAAGTTTATTTATTTTGAGAGAGAGAACGAATCCCAAGCAGGCTTCCATGCTGTCAGCACAGAGCCCAATGTGGGGCTTGATTCCACAAACCATGAGATCATGACCTGAGCCGAAATCAAGAATTGGACGCTTAAATGATTGAGCCACGTACCCCAAGAATAGGTGGATTTTTAATAGATCTATATTGTTGAACCTTTGAGATGCCCTATATTCAAGGGTATAGGTTTTATTACATTGGGCATTCTTAGCTAAGTAGCATGGCAGGGTGGGAAAGAGACTTGTTGAAGTACCTCCAGGCAGTTGTGATTGAACTGAAAAGTTATGAAGCTGAATTTGTATGAAAAAAATTTCATTAAAAAAAAATGTTTATTTATTTTGAGAGAGAGAAGAGCACGAGCTGGGGGTTGGTGCTGGGGGATGGGTGCAGAGAGAGAGAGAAAGAGAATCCTAAGCAGCCTCTGCACTGTCAGCACAGAGCCTGATGTGGAGCTCAAACTCATGATCTGTTAGATCATGACCTGAGCCAAAATCAAGAGTTGGAGGCTTAACTGATTGATCCACACAGGTGCCCCTCAAAAAATTTCATTTTAAGAAACTTTGGCACTGTGCAGTTTTCTGCTAGATAATGAAAGATTTCTTAACTTTTCACTGAACGGTCCTTGTTGGGGCAGGTTAAGAGAGCTCTGTTGGGAGAATTGCAGTTGATAGGGAGTCTTGAAGCCAGTTACTGTGAGTTTTATTTTGATTGAGAAAAGATTCTTTGTGACTCTTGGGGTCTGAAAGGAGTTATATGGTGAATACATTTTTCTGGAACAATCTGGGGGTGATGGTTAACAAGTAGGATAGGGCTAAACTTGAAAATACATAATGAAGGGTTTGATATTAAGAAACAGAAATAGGGGCGCCTGGGTGGCTCAGTCGGTTAAGCGGCCAACTTAGGCTCAGGTCATGATCTCGCGGTCTGTGAGTTCGAGCCCCGCGTCGGGCTCTGTGCTGACAGCTCAGAGCCTGGAGCCTGTTTCAGATTCTGTGTCTCCCTCTCTCTGACCCTCCCCCGTCATGCTCTGTCTCTGTCTGTCTCAAAAATAAATAAACGTTAAAAAAAAATTAAAAAAGAAACAAAAATAATCTTCCCTTCCTCCCTTCATCCCCACCTACGTGGGATATAGAAATCCTAAAAAAAAAAAAAAAAAAAGCACAAACTTAGGAGATATGATTTGGTGGTTAGAGAATTGGAGAATATGGGAAGTTTCTTTACATGAGTCTCTTGTAATTTTGTCTTTAGATGCTGTCCTTGGTCTTTATAATGTGAAAGAGATATTTAACCAAAAAATTAGTAAAAATTTTGCAATACTGAGAGTTCTATATAAAGAGATTCTTCCCTCTATAAAGAGATTCTTCTCTTTAGTAGAAGTGTATACCAACTTAAATTGGCACATACAAAGGAATATTAACAAAATTAAAACTTGTTTTATGGAACTTATATTAAAAGTATCTATAGGTACTATGGGTCTTTGGCTATACCATGATTTTCTTTTCCTATCTTCATATATTGCTTTGAGGTTCCAGTGACTATTGGTTGTATAATGTGTGATGTAAACTCAAAAGCATTTCCTAGTGTTTTTTCTTCTATTGCTCTTTTTTGGCACCTCCTTCTGTGTCTTTAATCATGCCCCTTATCCCCATTAGCAACTCTGACTGAACAAAATATTTCAGGTTGTAAACAGAAGGCCCCTGGTTAGCAGAAACCAAACACTATAAATCAAACCAAAGCAGAACATCAAATGAAGTAGACGCTGACTTATCTAGGCTGTTCACTCATGTTACGGGTTGATTCAATATTTACTCCTTTCCCCTTCAAGCTATGTAGATGTCCAGGCTTGAGAGAGCTGCTGCTTTTTTTGATTCCCATTTCACACTGTGCCTCTAACTTCCTTTTTTAGGGACTGTCTTGTATTCTTTTTTTTTTTTTATTGAATATTATACTAATTTTAGGTGTATAAATATTGATTTGAGAGTACTACACAATACTCAGTGCTCACCAAGATAAATACAGTTACCATCTGTTACCAATAAAATGTTGCTACATTACTGACTATATTCCCTATGCTATACTTTTCATCTGGAAGCTTCATATGCCAGTAACCCATGTGTCCATCAGTAGATAAATGTATAAAGATGTGTATGTGTACACACACACAGCAGAATAATACTCAGCTATAAAAAAGAATGAGATCTTGCCATTTGCAATAATATGGATGGACCTAGAGGATGTTATGCTTAGAGAAATAAGGCTGAGAAAGACAAATACCATATGATTTCACTTATATGTGGAATCTTAAAAAACCACACAACTGAACACACACAACAGATTCTTTTTTTCTTAAAATTTTTAAATGTTTATTAATTTTTGAGAGAGAGAGACAGACAGACAGAGCAGGAGTGGGGGAGGGGCAGAGAGAGAGGGAGACACAGAATCTGATGCAGCTCCAGGTTCTGAGCTATCAGCACAGAGCCCAACATGGGGCTTGAACTCATGAACTGTGAGGTCATGACTTGAGCTGAAATCAGGTGCTTAACCGACTGAGCCACCCAGGTGCCCCAACAGATTCTTAAACATAGAGAACAAACTGGTGGTTACAAGACGGGGGGTGGGTGGAGGGATGGACAAAATGGATAAAGGGGATTAAGAGGTACAAACTTCCAGTTATACAATAGGTCATGGAGATGAAAAGTACAGCATAAGGAATCTATTAGTCATTAATTCTATACCATTATTTTCAAGTTGTCTATTTACATTGTGAAAGCTTGGGAAATATACCAGGAATTACTTTAAGTATTTAATACTAAATTATTAATTTATTATTAATTATAATAATTATAGTTGTTTATATACTTGTTTAAATAAAAAAGTTCCTGCTTATGTAATTTAGACTTTGTTGTATTGCTCAACTAATTACTGAAAATCTTCATTCTTAGCATGTATGCGTCAAGTGATGACTGTTTTCAGTTAGGATCTGAGTGTGTGTGTGTGTGTGTGTGTGTGTGTGTGTGTGTGTGTGTGAATATTAAAATCACTCCAAGACAGTTTTCAGAGGAAACAAATTAGTAAGCTGAGATAATTTAAAATGGCTTTGTGGAAGATGAGACTGAGTATGTATTTGAAGTATGAATAGGTTTGGATAGGGTGGCAGTAGGAGGATGAGAATTGCATTTGGAAATGATCAAAGTCATAAAGGTAGTAATATGCACTGCACATTCAAATGTCAGTTAGGTGGCAGACTTTGAAGCGTGTCATAATAGGCTCCTATCTGAGAAGTGTCATTGGGGTAAGGTTTTAAAGGTAAAATGGAGCTGTTGTGTGATGGTGTAGCTATATGGGGTTTCAATTTTTTTCTGGTTAGGCAAGTGTTTTTAGCAAGAAAGTGATATTTTGTATTTTATTGAGTTTTACTTTTACTGTTTACTTTTTTAAATGTTTATTTTTGAGAGAGAGAGCGAGCGAGAACATGAGCAGTGGAGAGGCAAAAAGGGACGGAGACGGAGGATCTGAAGCAGGTTCTGTGCTATTAGTGGGGGTTGAACCCATGAACCATGAGATCATGACCTGAGCCGAAGTTTGACACTTAACCGACTGAGCCATCCAGGCCCCCTGGATGCACACAAGTGGGGAGAGGGGCAGAGAGAGGGAGAATTTTAAGCATGCTCCACACTCAGCGTGGAGCCCAATAGGCCTCTATCTCACAACCCTGAGATCATGACCTGAGCCGAAATCAAGAGTCGGATGCTTAACTGACTGAGGCACCCAGGTGCCCTGAGATTGATACTTTTTTAAATGATGTTTTAGGAAAGTTATTGTCTGAAATGGCTTGGAAAATCTGTTGTGATTAGAGCAAGAGAAACCAGTTAGGAAGATTTTATAATGATTGAAGGATGAAGGAAAGGTAACATATATTGAATATCTGTTTGTATAGTGCATTGAGCTAGGCTTTCACGTTTATTAATTATTTAATCTTTAACAACAGTCCCTAGAAGGAGGTATTATTAGTGTCTGGTTTTTAAGAGGCTGGATTTCAGAGAAGTTACAATATTTTGCTCAAAGAAGAGAGTCTGTTAATTTTGGGGTATTATGTATAGATCTACCTCTTCGAAACTGTTGAATGTTATATGGCAATAAATACCCTAATTTAATTAAACAATTCCCATTGATGGAAATTTGGGTTGTTTCCATTGTTTTAAATTGTTTTACTACCAATGCTACAATAAATATTCTTACACATATCTTTGTACATATTTTCTAGCACTGTATTTCTGTAGAAGAAACTCCTAGAAGTTGGAACTGAATTCCTGGATTAAAAAGGCCTTTAAAACAAATGGTGTAGGAAGCCCGGAGAAAGGGTACTGAATGTGGATAATGGATCATGATTTTCATGGCAGTTTTTAGAAAGTCGTAATAAAGGTACAGTGTACTTGGTACTACATAAAAAAAAAACTAATAGAGCATATCCTTGCCAAGTATAATAACAGAGTAAGCCATGGGGTATTAGACTGGCAGGCCTAAAAATAATTTAATCCACTCCTTAATTTTCCTGATGAGAATCTTGAGATTTAGAAAGATTGATTCTCATCAATCTCAGATCTCATCAAAGATGAGTTTTTTTAATATTTATTTAAAGGGATGAGGGGAGCCTGGGTGGCTCAGCTGGTTCAGTGTCAACTCTTGATCTCAGCTCTGGTCTTGATCTCAGGGTTGTAAGTTAAACCCCAACTGGGGTTCTGGCCTGGTGTGAAGCCTCCTTAAAAAAATTTAAAAAAAAAGAAGAAATAAAGGGATAAGATGATGACATGAGTTAAAAGGCTTTAGAAACATTGATGTAGAGGATATGCTTCTTTATTTTCTACCTGTTTTAAATGATAGTATAGTATTACATTTTGTTGATAAATTATGGTTTACCTATTTCTTATTAGACATTTTGGCTTTTTTTTTTCTTAAGTCTGAACATCCTTTACATTTCAGTTGTTTTATTGCTATGTATGGAAGTACAACTGATTTTTTTTTAAGACTTTATTCTTTTTAGAGCAGTTTTAGGTTTACAACAAAATTGAGAGAAGGTACACAGATTTCCCATATATCCTTGTCCCCACACAGACATAGCCTTCCCCATTATCAACATCATTCACCAGAATGATTGTTTTGTTTTGTTTTGACCAAGGATAAACCTCCACTGATACATCATAACCACTCAAAGTCCAGTTTATCTTAGGGTTCACTCTTGTTGTACATTCTATGTATATGGATAAATGTTTAATGATGTATATCTGTAGTTAAAATATTACACAGTATTTTCAGTGTCCTAAAAATCTACCTATTATTCATCTCGCCCATCTCACATTTCCCCTAACCCTGAGTCCTGGGCAGCCACTGACTTTTTATTGTCTCTCTGATTTTGTCTTTTCCAGAATGTCATGTATTTGACATCATACAGTATGTAGCCTTTTCAGATTGATTTTTTTCACTCGACAGCTCATTTCTTTTTAGTGTTGAAAAATATTCCATTGTCTGGATGTACCACAGTTTATCCATTTACCTAATCAATTATGAATAAAGCTGCTCTAAACATCCATGTGTAGGTTTTTGTCTGCATAGAAATTTCCGTCTCCTTTGGGTAAATACCAAGAAGCGTGATTGCTGGGACTTAGGGTAAGAGTATGTCTAGTTTTATAAGAATCTGTCAAACTGTCTTCCAAAGTGGCTGTGTGTGTTTGCATTCCCACCAGCAAGGAATGAGAGTTTCTGTTGCTCCTCACTGAATAGCATTTCGTTATCACACAACTGATTTTTGTATATTGACTTTGTACCCTAAAGAGTGAAGGAAAGAGTAGCATATATTGACCATCTTGTTAAACACCCTTATTCTAGTAGCTACCTACGATGTTTTATGTAGATGATTGTAATGTCTTTGAAAAAGTCTTTTTACATCTTTCTTTCCAAATTGGATGCTTTTTATTTCTTTTTATTGCCTTAGTGCATTGCCCCGGCCTTTGAGTACCATGTTGGATACAGGTAGTAAAGAGAGCAGTGAGGCAAGAAAAATAAAATGCATAACAGTTGTTCTCTCTTTCTGTTTTATGAATGTATAAGATTGATGAATTGTCCCTTTCATTTATATGAAATGCCCTTTATCTCTGGTAATGCTCCTGTCTGAAGTCAGCTTTGTCTAAAATTTATATAGCTTTGTTGGCTTTCTTATGGTTAGTGTTCACGTGCTATATTTTTTCTGCATTTTTACTTTTTTTTTTCTTTTATTGAAGGGAGGCGTGGGGCAGAGGGAGAGAGAATCTTAAGCAGGCTCCATTCTCAGTGCGGAGCCTGACTTGGGTCTGGATCCCCTGACCCTGGGATCACGAACTGAGCTGAAATCAAGAGTTGGATATTCAACCAACTGAGCCACCCAGGCGCCTCTTTCTTGTGAACAGTATTTAGTTAAGTGCTGCTTTTTGAAAACTTGTTCTTTCAATCTCTGCCTTTTAAATGAAATGCTTAGTCCATTAATATTTAACATTATAGATATGCTAGGTTTAAATTTTTACCTTGTTCTTCGGGGTTTTTATGGCCACCTTTTGGATTATTTTAAATCCATATTTCTTTTATTGTTTTTTGTTTTTTTTTTTTGTTTTTTTGGTTTTTTTTTTGCAAAGGTGTATTAGATTTTTAGTGTTTCCTCTAGGGATTATAATATGCACTGTTAACTTTTCACAGTGTACTATAAATTAATATTAACAATAAACATTCTGTATTTGACAACTACAAAACTGGATCTTGTCATTTTATAAGGCCTCATCTCTAGTATTACTTTCTATGTCAGCCTACTCAGTGAAATTCTGAATATAATGACAAAAACCATGTGGCAAAAATCACATTTTGTGACTTATTTTGAATTAAAGATATTTATCTCCTATTTTTATCTTCTTCATAACACAATTCAACATTGCAGCTCTGTTTTATTTTATTTTAATTTAATTTTGTCTTTTTTGAGAGAGAGAGAGCATGCAAATGGGGGAGAGGGTCAGAGGAAGAGAGACAGAGAGAAAGGGAGAGAGAATTCACGCTGAGCGTGGAGCCCGATGTGGGGCTTGATCCCATGACCCTGGGATCATGACTCGTGTCAAAATCAAGAGTCAGATGCGCAACTGACTGAGCCATGCGGGCACCCCAGTATTGCAGGTTTTAAATAGCATGTGAGAGAGAGTCAGATCTGGATAATTGAAGCCTAAAGGTCTGTTGTAAATACTCTGCACATTTTCCTCATTCCTCAGAGTTCAGAATTTTCATAGCTTTCAGAGTTGAATACCAGAGACAAAAGGATTATTTACTCACCTTTGCTTTGGCCGAAGAAGCATTTCATGATCAAGTCCAGGTTGTACTGGGAATTTTTCAGTGGGCTGCATCTTTAATTTTTTTGAATTCTTTTGGGAGATAGGTGGTTTTTCTTTTTCTTTTTTTTGATGTGTGTATCCTTTCATTAACATAGAAAGTATCTGTAATTTGAAATCCATTTTCCACATGTACTTATTTCTTTCTAGTTTCGTATTAATATTGTCTGATCTCACAGTGCTTTTTGAGTTTTTTTTTTTTTTTTCAATTATCTTACCTGAATTCTGTAAGTATTGTCTAGTATCATTAAACTGTAAGATGATTAAGAAAACTCAGCATTCATATAGTAGGTCAACTAAGTGCAAGTGTCCCATTTATAATAACTTAAACATCTGTTAAAACGTGTAACAACTGTGAATAATGAGGTGCTATGTAATGTTCACTTTAAGAAGGTTTGGTTCATCATCTGTAAGGAGCATGAGTACAATATCTTTTAAATAAATGTTTAAAATTTTGATTCTAAATTTGGAAGGTGGAAGCAGTTTCTCTTACTGAAAATATAGAACTGAATATATATTATGTACATTTATGCATACTTAATATGCATATATCTGTCAAAGGTAAATCTTTGTAGAGTTCATATACTATTTGAAGAGTTTGTTTAAACCACATCCACATACTCTTTCATACACATAGAGTTCAACTTAAAACCTTCCTTTTCTCTGTAGGTTAACTATTTGTAAAGTGTTTCACGAGACAATGAGGAAATGGTTCAATGCCTCAGTCAGGGAGAATTCCAGTGACATCTGCAGTGGAGAATTATGTGGAGGATGGGAAACAGAAGAGGCCAAGATTGGAAGAGCAGGTGGGGGAGTAGGACATTAGGTCAGATGTAATAAAAATATACATGGAACTTTACAAATATTTTTTTTTGTTTGTAGCACTTTAACATGTGATTGTAATTAATAGAAGAATAAGAAATAGTTGTTTAAATCACCTGTGGTGTAAAGAAGAGGGATCATTTGTTTATCTGAATTAAATAATGGAGTAGAGCTTTGTAGAATGCTCTTATTATGAGAAAAGGTGATATTTTAATATTTTAGACCTTCAGGGTAAATTGGGCACCTTGTAGTGGGATTTTACCTACCTACCTACCTTTCTGTCTTTCTACCCTGGCCTTATTGTATTAGTTTGAAATGAAATTCCAAAAGTATCTGTTCCGATACTTAAAAATTCTTTTTTGCATTAGGGATTTAAAACAACTTTATTTTGAAATAATTTTAAAATTGGAGAAAAATGACAAGAATAGTACAAAGAATTTCTTACATTCTTCTCCCAACATTTATCAGTTTTGCTACATTTTATCATATAGATCTGGAGATCTGTATACATGTGTGTGTGTATTTTCTTTTTTCTTGAAACTTTTGAGAATAAGTTGTAGATATTATGCCCCTTTACTCCTAAATACATCAGAATACAAGTATTCTCTTATGTAATCATAGTATAACTATCAAATTCAGAAAATTTAAGATTAATACAATACTCTTGTGTAACATACAGTATACATTAAAGTTTTACCAATTTTCTTAATAATGCCTTTAGTAACAGGCATTATTGCCTTCATCTAAGATCCAGTTAGGATCATACATTGCATTTAATTGTCTTTAGTCTTCAAACTGGAACAGTTGCTCAGCCTTTCTTTTTCATGACCATGACATTAAAAATAACTGTGAAGAAAGGCTTAGTACCCAAGAGGAATTTTTAAGAAATGTTTTTAAAGTTTATTATAAATAATCATTTGAATTTCTTCTTTATAATTCTGTTCTTTTTGGGCTTGCCATATTTTAATGTCCTCACTTTGGCTTTCTCTGCACATGACCTATGTGGTCTCCTTTAATTTCATTTAGCTCAGTTGCCGGAAAGAAACTTTTAAACTTATTCTAGTTTTTGTTTTAAAATTGGGTTGAGCTTGTCAAGGGGATTAAAAAGGACAACACGAGTTCAAGATGATACTATTAGTCTATTGATATGAAATAGAGCTTGTGAGCCAAAATGGGAGGGAACCTTTTACTTCCTAACATTTCTTGACTTGCTTTCTTGAATGGCTTATTGTGAAGTAAGAAATGAGTAAAAATCAGTGAAGAGTTCATGTCATGGATTGGTATAAGCAGGTGGGATAATGCACTAGAATGAGTATCAACTTTAGAGTTTGATAGACCTGTTTTGAACCCAATTACTAGCTGTGTAATCTTGACCAAGTTATTTAACTTCAGAGGGGATTTCAGGTAAAGTGGATATCATAATAGCTACAGTGCAAGTGTTTTTGTGAGCATTAGAGATAACAAATGCAAAATGCATATAGTACCTGTCATATAGTACTCAAGAAATGGTTATTACCTTTTTATAAAATATTTCTTTTTATAGAAAGATCTAGCAAATATCTTAAAAATCGCCCAGAAAATGAAGCCTATTCAGAAAGATTTAGTATCTGTTACTGCTCCCATTAGATTGTAAGCTCCATTTGTATCTTTTACTGTATGTGCTTTAGAATGTATACAGCACAATGATGGACTTTATTAAATACTGGAATATTTACCAAGTGATGAACTTGGTAAATATTGCTTGTTTAACTACATTTCAGACATGCAAATTCTAGATGTATTATAATGTCAGATACATTATCATGTTTATCTGGTTAAAATATTTATTGTTGATAAACCTTTGATAGTCACATTGCTTTTGAACTATGCATGAGTGAAAAATGTAATTTCAGGCTTGTGAGGCTATCGATGGAAATGAAGCATAGAGGTTTTGGAAATAGATTACTGATTTCTAAATATTTACATCCAATATCAACAAGGCTTTTATGCAGGCATATTTATGCCATTTTATGTAGTTTTTTTGCATATGTCATATTCAAATGCCACTTTACAGTGAATTACTTATTTTTAGCATAAGTGCTTTCTTTAGTCATCTCTTTGTCGCCATGCACAGCTTTCATATCTTCACCAATGGACTCACTTTTACTTTTTTAGTTTCCTTTTTTAGGGTATTTAGAACTCTTAGACTGATATTTCATGAGTTTTATTCTTTTGTAGAGGTCTTCTAAAGAATAGTACATTTGCTTATATATTTTTAAAAGTCATTGTATCTTGCAATTACCATATGGATCTACTGGACCATTTTACAAATTTAAAATGAATTTGGTGTTATTAGTAACCTTATTTTTCCTCCGTCATGACACAGTTTGCTCTTTCATACAAGGAATTATTCATTACTTGTCAATTACTCTCAACTATGCAAAAAAAAAAAAAAAAGAAGAAGAAGAAAATGGATGATGGAATTAGTGCAGATTTTAGCAAACATTTTTGTAAAGAATAAGATAGTATATATTTTAAGCTTTGTGGGCCACATATGGTCTTTGTAGCATATTAGTTTTTAAAAATGTTGGGGCGCCTGGGTGGCGCAGTCGGTTAAGCGTCCGACTTCAGCCAGGTCACGATCTCGCGGTCCGTGAGTTCGAGCCCCGCGTCAGGCTCTGGGCTGATGGCTCAGAGCCTGGAGCCTGTTTCCGATTCTGTGTCTCCCTCCCTCTCTGCCCCTCCCCAATTCATGCTCTGTCTCTCTCTGTCCCAAAAATAAAAACGTTGAAAAAAATTTAAAAAAAAATAAAATAAAATAAAAATGTTTATTTATTTATTTTGAGAGAATGTGTGCGTGGGTGAGCAGGGGTGGGGCAGAGAGAAGGGGGAGAGAGAATCCCAAGCAGGCTCCATGCTCAGTGTGGGGCTCTGTCTCATGACTACAAGATCACACTCTGAACTGATATCAAGAGTTCGATACTTAACCGACTGAGCCACCCAGGCACCCTTGTAGCATATTCTTCTTTAAACAACCCTTTAAAAGGGTAAAAACTATTCTTAGCTCACAGGTCATATGAAAATAGGTTGTGGCCCAAATTTGGCCTGTGTACCTTAGTTGCCATTGTGTTATCCTACAGTTTTCATATTGCATCATCCAAAAGATTATTTTATCTTTCAAGAAGTGTAAAAGGAGACTGGAGACACCATCTTTATGGTCTGCTCTTTGCTTATATTGAACAGAATTAGGAATTCATATTTTGTTATATTTTGTTTATAATTGCAAAGAGAAGAAAATTGACAGGAACAAGTTTCATAATTATTGTATGAATCAGAAAATGAATATAAAGAGGCAAATAGCCACATTCTAAACTCTAATTATGATGGTGAAGTTGATCATAAAAGGAAAGTCTCAGACTGATTCTTTGGATGATATTGTCTTAGGTGAATTTTCTCATACTAAAAAACTGATGATTGAACAGTTTATTTCTAAGGACAAAAAATATAGTACTCCTACCCGTTTAGTTATTTAACAAGGAGGAGTAAATACAGTATTTGGTGACAAAATCTTGAAGATGTAGTAAAATGCTGGTATTCTTTCCTGTTATTCTTTTAAAATTGAGACACTTCAAAAGTGGACATTGCTGAAAGTGGGTGTGTATACAGGTAATTAGAAGGCAGTAGGTGTAGAAATGAAACAAATTAATTGGATTGATTATTCTAAATAATTTTATAAATCTAAAAATGACAGTGTTTTGCAAATTGTGGATCAAAGAAGATGCCCATCCTTTCTTCAACAAATTATGAGCCATTAAATATTTCAGAATTTTAAGATTTAAAGCATTGCATTTTGACAATGCAATTGTTAGAAGAAATAATGATAAGTTAGAACCTATTAGAAGATGTGTTTAAGATCAGGAGTTATTAGATTTATAAGATGGATATGTCTCACATTTACTCATGATAGTGAACAATTCAGAGAATGTGGCTCATTTTGGTTATATATAAACTTAAAAAACTGGTTAGTGGGGGATGAATATTTGGACTTGTTATATTTCAATACTTATTAAAAATTTGAATAAAGTTGTTTTTCACTATTTTCCTGTGAAATTTTTGTAAGGTGACTTTTAAAATATATATATTTAAAGACTCCATTAGACACAGATAGTAAGTGATGATTACTGCTTCTCCTTGTATACTAACAGTAAAAGTCTAGTTTCTCATAGAATTTCTTCTTCTGAGTTGTGCTTTGTGTTAGGCTCTTGACTTGCGGTGAAGAGGGACACTTTGAGAAACACCTTTGAAAGATTTTCTGCTGCTTTTACTATTAGAATGTTGAGGAATTTATCTAATTTTTTTCAAGACCAGGCTGGATGTTTTACCTTCTCTGTTTTTTTGTTTAACTGTTTGACACTAAGACTCAGTATAATTGGTCACGTTTTTCTTTTCACTCTTGCTGTCATGAATTCAGATCCAAAATTAAACACTAAGTTTGTATATTATGTTTCA
Organism: Lynx canadensis; assembly: GCF_007474595.2. NCBI lineage: Eukaryota > Metazoa > Chordata > Mammalia > Carnivora > Felidae > Lynx > Lynx canadensis. The sequence goes on along the minus strand of NC_044312.2, from coordinate 46,527,537 downwards.
GTGTTTCTTCCCAGTATTTTATGGTTTACAAACAAGAACCTATGTACTTAACGGTTATCAACCACTGTGTCAAGCCCATTTTGAGAATAAGAGTAAATAAAAGAATGAGTTCATTGCACAGTGGATCTCTTTGAAAATATAGATTGCCAAAGACTTTTGGTTTTGTTTTTTTCTCTCTTAAATTGTTTTAGTCCCAGAGAGCTTTAAATGAAGTCAGAATATTTCCTTAGTCCCCATCTCTTATAATGGATCTCAAGCCAGTTTTACTTAGTAGTTTGCCAGTAGCTTGCATGCAATAAAAGAGGAGGTTAGAGGGGCGCCTGGGTGACGCAGTCGGTTAAGCGTCCGACTTCAGCCAGGTCACGATCTCGCGGTCCGTGAGTTCGAGCCCCGCATCAGGCTCTTGGCTGATGGCTCAAAGCCTGGAGCCTGTTTCCGATTCTGTGTCTCCCTCTCTCTCTGCCCCTCCCCCGTTCATGCTCTGTCTCTCTCTGTCCCAAAAATACATAAACGTTGAAAAAAAAAGAGGAGGTTAGAGATGACAAGGCTTTCTGCTTGGGCTTTCTGAGTAGTTAAAACTAAGGCAGTATAAGGTTTCCTTGATTGAGGTCTTTGGAACCTGTTATGCAGACAAATAGCAGTACATCTTCTCAACTTAGCATAATTCTAGGTTTAAAACAGTTAAAACTTCAAAAGAACTTCAAGAGTCCATCTCTCCATAAAACCAGCAACAGCAACCAAAATTGTCAAAAACTGTCAGAATCTTTTTCAGGACTCTGGAAAGTAACCAAAAGTTTGTAGTAACCAGGGGAGCATTAATCAAGAAAATCACTGCATCTAGGTAAGAACAGCAAGCTTTGTGGCATTTTAACTTACTCTGTACCCATCCCATGTTCCTCAGCTCAGTGGTAGCCTTGAAAATAATAGCCGTTGTTCTTGGTACTGGTACCAGAGAGAGCCAAATAGACCTCATTCACAACACATTATAATTACAGTTGACCCTTGAACATCATGGGGGTTGGGGCATGTACCTCCTGTGCAGTTGAAAATCCATGTATAACTTTTGACTCCCCAAAAATATAACTGCTAATAGCCTACTGTTGACTGGAAGCCTTACTCATAAAAGTTGAGTAACATGTATTTTGTATGTTATATGTGTTACATAATACTGTATATATAAGTTAGGGAAAAAATAAGAGAAAAGAAAATATTAAGAAAGTCATAAGGAAAGTACATTTACAATTTGTACTATAAAAAAATCTATGTACAAGTGGACTCACAGTTCAAACCTGTGTTGCTCAAGGGTTGACTGTAATTTTTTTGATTTGTCTGGTGGTTCCCTTAAGATTAATTGAAAAGACTTTCCTTTATCTCACTGAAGTGACAACCTTGGGAGTGTTTGTCAAAAACATATACTTTGTTACTGCTGCCTGAGGCACTGACAACAATTGGAGCAAAAATAGACTGACTAAAAAGCTTGACAGGAAAGGCTGGGAATAAGATACTTTGAGGAAGAAGGGCTTTGAGGACTTGGACTTGGAAATTTTTAGAAATCTCAAAGACTATTTACAGTCATGGCTGTGCACATACATGTTCAGGCTGTGCACAAGCTCAGGCTTAGGACCTTAAGAAGGTTGTAAGTTTGTTCTGGCTGACTTTGGGGCCCTGTGTAGTCTGGAAGTGAGGGCTAAGGCAGAGTTGTAAGCTGCCTGGTTAGTATTAAAGGGATGTCCCAACACACAGAGCCCATCTTCAAAGACTGGGAGAATTTTTGGGTTCTAGGCTTTTAAGGAAATGTCTGTTCAATCACTGGTTGACCACTAAGCTAATAGAACAGAGATGTCAGTGATCACACACGACAAAAAATACTTCATAGTATTGGTTCAGAAAAGTCATTAACGGAAAAGTATATATTAACAGTAAATCCTAAGGAGGGGAAACATCTGATTTCTAGATTTGCGACATTGTAATATTCAACATCCAGTTTTCCATAAAAAGTTTTATGAAGCATGCAAAGAAAGTAAGACCCTTTCAGAGAAGAAATGAACAGAAACTGTCCCTAGGAAGCATTATGACCTTGAACTTACTGAAAATTAAACAACCAGGAGAATGATGCTCCATCAAATATCAATAGAGAAGTTATCAAAAGGAGCTAAACATAAATGATGGAGCTGAAAAGTAACAGTAGGAAATGAAGAGTTCACTAGACGGTTTCAGTAGATTTGAGTAGGCCAAAGGAAGAGTCAATGAACTCAAAGAAAGGTCAGTTGAAATACCTAGTTTGAAGAGCTGAAAGAAGAAAAATGAACAGTCTTTGAGACCTATGAGATGCCATCAAGTATACCAACATATGCATAATAGGAGTTGGAGAAGGAGGAGAGAGGAGGGGAGGAAAGAATATTTGAAGAAATAATGCCCTGATAAAACTTTGTAAATTTGATGAAAAACATAACACGCTTAAGAAGTTCAATAAACTCCAAGTGGGGTAAACTCTATACCACAGCCTATCATAATCAAACTGTCAAAGACAAAGAGAATTTTGAAAGTGGCAAGAGAATCAGCTCCTCAAATAACAACGATTCTTAGATTAACAGCTGGTTTCTTATCAGAAACAATGGAATCCAAAGGCATTGGGATGACAAAGCACTGAAAGAAAAACTGTAAATAATTCTCTATCAAAACTATCTATCCGAAATGAAGGAGAGATGACATTCTCAGGTAAAACAGAGAGTCATTGCTTAAAGACTTAGCCTACAAGAAGTACTAAAGAGAGTCCTTCAGGCTGAAAAGACAGGGCATGAGACAGTAATTTGCATTCACATGAAAGAAAAAACACAGGTAAATGTAACTACGTAGGTAATTGTAAAAGTAGTGTACATTTTGTTTGTAACTCCTTTTCCCCCTATTTGATATAAAAGACAACTGCATAAAGAAGAAACTATAAACCCATGTTTATGGGCATGCTATTTATAAAGATGTAATTTATGACAACACATAGAGAAATTATATAGGAGCAAAGTTTTTGTGTACTACTGAAATTAAATTGGTCTTAACCCAATTTAAGATGTGCAAGGACTGTTGATTCAGACACAATCATTGGTTGAAAGGAAAGGATGAAAAATGCATCAGTAACTAAACATGCAAACAGTAACTAAAAGAGCTTGAGTGGCTGGACTAAAATCAGACTAAATAAATGTATGAAAAAAATTGTTATAAGAGATAAAGAAGGACATTATATAGTGATAAGGGGTCAATCTATCGGAAAGGTAATAACAATTATAACTTTTTGTACCTAACAACAGAATTTCAAAATACATGAAGCAAAATGTGGCAGGATTAAAGGGAGAATATGGTTCAACAATTATAGTTGGAAACTTAACCCTACTTTCAGTAATGGGTAGAATGACTAGACAGAGGATCATCAAGGAAATAGAAAGTGTGAACACTATAAACCTCCCACACCTAACCGTCTTACAAAGAACATTCTTCCCAACAACAGCAGAATGCACATTCTTAAGTGCACATGGAGCAGTTTTTTGGATAGGCCATATATTAGGCCACAAAACAAATCTTTATATATTTAAAAGCAAATCATACAAAGTATGTTCTCTGACCACAAATATAGAAACAAATCTGGAAAATTCATAAATATATGGAAGTTTGATAAAACAGTTAATTTAAAACTACTGAACTATCTTAAACTAGTCATATTTAGTGAGAAGTGTGTGTGTGTATTTTTAAATCAGAGAAAAATACATTATAACTTTTTATTCATATGCTTGAAAATTTAAGGAGAGTTTTGGTATTTGTAATGAATGTTCTAGTATTAGGACTGTGTGTTGCCCCAGGTGGTTTGTCCTTCAGTATTTGATTAAAATTTTATAGTCCTATGAAAACAGCAGATAATCCAAAAATCTATTGTATGATTTTTTTTCCTTCAGACTCACTTTTCTGATTATGTCATATGTGGATTAAAAAAATTGGCCTATATTTTCCACATATAAGTAGATGGCACTTACAGGCTCAGAAGTATACTTAATGATACATTGATTATAAAGGGAAAGAGTTATTGGTTATTTTCCATTAATAAGCTCTTTACTGCTTGTTTGATAACATTATCAGGTGTTAAGTGGGAGTGATACATGACATTTAATAAAATATACCATGTCATTTCTCAATAATAATGGTAATTTAAGATCTTTATTTAGTGGAGTGATGAGAAAATGTTAAAACTAACTTAAAAAATCTTTTTTTTAATATGAAATTTATTGTCAAATTGGTTTCCATACAACACCCAGTGCTCATCCCAACAGGTGCCCTCCTCAATGCCCATCACCCACTTCCCCTCCCCCCCACCCCCCATCAACCCTCAGTAAACTAACTTAAAAAAATCTTAAAAAGTATTGTTCCCTTTGAGTTAGCATTGAGAATTTTTTAATGTAATTCATGCTTATTCATTTATTTTTCTCATTGTGTTGTTACTTTTCATTTTTAGCTGCAGTAGTTTTAATAAGCTTTAAAGAAGTAACATCTTTTTTCTGGTGGGGAAAATTTCAGTTTTCTTTGTTAGTTTGGTAAAAACTAGCCTTTTACATTTATGTGAAAAGAGACCAACTTTAATCGAAACTTTTTAGTGCATGTAGATCAGAGGTTTTTCACATATTTACAAAGGAATTTGGCTACAAGTTAAACTTGAAATTTGCGGTACATGTTAATTTCTTTCAGGAGAAGGAAGCCAACACCCTTTTGGAGCCATGAATATTGTCCGAACTCCATCTGTTGCTCAGATCGGAATTTCAGTGGAATTATTGGACAGTTTGGCTCAGCAGACTCCAGTAGGCAGTGCTGCTGTATCCTCAGTTGACTCATTCACTCAGGTAATGCAATGCATATTTCATTATTTTCTAAATTTTAAAATCAAATTCTGTACTTTAAAAATTAGCTTCATGGTAGAAAACCTGTAAAAATGAAGGTAAATATGTATGGCATAAGTTATTGGCTTCTGTGGATAATTTAACCTTGTCTACTTCTATAGATACTCTAAAATTGGTAAATGTTTTGATGAGACTTGTTTTTATAGTGATGAAATAGCTCAAGCAATTTAAAAACGGGATTAAATATTAACATTTTTTTCCCCTCCCACAGTATACTAGGTTGTAGGTGTATAGTTGTGAATTTTATAAGCAAGATTCTCATCCTCAAGGAGCTTAAACTGACATAATTCCATGATGATTGGTTTAAGCAAAAGTTTATTTTTGAGAGAGCACATGTCGGGGAGGTACAGAGAGAGAGAGGGACAGAGGATCTGAAGCATACTCCTCCCTGACAGCAGCAAGCTTGATGCAGAGTTCAAACTTATGAATCAGGAGATCGTGACCTGAGCTGAGGTTGCACGCTCAACCAACTGAGTCAGCCAGACACCCCAATGATGATTGACTTTTAACCTCTGTATGACGAAAGGCTGAAGGGGAGAATGATGTAGGCAAAGGTGTAGCTAATACAAAGGCCCTGAGGTAGAAAAATAATTTTGTTGTTTGGAAAATAATATGAAGGTCTTTGTGGCTGGAGTAGAGCGAGCAAGGGTGAGAGATGGGAGATGAGATGAGAGTAATTGGGGAGGTGGACGCAGGATAAAATCATGGTACCTCACTGGCTTTTATAAGGACTTTAGCTTATATTCTATTTGGAAAAGAAGACATAAGAGAGTTTTGAGAAGAGTAAGAGGATCTAAGTTACATTTTAAAAGGATCATTTTGCATTTTTGGAGAGACACTGTGGTGGGAAGGAGGAAGATTAATTAGGAGGCTCTATGAAAATCTAGATGAGAGATTATAATGACTTGAACTGGTGAAGTCCTGGGAGGTGGATATGAAGGTAATTAAAAGTACTGGCATATCTTGTTTATTGCACTTCACTATATTGCACCTCACAGGTACTGTTTTTTTATATATTGAAGGTTTGTGGCAACCCTGAATGGAGCAAATCTGTCAGCAGCATTTTTCCAACAGCATTTGCTCACTTCATGTCTCTTTGAACATGTTGGTAATTCTTGCAATATCTTAAACTTTTTTGTTATTTTATTTGTACGGTAATCCGTGATCAATAACCTTTGATGTTACTATTATAATTGTTTTGGGGCACCATGAACTGTGCCCATATGAGATGGAGAACTTAATTGCTAAGTGTTGTGTGTTTTCTGACTCCTCCACTTACCAACTATTCCCTGATCTTTCTCTCCTCAGGCCTCCCTATTCCCTGAGACACAACAATATTGAAATTAGGCCAGTTAATAACCCTACAATGGCCTTTAAGGGTTCAAGTGAAAAAGAGTCAATCTATGAGGCAAACTTCATTGTTGTTTTATGTTAAGAATTGCCACAGCCACCCCAACCTTCAGAAACCACCACCCTTGATCAGTCAGCAGCCATCAACATTGAGGCAAGACCCTCCACCAACAAAAAGATTATGACTCGCTGAAAAGCTCAGATGATGTTTAGCATTTCCTAGCAATAAAGTATTTTTTTAATGAAGGTATGTACATTTTTTCAGACATAATGCTAGTGCATACTTAACAGACTATAGTGTAGTGTAAACAAAATTTTTATATGCACTAGAAAACCAAAGCATTGACTTGACTCACTTTACTGTAGTGTCTGGAACTAAATGGCAGTATGTCTGAGGCATGCCTATAGTTGATTTCTAGAGATAATTTGAAGATGGAGCCTGTAGTGTTTCATGGTGTGGATCACATGTAAGGTCTGAGATTAAAGAGAGACATCAACTGTGGCCCAAGGATGTTGGCTTGAGGAACTTGAACATGGAATATTGAACACAAGTATGGTCTGGGAGTGGAATCAGGAGTTGGATTTGGTTGTACTATGTTTGGTATGCTTGTTAAACATCCAGCTGGAGATGATGAGTCTAGAGTTCAAGAGCGAGGTCTAGGACACAGATCAAAATGGGAGTCATCAGTGTAGAGATCTTATCTAGAGTTTTGTAGGACTGTGGTTACTAGAGAAGTAATTATAAATAGAAAATTTGATCTCAGGGCCATTTCAAATTTGAGAAGCTTAAGAAATGAAGAGAGAAAAAGAGTAGCCTAAAGTAGGAGGAGACCCCAAAAGTAGTGTTTTGGAAGCCAAGCAGAGACTGGTTTTGAAGAAGGAAGTATAAGTAGTATCATTGCTGATGGGTTGAGATGAGGCTGAGAAGTAACCACTGGATTCAGCAAGATAGAAGTCATTGAAGAGTTTGATAAGAGTTCAGGGTGGTAGAGGAAGAGTTTGGAGTGAGTTGGAGAGAAGGAAGTGGAAACAGTAGTGACTATAGATGACTCTTGATGAGTATAGTTGTGGAGGACGGCAGATAAATGGTTTGGTTACTTAAGGGGGGATATGGGTACAAGGACTTTGTTTTTTCTGTTTTTAATGGGAGATATTACATCATGTTTGACTGATGTGAATGAAGCATTAAAGAAAAACTAATGATGCAGGAGAATGGGGAGAGTTGCTGAAGTGGTGTCCTTGAGTAGGAAATGAGAGTACATTAGATAGGATAATGGACAGTTCTCATAGTAATGGATATATGGATACAGATGGATGCAAGAGGTTGGTAAAGGTGGTGATGAGAACTTGTGCACGTTCTCTCTTGATTCCTTCTCTTTGTTCAGTGAAATAGGAAACAAGGTCATCAGCTAAGATTGAAGAGAAAGGAGTATTGGATATTTAAAGGAAAAGGATTATTAAATAAGTCCACTAGGAGAGGAGGAGGGTGAATGAACTAGGGAATCCTTTCTGGGCGGCATATTCTTTAGGGGTTTTGGCCATGAATCTAAAGGCAGACTTGTCACATGATCTCTTGAGAATGAGCTGAATTAAAGAATGATAGAGTCTGGGTCTTTTTTTTTTTTTTTCCAGTAATTAAAAAAACATACTGCTGTGCTGAGAATAGCAAGTTGTAAAGCAATAAAGTATCCCAGATAGACAATATTAGAAAAATGTCTGAAAAATACATACCAAAGTGGTGTTATCCCTGGAGAGAGTTTAAGAAGACTTTTTACTCTAGATATTTATAAATTATTTGAGCTTTTTAAATAAAGCATATGTATTTTTTTAATGCTTATTTATTTATTTTGAGAGAGTGCAAGAGAGTGGGGGAAGGGCAGGGAGCGAGAGGGAGAGAATCCCAAGCAGGCTCCACACTGTCAGTGCAGAGTCTAAGGCGGGGCTCAGTCCCACGAACTATGAGATCATGACCTGAGCTGAAATCAAGAGCTGGATGCTCAACCAACTGACTGAGCCACTCAGGTGCCCAAAGCATATGTACTTTTTATTAAATATTTATTATGAGATATTTTAAATATATAGGAAAATACATCCTACAAATATTGTATGCCTACTGTGTACCAGGTGCTTTCTAAGCACAAATGGATAAAAATAGGTAGACAAAATAACAGTTGTCTTATAGAGCTCTCTTTATAGTGGATATATATAGAAGACTTCAGAGTGTCTTCCACCTAGATTTAACATATTCGCCACTAATTAGTAGCATATTTGCTACTGATTTAAAAAAAAAAGTATTTCAGATAAGGCTTGGTGGCTTCTGCTTCTCTTCTTCCCATTTTTCTGGTAGCTACTCTTCTAACTTCGTATATTTTTGCCATCCTGTGTTAGTACTTTAAAGAAAACATACATGTCCACAAAAATGTATAGCACTACTCATTTAACATGTTTTAATTTATATTCTTGATTACTCTTACTTCTTTTACTTTTTATTAATAGTACGTGTACGTGGCTTAAACATCACACAGTTTTACATGCAAGACAGTTGTCCTTGGTTATACTTCTTATTCTTCTTTTTCTGCTCCTTAAAAGTACTCACTTTCAACCTTCAACCTCCTTCTCATTTTTTTTTTCACCGATTTCTTCCTGTATTTAACTTCCATGTGTCAGAAAAAACTTGCTTAATCTGTTCTTAACCAATTTGTCTGTGTAGGTGTTTTCCATCGACTTACCAATGCCTAATGTGATTTAGCTCTCTCATTCCTCTGTTCCCCAGCATATGGAGATATCTTTTCTCCCCACTTTTTTTTTTAATGTTCATTTTACTTATTTGAAAAGAGTGTGAAATCAGGGAAGGGAGAGAGAGTGAGGGAGAGAATCTGAAGCAGGCTCTGCCTGCAGTGCAAAGCCCAATGTGGAGCTCAAATTCACCAACCTAGAGATTATGACCTGAGCCAAAGTCGGTTGCTCCAACCAACTGAGCCACCCAGGTGCCCATCCCCACCTTTTTTTTTTTTTTTAAGATTTTATTTTATTTTTAGGCGAGAGATTGTGTGCAGATGGGGTGATGAGGGAGAACAAGAATCTCAAGCAGGCTCCATGCCCAGCATGGAACCTGATGTGGGGCTTGATCTCCTAAGTCAAAATCAGGAGAGAGATGCTTAACTGCATCACCAAGGCACCCCAAGATTTACACCCAATGTGGGGCTTAAACTTACAACCCCAAGATCAGGAGTCACATGCCCTACTGACTGAGCCAGCCAGGCACCACCCCCCCCCCCAACCATTTTATTACTGATTTTCATTTAATTAATCAGTTTTCAGTATCATGATCACTAAATGTTTTTCAGAACTGAGCCAACATACTGTGATTTGCATTTTCTTTCTTGTATAACGTTTTATTTTTCTTGGTTAATAAATGCATTTTTTCCTTTGTATGGATTTCTGTTTCCAGGTCTAATTATGCCCAACTCTGCCAAGTATAAATTCCATTCAGTATATTTTTAAAAAGCAGGTTTTTAAATTTTTTTTGCTAATATCCTTCTTGGAATTCTTTTTTGTTCTTCTGTGGACTGATTATTCTCTGGGTCTGTTGCATAACTATAGTCAAGGTTTTATTTTCTTTAACCATTATTGGAGAAATTCCTTTTATTTCTCTTCTGTGTTGTAGTCCTTTTTTTTTTTGTTTTCTCTGTTTTTCTTTTTTATTACCCCTTTGTATCTTTTTTAATTTTTTTTAAATGTTTATTTATTTTTGAGACAGAGGCAGAGCATGAGCGAGGGAGGGGCAGAGAGAGGGGGAAGACACAGAATCTGAAACAGGCTGCAGGCTCCGAGCTGTCAGCACAGAACCCGATGTGGGGCTCGAACCCACAAACCGTGAGATCAACCCCTGAACTGAAGTCGGACACTCAACCGACTGAGCCATCCAGATGCCCCTTTATTTATTTATTAAAAAAAATTTTTTTTAATGTTTATTTTTGAGACAGAGACAGAGTGTGTTCCCTTTTGTATATTTTTTAAATGAATGTAAATGGTATACTGTGCAAATTTTGCAGCTTGGCTATTGTTCATTCAACATTTTAAAGATTTATCTGTGTTGACACATGTAATAAATCCTAGTTTGTTTCAATTGTTGTATAGTATGCAATTGATGAATGAGACAGTTTTTTTTTTCATTTCTATATTGATGGATATTTTCCACTAATATTTTTGTTAAGACCTTAAATTTTTGCCAAACTGGTGGGTGAAATTTGAATACCACTATTGTTTGGATTTGTATTTCTTGATTACTGGTGAAGTTGAACATCTTTTCTCATTTGACCTGCATTGTTTTGTTTTTATTTTGAGAAGTGCATGCGTGCAAACCGGGAAGGGGGAGAGGCAGAGAGAGGGGGAATCTTAAACAGGTTTCATGCCCAGAGAGGAGCTTGATGTGGGGCTCCGTCTTATACCGTGAGATCGACCTGAGCGAAATCAAGAGTCTAGTGCTTAACTGACTGAGCTACCCAGGTACCCTGCAGGCTGCCTGCTCAGCACGGAGCTTGTCACAAGGCTCAATCCCACAATCCTGGGATCATGACCTGAGCTGAAATGAAATCAAGAATCAGATGCTCAACCGACCTATGCCACCCAGGCACCTATATATATATTTTAATAGCAATGATGGTTTATATATTTTGCCCAATTTTCTATTATTTGGCAGTTTTTAATTTTACCTTTTTGGGAAGTGGTCTTTATGTATTCTGGGTAATAATCCTTTGTTCTATATGTTGTAAGTTTTTGTCCTAGCATGTTGCTTGTCTTTTAGTATTGTTTTTGGTATTTTTTGCATGCAGATGTTATATTTTTGTGTTGATGATCATATCTTTTGTGATTTTGTGTGTGTGTGTGTGTGTGTGTGTGTGTGTTTGAGAAGTTTTTGCTGTCCTAATGTGTGAAGATGTTAGGTTCTCTTATGGGTATTTAAAGGTTAACCTTTTACTTTTTGAATTATATTTGTGTGTGGTATGGGAAGGGATCTAAATTCATGTTTCCCTTAGGAAAGGTAGGTGTCCTAACCCCATTAATTGAAAGCTAGTCCTTCTTTTTGTTTGTTTGTTTGTTTGTTTGTTTAACTCTGAGTTAATAGCATCTTTGTTATATATCACATTGTCACATAGGCTTAGATAGGTTTCTGGCCTCTCTCTTCTATTCCAGTTAGTTCATTTGTCCCTTTGCCAGTAAAAGTCTAATATCTGTTAGGTCAGACCCCTCCTCCTGCTCATCAAAATAAGTTTAGATATTCTCCATAATAATTTAGTATAAGCTTATTGAGTTTCATGAAAAATTTATTGGATTTGTTGGAAATGACATTGGATTTATAGGTTTGATTTGGGGAACATTGCTGTTGTTATATTATGTCTTCCCATCTGTGCACGTGTTGTATCTTCCCACTGAACATGGTGTGTAGATCTTTTCATTTGGTTTCTTTTCTGTCTCTCAAGACAGTCTTGAAGTATTTTCCACCCCCGTTTTATCAGCTTCTTAGCAGTTTTCCTAGATATGTACAGACTGTGTCTATTCTGAATTGCAGCTTTTAAAGTTACATTTTAAATTTTGTTGTAGTGTGGAGGTTTGCTGTTGTTTTTTCCTCCTGATACTGATATTTTATTTTATTTTTAAAATTTTTTTAATGTTTATTTTATTATTTTTGATGAGAGAGCACCAGAAAGTGAGTCAGGGAAGGCAGAGAGCAAGAGGGGAGACACAGAATCTGAGACAGGCTCCAGGCTCTGAGCTATTTGTTGTCAGCCCAGAGCCTGAAGTGGGGGCTCGAACTCACAAATGTGAGATCATGACCTGAGTCGAAGTCGGCCGCTTAACCAACTGAGCCAATCAGGCACCCCCTGATACTGATATTTTAGTTAGTGATTTTACTGAACTCTGGATATTAGTTCAAGTAACTTAATGGTAGCCTCTTGGATTACATTACCTTTGATACTACTAGGCAAAAAGATAAAAAACTACAAGGTATTTCCTCATTATATTTAAGGCTTTATCTTTCTGGCAAGAAAAAGACTTCTTAGAGATGTTGTTATTTTAGATATGAGAAAGTAGTTTGATTTGAGGCGGGTGGGATTGAGGAGGGGGCACGGTATATGTAGAGGTAGAGATAAAAGATATTTTGAAGGAAAAACATTTTTTTCCCCTAAAATGAATATGTTAGGAAATTAAACTAGTTAAAAATCACAGAAATACTTTGAGATGCAAAGAAAGTAGTAAAGGCAGGTTGTTAAGATTTTGTGCCCACAGTGTCATTTATGACTTTCCTTAACTTGCAGCATTAGACTGGTCTTAGAACTCACAGTCCTTAAAGCCAAGTTACTGCAGAAACATTTTTAATTAAAAATACTAAGGTCTAAGTGGAATATTTAGCATGATTCATTAATCTATTCATTATTAACTTTTCAGTTCACACAAAGATGTTGGACAACTTCTACAATTTGCTTCATCATTTGCTGTGTCTCAGCCCAGATGACACCAAGTCCATCTGAAATGTTCATTGCCAGCAAATGTGGTTCTGAAAATGGTATGGGAAGTTTTGTGTCTCTAATATTAAGGCTTTTAGTAACCATATATATTTTTTGCCTGTGAATGTATTTCTTCTTTGACATTTTTTTTTTTAATTTTTTTTTCAACGTTTATTTATTTTGGGACAGAGAGAGACAGAGCATGAACGGGGGAGGGCAGAGAGAGAAGGAGACACAGAATCGGAAACAGGCTCCAGGCTCTGAGCCATCAGCCCAGAGCCTGACGTGGGGCTCGAACTCACGGACCGCGAGATCGTGACCTGGCTGAAGTCGGACGCTTAACCGACTGCGCCACCCAGGCGCCCCGTTCTTCTTTGACATTTAAACATATTCTTTTATTGTGGACATCAGCACACATTAACATTAGCATGCCATGAAAAAGTGTACTGTGGAGTTCGTATTGAGGAATATTCTTACCCTAAATATTCTGTTATGTAGTAGCCAATTGAGTTGATACAGTCAGGAAAATACAATTGCCTGTGTTTAGGGACCACAATTAAGGATTGTAAATTTTCAAATATTTTAACTTGTAAGTAACCATATAGGAATCTTGAAATACAAAGCAAAATTTTTTCGTAAGTTTAGAAAGTCTTGGTCTAACGTAGACATTGTATAAGGTATCAGGGTGGTTTATACTGCATCCTATACTTAAATGATTAATCAAATTTATTTCTCAGCTTTCCCATATTTCTGTTTTATAGGTATACTTTTCACTTTGAATATCCCAGTGGTGGGATGCATAAGGAGAATTTGTTGAGCAGTGGTAGCATGGTGTAGCATGGATAGCCCTGAAAGGTATTAGGTTTGAGATTTGTTAAAATGTAGGTAGGTATGTGACCTTGAGTAAATTCTTCCTCTCTACTCATCTATGAAATGAGGGAGGAGGAGTTAGATTTGTTTTTTTTTTCTTAGGTCCCTTCTAGCTGTCAGATTTGCAGAAGATAAAAAATTAATAAAATTTATTATGATTTGTACTCTCTGATACAAGCCAGTCATACTTAACTCACTATGCTTAGTGTCCTTTTATAAGAATAATTAAACTTTCAGATTAATATTTAGCTTTTTTATCTCAGCTTTTTAGAAGTGACATCTAAAGTTATTTGCTTTTTAACAAGTCCTTTAGTAGATTATGAAAGATCTTAATTTTCTTGTAAATATGTTTTTCTTTTGTAGGTATGAAAACTTTCAAAGACGACTAGCACAGAACCCTCTCTTTTGGAAAACATAATTTGAATAAAATAATTTTTAATGGATTCTGAACTTTGTCATGTTTTGAAGAGAAATGCCTCCATTTAAAAGTGTGAAGTCAAAAGGATCATGCAACCTAAGTTTAAAAACTACTTATTGACTGCAGCTTAATTATAATCTTTATAAAAAATTAAACACATGGAAAAATGAAAATATGACTTCATTAATGAGTTTTTTTCCCTTAAGCTTATAATATTCAGATGCAAAACACTTTGTTTTGGCTAGGATTTATTTTTTACTTAAAAATAAGGCATATTTACAACAATAGTGTGCCAAATGCCATTGCATTTATAATCTTTCATTTATTTTTATATTGGTTTGCTAGAGTAGTTAACTTAAAATCAGCTATATCAAAGTATGGGAAAACATATCAAATTCACATTCTTACATATGGGGAAATTATTTTCTTTTTTTTTTTTTTTTTTTTTTTTTTTTCCAACGTTTATTTATTTTTAAGACAGAGAGAGACAGAGCATGAACGGGGGAGGGGCAGAGAGAGAGGGAGACACAGAATCGGAAGCAGGCTCCAGGCTCTGAGCCATCAGCCCAGAGCCTGACGCGGGGCTCGAACTCACAGACCGCGAGATCGTGACCTGGCTGAAGTCGGACGCTTAACCGACTGCGCCACCCAGGCGCCCCGGGGAAATTATTTTCAATTAGTATTTCTTAAGATTACAAGTTTTTCCATTAACACAGATTGGTTGTCAGTTTTATATCTGCAAATTCATACATGTTTGTTTTTTTAATAAAATTACCATGGTTAATACTGATGAGGTTATATTTAATGCTGGTAATGTTGTGAGGCATTTGTGTGTAGAATATAGGATTTAATTCCTTTGCCTATTAAGGTAAAGCTATTGTGTCTCCAGAAGGGAACCCTTGGCTAATTTATACCAGTGACATCCATTGACCAAAAACTACCAAGATCTCACCTGTAATCAAAGCTATGTTGATTAGCTAGCTGCACCAAAGGAGTCAGACACCAGAGGAACTGTGGGGTATCTCCAAAGGAAGAGTACGTACATATAGGAGTTTGGGGCCTCTAGTTAGTTTTTAAACATTTTGGCAAGGATTAGTGAAAATTTGGAAACTAGAGAGTTGCTAGTACAGTCAGTGTTGTTAGAACGCTTGACTATGCAGAGTTATCATTAGATCGGTTTGTGGTCTTATCTTGAAACGTGTATCTGATTGAGCTAGCAATCAAAGTTTGAGCTTAGGCAATTTCTTGTGTTGTCAAAGTTTGGTAGACTTGCACGTCTTGCAAGTTGTACATTTTTGCAAATTGTAGTTTCTATTTTTTATTTAGTTTTTAATTTATATCCAAGTTGGTTAACATATAGTGCAATAATGATTTCAGGAGTAGATTCCAGTGATTCATCCCCTATGTATGACACCCAGTGATCATCCCAACAAATGTCTTCCTTAATGCCCCTTGTAGTTTCTTTTTCAATTTGTAATTCTCTTCTGGTCTTTATTTGGTCTATGGTGAAGGATAGGCCATTATCTTCTGGAATTGTGATCAAGCCAGATTCATATTTCTCTTTACTGGGTTATAATTGTGTATCAAGAATCTAATGGTAGTCCTTAGTTTCAGGTCTTCATGTTAATAATGGTTGATTGTTGTTGAATCATGTGACTTGACATTGCTACACAACAGCATTTAAGACTCAGAACAGAAAGCATCTGCCAGCTGTAACAAAATTACCAGAAGCAAAATGAGTATTCTACTAGAATGCAAAGCCAGGAAGGAGCCTAGGTTACAAAATGCAAGCTACAAAAACATATCTCTAAGTCCAGCTGGGTCTATTCTATAGAGTCAGGTAGCTTCTTTCTTTAGCTTGGTCAAAGACCATTGTACCTGTCTAGTGATCTTTATAGATCTTTATATATAATATAATAAGTGCAAACTGCCCCTTGGCTTGCCAAGAGGAAATAGAAGACCATGTCATTTCCCATGACAATCCTGTAGTGAATTTAAACTGGTTTGTTGGACTTTCACAGCCTGAGTCAAGATTTGAACCACCTTTCCTAGTTGTATTCAAGAGAGTTTGCACTTCGAGAGATCTCCTAAGTAGCCAATTCCTGCTTCATTTTTAAAGGCTCTGGTTATCCTTCCCAAGGAAAATGCTACACTGGATAAAAAAGGGCTTTAAATATCTGAAAGCTTAAATATTATTCTGTACCACAACATAGGTTTGGGTTTAGGAGGTAGGCAAAAGCCTGGTGTAGACCTAAGTAATCCCTGGTGAGGTACAGAGAATATTAGGAACATAAATAATATTTTATCACAACAGAAATGAGCCAAAAATTGTTTCCTAGAGGTGGGCACATGTCAGTGGAGTTCAGTTCCTGCTTAGAAGTCTGGAAAATCTTTGGAGAAATGATTAGTGCCATGAGAATAGCTCCAGCATTTGTTCCCCTCCCTGGGAAGTCTAGTTCTGCCAACAATGCTCTTAGGTAATTCTAGCAGAAGCATTTTGTTGACTTGGAGTAAACTTTTTAGTTTTTATTCAGAATGAAGGCTGGGGCTACTGATAAGAGGAAAACTCAAGAATCAAAAGAGACCTTTGGGAGGAAATTGATCTCAGGAGTTTAAAGGAACAGGTATTACCTCTTTTATAGTAGAATTTTATAACAAGAGTAGCTGTGATCTGAGAAAACTGTAACATGGAATGCAAAAAAAAGTTTTGCATTTCTTAAGGTGGCCCAAAAAGACCATAGAGGATTAAGAATAAAATGATAAAGATATCTGAGGGCATATTGAGAAAACTTTAGGATTATCTCTAGGAGGTACCAAAATATAATAAGCAAAAGAGGGAAAAAGAACAAAGGTATCAGAAAATTAATCATGTTTTTTTGCCTTGGGCAGAAGCAGTTCATTTTCTGTTGTCATGTCTTTGACCTGAGGGTTTGATTAGTAGTCTTCCTTCAAAGATCATGCTTCTGGAGAATCCCTGAGAATCAGTGCTTAAAGTCTGGTGGAGTGGTTGTCCAGCTGTCTGGAGAAGATCTATGTCATTTAGTTGGGAAACATGAATCCAGGAATCATTGTTTTGGACTTCTACTGCCATGCTAGTTACAATATCTGATAAGCTTATTTTTCATTGAAGGCAGTTTTTTCTGATGTCTCTTCCAGAATATTAAATTTGCTGAAGACTGAGGATGTTACAGACAGTGATGTTTTAGTAGAATGGAGAGTTGAATTCACTATTGAGGTATAGCACAATTATAAGATTATTATAAATTATTACTATGAGACAACAAAGGTATTATGGACAGTGACAATTTTCTAGGCCTGTAATTTGTTCCACAAAGTATATATTTTTTCAACACAGTTATTGTATCAGTCTTTCCATAACCATGAGTATGTTTCTTTTACCTGAAATACCTACAGTCATTTGCTTTGGTGTGAATGTGTATGTTCCCATGAAATTTATATGTTGAAATTCTAATGCCCAATGTGATGGCATTAGGGCCTTTGGGAAGTGATTAGGTCCTGAGATTAATGCCCTTATAAAAAGGACCCTAAGAGAGTTCCTTTGCCCCATCCACTATATGAGGATACAAGGAAAAGTGTGAACCTGCAAGAGGGCCCTCACCTGACCACACTAGGCAACTTGATCTTGGGCTTCCAGCTCCAGAACTGTGAGAAATAAATTTTTGTTGATTATAAGCTACCTAGTCTTTGCTATTTTGTTACAGCAGCTTGAATGGACTAAGACACACTGAAACATTTTTATTAACACGTTTTACTTATGCATATTTTAGGAATGCTGACCTCTTGATTTTTCAGGCCTTTTTTAAGTTCGATTTTTAAAAAATTTTTAATGTTTAGTTTTTGAGAGAGACAGCGGGATAAGGGCAGAGAGAGAGGGAGACACAAGATCTGAGGCAGGCTTCAGGCTCCAAGCTGTTGGCACAGAGCCTGATGTGGGGCTGGAATCCACCAACCATGAGATCATGACTTGAGCCAAAGTTGGATGCTTAACTGAGCCACCCAGGCACCCCTAAGTTTGATTTTTAAAAAATAATTCTCAACAATAGTTTTGAATTAATTAAAATTTGAAGAATGTCAATCTTAATTTTTCCTATTATCATTTCTTCTATAAAGTGAAGGAAACCCGGAGTGCAGGCAAAAAGACATCTTAACAATTGTATTATGCCTGAATTTGGGAAAGGCAAAATCATAAAGAGATGTCAGAGGAGACAAGGTATGAATAGGAGTCAAAAATATCCAAAGGTAAGAAATAATCTTAACAAATATCTGTATTCAGTATACTAGGAAAAATACTAATACCACTTACCATCTGTGACCCATGGATCTATTTTTTAAAATGCTTCTAAGTAAGTTACTTCTTGAACAAGAAGTAAAAGAATGGTAAGGAACTTTATTAGAATTTTAAATAAGGAGAAAGTAACAAACTAGTTTTCGTATTTTCATGGTTTTGATGACACATGTACCTGATAAGGACATTGTCTTCTGAATGTAACTCAGTTGTCATGTATGAACCTGGAACATGTTCATCTTGTAAATGCTGATTCTAGATTTCTTTTTTTTTTTTTTATTTTTTTTTCAACGTTTATTTATTTTTGGGACAGAGACAGAGCATGAACGGGGGAGGGGCAGAGAGAGAGGGAGACACAGAATCGGAAACAGGCTCCAGGCTCTGAGCCGTCAGCCCAGAGCCTGACGCGGGGCTCGAACTCATGGACCGCGAGATCGTGACCTGGCTGAAGTCGGACGCTCAACCGACTGCGCCACCCAGGCGCCCCGAGATTCTAGATTTCAAATACATCTCGAATAGGTTCTGTGTTATTACTTTCTGGTTTCTGGTATCCTCAAAATGTCACACTTGAAGAATTAATTGAAAACTGACAACAATGATTTTGTTGACAATGAGAATGGCTGTCTTCTTAGCTCC
Source organism: Lynx canadensis (assembly GCF_007474595.2). NCBI lineage: Eukaryota > Metazoa > Chordata > Mammalia > Carnivora > Felidae > Lynx > Lynx canadensis. The sequence goes on along the minus strand of NC_044312.2, from coordinate 46,508,514 downwards.
ATGGTTGTAAGACATTTTCATTTTAGACTTATAACTACCTGTTAGAATTGTGAAATAATTTTTTATTCTGTGTCTCCTATTTCTTTCCATAACTTTTGTGTACACATTCTGCTTTCCTCATTTGCCTATTTAAAAAAAGAGCTTATGGGGCGCCTGGGTGGCTCGGTTTGATGCGTTCCAACTTCAGCTCAGATCATGATCTTGCGGTCTGTGGGGTTCAAGCCCCGCATCGGGCTCTGTGCTGACAGCTCAGAGCCTGGAGCCTGCTTCGGATTCTGTGTCTCCCTCTCTCTCTGCCCCTCCCCCGGTCATGCTCTCTCACTCTCCTCTGTCAAAAATGAATATAACAATTAAAACAAAATAAAATAAAAAAGAGTTTATTTGGGCGCCTGGGTGGCTCAGTCAGTTAAGCGTCCAACTTCGGCTCAGGTCTGATCTCACGGTTCATGGGTTGGAGCCCTGGTTCTGGCTCTGTGCTGACAGCTTGGAGTCTGGAGCCTGCTTCTGATTCTGTTTCTCCCTCTCTGTCTGCCCCTCCCCTGCTCACACTGTCTCTCTCTGTCTCTCAAAAATAAATAAATAAAATATGTAAAAAAAATAAAAACTGTCTAAATTCTAAAAAATAAAATAAAAATAAAAAAAGAGCTTATTGATATATAATTCACATACCATCAGATTCACTCAAAGTGTACAATCCAGGTTTTATAGTATGTTCATAGGTTTGTGTGACCATCATTGATCTAATTTAGAAACATTTTTATCTCCCCTAGAAGAAGCTCCATACCCATCAGTAGTTAATCCCCAGCCTCCAGCCTCCAGTCCCTTCACCAGCCCTAAGCAGCTGCTAATCTACTTTCTTTCCTATGGATTTGGCATTTTCTGGGTTTTTTTTTGTACATGGAGTCCTAATGTATATGTCTTTTGTGACTGGCTTACTTCACTTAGCATAATGTTTTCAAGATATCAGTACTTCATTCCTTTTTTTTTTAAGGAGATTTAAAAAAAGAAATGTTTATTTATTTATTTTGAGAGAGAGCTGGAGCAGGGGAGGGCAGAAGAGAGGGAGTATCCCAAGCAGCGGGCCGATGCCGGGGCTCAATATAGGGATGAAGGGGGGCTCCGAACCCAGGAACTGTGAGATCATGACCTGAGCTGAAACAAAGAGTTGCTTCTAAAAAGGCAAATGATGAAAACAGATGTGAGATTATTTCTTACCTTTGGATATTTTGACTCCTATTCATACCTTGTCTCCTCTGACATCTCTTGTGATTTTGCCCTTCCAAATTCAGGCAAATAAAGTTGTTAAGATGTCTTTTTGCCTGAACTCTGGGTTTCCTTTAATATAAACCAATTAGTGCAGGAGCTTCTGTATATTAAAAAAATGCCTTACCATCTGATTCATTTGTCTTCTTAGGGTGCCTCTCAAATGAACAATTTTTTTCATATCAAAAATTTCCCTGATTGGCCACTCATAATTCCAAATGGCCTTTGGTAATTTTGTCATTGAGAAAGGTATGTGCAAAAAATGAGAAAATAGAGGTCAGAATTCTGCAAAGAGGTAGGCCAAGTGTTTTGCAGATAAACGATTAAGACAACAAGGCTGACTTAGATTAAAAGGGAAAGTATTCCTGTGTGACTCTTGGGTCATTTATCAATAGCCTCCTGGCAAGTGGAATATGAACAGAATACCCTTTCCCAAACCCAGTTTTTCACACACAGACAAGACTAAAGAACATTTTATATGGCCTTAATTAAAAAGGTCAAATTTTTACAAGTTTGCCTAAATGCTGCCAGGTTATTAAGACATTATGAAGTCATCAGTCCTTGAAAGGGAAGTTTGGAGGACAGATTTAATGGGTCTATTTTTTTTTTTTAATGTTTATCTATTTTTGAGAGAGAGAGAGAGAGAGAGAGAGAGAGAGAGAACATGAACAGTGGAGAGGCAGAGAGAGAGGGAGACATAGAATCCGAAGCAGGCTCTAGGCTCTGAGCTGTCAGCACAAAGCCGCACGCGGGGCTAGAACCCAGGAACTGCGAGAACATGACCTGAGCTGAAGTTGGACCCTTAACTGACTGAGCCGCCCAGGTGCCTTTAATGTGTCTTTAACTGTCTTTTGTGAACTCCATTTTTGGACATGCAGCAGCATTATAGATAATACAGGCAACCAGCAAGATGGCTAATGGTAAATTAAAGATTTGTCAGACTTTCACTAAGGGAAATGATTAAATAATCAGATAGCCAGAGAGTCCCAGGGGAATTTCTTCCAAGGACAAAATCAAAAGCCCAACACTGAAGAACTCAGTGAAAAAATTGGAATTCAATTTCAGCACAAGGTTGACTCTGAGCAAGTGGAAATTAAAGGGATTTCAGATGTGCACACTACTATCCAGTAGAGGGTCCACACCACAATAGCAAGCATCTCAATGGACCTAACCCTATTAAGGTCTACAATATAAAGACCAGTAGGAATAAACTCTTATTCAAACAAGTGAGGTTTATTAGGGTGCTGAAGCAAAGGAGAATGCACACGTAAGGGAACATTGGGCTTCTCAAATGGGAAGAATTAGGAAGGGCTTATGGTAGCTGGAGTTAATCTTATATTATCATGGCAGGGACACGTTGAAATAGTGGTCTTTAGGGTATTATGTGTAAGTGATGAATCGCTAAGTTCTACACCTGAAACTACTGTAAATTAACTAACTGGAATTTAAATAAAAATTTTGGGGGGGAAAAACAGTGGTCTTTAGAACACATGAATCCAGGTATGGTAATTTTACACCAGTTTGTTTGAGGTCTTGTCCTAGAATAGATAGGTCTCTATGAGTTTAGATGGTTTGTTTTGTATGTTAAGGTTTGGTACAGTTTATCTCTTTTGAGAATCATATGTATCTGTTTTGCAAGTGAAGTTTCTGTTTCAGTTCTCAGTACTCCAAGAAAATACCCATCATTTAAAAAGACAACATATTTGGGGTGCCTGGTGGTTCAGTTAGTTAAGCTTCCGATTCTTGGTTTTGGCTCAGATCATGGTCTCCCAGTTAGTGAGTTCGAGCCCTGCATTGGGCTTCATGCTGACAGTGTGGTGCATATCTCAGTCCCTTTGTACCATTGCTTTTCTATCACCTTCCGGCACCTCTCAACCTGAATTCTGAATGAGTCAAATATATGTGCCTTTTTTTTTTTTTTTTTTTTTTTGTAAAAGGCCAGTGAATGTTGCATCAGAAAACCCTGTAACCATAATCTCTAATTTATATTTTCAATAAACTCTTTTATTTTATTCACCACACCCATTATTTTATTCTCTAGTTGCTTTTTAAGATTTTCCCTTGGTCTTTTGTTTTCAACAGTTTGAAATGATTTGCCTAAGTGGGTTTTGATTTTTTTTTTAAATCCTGCTTAGTGTTTTCTTAGCTTCTTGGATCTGTGATTTGATGTCATAATTAATTTTGGAAAATTCTTGGTCTTTATTGTCTTCCAATTTTTCTAGTTTTTTTTTTTTTTTATCTTTCTATAATTCTGTGTGTGTTAGACCACTGCTGTTGTTCCACAGCTCTTTCTGTTGTTTCTAATGTTTATTTATTTATTCTGAGAGAGAGCACACTTGAGCAGGGCGAGGGGCAGAGAGAGAGAGAGAGAGAGAGAGAGAGAGAGAGAGAAGAATGAGAATCCCAAGCAGGCTCTGTGCTGACAGTGGATGCAGGACTCGATCCCATGAACCGTGAGATCATGAGCTGAGCCAAAATCAAGAGTGGGATGCTTAATCGACCTGAGCCACCCACGCGCTCCTATTGTTTATTTTTACATTTTTCTCTCTTTGTGTTTAAGTTTGGTTATTTTCAACAGACTTATATTCAAGTTCACTAAATTTTTCCTTGACTGTGTCAAATCTACTCATAAGCTGGTGAGGGCATTCTTCATTTCTATTACTGAATTTTAGTTTCTAGTATTTTCATTCAGTTTTTTCTTATAGTTTCCATCTCTCTGCTGAAATTATCTATCTGATCTTTCATGTTGGCCATCTCTTCTCTTGGAGACTTTAACATATTAATCATACTTATTTTTAATTCCCTATCAGTTCCAACATATGTGTCATATCTGACTCTGGTTCTGATGATTACTTTGTCTCTTAGGAAGGTAGTGGTTTTTTTTTCTGGACATTTTACATTCTTTGTCATTTTTTTTTTTTAATTTTTTTTTTAACGTTTATTTATTTTTGGGACAGAGAGAGACAGAGCATGAACAGGGGAGGGGCAGAGAGAGAGGGAGACACAGAATCGGAAACAGGCTCCAGGCTCTGAGCCATCAGCCCAGAGCCTGACGCGGGGCTCGAACTCACGCACCGCGAGATCGTGACCTGGCTGAAGTCGGACGCTTAACCGACTGCGCCACCCAGGCGCCCCTCTTTGTCATTTTTTTAAATTGAAAGACAGACATCTTCTGTAGGATTAGACACTGAGATAAAAGTCTGTGTGCCTGGAAATAGGCATGTCTATCCTACCAGGCCTTGAGCGTAGGGTTAGTGGTTGGGCTGTGTTTTGAGATTACTGACACAAGCTTAAAATTTCCCTAGCCATAGTTTGTGATTTGGGTAGGAGTGGTTTACCAGAGGTTTCCTTTTAATTTTTCTCCATTCTCACATTTATATTTTCTCTTTGTCTTACTTATTGCTAGATGCTAGTTAACTGGCAGTGAGGATTGGTGGTTGAGGTGGAGATGTTCTTTGTTCTAATTAAGCTCAGTCTTAGGCAGTCACCATGATCCTGGGTCTTGGGGATGTAGTTTTCTTAGTGCTCCTGCCTCCACAAGCACAGTTTTGAGCCCAAGACAGTTTTCAGCCTCTGTACCTGGGATAGATTTTTTTTCTGCTGTTCTCTTGCTGCAGTGGGTTTTCCTAAGAACCCTAAAAGTGACAGTTTTTGTCTGCTGCAAATTAAGGCTTTTGTTCCCTCACTGATAGTGCAGAGTCCCTAGCACGCTATTGTCTCCCTATAGCAAGGGCTGCTGTTCCCTCTCCCAAGTTTTGCACAATAAAGAGACTTTCCCAGCATTCTCCAAATCTTTTATGCGACCGCCCAGTGTGGTTCATGGTGGAAAAGCTCGTACATGGGGCGCCTGGGGGCTCCGTTGGTTTGAACATCTGACTTCGGCTCAGGTCATGATCTCATAGTCTGTGAGTTTGATCCCCGCATCGGGCTCTGTGCTGATGGCTTCATAGCCTGGAGCCTGCTTCCGATTCTGTGTCTCCCTCTCTCTCTGCCCCTTCCCTGCTCATGCTCTGTCCTCTCTCTGTCTCAAAAATAAATAAAAAACATTAAGAAAAACAATTAAAAAAAAAAAGCTCATAACAGTGTTCAGGACTCCCCATGTTTGCAGCTCCAGAGACTTCCATCCTTTCTAACCAGTCAACTTAGCTGAACTCTTATCCTTGTTCAGCTTTATCTAGATAAGCCTAGGATTTCTCTTTCTTCCCCACCCTATGCAATCATTGGTTATGCTAAGTACTATCATGTCTTCCTCCAAATAGGAATTTGTTTACTTTTAAAAAAAATTTTTGTTTTGTTTTTTATTGTTGAGAGAGACAGAGACAGAGACAGAGCATGAGCAGGGAGGGGCAGAAGGAGAGGGAGACACAGAATCCAAAGCAGGCTCCAGGGTCTGTGCTGACAGCACAGAACTCACGACCCCTGAGACCTTGACCTGAGCCAAAGTTGGAAGCCTAACTGGCTGAGCCACCCAGGTGCCTCAAATGTGTTTACTTCTTTATTTTTGCATCTTCAGTGCAGTTTAGGCCAGTGGCTTCTCAAACTACTCTACCCACAAATCATCTGGGATGTTATAAATGCAGATTCTGATTCAGTAGATCTGGGTTGGGGCTGCACTTGCAAGCTTCCAGGTGATGCTGTCATTGCTGCTGCTGTTCCATTGACATCATTTGAATAGGAAGGGTTTAGTCCTTCCTTGAAAGAGTCTTCTAAAGAGTTGCTTTGCTACTTTTAATCATTCCTTCCTCTAGTCTATTAGCTACACTGCAGTTGGAGTAATCTTTATAATGTGTAAATATGATCATCTCAATCCTTAGCTTATCATCCTTCAGTAATTTCTCATTGATTTAAGAATGATGCAAGGAATCATTACAGATCCTCTTTACCCTCTTCAGCTTTATTTCCTAATACTCATCTCCCCACTACCCCAACTTGCTCATGTTCACCATGTGTACGGCTTGAAGTGGTCTTTGCACATTTTCTGCATGGTTTGCTCTTCTTCTATTCCCTCTGTCCTTATAATCCCTCCATAGGTCTCAGCTTTGATTTCACTTCCTCTAAGAAGCTTTCTTTGAGTTCCCAAGACTAGATAGTCTTCTTTTTTTTTTTTTCTCTTATAGCATCTTATGGCATTTAATCGCGCTACATTATTATTGCCTATTTGTTTGTCTAGACTAGTGCCTGGTAATTCGATTCACCAAGTACTAGAAATCAAATTATTAAGATCTACCAGTTGAGGTATCAGCCAGTATCACTCATTGATGAACTGAACTACCATCACATACCAGCTTCAAAGAGCAATCAAATTGTCATATCTTTCAGGCTTCTTTTTTTTTTTTTTTAATTTTTTAATGTTTTTATTTTTGAGAGAGAGAGTGTGAGTGGGAGAGGGGCAGAGGAGAGGGAAACACAGAATCTGAAGCAGGCTTCAGTCTCTGAGCTGTCAGCACAGAGCCTGATGTGGGGCTCAAACTCACGAACCTTGAGATCATGATCTGGGCTGAAGTCGGATGCTTAATCGACTGAGCCACCAGGTGCCCCTCTTTCAGGCTTCTTTTGACTGCTGAAATGACTGATAACTATTTGAATACTGGGTATGTGTTGTATTTTTAAAGGAAAACCACATAAATAATGAGACTGCATGGTATAACTAACATATGTGTTTCTTTTTTTAATGTTTATTTGTTTTTGAGAGAGAGAGAGAGAGAGAGAGAGAGAGTGTGTGTGCACAAGTGGGGGAGGGGCAGAAAGAGGGGGAAAGAGGATCCAAAGTGGGCTCTGCTCTGACAGCAGAGAGTCTGATGTGGGGCTGTACTCTTGAACCACAAGATCATGACCTGAGCCAAAGTTGGACACTTATCCAACTGAGCCACCCAGGTGCCCCAAAATGTATTTCTTGTTTGGAATTTTATTTCCTTAATGTGGTCTGTGTTCTTGGGGTTTGAAAAAATGGAAAAGATAGTGGTAGGTTAAAATCCTTCAAAACTTGGGGGTCAATATGGAGAAAAACAGAAGGAAGAATAGATACTCTGTATAGGTCTCTATCTATTAAAGAAAGTGAATTAGTAATAACCTTCCAAAGCAGAAAATGCCAAGCCCAAATGGGTTAACTGTGAGTTTTACAAGAAAACATTTAATGAAGAAATTAATACTTCTGCACAACAAAGGAAACAATCAGCAAAACTAAAAGGCAATTGACAGAATGGGAGAAGATATTTGCAAATGACATCCGATAAAGGGTTAGTATCCAAAATCTATAAAGAACTTATCAAACTCAACACCCAAAAAACAAATAATCCAGTGAAGAAATGGGCAAAAGACATGAATAGACACTTCTCCAAAGAAGACATCCACATAGCCAACCAACACATAAAAAATGCTCCACATCACTCATCATCAGGGAAATACAAATCAAAACCACAATGAGATACCACCTCACACCTGTCAGAATGGCTAACACTAACAACTCAAGCAACAACAGATGTTGGCAAGGATGCAGAGAAAGAGGATCTCTTTTGCATTGTGTGTGGCAATGCAAGCTGGTTCAGCCACTCTGGAAAACAGTGTGGAGTTTCCTCAAAAATTAAAAATAGAACTATCCTATGACCCAGCAATTGCACTGCTAGATATTTACTGAAGGGATACAGGAATTCTGTTTTGAAGGGCCACATGCACCCCATGTTTATAGCAGCACTATCAACAATAGCCAAAGTATGGAAAGAGCCCAAATGCCCATTGGTGGATGAATGGATAAAGAAGATGTGGTGTATATATATATACAATGGAGTATTACTTGCAATCAATCAAAAAGAATGAAATCTTGCCATTTGCAACTACGTGGATGGAACTAGAGGGTATTATGCTAAGCGAATTAGAGAAAGATAAAAATCATATGACTCCCCTCATATGAGGACTTTAAGATAAAAGCAGATGAACATAAGGGAAGGGAAGTAAAAATAATGTAAAAATAGGGAGGGGGACAAAAGAGAAGAGACTCATAAATATAGAGAACAGAGGGTTGCTGGAGGGGTGTGGGAGGAGGGATGGGCTAAATGGGTAAGCGGCATTAAGGAATCTATTCCTGAAATCATTGTTGCACTATATGCTAACTAACTTGGATGTGAATTTAAAAAATAAATAAAATAAAAAAATCAATTGATGTAATCCATCATATTAGTAGGCTAAAGAAGGAAAATCACATAATCATTTAATAGATACAGGAAAAAAATTGACAAAATCCAATACTTGTCATGATAATAACTCTCAGCAAACTGGCAATAGAGGGGAACATCTTCAATTTGACAAAGAACACCTACAAAACACCTACAGCTAACATCATACTTAATGGTAAAACACTAGACGCTTTCCTACTAAGATTAGGAACAAGGCAAGGATGTTGCCCTCTCACCACTTCTTTTCTGTGTACTGGCAGTCCTAGTTAATGCAATAATACAAGAAAGGTATACTGATTGGAAAGGAAGAAATAAACTTTTTGTTGCAGATGATACGATCATGTATGTAGAAAATCCAAACAAACTGACAAAACCCTTGTAACTACTCAGTGGTTATATCAAGGTTGCCAGATACAAGATTAATATACAAAACTCAGTCACTTTTCCATATACTAGCAATGAGCAAATGGATTTGAAATAAAAAAAACACAATGCCATTTATATTAACACCCTCAAAATGAAGTACTTAGGTATAAATCTAACAAAATAAGTAAAATATCTATATAAGGAAAAGCACAAAACTGTGATGAAAGAAATCAAGAACTAAATAAACAGAGCGATTACATGTTCATGGATAGGCTGATGCAATGTTATCATGTCAGTTCTCCTTAACTTGATCTATATGTAGATTTAATGCAATCCCATTAAAATACAAGCAATTAATTTGGTGGGTATCAACAAACTGATTCTAAAGTCCATATGAAGAGGCAAAAGACTCAGAAGAGCCCATTCAGTGTTGAAAAAGAGCAAAGTGGGGTGCCCGGGTGGCTCACTCAGTTAAGCGTCCAACTTCAGCTCAGGTCATGATCTCACAGTCTGTGAGTTCGAGCCCCATGTCAGGCTCTGTGCTGACAGCTCAGAGCCTGGAGCCTGCTTCAGATTCTGTGTCTTCCTCTCTCTCTGCCCTCCCCTGCTCATGCTCTGTCTCTGTCTCAAAAATAAATAAAAATGTTTAAAAAAATGAAAAAGTGCAAAGTTGGGAACACCTGGATGACTCACTTGGTTGAGCATCTGACTCTTGATTTCAGCTCAGGTCATGATTCCAGGCTTGTGGGATTAAGCCCTGTATCAGGATCCACACTGAGCATGGAGCCTGCTTAAGATTCTCTCTCTCTCTCTCTCTCTCTCTCTCTCTCTCTCAATTCTCTCTATCTCTCCCTCCCTCCCCCTTCTCCCTCTCCCCCATCCCCTGCTCATGCTTTCTCTGTTTCTAAAATAAAGAAAGAAAAAGAACAAAGTTGGACAACTGACAGTGTCTAGCTCCAAGACTTACTATAAGGCTACAGTAAGACAGTGTGGTATTGGCAAAAGACTAGACAAATAGATCAGTGACACAGAAGAGAGGGCCCAGAAATAGACCCATATAAATATAGGCAACTCATCTTTGGCAAAGGAACAAAAACAATACAATGGGGCAAAGATAGTTTCTTCCACAAATGGTGCCAGAACAACTGGTCATTCACACGCAGAAAAGAATCTAGACACAGACATTATACCCATCACAAAAATTAACCTAAAATGGATAATAGACCCAAATAGAAAGTATGAAGCTATAAAATTCCTGGAGGACAACAGAGAAGAGAATCTCAATGACCTTAGGTGTGGCAATGACTTTTTTGATACAGCAAAGGCATGATCCATAAAAGACTTGATAAGTTGTCAGCAGTCATGTTTGACTCTGTTTCCCCTGTATCAAATATATTCTTCTCCCTATGTTCCAAGATGATAAAGAGTCCGTGGGCAGGGAGCAGGAATTTGGCTTTTGGTCTACTTAACTTTTTCCCTTGCTCTGTACAAGAGCAGAGCTAGACCTAACTGCTAAGCCACAAGGTGATAGAGTATCCAGGAGAGATTCTCCTTGTTTCTTTGTCTTTTGGACAAGCCACTCTTCAACCCACAAAAGAAGAGTTTTAACCCCTAGTTTCTTTTTTTGTCTCATAAATTCTCTTGCATAATATCTTCATTGGAGTATACATTTGGTCCTTCTTTTCTCCTCCATTTGTCTTTGCAGAGAGAGAGGTTCTGTAAAGTGGGGGAGAACAAGGGGAGTCCATTGAGTGCCTCCCAGCTGCAGCTGGTCTCCTCTAAAATACCTCAAATTAGTATGCTACTATGAGGATTGATTTCTATTCTAGGACTCCCAATCTAATCTACATTAGAAATGTCTAATTTTCCTACTGGCATTTGCCCCTTTCTTTTTCTGATTTGCATTTAAAAGGACCCTCACCTTAACTGCACGTAGCTCTGCTTAAGCTACCTGACTAACTGAAGCTAGGATTTAAGTGTTTTTCCTTAATGCTCAAGTTTATTCTCTGATGATGTAATGGGAGGATGTATAGCCTCATTTTATGCCACCACACTGGTCTTTTGGTTGTTTTACAAACTTATAAGCAGACAAGACCACAGGTAATGGCTTGAGATAAGGAGAAGGGAGTTATTGGAAGACTGTTAGGAAGCTTACGGAGTAAGGGAGCTGGGAGACTCAGACTTGGAAATGGGCAAGAATCAAGGGGCTGTGGAGGGCATTAGGAACGCTGGCACTTATTGTAAAGCAGGATAGTGAGGAGGGCATGCCATACCTGCAGTGCACATCTTCCAGAGTTTTCTGTTGTTTCTGACACTGGCTTAACAGTCTGAGCCCAAGAAAGAGGATCTGATAACTAAGTTTGGGTCACATACCTGGCCCCTGACCCTGTTGAGTTAAAGAGGGCAAGGATCTGTTTCCTTCAGCTTCAGTAATGGAATGTGGTCACTAGGAATTACTTTCCCACCAAGATTACACACAGTCTGGATGTATGCATTTCAAAAGGAAATTTGGATGCTCTCAGGGCTGTCAAAACAAAACAAATGCCAACTAGAACTGTGTTTTCAAATGGACTAGTTGAAATGTAGGAGAAAGGGCTTAAGAAGTGAGGATGAGAGGAAATAGGGAAGAGGGTAAAAACAATGGGAGTAGTTAGAAGAGCAGGAAACATTTCACTCAAGAAAAATTATTTTTTTGGCAATAGGTACATCAGCGTACAAGTCACCATGGCTTTTTTTTGTGTCCATAACATGATCTTTAAAGCTCTCTGAAAGCGCAGAGTATGGGAAGCACATCTTGGTGACGTAGAAGTATGGTCACCCTCTTTCACCACCAGAGGGTGCTTTCTGTGTAAATAGTATGCTGTGGATTCTGGGAATATTCCCAAACACCCACTGTTTACAAAGTGCTTTTATGTAACAGTCACTCAAGAATACTGAGTTGCTATTGGAGATGAGAAATGTGATCCCAGATGAGAGACACCTAACCAACCCATACAGATATGGAGGCCAAGGTTTCCTAATAACATCTCTGGCTTGGGCACAAGGACCTTGTAGAAATTAGAAGGGGAATTCAACCTAAGATGGAACTACCAAAGAGGTAGAGAGGCTTGAGAAAGCACAGTGCTTTCTAGGAATCACAAGTGGCGGGATGGGAATGTAGAGAGGGTGTGTATTATAGATAAAGGAAACAGGATAAACAAAGGTGTTCAAAATGTGTGCATAAGTTTAGATTCAACTATGGCTATTTAATTGTTTAGCTTGTTATCTGACTCATTTCAATTTTGCATCCCATGACCAGAACTTGAGCAAATGAACTGTTTTGAATAATTACTCTGAATCTGTCCCTTGGAATTTCCACTGCTTTCCTTAGCCAATTCTTGTTCTCCAGCTTCCTCATTTTTCCATGCTTTATTTTTATGTGCTAGAGCTGTATTAGAAGGAACTCATTGCAAAACAAGTGTTGTATTCAAATACACAGAATCTCAAATGCTTATGGAACACCTACACTGTATATATAGAAGAATAAGAAAAAATCTATACCCTATAGTACTGATGCATTCATTCTGCTTGTATCTTATTCAGTGGTTCAAGCAATTATTATTGTGTCCATATGGTATGTCAAATACTGTGTTAGCACTTTACATCTGTTCTCTCATTTAACATGGAGTTGCATGATTCCCATTTTACTGATGATGAAACTAAGACTCAGAGAAATTAAGTCTTGCCCAATTTTCAGAATAGAAAATTAAAGACCTAAGACTTAATTTTCCATTAAATATTACCATGTCTGTCTTCTTTATATCATGCAGGTCTCTGTTCGAATGTAATCTCAGAGAATACTTTCCAAATAGCTGCCTCACTCTGTGTTCAATTGTCCCAGCTTATTTTTCATTGTAGTACTTACTCTTACATTATTTAAATTTTGTCATTTGTATCTCCCACTAGACTCTGATTCCTGTGAGTTTGAGCTCTTGGCTATATTACTTACTGTTTATTATAACACTATGCATAATACAGCCTGGCACATAATAAGGAGCTGAGCAAATTTTTGTTGAAGGATTGACTCTCAAACCCAAACTCAGCCACTATTCTATTTGGTGTTTCTAATAGGTTAAGAAGATTTCATTTTTAAATGCCCTGATACCAAAGAGTGTGGTGCACAGAGCTTTTGAATGCAACGTGCCAAATAATATGTAAACTGCTGGTCCATACTTTTTAAAATTAGAGTTTAATTTGCATGTAGTAAGATAAATCTTAAGCATGTATGTATTTTTTTAGAAAAATTCCATTTTAATTAAACTGTACAGTCTGAATTATTTCCTCTGACACTGAGGTTAAAAATAGAAATCAATTTCTGCAACCTTCCAAAGCAGCCTTTGAAATGTCAAGGTTTTAAAAATTATTTTATAGCATGAATTTACATATAAATACAAACTGTACAATGTATTAACTTAGCAATCAACGAGCTTCCATCATGGAGAATATCTGGTACTGGGACAGGCCAGGGCAGAATTCAATTGCTGCCGCCTTAGTGGAAGACTTTTCAGCCTTCTCAGCAGTTCGTGGGGTGACAGGTCTACAGTCCCTTCTTCACCACTCGGGCTGTCACTGCTGTTGGTACTCTCAGAACTACTGCTCTTCTCCGAATTTTTATTCTTTTGCTTGACTTTGTATTTGTGCTTCCGGTGTTTCTTTTTCTTCTCTTTCCTCCATCTGTGCTCTTTCTTGGTCTTCTGTTTTTCTTTTTTCTTTTTTTTTTTTTTCTTTTTTTTTTTTTTTTTTTTGTTTCTCTTTCTGAGGTGCCTCAAGTTTCTGTTGAACATTGGGCCAGAAGATGGGACGTAGTTGTGGGCCGAACACTTCTCTTTCATCTATCTGCATCTTTTGTATCAGAAAGGAAGGTGCGGGCTCCTGGAGGGCTGCCAGCTCACTAGCATGTGCCATGGATTATGTTTCCATTCAGTCAGTCTCTTGGGAGCTTTTGAAGTCAGCCTCCCTGGTACCTGCCTGATCATCCTCATTGTCGCCTTGCTCATCCTCAGAGGATGAGGACTTCTCATCGGAGGAGCTGGCAAAGATGGCCTTAAATAAGTCCATGGATGGGCGGCTCCCTTCTCCTTCAGTCTGTGAATCCACACCTTTGCTTACATTCTTATTTGAGAGTGATTCCATCACATGCTCTTCCTCTTTGATTACTAAAGAGCTGGACTCTTGTTTAGGTGGACCAACTTTTGATCTAGCCAAACTTAAAAATTCACTAGTGGGATCTTTTTTCTTTTCTTATTTAGATGTATCCCATCTTGATGGTTTTTGTGATTTGTCGGGACCTCAGTGTTGCGGCCCTTTTTCACTTGCTGCTTGAGTTGTAGGTGAGGAAGTGGTCTCTGGGAGTGTCAGAAAGTTGAAGACTGAGAATTTGTCACATTTCACACTTGGTGAGCCAACCAAAGTTGAATCTGGATAAGGGTCAGGGACATGAAACCTCTTACACAGAAGCTTGTCAGGATGCCACTCAGATGTGTCTCGGGTAAGCTTCCCGAACGGCTTCAGCTTCACAGCTGACTGCTTGTCATTGACATCATTCTCTTGGTCTTGAGGGACTTCCACTTGATCTGAATCGTCCTCCTCCTTGGCATGCATGAACCTGGAGGACAAGGTCAAATGGGAAGACACATACAGCAGGGCTGCCCAAGCAAACTTATCCCGCTCGTGGCCTCGCTCCCATTCTGTCATACTGGGGTTCAGACAACGTTCCAGGGCATCTTTCTGGAAGATTCCTATTTATTAAATTAGATTCCCGTTTCCTATTTACTAAAAACTCTTCTTATAGTTTTTGTTTTTCTGGATCTTCACGAAAGGTTTGAAGTTGCTGGCTCTTGTGGTGGCTGTCCTACCACTCAATGCCATGTGCCATGAGCAGGGCCCGACATCCAGAGAGGAGGGCTGGGGTCTGTTGCTTGAGGCCTTCTGGGCCAGAATCCTGGCCTTGAGTTGAGCTGCTTTAAGGTCAGTTACATACTTCATTTCTTTGATTCTCTCTTTATCTTTTTGGGACAGAAACTCTAACACTGAAGTAGATGAGCCTTGAATGGGTGTTTCTCCCAGCAACTCCACCCACTTGGAGGCATTCAGTTGGTGCCTACTGTGTGTCCCTGGGTTAAGCATTGGCTTTCCAGCTGACTCTGACAACACCTGAATTAAGTGGGTGTTCTCTAAGGTTTCAGCTACCACAGGTCTGAAATAATGTACTGGTTGATAGTCTCTTGGCGATTCAGGTGGTGGGGAAGTGTTTTTAGAAGATAAAGGTTTAGAAGCCAAGGAAAATCCATCCAAAATTTTGCTAATGTATCGAAGATCTTTCTTTGATTCTTTCTGACTTCTATACTGCCTGGGTGCTGTCCAGCCATAGACTCCATCTCCAGGCTCCTCATCTTTCAAAATGGTGTCATATTTGGATAAAGTTTCTGTGGCATAGATGTCATCATCTTCCTCTTCCCAGGGCACTAACACCAAAAGCCTGGCCTGAAATTCCCAGTTTTCTTCCTTTATTCACTCCAGTCTCTCCAAGGAGATCGTGGGCTCCCTCAGGTCCTGCACTGAAAAGATTAAAATGTTTTCCTGAGGTTCCAAACAATGCTTGGTGGGGATCCAGGCCCTTGTAAGCCAATCCATGCACGTTATCTTTAGGTGTGAAATCCACAGGTGTGATGTCTTTGGGTGCAGAGGTCACATTTTCAGGCACATAGTCATTGTCTTCATCCTCAGATCCTTCAGAGCCTCCAGGGGGTAACGCACAGCCATAGATTTTTACTCCAGGATCAGGTTTTTGTCAGTGAGGTCTTCTCTTTACTTGAGGGCCAATTCCTTGTCCTTCCTTCCAACCCATTTTTCTTAGCAATTCAAAACCAGTACATAATTTTGTTGGTGTTATGAGGTCATCAAGGAGAGTAGCCCCAGGAATAGGGGAGTAGCAGTTGCTAACTGCCTGGCCTTTTCTCATATTCTATCTTTGGTTTCGGAAGCAAAATCATCCATGGTGACAATCGCTTTAGGTGCTATCCCAAATTCAGTAAGATCCTCTTCTTCTATAAAGTCTTAAGGATCAAGAACAGATTTGTCTGCTCTGTTCTGTCATGAAGA
This sequence comes from Lynx canadensis, assembly GCF_007474595.2. Classification (NCBI taxonomy): domain Eukaryota; kingdom Metazoa; phylum Chordata; class Mammalia; order Carnivora; family Felidae; genus Lynx; species Lynx canadensis. Next base: position 46,492,576 of record NC_044312.2, on the reverse strand, counting down.
CATGAAGGAAGAGGGCGTCCATCCATCTTTTGAGCCAACAATGTTGAAGTACCCAGCAGAGAAACCTCCGCTAAAGGCCCCATGAAACTGTTTATACCTTCCTTTTTCATCTCTGACAGTCTGATCCTGAAGAGGAATTGGTTTCTTTGGTCTTTCACCTTCCAGCGGCTCCAGGTCCATCCCATAGCTGACCAAGTCCTCTTCGCTGTCACTGCCCAGCACCACCATCCTGCTCCCTTCTTCAGCATGTGTGTATTTTTACAGATGTTATATGCTTGTGTAACCACTACCCAGGTCAAGATACAGAACATCTTTAGCCCCTGAGGGAAGTCTCTTTTATTACCTCCCAGTTGATATCCCATCTCCCAGAGGTAACTTTTTTGACTACTGTCACATAAATTAGTTTGCTGGTTCTTGAGTTTTATATAAATGTAATCTGTAGGTTGTACTTTTGCATTTATAATCTTTTGGATAAATGCAAATCATCTTTTGGGTAATATTTTGGAGATTTATCTATGTTGTATATTTCAGTAGTTTATTCTTTTTTTATTATTGTGTCATGTTCCATTGTATGAATATACCACAATTTGTTTATCCATTTATTCATTTATTTTTTTAAAGAGAGGGTGAGTGTGAGTGGGAGAGGGGCAGAAAAAGAAGGAGAGAGAGGGAGAATCCCAGGCAGATTCCATGCTGTCAGCACAGAGACCAACATGGGGCTTGATCTCATGAAGTGTGAAATCATGACCTAAGCCAAAATCAAGAGTTGGACACTTAACCGACTAAGCCACCCAGTTGCCCCCCATTTACCTTGAAAAATTTTTTTCAAAATATTTATTTATTTTGGAGACACAGGGAGCGTGAGTGGAGGAGGGGCAGAGAAAGAGGGAGACACAGAATCTGAAACAGGCTCCAGGCTCTGAGCTGTCAGCACAGAACCCAATGCGGAGCTCAAACCCATGAACCATGAGATCATGACCTGAGCCGAAGCCGCTCAACCAACTGAGCCACCCAGACGCGCCCCCCCCCACCCCCCATTTACCTTTTGATGGATGATGTTCAGAATATTGCTAGTTTTTGACTATTAGAAATAGAGCTGCTATAAACATTCCTGAACAAATTTTTATAGACACACACACTCAATATGTTATTTTGGGGAGGATATACTTAGAAGTGGAATTGCTGCATTATAAGGTACATGTATGTTTAGTTTCCTTTTTTACCTTTTGTATATCATGGATACAATCCTTTATCAGATGTATCAGACATACAGACTACAAACATATTCTCTCAGTTTGTAATTTGCCTATTCAATTTCCTGATGTGTTTTGATAATAGAAGTTCTGAGTTTAATGAAGTCAAATTTATCAACTTTGTCTTTTAAAGTTAGCACTTTTTTTTTTGTCATGTTTAAGGAATCTTTGCCTACCCCAAAGTTGTGAAATTACTTTCCTTTGTTTTCTTCTAGAGATTTATTTTTACATTAAGGTCTGTGATCCACCTTGAATTAATTTTTAGGTTTGGTGTAAGGTAGGGTTTACTGTTTTTTCTTATGAATTTGTAATTTTTGAAGCACCATCTAATGAAAAAGACTATTATTTCCCTGCCAAATTGTACTGATACTTTTGTTATAAACCAAGTGAGTCTGTATGTAGAGGTGCATTTATAGACTCTGATTTGTTACATTGGTCTGTTTGTCTATCCTTGTACCAACACACCAGTCTTAATTGTGCAAGTCTTGAATTCTGATAGCATAAGTCTTCCAACTTTTTCGTCTTTAAGATTGTCATGGCTGTTTTAGGTTCTTTGTATTTCCATATAAACCTGAGATTCAGCCTGTCAGTATCCACCAAATATTCCTGCTGGACTTTTGATTGGGTTTGCACTGAATCTACACATCAAATTGGGAGAAACTGACATCACAATATTCATGCTTTTGATTCATAAACATGATAGATAGCTCTGCATTTATTTAGGTCATTTTTAATTACTCTCTATAGTATGAACTTGCAATATTCTGTAGTTTTCGATATTAGCCTTATGTAATTTTTCTTAAATTTGTTCCCAGATATTTTTATTCTGCTGTAAGGGATATTTTTAAAAATTAAATTTTCTGATTGTTTTTTGCTGGTATATAGAAATATGATTTTTTAAAATGTGTTGACCTTATATCTAGAGAGCTTATCAATAAGCTTCACTTATTGATTCTAGTAGTTGATGTATTTTTGGATTTCTGCCTTTACAATCATATACATATAATATAAATATTCTTTGCAATCATATATATGATATAAACCTATATCTTACAATATATAAATGAAAAACATCTTACTTTTGTTTTGAATGTTATGCCTTTTGTTTCCCTTTCTGATTTTATAGCACTGTCTAGGGCCTTTAGCACAATGGTGAATACATGGTTGTGGATATCCTCATCCTGTCTTTGACCTTGGGGAGAAAGCTGTGCCTATTTCACCATTGCTAATGATGTAGCTATAGGGTTTATTAGTAGGTAATCTTTTTAAGATCAAAGATGTTTTCTTCATTTCTACTTTGTTGATTTTTTTTCTAAAATCATGAAAAGTATATTTGGTTTTATCAAATGAGCTTTCTTCACCTATTCTAATGATTGTACTTTCTCACCATTTTTTTATTCTGTTAATGTTAATCATACTGATGGAATTTTTAAATGTTAAACTATCCTTTTATTTCTGGAATAAGCCACTCTTGCTTAGTTTTTTTTTTTTTTTATATCCCTGGAATCCTATTTATTGATATTTATAAAGGATTTTTACATCCATAGTCAAAAGAGATACTGTCCCCCCACTCCCAAGGGAGATGCTGGCTTATAATTGTTCTTTTTGTAATTTTTCTTTTTCTGTTTTTAGGTTTTGGTATCAATGTTTTGCTGCTTTTAAAAACTGAGCTTAGAAGTGTTCCCTCTTTTTTTTCTGTTCTCTGGAAGAGATTGTGTAAATTTGGTATTATTTCTGCCGTAAATATTTGGAAGAATTCACCATTAAAGCCAGGTGGGCCTGGTATTTTCTTTTCTTCTTTAAAATTTTTAATTACAGTATAGTTAGCATACAGTGTTATATTAGTTTCAGGTATACAATATTGTGATTCAGTAATACATTACACAGTGCTCATCATGATAAGTGGACCTTTAATCCCCATCACTTATTTCACCCATCTCTCCACTAACCTCCGCTCTGGAAACCATCAGTTTGTTCTCTGTAGTTAAGAGTCTGAATTTTTTTTTGACATTTTAAGTTTTTATTTTAATTCCAGTTAGTTAATACACAGTGAAATATTAGTTTCAGGTGTGTGTTCAGATAAGTGATTCTACACTTACATATAACACCTGGTACTCATCACAACAAGTGCACTCCTTAATCTCCATCACCACTTTCACACATCCCCCTACCCATCTCCCCTCTGATAATCATCAGATTGTTCTTTATAATTAAGAGTCTATTTCTTGGTTTCTCTCTCTCTTCTTCCCCCTCCTTGCTCATTTGTTTTGTTTCTTAAATTATACATATGAGTGAAATCATATGGTATTTGTCTTTTGTTGACTAACTTATTTTGCTTAACATTATACTCTCTAGCTCCTTCCATGTCATTACAAATGGCAAGATTTCATTATTTTTTTATAGCTGAGTAATATCCCAGTGTGTGTGTGTGTGTGTGTGTGTGTGTGTACATATATGTATATATATGTGTTTGAGTGTATATATATATATATGTATATATGTGTATGTATGTGTGTGTGTGTGTATATATATACATACCACATCCTCTTCACCCATTCATCTATAGATGGACACTTGGGCTGCTTCCATAATTTGCCTATTGTTGATAATGCTGCTATTGTAGGGGTGCATGTATCCCTTTGGATTAGTGTTTTTGTATTCCTTGGGTAAATACTCAGTAGCGCAATTGCTGGATCATAGGGTCATTTATTTTTGAGAGAGACAGAGAGACAGAGTGCAAGCTGGGGAGGGGCACAAAGAGAGGGAGACACAGAATCTGAAGCAGGCTACAGGCTCCGAGCTGTCTGTACAGAGCACAATGTGGGCCTCTAACTCATGAACCATGAGATCACGACCAGAAGCTGAAGTTAGACACTCAACTGACTGAGTCACCCAGGTGCTCTGAATTTTTCTTTTCTTTTAGCACTTTGAATATATTGGCCCATTACATTTTGGCCTCCTAAGTTTCTGATGAGAAATTTGCTAATAATCTCATTGGGAATCCCTTGGATATGATGTGTCACTTCTCTCTTGCTACCTTCAAGATTCTTTGTCTTTGTCTTTCAAAAGTTTGCTTATATTGTGTCTCAATGTGAATCTCTTCTTTTTTTAATTAATTAATTAATTTTTAATTTACATCCAAGTTAGTTAGCATTTAGTGCAATAATGATTTCAGGAGTAGATTCCAGTAATTCATCTCCCATGTATAACACCCAGTGCTCATCCCAACAAGGGTCTTCCTTAATGCCCCTTACCCATTTGGACCATCTCCCCCACAGCCCTTCCAGCAACCCTTGGTTTGTTCTCTGTATTTAAGAGTCACTTATGTTTTGTCCCCTCCCTGTTTTTATATTATTTTCACTCCCCTTCCCTTATGTTCATCTGTTTTGTATCTTAAATTCCACATATGAGTGAAGTCATATGATATTTGTCTTTCTCTGACTGACTTATTTCGCTTAGCATAATACCCTCTAGTTCCATCCATGTTGCTGCAAATGGCAAGCTTTCATTCTTTTTGATTGCCAAGTAATATTCCAAGTAATATATATATATATACACCACATCTTCTTTATCCATTCATCTGTCGATGGACATTTGGGCTCTTTCCATATTTTGGCTATTGTTTATAGCACTGCTATAAACACTGGGATGCATGTGCCCCTTCGAAACAGCACACCTGTATCCCTTAGATACATACTTAGTAGTGTGATTGCTGGGTCATAGTGTAGTAGTGTGAGTCTCTTCCAAGATGTTTATATTCATGTCTTTCATCAAATTTGGGACATTCTCAGCCATTATTTTTCAAATCTTCTCTCTTCCCATTTTTCTCTTTCATTTCATTCTTAGACTCCCACAATGCATATGTCAGTTGGCCTGAAGGTGTCCAAAAGGTGACAGGCTCATTTTACTTTCCTTTCATCTTTTTCTTTCTGTCTCTCACACTCAATAATTTCTATTGTTCTATCTTCAAGTTCCCTTTTCTTTCGTCTGCCTATTTAAAGCTATTGTTGAATTCCTCTAGTGAATTTTTCATTTCAGTTACTGTATGTTTCAGCTTCAGAATTTCTTTTTTTTTTTTTTTTTTTAGAATTTTTTTCAACGTTTATTTATTTTTGAGACAGAGAGAGACACAGCATGAACAGGGGAGGGGCAGAGAGAGAGGGAGACACAGAATCGGAAGCAGGCTCCAGGCTCTGAGCCATCAGCTCAGAGCCCGACGCGGGGCTCAAACTCACGGACCGCGAGATCGTGACCTGAGCTGAAGTCGGCCGCCCAACCGACTGAGCCACCCAGGCGCCCCTTTTTAATGTTTTTTGAGAGAGAAATAGAGACAGAAAGAGAGAGAGCACAAGCAGGGGAGGGGCAGAGAGGGAGACAGAGGATCTGAAGCAGGCTCTGCACTGAGAGCAGAGAGCTCAATGCAGGGCTTGAACTCAGAAACCATGAGATCATGACCTGAGCTGAAGTCAGAAGCTTAACCACGCAGAGCCTCTCTTTGGTTCTTTTTTACCCATTTTTCTATTTGAGTTTCCATTTGGATACTTTCTTCAAGTTCATTAATTGTGCCAGGTGTTATTTTCAGACTCCTGTTAAAATCCCCCAGTGGGTTCTTTATTTTTTAGTTTACTTATGAATTATTTATTTAAGCTTGCTTCCCCCAGAACTCTGGGTTACTTCTTAAAAAAAATTCTCATTGAGATATATTTTATATACAACCAACTACAGCCATGAAAGAGTAAATTTTGATGAGTTTTGACAGTTGTATATGCCTGTGAAACTGCCACCATACTCAAGATACAGAATATCTCCATCACCCCCAAAGATTTCTCATGCCCCTTTGCATTTTATCTCTCTATCTGATCCTGACCCCAGCCAATCACTGATTTGTTTGAGTAACTCTAAATTAGTTTGCTTTTTCTAAAATTTTATATAAATGGGGTCACATAGTGTACTCTTTGTGTCTCATTTCTGTCAGTTAATATAGTGATTTGGAGGTTCATCCATGTTGTTGCCTGTATCTGTAGTTCATTCTTTCTATTACTGAATAGTGTTACATTGTATGGATAGACTTACCTGTTGTTTATCCAGTTACCATTTGATGGACACATGGGTCATATCACATTTTTGTCTCTTGTGAATAAACCTGCTATGAATATTTATGTATAACACTCTGTGTGAACATGTGTTTTTATTTTCCTTAGTTGAAATTGTAATAAACTGCTAGTTTTTCAAAGTACATTGAATCACTTTACATTCCCTTCTGTAGAATGTAAGTTCCAGTTGCTCCACATCTTTGCAGATGCTTGGTATTATCAGTCTTTTTAAAATTATGGTCATTCTGATATTGTAGTGCTACCTCATTGTGGTTTTAATGTGTGTTTCCCTAATAACCAGTGATGTTGAGAATCTTTTTATCTGCTTATTAGCTATTTGTATATCGGCTTTGTAAATTTATATTCAAATATTTTGTCCATTTAAAAATTTGAGCCGTCTTATTGAGTTTAGGAAGATTTAAAATATGTATATTCTGATAGGTGTTGGTAAGGATGTGGAAAAAGGGGAAGCCTCTTACATTGTTAGTAGGAATGCAAACTGGTGCAGCCACTCTGGAAAACAGTATGGTGTTTCCTCAAAAAAGTTAAAAATAGAATTACCCTACAATCCAGCAATTGTACTAGTAGGTATTTACCCAAAGGATACAAAAATACTAATTCGAAGGGATATATGCACTTGTTTATAGCGTTATTATGTTTATAATTGTTTATAGCATTATTAACAATAGCCACATTATGGAAAAAGCCCAAATGTCCATCAACTGATGAATGGATAAAGATGTGACACACACACACACACACACACTAGAATATTACTCAGCCATAAAAAAGAATGAAATCTTGCCATTTGCAATGACATGGATAGAGCTGGAGTGTATTATGCTAAACGAAATAAGTCTGAGAAAGACAAATACCATATGATTTCACTCATATGTGGAATTTAAGAAACAAAACAAACAAACATGGGGGGAAAAAGACAAAAATCAATAAACAGAATCTCAACTATAGAGAATGAACTGATGGTTACTAGAGGGGAGGTGGGTGGGAGGATGTGTTAAATAGGTGATGGGGATTCAAGACGGCACTTGTAATGATGTGCACCAGGGGTTGTATGGAAGTGTTGAATCACTGAATTCTACATCGGAAACTAATATTACATTGTATGTTAACTAACTGGAATTTAAATAAAAACTTGAGGGAAAAAGGTATGCCTTTTCCCTGTATGCCAGTTGCCAGATGTTTGTAATGTGAATATTTTTTCTTGTCCTGTGTCTTTGTTTTTCATTTCTTAATGGTGTTTTTTGAAGAGCAAAACTTTTAAATTTTGATGAAGTCCCATTTATTACATTTTTAGCTTTTATAATTCATGCTTTTTATGTCCTAAGAAATATTTGCTTAACCTGAAGATCACACGATTTCTCTCTTATGTTTTATTTTGGAAGCTTTATAGTTTTTACCTCTAGATTTAGCTCTCTGATCCATTTTAAATTAATCTTTGTGTACTGTGTGAGGTGAGTTGGCTAACCAACTTAACTCACATTGCCTAAAGGCATCTACATTTCAGTTCTTTTCAGAACTTGTTTATTGATCAGTAGTCTTCATTTAAAAAAATAATCAAGAAGTATTCCTTTGTAGAATATACGTTTTGTTTTGCCTATGTAGAATGGCATAATATAATGGTAAAATTGGATAAGTAACTGTAAGTTTAGAATTTTTGGAAGCCAAAAAACCTTTCTCATTTTGTTTTTTCCCATTGTTTCTCTTAAAATATGGGAATTGGGGGCACCTGGGTGGCTCAATCATTTAACATCTGACTTGATTTTGGCTCAGGTCATGCCCTGCATTGGGCTCTACACTGACTGTATGGAGCCTGCTTGGGATTCTGTCGCTCCCTCTCTCTCTGCCCCTCCCCTACGCTCTCTCTCTTTCAAAATAAAGTTAAAAAAATATGGGAGTTGGGGCACCTGGGTGGCTCAGTCAGTTATGCATTTGGCTCTTGATTTCGGCTCAAGTCATGATCTTATGGTTCGTGGGTTTGAATCCCACATTGGGCTCCACGCTGACAGTGCAGAGCCTGCTTGGGATTCTCTCTCCCTCTCTTTGTCTTTCCTCTACTTGTGCTCTCTCTCTCTGAAAATAAATAAACTCAAAAAAATAAAATATGGAAATTACTTCTATTAGTATTTGTCATCATTAAACACATCTATTTGTTTGTCACATCTATTAAACATGAGAAAGTCCTATTGTGTGACTTTTATCCTGTAGATAGGCCAGGCAGAATGGTGATAGTGTGCTGTCTATTACTTGATTTGTTTTTAAATAGTCTGATTTGATCAGACTTGCTGTATTTCTTCCTTGGGTTATCATTTCATAGCTTAGGCTCAAAATATTCTCATTTGTCACACTAACTCACCTTTTTTTTTTCAGTTGTGTTGCATCTTTGCCACGTCATCTGTCAAAGTTTATAAACAGTGGTCACTGTCAGTGATATTAATCATCCTGTGGCCAGCCTTCCCATGGCTAGCACTTATCTGTTTAGTCATTTGGTAGATTTCCTTCATCTCCCTCAGCAATTTTTCTGACTTTAGTTGCCATATGACATATGGATTCCTTATGCCATGTAATGAAATATGGAGAATAGAATATTCTGTGAGTGATCAGTCCATCATCTTATTCCCAGGCCTTCAGGAAACATCTACATCTTCCAAATAAATCCCAAATCTCTTTGCTTGGCATTCAGACAAATCATCTTAGTTTTAAGTAATGTTCCTTGTCTTGTACTCCCATTACATTGTCTTCATACCTCTAATATGAGGGTTAGCATGTCTTTATAATAGAGATGCAGTACGCAAGCTCTTAGTTTATATGATGTCAAGTCTAAGTAAAGCTGAAGAGAATACAATAAAACCTTGGATTGTGAGTAACTGGTTCTGCGAGTGTTCCTCAAGACGAGCAAATATTCTTAATAAATTTTAACTTGATAGGGGCACTTCGGTGGCTCAGTCAGTTAAGTGTCTGACTTTGGCTCAGGTCATGATCTCATGGTTTATGGATTTGAGCCCTGTGTTGGGCTCTGTGCTGACAGCTCAGAGCCTGGAGCCTGCTTCGGACTCTGTGTCTCCCTCTCTCTCTGCCCCTTGCCCGCTCATACTCTGTCTCTGTCTGTCTCTCTCTCTCTCAAAAATAAACATTAACAAATAGAAATTAAAATTTTTAACTTGATAAAGGAGTGATGTCTTGCAATACGAGTAGTACATGACACTGAACATCACATGATCAGAACTGAGCCAATGGTTCTTGAAATTCACTTTGATATACAAGTGCTTTGGATTAGAAGCATGTTTCCAGAATGAATTATGCTCACAAACCAAGGTTTTACTGTAATTTAAATGTAAACACTTCAGTTTTAATGACTAGTCCTGTAGTTAGGGTTTAGTCAGAGAAGCAGAAGCCCCATGAATGATGAAGAATATGGGATTGTTATGGTCATTAACCCTTACATAATTGTAAGGTCTGGTTAGGCAGTCTATGTCTGGTGTTCGGCCTGAAGTCAGCAGGGACAACAGTCAGGAAGGAAAGATGGTCATGAAATGGGGGAGAATAAAAATAGCTTAGGATTGGTGAGAAAAAGCTGGAACCCATGAGGGCAAATTAGAACCTGTGAGGACAAATTGGGACTTGCATTTGTCTCTCGATGTATCTAACCCTCAGTGATAAATGTCATCTGTAGGATAAGGTGGTGCCTATGGCCACACTGATGAACATGCACTTAGTGTAGAAGAGCTAACAGAGAAGATCTGATGGGAGCTGGAGAGCTGCAGCCAGGCTGCTGGCCCGTGCCTGTATGGTGAGCCAGCAGATCAGCTCCAGGCCCTACAATGATTTTCAGAGCACAAAAATGTCTTCTGCTTTACTTCTGCCTTTCAAATCTCACACAAATGTCTCTTTTTACTAACCCTCACATAGAGTCATACGGAGAAGCGTATTTTGGGAAATGCAGTTCCATCTTAGCTAAGTTAATGTGGTAGAAAGCGACCACAAGTACACTTCTTAAAGAAGCCCTGGAGTAGGCAAGGGATTGAAGATATGTATCTGGTGTATTTTCAGTCTGTCTCAGTTCCCCAGTATGTGTCATAGTGTAAGCATCTCACAGTGTTGAGTGCAGTTCCACTATTTGGTTGAATTTTTCAGACAAGACTGCTTTTTAATCATAAGCCAATTGCTTCATTACATGATCATAAGAAAGTGATCTGACCTAAAGCTGGAGGAAAAACTGGCTGTATTAGGTCTGTAAACCAAGAGATGTTATGTGGATCTCTAACATAGGGCCTTCCTAAGAAGGTATTTCTAGAGTGATTTTGCCCATTGATTGAATTTTCAATTTGCACTTTGACTTTCGAACTCTTCCTGATTTTAGAACCTTCTTTATTTTTTAAGTTTATTTATTCATTGAGAGAGAGAGAGAGAGAGAGAGAGAGAGAGAGAGAGAGCGCGAGCTTGAGCAGGGAAGGGGCAGAGAGACAGAGAGAGCAAGAGGGAGAGAGAGAGAATCCCAAGCAGGCTCTGTGCTGTCAGTGCAGAGCCTGATGCACGGTTTGATCCCATGACCCTGAGATCATGACCTGAGCTGAAATCAAGAGTCAGATGCCTAACTGATTGAGCCACCCAGGTGCCCCAGAACCTTCTTCAATAAATATTTGTCAAATGGCAAATGAATTGTATACTTCTCATGTGTGGGGATTTTCTTCTGCTGTATTCCTCTTACCAACTAGCAAAGTACATGACACATATTAGATACCTAATAGATGTGGGTTAAATTATTTATTGCAAATTCTTATTCTGTGTTGTATAATATGAAAACAAGAGTATTACAAGTGTTTTCTTTTTTAACAGATTTCCAAGTGGCCCTTAATATGAGCCACTGAATATCGTGTATGCTTTGGGGTCTGGGTAAAGGTAACTGCCCATTTAGTGTGGGTTTTACAAGGCAAGTTGAAGCTTACAGAAAAGTATGTGTATATTAAAGTACTTTGGAAAATATTGGCCCAGTTTATTTCCTTCAGTGTTTTTCATAAATCCATGCACTGTGCCGGTACCTCTCTCTGTCCTCTGTTTCTCTTTCTATGGCAAATTACCTTTAAAATATTACTAAGATAATCCATGTCTAAACAGTAAATAAAGGAGAAATGTGAACATAAAAGTTCTCTGAACTCCTCCCTCTCCACAAAGGATTTCACACTATCCAGAAATAATCACTGCTAATACTTTTATGTATCTTTCCTCAAATATTCTATGAATTTATAAACATGTATATGAATATACATACATATTTATATGTGTATGCATACTTGAAGCAAGTAGTATCATATTAATACTATTCTGCAACAAGTTTTCACTTAATGTATCTTGAAACTTTTTAAAAATCGCCACATAAAGTTACAGCTTTCTTTTAAGCAAACTCTTCAAAATGTATTCCAAAGTACATTGTACAATTTAACTGGTTCCCTGTGATAGTTATCTTAAATTCTAAGATTAGCATTACAATGTTACATATACATATATCTTTGTTTGTATCATGCAGGTATATCCAAAGAGCAAATCCTAACTAGTAGAATTGCATGGTGTGCCTGAGCTTTGTTACCAACTAAAGGTTATGTTTTTTCGGGATATATAATGTTTATAGTTCATTGCAAGTTGCTAGTAAACATTGGGTCACATGTATCTCCACAGCCTCTTTTGGCAGGAGACCTTTGGTAAAAGGAAAAGATGTCGAAAGAAAGGTCTTTGCCTTTACCAATTGTAGATCTGCCTTTGGTCATCTATAATTCACTAATAATTAGCAATCGTTCATAATGATTTCATTTCATAATCACTTCATTTTTTGAAACTGAAGATAACTTTTTGAGAGACTAAAAGCATCATCGCCATGCTTAACTCAATCTAATCTATTATTCTAAGAAACTAATGTATTTCTACACTTTCATTTATTTTCTTAAGATTGAATAATAATGCTGATATGACCACTAAAAATTAGCTGACTCAGCAGTTGTCAAGACAACTGTCACAAAAGTTTGCCCATTGTTTACTGCTGATCCATTCAACAATATTCCCTGCTTATTTCCCCAAAGGATTTGAGACAGCTTATTCTGCAAAGACAAGTGCTTGAAGTCTAAACACCATCATAGACCAAGGGCAAAAGGCGGGTGTAAAAGAGAGAGTGGGAGGAAATTATTTCCCCAAGAAATTAGCTTATGAAAGGCCCCAAACCTAGTTCTTAAGGTAGAGAGACAAAGGCTGAGTTATGGAGTTTGTCATTTTCTAGCACAGAAGTTCTCAGTCTTATTAGACACAATGGTTCTTTTTCATAACAAGTATTTTATCTGAATGCCTTGTTACCATCTTGAAACGAGGTTTATGGATAGCACAGCTTATTTACTCCAACCATTTAAAAATGAAGTCAGAACTCTTGCATAATGTAAGTAATGTATAGTAAAATAATATGTATTTTGGCATATATGTCCAGGCATGACTATGCTGGAAGGCAGAGGAAGTTACCACATGCTTATACCAACAGAAAGAATCACTATGAGTGCTGCAGCTACAAATGCAGCCTGGTTGAGATGTGTTGGCTACTCAGCTACCATCCGCATTGATGTGATGATTACAGTTTTCCTAAATAGTGAAGAATTCTCCTTAAATCCTGAAAAAAAAAGGTGTAATTTTCCTCCAGTTTACTTGGATTTTGAATTTCTAGGAAATTAAGTGATAGTGAAATTAAGCAGAAACTTCTTTGTATTTACATGCAAAGTGGATTTTTTTTCTAGGTTCATAAATAGCCTTTTTTTTCCTTACATGGAAATCTGATGAGATATTCAGACACAGTGCAGAATGTGGAACCGTCTTCACTGTACAGGACTGTCCTATACACTGCGGACCATCAGGGACCCCTGGTCTCTGTTCATAGTAAATGCCAGAAATTTCTCCTCCCCACTACCATTGCAAGAGTCAGTCACTTTGGAAATCTGATGGGTATTATGTGTTAAAATCTGCATTTCCCATGACCCAGTAATCTACTCTTAGTTATATATACACATCATAAATGAATATGTATGTGCATCAGAAGTTTTGTTCAAGAATGTTTGCAGCAACATTATTCCTAATAGCCCCAAATGGAAATAACTCACATATTCCCTCAACAGCAGAATGGATCAACAAATTGTGCCATATTCATAAATATGCAACAATGAAAATGAACAAATTGCTAGTACAGAAACCATGGAGAAATCTCACAAACATAATGTTGAGTGACAGAGCTACACACAAAATAACACATACTATATCAATTCCGAAAGTTCAAACACAGGCAAAACAGATTTATAGTAATTTCTGGAATAATGCCTGGAGGGAGAATGAGGCATTTCAGTGCTGAGTAGTTCAACGGTACGTGAATTGTATTCCGGTAAAAAACTCACTGCGGGAAGGGAAGACGAAGGAAAGAAGGAACAGGGGGAGGGAGGGAGGGAGGGAGGGAGGAGGGAGGGAGGGAGGGAGGGAGGGAGGGAGGGAGCGAGGGAGGGAGGAGGGTAGGGCGGGAGGCGAGGGAGGAGGGAGGGATGGAGGGCGAGCGGAGGGCAAGCGGAGGGAGGGGGAGGCGATGGTGAGAGGAAAGAAAGAACACGGAAAGGTGGGAAATGAAGGAAGGGGAGGGGGAAGATAAGAAAGGAAGTTAGGAAGAGGGAAAGGAGAAGAGGAAGGAGGGGAGGGGGGGGGAGAGGAAGGAAGGGAAGGAAGGAAGGAAGGAAGGAAGGAAGGAGGAAGGAGGAAGGAAGAGGGAGAGGGAGAAGAAGAAAGAACAAGAGGGAGAGGGAGGGAGGGAAGGGAGGGGAGGAGGAAGGAAGGAAGGAAGGACGGGACGGAGGACGGAGATCTCAAACAATTCCCCAGGAATGTCTTGTGTCCTTACTTTTGTCTCTTTCGTCTCCATCACTCTTCCCCTCTTTCTTTCCTTTCTTGTGTCTTTTCTTTCTTCTGTCTTTCTTTCTTCTTCTTCTCCTCCCTTCTTTTTTTCCACTTGTTAATTATGCCATAAGTAGTTAGTATTCTACAGAACACACTTTGGTGAAATTCTTTGTGTCACTTTTGTTTTATTAACTCTCAGTTTCCATAGAGAATCTCAGGGCGGGTAGGGTAACTTGCCTAATATTAAGTGAGTAGTAAGTGATGGATACAAGATTCTATTTCTTGACCTGGGTGGAGTTTACATGTGTGTTCGCTTTGGGGTAATTATTAGCAGAGGGGAGGGCATTAAAACAATTCTGCAGGATGACACTCATGCCGTGTATAGGGAATAAAAAAATCACTGTAATTACAGAAACGTCAGCTCTTGCTAGTTCTTTTCTCTCCCTAGTCCGGCTCTCCATTTTCTAGGAGGGGAGTCCAGGAGAAACCAAAGAAGAGAAAGAAATTCCGACTCAAAGTCAAACTTATCCGGAGACCCAAATGTCCGTTTCTAGGGTTAAAAGGTTTTCTCCAATTGGTCCAAGGTGGTTACAAAAGCGACCAATTCTCTTCGCTGCCCAGGGTAAGAGGGGAAGGAAAAAACAAAGTTAAAAAAAAATTACTCCCCAGCCTCGCTGTTTGCCACTCCAGAATCCCATTGTCTACGTAGGGCTCTACCCAACATAGGAGGCGGGGCCAAGGCCATGCTTTGACACCCTAGCGACGCAGCAAGCCTTTGTTGCGTCCTAGCAACACACCACGCCCTCCCTGCGGCTGGCCTACCTTCCCTCAGTCCCGTTTTCTTGCTCTTGGCTCTGCGCACGCTCTCACTCGGTGGCCCTGAGCGCTTGGGATTTTTGCATACTGGTGCAACCCAGCTCTTGGGGTTCCTGGGGTGGGAGCCACTCAGAGAGAGCCAGCACGGGGTGAGAAGGGACGGCGAGAAAGGAGGTGTTAGAAAAACACAAATCGATATTTGGTAGTTTTTATTTTAAGGTACATCCAAAGCTCTGAAGAGAGGGGCTTTGGGCGTAGGAAAGTCACTTTTGTACAGATTTCATATGAAGAAAGAAAAGAGACCCGTCAAGGACTCAGCACCGAACCAAATGAACACCAACATATTGGACACCATCGTCCCTTCCTTGCGGGACCTGAGCAAGCCGGTGCTGCGTACTCTTCGTACTCTTCGGTCGCTGAGCCAGGAGGGTAAGCGAAGTGAGGCGAGGGCCCTGGGGGCTGAATCTTCACCTGCTTGGGGGCAGGTAGAAAACCTCCTTCCCCATCCCCTGAGTGGCCAGGTTATCTTGGCAACCAGCTAGTAATCACAGCAGGCTCCCATTGGATGCCCATAGAGTTCCTTTATTGATCGTGTTAATGAGGGAAAGGGGCCAGCTGAGGATTTTGATTAAAAGTGATAATGTGTTAGCCTGGGGACTAGCACAAAACAAGTGCTCATTAAATGTTAGCTAAAAACAACCACTCCAAATGGGTCCTTCTCAGACTTCATGCAACGACATGGCTACTTTTGTTGCCCCTGATATTTTGGGGTTGTGTTAAGAAAGTGAGATGGTCATAAAAGGAACTTGGTGTTTGCAAGAAGACCTGACAACTTCTCATAGAAACTTAATAGGCTTGATCAAAAGCATAGTTTCTTAGAAGAGTCACTCTAGAGTGACACCAAGATCTGTTTGTAAGCATTGGGAACCCTTGGGAAGAAAGGTGCTCCAGAAATGGAAACTATTATTACTATCAAGTCATTGTGACTTAGGGACGTTGCCTACACTTTAACCAAATGACTTAAGAAGACAAAATAAATAGGAGTAGATGCCTCGTTTCTTTCCCCTGCATCACTCTTACTTTTTCCTGTTAAAATAATTATAAAAGGAGCATTAAGTATAATGGTTTTATGGATTAAAAATATTTGCCTTATTTACAAATTTACATATAATTTATTCATTCAAGTAATTTTGAGAACCTACTGTGTTAGACACTAGAGAACTGACGGTGAGCAAAAACCTTGGAATTTACATAGTCTAGTGGGGAAGAGATATACATTAACCAAATAATCACAGAAATAAGTAATAATTTCAATTAGTAAGTGCTACCGAGGAGGAGGTGCATGGTACGCTGGGAACTTTTACTGTGGTTGAGGATGGGAATGTGTGTCAAGATTTGTTGAAGAAAAGAAGACGTGAGCTGAGATGTGAAGAATGAGTTGCAGTTAAATAGGTGAAATGGATCAGTGGAATAGGGAGTGGAGGGGAGGTGACAGAGTTCTTGGCAGAGGGAATAACAAGAGCACATTGATGAGAGACAGCATGGTGTGACCGAGGAATTGAAAGAAAGTCAATACGGCTGCTCTGTAAGTGCAGAAGCCAGAGTGTTCTAAAGGAGGCTGGACAGAAAGGGAGGAGTCGGGCGATCAGGGCTTTGTAAATCATATTAAGGATAGTGGCCTTGATTTTAAGCCTGTGGAAAGCCATTAAGTGTTCTAGCATGGAGATAAAGGAGGAGTTGAATGACATGATCACGTTTGTGTTTTGAAAAGATTGCTCTGGTTGCAAAGTGGGGAATGAATTAGAGGGTCAAGAACACCTATAACAGTAACTTAAATGAGACTGAATGGTAGCTTGGTCTAAATTGGTAGCAGTAAAGATGGAGAGATGTAGACAGACTGAAAGGCTATCTAGAGATTGTGGTGGTGGGCTGGGCATGGAGGGTGAGAGAGAAAGGAAGTCGCAAGGATGAGTTCTGAGTTCCTGGCTTATATAACTGAATAGATGAAGGTGGCAGTCATTGACATCGAATCCCTGGATACAGGGCAAGATTTAAGGGAAAGAAGATCCTGATTTTGAGCAAGTGAAGTGTCTCTGTGAGATATCCAAATAGGCAGTTGGATACACAGGTCAAGAACCTTAAAATGGGGAGGGTTTCCGGGATCTAAACAAACACGTGGGAGTCATCAGCATATTGGTGGTCATTAAAGTCCTGGGCACAGATGTAACCGCTGCAGCAGAATATGGAGTGAAAAATGAAGGCCTAGGGCTATATCTTTGGAAATCCCAACATTTAATGGCTGAGTTGAGGAAAATGAGAAGAAGTGGCTAGAGAGGTAGGAAGAAAATCCAGGAGAGAGGAGTGTCACAAAAGCCCATAAGAGAGGTGCTTAAAGGAGGAGAGAGTGGTCACCACTGTTAGATATGACTAAAGGGTCAGCGAGGTGAAAGCTAAACATATCTATTGAATTTATTGACGACATTGTTGGTGACCTCAGCAAGAGCTTTATTGGTTGAATGACAGAAACAGAAGTCATTATTAATGTTATTATTAAAGTCATTATTAAAATCACTATTAACTAATAAGTGACTACTTATTAATGTTCACAAATGATCCCTTGTAAAGGAGATGAGGATAAACTAATCTCAGTAAAGCCCATAAATTAACTTTTCATCATTGTATGTATTAAGTCCTGTGGCTTTCATGTTTTTCCAAAGTTTAGTATTATGTAGTTATAGTACTTAGAAGGTCCCGTCATCATTTTGTGGATGTGACCGGGCAAAACTATTGAAGACCACATAGCTAGCAATCTGCAGAGGCAGGAAGTCTGCATGTCTTCAGTGCAACACACTGATCTTTCCACTGAACTATGCTCCTATGCTCTGGGAATATGTTTCTTTGTTCAAATCACTCTTGAATTTTATGTTTTGTATGCCAGTATTTTAATTTTAAAAGATGTCTTATGGGGCGCCTGGGTTGCTCAGTTGGCTAAGCGTCCGACTCTTGATTTTGGCTCAGGTCATGATCTCATGGTTCATGAGTTTGAGCCCACACTGGGCTCTGTGCTGGCAGCGGGGAGCCTACTTGGGATTCTCTGCCTCCCTCTCTCTCTGTCCCTCCCTACTCATGCTCTCTCTCAAAAATAAATAAACATTTTAAAAAATGTGTGTGTGTTGTTTTTAAAAAGATGTCTTATAAAGTCAAGGGAACTTATCTCTTATATTTGGTGTTAGTATCTATTTCAAGCATATATTATTCTACAATTTATAATCATATATAAAATGTAGCATTCTTGCTACCTGGCACTGTGTTTGAAAATATGGTTTTGAATGCATAAAATGTTTAGAATTTGAAGTCAAATGGTGGTTGAACTGAGTATAGAAGGTATGTCTGGGGATTATTTCTTTATAATAATGATTCTAGGTATTTCAATATTTGATTAAAATAAATAATAACTCCAGTTTTCTCTAAAACATAAAAGTAGCATATCTTTAATTCGCTTTTTAGACTGGATTAAAATTCTTTTTGTTTTACGATTCAGTGATATCCTCTCTGACTTTGGGATGTCAGAAAAAATCAAAGTTAAAAATCATTGTTTGTAAAATTTTCAAATCTATTCCAATTGAAATGCAGGAACCTACAACTTCCCAAAGGGAATGATGTGCATATTTTCTTTTTTCTTCAGTAAGAAACAGCAAATCTCTCAGGGTGCCTGGGTGGCTCAGTTGGTTAAGCGTCCAACTTCAGCTCAGGTCATGATCTTGCAGTTCATAGGTTCGAGCCCCACATCAGTTCTGTGCTGACAGCTCAGAGCTTGGAACTTGCTTTGGATCCTGTGTCTCCCTCTCTCTCTCTGCTCCTCCCCTGCTTTTGCTCTGTCTTTCTTAAAAATAAACATTAAAAAAATAGCAAATCTCAGTTTAGAATAATAAACTCTGCTTTTATATAATTTTGCCCATTAGATTCTATAGAATAAAACAACATGGCAGTCTTGAATATATCATTCGAATGAAGAAAGATGATCCTCAAATTTCCAGCTAGGCTCAGTCAAGTCTTTTCATTAGGGTTTGGTTGCAAGCTATATAGTTTCTCCTGGCTCTAATTAAATCATTTCCATTTGGTATAGATTGTTTTCCTGAAATTTGAGCTGCATATTGTGAGCCTGGGTAAAAGACTTAACAGTTTTGACTTCATAGTTTTGAAAGGTCTCCATGTAAATCTTTATATGGAGATTCTGTGTTATTAGCAAATTAATGACATTTTTGGTCATGATGAAAAATTTAATTCAGTATCTAATTGGTATTGGTTGAAAGACCTTCTTAGTTCTTAGCAGCCGGAAGTAGAATTCTTTTGTCTATGGTGGTGGAGAGGAATGGGGAATACAGTAGGATGGAGCAGAGTAGAGGAAAGACTTGGTTATAATAAACTGTGTATCTGTGATTTAGAGTGAAGGGTAGGATCTTTTCACCTGGCTCACTGTAGCATGTAGCCCTAGTTTCCTTGGTGGGTGAGTGAATTTCCATCACCCAACTTGTTCCCAGATACCCATGAGAATCATTCACTGCTACTTCTCATTGCCCAAACTACTCCTCCCCTGGCATAGTAATAAAAATATTTATAACCCTGACATGCTGTAATTAAAAGTACAATTTCCCTGCTTTAGGTAGTAGTTTAAACCATTAGAAATAAAAGCTATACCAATAAATCAAGCAATTTCCAAAGTGGGGAAAGAACTAGTCTTTTGCCTCCATCCATATCCCAAAGTGGCAAACTGGTAAATGTCACTGTTCTTGATTTTTTCTTTTTTAAAGTAGGCTCCACACTGGGAGCCCAAGGTGAGGCTTGAACTCATGACCCTGAGATCAAGAGCTGAGATCAAGAGTCGAATGCTTAACTGACTGAGCCACCTAAGCACCCTGTTATTGATCTTTTATTCTGAAAACTAAAACATAACACTCTGGATTTGCAAAGAGTTCATTGGAAAGTGTCTTTAATACACATAATTAGGTTTGGAGTGGAGATGTCAACACTGACTTAATTTTCAGTACTTCTAAATATTAGGTATACCTAGAGTATCCCTTCATATCATGTATTTAACCCTAGTTATTGGCAACTACTTATTTTTCTACCACAGTTTCTTTTTGGAAAACAGCTCAGAACAAGAAAAACATAGAAGACCCCTCTCTGATCATTCAAAACAGATAGTAAGAAGTCTATGCACTGATTCAAATTAAGCCCCTTGGGTCCCTACCCAAAGGTCTGTTGTCAAAAATTATTATTTTAGGGCTGTCTGGGTGGCTCACTTGGTTAAGTGACCAACTCTTGATCTCAGCTGAGGTCATAATCTCACAGTTTGTGAGATCAAGCCCTGTGTTGGGCTCTGCACTGACAGTGTGGAGCCTGCTTGGGATTCTCTCTCTCTGCCTCTCTCTCTTTCAAAATAAATAAACTTTAAAAATATTACTTTAGATATAATATTAGTATATTTGTTGAAAGCAAAAACAAAGCAGATCAGAAGCAGTAAATTAGGATCAGGTCTGCAGAGCACTAGCAGTAGAGAGACGTAACAGCTGGTAGTCTAACAGTAACAAATGAGAATGAAAAGCAAGTCAAAATTTAAGCAAAAATATGGTGATCATTTTGCAATATATACAAATATCAAATCATTATGTTGTACACCTGACACTATTATTATGTGCCAAACTGAATCTCAATTTAAAAAGAATATATTGTTTTATGGGTTTAGTAATAATGTTATATGGGCTAAGGCATTTAAAGAATATCAAAGACTACTACATGCTACTCAAGGTTGATAGTACACAAAGATTCAGTGCACAAAGCAACTTAGGTCTCTGCTGTCATGGAGTTATCATCTGGGCAGAGTTGTGGAGAAAGATGATATACACACACACACACACACACACACACAATCTCTATAAAGACCCCCCCCCCCACTGCCCCCAACAAAGAATTAAGCAATAAAAGAAGTATAGAGACACTTAATGCCCAGACAGCAGCCTTTTATACCTTAATGATGCTTGGCTTTACTTTTGTGTTAAAGAATGTCATAAGAATGAAGGTTTAGGGGTGTCTGGGTGGCTCAGTTGGTTGGGCAACCCACTCTTGGTTTCAGGTCAGTCTGTGACTTGTTGTGGGATCGAGCCCTGTGTCAGGCTACATGCTGAATGTGGAGCCTGCTTGGGATTCTCGCTTGCTCTCTCGCTCTCTCTCCCCCTCCACTGCCCCTCATCTGCCCCTCCCCCACTCACATGTGTGCTCTCTCTCAAAATAAATAAACATTAAAAATAAAATATGGGGCCTGGGTGGCTCAGTTGATTGAGTGTCTGACTTTGGCTCAGGTCATGATCTCATAGTTGGGTTCCAGAGTTTAAGTGCCATGTTAGACTCTGTGCTGACAGCTCAGAGCCTGGAACCTGCTTTGGATTCTGTGTCTCCCCCTCTCTCTGCCCCTCCCCTGCTCATGCTCTGTCTCTCTCTCTCTCTCTCTCTCTCTATCAAAAATATATAAACATTAAATAAAATAAAATAAAAAAGAATAAAGTTTTATATTTCAGAGGGCACAGAGTAGACACTCAATAAATACTTTTTGAATCGGTCATTAAGAAAAAAGGGGTAGGGTTAAATAGGTGATAGAGATTAAGGAGCTCACTTGTAATGAGCATCAGGTGTTGTATGGAAGTGTTGAGTCACTAAATTATACACCAGAAACTAATATTACACTTTATGTTAACTAACTGGAATCTAGAGAACTAAAAAAAAAAAAAAAAAAAAGACTAGATTATACTTGATTAACTCTATTTATAGGATAAAAGGAACTCTGTCCCACTTCTATAAAGAATAAAAGGAAATGTGTGACAGAGTTCTCTTTATCCTAGAAAGATTTTATTTAAAAATTTGTTATTGTTATTTTTAAGCACATTTTTGGAATGTAAAATGGTAAGCTTTAGTTACTAGGAAAATTAACTTTTGGGAATGAACTTATTTTCTGTTAATTCTAAATTAATTAGGAATTACTATTGTTTGATTCTGCAGTTCACATTTACTTTTTTATTTATTAGCACTAGATACTATCACATGAGTGCTTACATCAATTATTTTTTATTTCCTTTGAATTTCAGAAGTGTCTACTATCTGGGGGAATGTGTCAGAATTTGTGCAACGACAGCTATCCCTACAAAAGGCAAGATTTATACTTTAAGTTTAATGGAAGAGTCCAAAGGATCTTTCTTCCTTGGTCTTGTATAATTTTGCTGGGAGCAAGATAACAGATTTTAGAGCCATTCAATTTGACTTTCAGTCCTGTGATTTTATGATGCTCACACTATGACTTACAGATAGCAGATTTAGCAAACATGGATTTTATTCTTAGGTAATGAATTTGTAAAAGTTCTCTCTAGTGATACCAAGCAGATCACTGACTAGTCTGGATGTGTGTAGAGGAACTAGATAAATTCTGTTGATCTGTGACCTGATAGTTTCTGGCATTGCTATAGAAGGATGTAATGCTTCCTGCCATGCCTCTTTGCAGGGAATGGGTTTTAACTGAAATACAAGAAGACAATCTGGGATTGAACTCGTCTTGCCAAAAATGAGAAACTTTGCCCAGACTTCAGTTTGGATGCCATGGAACTGGACAGAGATTTGGGGAGTTTGGAGGGAGCTGGGAAATTGTGAAACTTTTATATCCTACTCACAGGTCCCATTATGACAACCCGTGGGCTGAATTCGTCCTTCAAACTTATCTTGTTTGGTCTGATAATTTGAAGTAGTCATCACCAACCTAAAATTTGGAGAGTTTATATAAAGTTTTGGACTTGTTTCTCTTTTCTTGAAAAATCAGCAGATTTAACAACACCAGTTTTCCATTCCTGCATGATGACACTTGGCTGGAGCCAACAATGAGCTCTTCCCTTTGGATGGGGTTTGTACTTTCTAGCCACTGCACTCTGGCTGGCTACCTTCATTCCCTTGCGTTCTTTCGTGGGTGGTGCCTGTAGGCATTTGAGTTTGCAACCCTTGAGGTGTGATATTTCCAGGGAGACAGAGGCCTAGTTTGAGAGCCAAAAGCATTTGCTTCTACCCCTCAGCCAAGATCACTACACTGTAGCAGATGCCTTGGATGCTGGATTGTCTGGTTTTAAGTGAGAGACAAAACCTAAAAGAAGGAATGAGAAAGCAGAGATTCTTACAGTTTTTCAAATTCCTTCTTTCTAATGGTAAATGATTAAAATTCAGAATTTCCCACGATTTAGGATAAGAGGAATCTTAAATATAGATTAAAAGTATCAATGGCATCCATACAAGTTATCTTAGTCCTCACAGCCTTTGAATGGTAATGGAGATGCAGGATCTGATGTCAGAAGCATTGTAGATCAATATATTACATTTTATACTTACATGAGAACTTAGAATCATGACATACTATAGCTGGAAGAGAGTTTAGAAATCATTGAATATTTAAGGCTTAATTGTTTTCATGGGGTTTTTTGAATAGCGGTACCAAGGGTTATTTTTCCTTACCTCTTCAGTGATTTCTGATTGTTGCTCTTTTTTTTCCCCCCTTCCTTTTTCTTTCAGGGTGTTCAGATTCCAGGGCTTGGAACTTTTACTTTCATGAGACAAAAAATTGACGTGGGAAACAACAAGTTTATTCTGATCCAGAGACCCATATTTATCATGGCAGAGAAGTTAGTACGGACCCATGAACTCAAACAAAACAAAACATACATTCCTGGTAAATCTTTTCAATATTTAAGACATTCTCAGAAAGTTACTGGCCTGGGGATGAAAATGGAAGGGCAAAGTTTGTTCAGTTGCTGCTTTATCAGTTTGTGATTTCAGCTCACTTTTCACATGGTACCTTTGGAAGAGGGAAGGGCCAAGGTGGGAAATGATAGACAGTCTTCCTGAAGGACATTTTAAACCTCAGTAGCTTAAGAGGCAGGCATGGGAAGACTTGATGTGATATCAAGGCACATTTACATGCCACATTACAGAGTTATACAGCCTTTGTTCATTTTTTTAGACCTTCAGAAATTAAAAGTGGTTATAGAGAAAAAGTTAATTAGGGACTGTAATTAGAATTACAGTCCACATTAGCTATGAAAAAGATCACTAACTGTGTTCTATCATATATAATGTACATTATTAAAACTTAGGAGTGAGGTTAATAATTCCATAAAGACTTAATGAATACCTTATATACCTCTCACACCCTAAAATCTTCCTCCCTTGCTTTCTCCCTCCCTCCTTCCCCTTTCCTTCCTTCTGCCTCCCTTCCTTTCTTCCCTCTTTCCACAAATATTTACTGAGAGCCAACTATGTGTTAGGCCTTGTTCCAGGCACTTGAGATATAGTGATAAGCTAAAGGGACATGGTGCCTGACAGACGATGCTTACTTACCTTCCAGCTTTGGTGTGTAGACTTGGTGACACCTCCCCTGGTTACTTAGAGGCCTTTGGGGACGTCCTTCCTGATTTTGGGGCTGTATTCATTTTAACCTTCCTTATCATCCCCTCTTGCATTGCACTCCTACGTGGATAGAGACAGTCCACCCCAAATGTCAGCAGGTCAAAAGGCTAAAACTGGCCTTTACGGTAACTTCCCTGAAAGTTAATTTTCAGAGTAACTTACCACCAAAAAGTGAAATATTGGAAAACCAAATACCAACAAGTTATACTTAGAATTCATTATGCATATGATCTTTATGGTAGATTTGATGGACTTTTCAGCCATTTTTACCTAGAATTTTATGACAGAAGGCATATAATACCCCAATTCATCAAAAACCTACCAAATAAAGTGAAAATAAAGCCAACTTGTTTTTTTTTTTAACAAAAACATCTTGGATCTCATAGTATAGTCCAGAAAAAGTAGCTTAGATCTATAATTAATTTTTTTACAAGGCTGAAGAAATTTCAGAATTAAATATATATGATTGAATTAATTCACAAGAACAATTCTGTCTCTAGTTTAGCTTTGTGGTTATGAGTCTTCATCATTAATTAAGTAGGTAATTAATTAAACATTATACATTGGTTCTTAAAGATAATCAAGACATGGTCCTTGCTTTGAAGAGCTCAAAATTTAGCATGGGAGATAAATATATAAGCAAATATTTCAACCTGATTAAATGCTGTGAAAGCAGCATTGATCAGAACTAGATTGAATGTAGGGGAGCCCAGAGGAGAGCATGCTTAACTTTGCTCAGGGAGGCTTAGGAAGATGACATATCCCAGGAGGTCTTAAAGAATGATAGGGCTTTGCTGGCATAGAAGCTGTGGGAGATATTTCAGGAACAATAAGAATAATTCAAGAATAAGAATAAGGTACTTCTCTGTGGCCAAGGCATATGATTGTGGAGGCAATTGGAGGGAATTAAGACAAAAGTGGTTGGTAGCAATTAAGTTGTAAGGGGCTATAGGCAGTA
The DNA here is from genome assembly GCF_007474595.2 of Lynx canadensis. NCBI lineage: Eukaryota > Metazoa > Chordata > Mammalia > Carnivora > Felidae > Lynx > Lynx canadensis. Next base: position 46,467,044 of record NC_044312.2, on the reverse strand, counting down.
TGATAAGGACTTTGGGATTCATCCTATAGGCAGTGGGGAGCCATTGAAAGTTTTTGAGCAAGGAACTGTATGTACTAGTCCAGTTTTTAATTTAGGAGGATAGTTCTTTTAATTATAGCAGTTTGATGAAATATGGTAGGAGCCTGATTGCAGTGGCAATCAGGAGGAAGATGAAGGAATCTATTTGTGAGATATTTCGTATGGAGAACTGATGGGATTTGGCTGCCAGTTGAGACTGGTGGGTAGCAAGAAGAAGGAAGGTACGTAGCATGACTCCGATTTATTGGAAAATAGATGTACGTTTTTGTCATTAACACCTTAGGGAAGCAAGGGGGAAGGCAGGTTGGGGTGATAGATAAAATAATGAGTTAGCTTTTGGACATGTTAAACTTGAAATTCCTGTAGGGATACGTAGGTGGAGGTAGTTCCAGAGCTCAGGTGAGGGATGGAGACTAGAGGTCAGGATTTGGAAAAATTTACCTAGGAGAAGATATAAAGTAAGAGAAGGCGACAGACAAGGACAAAGTCTTGTTTAAAAACAACAACAACAGAAAACAGCACAACAAAACACCATCTTATCAGAAGTAGATGAGGAAGGAAATCAGCAAAGGAAACCAAGAAAGAGGAAATTGGAGAACCAAGAGTGGTGCCATGGATACAAGAGCATAGAGAGGGCACGGTCAATGGAGGTTACAGAGAGGTCATGAGATTAAGATTTGCAATGCATCCATTGGCTTGTCCATTATGAGATGATAGTGTCCCTACTGAAGTAAGTGGGCTAGAAGACAGATTGAAGAGAGACATTGGATAAATGGGAGGGAACAATCCATAGGCAGGCAATATAGCATTTTCTTTTAAGAACTTCATTAAAAAAATGGAGGGAGGTGGTATAGAATCACCATCAAATTGTACAGAAGACCATGGCTGATATAGGGAAGCTTGTGTTTTGCAGATATTAATCTTCATCATCCAGCACCATTGGGCACTTGGAAAGCTATAAATTAATGCTTGCTCAATGAATGTTTAGAATGTTCTTCTTTCTATCCTGTTCCTCTATTAGTGGATCTTGTTACTGCCTCTTTTCGGATTTATTATCTTGATCGCCTGTGTTATTTATCCCCTTTTTTGACTGGTGATCTGTTCTTGTGGAATAGACCCTATGCTTATTTTTATGCTAGATATACCATATTCCTTTGCAATGTCATTTAGGGATTCATTAGGGAGAAAAAGCAAGTTATCCAGTCTGATACCCTCTGATAAGACACTTTCATTTGAAGGTAACATCTACTGAACTATCTTTTCAAAACACTTGACATTTATGGATATTTATAAACATTTAAAAATGATGTGATAATTGGAGGAGACAGGCAAGTGTATTGCTACAGTATGTCCTGAGAGATAAGAGGGCTGAAAACTTCAGAAAACCCTCTGATGAAGAAATGCAGTTAGTTATTACATTGTCTCCAAGGGAAAATCAAAAGCTTGTCTGGAATTTGCTTAGAAACCTAATTGTTCTTATTGTGAGCAAAATATATACTTTTAAGGAAAATTGTACTGATTACTGTCTATTGTTAGGGTACAACTAAGGACTTAACATGGACAATTCTATTTTTGAGTATTAAGAATCAGATAATTATTTGTGAGTGTATATGATATGACCTTGTTGTAATTTACACTTCCTTTCTCCCACCCTGTCTTTCTCCTCTAGGTGATATTCCCGTTGTTCCACTTAATTTTGTCACAATATCCCTGCAGGGTCCATTTAGCAGGGATACAGTGGAAAGCTGTGTGAAAGAAACTTTGCTTTTTTTATCACGATCCATTTCCACCAAACCAAATGTGGAGTTTACTTTCAAAGGAATCGGGATCCTCACGATTAAAGGCGGCAAAGTGAAGATGAGATTTTATAAGGATTTCCTTTCTAAAATGGATGGAACTGGGGCTTTGGCAGAAGCCCTCACAAATGTAAGTTAATGTTTTCCTTCTCCACACCCCTCTCCCAATCAAAACTTTGAATTACCTGTGTGTCATTATTAAGAAAAATTCAGGTTGACATTTTATTTATTATTATTTTTTTTTTAATTTTTTTTTCAACGTTTATTTATTTTTGGGACAGAGAGAGACAGAGCATGAACGGGGGAGGGGCAGAGAGAGAGGGAGACACAGAATCGGAAACAGGCTCCAGGCTCTGAGCCATCAGCCCAGAGCCCGACGCGGGGCTCGAACTCACGGACCGCGAGATCGTGACCTGGCTGAAGTCGGACGCTTAACCGACTGCGCCACCCAGGCGCCCCTATTTATTATTTTTTTAAATGTTTATTTATTTTGAGAGAGCGTGGGCACGCAAGTTGGGGGGACAGAGAGAGAGGGCGAGAGAAAATCCCAAGTAGGCTCCACACTGTCAGCATGCAGCCTGATGTGGGGCTCGATCTCAGGAACTATGCGATGGTAACCTGAGTTGAAATCAAGAGTCAGACACTTAACTGACTGAGCCACCCAGGCGCCCTGGGTTGATGTATTTTAAATGGCACTTACCCCAAGTGCAAAAAAATGCTTGTTTATAGATGGTTAACTCTTTAACAAAAAGGTTAGAAGGGCAAAGAAACTTTAAGTTTTGAGTCAATACCAACTGAAAAATATAAATAGTAATAAAAGCGTTCATAATTCTGAATACTTTATAGTACCATATAGTGTTTAAAAATTCTTCCATATCTATTATTTCATTTGAGTTTGAAAACATTATAAAACTGGCATTATTATCATCCTGATTTTACAAATGAGAAAAATGGAGGTTCAGAGAGATTATGTGGGAAGCCTGAAATCAGAGTGCTAATAAGTGGTAGAACCAGACTTCCTAATGGCTCTTTTTTTTTTTTTTTTTGGCTGGTTATAGCATTTATTTATTTATTTATTTATTTATTTATTTATTTATTTAGAGTGCACAAACAGCGGAGGGGCAGAGACCATGAGAGAGAGAATCCCAAGCAGACTCCATGCTCAGCATGGAGCCCGGGGTAGGGTTTGATCTCATTAACTGTGAGACAAGATCAAGAGTTAGATGCTTAACCGACTGAGCCACCTAGGTGTCCTTATGGTATTTTATTTTAATGACAGTCTACAATAAATCGAGTCATGGAAATGTATCTTTAGCTTTTAATTTGCCATACTGTGGAAGAAATTTCATAATTGACCCCATCATTATTATTCAGTAGCTGGTATGACCTTCATGCTAAGTTGGACATAGCAGAGTTTAAGGAGGTAGTGAAACAGTTAATCACCAGAACTAACTGAATGCTTAGTGTGCCTTAAGAATGAATAAAATTGGTACAAATGAATTATATTATCATAGAATGTTATAAAATCCTGGGTCCCATAGAGCAAAAGCCTGATTTTTAAGTGAAAGACTATAAAATGAAAGTCTATAAATATGGTCTAATTCTACTCTCTACTCTCTAATTTCCTCTTTCATGGAGCTCTGGGATGGGGATTTAAGAGTTGTGCATAATGAAGCTCTTGGTGTTTTCTGCACAATCTGGCTTCATGTAGGATTTTAAAGATAGGCACTAACCCTGTGTATGTAAAGTGGAAACACGCAGCTATCACCCTCCCATTTCCATGAAAATACAGCAGAAGCAAGGCCAAAGTGCTGGCCCATGTCTAATCTTCAGGGATTCTACAGAACTTTGTAGCTTTAATAACATGTTTATAAGAGAGGACAGCCTGCTGCACTCTAAGACATAACTTTGAAGGAGCATTTTCCAGAAGTAGTCATCCCGAGAGATATTCTATGAAAAAAGGATCTGGAGACCAAAGCAGATGGAGGGCTGCTGCATATATCACCCTCCTGGACAGAAGCACAAAACACACTGGCATGTTAAAGGATCTGAGAAGTCTGCTTTAACTGACTGAATCATGAATCGTGGAACTTTTGGTTAATCCAAGGCTTGTTAACAGCAAAAATCACATTTTGGGGGGATGCCTGGGTGGCTCAGTTGGTCCGACTTGGGCTCAGGTCATGATTTTGCGGTTTGTGAGTTCGATCCCCTCGTCGTGCTCTGGGCTGACAGCTGAGATCCTGGAGCCTGCTTCGGATTCTGTGTCTCCCTCTCTCTCTGCCCCTCCCCCACTTGTGCTCTGTCTCTCTCTATCAAAAATAAATAAAATGTAAAAAAAAAATTTTTTTAAAAATCACATTTTGGGAAATTGCTATAAAGTGGTGAGAGTGATTCTTTCCCCCCAAATGTCCCATAACTTAAACCTGAGTGTTGTTCTGCAGAGTCGTTCTCTTGGGAAGCTGTAGGTTTATTTCAATGATGCTGCTTTTGCTGGAACCATATTTAAAACTTCTTTTTGCGAATTCCCTTCAAAGCCTTTTGTAAACCATATCATTCCAAAAATAATTTTGGATTTCTATACTAGTATAATGTAATAATGTCATTCCTGTAAAATGTGATAATAATTATAATAGCTATTTGTTGAGTGTTTATTATGTGCCAGCCACTTATTTTTTTAGTGCTTAAAGTCTAGAGCTTAAAATCCAAATCCAATACAGTACCTCATAAAAATTCTATGAATTAGATCCTGTTATTCCCACATACTCAGGGTTTAAGGTTACATAACTTAACAGTGTGGGGATGTGAACATGAATCCACGTGACTTCAAAGCCCTTCTCTTACCCTTCTCTTAGAGTTATTTGGGTCAAGAGTGGAATTGGCTTCCTTGCTCATTTTCCTCATAGTTTCAAATAAGTCAGCTCTCCTCTTAAAGATGTATAAAAGAAGTCATCAACTCTGAAGGTAATTTCCAAAGAGGAAATGGTTTGAGAAAAGGCAGCATCAGTGGAATTGGTATGGGACTATCCACGGTGATAAATGAGATAATTCCTCTTTGGATTTTAAGCTCTAGACTTTAAGCACTAAAAAAATATAAATAAATAAATAAATAAATAAATAAATAAATAAATAAATAAATAAGAAATAACAATAGAGAGTATCATGGTAGCCTTGCCTCTGAGACTACCTATAGCTTTGATTTGTATGTGTCCTAGACCACTGCCCGAAGCATAACCTTTCTCTTTCTCTGTCCTCCAGAGGCCTGGCACTGTGGACTCCGTGTTGTCCAGCAGAGAGAGCTCAGAGAAGCAATCCAAGTGTGGGTGTGCATTTGCAAGGTCAGTGTTTTGCTCCACAGGTTCCTCCAGGCACAGCAATCCTTGTTGATTTATTAATGTGATTGGGTAGTGTTTCTCATCTTTTCTGGCTCATGCTCCTTTTAGTGTTCTCTCTCTTTCAGTGTTCCAGCAAAGAAGGATTTGTTGCATACACTTTCCATAGTTAAGTTAGAAAGCAATGGCCAGTTAGACTATTTTTATTTATGATAATTCAACAACTCTATACATTACTTGGTGCTTATCATGATAAATGTACTCTTAATCCCCTTTATTTCACCCATGCTTCACCCACCTCCCCTCTGGAAACCACCAGTTTGTTCTCTGTATTTAAGAATCTGCTTTTTTGTTTGACTCTTCTTTTCTTTTGTTATTTGTCTTGTTTCTTAAGTTCCACATATGAGTGAAATGATATGGTGTTTATCTTTGTCTGTCTGGCTTATTTAATTTAACATTATACCCTCTAGGTCCATCTAGACTATTCATTTTTAAAACTACTCTTAGCTCCCTAGAAACTCTGATACTACCTCCCATCAATTTTAGTCCCTGCAATATTAGTGCAATTCTTCTCATCTTCTGGGCTTTCCTCTACCTTCCATCATTTCCTCTGAACTAGCTTTCTCTTTCTGCAGTCTAGCTCACCTGTCTGAGCTCTGATTCTTACCATTCAAGTGGTTAGAGAGATAAGGTAGAATAAAGGAACAACTTTATCCCAAGAGTGCAGTGGGTTTTAGTGGTGGCTGCTGACAATGATTATAATAATGATACTGATAACAATAATAATAATAATAATTGTCATCTATGGAATATTTACTACTGTAGATGTCAGATGCTATTAAGCACTTTCTCAATATTATTGCACTTAATTTTCACTTTAGCTATTTGAGATGTGTATTTAATTTTATCCATTTTATAGAGGTGCAAAATTGTAATTTTAATTTTTTTTTCTTTTAATAAGTGAAACAACATGGTGCAGTATTAAGAACACTGGAATAGGGGGCACCTGGGTGGCTCAGTCAGTTGAGTGTCCAACTTTGGCTCAGGTCATGATCTCGTGGTTTGTGGGTTTGAGCCCTGCATCGGGCTCTGTGCTGACAGCATGGAGCCTGGAGCCTGCTTTGGATTCTGTGTCTCCCTCTCTCTCTGCCCTTGCCCTACTCATGGTCTGTCTCTCTCTCTCAAAAGTAAATAAACATTTAAAAAAAATTTTTAAAAAGAATACTGGAATAGGAGTCAGGAGACTTGTTTTTTTCTCCCCCAGTTTAGCTGTCACTCACTCATTGTGTACCCTTAATCATGTTCTTAATCTTAATTGCTATGCCATTAACTATTACACTTTTCAGGTGGAGGAAGTTTGGGGAATAACAACCAGCTTCCCAGAGTATTATTTTCTCATGGTTTTTTAATCTGTGACATCCTCCTGTGTTAGTTGGTTTGGAAAAACCCCCTCTAGGAAGGACTGTATGACATACCTCAAAATCAGTGTGAGGGTCAGAATAAACATTAGAGATTAGTTAGTCTAGACCCTTAATATTGTGGATGAAATGGACAAACAACTGAGTGGCCAAGCTAGAAATAAAACCATGGCCCCTGACTGTTCCACTATTCTTTCCATTGTACCATGTTGCCTTACTCATTAAAAATAAATCAATGGATTCAAAATAATTTTATTGTGATTGTATTTTGGAAGGCAAATTTGGCTGCCCCCTTGGACATATTTTGGCTGAAGCATTACAGGAGGGAAATAATTGCAATGGGTCAAGAACAGAGATGGAAGCTCCTGTTAACTAGAGAGCCTAGAGATGGACCGGAGAACTCAAATACTCAAAATAGTTGTAGATGTTTTATTCATGTGAAGTTTGGTCCCTGAATTTACTGGAAGTACCACCCCTCCCCCACTGCCCTCTCTCCTGCTTACACCTCTAACCCAGCACTCCATACTTGAGACCACAGAAAACCTACAACTACATGCACCAGCTGAACACATCCATTCCCCCATTGTGCTTTTGCAAGTCCCTCACTTTTGCCTGGAGGAAAGGATGGAGCTGTGGGGAGGAGAAAGAGGGAGGGGAGGAGCAGTTATTTCTGGGCATATTTTGGTCTCTGCCTACCAGGCTGTGAATCTTTGCCTTTAAGTCATCCAACAGCCACCTTTCACTGTCACCTCTATGCATCCGGTTACAGAACTAGAAAAGACAGCCGGGTTCAAACTGAGACCAAACCCAAAGCTTACATCCCTCAATTTATCTCCATAAGAGCTGCTTTTGAGGCCTCAGTACTGAGAGGGGAGGTCTTGGTTGGCTCCCAAACTTAGCCTGAAAGAGAGCCTCAGTAAATCAAAGCACTTCCCCCCTTGAGAGAAGTGGGTGTATTTTAGAACCAGATAGCTATCTGGGTTGCTTCTAAGGATTGAAAGTTCACACATTCACCTATTCAGGCCCAGAGCAGTAAACATCGTGGCTTGTTTCTAGGATTGAGATCAAGACGTTGGACAAAAAACCACCTATGGAGACCATTGTAGAGGAAGATGAAAATGAAATGAATGGACAAGAGAAGTGCGAATTAAAAGACCATCCAAGCAAAGAAGTCGTCAGAGGTAGGCCAATATTGCTACCATATTGATGGTAGCCCAGCCATATTGCTTAGTGACTTCTATGCTCAAAATAAATAAAGTTAGAATCATGAATAATTACTGTATTCTTCTTTCTAACATATATCTTCTATTCCTGGAATCTTGTATCTCATCTTAACCACTTTTTGACTCTCAGGCTTTTAGACTATGATCTCTTTGCTGGTTCCCCATTACTTAAAGAGGTCAAAATTCATATGCCTACAGGGTCCAGTCAGATAATGTAAATGCATGAAGTGGGTTGCATTTAACATGATAGGGTGACATGTTAGCATAAATAATAATTTTTATGAAAAATGGAGAATGGAAGTTTTGCATCTTTGATACTTGGCTTAATATAAGGTGGCTAGATTTTCATATCTGTGTCTTCATTTAATCTGTTATATGTTTGTGTTGGTTGAAGCATATGAAGAAAATCCTAGGATTTCAAAGACTTTTGGAAAGGATCCTAGGGATCCTTAGGGGTTGCCATGCCACCCTTTGGAAACTTCCTTTAGGAGATTATTGCTTTGTAGGCAACACACTAATTGACGTTGAAGCAAAAAATGCTGATAGAGCCAAAAAAAAACCCATGTCAGTGGGTAAACATTGGCTTGTGGATATTGTTTTTGCAACATGTGGCCTACAGGATTACATGTAAACTGTTAGCCTAATATTCACATGCTTTTGTGTCTGTAACCTCATCTGTCACTGTTTCCTATAGATTCCTTCTCTGAGCAGAATTGTCTATTTATGTCCTTCTAACACATCTTGTCCTTCCCTGACTTCATGTTTTTGTTCATTCTTTTTCTCTTGCCTAGAATGTCCTTCCTTTTCTTATAGTCTAGCCCAATCCTACTCACCTCTTAGCATCATTTTTACATCGCACTTACTCCATGAACACTTCTCTCATCACTGGATTCTGAAGTGTCTTCTTTCATCTCTAAACATGGCAGACCCTTAAAGATAGCACCATCAACTGGAATGTAGACGTTTTTCATCATTGCCCTGAGTTGCTATTTATGCAATGTATGCAAAGCGACTTAGCATTGTAGGCACGTAATAAGACCTCCATGATGAGAGCTCTTGGGGTTTTTGTCTATATCTTATTTTTCTCTACAACTATAGATCTTCCCCAATTTAACGATGGGGTTATGTTCAGGTTAACCCATTATAAGTTGAAACTATCATAAGCTGACAATGTGTTTAATACATCTAACCTACTGAACATTATAGCTAGCCTGTCTGAAATGTGTCATCTAGCCTACATTAGCCTATAGTTGGACAAAATCACCTAACACAAAGCCTATTTTATAATAAAGTATTGAATATCTTATGTAACTTATTGACTACTGGAAGTGAAAAACAGACTGGTTGCATGGATACAGAATAGCTGGAAGTGTATCGCTTGTTCACTCTCCTAACTGTGGCTGGCTGCCTGCTGCAGCTTGCTGGGCCGCCCAGCATCCCCCAAGGGAATGTTGTGTCACATATCACTAGTCCAGGGAAAGATCACAATTCAAAATTCAAAGGGCAGTTTGTACTGCATGCACATCACTTTACACCATCAAAAGCCAAAGTCACAAATCATAAGTCAAACCATTATTAAGTTGAGAACTTTCTGTATATCTTTTGAAAGATCTTGAAGGGCAAAGACTTGCCTCTTGTATTTTCTAAAGTGACTAGCCAGTGTCTTGCATGTAATAAATATACAAAAAAATATTTGTTTGAATCACACTAGGGCAAGGGACAATAATTTAAGATAAGAAATGTATCTTATATATAAATTTTCCCGGGTAAAATAATGAGTTTTAAAAATTAGTTAAGTACGGGGCGCCTGGGTGGCGCAGTCGGTTAAGCGTCCGACTTCAGCCAGGTCACGATCTCGCGGTCCGTGAGTTCGAGCCCCGCGTCAGGCTCTGGGCTGATGGCTCAGAGCCTGGAGCCTGTTTCCGATTCTGTGTCTCCCTCTCTCTCTGCCCCTCCCCAATTCATGCTCTGTCTCTGTCCCAAAAATAAATAAAAACGTTGAAAAAGAAAAAAAAAATTTAAAAATTAGTTAAGTACAAAACCATCCATTTAAAGTTGAAAGGAAACTTGGTTTCATTCATTTTACAGAGATCATAACACACAAGAGACTTCGAGAAAAACATGCTCTCTCTCCTTTCAAAGTGACAAACATCAGCTTTCCAAACACGGCGGAGCAGAATGTTAGTGGTGGTAAGAGTGTGAACCGCGAAAGGTAATGCATTGGTATTTTATCTGGTGTCTGTTACTAAATATATTTTTGAGTTATATCTTGATGCAGGGAATTTAAATGAGTGTTTATTCATTCCTTCATTCTGTATCCTTGAGTACATTCTACCTGTTAGGTGATTGGGATAATAGATTCAGTCAGGGCTCATAATCTAGTGGGAAAGCCAGGCATACATAGAGTGATAAATTATGACTCAGTAGGATAAACACTATGACAGAGGTGGAAACAAAATAGCACAGGGGAGAGAATATCTAACTCTCTTGTGGATTTGGGAAAATTTCCCTTGTTTTCTGAGTGCTTGGATATTATGATATAACATAGTTTCATTATTTGGATCAAATTGGAAAGCAGTTTTGCTAAACATGGCTGGCATTCAATAAACATTCTTTGAATGAATGAATGTATTACAATTCATTATGGTCATGTCTTCTAACAATGTTATGTCAAAAGATTTCTATTTTCATTTTTTTTAAGTTTACTTATTTGTTTTGAGAGAGAGAGAGAGAGAGCAAGCAAAGGAGAGTCAGAAAGAGGAGAGAGAGAATTCTAAGCAGGCTCCACACTGTCAGTGCAGAGCCTGATGTGGGGCTTGAACTCACAAACCATGAGATCGTAACCTGAGCTGAGATCAAGAGTCAGATGCTTAACTGACTGAGCCACCCAGGCACCCCAAAAGATTTCTATTTTCTTTTTTTTTTTTAACACACTTTTTTTTAAAGTTTATCTTTTACTAATTTTGAGAGATGGAGAGCAAGTGGGGTAGGGGCAGAGAGAGAGGGAGACAGAATCCCAAGCAGGGCTCGATCTCAGGAACTGTGAGATCATGACCTGAGCTGAAATCAAGAGTCAGATGCTCAGACTGAGCCACCCAGGCACCCCAAGTAGGACACTTTTTAAAACCTCAAATTAGTCAACCATACTCAAGTTATCTATTGAGCATTGATTATTTACACTGCACTGGGCTAGCAAATTTGAATTTGTTAATGTGTCACAATGTATCAGCTATCATATGTGTGATTTATGCACTCTGTGGTACTAAAGTCATGTTCAAAACCCTGGGCATGCTTGTTTTGAATAATCTCATGGTTATGAAAGATAATTGTGAATTAAATGTCTTGTACTTTGGAATTTAGTTCAATCCAACAGACACTGAGCACCACAGTATGCTGGGCATTACTTTAGACACCAAAGACACAGAGCTGTAAGACATATAAAAGACATATAAACAGTCTCTTAGGGAGACTGACACTAAAGAAGTAGTACACATGGTAAAGACAACAAAAGAAAGTACAGGAGCTGCAAGGAGGAGGGAGTAATTAATTGTTAGGGCTTATTGGTGGAGGCTTCCTATAGATGTTGACCAAAAAATGGTTGGGTGTGTGTGTGTGTGTGTGTGTGTGTGTGTGTGTGTGTGTGTAATGTGTATCACAGAAATTTTGAAAAATGAGAAAAGGAATAGATACAAAAAAATCACCCATTATACATATATTTATATTTGAAACATATACACACATTTTAAGTACAACTGAGATCATATCATATGAAACTTTGTTATACTCAACAATAAGTGGTTAACATTTTCCCATGGCTTTGAATGTCCCAGAACATGAACAAATAATTGCACATCATTTCATTAATTAAACCTTTTGTTTAACTCATCTCCTTTTGGATATTTAGATTATTTTTAGTTTTTTAATATTATAAACCATACTGTGACAATATAGCTACACATAATTCTCTGCATGCACCTGAATATTCTATAGAATAAAAACTTTAAAGTAAAATTTTAGAGGTAAGAGATGAACCCATTTTTCATGCCTTTGATACATGCTACCAATTATTCTCAGGAAGGTTATATCAAATTATCTTCCCAGTAGCAGAAATATGAGGGACTGCTGTCTTCTCCATAGTTTTATTAATACTGGACATTGTACCCTCCAATGGATTCCATTCTTACCCAGGGTAAAAGCCAGAGCCCTTGCCATGGCCTCCAAGAGCCTGTTTGGTCTCTGATCTCTCTCCTACTTTCTGTCTGCTATCTCATCTTTCACTGGCTACTTTGAGCACAGGTACACTCCCACCTCAAGGACTTTGTACTCATTCACTCTGCCTGGAATGCTTTTTGCATCAGATATTTGATTATTATTAACCCCTCCTTCTTTCAGCTATTTACTGAAATATCACCTTCTTGGTACATCTTACATGGGCGTTCTGTTTTATGGTTAACTACTCCATCCCTCCAGCATTGTAGGGCATTTATCACCTTCACACATTCTATTTTTTAAATAAGTTTATTATTTTGAGAGAGAGAGTATGTGTGTGAGCGGGGGAGAGGCAGAGAGATAGGGAGAGAATCACAAGCAGACTCCAATACTCAGAGCAGAGCCTGATGTGGGGCTCAATCCCACAACCCTGAGACTATAACTTGAGCCGAAATCAAGAGTCAGATGCTCAACTGACTGAGCCACCCAATCACATATACTATTGAATTGACTTACTTGTTTATCAGCAGGCTGTCAGTTCTTATCAGAATGTTAATTCCATAAGGACAAGGATTTCTTTTTCTTATTTTTTTTTGTATATTTTGTTCTTTACTGCATCTCCCATGCCTAAAATAGTGCATATAATAAGCACAATACATTTTGTAGAATGAATACATTTTATACCCATTTCATAGCATTGGTAACTGAGATTTTTTGCAAGATGACCCAGGTTGCCTAATGCCAGTCAACTTGTAAGCAAAAAAGCTGGGATTCAAACCCCAGTTTATTTGACACAAACCATGGATTCTTAACCTCAATACATATAGATCCTCTGAGAAAGATTGCTAAGATTATTTTTCTTTCCCTTATATTTGTACTTGCTTCCCAAATTATCATAGCTCATGTCAGACTTTTAAACATTAATTCATGTTGCACTGTTTTTATAGCTTATCATCTCCACGTTATTTGAAAGATTACAATAAAATGAAGCATCACATTTCTCCAGCCACTGGTTGCCAGGATCATACTAAGGCAGGGCAGGTACAGTGTCTTCAAACAAAGTTCTCTTTCTGTTTCTGACTTCTGTTTCTCAGTAAGAGTTATGGGAATTGCTTTTTTTTTTTCAATGTATGGATATGGTTCAAATACTCAGGACCCCAAATTAGACTCCAATAAACATATCTATTATTAAAATCTACTAGGGTTAACACAAGTAGGGTTGGTATATCTCTTTCTAATTTTCACTTGCTACAAATACATTTCTTTTTTGAGGTAAAGAGAGGGTGCAGTGAGCAAGGGCGGGGGGGGGGGGGGAGAGAGAGAAGTGGGGCTCACCCAATGCAGGACTCGAACTTGCAAACCATGAGAGATCATGACCTGAGCCAAAGTCAGATACTTAACTGACTGAACTACCCAGGCCCACCTGCTATAAATACTTTTGATCAAATGAGAGTTCAGTAAATCTTCTTGGATATTTGTGGAGCCCACTTTGCAAGACTCATGTTTCTAATTGCCATCAATACATTCGTTTATAGAGTATGTTGCTTGACATACTCAGTCTCTGGAAAGCTTGTGAAGGGAATGTGAAGGAAAACAAGTAAAAGGCAAAAAACTCAGTTTGTCTTCAAACTCGGTATTGTAGGAATTGTGTTATGTGTGTTTGCAACGAGCGCTGCGCAATTTGCCACGACACCACAGCAGTGAGAGGAAGAGAGGGGAGAGAGAAAATGAGCAACACATTCGGCAGTATCAAATGATGAAGGATCAAGAGGAGCTCCAGAAACACCAGGTAGTTCAACACTCCGACTGAAGAATGGGACCGTAGGAACATGATTTTAAAGGGCCACGTTAAATGCCCCATCATATGTCTGTACTGTAATGTATTTAATCATTTCCTTATTGTTGGACTAAAACTTGGGTTGTATGCAAGTTTTCATAATAGTGAGCAACAATGGGATGAATGTCCAAGCAGCTGAATGTTTGTACCTGCCACTGATTTCTCCCTCTCCCCAACCCCCAAGGACTTAGTTTTAAAGGTGGAACTCCTGGATTTATATGGTTTTATTTGTGATTTCTAATACAACATAACCAAGGCTTTCCCCTTCAAATCTATGGCCTATCTCAAGCAAGCAAAGAGAGGATGGTACCCCCATATTTGCACTGTCCAGATTTCTGTGGTCTCCCATAGTTGACCATACTGCTGTTTCCTGCATTTGTGATACCAGGTAACCACTTAAGAAATCTTCCATTCCCTCTTGCGATCCCCACAGAGGTGCTGCCTAAAGCCGCAAAACAGGAAAAAAGAAAAAAAACCTTCCCCAACCCACTTTTAAATATTTCTTTTTTTCAACGTTTATTTTTATTTTTGGGACAGAGAGAGACAGAGCATGAACGGGGGAGGGGCAGAGAGAGAGGGAGACACAGAATCGGAAACAGGCTCCAGGCTCTGAGCCATCAGCCCAGAGCCTGACGCGGGGCTCGAACTCACGGACCGCGAGATCGTGACCTGGCTGAAGTCGGACGCCCAACCGACTGCGCCACCCAGGCGCCCCCCAACCCACTTTTATAAATCTATGAAGCTTTATAGAAAGTACCATTGCCTCCAAAAGGCGAGTTTCTACCTCAGTTGGATTATTATAATGTAATAGAATTAATTTTTTTAACGTTTATTTATTTTTTTGAGACAGAGAGAGACAGAGCATGAAGAGGGGAGGGTCAGAGAGAGAGGGAGACACAGAATCTGAAACAGACTCCAGTCTCTGAGCTGTTGGCACAGAGACCAATGTGGGGTTTGAACTCACAGACCGCGAGATCACGACCTGAGCCGGAGTCGGACGCTCAATCAACAGAGCCACCCAGGCGCCCCTAGAATTAAATTTTTAAAGGCTGTATTTTCAGTACGTAATTTTTTGTTTGTTTGTTTTCAAAGATGAGAAATCTGGCTAATAGAGCACAGAATCAAAAAAATGCTGCCTATAATCTTGGAGTTGCTGAAGCTATAAGAATCCACAAGAAGGAGAAACCTGAATTTTGTGTGAGTCTTTTCAAAATTTCTGTTGCTAATACCTGCAAATACTATAAGTTAATCATGGATTTTAGTTTTCTGAATTACTACCTTTATTCTTTGTTGCTTTTTGGTATTTTAAAGTAAATGAATTGCTTCTCCTTCATTCCAGAAATCTTTCCTATTTGATAAACGGCCACTCAGTTCTGAGATTAATGCTTTTAAACAAGAAGAATATTCCCAAAGTCTCCTGAAACAAATGGATAACAGACGGGAAAAGCAAATAAAGCAAAGACAAAACAGAGAGCTGATGGGCCGCCTAGAACAAAAGCATCTCACAGAGGAGTGAGTCTGGTTGACAGGCTCTAAAAACGGGTTCAGAATTTTCACGTGAAGCTTGTTTCCATGTGGGATTCAATCAGCATTGGTAGTTTCATTAGCACAACTATAACCAACTGAGCCAACCAACCCAGCTGGCAGCCAGTACCACAGCATTACATTTCATTAGAAAAATGAAAAAAGCTGTCATTATTATAATTATCATTATAGTGATACCAATCTATAACTAATTATAGAGAATCATTTTGTATTGTTTTGTGATCACTAATACTGGTAGATGAAGGAGGGGACTTGTCTTGAACAAGCACTATTCCCAGCTATTCCCAGTCAATCTCAAGTCAAAGCTGTGGTTTAATGTCAGTACCGGTATCTCACAGGGGAACCCGGGGACAGGAATGTGGGGGAGAGGGGATCTAAGAGGACTAGAATCAAGGACTAAAAAGTCATGTAAAGAATCCTTCCCTCTGCTCACCCCCATAGCTCCTTGGTAGACATCATCTTTATTCCAGCTCAAACCTGGATGAATGTTAGTCTCAATTCTGAATATTCAGGAAAGAGAATCTGATTGGTATTGTTCAGATCATCTGAGGTCTGGGATAGGGTCAGAGTTCAAACCTGCCTAAGGGCGAGTCACACTTCTACTACTGAGGTCAGGAGAGAAATTAAAGAGGCTACTGTAGTGTGAGAGAGACTCCTAAAACAAATAATAAGCTAGCTTTTGGGACTGAAAAATTATTTTTCTACAAAATGTTTATGTTCCATTATACTCGCTTTATAGATCATATGGGTTCCCTCTAGGTTGCATATAACAGAATCATAATTTATAATAGGAAATATCACTTTCTTAAAAAGGAGTCTTATGGTGAATCGTTTTGTAGAAGAAATAGACACTTCCTGCTTTCCTGTCACGGTTTTTTAAAGCACAGGGGTGGGGGGAGGGTGAAGGAGGACCTGTCTTAGTGGTAGTGAATTTGGACAAAACGGTCATTCCTCTGCTTACACTTGTCCTGTCTGTCCTCTATTCAACACATTGTCCACTAGCCTATGCATTTGAATTACTCCTTTCTTTCTTAAAATGGAAGCTCCTAGAAAGAAATGCCACTTTTTATTTACCAGGCTCTCACTCCTATTGATACTTATTAAATACATTTTAGTGATGTTAATCTGTATTACTGAAGACAATAACGAACGTGGCCCCCGCCTCCTCTTATCTTTAATTGCTAGACTTGATGCACAGAGAGCCAAATACATCAGAGATAAGATGGAAGACACCCAGTGTTATAAGAGAGCTTTGGATGCACAGGTAAGGGGACAACTGTTATTTCAAAGTTCTGCAGTTCTGCAGTAGCATTCTAAAAATACGTATAAAAACTGTAGCCTTGTGTGTTACCCATTTGGTGGTTTTTGCAGCCCTTGTTCCTGCCTCTAAGGGACTGGTATTTTACTATGCTACACTGTTGTGTGTAAGGTTTATTGCCTGGTATCATTCTGATCTGTATTATATGTGTCCTTGTTTCAGATAAAGAATAAATCCATGCAAATGTCCACGTTTGAGCCAGAGCTTTGTGAACCCATCTTTGCTAAGGATGAGAGTGAAATGATGGTGCAAAAGCGAAAGCGAGACCAGAAATACATGAAGCACCAGATGGAGACTGCTGCTAGCCAGAAAAGAAGAACCATCATGCAGCACCTGGTGGGCCAGAAGCAGGATTTGCAGATGCTTCAGAGGACACAAAAAGAGTAAGGGACCCCAGGTCTTTCTTCCTCCTCCTCCTCTCCTGCTCCCCTCTCCACATTCCCCTTCTCTTTCTCTCCTTCTCCTACAACAGCACAGAAACAATAATAATAGTGAACACATTGAGGAGTTACTATGTACAAAATATTATCCGTCAAACTTCATCTTGTTTCGTCCTCACAATTCACTCAATGAAGAAAGGTTATTGATTAAAAAAAACAACCCAACCAACCAGTCTCGATCCACCCCTCTCACCAGTTACCTCTCCATATTTTTCCTTCCCTTTACAGTACAACTTCTTCTTTTTTTTTTTTTTTTAAACGTTTATTTATTTTTGAGACAGAGAGAGACAGAGCATGAACGGGGAAGGGGCAGAGAGAGAGGGAGACACAGAATCGGAAGCAGGCTCCAGGCTCTGAGCCATCAGCCCAGAGCCCGACGCGGGGCTCGAACTCACGGACCGCGAGATCGTGACCTGAGCTGAAGTCAGACGCTTAACCGACTGAGCCACCCAGGCGCCCCTACAGTACAACTTCTTAAAAGAGTTGTCCACTTGTTGGAAATACAATGTGAGCCACAAAGCAGCTATTTTTCTCAACTAGACACAGACATGAAACTTGGGTCGTTTCTCCAATAAACCCTCTTCCTCCTAAGAACCGTTCATGTAGTAAGCTGCACTGATGATGGCTGGTGAGGGACGGTGAAGGTGGCAACGTAGGCAGAGGAGGACTTTATGCCTTATCAATGCAAATACCTTTAAATTCAAACATCAAACACCCAGTTTCTTTCTTTTCCTTTTCTTTTCCTTCTCTTTCCCTTCTTTCCTTTCCTTCTTTTCTTTTTTGATTTGATGAGTTTATACATTATGTTGACCACAGGTGTAGCTACCATTTGTCCCGTTACATTGCTAGTACAATATCATTGACTGTATTCCTTATGCTCTGCCTTTTATTCCCATGACTTACCATTCCATAACTGGAAGCCTGTATCTCCCACTCACCTTCACCCATTTTGCCTGATCATCCACCCCCCCCCTTCCCTCTGGCAACCTTCAGTTTGTTCTCTGTATTTGTAGAGCTGATTCTGCTTTTTTGTTTGTTTATTCATTTTTTTTTTTTTTTTTTAGATTCCACTCATGAGTAGAATCATATGGTATTTGTCTTTCTCAGACTGACTTGTTATTTCACTTAGCATAAAACTCCTTGGGTCCATCCATGTCATCTCAAATGACACAATCTCATCCTTTTTTATGGCAGTGTAATATTTCACGGTGTGTGTATATGTGTGTGTGTATATATACACCACATTTTTCTTATCCATTCATCTATTGATGGATGCTTGGATGCATCCACATATTGGTTATTATAAATGATGCTGCAATAAATTTAGGGGTGCATATATATTTTTGAATTAGCGTTTTCATTTTCTTTGGGTGAATACCCAAAGGTGGAATTACTGGATCCTGTGGTAGTTCTATTTTTAACTCTTTGAGGAAGCTCCATACTGTTTTCCATAGTGGCTGCACCAGTTTGTATTCCCACCAACAGTGCACTGCACAAGGGTTCCTTTGTCTCCACATCCTCACCAGCACCTGTTGTTTGTTGTCATTTTGATTTTAGCCATTCTAACTGGTATAGAGTGATAGCTCATTGTGGTTTTGATTTGCATTTCTCTGATGATGAGTGATGTTAAACTCTGTCCACTTCCAACCTCCACGACCTGGGCCAAATCACACACACACAGGGTTCTTCGGGCCCTCTTTTCCTCACATGAAACATAAGGATAATATACCTGCCCTACCTCTCCTTACTGTGAGAATTATATGAGTATGTATTTGAGAACGTTTTTGGTAACCGCAAAGCTCTGAACAAATATGAACTGAGGTCTTTACTTGGTTATCTCTCTTGTTGAAGCTCTGGTCCCAGACCCCCTTTTCTGTAGGGGTCAGGTCCTTGTCTCCTGTTTCTATATCCTTTACTAGTTATTCCATATTCTCTCACTTTTCTTTTCCAACTTCCCTGTCTCTGGTCCATCTCAGGATGTCATCTGAGGCCCTCCTACGGCAAGTAGAGGGTCACTTTCTTTCAGAGGGGATCATTTAGTCACTATGAAACAAACAGGCCTGCTAAAGTATTTTTACTTCTTTTTCTTTAAACTCTTCTGCTTTTGTTTATAAAAAATATAACAAATTATGCTTATTAAAATAAGTCAATTGGTGGGGCGCCTGCGTGACTCAGTCAGTTACGTGTCTGACTCTTGATTTTGCCTCAGGTCATGATCTCGTGGTATCTGAGTTTGAGCCGCATGTTGGGCTCTGTACTGATGGTAGGGAGCCTTTTTGGGATTCTCTTTATCTCCCTTTCTCTCTGCCCTTTCCCGCATGCTCTCTCTTGCTCTCTCTCAAAATAAATAAACTTTAAAAAAAAAGTCAATTGGTGGAGAGATTAAAAAAAAGTTAATAATCTCCCCCTAGCCTTCTATATTTTTTTCTATTCTTTACAAATATATTCAAATAAGATGCATATTTTTTTCCTTCCATTTTTGTAAATGAAAATAAGAGCTGTGAGATCTTACACATTACTCTGCAGCCCAATCTTTCTTTAACCTAATAATGCATCATTAGTTCATGTTCATCAGATCAGTACATAGAAAGGAAATTCATTCTTCTTCAAAAACAGCATGATATCTATAATATGGATTGCTATAATTTAACTTTTGCATTATTGATGAACATTCACTCTGTTTCCAGATGGTTTGCTATTACAACAATTTTGCATTAAACATTTTTAATATATATCTTCATACTGGTTCTTTTGTTTCCATTGGATAAAATCTTAAAAGTGGAATTGCTGGATGCCAGCGTATGGCACATTTTAAATGTCACCAGATACTGACAGTTTGCTTTCTAAAAAGGTATGGCAATTTGCTTCCAACAGCAGTCTTGTGGGAATCCTAGTTTGCCTCCCCTGTAGCCCCACTTCATTTTCTCACTTTCTTAGCATCTAAATTAAACTGAATTTTTAAACTATCCTTTTAAAAAGAATACAATTATAGCCAAAAAGCTTTTGAAAAGCTGCTCGACATCACTAATCATTAGGGAAATGCAAATCAAAGCCACAGTGAGATAGCTGCTTACTAACACATTGTTTCCACTTTCTGAACCGTGGGCAGGTCAGCCTTATTCGGCTGTCAGCTGTCATTGTTTGTACTGTTTGGAATAGATGTCATTTAGCTTTTAACTAAATGTGTGCCTCTCCAAGCTAAGAAGTGTTTCATGTTTTACTGAATATTTACTTATCTAGACCTGAGAGACAGGGATTCTCCACTCCAGTGAATAAAGGTAGCAAAATCAACTCCAGTGAATAAAGGTAGCAAAGTAGGATGGTGAGATTGCAAATGTAGCTGTGTTTTGTATTACACAATTTAATAATTTAATTCCAATCACATATCCATCCTGGAGGCCAAGTCTATGACAGTCTGAATGAAGTAAGCAGTTAGCAAATTGTTCATTTTTCTCCTTGCAACTCATTTATGTAGATGGAAGAAAAAATCTTACACTGTTTAAGATCTATATATCACTGTAATGTATACAGGTAAGATGGCTATCTTTTCTTCCCCCTAGGGCTTTATGCAAAGAAAACATATGTTTGCAGAATAACATCTTAAGGTTTCACAAATGCAAAGATCAAATGTGCTATCATGTATTTTGTATTATAAAATCTGTGCTTTGATTGTCTTGTGAAATGTCCAAATCAAGAATAATTATAGATTTTTCTTATACCACATGCACCATGAAACATTTAACAAGTACTTCTTTTAGACTATGCAAAAGATTAGAAAGGAAGAAAACTGTCGATTCAGTGGTAGACAAAACCATTAAGATGCAATTATGATGTAAAAAGGAAAGATAAAGAAAACTAAGGCAAGCAAAAACAAACGCAAAAACTAAAACTAAAGAAAAAAGAGAAAGATACTAGGGTCACATTCGTTAGGATGGCTCCTATCAAAACCCAGAAAACAGTAGGTGTTGGTAAGGATGTGGAGAAATAGAAACCCCGGGCACAATTGATGAGAATGTAAAATGATGCAGCCGCTATGGAAAACAGCATGGCAGTTACTCAAAAAATTAAAAATAGAATTACCATATGATTCAACAATTCCACTTCTGCGTATATATCTAAAAGAATTGAAAGCAGGATCCTTTTTAGAAAATTAAAAAATTATTTTATTTTCACTCCAGTATAGTTAACATGAAATGTTATACATAACATATAGTGTAATATAACATTGTACGTTTTAGATGTACGATATAGTGATTCAATAATTCCATGCATTACTCATTGCTTATCAAGGTAAGTGTACTCTTAATCCCTTTTACCTATTTCACCCATACCCCATCCACCTCCCTCTGGTAACCACCTGTTTGTTCTCTATAATTAAGAGTCTGTTTCTTGTTTTCTCTTTATCCCCCCTTTTTTTGTTTGTTTTGGTTCTTAAATTCCACTTATGAGAGAAGTCATCTGGTATTTGTCTTTCTCTGACTGGCTTATTTTGCTTAGCATTATAACCTCTAGACGCATCTGTGTTGTTGCAAATGGCAAGGTCTCATTCTTTTTTATGGCTGAATAACATCCATTGT
This sequence comes from Lynx canadensis, assembly GCF_007474595.2. Taxonomy (NCBI): domain Eukaryota; kingdom Metazoa; phylum Chordata; class Mammalia; order Carnivora; family Felidae; genus Lynx; species Lynx canadensis. Next base: position 46,445,313 of record NC_044312.2, on the reverse strand, counting down.
ATGTGTGTATATGTACACACACACACACACACACATATCACATCTTCTTTATCCATTCACCTATTGATGGATGCCTGGGCTGTTTCCATAATTTGGCTATTGTAAATAACACTACAGTAAACATAGAGGTGCATATATCCCTTCAAAGTAGTGTTTTTATATTCTTTGGGTAAATACCCAGTAATGCGATTACTGGATTGTAGGGTAGTTTTACTTTTAATTTTTTGAGGAACCTTCATATTGTCTTCCACAGTGGCTGCACCAATTTGCATTCCCACCAACTGTGCATGAGGGTTCCTTTTCCTCCACATTGTCACCAACACTTGTTTCTTGTGTTTTTGATTTTAGCCATTCTGACAGGTGTGAGGTGATGGCTCATTGTGGTTTTGATTTGCATTTCCCTGCTGATGAATGATGTTGAGCATCTTTTTATCTATCTGTTGGCCATCTTTATGTCTTCTTTGGAGAAATATCTGTTCAGATCCTCTGCCCAGTTTTTACTTGGATTATTTGTTTTTTTGGTATTGAGTTGTAGAAGTTCTTTATATATTTTTTATTTTGATATGGTCCCAATAGTTTATTTTTGCTTTTGTTTCCCTTGCCCCAGGAGACATATCTAAGAAGATGTCATGGCCGATGTCAGAGCATTACTGCCTGTGCTCTCTTATGGGATTTTTATGGTTTCAAGTCTCACGTTTAGGTCTTTAATCCATTTTGAGTTTATTTTTGTGTATGATGTAAGAAAGTGGTCCAGGTTCATTCTTCTGTATGTCGCTGTCCAGTTTTCCCAATACCATTTGTCAAAGAGACTTTTTCCCATTGAATATTCTTTCCTGCTTTGTTGAAGTTTAATTGACCACACACTTGTGGGTTTATTTCTGGTCATTCTATTCTATTCCATTAATCTATCTCTGTGTCTATTTTTTGTGCCAGTACAATACTGTTTTGATCACTACAGCTTTGTAATATGACTTGAAGTCTGGAATTGTGATGCCTCCAGGTTTGGGATTTTTTTTTCTTTCAAGATTGCTTTGGCTATTTGAGGCCTTTTGTGTTTCCATACAAATTTTAGTATTATTTGTTCTAGTTCTGTGAAAAATGCTTTTGGTATTTTGATAGGGATTTCATTAAATCTATAGACTGATCTGGGTATATGAACATTTTAACAATATTTGTTCTTCCAGTCCATGAGCATGGACTGTCTTTCCATTTGTTTGTATCATTTTCTTTAAAAAAATTTTTTTTTGTTTATTAATTTTTGAAAGAGAGAGAGCACAAGCAGAGGTGGGCAGAGAGACAGGGGGACACAGAATCCAAAGTAGGCTCCAGGCTCTGAGCTGTCAGCACAGAGCCCGATGCGGGGCTTGAACTCACAAACCGCAAGATCATGACCCAAGCCAAAGTCAGATGCTCAACCTACTGAGCCACCCAGGAGCCCCTGTTTGTATCATTTTCAATTTCATTCATCAGTGTTTTCAGAGTACAGATCTTCTACCTCCTTGGTTAAGTTTGGTGCAATTATAAATGGGTTTATTTTCTTAATTGCTCTTTCTGGTGCTTCGTTATTAGTGTATAGAAATGCAACACATTTCTGTACATTGATTTTGTATCCTGTGACCTTACTGAATTCATTTATCGGTTCTAGTAGTTTTTTTGCTGGAGTTGAAAATAGGATCTTGAGGAGATATTTGCGCTCCCATGTTCATAACAGCCTTCAGAAACCAAGAAAGGGAAGCAACCCAAATGTCTGGCCACAGAGGAATGAATAAACAAAATGTGTTAACGCGCATACAATGGAATATTACTCAGCCTTCAGAAGGAAGGAAATTATGACACATGCTACAACACAGATGAACGTTGATGACATTATGCTAAGTAAAATAAGCCAGTCATTATAATACAATACAAAATATTGTATGATTCCACTTCTATAAGGTTATCAGAGTGGTCAAATTCATGGAAAAAGTAGAACAGTGCTTTCTAGGCACTAGGGGGAGGGAGAAATGAGAAGTTGTTTAATGAGTATAGAGTTTCTATACTATTTAAAATAGTATAGAACTATTTAAAAAATACTTTCAAACAGAGAGGGAGGCTAACCATAAGAGATTCTTGAATGTGGAGAACAAACTGAGGGTTGTTGGGGGAACCGGGATGGGGGGGATGGGTGATGGACATTGAGGAGGACACTTGTTAGGATAAGCACTGGCTGTTGTATGTAAGCGATGAATCATGGGAATCTACCCCCAAAACCAAGAGCACACTGTTTACACTGTATGTTAGCTAACTTGACAATAAATTAAAAAAAAAAAAAAAAAAAAGAGTTCTGGATATTGGTTGCACAACAATGCAAATGTACTTAATGCTATGTATCTGTACTCTTAAAATTTTTTAAGATGGTCAACTTTATGTGGTTTGTGTTACAATTAAAAAACACTATGAAAAGGAAAAAAAGGTTATGAAAGAAATATATAATAGGTACCATTTAGTCATTGAGCTCTCATTGTGTTATAGGCATTGGTACTTTCTGTATATTATCTCATTTAATCTTTATAATGACCACACAATAGCTGAATTGCTCAATGCTCCTTGGAGGAAAACGTGGCCATGTTTATTTTAGGAAAAGCAAACCAGCACACAGTCCATTACTGATTTTTATCAGAGGGTCCTGACACCTAGTGGCAGTGGCTGCCTGTAATACAAAGCCTGGCAGAGCAGGCTAAATCAACCTGCACATTTAGTGAAGTCCTTTCTAGACTTTAATGAGAACTGAAGGTAAGAGTTTCAGTCTGGCAAATAGACACATATAAATAATTTGAACCAGGTTTAAGATGATTCACAACAGCAGTGGCTACGTGTCTGGAGACTAGTAATAGAGACACTTTTCATTGGGAATTCTGGGAAATGGTACTTGAAGAGAGATACACCATAATTACTTCTTTGATGTCTTTACTTTGACCAGACATTCCTCTTTTTTTTTTTTTTTCTGAACCTTCTTCACAATGTTACATACTTTCTTGATTTCATTTTGTTTTGCCTAGTCACTTCTGTTTCTTTCCCTGTTTCTAGCCATTCATTTGTATTCCTGTCTACTTTGCCTTGTAACATGCCTGTAGCAATTCGGGCTGATTACTGACAGCTGAGTGACTGGAATAAAAGGAAAGAAACCTAAAGTAGAGGAAATCCATTTGAGATGATTCTTCAGATTAGTTAAATTAGCTTCAAAGGAAATTAATGGCTTTAAAGGCTGAATTTGTTCATTGGAAAAAGGTTTCAATCCTGCTAATTTAAACCAGAATTGAAGATGAAAGGTCCCAGACCAGTAAACTATTTGAGACCTATAATATTTTTAGTGTTTTTCTCAATGTTCATTCCTTTCAGTGTATTTCAAGGAGTAGTGAACAAAACCAGAATGTCTTCTGGGTAATCTACCATAAAGGAATGGGGCTTCCAGGGTGGGTGCATGCCCTCCCTGGTATTGTGATTGTGAACAAAACCAGACTCTGCTGTTGTCTCCAGACACCTGGCAGACAGAAAGGCTGAGATGGAGCGGGTGAAGAGAATGAACGAGAGCTTGCTGAAGGACTGGGAAAGGAGCACCGCAATGAAGAAACAGCGGGACATGGAGGAGAAGGCTTTCCAGCGGTAATACCCAATTGGAACCAGAAGTTTTTTGCAGAGAAACCCCCTCCACTCCTTCTTTACTTTCCTGGAATCCTGGGATGGCACACAGGTTTCCAGTGCCAACTCCCATTGATTAGCAGTGGCTACCTAGTGAACCTGGTGGAGAAAAGAATTCTGGGTTCAGTAGGAAATGCTGTGGTGATGTATTCGAAATGTCTGCTATGGATATGGGATTGGAGAATGCTGGGATGTGTGTTATATGCTTGCCATATTTGCCCTAATTTTTGCCTCTGTTTAGGGTAGTTTATTTTCATATTGTGGAGGGTAGGGAAGCATGGGGTGGGGGAGGGTAGGAATTCTCCTTGGAAATAACTAGCTGGAAACAGGGAGAGGGAGTTTCTATCTGGACACATCCAAGTCTGACAGAATGGTCATTTAAGAGCAGAGTCAAGGGGTTGTAAGATTGGCAACTGGGAAAATGAAATGCCTGTTACAGAACCAACCCAAGACCATGTTCCTGAAATGTATTATATCCATATCCCCTCTTCCCAGCTACCGATTGACAATCTAGAGTCAAGGACTCTAGTCATGGCTTTGAGAATTAATACTAAATTTGGAAAGGCAGCTAATCTTTTTGTCTTTTATTTGTAAGATGAAGAAAGTAAACACCTGCCTGACATAGCTAACACAGGAATTTTGTGATCAAATAAAGAGATGGAAAAACATTACACTTAAAAAAAAAGAAAATATTTTACAAATGTAAGGTATGATTTCATAGTATGTTAAAACTTGAACAGACCAAGCCTATGTAGTCACATGTTATTAAATCCTGAATATACCAAAATAATATTTTAAATTCCCACATATCAACTAATTTTTACCATAGTTAAAATTTGTCATAATAAGTCTTGGTTTGTAACTCTGTTCCAAGATATTCTTTTAAGGCATCTCTTACCTGTCTTTCTAATGGGTAGAACCCATATTTTGTTACAATGGGACTAAGAGGGATGATGTAGCAATGAAGTTCCAAAGTAGAAGTGGGGTTGTTTGGCTTAGAGAAGACGAAGGGGCACTGGGGTTTCAAGGCATTTTCCTTTTTTTTTTTAAAGCTTATTTATTTGTTTACTTTGAGAGAGTGAGAGAGCATGACTGGGGGAGCGGCAGAGAGGGAGGAAGAAAGAGAGAACTCACTGCCAGTGCAGAGCCTAATGTGGGGCTTAAACTCATGAACCATGAGATCATGGCCTGAGCTGAAGTTGGATGCTTACCTGACTGAGCCACTCAGGCGCCCCTCAGGGCATTTTCTTAATGTTGGGGAAAAGCAGGTAAAAGGCAGTGACATTAATGCTGGGGAGATCTTGCTGGATTTCGGAAGATTGCTTGGCCAACGTGGTGATAAAGGATAGAGGAGACATAGGAAACAACCTTGAGTGTCAGGATATGGCAGGGACATAGCAGGGACATGGCAGAGCAATCCTGTTACCTGAAGACCGAAGCCAAGTTGTGGGCAGGGCCTCAAGCAGGAGCAGGTTAGGAAGAAGGAATTGGTTGCTGTTAAAAAAAAAAGCAGAAGCAAAAACAAACTTCCCATGAATGCAGTTAGCACATGATACTCCATCCCAACACCAAACCAAGCCAGGTAGGCCCCCCTGAATACTGCTAACATTATTTGTTCTTTTACCTTGTAAGGCTGTCCTTGATGCTCCTTTTTACAGAATGCCAGTCATGTAGAAATGTTGGTAGGGTAGGGGAACACACCAGGGACTGTCCTGCATAATCAAGAAAAATTGTTGACATGCAAAATCAATTATTGCCATCACTTCATCTCTGCTCTGAGCCCCTTTTGTCCTCCTACTCTTTGTCTCCACCCCCTCTCCTACCCTTAACCATCCAGAGGGCTCTGGACACCTAGACTTACCTTATAAGTCTACTCTTAACTGTCTGCTGGGGCTTAACTTAACCAGCAGCTTAATGGCCTGCTCTGCCTCTCAATGCTGTCTTTCCCCCGAGAGCCTGACAGATAAAAGTGTATCCACATGGCAAAGCTTTGAAGACACCTGTTTGCTGGCTGTGTGGTCTTGGGCAAGTTATGTTTTTTCTGAGGGTTTAGGTGGGTGGGGCTGGAGAGAAGCGCTGGGGTCAGACGGTTGTGAAGGCACCAAGTCTTATATTTACTGGAAATAGCAGACATGCCAACAGCAGAACATGCCAAGCTGGGGTGAGCTGCAGGAAGCCGTGTGGACGGGAGAGATGGCAGGTGGGCCCTCGCAGGTGGGCCCTCACAGGCAGGCATTAAGCTCCTAGATGGTAGGTATGTGCCTTCTCTGCTGCATCACTTCTGCGGCACAGGCTTCTAAGCTAGGCCCCAGCACGGACTCAGGGAGCCCCTAATAATGACCGCCTGTCCTTGCCTCTCCTCAGGTCTGCAAACAAGCTCTTTATCCTGGACCAGTGCGAGAGATATTTGCGCTGCAAGCAGTGCCAGAGGAGCACCAACAATAAGGGCAGGAGCAACGTGTGGCCATTCAACCAGCACCTGCCTGGCTCGCGGTTCTTTTCATAAAACCCACCGCTTGGATCTATGTTTTCCTCCGGAAAATTTTTATCTTTTAAATGTTGGAGGCATGATGGCGAAACTACTGATTTTTACTTTGGAGGGAAAAAGTTATTGTGTTGTTTTGGTCCTTTCAGGAGTAGACTGCTTTTTAACCCCTTGTTGAATTCACATAGGCAGGGCCTCCTCACCTACCTTCCTCCCCCGCCCCACAGAACCCTGCCGCCATGGGGGCTGGGACAGGGACCCAGCCTCATTCTGGCCGCAGGGTTGCTGCTGACCCAGCAGCATAGATAAGACAGAAAAACTTTATCCTTTTTTCCATGTATAATGAATAGTGTCGTAATAAATATTTTCCATGTGACTGTGCATAATGGTAAATCTTACCTCCCTCCCCGGAGAACTGCATACGCGAACGTTCTAGAGGTAGATTAGGTTATTTGCCACAGGTGATCAGAGCAACGCTTTCTGAGTTTTCTAGCTGAAGACACACCTGGAGCTTTGTTGGGACCTCCGGGGATATCATTGCCTTGGTGCCCTTCTGGTCAAGCATCCCGTTAGAGGTTTATTGTTGGGCTACTTGGGTGCTGTGGGAGGAGCCTGGCTGGCCTGCCTGGTGCCGCCGCCTTCTCTCCTTGCTTCCCTTGCTTCCGTGCTTGAGCTGCATGTGCTGTGGAAGAGGAATATCTTTCTGCTAAAGGGCTGATTTCCAGTTAAGGTATGCGTGTTTTAAACCAAAAACTTTGTTCATGCACTTTCATCCTTTACCCTTGCTCCCCCTCCCCCGTCCTACTACCTCAGGCAAACCAATGAACAAAGCAGAGTGGGGTCTACATATCAGAAAAACAAAAGCTAGGAATACAGTCCCTTAGACTATTTGCTTTCTGTCAGCCTCATCTTTCTTAGAAAATGGGGAAAAGTATATGTGGGGAGACATCCAACACATTGTTTTTACCACAGATACAAAATAAGAATGTTTTGAGCCCTGAATGGTTAAAGGGAAAGTACCTTTTAAATTAATATCAGGAAAATTTTGTTGCTAATTTTGTCTTTATCTTTTCTTTTAATTTATTTTTGAGAGGGAGGGAGAGAATCTTAAACATGCTCTGTGCTGTCCGCACAGAACCCAATGCGGGGCTTGAACTCATCAACCGAGATTATGACCTGAACTGAAACCAAGATTCGGATGCTTAACTGACTGAACCACCCAGGTGGCCCTAATGTTATCTTTTTCTGTGGAAGCCAGTATGCTTCCTAGGGACTGGAATTGTCTGGAACCTCTCCCCCAAAGCTTCCTACACTGCCACTTGCGTTTTCTCAAAAGATCATTCCATGCACGTCCAATCATCACCAATCAATATTTAAAATGATAGGCTTTCCCAAAGTACAGTCTAACTCACCTGAAGTCCATACCTGCAACACCCTTGGAGTACTTTTTTGTCTCTAGCATGTAACAAATTACTATAATAGTGTTGTATTATATATTTATATATATATATGTATATTTATTATTTTATTATCTTAGCGCATGCATGCACAAGCAGGGGAGGGGCAGAGAGAGAGGTGGACAGAGGATCTGAAACCAGCTCTGTGCTGACGGCAGAAAGCCTAATGTGCGGCTTGAACTCAGGAACCATGAGGTAGGTCATGACCTGAGCCAAAGTTGGACATTTAACTCATTGAGCTACCCAGGTGCCGCTGTATTAATACGTTTAAAAAAATATATATATACTGCCTTGTTACAGACTTCAGGCAATTTTGTAGGTTTAGGTGAGAAGATTTAACCTCATAGACAGTTTTTTTTTACTGTAGGATCTGAACTTATAGTTTGTTGCCATTGGTAGTGATACTGACTCTTACTGTGTGCCAAACACCCAGCTAATTTTTGATGACCTGGAGATTAAGACTCATCAGTCCCCGTCTTCCTTCAGAGCACTTACTATGCAGTGCAGAGGTGAGATTTGACTGGAGAATCTCCCTGTAACAGGGTAAATACCTACTAGTGTTGTGCATTGGAGGCTGTGGAAGAACAAGGTGGAGCCCCTGTAGTCAGTTTAGCCTGGCACAGAGAGGGAAAGCTTTTGGAGAAGATGAGGCCTGAAATGAATTTGTAAGGATAAATAGGAAATATGTAGGTGAGGAGTGACAAGGGGTCATGGCAACAGAGGTCAAGGCCCTGTGTTTCTGTTCTATCAAGGCTAAGGTGGAGACGTGGTTATATGAGTTAGGTTATGAAACCAAATATGTTTCTGTATCGGCCATTTTAAGACTCAAACTTTATTACAGCCAGGAATTAACACAGATGACTTCATATGATAGAGAATGTAGTTTTTTTTAAGAAAAATTCTTCATAATTTTATATCTTCTTAATTGACCTAAACTGCTAATCTTATATGAGTCCAACCCTGTTATTAGGCCAGACTCAGTAAGAATGTCTTTTCCTAAATCAATTTGAATTACTATCATCAAGTTCTGTCATTCCCAGAATTATGGCACTGCCAGACAAGATTTAACCTATCAATGGGTCGCCTGGGTGGCTCAGTCAGTTAAGCGTCCGACTTCAGCTCAGGTCATGATCTTGTGATTCATGGGTTCGAACCCCATATCGGGCTCTGTGCTGACAGCTCAGAGCCTGGAGCCTGCTTCAGATTCTGTGACTCCCTCTCTCTCTGCTTCTCTCCTGCTTGTGCTCTGTCTCTCGAGAATGAATAAACATTAAAAAAAAATTTTAAAAAAAGGTTTAACCTATCAAAAGTTTCCCAGTTTCAATGGTTTTTAATGTCTTGGACAATTGTAGACTCTCTTGGGTATCCTTGATAAATATGGACCCTTTCCTAAAAATATGTCCCTTTTCATATACAACATTTTGCTTGCAATCAGAGGTTTCCTAGACCACCTGGACCACAAGTTAAGCACCCCTGCTCTGGATAGCTTTCCTTCAGTATCATTATGAGCTCAAGCTATCAGAAGTGAGTAAAGTGAAGGACTTTGCTTCTTGAAAAGGCCCTTTCAGTTTTAGAGAACTATGTCTATTTTTGTCTTTCTCTTTGGATTTTCACAAGAACAGTGAGGTGAAAGTTGGGATAGCTATCAGAAAGCACATGCTCCATTATTTTTCAAACCCTTCCAAGACTCACTAAAAGAAATATATATTTCATATTGCAACACAGAACTTGTGCTCATACATATAATTGAGACAAAAGTCTTATAGAGCTCTGCTTACCCCATCCATCTGCAGTGCATTCTGATAATTTCTTTTTTATTTCAGTAAAAATTCTGATTAGACAAAAGTGATTTAAAAATCCACTAATGTAAATCGTTTTCTATATGACAAACACACTTTTAATATAATTCTCTCTACTGTGCTCTTATAGTAATGTGTAGTTTGCTAGAATTCATTCGTGGTTAAGATGGTATTAAAATAGCATTCAGCCAGGAGACTGAGGAATGCTTAGGTCCTATCTTGTCATAACCAGATGTCCTTCTTCTGAGGTATCCCAAGAAAAGCAGGTAGCTGTTTGCCTCATGCCTCCTCCCCACCAAAAGAACTTTACTTCCAATACATGTGAGGATCAGAGAGAAAGAAGCCAGAGATAGAACAAATGAAAATATATGCCCCACTGCCTAGGCTGCAGGCTGCGGGAGGCCTTAGAACTATAAAGAAAGAAGAAATGCTAACCAGTTGCAGCCTGTGTCTTAATTTACTAGTTTGTGTGTAGAAGGGGAAGAAGTGGACTACACACAGGCCATCTTGGTCTGCAGATTGGGCTGTGTACAAAGGTTCCCAGTTCCCAGTTTTCTATTGCTGCTGTGACGGATTATCACAAACCTAGTTGCTCACAACAATATAAATGTATTCTTTTACAGCTCTAGAGGTCAGAAGTGTGAAATCAGTCTCACTGGGCTAAAGTCAAAGTGTTGGGAGAGCTGGTTCCTTTGAAGGCTCTGAGAGAACAATCCTTTTCCTTGCCCTTTCTAGCTTCTAGAGCCCATCTTTACATTCCTTGACTCATGGCCTTTCCTCCATCCTCCAAGCTAGCAGTGTAGCATCCGCAAATGTCTTTCTGCTTCTGTTACATTGCCTTCACTTCTCCACCAGTCAAATCTCCCTCTGACTCTCTCTAAAAAACACAGTTGTGATTACCTTCAGGGCTCACCTGATACTACAGAATAACTCCCCCCTCTCAAGATCCTTAATTACATTTGCAGAATCCTAATTGTCATAGAAGATAACATGCACATGTTCCAGGAATTAGGATATGGGTGTTTGAGGGGACCATTGTTTAGCTTACAACAGGGTAAATGGGATCTAAAATTCAGCCCAAGCTCCACTCCACGCATTAAGCCCTGCATCAGGGGATATACAGTAAGATACTTGAAGTTCCTGGCATTTTTCCCTTGGGTCTTAGCTGCATACATGTACCTGAAAGCTTTCTTGGGGGTTTAGTTAGGTTTGGTTTTGCAGGATTATAGCGGGATAGGATGTGGAGAAGGATGTTTCACAAGTCATGTGTTAAAGGCTTGTTATGGGTTTCTTGTAATATTCTGATCGTATTTTGTAACATTATTTTTTGTAGAGTTTTCCTTAAGTTTTGATATCAGGGCAATGATGACCTTATAAAATGAGTTGAGAAGTGTTCCCTTTTCTTCTATTTTCTGGAAGATATTGTATATAATTGATGTCCTTTCTTACATACTTGGAGAATTGAGTAATGAAACCATCCAGGCCTGGAGTCTTCTTTGCTGGGAGGGTTAAAATGATGAATTTAATTTTGGGAAGACATATCAAGGACTTTCAGCTATTGGTGAATTTATGGGCATACGATTGTTAGTTTTCCCTATTGTTTTCATGTCTGTGGTTTTTGTAGTGAAATTCCCTCTTTGATTCTCAGTATAAATAATTTTTGTCTTCTTTTTTTTCTTGGTCAGTCTGGCTAGAAGTTTTAAAAAATATATTGGTCTTTCAGAGAACCAGTTTTTGATTCCATTAGTTTTTCTCAATTTGTGTTTTTTCAATGTGATTGATTTCTACTCTTTGTTATTTTCTATCTTTTGCTTGCTTTGAGTTTGTGTCTGTGTCCTAATTTCCTCCTTTATTAAGGACATCAGTTCTACTGGATTAGGGCCCACTCTACTGTCCTCATTTTAACTTAATTTAACTTAACCTCTTTAAAGATCCTATGTCTAGTCACATTCTGAAACACTGGATGTTAGGACTTGAACACATGAATTTGGAGGGGTAACAATTCAGTGTATAACAGTGTATATTTTGTTTTTCATTCATCCTAGAGTGTCTTTATTTTGCCATTGTACCTGAAGGGCATTTTTGCTGGAAATAGCATTTTGAATGGACTTCATTCTATTGTTTCTGGTTCCATGATTTCTGATGAAAAATTCAGCCTTCTGAATCATTGTTCTCCCTTTATGTAATGTGTCTTTATCTGGCTGCTTTCAAGATTTTTTCATTATTTTTGATTTTTAGAATTTTATTATAATATATCTTTGGTGTGTTTGGGTTTATTATGCTTCGTTTACTGAATTTCTCAAATCTTTAAATGTTTGTCTTTTAACAAATTTGGGAAGGGTTTATCCATTATTCACATTTTTGTTCTGTACCTATCTCCTCTTCTTTGGGAGTCCAATGAAATGTATTTTAAACCTTTGATATATCCCCACAGGTCTTGAAGGCTTTATTAATTATTATTTTTACCATTTTTTCTCTATTTTTCAGATGGGATAATTTCTGTTAATTTATCTTCAAATTCACAGATTCTCTTCATCATCATCTATGTTGTGTTGTTGAATCCACAGTGAATTTTGCATTATATTTTTTTCAGTTCTAAAATTTCCTTTTTTAAAAAATATTTTCTGTTTCTCCTGAGAACTTCTATCTTTTCATTTGTTTCATAATATTTACTTTTACCTCATGGATTATGGTTATAATATCTGCTTTAAGGACTTTATCTGAGGATTTCAATATTGAGGTGACCTTGGGTTGGCATTTGTTGTCTTTTTCCTTGAAAATAAGTTACATTTTCTTGGTATGTTGAATAGTTTTGTATTGTATCTTGGACATTTTTAAAAATATAATTTATTTTCAAACTGGTCTCCATACAATACCCAGTGCTCATCCCAACAAGTGCCCTCCTCAATGCCCATCACCCACTTTACCCTTTCCCCCACCCCCCGTCAACCCTCAGCTTGTTCTCAGTATCTAAGAGTCTCTTATGGTTTGCCTCCCTCCCTCTCCGTAACTTTTTCTTTTTCTCCTTTCCCTCCACCATGGTCTTCTGTTAAGTTTCTCAAGATCCACATGAGTGAAAACATATGGTATCTGTCTTTCTCTGACTGACTTATTTCACTTAGGATCATACCCTCCAGTTCCATCCATGTTGCTGCAAATGGCCAGATTTCATTCTTTCTCATTGCCAAGTAGTATTCCATTATATATATAAACCACATCTTCTTTATCCACTCGTCAGTTGATGGACATTTAGGCTCTTTCCATAATTTGGCAATTGTTGAAAGCCTTGCTATAAACATTGGGGTACATGTTCCCCTATGCATCATAACTCCTGTATCCCTTGGGTAAATTCCTAGCAGTGCTATTGCTGGGTCATATGGTAGTTCTATTTTTAATTTTTTGAGGAAACTCCACACTGCTTTCCAGAGCGGCTGCACCAGTTTGCATTCCCACCAACAGTGCAAGAGGCTTCCTGTTTCTCCACATCCTCACCAGCATCTGTAGTCTCCTGATTTGTTCATTTTAACCACTCTGACTGGCATGAGGTGGTATCTCATTGCAGTTTTGATTTGTATTTCCCTGATGAGGAGTGATGTTGAGCATCTTTTCATGTGTCTGTTGGCCATTTGGATGTCTTCTTTAGAAAAGTGTCTACTCATGTCTTCTGCCCATTTCTTCACTGGATTATTTGGTTTTCAGGTGTTGAGTTTGATGAGTTCTTTATAGGTTTTGGTTACTAGCCCTTTATCCTATATGTCACTTGCAAATATCTTTTCCCATTCAGTCAGTTGCCTTTTAGTTTTGTTTATTGTTTCCATTGCAGTGCAGAAGCTTTTTATCTTCACACATTATCTGTCTCACATTCAGGTCCTTTATCCATTTTGATTTCATTTTTGTGTATGTCGTAAGAAAGTGGTCTAGTTTCATTCTTCTGCATGTTGCTGTCCAGTTCTCCCAGCACCATTTGCTAAAGAGACAGTCTTTTCCATTGGATACTCTTTCCTGCTTTGTCAAAGATTAGTTGGCCATACATTTGTGGGTCCAATTCTGGGTTCTCTATTCTATTCTATTGGTCTATGTGTCTGTTTTTGTGCCAATACCATGCTGTCTTGATGATTATAGTTTTGTAGTAGAGGTAAAGTCTGGGATTGTGATGCCTCACGCTTTGGTTTTCTTTTTCAATACTACTCTGGCTATTCAGGATCTTTTGAGGTTCCATACAAATTTTAGGATTGTTTGTTCTAGCTTGGAGAAGAATGCTGGTGCAATTTTGATTGGGATAGCATTGAATGTGTAGATTGCTTTGGGTAGTATTGACATTTTAACAATATTTATTCTTCCAATCCATGAGCATGAGATGTTTTTCCATTTTTTGGTGTCTTCTTCAATTTCTTTCAGAAGCTTTCTATAGTTTTCAGCATATAGATCTTTTACATCTTTGGTTAGGTTTATTCCTAGCTATTTTATGGTTCTTGGTGCAATTGTGAATGGGACCAGTTTCTTTATTTCTCTTTCTGTTGCTTCATTATTGGTGTATAAAAATGCAACCGATTTCTGTACATTGATTTTGTACCCTGCAACTTTGCTGATTTCATGTATCAGTTCTACCAGACTTTTGGTGGAGTCTGTTGGGTTTTCCATGTATAGTATCATGTCATCTGCAAAAAGTGAAAGTTTGACTTCATCTTTGCCAATTTGGAGGTCTTTTATTTCATTTTAATTGTCTGATTGCCGATGCTACGATTTCCAACACTGTTAAACAATAGCTGGAGAGTGGACATCCCTGTCATGTTCCTGATCTCAGGGGGAAAGTTCTCAGTTTTTCCCCACTGAGGATGATATTAGCTGTGGGCTTTTCATAAATGGCTTTTATGATGTTTAAGTATGTTCCTTCTGTCCTGACTTTCTTGGGGGTTTTTATTAAGAACGGATACTGTATTTTGTCATATGCTTTTTCTGCATCTATTGACATGATCATATGGTTCTTTTTTTTTATGAATGTGATGCATCACATTGATTGATTTGCGAATATTGAACCAGCCCTGCATCCCAGGAATGAATCCCACTTGATCATGGTGAATAATTCTTTTTATATATATGCTGTTGAATTCTATTTGCTAGTATCTTGTTGAGAATTTTTGCATCCATATTCATCAGGGATATTGGTCTGTAGTTCTCTTTTTTTGCTGGGTCTCTGTCTGGTTTGGGAATCAAAGTAATGCTGGCTTCATAGAATGAGTCCAGACGTTTTCCTTCCATTTCTATTTTTTAGAACAGCTTGAGAATAATAGGTATTAACTCTGCTTTAAAGGTCTGGTAGAATTCCCCAGGGAAGCCATCTGGTCCAGGACTCATTTGCTGGGAGATTTTTGATAACTGATTCAATTTCTTCACTAGTTATGGGTCTGTTAAAATTTTATATTTCTTCCCATTTGAGTTTTGGAAGTTTGTGGGTATTTAGGAATTTGTCCATTTCTTCCAGGTTGTTCAGTTTGTTGGCATATAATTTTTCATAGTATTCCCTAATGATTGCTTGTATTTCTGAGGGATTGACTGTAATAAATCCATTTGTATTCATGATTTTATCAATTTGGGTCCTCTGTCTTTTTGAGAAGCCTGGCTAGAGGTTTATCAAAATTTTATTTATTTTTTTTGGATTTTATATTGTTTATTTCTGCTCTGATCTTTATTATTTCTCCTCTTCGGCTGGGTTTGGGGTTTCTTTGCTGTTCTGCTTCTGGTGTCTTTAGGTGTGCTGTTAGATTTTATATTTGGGATTTTTCTTGTTTCTTGAGATATGCCTGGATTGCAATGTATTTTCCTCTTAGGACTGTCTTTTCTGCATTCCAAAAGGTTTGGATTGTTGTATTTTCATTTTCATTTGTTTCCACATATTTTTAAATTTCTTCTCTAATTGCCTGGTTGACCCATTCATTCTTTAGTAGGATGTTCTTTGACCTCCATGCTTTTCGAGGTTTTCCAGATTTTTTCCTGTGGTTGTTTCACGTTTCATAGCATTGTGATCTGAAAGTGTGCATGGTATGATCTCAATTCTTTTGTGTTTATTGAGGGTTGTTTTGTGGCCCAGTATGTGATCTATCTTGAAGAATGTTCCATGTGCACTCAAGAAGAAAGTATATTCTGCTGCTTTGGGATGTAGAGTTCTAAATATATCTGTCAAGTCCATCTGGTCCAATGTATTGTTGAGGGCCATTGTTTCATTACTGATTCTCTGTCTAGATGATCTGTCTATTGTTGTAAGTGGAGTATTAAAGTCCCCTGCATCTAACACATTCTTATCAATAAAATTGTTTATGTTTGTGATTGTTTTATATATTTGAGTGCATCTGAATTCAGTGCATAGACATTTGTAATTGTTAGTTCTTCCTGATGGATAGACCCTGTAATTATTATATAATGCCTTTCTTCATCTCTTGTTACAACCTTTAATTTAAAGTCTAGTTTGTTTGGTATAAGTATGGCTACCTCAGCTTTCTTTTGACTTCCAGCAGCATGACAGATAGTTCTCTGTCCCCTCACTTTCAATCTGAAGGTGTCCTCAGGTCTAAAATGAGTCTCCTATAGACAGAAAATAGATGGGTCTTTTTTTTATGCATTCTGATACTCTATGTCTTTTAATTGGAGCATTTAGTCCATTTACATTCAGTGTTATTATTGAAAAATCTGGGTTTAGAGTCATTGTGATGTCTGCAGGTCTCATGCTTGTAGTGATGTCTCTGGTACTTTGTGGTCCTTGCAACATTTCATTCACAGAGGCCCCCTTAGGATCTCTTGTAAGCCTGGTTTAGTGGTGATGAATTCCTTCAGTTTTTGTTTGGGAAAAGCTTTATCTCTCCTTCTATTCTGAATGACATACTTGCTGGATAAAGGATTCTTGGCTGCATATTTTTCCTGTTAATCACATTGAAGATTTCCTGCCATTCCTTTCTGGCCTGCCAAGTTTCAGTAGATAGGTCTGCTACTACCCTTATGTGTCTACCTTTGCATGTTAAGGCCCGTTTATCCCTAGCTGCTTTCAGAATTCTCTTTTTATCCTTGTAGTTTGCCAGTTTCACTATGATATCTCATGCAGAAGATCGATTCAAGTTATGTCTGAAGGGAGTTCTCTGTGCCTCTTGGATTTCAATGCCTGTTTTCCAGATCAGGGAAGTTCTCAGCCGTGATTAGTTCAAGTACACCTTCAGCCCCTTTCTCTCTCTTTTCTTCTTCTGGAATTCCTGTGATATGGATATTGTTCCATTTGATTGAATCACTTAGTTCTCTAATTCTCCCCTCATGATCTTGGATTTTTTAAATCTCTTTTTCTCAACTTCCTCTTTTTCCATAATTTTATCTTCTAATTCACCTATTCTTCCCTCTGCCTCTCCCATCCGCACTATGGCCACCTCTATTTTATTTTGCACCTCATTTATAGCATTTTTTTAATTCATCATGACTATTTTTTAGTCCCTTGATCTCTGTAGCAGTAGATTCTCTGCTGTCTTCTATGCTTTTTTCAAGCCAAGTAATTAATTTTATGACTATTAATGCTAAATTCTTGTTCATTTATGTTGCTTATATCTGTTTTTATCAATTCTTTGGTTATGACTTTTTCCTGGAATTCTGTTAGGAGAATTCTGCTGTTTCATCATTTCGGCTAGTTTTCTGTCCCTTATGAGTTTTAAAAGCTTGTTATGTGCTCTGCACCTGCGAGCACTGCTATATTAAACAGGGGTCAAGGTACCTGGGTGGCTCAGTCGGTTGAGCTTCTGACTTTGGCTCAGGTTATGATCTCATGGTCTGTGAGTTCAAGCCCTGTGTCAGGCTCTGTGCTGACAGCTCAGAGCCTGGAGCCTCCTTTGGATTCTGTGTCTCCCTCTCTCTCTGCCCCTCCTCTGCTCATGCTCTGTCTCTCTCTGTCTCAAAAATAAATAAAAACATTTGAAAAAATTAAAAAAATAAAAAAATACACTGTCCAGGGCCTTCAGGAGGTGTTTTTTGGAGAGTGTTACTTGCTCTCTGTTGTTGTGACTTTGGTTATTTTATTTACCTACTCATAGTAATTATTTGGACACTCCACCAGGTTTGCTTTGATTTATTCCTTGAAGTAGCCCTGGAAAGGAAAAGAAGCAGACAGACAAATAGGAATAAAAACATGCCAACACACAAACAAATAAAACAAACAAACAAACAAACAAACAAACAAAGAAAAACTAAAAACAATCCAAAAGCAAAAAACCCAGAAACACCAGCTACAAGTAAAGAACAGGGTGGAGGCAGTGCTGATGGAAGAGCACATATAAACAGAGAAATGACAGGGGTGGGGAAAAAAAAAATAAACATTGACCAGGCAGAGAGACTAAAAGGCTTAATCCAGAGAGAGAGAAAGGGGAAAAGAAAATGAAAATAAAGTTGCCCAGACAGTGAAACTATATGGCTTGATTATTCCAGAGAGAGAGAAAGGAATGTAAAGAAGGAGGTGTAGAACATGTATCAAGAGAATGGATTAAATATGTCTGTTTAAAAAAACCAATAACCAGAGTAACCAGCCTACAGGAGGGAAGAGATAGAAAAGAGAAATGGAAGGGAGAATATATCTATATAGCAAGAATTGTCCTAGAATTAATCCAGGCAATGAAGCAGTGCTGGTCTGGGGAGGTGGGGGGGGGGGGTGTCTGGGTCCATAGTGTCTATCCTGCTCCAGTAGATTATGCAGTTACCCAGTGCAGTGGGGTGTAGGCTGGTCCAGCCTCCACTGTGGGCCTTGCTTACCAATCCCTAAGGCCCTGCCTTGGTGGTGGTGGCAAGAAAAATGCGACACCCCACTCTTTCCTCCACAACCGGGTGTCCCAAATCACTCCTTTGGAGCCATCCTCACTGTGCCGTGGATGCAAAGGAGGCTATCTGTCTTGGTCAGCCAACTCCTTTGCCCCGGTGCGTGGCTGGGAATTAAACTCCCACTTCATGCTCCCCGGTACTGGGGAAGCACCTCCCGATACGCGGTCCTGGCTGGTTTTGCCCTGTGCTGCAGCACTTCAGGGGAGGGGACCTGTTTCTGTTGCTTCAGACTGTGCCCCTGATCTACCACCGAACCGAAGGTGGCTCCCCTCCTCCCTGGATGCACCAACAGAGCAGCCAGCCCCAGTTGGAAGATGGGATCTGCAGTTAGAGATTCTCTAACCTGGAGTTAGAGATGGGATCTCTCTCCGTTCTGGTCTGAGGTTTTTTCTCTAGTCCAGATACAGTCCTATGCTTCCCCAGCCGCGCTTTCTCTTCTTTGTGTCTGCACAGAAGTGGATCCCTCCCCTCTGTGCCTATACTTCCCGTTTTATCTCCCCCACTTCGCATTCACCCACCTATAGCCCATCAGGTTGTCCCAGTTTCTCCCTGGTAGACTCAGTCTCTTTTCCTCCCAGACTCTTGGGGTTCAAAGTCCTTTGGCTTCAGCCCTTCTTTGAGAGACACAGGAAGTACGGATCCCCTTACTTCTCCGCCATGTTGGCCCCTCTCCCTTGGGCATTTTGAATATTGTGAAACTCTGGGTCCTGTTAAAATCATCTGGAAAATGTTGATTTTTTTTTTTTTAAAGCAAGCTAGATCTTGATGTTCAGAATACAAGTTCCTTTTTTGTTTTTAAGTTAATTTATTTAGGGGCGCCTGGGTGGCTCAGTTGGTTGAGCATCTGACTTTGGCTCAGGTCATGATCTCCTGGTCTGTGAGTTTGAGACCGTGTGGGGCTCTGTAGTGACAGCTCAGAGCCTGGAGCCAGCTTAGATTCTGTGTCTCCTTCTCTTTCTGCCCCTCCCCTGCTCAGGCTCTCTCTCTCTCTCTCTCTCTCTCTGTCAAAATAAATAAACATTAAAAAAATGTTTTTAAGTTTATTTATTTTGAGAAAGAGAGCAAGCATGAGCAGGGGAGGGGCAGAAAGAGGGAGAGAGAGTTTCCAAGCAGACTCTATGCTGTCACCACAGAGCCCAATGAAGAGCTTGATCTCATAAACTGTGAGATCATGACCTGAGCTGAAATCAAGAGTTGGACATTTAACTGACTGAACCCCCCAGGTGCCCCAAGAATATAAGTTCTTTCTTTCTGTAGATAATAGCTATGATGTCAATTCAATTCTCAAAGGTTGTGTTTTCACATGTGCAGTTGGGGAGTAAACTTGAGATTTGTATTGACTCATACAAAGAATTATATTACTTTCTCCAGCTCTCTTACTAGAATTTCTCCCTCATTCTTTAGTCCCCTATTCCCAGTCCTCTAGCTATAAAGCCATGATTTTTTTTTTCCAGAGTTTTGGCTCGTTGTGATGTCTCAAAGTTCCACATGAATGGGCTGAACTTGGAGCAAAGTAGTGAGGGACAAGACAGAATAAAATAACAGATATTATTCCCATTCTTCTGACCACAGGGGTCTGTTTTCCTGGTTTCTCTGGCCACGAGGACAGGGTCTCTCCGGGTCTTAGGTGTTTACAATGTCACCACCACTACTGCTGCTGCTGCCACCCCTGCACAGCTTCATGACTGCTGCTGGCCTTGGGGCACGCCAGGGAGGCTCAAAAAAAGGAACAAAGGGCATTCTCTTCATATTGTCCAGCTCACAAGGGACCTTTTTCCTGGTTCTCTGGATAGAAAGATTTGCCCTTAGGTCAAAGCAAGAGGAAGAATAAATTCACCAGTAAATTCATCACTATGCCAGTCATTCTTCAAGTTTTGACTTCCTTACACAATCTCTCTGCTATTGCTTACTTTTCAGTGTCTTCAGATAGTTGATATTTGTATTCTCTTCAGTTAGGATCAGAGAGAAATCCTGTGGTGAGCTTACTCTATCTTGGCCAGCATCAAAGGTGTTTAATTGTGATTTTGAGTCTTTATTCTTCCTTCTTTTGCCTTTCCACCAAGTCAGGTTGTACTTAAATTTTGTTAGGATAGTGCTTTAGCAGAGATCAAATAACAGTGGCTTAACCAAGACAGAAGTGTATTTTTCTCTCAAGGAACAGTCTAGAGATAAGTAGTCTTAAGATAGTAGGTGGCTCTACTAGGTTCTCCTGTGGTTTCCTCCACTGGGTCAAGGCAACTGCTCCATTTCTTAACATTTCCCAATTAGCAAGTAGGAATAAAGGGGCAGGGGAACAAGTGTGCATTTTTTAAAGGAGTATAAATTGGAAGTGGCACCATTATTTCTGTCCATGGTCCATTGACCAGAATTTAATCACATGGCCCCACCGTGCTGTAAGGGAACTTGGGAAATGAAGTCTCTAACTTGGTGGTGATGTCTAGTGAAAAAGTAAGGGAATGCTAGTACTAAATATGGGGAAAATGGAACACAGGGGACACTGCCAGTCTGCCATAACCTGAAATTTTGGGGGGAGGGAGCTACAAAATAAATGACAATGCTAGCAAAAATATTTTAAAAACCTTTTAAAAATGTAAACCTATAAAATAAGTCCCCAGAGGCAAACACAAAGAGCAAGATTCTAAGCAGCAAGGATCTGTGATCTGAGTCTTTTAAAATAATACTTAAGATATTTTTTTTATGTGGAATTATTTCAAACTTGCAGAGAAGATTCAAGAATGTTAAAAAATATCCTGGGGTGCCTGGGTGGCTCAATTGGTTATGTGTCTGATTTTAGCTCAGGTCATGATCTCACAGTTTGTGAGTTTGAGCCCCATGTCTGGCTGTGTGCTAACAGGTCATAGCCTGGAACGTGTTTCAGATTTTGTGTCTCCCTCTCTCTCTTCCCCTCCCCTGCTTGCACTCTCACTCTCTCTCTCAAAAATAAATAAACATTAAAAAATTAAAAAATATATATCCTCCTGTCCTCCTTACCCCCAGCCAGAACTAAAAGCAAGCAAGTTGCTGACATATGCCTTATCAATTCTGAATACTTTAGGATATGATACCTTATGAATAAGGATATTCTCCCATAAAACCACAATATAATCGCCAAAATCAGAAAATTAATATTGATTCATTGTTACTATACAATTAAAAGACTCAATTCAGATTTTTCCAGTTGTCCCAATGATGTCCTTCTAAGCAAAAGGATGCAAATCTATAATAATGTGTTACATTTAGTTGCCATTATCTCTTTAATATCCTTCAACCTGGAACAGTCTTCAGCATTTACTTGACTTCCATGGCTGACACCCTTGATTTCAGTCCTTCCATTTGGATTTGTCAGATTTTTCCTCATCATAAAATTCCATTAACATATTTTTTGTCAGGAATATCACAGGTGGGATGCTATGTTCCTTGCAATCCTCCTATCAGGTGGTACACAATTCAATTTGTTCCATTACTAGTCATGTTAATTTTGTTCATTTGATTAAGGGATGCCTGCCAAGTTTAGCACTCTCTTTTTTAACAAATTGGTTTTTTTGTGGTAGGTAATTTGGAATGTAAATAAATATCCCATTCCTTATCAACTTTCACCCACTAGTTCTAGCATCTATTGATATTTTTTTTTTGCTAAATGAATAATTATGATAATGATTGCTAAATACAGGGCTTTTTAAATTCTACCATTCCTGTTACATTATTAGTTGGCATTCTACTGTAAGGCAAAGTGTTTGCTTCTATTTAGTGTATCAGCATAGACTTAAGGGTATCTATTTTATTCAGTGCATTGATAAAATCATGACCAATGGGAGCCCTTAAAACTGGCTTCTGTGCTTTTACAGATCTTAGAATGATTCTATAGAGTTCCTTGCATATTCCTAACCTAGTTCCCCCTTTGTTAACATCTTCTATTTCTATGATACTTTAGTCATAACTAAGGAACCAACATTGGTACTTTACCATTAACTAAACTTCATACTTTACTCACATTGCACTGGTTTAACCCTAACATCCTTTTTCTCTTCCAAGATCCCATCCACATTACATTTAGTTGTGATCCCATCCACGTAACATTTAGGTCTCTTTAAACTCCCTTGGTTTGTTTTCTCTGTCCTTTTGGCATATTCCTATCATTCTTTGAAAACTTTCTTGCTGTCATAACAAGGTATGTTCCAGGCAACTCTTGTATTTTTCCTGCCTTAGCTCTGAAACCAGCCATTTCTTTAAGGAGACTTGGTTCCTTTTAATGGAGAATGGTATTAAGAAACCATGATATGAGTGCTAGTTGTTCTCATTGCTAGTGGGATGTCATTGTTTCAGGCTGTCTTTGCTCTCTGTGGATGAAGCTGGGGAATACACACACACACACACACACACACACACACACACACACACACACATCTGTATCACCATAACTCTTTCCTCTGTGTTAAGAGTTCACACAGATACAACCAATTCCAATTCAAAATCCTAGAGTTATTTCTACTTTTCTCCCTTTCTGTATTTGTAACTCCTATCTGACAGTGAGAACTGATCCCCATTATCCCCAATGTATTATTATTGGATAAATACTTACGTATATGTCCTCTCCACTCTGCTTGGGCTTTGTACGAGGCTGCTACTACCACCCCTACTGTTGCTTGAAAGCCCTACTCCCCCAACCCCAGACTCTAGTATCCTCTGAACCCCTGTACAGACAACTGCCTTGCTCCACTCCATCTAGTGAACTGAGTTATTATAGAAGAAATTAAGAAAGGAAAAAGGAAGAAAAGAGAGAAGAGGGAAGGAAGAGGAAAGAAGGAAGAAATTGAGCTTTATTATTGTAGGCCATGCATAGGCCAGGAAACAAATCCTAGACATTTTATTTTTCTTGAAGTTTGGTTGACACACAATGCTATATTGGTTTCAGGTATACAACATAGTGATTTGACAACTGTATGTTATATAGTTCACCACAAATTGTAGTTACCATCTGTCAGTATACAATGCTATTACAATACCATTCACTATATTCCCTCTGCCGAACATTTCATCCCCATGACGTACTCATTCGATAATTGGAATGAATGGGAGTCTATACCTCTCAATCCCCTTCACCCATTTTGCCCATGCCCCCACTCCCTTCCCCTCTGAAAACCACCAGTTCGTTCTCTGTATTTATGGGTCTGTTTCTGCTTTAAAAAATTTTGAGTTTAATTAACATATATTGTTATATTGTTGCGTACATTGTTATATTAGCTTCAGATGTACAACATATTAATTCAACATTTCTATACTTGACTCACAAAACAGTGTTGGCACTATCTGTTACCATACAATGTTATTATGATATTATTGACTATATTCCCTATGCTATACTTTGCATCTTCATGACTTAATCTATTCTATAACTGGAAGTTTGTACCTCTTAATCCCCTTTATTTGTTTTACCCATTCCTTTCCCATATCCTCTGTAGCAACCACTGGTTTGTTCTTTGTATTTAAGTCTTTCTTTGTTTGTTTTGTTTTTTAGATTCCACACATAAGTGAAATTACATGGTAGTTGTCTTTCTCCGTCTGACTTATTTCACTTAGTATAATACCCTCTAGGTCCATCCATGTTGTTACAAATGGCAAAATCTCATTCTTTTTTATGGCTGAGTAATATTCCATCGCATATATATACCACTTCTTCTTTATCCATTGGACACTTTATCATTGGACACTTTATCATTGGACACTTAGATTGCTTCCATATCTTGGCTATTGTACATAATGCTGCAATAAGCATAGGACCACACATATGTTTTTGAATTAGTGTTTGCATTTTCTTTGGATAAATACCCAAAGGAAGAATTATTGGATCATATGATATTCTTATTTTTAATTTTTTGAGGAATGTCCATAATGTTTTCCATAGTGGCTGCACCAGTTTACATCCCCACCAACAGTGTTCAAGGGTTTATTTTCCTCCACATTCTTGCCAGACTTGTTATTTTTTGTCTTTTTGATACTAGCCATTCTGACAGGTGTAAGGTGATATCTCATTGTGGGTTTGATTTGCATTTCCCTGATGATTAGTGATTTGAGCATGCTTTCAGGTGTCTGTTGGCCATCTGTATGTCTTTTTTGGAAAATCACCTGTTCAGGTCCTCTGCCCATTTTAAAATTGGATTATTTGGTGTGTGTGTTGTGTGTGTGTGTGGTGTGTGTGTGGTGTGTGTGTGTATTGTAGAAGTTTTTTTTTAATATATATTTTGGATATTAACTCCTTATAGGATATATCATTTGCAAATATCTTCTCCCATTCAGTAGGTTGTCTTTTAATTCTGTTGATGGTTTTCTTCACTGTGCAAAAGCTTTTTTAAAAAAATGTTTATTTATTTTGAGAGAGAGAGAGAGAATGAACATCCCAAGCAGGCCCCGTGCTATCAGAATAGAGCCTGATGTGGGGCTTGATCTCATGAACTGTGTGATCATTACTTGAACCGAAATCAAGAGTTGGATGCTTAACCAACTGAGCAACCCAGGCACCCAAAAGCATTTTATTTCTGTATTCTCCCAATAGTTTATTTCTGCTTTTGTTTCCCTTGCTTAAGAAGACATATCTAGAAACATGTTTCTAAGATTGATGTCAAAGAGACTACTTACCTATGTTTTCTTCTAGTACTTATAGGTTTCAGGCCTCACATTTAGGCATTTAATCTATTTTGAGTTAATATTTGTGTAAAGTGTAAGAAAGTGGTCTAGTTTCATTCTTTTGCATGTAGCGGTCCAGTTTTCCCAGCACCATTTATTGAAGAGACTATCTTTTCCCCATTGTGTGTTCTTGCCTCTTTTGTCATAAATTACATGACCATATATGTGTGGTGTTATTTCTGGACTCTGTTTTGTTCCATTGATCTAGGTGTCTATTTTGATTATAACAGGTCTGTAGTATACCTTGAAATGTAGGATTTTGATATCTGTAGTTTTTTTGTTCTTTCTCAAGATTGCTTTGGCTATTTGTGGTCTTCTGTTGTTCCATACAAATTTTAGTATTCTGGTTTAGTGAAAAATGCTG
The DNA here is from genome assembly GCF_007474595.2 of Lynx canadensis. Classification (NCBI taxonomy): domain Eukaryota; kingdom Metazoa; phylum Chordata; class Mammalia; order Carnivora; family Felidae; genus Lynx; species Lynx canadensis. The sequence continues at coordinate 46,420,011 of NC_044312.2, read as the reverse complement.
TTGATATTGATAAGAATTACATTGAATGTAATTGCTTTCAGTAGTATGGATATTTTAACAATGTTTGTTCTTCCAATCCATGAGTATGGAATATCTTTCCATTTGTTTGTATCATCTTCAGTTTTCTTTTTCAGTGTCTTAGGGTTTTCATAGTATAGATCTTTTGCCTCTTTGGTCAAATTTATTCCCAGGTATTTCCTTCTATTTGGTGCAATTTTAAATGGAATTGTTTTCTGAATTTCACTTTCTGCTATTCTTTTATTGGTATATAGAAATGCAACAGATTTCTGTGTTAATTTTGTATCCTACAACTTTACTAAGTTCACTTATTCTAACAGATTTTGGTGGAATCTTCAGGATTTTCCATGTATGATATTATGTCATCAGCAAAAAGTGACAGATTAACTTCTTCCTTACTAGTCTGGATGTCTTTTCTTTCTTTTTCTTGTCTTATTACTGTAGCTAAGACTTCCAGTACTATGTTGAATAAAAGTGGTGAGAGTGAACATTCTTGTCTTATTCCTGATCTTAAAGGAAAAGTTCTCCATTTTTCAGCATTAAGGATGATGTTACCTGTGGATTTGCCATAAATGGTCTTTATTATGTTGAGTATATTCCCTCTAAATCCGCTTTAAGAGTTTTTATCATGAACAGATGTTGAATTTTGACAAGTGCTCTTTCTGCATATATTGAGATGATCATATGATTTTTATCCTTTATCTTTATTAATGTAGTGTATCGTGTTGATTGATTTGCAAGTATTGAACCATTCCTGCATCCCCTGAATAAATTCTACTTTATCATAGTGAACGAGCTTTTTAATGTATTATTGAATGTGGTTTGCTAATTACTTTGTTGAAGATTTTTACATATATGTTCATCAGGGATATTGGCCTATAGTTTTCTTTTTTGTACTGTCTGTTTTTGGTATCATGGTTATGCTCAAAAAGTAGATATTTATTTGTTTATTTTTAAATGTTTAGTTTTGAGAGACAGAGCATGAATGGTGGAGGGGCAGAGAGAGAGAGAGAGAGAGAGAGAATCCCAAGCAGGCTCTGTGCTGTCAGCTTAGAGCCCTGTTGTAGGACTCTAACTCTAAAGTTCTCTTTGGGCCAGCAAAAGAGCAGGATAGAGGATGAAAAACAAGAGATGGCTAATGTCCAGGAGAAGACAAGAGCCCCGAATAAGGGTCCTTGCCCTGTTTATTAAGATCAGAAGGATTACAAACGTGATGGGCATGTACAAAGAGACAAAGAAACTGGGAACATTAACTTGCGGATGTGAGGGAAAAGGGGGTTTTGAAGATATAAGGGGTTTGGGTTTGGGTCAATATAAAACAAAATCCTGGCACCGAGCAGATGGGCAGATGGTTGTTAACAGCAGATAGGAGGTGCCATGTCTGTTTATCTTAGCTAGCCGAGGGGATAAGACAGATAGGGGAAATAATCTCAGGGTTAACAAGGCACCTTTTCTTTTGTTAACCATCTCCATTCTGGGCTGCTTCGCCTGCAGTGCAGTGGTCTATAGTCCAATTTATCTGTTTGCCTGACTTGGTCTTTCCCTTCTGGGAAAGCAGTTTTCTGCTAAAGTACTAAATTGGGGGGCACTTCCACCCTGAACGACTAAACTTGCTTACCTCATATACCTTTGTATTGGGTGCCTTTGTGCCCCTCTCTATTCTGGAGCCTTTGCTCCTCCCTCTCTATTCTGGGGGGTGCAGAGCCTTTGTACCTCCCTATTCTGGGGTGCTAATCTTGTTTACCCAAACTTGGGTGAGAGCATCTTATGGTTTTGTACTTCTTTATGCCTTGTTAACCCATTGGTGTAAGCCTGGGGAATTCCTAAGCTTATTTCCTACAGAGTCCAATGTGGGGCTTGATCTCATGAGATGATGACCTGAGCTGAAATCAAACGTCAGATAATTAACTGACTGAGCCACCCAAGTACCCCATCAAACACTAGACATTTTAGAGAATTCTATGGCTATTACAGAGGAAATCTGAAAACAAGGAATGTCTTCAAAGGGCTAAGAAAATACATGTCAATGTAAAATTAAATACCTATCAAAACTATTAAGAATGAAACCCAAATAAGAGAATTTTAGGAAAAAAAACTTATTAAAGCTTTTGGAAATGCTCCTGGATAAAAGATGCTCTTGGATAAAAAAAATAACCTTATAAGAGAGAGTAGAGATGCAAGGAAGGAATAGTGAACGTAGAAACTGATCACTTATATTGGGCAAATTTAAGCAAAGACTTTTTGTAAACATTGTAATTTGTGGGGTTAAAAAATGCTTGGCAATATTAATATTTAAAGCTGTTGAGGGGTGCCTGGGTGGCTCACTAGGTTAAGCATCCAACTCTTGATTTTGGCTCAGGTCATGATCTCATGGCTCATGAGATTGAGCCCTGAATTGGGCTCTGAGCTGACAGCTTGGAGCCTGCTTAGGATTCTCTCTCTTCCCACCTTTCTCTACCCCTCCCCTACTCACGTGCATGTGCACTCTTTCTCTGCCAAAGAAAAAACCAATATATGTATGTGTATGTATGTATGTGGGTGTGTGTGTGTATATATATATACACACACACCGTGTTGAATTCCTTCAAGACATGAGAAAGGATTTTGAATGTTTGACTTCTTCTAAGCTATTTAAGTAGTAAAAGAATAAAAATAAAATATATGATAGGACACATATATATTAGAGAGTTAGACTCTAGAGCCAGAATTTCAGGATTCAAATATCAGCCCTGACATTTACTACTATGTAACTTAGGGGAAAAAACTTTTCTGCGCCTAGGTTTTATTTGTTTTTTAAATCAGAGATATGGAAATAAAGAATATGTAATTCATACGGTTGTTGTACCACTTGAATTTACATAAAGCCATTTAGATTTAGAAGAGTGTCTAAACTATAATAATTGCTGAGAAGTTTGAACCACAATCACAACATTCCAACACAGTAGAGGAATTAGCATATGGATTTAGAAGAGAAAAACCTTAATCCAAAAGAAATCAAGAAGGATAAAAAAGAGATAAATATGTCAAATAGCACAAAACGAGAGCAAAAACAGCAAATATAGCAATAATTAACAATGTAAAATAATACAACAAAATAAATTAATTTGCTTCAGGTAAAAAACTAATATTGTCAGACTGGATTAAAGAAAAAATCTAGCAATGTGTTCCCAAAAGCCAGCTAAAATATGAAACAAATGATAAAAGGTTTATCAGTCAAAGTCAATGGAATGGATGGGATTCTTCCTCCAGTACCTTCCCTTTCCTGCCCATCATAGTCCACTTCTGTGTCTCTTTACAGCTTCTTTCAGGATTTGTTTCACGCCCACCCCCACCCATCCCCTCACACCCTCCCGTGTCCCTCCCACCTCCTTCTTAGGGAGAGGAAGGAAGCTCAGGGTCCCCCATGTCTCTCTTCCTAAACCAGCACTGGTAGTGAGGTCCGCTGTGAAGAAGGCCTCACGCTCAAAGCTTCTTGTGGCAGCTTCTTGTGCCCCTCCCCACTCCTGTGATTGGTGGAGAGGAGCACACGTCACACCAGCTGTGAAAGTGAGCTCTTGCAATGCAAGAACACCTGAATGCCTGCGGATTGGCTTCTTGGAGGCTGGCGCATAGTAGAGCCAGGTGTCCAGTCGCTGCTGCCCCAGGACAACCACTGCAGCTTCCTGCCCTGCATTCAAGGCCACCGCTGCCCCCTGTGTCGCCTCCACGGGAACAGTTGTATGATTAAGCCACAGTCTTTAATGAGTAAATGGGTGCCTTTCTGTGGTATTCTTGGTCACACATTTATGGAGTTTCTGAAGGGCCCCAGAGATTACTGCCAGGCACAGCGCAACCTTTATGAGGACAAGTGAACTGGAGAGATTCATACTACTACACCAAGAAACCTCCATAAGAGCCCTTATCCTGGGCACAGAAGTGCACAGTTGACATCATCGGAGCATTTTACAAGAATTTTGACCTGGATGGGGTAAACCTGGGTGCACATCCTTTCCATGGACTCAGTATACTGAACTGAGGGATTATTTCCTGTTAGGTTCATTTCATTTCCTGTTACTCTCTACTACATATTTAAATCATTGAGAATTTCCAGTGGAATATATTAGAGGATACTTTGTTTGCTTTACATAATTTCTGTATTCAAAACTTCAAAACATTTTTTCGTAACCGTATTGAATATTTTAACTAAATTAACATGGCTCCAGTGAACCAGCCAGCCCGGTGGAAGTCACATACAGGAACATGAAATTTCTTATTACACACAGTCCAACCAGTGCAACCTTCAACAAATTTATAGAAGAACTTAAGGAATATGGAGTTACTACAATAGTAAGAGTATGTGAAGCAACCTACAACACTGCTCTTGTGGAGAAAGAAGGCATCCAGGTGCTGGATTGGCCTTTTGATGATGGTTCATCACCATCTAACCAGATTGTTGAGGACTGGTTAAGTCTTGTCAACATTAAATTTCATGAAGAACCTGGTTGTTGTATTGATGTTCACTGTGTTGCAGGTCTTGGGAGAACCCCAGTGCTTGTTGCCCTAGCACTAATTGAAGGTGGAATGAAAAATGAACATGCAGTACAGTTTATAAGACAAAAGCAGCGTGGAGCTTTTAACACTAAGCAACTTCTGTATTTGGAGAAATACTGTTCTAAAATGCGGCTGTGCTACAAAGCCTCCAGTGGTCATAGAAACAATTGTTACATTCAATAAAACTTGGCTGCCTGATGCTGTTGCCTTGGAAATGGAACTTGAGACAGGACTTACTTATCGTACATATTAGCCAACATGCAGGCTTAATGAATGACAAGTCTAATGAAGCTTCCACAGGAATATTGAAAAAGGAGCAAGCTTGACAGAATTGCAACCTCTATGTTTGGCTTACTACTATTCCCATGCCAGAAATAATATGTAAGAAATTGAGAGATTAGGTGCCAAAATATCCAGCACAATACTTGTGTGTTTTTAGTATCATGCAGAATTAAAATCCTAGATTATGACTAGCACTGGAAACCATATGTGTTTTATTCCTTTAGTCATTTCAAATATTGCCAATAGGGCCTATGTGGTTATTCATGTTTGCCACCCTACAAGCGTACCAATATACATCAGGTTTTAGCAAAAATTGATTTTATTGGATTCTTACCAAGGCTTATGGGGATTATTTAATGTCTTTCTATAAAGCTCATTTTGTGCTGTTATGAATGCCTCCATTTTGAAAAATCACAAATGTGTGGTTAAAAGTTCATATAAAATATACGTTGTACAGAAGCACATGTGTGTAATGTCTTCAGACAAAAAAGTCTTACAGTTACTTTATGTTTACAGTTGGGGTACAACTTAGAGGAAGAGGGCCTGAAGACAGAGTGGGAGGAGGCTATGAAATATCTCCAGTAAAGTGTTGCCTTTGTCTTGTGCAGGATGTATAGAATAGGTCTTTTATTTAGTTAAAAATTAAGGCTGAGATGCTTTGTAGCTAAAATATTTCTTATTTATAATATTTCTGAAATCTTGTAATTCTTCATATCTATTGGAAGTTTTTATTAACTATTTTTCTTTGAAGCATATTTTTTCTTGTCTTCCAATCAAAAAAGAAGTGAGTTTCCAATAATGAAGTGATCAAGCATCTAATATTTTATATGCTTTTTGAACTCAGTAAATTCGTATTTGGATACCTGGATACTTTGTTCTATTATGTGATTGATAAAATGATGACATGTATTAATGCTAGTTTAACCATATATTCATACCATCTGGGAATATAGTTCTGGAGGAGAAATAATTTCAGTGTTCACCATTCACCAGCCAGTAGAAGAGCTTAACCATCTGAATAAATAATGAATTGCAGAAGAAAGAGGCAAGATGGTAGAGCTGTGTTGATATTAGTAAAAGTTGAAGCAAAGGCATTACTAGAGATAACAAAAATCATTAAAGTTTCAAGTTTCATTTCACCAGGAAGTCAGAACAATTCTAAACTTAATGCATCAAACAACATTGGTCCAAAATGTATAAAGCAAATATGGAGAGAACTACAAGGAAAATTGACAAGTTTATGATAGTGATGGGAAATTTTACTATTTTTCAGAAACAGTTCAAGTAGAAAAAAATCAGTAAGGATATAGATTTGAACAAAACAATTAACAGGCATGGTCCCATGACAATATAAGGGGCATTACATTGAACAGTAAGAATCCATATTATTTTTAAGAGTACATGAAATATTTCATTACATTTGACAATAAAAATTTCAGCAAATTTAACAATATATAAGTAATATAAATAAGATAAATAACTTCTTGGACTACAGTTCAATATCTATACATTTGGAGTTTTGAGAATCTGTGTCTAGAGCTTTCTACTTCTGGATGGGGTGTGGTAGGTTGTGGCATTCCACCACCCACCCTGCAACAACCAGAAAAATATGGAAAAATTTAAAAAGTAGTATGTTTGAAGACATATGAGAACTGTGAAAGCAACAAGAACTAGGTGAATAGGAATTCCAGAGAGGGAGGAGCTCTCCTGAGGTGAGTGGCCATCTCCTCTCCCACCCCCCTTCCCCAATGGTAGCATTTACAGGCTCTGGACGTGGTCTAAGAATCAGGTGTGGTCCATGAGGTGGGTCTCTACCCATGTTGCAAGTTGTGGTCCTCAGAAAACATATACTAAATCTGAGGTTTGCATTTGGAGATTTACTGGGGAGTTGTCTCAACACCTTTGAGGGAGCAAAAGAATGAGGGAATGGTAGAACTTGTTGAATGGTGATACATACAGTTGCAAAACTGGCCGTAGCCAATCTTGCAGGGAGCTCTGAAGCTGTAATAGCTATTTAAAGATAGTCCTCAGTTGAGGTGAAAGAGTTGAATCTTTGGACTTAAATTAACGAGTCATTGGATGCAGGTTGTCCCTGAGGATGAGGCGTAACCTTTCTTTAGTCAAGTGCAATCCCCAGAAGGGGAATACAGCTGTGACCCTTCAGCTGATAATACTTGTGGCAGCTTGGGGAATGAGTGTTTCAGACCTGCAGAGGGACCTGGGTGGTGCAGCCACAGTGTCCACTATACTAAATGATACTTGCTGAGTTCTGGGGCTATGTATGAGAGCCAGGGGAGTTAGAATGAAGACTTAAAAGAGGGGAATCTCCCTTAATCTCATAGTGCTTAAGAGACAAAGTCTTATTAGAAGAGGTTCTAATCTTCACCAACACTTAATATCTTTTTTTATTATAGCGTTTTTGGTAAGTGTGAAGTGGTATTCCTTTGGGGTTTTAATTTTCATATGACCAGTAATGTTAAGCATCTTTTCATGTGTGTGTTAGCCATTCATGTATCTTTTGTAGTAATATGTCGATTCAAACATGTCTACTTTCTCAATTGTGTCATTTTGTCTTCTTATTGAGCTGTAAAAATTTTTCATGTATTCTGGATCCAATGCTTCTATCAGATATATAATTTGCAAGTATTTACTCTTAGTCTGTTGCTTTTTTTCTCTCTTAATTGTATGTTTCAAAGGCAAAACTTAAAAAAATGAATTATAATTTATCAATTTTTCTTTTATAAATCATGTTTTAAATTGTATCTAAGAACTCTCCTCAGCCACAGAGAGTTTTCTGCTATATTTTCTTCAGAAGTTTTATAGTTTTAGCTCTTACATTTAGATCTATGATCTATTTTGGGTTAATTTCTGTGTATGGTGTGAGGTAAATGTCTACTTTTTTGTGGCATGTGGATATTCATTTGTCACAGCATCATTTATTCAAAGACTATCCTTTCCCCCACTGAATTATCTTTGTAGCTTTGTTGAAAATCAATTTGGCATACAAATAAGGATTTAGTTGTGAATTCTCAATTATTTTCTATTGATCTACATAACCACACAGTCTTCATCACTGTAGCTTTATAGGAAGTTTTGAAATTGGATAGTGTACTTTTTTTGTGTGGCTATTTTAAGTGTTTATTTATTTTTGAGGTGGGGGGAGCACAAGTGGGGAATGGGCAGAGAGGGAGACATGGAATCTGAAGCAGGCTCTAGGCTCCAACCTGCCAGCACACAGCCCAACATGGGGCTGGAACTCATGAACTGCAAGATCATGAGCTGAGCCAAACTTGGACACTCAACCGAATGAGTCACCCAGGCGCCCCTGGCTATTTTAGGTCCTTTGCATTTCCATATACATTTTAGGATTAGTCTGTCAATTAAAAAAAGCCTGAAAGGATTTTGATAGATACAATATTGAATTTATAGATAATTTGGAGAGAATTGCAGCCTTGACAATATTGTTTTCAAATCCATGAATATGGAACATCTTTCCATTTACTTAGATCTTCTTTAATTTCTATCAGCAGTATTTTGTAATTTTCAGTATACACGACTTGCACTTCTTAATTTCCTAAGTATTTTTTTTGATGCTATTATGACTGGAATGATGCTCTTAATTTTATTCTAGATTGCTTATTGCTAATATATAAAAATACAGGCAATTTTTGTATATTGACCTTGCATCCTATGATCTTTGTAATGATTTGTTAGGAGAGGGAGAGAACAATTGAGAGTGACATAAAGGGTTCTTTATATTCTTTGGTATTTACTACATACTGGATTATGCCATCTGTGAATAAAGGCAGTTCTACTCTTTATTTCCAACCTGGATGCCTTTAATTTCTTTTTCCTTCTTCATTGAACTGGCTAGACCCTCCACGTTGACCAGAAGTGGTGACAACATCTTTGACTTGTTCCAGGTCTTATAGAGAAACTATTCATTCTTTCACCATTAAGTATGATGTTAACTGTTGGATCTTCATCAGGTTGAGGAGGTTCTCTTCTATTCCTAGTTTGTTGAAAGTTTTATCATAAATGGATGTTAGAGGGGTGCCTAGGTGGCTCAGTCAGTCAAGCATCCAACTTCAGCTCAGGTCATGATCTCACAGTTCATGGGTTTGAGCCATGCATCAGGCTCTGTGCTGACAGCTCAGACTCTGGAGCCTGCTTAGGATTCTGTGTCTCCCTTTCTCTCTGCCCCTCCCCGGCTCACACTCACACACACACACACACTCTCTCTCTCTCTCAAAAAATAAACAGTAAAAAATTATAAGAAAATGGATGTTGGACTTTTTCAAATACTTTTCCCACATCCATTGACATGATCTTGTGGTTTTTATCCTTCACTCTATTAATATCATGTACTAAGATGAACAATTTTTTTTTTAACGTTTATTTATTTTTGGGACAGAGAGAGACAGAGCATGAACGGGGGAGGGGCAGAGAGAGAGGGAGACACAGAATCTGAAACAGGCTCCAGGCTCTGAGCCATCAGCCCAGAGCCTGACGCAGGGCTCGAACTCACGGACCGCGAGATCGTGACCTGGCTGAAATCGGACGCTTAACCAACTGCGCCACCCAGGCGCCCCAAGATGAACAATTTTTAAATGTTAAAACAACTTTGTATTCCTGAGATAAATCTCCCTTCTTCATTGTGCATAATTCTTTTATATGGATGGATTTAGTTTGCTAATATTTTTCTCTTTCTTTTCTTTAAAATTTTTATTTATTCTCCGATGCTCTCCCTTTCTTTTCTTTAAATTTAAATTCAAGTTAGTTAACATATAATGTAGTTATGTCTCAGGAGTAGAATTTAGTGATTCATCTCTTACATATAACACCCAGTGCTCATCCCAACAAGTGCCTTCCTCAATGCCTATCACGCGTTTAGCCCACCCTCATCCATCTCCCCTTCCAGCAACCCTCAGTTTGTTCTCTGTATTTCAGAGTCTCTTATGATTTGCCTTCCTCTCTGTTTTTATGTTATTTTATTTTTCCTTCCCTTCCCCTATGTTCATCTGTTTTGTTTCTTAAATTCCACTTATGAGTGAAATCCTATGATATTTGTCTTTCTCTGACTTATTTCACTTAGCATAATATACTCTAGTTTCACCCACATTGTTGCAAAGGGCAAGATTTTATTCTTTTTGATCACTGCTTAATATTCCATTGTGTATATATACATCTTTATCCATTCATCAGTCAATGGATATTTGGGCTCTTTGCGTAATTTGGCTATTGTTGATAGCACTGCTGTAAACATTGCTATTTGGAATCAGAATTTTTATATCCTTTGGATAAATACCTAGTAGTGCAATTGCTGGGCCATAGGGTAGTTATATTTTTAATTTTTTCAGGAACCTCCATACTGTCGTCCAGAGTGGCTGCACCAGTTTACATTCCCAGCAACAGTGTAAACAAGTTTCCCTTTATTCGCATCCTCACCAATATTTGTTGTTTCCTGAGATGTTAATTTTAGCCATTCTGACAGGTGTGGGATGGTATCTCATTGTGTTGTTTTTTTTAAATTTTTTAAAATTTTTAAAAAATTTCTATTTTTAACGTTTATTCATTACTGAGAGATAGAGACTGAGCATGAGCAGGGGAGAGGCAGAGAGAAGGGAAGACACAGAATCCGAAGCAGGCTTCAGGCTCTGAGCTGTCAGCACAGAGCCTGATGTGGGGCTCAAACTCACAAACCGTAGATCATGACCTGAGCTGAAGTCAGCTGCCCAACCGACTGAGCCACTCAGGCGCCCCTCTCATTGTGGTTTCAATGTGTATTTCCCTGATGACAAGTGATATTGAGCATCCTTTCATGTGTCTGTTAGCCATCTGGATGTCTTCTCTGGAAAAATGTCTATTCATGTCTTTTGCCCATTTCTTTGCTGGATTATTTGTTTTTTGGGGTGTTGAGTTTGATAAGTTCTTTATAGATTTTGGATATTCTTTCCTGCTTTGTCAAAGATCGGTTGGACATATGTTTGTGGATGCATTTCTGGGTTTTCTGTTCTGTTCCATTGATCTATGTGTCTGTTTTTGTGTCAGTACCATACTGTCTTGATGATTAAAGCTTTGTAATACAGTTTGAAGTCTGGAATTGTGGATGCCTCCAGTTTTGGTTTTCTTTTTTCAATACTACTTTGGCTCTTCAGGGTCTTTTCTTGTTCCATACAAATTTTAGATTTGTTCTAGCTCTGTGAAGAATGTTGGTGTTATTTTGAAAGGGATTGCATTGAATACTACTTTGGTGGATAGTATTGACATTTTAACAATATTTGTTCTTCCAATCCATGGAAGAACATGGAATGTTTTTCCACGTGTGTTTTCTTCAATTTCTTTGATAAGCATTCTATAGTTTTCAGCATACAGATCTTTTACCTCTTTGGTTAGTTTATTCCTAAATATCTTAATGTTTTTGGTGCAACTGTAAATGGGATTGATTCCTTGATTTCTCTTTCTGCTGCTTTATTATTGGTGTATAGACATGCTACCGATTTCTGTATGTTGATTTTATATCCTGTATCTTTGCTGAATGCATGTATCAATTGTAGCAGTTTTCTGGTGGAGTCTGTCAGGTTTTCCATGTAGAGTGTCATGTCGTCTGTGGAGAGTGGAAGTTTGACTTCTTCCTTGCTAATTTGTATGCCTTTTATTTCTTTTTTGTTGTCTGATTGCTAAGGTTAGGGCTTTCAGTACTATCTTGAACAACAGTGGTGAGAATGGACATCCCTGTGTGTTCCTGACCTTAGGGGGAAAGCCTTCAGTTTTTCTACATTGAGGATGATATTAGTTGTGGGTCTCTTGTATATGGCCTTAGTGATGTTGAGGTATGATCATTCTATCCCTACTTTCTTGAGGGTTTTTATCAAGAATGGATGCTCTATTTTGTCAAATTCTTTTTCTGCATTTGTTGAGAGGATCATGTGGTTCTTATCCTTTCTTTTATTAATGTGGTATATCACGTTGATTGATTTGAGGATATTGAATCACCCCTGCATCCCAGGAATAAATCCCACTTGATTGCAGTGAATAATTCCTTTAATATATCATTGTTAGTATCTTATTTGATTTTCTAGTATCTTGTTGAGAATTTTTGCATCCACGTTCATTAGGGAAATTGGTCTGTTCTCTTTTTTAGTGAGGTCTTTGGTTTTGGATTTGAGGTAATGCTGGGCTCATAGAATGAGTTTGGAAATTTTCCTTCATTTTCAATTTTTTGGGAACACTTTCAAAAGAATAGGTAATAACTTCTTTAAATGTTTGATAGAATTCCCCCAGGAAGCCTTCTGACCCTGGACTCTTGTTTGTCGGTACATTTTTGATTACTGATTCAATTTCCCTTTTTTTTTTTAACTTAATTTAATTTTTAATTTACATCCAAGTTAGTTAACATATAGTGCAACAATGATTTCAGGAGTAGATTCCTTAATGCCCCTTACCCATTTAGCCCACCCCCTTCCCACAACCCTTCCAGTAACTCTCTGTTTGTTCTTCATATTTAAGAGCCTCTTATGTTTTTTCCCCCTCCCTATTTTTATATTCTTTTTGCTTCCCTTCCCTTATGTTCATATATTTTGTCTCTTAAAGTCCTCATATGACATATGAGTGAAGTCATATGATATTTGTCTTTCTCTAATTTCACTTAGCATAATATGCTCTAGTTCCATCCACTTAGTTGCAAATGGCAAGATTTCATTCTTTTTGATTGCCGAGTAATACTCCATTGTATACATATACCACATCTTCTTTATCCATTCATCCGTCGATGGACATTTGGGCTCTTCCCATACTTTGGCTATTGTTAATAGTGCTGCTATAAACATTGGGGTGCATGTGCCCCTTTGAAACAGCATACCTTTATCCCTTGGAAAAATACCTAGTAGTGTAATTGCTGGGTCGTAGGGTAGCTCTATTTTTAGTTTTTTGAGAAACCTCCATACTCTTTCCCAGAGTGGCTGCACCAGCTTGCATTCCCACCAACAATGCAAAAGACATCCTCTTTCTCTGCATGCTCACCAACATCTGTTGTTGCCTGAGTTGTTAATGTTAGCCATTGTGACAGGTGTGAGGTGGTATCTCATTGTGGTTTTGATGTGTATTTCCCTGATAATGAGTGATGTTGAGCATTTTTTCATGTGTCAATTGTCCATCTGTTTTCTTTGGAGAAGTGTCCATTCATGTCTTGTGCCCATTTCTTCACTGGATTATTTGTTTTTTTGGGTGTTGAGTTTGATAAGTTCTTTATAGATTTTGGATACTAACCCTTTATCTGATATGTCGTTTGCAAATATCTTCTCCTATTCCATGAGTTGCCTTTTAGTTTTGCTGGTTGTCTCCTTTGCTGTGCAGAAGCTTTTTATTTTGATGAGGTACTAATAGTTAATTTTTGCTTTTTTTCAATATATGAAATTTATTGTCAAATTGGTTTCCATATAACACCCAATACTCATCCCAAAAGGTGCCCTCCTCAATACCCACCACCCACCCTCCCTTCCTTCCCACCCCCATCAACCCTCAGTTTGTTCTCAATTTTTAAGAGTCTCTTATGCTTTGGCTCTCTCCCACTCTAACCTCTTTTTTTTTCCTTCCCCTCCCCCATGGGTTTCTGTTAAGTTTCTCAGGATCCACATAAGAGTGAAACCATATGGTATCTTTCTTTCTCTGTATGGCTTATTTCACTTAGCATAACACTCTCCAGTTCCATCCACGTTGCTACAAAGGGCCATATGTCATTCTTTCTCATTGCCACGTAGTACTCCATTGTGTATATAAACCACCATTTCTTTATCCATTCATCAGTTGATGGACACATTTAGGCTCTTTCCATAATTTGGCTATTGTTGAGAGTGCTGCTATAAACATTGGGGTACAAGTGCCCCTATGCATGAGTACTCCCGTATTCCTTGGGTAAATTCCTAGCAGTGCAATTGCTGGGTCATAGGGTAGGTCTATTTTTAATTTTTTGAGGAACCTCCACACTGCTTTCCAGAGTGGCTGCACCAATTTGCATTCCTGCCAACAGTGCAAGAGGGTTCCCGTTTCTCCACATCCTCTCCAGCATCTATAGTCTCCTGATTTGTTCATTTTGGCCACTCTGACTGGCATGAGGTGATATCTGAGTGTGGTTTTGATTTGTATTTCCCTGATGAGGAGTGATGTTGAGCATCTTTTCATGTGCCTGTTGGCCATCCGGATGTCTTCTTTAGAGAAGTGTCTATTCATGTTTTCTGCCCATTTCTTCACCAGGTTATTTGTTTTTCAGGTGTGGAGTTTGGTGAGCTCTTTATAGATTTTGCATACTAGCCCTTTGTCCGATATGTCATTTGCAAATATCTTTTCCCATTCCGTTGGTTGCCTTTTAGTTTTGTTGGTTGTTTCCTTTGCTGTGCAGAAGCTTTTTATCTTCATAAGGTCCCAGTAGTTCATTTTTGCTTTTAATTCCCTTGCCTTTGGGGATGTGTCAGGTAAGAAATTGCTACGGCTGAGGTCAGAGAGATCTTTTCCTGCTTTCTCCTCTAGGGTTTTGATGGTTCCTGTCTCACATTCAGGTCCTTTATCCATTTTGAGTTTATTTTTGTGAGTGGTGTGAGAAAGTGGTCTAGTTTCAACCTTCTGCATGTTGCTGTCCAGTTCTCCCAGCACCATTTATTAAAGAGATTGTCTTTTTTCCATTGGATGTTCTTTCCTGCTTTGTCAAAGATTAGTTGGCCATACGTTTGTGGGTCTAGTTCTGGGGTTTCTATTCTATTCCATTGGTCTATGTGTCTGTTTTTGTGCCACATTTTTGCTTTTGTTTCCTTGTCTCTGGAGATGTGTTGAGTAAGAAGTTGCTGCGGCCAAGGTCAAAGAGGTTTTTGCCTGCTTTCTCGAGGATTTTGATGGCTTCCTGTCTTACATTGAGGTCTTTCATCCATTTTGAGTTTATTTTTGTGTATGGTGTAAGAAAGCAGTCCAGGTTCATTTTTATACATGTTGCTGTCCAGTTTTCCCAGCACCACTTGCTGAAGAGACTGTCTTTATTCCATTGGATATTCTTTCCTGGTTTCTCAAAGATTAGTTGGCCATAGGTTTGTGGGTCCATTTCTGTGTTCTCTATTCTGTTCCATTGATCCGAGTGTCTGTTTTTGTGCCACGATTCAATGTCTTTACTGGCAGTGGGTCTGTTCAAATTTTGTATTTCTTCCAGTCTCACTTTTGGTAGTTTATATGTTTCTAGGAATTTAGCCATTTCTCCCAGATTGCCCAATTTGTTGGCTTATAATTGCTCATAATATTCTCTTATTGTTTGTATTTCTGTGGTGTTGGTTGTGATCTCTCTTTAATTTATAATTTTATTTACATGGGTCCTTTCCTTTCTGATCAGTCCTGCTAGGGG
Source organism: Lynx canadensis (assembly GCF_007474595.2). Classification (NCBI taxonomy): domain Eukaryota; kingdom Metazoa; phylum Chordata; class Mammalia; order Carnivora; family Felidae; genus Lynx; species Lynx canadensis. Next base: position 46,404,800 of record NC_044312.2, on the reverse strand, counting down.
TTTATCAATTTTGTTAATTCTTTCAAAGAACCAGCTCCTAGTTTTGTTGATCTGTTCTACTGTTTTATTTTGATTTCAATATCATTGATTTTTGCTCTAATCTTTTTTATTTTCTTTATTCTGCTGTTTTGGGGTTTTATTTGCTGTTCTTTATCCAGCTCTCTCAGGTATAAGGTTAGCTTGTGTATTTGAGACATTCCCTCCTTCTTTTTTTTTTTTCCAACGTTTTATTTATTTTTGGAACAGAGAGAGACAGAGCATGAACGGGGGAGGGGCAGAGAGAGAGGGAGACACAGAATCGGAAACAGGCTCCAGGCTCTGAGCCATCAGCCCAGAGCCCGACGCGGGGCTCGAACTCACGGACCACGAGATCGTGACCTGGCTGAAGTTGGACGCTTAACCGACTGCGCCATCCAGGCGCCCCCCCTCCTTCTTTATGAAGGCCTGGATTGTTCATAATATTCTCTTATTATTGTTTGTATTTTTGCTGTGTAGGTTGTGGTCTCCCCTCTTTCATGCTTGATTTTATTTATTTGGGTCCTTTCCTTTTTCTTTTTTATCATACTGGCTAGGGGTTTATCAATTTTGTTAATTCTTTCAAAGAATCAGTTCCTGGTTTCACTGATCTGTTCTACTTTTTTTGTTTGTTTATTTTGCTATTCTTTTCCCTGCTCTTTGAGGTGTAAGGTTAGGTTGTGTATCTGAGACCTTCCTTCCTTCTTTAGGAAGGCCTGGATTGCTATATACTTCCCTCTTATGACTGCCTTTGCTGCATCCCAGAGATTTTGGGCTGTGGTGTTATCATTTTCATTGGCTTCCACGTACTTTTTAATTTCCTTTTTAATCTCTTGGTTAGCCCATTTGTTCTTTAGTAGGATGTTCTTTAGTCTCCAAGTATTTGTTATCTTTCCACATTTTTTCTTGTGTTTGATTTTGAATTTCATAGTGTTGTGGTCTGAAAATATGCACGGTATGATCTCAATCTTTTTGTAATTGTTGAGGGCTGATTTGTGTCCCAGTATGTGATCTATTCTGGAGAACATTCCATGTGTACTGGAGAATAATGCATATTCTGCTGCCTTAGGATGAAATGTTCTGGCTATATCTGTTAAGTCCATCTGGTCCAGTGTGTCATTCAAACCCATTGTTTCCTTGTTGATTTTGTGTTTAGATAATCTATCCATTGGTATAAGTGGGGTGTTGAAGTTCCCTACTATTATGGTATTGTTATCAATGAGTTTCTTTATGTTTGTGAGTAATTGATTTATATATTTGGGTTCCTCCATGTTTAGAGCATAAATATTTACAATTGTTTGGTCTTCTTGGTGGACAAACCCCTTAATTATGATATAATGCCCCTCTTCATCTCTCGTTGCAGTCTTTATTTTAAAATCTAGATTGTCTGATATAAGTATGGCTACTCTGGCTTTCTTTTGGCAACCATTACCATGATAGATGGTTCTCCATCCCCTTATTCTCAATCTGAAGGTATCTTTATGTATAAATGGATTTCATATAAACAACATACAGACGGATGTTGTTTTCTTATTCATTCTGTTACCCTATGCCTTTTGATTGGAGCATTTAGACCATTGACATTTGGAGTGAGTACTGAAAGATATGAGTTTATTGCCACTATGTTGCCTGTAGAGTTGGAGTTAGTGGTGGTGGTCTCTGGATCCTTTCTAGTCTTTGTTGTTTTGGTAATTTTTCTTTTTTTTCCCGTCTTTTCTCCCCTTAGAGAGTCCCCCTTAAAATTTCTTGCAGGGCTGGTTTAGTGGTCACAAACTCCTTTAATTTTTGTTTGTCTGGGAAACTTTTTATCTCTCCTTCTATTTTGAATGACATCTTTGCTGGATAAAGAATTCTTGGCTGGGGCGCCTGGGTGGCTCAGTTGGTTAAGCGGCCGACTTCGGCTCAGGTCATGATCTCGCAGTCCGTGAGTTCGAGCCCCACGTCGGGCTCTGTGCTGACAGCTCAGAGCCTGGAGCCTGTTTCAGATTCTGTGTCTCCCTCTCTCTGACCCTCCCCCGTTCATGCTCTGTCTCTCTCTGTCTCAAAAAAAAAATAAACGTTAAAAAAAATTAAAAAAAAAAAAGAATTCTTGGCTGCATATTTTTCTGATTCAGCACACTGAATATATCCTGCCACTCCTTTCTGGCCTGCCAAGTTTCTGTGGACAGGTCTGCTGCAAACCTGATCTGTCTTCCCTGTAGGTTAAGGACTTTTTTGTCCCTTGCTGCTTTCATGATTCTTTCCTTGCCTGAGTTTTTTGTGAATTTGACAGTGATATGCTTTTTTTTTTTTTTTTTCCAACGTTTATTTATTTTTGGGACAGAGAGAGACAGAGCATGAACGGGGGAGGGGCAGAGAGAGAGGGAGACACAGAATCGGAAACAGGCTCCAGGCTCCGAGCCATCAGCCCAGAGCCCGACGCGGGGCTCGAACTCACGGACCGCGAGATCGTGACCTGGCTGAAGTCGGACGCTTAACCGACTGCGCCACCCAGGCGCCCCGACAGTGATATGCTTTGTTGATGGTTGGTTTTTGCTGAATCTGTTGGGAGTTCTCTGCGCTTCCTGGACTTTGATGTCTGTCCTTCTCCAGGTTAGGAAAGTTTTCCGCTATGATTTGCTCACATAACTTTTCTACCCCCTTTCCTCTCTCTTCATCTTCTGGCACCCCTATGATTCTGAAGTTCCTTTTTAAGGAGTCAATGAGTTCTCTAATTCCTATTTCATGCTCTTTGCCTTAGTCTCCCTCTTTTTTCTTTTTTTTTCTGTTTCGTTATTCTCCATAAGTTTTTCCCCTATATCACTGATTCTCTGCTCTAGCTCATCCATCCTTGCCACTGTGGCATCCATTCAAGATTGCAGCTCAGTTATACATTTTTTATTTCATCCTGACTAGCCTTTGCTTCTTTTATCTCTGCAGAAAGGGATTCTAATCTATTTTTACCCCAGCTAGTGTTCTTATTATTGTGATTTTAAATTTTGTTTCACACATCTTGCTTGTATCTGTGTTGATTAAGTCCCTGGCTATCATTTCTTGCTGTTTTTTATTCTAGGGTGAATTCCTTCATTTCATCATTTTGAAGGAAGAAAACGAATTAATAAAGTAAAAATAAAATTAAAAAATTAAAAACAACACAAAGAAATCAAATAAAAGCTGCTAGATCCTAGGTGTGTTGGTCTGGTTGTTGAAAGAAGCTTGATAGATTATAGAAAAAAGGAAACATAAGAGAAAAAAAAAGAAAAAAGGAAAATGTTTGAAAATTTGAAAAAATGAATACAATAAAAGAGAATACAATGAAATGATGAAAGTAACATAGAATTTAAAAAATTTACAAAAAAGTAAAAAATATAGTAGAAAAATTTAAAGAAAAATCTTTTTAATAAAAATAAATTTTTTCTCTTTCTATATTCAAGAATAAGAAAAGAAAGAGAAAAAAATTGAATAAAAGGACCAGCAAACAGAATGAAATACAATTGAAATTACATCTGGTTTCCCAATCAAATTGTGAAACACTTTATATTCTGTAAACTAAGCAGGTGGAGAGACTTGGGTTCATCAAGAGCATAGTTGGCCGAGCTGGGTGAGGCTTAGAGTAACAGCTCTGTTCTCCACTGGATGGTGCTTCTTAGCTTACTGGGGTGAATTGTTATGGCACGTGTAGGCATATATGTGTATGTGCATGCAGGGGAGGGGTGACAATGCTGTCACCCAGCTACCTAGTCTCTAGTGTCAGAACTCTGTGTTCTCCCCGACAGGCAATCAAACACCCCTCCTTTGTTTCTAGCTTCTGTCCACTCCTCACTTCTACACTATCCATGACCAAGCCGTCAGGCTGCCAGGGGGCACTTTCCTCCTGAGTTTTATCTCAGATGGGGCTGTGTTTCCCAACCCCTCACTTCTGAGGGACTGTGGCCTTGACCCGCTCTGACCCTCCAGGGGAAGGTCTTGGTGAGCCATGGATGGGTGCCAGCCCGCTTCCAGGAACGTTCATGAGACCCTGCTGCTGCTGATGCCCAGAAACTGTGGCTGGATGCCAGCCCATCCCCCAAAAAGTTTGTGTGATTGTGTAGCAGCAGTGTTTCAGGGACTATGGCAAATCATAACACACATCTGGCACCAGGCTTTACCCTTAACGTCCTTGTTCCAACACCAGTGAATGTGGTTGTTCTCTGGGTCCACTGGGACCTTTGCCTGTTGGGGGCCACACAGCTTGTATCAAATGTGCTCCCAGCAGGGGAACCCCTACTCCCCATGTGGCCTGAGGACCCCTTGGACTTCTCTTTCTGCTCCTGGGGATTCATCCTTTCCACTAGAGCACCGCTAGGTACCTAGCTATGGAGTTTCAGACTCCATGCTCCCCCTGTTTATAGAGTCTTAATGGAATTTAAACCCTCTCCTTTCTCTTTTCTCCCTTTTTTGTTCCAACCCTTGCAGCTGTTCCCACTTTTCCTTTTTCCCTCCAGCTGCTTTCCTTTTTCCCTCCAGCTGTTTTTCCTGTACTCTCCCCCTGTCTCTGTCCTCTCTCCACAAGCAAAATCAGCTCCCTGCCCTCTCTGGCTTCACTCTCCTCCAGTTCACCTCTCCACACTGTGTACCTGCTGAGTTCTGTGGATCACGTTGTGCAGATTGTTGTGTTAATCCTTAAATCAGTTTTCTAGGTGTGCAAGATGGTTCAGTGTTGATCTGGCTGCATTTCAGGCATGAGAGATGCAAAAAAATTTCCATGCTGTTCCGCCATCTTGGCCCCTCCCCCAGTAGGATGTTTTTGATGTTTTTTTAACCTTGAAGTTTTTGGTTTTTTTCCCCCACATTTTTTCTTGTGGTTGACTTCAAGTTTCAATAATGTTGTGGTCTGAAAATATGCATGGTATGATCTCGATCTTTTTGTGCTTGTTGAGCACTGATTTGTGACCCAGTTGTGATCTATTCTGGCGAATGTCCCATGTGCACTTGAGAAGAATGTGTATTCTTCTGCCTTAGGATGAAATGTTCTGAGTATATCTCTTAAGTCCATCAGGTCCAATGTATTATTTAAAGCCATTTTTTGGTTGATTTTCTGCTTAGATGATTTGTCCGTTGCTGTAAGTGGGGTGTTAAAGTCCTCTACTATTATTGTGCTATTATCAATGAGTTTCTTTATGTTTGTTATTAAATGATTTATATATTTGGGTGATAGCACATTGGGCGCATATATATTTACAGTTACATCTTCTTGGCGGATAGAACACTTAATTATAATGCCCTTCTTCACCTCTTGTTACAGTCTTTATTTTAAAATCTAGTTTGTCTGATATAAGTATGGCTACTCTGGCTTTCTTGTGACATCCATTAGCATGATAGATGTTTCTTCATCCCCTCACTTTCAATCTGCAAGTGTCATTAGGTATAAAACAAGTGTCTTGTAGGCAGCATATAGATGGATCTTGTTTTTTTTTTTTTTTTTTTTTATCCATTTTGATACCCTATGTCTTTTCATTGGAGCATTTAGTCCATTTACATTCAGAGTGATTACTGAAAGATGTGACTTTAGTGCCATTGTGTTGCCTGTAGAGTTGGTGTTTCTGGTGATGTTCTTTGGTCCTTTCTAGTCTTTGATGCTTTTGGTCTTGTTTTTTTTTTTTTTTTTTCCTCCACTCAGAGAGTCCCCCATAAAATTTCCCTGCAGGGCTGGTTTAGGAGGTTATGAACTCCTTTAGCTTTTGTTTGTCTGGGAAACTCTATCTCTCCTTCATTCTGAATGATAGCCTTACTGGATAAAGAATTCTTGGCTGCATATTTTTCTGATTCAGCGTATTGAATATTGCATGCCACTCCTTTCTGGCCTGCCAAGTTACTGTGGACAGATCTGCTAAGAACCTGATCTGTCTTCCCTTGTAGATTAAGGACATTTTTTCCTTGTTGCTTTCATGATTCTTTCCATGTCTATGTATTTTGTGAAATTGACTATAATATGCCTTTGTGATAGTTGGCATTTGTTGAATCTAATGAGAGTTTTCTGTGCTTCTTGGATTTTTATGTCTGTGTCCTCACCAGATAAGTTTTTAGCTACAGTTTGCTCACATAAACTATCTGCCCCTTTTTCTTTCCATCTTCTGGGACTCTTATGATACAAATGCTATTCCTCTTTGATAAGTTGCTGAGTTCTCTAAGTCTTGTATCATGATCTTTTGCCTTTGTTTCCTCTTTTTTCCCCAGCTTCATTATTTTCCATAATTTTATCTTCTGTATCACTGATCTGTTACTCTGCTTCATTCATCCTTGTTGTCATGGCAACCATTTGAGATTGCATCTTGGTTATAGCATTTTTAATTTCAGTCTGATTAGATTTTAGTTTTTTTATCTTTGCAGAAAGGGATTCTCTGGTGTCTTCTATGATTTTTTCAACTCCATCTAGTATTCTTATAATCATGGTTTTAAATTCTAGTTCAGACAACTTATATCTGTGTTGATTAATTCCCTGGCTGTGATTCCTTCCTATAATTTGTTTTGGGGTGAATTCCCCCATCTTGTCATTTTGGAGGAAGAAAAAAATTAATAAAATAAATTAAAATGAAAAAAATCAAATAAAGGAAGTTAGATCCTAGGTGTGTTTCAGTCTGCTTAAGAGAAGCTTGGTAGAAAAGAGAAAAAAGAGAAAGATAAAAAATTAGAAATTAAAAATTTAAAAAATAGAATAAAATGAAGAAAATAAAGTAGAATAAAAGACTTGCTTTCTGTATCCAAGAAAGTAAAAGAAAAGAAAAAAACCCAACATAAATAGAAGCAAAGAAACAAAGAAATGAACAAGCAAAATGAAACTCAAATGAAGCTAGATCCAGTTTCCCCTAGAAATGACACTTTGCAGCACACTATGATCTGTAGACGAAGCAGGAGGGAGGGATTTGTGCTGGTCTTTTGGTGGGTGTGCCTGGAGGGCGCATCCAGGGTGGGCCTTGGTATAATGGCTCCATTCTCCACTTGGTGGCACTGCTTAGCTCACTGTGATTGATCAGTGCGGGTGGGCTAGAGGTGAAAATGGCTTCACCCCCCTCTCTAGTCTCCAGAGCAGGAATTTCACACTCTCACAGACATACCGTCAAGTACCCCTCCTTTGTCTCAGGCTTCTGTCCACTCCCTGCCTTTACCCTGTCTGTGTCCAAGCTGCTTGCCTGCCAGGCAGCACCTCCCTCTAGAGTTTTATCTCTGATGGGGCTGTGCTTCACACCCTCACACTTCAGACCCATGGGACTCAGACCTGCATTGATCCTCTAGGGGATTTTCTCACCAAGCAATGGCCAGGTACCAACTTGTCCCAGCAAATGTTTGTGCAACTGTGCAGACACAATGGCTGAGTTTATGGTAAATTGCAAGACACAGCCAGTGCCAGATATTTCTGCTGTTAGTGTCTTTGTTCCTATATCAGTAAATGTGGCAGCTCTCTGGAGTTAGCTGGTACTTTTGCCCCTGGAGAAGCCATATTACCTCTACCAAATGCATTCCAAGCAGGGAACTGCACATGGAACCCTCAGAATATGCTGCCCGCTCCTGGAGATTGACACTGCTTCCTCACTGGAGCACTGCCAGACACTGAGCTCCAAACCTTCAGACTTTGTGCTCCACTGTTTATAGAAAACTGGCAGTATAGAACCATCTTTTTCCCTTTCAACTATCACGATCCTGATGTGCTACACTCTTGCCGTCTTTCTCTGTCCTGTTTCAGCAAAAATGGCTCCCTACACTCTGTAGCACCATGGCTTTTCTCTCTCACAATTCTCCTGTCTACACCAAATACCTGCCAAGATCTCTTGTTCAAATTAGGCAGATTTGTTGCATTAATCCTCAGATCAATTTCCTAGGTGTTCAAAATGGTTTGGTGTTGATCTAGCTATGTTTCAGGGACTAGACAAGCTCAGGGTCCCCATACTACTCTGTCATCTTCACTTCTCTCTAGTTTGCTAATATTTTAAGATTTTGCATCTATATTTGTGAAGGATATTGGTCTGTAGTTTTGATATCAGGGTGATACTAGTATCATAGAATGATTTGAGAAATACTCCCTCCTCTATTTTCTGAAAGAGTTTGTGAAGGATTGGTGTTATTTCTACTTTAAATATTTGATAAAATTCACCAAAGAAGGCATCTGGGCCTGTGCTTTTCTTAGTGTGAAGTGTTTTTTTGTTTTTTTTTTTTTGGGGTGGGAAGATTTTTAATTACTAATTCAAATTCTTGTTATAGGTATATTTATTTCTGCTCTGATTTTAACTTGCTTTGGATTTTGTTTGCTTATCTTGTTTCTAAAGGAAGTTTATGTTATTCCTTTGAGACTTTTTTTCCTGATATAGGCATTTATTTAGAGATATAAAATTTCCCTCCAAGCACTGTTTTAGCTACAACTCATTAATACATATTTTTTTCATCCAGCACACATATAATTTACCCTACAATTTCTTCTTTGAGCCACAGGTTATTTAGAAATGTATTGTTTAATTTCCAAATGGTTAGAAATTTCTTTCTTTCTTTCTTTCTTTCTTTCTTTCTTTCTTTCTTCTTTCTTTCTTTTTTGTTTTTACTGTTGTTGATTGCCTATTTAATTATTAACTCTGTCCAGGAAGAGTTCAGGAGCCAATTGCATTTGAACTCTAAGAAAGAATGATGCCTCCAGGCAGAAAGCTAGAGTGAACTTCGATTTAATTGATAAAGGGAATGGGAGGGAAGGACTCTATAGATGGAGACCAAACATGTGTAAGAGCATAGGCCTGAAAGTGCATGTGTTTAGTGCCATCTGTTCAGTGTGGTTGAAACAAAGGGAATGGAATTTATATCTTCTTGATCTCTTGGTCAGTATAGCTACAATTTATTAATTTAGTTGATCTTTTCAAAGAACCTGTTTTTGTTTCATTGCCTTTCTCTACTATTTTTCTTTTCTATTACACTGAGTATAAAGGACATGTAGTTGGGGTACAGGATATAGAAAAGACAGTGTAAATATTCCCTGGTGTTCACATTCCTGCTTCACTTCAAATCCTCTTCTGAAGAGTTTCTCATTGTCTGTGAACCCAGGGATTATAGAACAGGGATGTTTTCTCAGGATATGCTTGGTTTAGCACCAGCACCAAGGAAGCAGATGTTGGAAGAACAAGACCTAGGCAAGAGGTGATTGGTGTCTTAGCTAATTACTCTTCTAGGAACCCAGCAGTCCTGTCACTGGGAGGTGGCTACATAGAACGTACTCATGGTGGGCAGTGAGGTTTCTGAGGCTGACCTGGCAGCAGGGGTTTGTGGTGGTAGGTCCCTAAGCATGGTTTACTGTTTTTCCGTGTTATACAATAAAATTAGTGGTTGGAAGCTGTCATCTCAATAGGTCCTAGCAATTTATCAGGGTTTTTGATTGCAGGAGCTGTAGGCTTGTCCCCACCTCCCCATCCCAGGTGTCCTCTGCTGGACATGAGGGAGGTGAAAGCTATGGCCGAACTTGTCTAAGAAACCCCCAGGACATACTGAAGACATTTTATAAGAATACTGCCCTTGTTTGCTGAATTCCTTCAGAGTAAAGGGTGGGAGACAGAGAATTCCAGAGCCAGGAAAATGAAATCAAGTCTTCCCTAGAATTCCATGGTTCTCTTCCCCTGTCTCTCTTCCTCTTCACTCCTTGGCTTGCTGACCCCTCCACACCCACATTTATTTATAGTTTTCCTTTTAGTAATAACCAAAAAGGAATCCTAACATTAAATAACCCACATGTCAGTGACTATTTTTGACTAGTGAGTTGCCTTCAGCTACTCAGCCTTCATATCCATCTGAGTCTTGAAGGGTGTACATTCTTCCAACAGGGATTGAACTCCCTCATGGGTGGACCATGCTTTCTGGCCAGTGGCTGCCCTTACTTTCCTCATTTCCCCACAACCCCTACCTGTCCTTCACTCCTGGGACTCAGTGTGCACACTTTTCCCCCTGAAGCCTTCTCTAATGTCCTCAGAGGAAGTGTCTCCTCCCTTCTCTGGGCACCTTTGCTTGACCTTTATCTGCACTTCTTTCATGGACTTACCACTTTCTCCCCTGTGGCAAAATGAATTGTGTCCATACCTGTTCTACTTCACTAGACTCTGAACACTGTCAACGCAGAGTTCTAGAAAGGAGTCTAGCTTTCCCACAAGGCCTAGCTAATTGTTGGCAATTGGATTAAGAAATTCTTGGGGAGGAAGTCAGAAGAGGGTTACAGAAAAGGGAATTCTCAGGGCTTTCAGGAACAAGGCTATCATTCACTGTGTGCCTGGGTAGCTCCCATCACACCAGCAAGTTCAAAGGAAAAACACAGTGACAAAGATGGCCATTTTAGAACCCATTTATATTGTCAGTGTTACGCTGGGGTTGTTCCAGCCCCATACCAGACTCTGAAACTGCATCAGACTGTTTGAACATTCATGGCTTCCTTGGGCCAAGTATAGCTGTCCAGTGTAAAGGAGTCATAATCTGGAGTGTAGACCAGGGATCTTACAAAAGCCTCCTTGTCCTTGGGCTCTGGGTAGTAGGAGGCCAGGTTGTGTTTGTACGCGAAGTCGAGGACCTAGGGAAAAACATAGTGGCTGAGGAACTGGAACCTGAGGAGGAACCTGCCTAAAAGTTGCCTGAAGGTTGCTTGGGAGCCTGTGGAAGGGGAATTCCCCCTGGAGAACCACGAACTGTTGTCCCTGAAGCCACTGGAGCAGAGGGATGGTGAGCTTTCTGCCTAGGTAGAAATAAACACTAGGCCAGGATCAAGAGGCCTCAGACTCATGTCTGCCTCTGCTTCCAACTGCTGGTGGGTGCTGAGCAGTGACATTACCATTGCTGAGCCTCAGTTTCCTCATCTGTAAAGTGTGAGTAATGCGACCTTTCTCTGGAGTGGTGTCCAATACTGGACACCTGATATCTCCCCTACCCCCTGCTAAATGTGGGCTGAATTGGGACAACAGCCTGGACATTGTTCTCTGCATATTAGATTTTGCTTCAGAAGAGCATGAATCTAAATATCCCCCAAAGGAAGGAAATGGACAGGGCAGAGTTGGGACTATCAGCTGAACTGTTGGTCTCGAGGGCTGATTCTGGATTTTACAATGGACAATGCATGGGGAATAGATGCTTTTGTGCAATGTGTCTTCTGAAATTATTTTGAAAACTTATGGACAATGTACAATATATATACTAATAAAAATGACAGTATAATAAACTCTAATACAATCATTATCTGTATCAATAATTATCAGTGTTGGGGCCAGTCTTTATTGTACCATGTTCTGATTCCCCGAAAACCCATCATCTCTGCAGGGTCTCTAGGATGACATTTTTCCTTGGAATATTCCATGAACCTGATCACCCCATGGCCCAGTCATTCTGAGATAAAGGGGGGAAATGAGCATCTACTCTGGTAAGAAAGGCACTGAGTATGGAGCTTTTTCCCTGTCCTCTTTAATCTTTTTCAAACTCTGGGAGAAAGGAATTACTGGCGCCTTTGGAAAAGAGGGAAACTGAGGCTCAGGAAAATGAAGTAGTTGGTGGAGCTGGGACCCAACAGCCTGAACTCTTTCCATGATACTATAAAAACTGACCTTTCTGTATAAATGGGCACTTATGATTCATTTTTTTAAAATTCCACCCACATTTTGATCCACAAGACTATGGACTTTAATGACCTTTTTGCCTGGTGTTTGAGGGGAAATCCAGGAGCTTTCCCAGAACTGGCCTGAGTGGGTGTTGGGGGTGGGGCTCAAGCTGCAGATAGGAGTTTCTCACCCAGCCTTGGTGCAGTGCAGCCCAAGGAGCTCAGGATGTCTCCATCGCTGCCATCCCCTTAGCTCTCCTAAACTCAGAGAGGAGGCTGTTGAGCCTCACTAACCACATTTCTGGGGGCAGGATGCTCCTTACTTTGATGGCGATTCTCAGAGACACATCTCGGATGGTGCTGAGTGGTGGGTACAGTCTCCCCTGGGACAAATGCTGCTCAGAGACCTCTTGGGCAATTTGCTGGGGAGAGAGAACCAAGAGGAATAAGCTGAGTTTCTGCCTTCCCAGAACAAGCCCAACCCATTACCCCAGAGACTCACCTCACCCCACACAGGTGGCCAACCATGGCCATTCCCCACTGTAGTCTCTGCCACCTCATGGCCCACTGGGAGCTTAATGCTTGGGCTTTTAAGCAAGGACACATCCTTTCTGTACTGAGAGACTGGCTGAAGCTTTAAGCAATATGAGACCCTGAATTCTAAAGAAGAATCACTAAGACCAAGGTGAATAAACTTGTATCAATACAAGGTGAATAAACTTGTATCAATACAAGGGATATCCCCTTGGCTGGTCCAGCCTATTGCACAGAGATCCCTGAGACTCTCACTTCCCTAGTTCCATCCTCTCCCACATGCTTAGTAACATCCTGGGTACCCATCTAGGCCATCTTGTCTGTATTCAGAGCTCCTTGAGCTCTCCTCCAGCCCTGAGGAAAGGCTTCTCCTCTGAGTGACACCACAAAGGGGCCTTGGGCTTTATCTGAACGAATGTTCTACACACATCATCCTGGGAACAGCACCTCCCACAGAGCCTGTCTCTGAGGCCCAACTCTCCCCCTCAAGCCTCATCCTTCAGCCTCAGGCACTGGTGCTCAGCCAGCCTTGCAGAACAGCCTCTGTTATGTGCTGGCTCTGAATCCACTTCCACTCAATCTTCTTGTGTCAGATTTAAATTTGGGAGAAGCCATGGTGCTCTCTGAGAACTATGTCCAAGAATGGATGAGCCAAAGGAGTTGGTCTTGCCTCAGAGTTTGGCTGACATTAGGAAAGAGGGCCTCCTCCTCTTCTGCCTCATTTTCATCCTATGTCTCTTTTCCATTCATTGAGTCAAACATTAACTGAGCTCTGTGAGATGCCAGGCTTTGTGCTAGTTGCTGAGGATCCATGGTGGAGAAGCCCTTTTCCTCCTGTAGTCTGGAGTCAGTGGGCAATTAACAAACAGGAACAACAATTTTAACATAGAAGTGAGTGCAAGGAGAAGGGGCATAGAAGCATAGAGGAAGGCAGCGCCTAGTCTGCCATCTTCAGAAAAGCTTACCAGGAGAAGAGACATAAGCTAAGACCTGAAGGACAAAGTATGAATTACCCAAAAAGGGACAGGCAATAGCACATGCAATTTCTTGGAGAGAAGGAGGGAGGGGAGAGCGTGAGTTCTTGACTCTAAATAGAACCTTGACTACTAGGTTGATGATAGGGGGGAGGCTAAAGGCTTGAGAAGGAAGGAGGGCTCAGTGATGATACATCTTATATAGAAGCCATGTGAAGGAGTTTGGGCTTTATTCTTTGAGCACTGAGGAGCCATTTGAATGTCTGAAGTGAGAGAGATGGACTGTTCTGGGTTTTGAAGGATTTTCTTGGTGGAGGTATAGAAGATGGGATCAGAGGGAAGCAGGATTTCCATGGCTAGATCTGCATCGGAAAAGGTATCCTGTAGAGTGAGGCATGGTCACTTCTAAGACACTGGGCACTGGTAACACTCTGCTGCAGCTTGGGGTAAATCAGCTGGGACCATCCTGGTGCTATTGCTCACAAGCCCAGTGACCTTGTGCAGATAACTTAGACTCTCTGTGCCTCACTTCCCTTGAGTATCACATAGGGATAATCACTATATTTATTTTACAGAGTGGTCAAGGTGAAATATATAAATCTCCTAAAAGTTGTATTAGTTTTTTTTCCATACGGAAATCAGATTCAACTTCAATTGTCTTAACTTAAAAGCACCCCTTTCAGAAATAGAACTTGCCAGTCCTTTGAAGCCCAGACTGTCAGCTCTAGAAGGGAGTGATCTTGTCCTGCTTGCAGCAAGAGACTAATACATGCATTGAGGAGAGGTTCCTGTGTAATTGATGGACACTGTTCATGAAATGATGGAGCTGAACGGTCCCACAGCACTAGGAGGTGGGCGTGCAGATGTCTCTTGGGGTTACATAGGAAGGCTCTAGCGATCATGTTTCTGCACAACAGGGGGATCTGCTTTCATGCTAACTCCAAGCAGGAAGTGACTCTTCCGTCCCATGGGGGTTTCAAATAGCTCTACCCACGGCCATAGCACACCACCACCAATAACACAGCAACAAGAAGAAATACCAGAATACTCACACAAGATGGTCAGACAGCCATGTCCTGAAGCCACAGCTAGTGTGCATATGGCCTGGGGGCTATTGTGCTTGCAGGTCTATACTACTTGCATGTCCTTGTGGAGCCAGTGCTCAAAGACCAGGATGTAGTAAGAAGGAACCTAGAGCATGAGACAGTTCCTTGTGGGGCCCATAGAAGTGGAGCTAGATAGGGCTGCATGGAAGCCATTCCCATGTCTTGCTGGGTTCGGGGCTCTCATCAGTGCCATGGTGATGGGGAAATGCAAACATGTCAGAAATCACAGCAGAACCTTTGGTGCTCAGTGGGGATAAATAGATTTAGTATTTGTTTAGAGTTTTAATTAGTTTAACCTCCCAAAACAGACATTTCTATGCCTTGGTTTCCTCAGAGTGAGGATAATTGTGAAGTGCGTGGCATTAGTAAACATTTGGTAAATGTAAGCCACTATAGCTGTTATTACTAATCACCATTATTAGGAATGTGTGCTGTCATTCTTAATATATTCTTTCATTGCTTTCATCATGTCCAGTAAAGAATCATTTTGGGAGAGTTTCTAGTTAGAAACCTGGAGCAGGAGCACCCCCATATCTGTGCTTAATATCCAAGTACTCAGATCCAGACTTGCAACCTATCCCTTAATAAGCCCCTAGTGGGGCTTATTCTGCAACAAGTTACCCTAGTAACATGGTCAAGATCAGTGTATGGAAGAATCCAATGCTTGTCATGGTCCATGAGCCTAGTTTCAGATGGTTTTGGTGGCATCTTCTCTGTTCTAGGCAAGTATATGGGCAGTGCTGTCCCCTCACTACCAGTGCTTCCTGCCAATGCCTCCTCCCATTGACTATTCCTTATTCCCCCTTAAAAATTGTGTGCGTGTTCTGAGAGAAGTTTAAGCCTCAAGGTGATGTTGAGAGAAGCTTGAGGTTCAAGCATTTTGAGGATCCACTGCTAGGGTGAGGGGCAGGTGGGTAGAAGAGATGAGAGAAGGATTCTTTGGGAGCCCAGTGTAGGACCTGGTATAGATCACAGGCCCTGTTGGGAGCATGCAAGGGAGGAGGGACAGCGATACCTCTGCCGTCAGGAGGAAGATCTCATCTGGGATGTGCCGGATCCCCCCAGCAATGACTCCCAGAGCCACTCCAGGGAACACATAGGCATTGTTTCCTTGCCCAGGAATGAAGGTCCTGCCATCTTCCAGAGTCACGCTCTTAAAGGGACTTCCACTGGCAAAGATCCCTCGGCCCTGGAGGCAGGAAGAAAACCAGAGATGGAACCTGGAGATTGGTTTCAGGCAGTAATGGTGGCCTAGTTATTTTTCCCAGATGTTGAGCCCGTCTTCATCCTCTCCCACAGGCTCAGCGTTGTGCTGAGCACATTACAGGTGCTGAGAGCACACTTGTTCATTTGACCAGAAAGCTTAGCTCCCACTGAGTTACCTGGCAGCCAAGAAATCACTGAAAGGTGAAGGTTTTTAACCTGTCACCTCCCGACAGGGCTATCCCAGGACATGACAGGTGTGCAAGTGACCTAGAGTCTACAAATGCCTCAGGTTCTGGTCAAAACTCTACATTACTAGAGGAACCTTGAGCAGTATAACAGGATGGTAAGAGCCTGGGTTTTGGAGCCAGACCTGGGTTTGAGGGCCAGCTCTACTCCTTATTAGCTCGGTGACCTTGGGCAAGTTATTTCATCCTTCTGAACCTCATTTTGCTCATCAGTGATGTGGGGATTTTTTTTCACCCTCACAGGGTTACTCATAATTATTGTTACTGTGTCCTCTCAGCCTGGGGAAGGAAGGATTCCCCGCTGACCTCAGTGACCCGGTAGCACTTCTCAGCCGTGCACTCGGCCTTGCTGGTGGGGTTGCTCAGGGCAAAGATGATAGGGCGCTCGTGGAAGGAGGCCATGTCCCTCAGAATCTGCTCCGTGAAGGCTCCTGCGATGGCAGCAACACCTACAGGGAAAAGGGGTGGGGGTAGTAGGGATGCCTACTCTTTATAAACAACCCATTCCTCTCCTGGTGGTAGTGGTGGTGGTAGGGAGCCAGGTGCAACATGAAAGACTTAGGAGTCTTAGAGATAGCGTCTGCCATAGGAATGGAGGGAGCCAAAGAGAAAAGGGTCTTCTTGCTCAAGCTGGGTAAGACCTCCAGTTAATCCCTAAGGGAACACTGGTCCACTTCAGGTCCCTGCCTGGTTAAGACGTACCTGTGAAGGCATTCCTGGGCATTGTCCTTTAGAGTGGGCTGCTCTCCCAGGCCAGGAAGAGGTGCCAGGGTCCCCTCTTTAGGGGAGCAGCACTTATTTGCTCCCAGACCAGCCCTGTGCTTTTCCGCTGCACTGGATAATTCTGCATCACTAAGCCCCAACTTTGTGCCTTAGTTCTATGATTTTTGTACAGTAGTCACTCAATAAAAGACTGTGGCACTGAAGCAGACATGGGATAGGGGAGAGAGCTGTGTTTCTATTGATCACTTAGGCCTCCTTGCTGAGCCTCAGTTTCCACCTGCAAGTCAAGAGGGTTAGCTGGGCTGAACAGTGGGTCTCCTGCCTCCTCCTACCTATGATAGCTGTGGGCTTTACCAGCCTCACCACCTCCTCCAGGGAGTTCACTTCAGGATGGTCCTGGGCAAACATCTCCTTCTCATGGTTCAGGTGGCTCCTCCCCTGCAGGGAAAGGAAAACACAGTGCGGCTTGGCATTGAGAACTGCCGGGCAGGACATGGATGCATCTGGAGATCCTGAGAGCATTCCCTGTAGAGCCCTATGCTTTGGTATGAGCTATCAGAAGCCTGGTGGCTTATCCTCTTGAGCAGATCTCTTGGTAAAACCTAAGGTGGAACCTGAGGATTTTAATGTGTGTTTGTGTTACCATGTGGGGGTGGTGTGTGAGGTTTCTTTAATCCAAGCCACATGTGGAGAATCCATAAAACCTTTCTTTGTGCTGCTAGGGTCATGGCTCTGGGGCCAGGACAGCAAGGCTCTCGTGAAATGTCTGAGACTGACCAGGACCCTTGGCCCCAAGGTGTCCAGCACTCACAGGGGCAGTTGAGTGATGGGGGGCCTGTGCTCCCGCCAAGGTCAGGGAGCTAATGTGAATGTATTTTACAAGGGCCAGTAACCTCCCCAGGAACAATAATAAGCTAAGTTCCAGAGAAGGCTTGCCAAGGTTGGCTGTTCCCAACAAGCTCAGGATTCCTTCCATTTGTTCAAATAGGAATCAGTGGGTGACAGTACGGTAAATAGCACAAAGGTTTCTGATGACTCCTTTGGGTCAGCTGGCCTCCTGAGAATCAGAGTGAAGACACCAGCTTTGAGGGATATTTGAGTAGAGGTGAGGTCCATGGGATGAACAAAATAATGCTGGAAGGTGGCAAGAGGGAAGTGTGGCAATCTCTGGCAGCTTTTACCTGTGCCTGCACTATGCTCTGGAATGACCTGGGGTGAGAGGACGAATTCCTTCTAGTGGTAATTGGGTTCTATATGAGACAAGGGAAGGTCAGTTTCTTCTGGAAGGTCTCTACTGTTCTTGGTTGATAGCCCCATGGCCTCCCCTCATCCTATCTCGGTCATCTTATTATTTTTTTTTAATTTTTAAGAGAGAGACACTGTGAGTGGGGGAGTGGGGCAGAGGAAGAGCAAGAGATAATCTTAAGCAGGCTCCACACTCAGTGCAGAGCCTGATGTGGGGCTCTATCCCACTACTCTGGGATCATGAGCTGAGCCGAAATCAAGTTGGATGCTCAACCAACTGAGCCACCCAGGTGCCCCATCTGTCATCTTTTTAAAAAATCTTTCACTGATATTCTATGTTAGTGAAATTTGGGGCATTAAAACACGGGGAGCTCAGTGAAGTCCTAAAGGAGGAGGCCATCCAATTGTGTCCCTCACCACATTCCAGTCAGAAGCTGGACTGTTTCTCTCTCATTCATTCTTTGGCCCACACCTCAAACATAATTATGTACTCATTACATGCCAGGCATTGGTATAAAGACTATATAGATTAGGGGCAAGAGAGACAATTAAAAGGGCAGCTGCCCTACAGTGTGGCAAGTGCAATGTATGGAGGCTATATGAGCATAAATGTAGGAAATGAATTGACACCTAGATGTTCAGGGAAAGCAACTTGGAGGAGGTAACAGAAGACAAGGAGGAAACAGATGGGGTTAATGGTTGAGAGTGGGTATGTTGAAAAAGAGAAGGGCATTTCAATCAGAGGAACAAAATATGCAAGGATGTGGGAGAGACAGCATGTTACTTCTGGAAAACTATGATTTACTGTGGCTGGAGGTTAGTGCAAGGCAAGAAGTGGTGGGAGATAAAGCTGGAAGAGGCATATATATACAAACTTGCTCACATATTGAGAGCTTTTGGAAGAGCTACTTTGGGGTGTGTTTCTTGCTTTGGAGATTAGAACCTTGTCCTCCTGTTTGCCTTCTATTTTGTTTGAGTACTTTGCCCCTTGGAGACCTCTTATAGTCCAGTTCCGATAGCTGTAGGTGTCAAGAAGCCTCTAGGTTTCCAGACTGACAGTACCTTGACAATGAGTCCCTTGGAGTCCACCATCCAGATCTTCCTTGTGGCCTCTGCCTTGGGTACACCTTCTTTCTCTAGAGCCATGACAAGGAGGTGGGCGATGCCCATGGCTGCCTGGGAGGGAACATCCATATGGTAGATGTTCAGATACAAGGCAAATGGCTGCTCACCACTTATCAGATGCTTTACCAAGATTCTCTCTTCTCCATACCTTTCCCCCCACTCCTAGGAGGCTTGGTTAAGTCCTTGAGACACCCAAATGTTGGTGTCCAGGCAGCTGCAATTATCACAATATACCTGTGTTGCTTCCTCTTCTCAGCACCCCTGAACACCTCCCTTCCTTCATGCTTCTCCACCCATCCTTATTCTCCTGATGTCACCTACCTCACCTGCGCCTTGGAAAACAAACACATGATTGGAGAGCTTGTTCTTGGTGATTCGCAGAGCAGCCAGGATCCCCGCTACAGCGACAGAGGCTGTGCCTGTAACAGAGGGCACTGAGGTCAATCTCTGGTCATTGGCTCCCAACCCCTAAAGAGAAGACCCTTGGCAGAGTTTCCCACACCTAGAATGTGTAGCCAAAGAAGCAACTTTCCTTAGCCCTTAGAGAAGCCTGTAAGCATGCAGGTTTGGAGCAAAGATATGTCCTCTTTTGTAGAAAAATGTCCTTTTGAGAAAGAGCTCCTGGATTGTTACTAGACTGTGGGAGAGAAGATCAGATAGTCAGGTGTTGCTACCACCATCATTCATAAATGAAATGACAAGGACAAACATAACAGAGGCCAAAAAGAAGCATGAACCTCATAGAATAATTTGTTTACAGTATAAATGGATTAAAAAAAAACAAATTAAAAATGAAACCACAAAGTAGCCATGAGCCATTAAGTGACTATGTGATCTGAGCTGTCTATCTTATCAACCAAGTCATAAGGCTGGGTGTGCCCAGTAGCATAACATCATCAAATGGCTTGAGCCCATCTGAAAGGTACAAATAAGTTGCATGAGCAGGTGGCTCAGACTCATTTGACACCTACTTCTGCTGCATGATGTCCTCTCCTTCAGTGCACACCTAGGGCCTCATATAATCAAGGAGAAAAAAGCTTGGGCTTGGTTTACAGATCATGCTTAATGATATGCTGGAATCAATGAGAAATTTATGTTGCAGCTTCACAGCCCCAATGAAAAGTAGTCCTAAAGGGTAACAGTGAGGAAAATATTCCTAATGCACA
Organism: Lynx canadensis; assembly: GCF_007474595.2. Lineage (NCBI taxonomy): Eukaryota > Metazoa > Chordata > Mammalia > Carnivora > Felidae > Lynx > Lynx canadensis. Next base: position 46,384,904 of record NC_044312.2, on the reverse strand, counting down.
TGACTTCAAGTTATAAATTTGGTTGTCCATTTTGGTCCAAGAGATGGCTAGACCTATATTGATTCATTGGCAGTTGCTAATGGTTTAGCTGATGGTCAGGGACTTAGAATAAAATAAACAGTAAGGTTGGTGATGAGGAAGCCTAGGATAGGGGTGTGTGGATGGACATCTTGGGAAAGGTATAGAGTGTGAACAAAGTTGTGCCACACATGAAAATTGATCAAAGGGCATAATGAAATAGGTTCTCTCTACCAGGTGGACAAAATGGCATGTCATGTATATGTTAGTCAGTGTCCTTCTTCTGCCACTTAGGGTTTGCTCAATGAGTTTATGTACCAAGTAGCCATGGTGGCAAGGACAGAGGCTATGCATGGACTTCCTCTCATCAAGGTTGACCTGCTACTGCTGAATGACTAACCTGTCAATGGCAGATGCCAACATTAAGCTCCTGGTATGACACCATTCTCTGGGAAGAACATCTACCTGGCAGTGGAATGGTTACTTTGGACTCTTTCCATTATAGACAAGAAAGACATTTATCCTCAATGGACTAAAAATATATTTTGGCTATAGATTTGCTTTCCCTACATGTAATACTCTACCAGTGCCATAATCTGTGGATGTTTGGAATCTGTGGATAGCCTATTCACCATTGATATATTCCAGACAAAAGGCTTCTGATCAGGAATTCATTTCACAGTAATGGAAATGCACCAATAGGCTTATGCCCATGGAATTCAGTGGTCTTAACATGTACTCTACCACCTAGGAGCAGCTGGCCTAATAGATCAGTAGAATGGTCTACTTAAGACTTAGTCAAGGTAACACCCTATGAAGATGGTGAAATTCTATTTTACAGGATGCAATTTGACTTAGCACATGCTACACTGTGTTCTTTCTTCCATGGCCAGAATATTTGGGTCTGGAAAGCAAAGGGTTGAAGTGGAAGTGGCTCCTTTCACCATTTCACCTGATAACTCACTTGTACACATTCTTCCATTTTGTGCTCTCTGGATTGGAGGTATTTGGTTCCCAAGAAACAAATGCCTGTATTAGAGTTCACAGCATGGTTCTACCAAATTGAGGGGTGAGAGTGCCACCTGGCCATTTGGTACTTTTTTCTTTCTTATTTATTTTATTTTATTTTTTGCCATGAAACCAATGGGCAAAGAAAGAGAGGGTGTGGTTATTCATCCTGATAACTGAGGGGAAACTGAGGATAGGGAGGACTAGATCTGAGCCCAGGGGATCCTCTGGGGTGTGTCTTAGTATTTCCAGGCTCAATAGTAGATATTAATGAATATTACTGCAACAAAACAGAGGCAGGACCACTTAGTATTCATACCATTCAGATATAAAAGGTTTGGGTCATCCCACTAAAGAACCCTGGCCAGCTGAAGTCCTGTCTGAGGACAAGAAAGCATGGAATGGGATGTTGAGGGAGAAATGTATAAACATCAATTATGGCCTCACGACTGGTTACAGAAACAAGGAATACAGCAGCCATGCAGATTTTCATCTTTGAGTATTATGTGATTATATGTAATGGTATATATTAGCTAATTTATTCTCCCTTCTCCTTCCTCTTAATCCTATAATTTAGTCTTTAGGTAACAGAATTTTCAAACATGACTGTGACAGAGTTTTAAGATAGTTAATCCTGACCAGAGATGGGTAGTATGACTGTTTTCCAGAGATGAAGAGAATGACTGTACAGACTTTGCCTCTCCCCATTTTGAGGAGAAGGTGAGAATGTCTTCATTTGTTGTAAAGATATGTTTTGTTGGAGTTGTTTTGTTGTTTTCTGGAAGTATCAGTGCATACAACACGGTGTACGGATGCTGAGTAGCTAAAAGGATCGACTGTGCCAATTACTGGGTATAACTGTTTCTTAGTTTCAAACCCAGTCTTCACTCTGCTTTGTCTGCAGACCAGCTTTGCCAGCTTTGTCAACTGGCTTTATGCTGGGCTCTGCCAGTGAGGGGCACCAGAGGGTGACTGAAAGGCTGGGTTAGGGGGAAGGAAGAACGCTTTTTGCAGCATCATCCCCGCCTTGTGAGATTGCCCGGATAAAATGTAGGACACTTAAATTTAGATTTTTGATAAACAACAAATAACTTTTTTTTAATGTAAGCATTCCGATCCAATATTAGCATAAGTATTCTAAAAAATTATTCATTATTATCAAAATTCATTATTTATCTGAAATTCAAATTTAAGTAGGCATGCTGCATTTTGACCTTGCTAAATCTGGAAACCCCACAGCCTTGGTTTTCCACTTCCACAGCAATAGATTGTTCCCGAAGCAGTAGATGAATCCAGTTTGCAGTCTGTCCTGCAAACTGCAGAAGCAGTTCCTGCAGAAGCAGCCTCATAGTGCACCCCTCAGAGACAACAACGCTAGCCAGCTGCCACCTGGTCTTCCCTTTGTTCCCTGAGGAGTAGGTCCTTAATGCTTTTCATTTTTAAATACATAATCAGTAGGTTGATTTTAAATACATAATAATACATAATACATTTTTAAATACATAATCAGCAATTCTTTGTATTTTCTCTCTTAGAGCAACTGGTGTAGACCCTTACTGACAGAGAGTTCACAACACAGTAATCACATGGGGAATGGGAATCCTCCATGATAGTCAAAGAAAAGAAAGTTACAGTGGGACTATCTGTGGAATGTTAAAGTTGCACAAATCAAAGAAACTGATGTTGTCCAAGGCTGGTGAGGGAGTAGTGAAAAGTAAAAAATTCCAGCATAAATTGTATTTTACAATGCTATGAGCTTTTTTTGGAAAACAATTTCCCAATATAGACCAAAGGCATAAAATGCTTGTGCCCTTTACCCTCATACTTCTACTTCTGGTAATCTATGTATGGAAAAATCCAAAACGCATGTCCTAGGATCTTTATGACAGTGTTATTTTTAATACAGAATGACTGGAAATAACTTAAACATCTAACAAAGGAGTAACTATTAAGTAAAGAGTGTGGACACTCAGAATATATTGCAGCCATTAAAAATTATTATGAAGATGATGTGGCAACACAGAAGAGGCTATTAAGTGAGTAACTAACATCAGATAATTGTTCTAAGTGCTTTAGATGTCTAACTGTAAAGACATTTATTTGTTTAATCCTAACTACTATCATCCTCATTTTACAGCCCAGGAAAATGAAATATAGAGTAGTTTTATGACTTGTCCAAGATCATATAACAAAGTGAGGATTTGAACCCAGGGAACCAGGCTCTAGGCCTTGTGCTTTTTTTTTTTTTTTAAAGTTTATTTTATTCATTTTGAGAGAGAGAAAGAGCAGAGGAGGGGCAGAGAGAGAATCCTAAGTAGGCTCCACACTGTCAGCACATAAGCCTGACATGGGGCTCAAACTCATGAATGTGAGATCATGACCTGAGCCAAAATCAAGAGTTGGATGCTTAACCTACTGAGACACCTAGGTGCCCCTAGGTCTTATGCTCTTAACCACTAAACTGCGTTTCACTGAGTTAGTTGGAAGGAAGAGAAACTTAAAAGGTTGTTCTGTGTAACGAAAAACACAGAATCAGGAAGGAACAATATAACTAAAGGTTGCAGGGTGGGAATATGAGTGAATTTCCTGTTTTCTCTTTCCAGTTTTCTAAGGGATTAGTACTTTGGTAGCTCTGGGGAAGGGCCTTATCCCAGAATGTGGGTTGGATTTGTGTCTGGCTTAGAGGCCATGTATTGGGCAAAGACAGGGGGCACAGCAAACAGTTGGAGCCTAACAAGTGCACGTTCATCGTTGTGGACCTCAGAAGGTAGGACCTGAGGTAGGAACAAGAAGGTGGGGTACAGGCTCCAGCCTGCACACAGGAATGGCCTGGGTGGGGGGGACTGCTAAAGTGTAACAGGGTCCTACAGCCAGGGCTGAGGACTACTGGGGGCTTTCCTAACATCCTTTGGAGGGTCCCCAAGAGCTCATTGTGCATGTACTGAGGGCTTACCAGGTGACAGGCACCATGCTAGGCACTACAAAAGATGAATCAAACACGGTCCCTGCCCCCAGGGACTCCCTGTTCACCAAGGCTTGGGCACAAATAACTGTAACATAATCAGCAGTTAGAGGTCACTGTTTAGGGCTAATTGCATTCAGTTATTTATGAAGCATCAGTTATAGTTAAGTATACTGTCGGTATCAACCTACCTTTGCAGCTTCATGCCTCCCCACATACTCTGTGTCCCAGGCGCACTACTGATCATTCCCTGACAGGTCACGTCTTTTTACACTTCTATGTTTTGCCCATGCTGTTTACCAGCTTAGGACCTTCTGCGTTGTTATTTCTTCCTTAAGACTCAGCTCAAATGATCTCCTCTGCCAGATATCCTCTGCTTTTCCCAGCCAGGCATCCTGAACCTCTCCTTCTTTTCCCAGATCTACTTTTTATCTAACCTGAATAAAGCTGGGCTATGTCATGGCCAGGCTCAGCACTGTACTGCATCCAAAAGGAACACCAAACTGATAGCCAAGAAAGCATCAAAAAGCAATTTAAGTAATTACTGAAATCATTTACATAGGTAGTGAGAATTGCATGGTATGGTGCTCCTCTAAATTCCTAAATACCTTGGTCTCTTATTTTCTTGAAGTCCACTTATTGTGTCAGCTAGTCCCCATTTCTCTTTTTGGAAACAACTCCACCCATCCTACTCTCTGGCCCCCAAGAGCTGTTTTCATTTTAGTTCTACTGAGTCAGAGCCTGTATTTCAAAAGGTCTTCAGATGACTTATATGGCCATTTAAGTCTGCGATGCACTGAACTAGACGACTTCTCTAGCTGAAGTACTAGTTTCCTTCCACTGGATAGAGAGGGAGTCTTCTGCTCATCTGATTCTATTTTGGGACATCTGCCTCCGGCAAGGAGATGTGCAAAACATGTGCCACCAGATGGCGCCAAAGATATTCCATCAGAGAAGACACTGCTTGATGGCTCTTTACCTTCTCCGATGCCAGGGATCTATTGTGGTTAGAACCTGCAAGCTGACTATCTGGGCTTACCTGCAGAAATCCAGTGCTGGATGGGGACTGGAGAGCATGACCTACCCCAAGCACACAGGTGAGGAAACTGGGGCCCCTTTCAGTCAATCAGTTGGAAGCAGAGCAGGGATACCTGCAGTGCTGCTTCCACCCCTTCGTGGCCCATGAATCTCAGCCAGCCTCTCCTGAGTCTGGACTTGTAGGCAGCAGGTGGGGCATTATGCGCTCTCCTTGAGGGAGAACTGAGGGGTGGTGGAGGTAGAAAGAAGTGAATTAGGCAGTGGATGTCAATGGCTCTGGCAGGGGTGGAGAACACGAAACAATGGGAAATCTGATAGGAAAGAAGGGAACATTTTGATGAGAGGAGAGAAAGGCAACTGACATTTATTGATCCCTCTCACTGTGACCTTGACTCTGTGCTATGTATGTGCTTACCTGCATTTGCTCATTTAATCTTCACAAAATAACTACCAAACAAGTACTATGAGCTCCGTTTTCTCCCCATCTCAGAAGTGGAAAGTGAGGTTCAAAGGGAACAGCAACAGTCAGAAGAGAACTTCTGAATCCTCTTACCACCAAGTCTGTAAACCCTTTTCCTCCATATCCATTTGCTTTGTGTTTCCTCCTGTTACCACCAATGAACTGTCCCTGCTCCTAGCTAAAGCCACCCCCAGGTGTGTGTCAGGTCCCATCATTTTTGCCTGCTCTCCTTTGTAATTTTCTCTCCTTTTTTCTGCATCAATTTCTCCTCTACCAGATCACTGCCATCAGCACACAAACATGTCATCAAGCTCCCATCTTTAAAAAGGCTTCCTCTTGACTCTCTATAGTCCTACCCTAGTTCTTATTTGGAAGAGGTGTGTATACTTATTGCCTCTGTTTCCTTTTTTCTCAGTCTCCCTGAAACCAGTCAAGTCAATCAACTGTCCCCACCTCTTGACAAGGTCACCTGTGCCACCACCTTGTCACATTCGGTTGTCAGTCCTTAGTCACTTCTTCTTTGACCTCTCAGCAGCATTGGATACTACTGCTTATTTTCCCTTGGGAAACTCCTTCTGCACTTGGCTCCTGGAGCCCCACACTCATCGGCTACCTCGCTGGCTACTTCTTCATGCTCTCCTTTCTGGAACCTTCCTCTGAGGCAAGTTACCCTGTGAAGTGGCAAGTTACCCTGATTATAGACCGGAACTCAAGAGGAAGAACAGCAGTTCTTGAGCCCCATATTATAAAGTTGGCCAAATACAGTTATCTCCATCATTAACTTTGATTTGGGGCAGCTCTTGGGTAACGTGTTAGGGAATTAAAAGTGGAGAGGAAGGAAGCTGTTTAGCTTCCTGAAGGTAACCACATGAAGAAACCCAGGGGTGCAGGGATGTTGTTGAACATGGCTTGTGCCCATAAATGCCACGGGCCACCTAAAGTGTGACTGGCTGTTTCCCATTCACAATGAAAGAAAAACAAGTTTTCCTCTTTAGAGGGAGCTTCCATAATTACACTTCCTGCAAACTGAGGATCAGAGGCTGTCCATTCAGGAAATGCACAAAAGGATGAGCTGAAAATGTAATTTCTATTCTGTTTTTAATAGTCACATTTGACGAAGTGATAGGGAACTTCCATGGTGAACAACAGATTACTGGAGAAAAGGGAAAGAATTAGCCATTTTGTAGGTGAGGTGAGACTGCTGTCCCAGACAGGGAGAAGGGCAGGGAGTTAGACTTGGTCAGGGTCTGCTCAAAGTGGCTTTGGAGGCCTAGGGCCCTGGGGGACTGGGTTTTGTCCACTGCAAGGCCAGGCCTGCTTCCAGGATCTGCATGATTACCTTCCCAAAGCAGCTGGCTACCGTCACTCACTTGTTCATTAGTGTGTCTGGGGGCCTGTTTCTGGGCCTTCACTGCACCTGGCCTTGCAGATATAAGGATAAATAGAACAGTCTGTCTGTAGGTAGTTAACAGCTTATATGTTCAGAAAAATTCAAGTTCCCTTAATGATACCAAGCAAAGGCCTTCTAAACAACTTCAGTCCTATTTCTGTGTCATGAGGAGAATTTTCTGAAACTGCTGGACCCTCTAGAAGGCAGTTCCTGGCCCATGCAGAAGATGGGTTAGACCTATTCAGACACACTCTGGAGGAACCAGAAAGAGTAATTACCAGCTTTTTGCTTCCCTGGGCTTTTACCTGATGCAGCAGACTAATGGGAGGTCACAGAGGAGCCAGGATCAGATGTAAGAGACCCGTGGGAATCTCAGGGCTAGAGACGGCCCTGTAAGTGAAGAGCAGGCACAGAACACAGGGCTTCATGAAAAGGAAGGCTGTGGAGAGAGAAGGTTGAAAAGGCCAGGGGAGGCCTCACTGTGAGGGAAAGAGAACAGAAAGGCCAGGAAGTACTGTTCCATGTGTGTGGCCATGGTGTAGGAAAGAGGGCAGCAGACCCCCAGGAGCCGGAAATAACTCCTGGTGTCTGGTAAACAGGACAGATCAGCTGGACAAAGTCTTCAGAGCTTGGCCACTCCTTCCCATCTGCCCCTTTGGTATCATGACAAACTTAGCTCTGGGGAACTTAGAAGCGTTCTGCAAAGTGGGTGACTCCTGAGCTCTGGAGAAAGGTGGGATCAGCCAGACACCAGTGGGACAGGCTTGGCCCTAGGTGTGGTACCTTGGAGGAGGTGAAGCCTGAGACTTTAAGGACACACAGAAGTCAGCCAAGAGCAGAAGAGAATTCTAGGCAAAGGGATCAGCACATTCAAAATCACAGAGTTGGCAGAAAATTCATAGAACCGTGAGGAGTTCAATGGGTTGGAAGAATAGGGTATATGTGGAAGGTGGATAAACGTCCTGCCTCCTTCTCAGGCTTGCCCAGATCTGTGCTCACACCCATCTCTTTCCTCACCTCCACCAAAGCGCCTCTATCCTGGGTATCAACCATTCTTCCCTCCCTCTCATACTTATGTGCCAGGAGCATACTATGCACCAGAGGTATTTGTACTAGGTACCAGAACTAAGTACTGTTACATGCCTGTCCCTGCCTATACATGACTCCTGTCCTTATAATGACCTGGTGCCATAAACTGGGGTAATTCTGGTGTAAAGTTGGTGTAAAGTCCAGCCAACTAGAATAGATGCTGGCCTTTTAAAACCATCTTGGTCATTCTGTACATACTGACGATTATCATTTCGGGCTGTTAATACTATGATGTCCATTTTGCAGATAAAGAAGGCTGTGAGGATTTAAGTCAAGTGGCCAAAGCCAAAGGGAGAAAAATGGGGATTCAGACCTAGGCTTGTCTCAATACAAGGTCTGACTATTAAGCACTCAGACTCACAAATTAAAATTTGAAAGTGTGAGGGGGTGATGATGGCCTGACATGCCACAGGGCACACTGACAGGCCATCTGGCCCCAGGTATGTGGTAGGACTCGGGAGTAGTGCAGGTCCAGGGCAGGCCGGTGGGGCAGGAGGATGCTGTGGACTGGACATGCCAGCTAGACTTTCACACCCGAGCCACACTGTGTGAGGAGCTAGCAGTGTGTTCAGGCCGGAGGTCCATGGTCACTAGGCCAGCAGCATCCTGGATCTGGCTTCTGTGGAAGAAGGCAGCTGGCCTGTCCTCCAGCATGATCATTCCTATTGCTGTCCCCCTTCCAGTTTCCTCCTCCCCTAAGAGCAGGGAGGCTTCTCTGGTCCCAGTTGAAACAAGTCACCTGAGCCTCTGTCTTTTCCAAAGTCTCCCGAAAAGACTGCCAGCAGTATGTCAGCACACGAGCAGCCCTGCTCACCGAGGACCAGCCTGGGGCGGCTGAGGCTCTCTGTGAGCCAGCTGGGGTGGGCACAGAGGAGACCGTCAGCAGTCCTTGGGGAGCGCTTCACCCTTCCAGCACTGGGTTTCCAGAGGCCCCACCGTGTGGTCAGCCCTGTGGGGTGAGTCCAAGGTGTGTGGTACAGCCGGGCTGGCTGGGAGACAGTTCAAATTATGTGCTGGAGCTCCTGCTCAGCTCCGGGCATGGCCCTGCCCTCTTGGAGCTGTCTGCTGTGATCCTCAAGCCCTCAGTCCCACCTTCCTTGTTCCACCAAGGATGTGATGCTGGGCCGGTATTCGGAGCCGGCAGCATGGCCCCAGTGTCATTTTCACGTGGCAGCCTGGTTCTAGCCCCTCCCATATGTGGGGTTTCAGGTAGATTCCGATGGGGAGTCCTGCTGGGGTGCATTGGGTCTGTTCCCAGCAACCACATATAACTTGTTTTTGGGGTCTGTTTGCCACGGTCATCCCTCCCTTCTGCCCTCCCTCCCTCTCAACCCTTTTCAATTCTGCATACGGTGTTCCTTTTTCTATTTTTGAGCATGGCTATATAGTTTTATGTTTCATTTCTCTTAACTTTGTATTTGGAGTTAAAGATTAAGCATGAGCTTCATCTTCCATGTTTCCCCCTGAGTCCTGGAATTGCTCACCAATGTCCTAATTGCCCACTTAGCACTGAGAACACACATCATAGGCTTCTGGTCCTGGACTCATCAGTAACCAGCTGATGGTGTGGTCAAGCCCCTTCCCCTCTCTGGATCTCCTCTTTGGTCTGTAAACCAGGGGAGGAGGGGATGGGGAAGATGGGAGCAGCAGGCTTCTGGAGACTAGTGATATCCCCACTTATGTGGGATCTGGAATTTAATCCTTAGCAAGAAGACTCATTGCACCGCCTCACCCACACAGGGGAATAGGCAGCCTGATGTCATGGAGAGAGAGTGGAGAACTGTGAGTCAGAAACAACTAGGTTCTAGTCCCACTTTGTGTCTGTCTGGCTATGTGACCTGGAGCGAAAATTAATGCTTGAACTCCAGTTTCCTTACCAGTGACAGGGGACAGCAATGTCTGTCCTCCCCGAGGGGGGGCTGTTGCCAGGAAGTTACGAGGCAGTATGGATTAAAAAATAGCTCACACCTAAAGTTCTCTGTGCATGCAAAATATTATTTGGCACAGCTTGGGCTCCCTGGGAAGCACATTCTGAGACATGTAGAGTGTTCAGGATGTTACCAAGAAGTGCCCTTGGGATTGGCACCTATGGAAGCGAGTGGGAAAGGGGTGGGGCAGGGGGAAAGCAGGAGGGAGCAGAGGAGAAGCTGGGCTGTGATGCAGTCCCCAAAGCCTCAGCCAACCCTGTGGGGGAGCTCTGGAGTTCAGTGTCCCCTCAGACTTGTCCTGCATTGGGCCAAAGTGGTTGGGCTTTTATATTCCCTCATCAAGGGGTGAGGGCATCCCTGGCAGGGCAGGACCGTGGGCGAGGCAGCTCTGGAGCTGGGACTCTGCCCGAGGCAGCTGACAGCCCTGCCAGTAGTTGGGGCATCAAGTCTTTTCTCGAAGGAAGATCTGGGTGGTGTGCCTCCACCCCCACCTCTTTACTGTTATTACTTACATGCTCCTACCTAACAGTCAGCCTGTCCTATCAAAGACTTGATATTACAGGGCTCCTGACATTCTGGTACTATTCGCTAGCTCTCATCACACATTTCAGATGCATGACTTTAGTTTTTTTTTTTTTTTTTAATTTTTTTTTCAACGTTTATTTATTTTTGGGACAGAGAGAGACAGAGCATGAACGGGGGAGGGGCAGAGAGAGAGGGAGACACAGAATCGGAAACAGGCTCCAGGCTCTGAGCCATCAGCCCAGAGCCTGACACGGGGCTCGAACTCACGGACCGCGAGATCGTGACCTGGCTGAAGTCGGACGCTTAACCGACTGCGCCACCCAGGCGCCCCTAATGCATGACTTTAGTTTTTAATTGCTGAGAAAAGAATGGGAAAGTCCTCTGCTGTCTGCTGTGGGACCCAGAAAACTATTCCATCCAGCTTTGCCTGGGAGCGAAATAGACTCTGTTGGGACTGGCTATGAACAGGAAATCAAAACCAATGAATTTAACAATGAATTGACTAAATTAAAAATGCTACATGTGTACACACGACGATGTAAATCCATCTGAGCGTAAGCACATGTGGGGGGCACTACTGTGTAAGTACATGTATGATGACCTGGACAAGAGAGAGGCTGCAGGGGCAGGTGTCCAAGGTAGACATGCCCATGGGAATTGGCGGGTATGCTTATGAGAATGTCAATTTGTGTGTGTAGACTTCATTCATTCATTCATTCTCCAAATACTTATGAAGCATCTAGAATGTGCCAGGCACTGTGCTGGGAACTGGGGAATGAGAATAGATGACATAGTTTCTGCCTCTGGAAGCTTATTGTCTCCTGGGGAGACAGACAACTCCACGCGGACATTTGGGGTACAGTGTGTGGTAAGAGAACTGACAGGGGAGCACAGGTGACTGTGGGAGCACCTGGTGGGCACCTGAATCAGACTGGGGGAGCAAAGGCTGCGTGAGTCCTTCCCTGGGACAGGACACCCTTAAGCTGAGTCTTGAAAGGTACATATGAGTGACTAAAGGGCAGAACTTTCACACGCAGAGAGAACTGACAAGGAAAGGGGTTAGAGGAGTAAACGTAACAGTGGGTCAGGGGACAGAGAGATTAGTGGGGGTGGAGTGGGGCCCAAAGAGGCCTGATACTTGCAGTGGGGCAGCGTGAACTTGCTCATGAAGAGGGGGTTGACGGCCATAGTTTCATCTTAGAGGTGCTTTCTGGCAGCAGCGGGGGGTAGTGGAGGCAGGTGGATTGCAGGGTCCAGATGTGTCCCCCTGTTTATGAGGATGTACACACATGACTGTGTGTGTGTGTGTGTGTGTGTACATCTGGAGTCTGCACCAGGTGTGCCACCCACATGGACTTGTTTTCCACTCCCACCTTCTGGTCTTGGCAGCCCAGTGGGCTCAGGGGGATGGCTGTCCTGCCTCTGACTCATGAGTGAGTGCCATGACGGGGGAGCCGGTCAGGGGCTAGCCGGCAGGTGTTTCCTTGAGGGCTGTGGCCACACCCCTGTCCACGGGGCTGACAGTGAGGTGACCAGCAGGAGGGCAGGGAGGGAATGCTTCCTGCCACCAACCATTGCCCTTAGACTGTGCTGCCCTGTCTGTGCAGAGTGCCCACTTCTCTGGGTAATACTGGGCTTTCCCAGGCCCATACATCTAGGGTGACAGACTGGTGACAGGCTGGGGGGTTGCCATATGTCAGCTCTCCCTTACTGGGTCTCCCCTTTCTGGCTACCCACTCTTCAAGGGCTGAACTCATATATTTTGATCTTAATTATCTAAAAATATGCTAAACTGTGCTATCCTGCCTCTTAAAAATGTATGCCCAATCCAAAAACACACCCCATTCATCACATTTCTTTAGCTCTTAATGCGGGCCACAGGAAAGGAAGAAACATTTGGTTCTGTAATAGTATGGTCTGGGAACAGTACGATGAGTGATTATGTACTTAGAATTTAGGGTCCAGATTTCAACTCTATACTTACTTTCTGCATAAATTACTTACTCTCTGTGCCTCAGTTTCTTCATTCTTAAGACAGAGATAATAAGATCACATAGGATTAAATGTGTAGAGTGCTTAGAACAGTGTCTGATGTATAATACATGTTCAGCTCTAAACCTTAGCTATTATTATCTGGGTTTGAACCCTCTTAGGTTTAACCCTAACTCATTTGATGAAAAGTTGTGACCTCTTTGGGTCTCATCTGCAAAATGAAAGGTTGGCCAATCTTTTACTCCCAAGGAAGGACCAACACCTGTCCCCCCACCGACTTGTTCTTGTCCTGACATGCATCTTTGGTTTTAAAACATTCTGCTTGCCAAACTCCCTCTATTAGATGCTAACTACATGTCATCAGTGTTTCTGTTGACTTCTACAAAACATTAGGAATAGCTCCCAGTGCTCTTACTGAGAATGCCTGGATCAGGAGAGATGATATATGAGGGACCCCCCCCCCCAACACTTCCCTTCCAGTTTCATATACTGGCATCTCCACAGCAAGAAGCAAGTGCCTTCAGATACTTCTGGTCCATAGAACAGAAGTTCTATGTAACCAAGTAACCAAGTTGATCCTGAACTAGAAAATGCTTCCTATTGGCTTTTGGAGCACCCTGGGGCCCTGGCATCAATGCCTTCCACAGTTATCATTCTGAGTAACACACATTCTAGCCAAGTTAAGAGAAGGGACTGTCCTGATTCTGACAGAGCTGCACCTAATATTTGGAAAATCCAAGAGCGAGCTATTGGGGCTGGGGAAGGACATTTTTAGGGTAATTGATGCTTTGGTCCGATGAATCCTCTGTGCTAGCGCTTTCCATATATTAGCTCTTTAAATTTTCATAATAATCTCCCAAGGCAGTTATTATCATCCACATTGGCTAGATGATAAGACTATAGCTCAGAGATATGATTAGCCCAAGTTCAACCAGCTGGAAAATGACAGCACTGTTTAGTATTTCTTTCATGTATTAAATCGCATAATTCTTACTTTCCTTTGAAGCAGTAATGACGTCCATTTTATAGATGAGGAAACTGAGGCTTAGCAAAGTTAAGGGACTTTTTCAAAGTCACAGAACTAAATTTAGCCAAGTGGGAGTTGAATCCAACATTAATGCTCTTTCTTCCACAGCTGCTGGCAGCAAACTAGCTAGGAGGTGCCCCCACTTGGGCATCCAGGGGAAATCTGTGAGAAGGCATGTGTCCTTGGTGGCTTTGTCAGGTGGGGTGGAAACTCACCTTGGATGTCATCATTGAACATGCAATACTTGTTGCGGTACTTGTTGAGCAGGCGGAAGGCATTGGCATTGGCAAAGTCTTCAAACTGGATGAGGCAATTTATTCCAAACCTGTGGGAAGAGAAAGGAAAGAACTCATGATTGTCTCCCCAAGGCCAGTCCCTGGCAGATCCCAACCTGCCCTGGGAGTGGGGAGGCACAGGACAGATGGTGGGGGGTGACGTGGCTCATTCAGTGGGGTTTTTGCCACTTGGATGGCTCCTGGACTCCCTGGCTCTGCTTTCCCCATTATGAATGAGGATGGGGAAGGGAGAGAGTAGGAACACGGGGCTTGGTGGGTCAGCTGAGCCCATATTTTTGTCTTTAATGTAGGCTGGTGGCTACCATGAGTTATGGATGGCAGACCCTGAGGGGTGATGGAAAGACTGAGATGGGGCCTGTGGCCATCTGAAATTCTAGCAGAAAGCTCACTACCCACCCAAGTGCATGAAGAAACCTTGACTTTCCAACTCCTGGGGGGCCTGGAGAGCCTGTGCAGCCTTCAAACATCTCTCTGGGTGAGTCTTGATACCTGGAGTTCCTCCACTAACCAATGTGCAGGTATAGAACATCAGTTAGTGAGCTTGTTCAAAATACAGACCACCAGGCCCATCCTCCAGAGATTCTCACTTAGTGAGTTTGAGGCAGGGCTCATGAATGTATATATATTTTTCCCTCTGGCTTTCTTGTGGCATAATTGACAAAAATCACGTATTTTAGATGTACAGTGGGATACTGTGATATACATTATGAAATGATTACCACAACCAAGCTAATTAACACATGCATCACCTCACAGCAACACCATGTTGTGTGTGTGTGTGGTGTGGACATCTAAGAAAACTCTCTTAGCAAACTTCAAGTATACAACTCAGTAGGAACCATGAACTGTGGTCACCATGCTGAACAGGAATCTGCATCTTTATCAAGCACCCCAGATTGTTTGGATTCTCACAGTCTAGAGAACTCTGAGAAACAATGCCTGGGTGGGTGAAGACAATGCCCATTAAGCTGCCTGATGTGCCTTTTTAAAAACTATGCTACAACTGACTCCTAGATTTCACTCCTAGATTTCAAGGTCAGGCAAAGTTTGTCTTTCCTACAAAATGGCTGTATCTGTAACCCATTTTTCCTGTTGACATTGTGAGAAAGCTGAGAGTTCAGTTTTCTGCTCCTGGGCTGAAGGCAGCATCAGGCCAGCCTTTCTGCACACACCCTTCCCCTTACTCCATTCTTGCTTTTGATCATCATTTTGATAGTTTTGATCTATTGTGTATTTTCTTGGAAACAAGCATGACACAAATTATTAAAAATTACCTAATGCACAGACAAAAAAATTTCATCTCATGGGTCCATTTGTGTCGAATATTTAATTAAGTTCATGTTCATTGAGAAAAAGTGCCTTGATTGACCAGCCAGGAGTGTTGAAGCAGGAGATGGAGAGAAGGGGTCTGTCACTCCCAACCTGGTGTGAACTACAGGCTTAGGACCAGTGTGGGACCAGCTGTGGAAAGAAAGATTTATGACCCTGCTAGAAAATGTGGGTGGGGCGCATACCTGGTGGGCTTCCTGTGCTACCCGGGGCATCTTTCCAATGAGGCTGTTGTCTATGATGGGTGAGTAGTCCTGAAATAGCCCAGAAACTTCTATTTCAACTTCATAATTTTGTGCCTGGCTTACCCTATATGGTAGAAATCCAGCAGCAGGTAAATATTTGCTCCTGTCATGGTCCTTCCAGAACCTTAGCAAGTTAAAGCTGTTGGTGGGGGAACTTGGAGGTGGGTTCATGTCATAGCGGCAGAAATGGAGAGGCTGTGACTTGCCATAGTCCAGTACTAAGAGTGCCGGGCATGGGTCAGCAGGCTTGTGGGCCTCACCTGGCTCTGAATGGTCTAACATCTATCCCTTCACTCCTTTATTCTGCCTCAGGTTTTCATCTGTCAATGGACACAGTAATATCTGCCTGGCCAACTTCAGTGGGCTGTTGTGAGGATGAAAAGCTGGGGTTATTCTGAAATTGTAAATTGCTAAGCACACATGTCATTTTGGCCACAATTCCTATTCATTCACAGAGCAAGTGCTGTTTGGGGTGGGGAAGGGGGCTCTCTGTATCTCCCAACCCACCATCCAGCCCCGTTCTCCTTTTACAGTGAATACAACTGAAAAATAAAACGTCCTATGCACAAATACAGTGCTATTCTTGCTGACCCAAAATTTACTGTGAATTTTTTTCCAGGGTGTGAATTTCAAGTATTTGGATTGGGAGGGGGACAGAATGTCTTTGGTTGCTGGTGACATTTTGCTATATATAATCCTCACAAGACTCCCAGTGTTGCTCCACGACTGGCCTGGAGCTAAAATGCTGAAAAGGTCAGATAACAAAGCAATGCGATGCACGTTCTTTTTCTTTCTATCTCTCTTACACACACACACACACACACACACACACACACACACACACACACACACTTGACCTTTAAGCAATACCAATCTGAGATAAAAATAAGGCAGAATTATAAATACCTTTGTTCAATGCACTACTACTCTTTCATATTAAATTCAGTTTTTTATGAGTAAATTTTTTTTACTTTTTATTTTTTACTTATTTTTTAATTCCAGTGTAGTTAACATACAGTGTTATATGAGTTGCAGGTGTACAATATAGTGATTCACCAATTCTATACATTACCCAGTGCTCATCATGAAACGTGTACTCTTAATCCCCTTCACCTGTTTTACCCATCCCCCCCCCACCTCCCTCTGATAACCATCAGTTTGTTCTCTATAGTTAAGTCTGTTTCTTGGTTTGTCTTTTTTCTCCCCCCTTTGTTTGTTTGCTTCATTTCTTAAATTCCACAGGAGTGAAATCATTTGGTATTTGTCTTTCTCTAGCTGGCTTATTTCACTTAGCATTATATTCTCTAGATCCATCCATGTTGTTGCAAATGGCAAGATTTCTTTTTTATGGCTGAGTAATACTGTATTGTGTATATATACTACATTTTTACTCATTCATCTATCAATGGACACGGGCTGCTTCCATGGTTTGGGCTATTGTAAATAACACTGCAATAAATACAGGGGTGCACATATCCCTTTGAATTAGTGTTTTCTTGTATTCTTTGTGTAAATACACAGTAGTGTGATTATAAGATAATAGGGTAGTTCTATTTTTAGTTTTTTGAGGACCCTCCAAACTGTCTTCCACAGTGGCCGCACCAGTTTGCATTCCCACCAACAGCATACGAGGGTTCCTTTTTCTCCACATTCTTGTCAATACTTGTTGTTTCTTGAATTTTTGATCTTAACAATTCTGATAGATGTGACACAATATCTCAATGTTATTTTGGTTTGCATTTCCCTGATGATCAGTAATGTTGAGCATCTTTTCATTATCTGTTGGCCATATGTATGTCTTCTTTGGAGAAATGTCTGCTCATGCCTTTTGCCCATTTTTTTTTACTTGGATTCTTTAGGTTTTTGGGTGTTGAGTTGTATAAGTTCTTTACACACTTAGCATGCTAACCCTTTATCAGACATGTCATTTACAAGTATCTTCTCCTATTCTGTAGGTTGTCTCTTAGTTTTGTTGGTTATTTCTTTTGCTACGCAGAGACTTTTATTTTGATATAGTCCCAATAGTTCATTTTTTGCTTTTCTTTCCCTTGCCTCAGGACACATATCTAGAAAGAGGTTGTTTCGGCTGATGTCAAAGAAATTACTGCTTATATTCTCTTCTAGGATTTTTATGGTTTCAGGTCTCACATTTAGGTCCCTAATGCATTTTGAGTTTATTTGTGTGTAGGTATAAGAAAGTGGTCCAATTTCATTCTTTTGCATGTTGCCTTCCAGTTTTTCCAACACCATTTGCTAAAGAGACTGTCTTTTTCTCTTTGCTTATTCTTGCTTCCTTTATGGAAGATTAACTGAACATTTAACTATGGGTTTATTTCTGGTCTTTCTATTCTGTTCATCTATGTGCCTATGTTTTGCCAGTACCATACTGTTTTGATTACTACAGTTTTGTAATATAACTTAAAGTCTAGAATGGTGATACCTCCAGTTTTGTTTTTCTTTTTCAAGATGTCTTTGGCTATTTGGGATCTTTTGTGGTTCCATACAAATTTTAGGATTGTTTTTTCTAACTCTTTGAAAAATGAATATGCTGTTGGTATTTTGTTAGGGATTTTATTAAATCTGTAGATGTTTTGGGTAGTGTAGCTATTTCAATAATATTTGTTCTTCCAGGGCATGAGCATAGAATGTCTTTCCATTTCTTTGTGTTGTCTTCAATTTCTTTCATCAATTTTATAGTTTTCAGAGTACAGGTCTTTCACCTCTTTGCATATCTATTACTGATTTTAATTCATGGTTACCACTAGGTTTGTACATAACATCTTCTATATATAGCAGTCTATTTTAAGTTGATGGTAGCTTAAGTTTGAGCCTATTCTTTACTCCTTTCCCCACCACATTTCTGATATATGGTATCATACTCTTTTATTTTGTGCGTCTCTTGACTGATTTTTACAGATATACTTATTTTTACTGCTTTTGTGCTTCCTTTTTTTTTTTTTTTAACTCTTACTGTCTTTCCTTTCCATGCAAAGAGTCCCCTTTAACATTTTTTGAAGGGCTGGTTTAGTGGTCATGAACTCCTTTAGCTTTTGCTTGTCTTGGAAACTCTTTATCTCTCCTTCTATTCTGAATGATAGCCTTGCTGGATAGAATATTCTTGGCTGCAGATTTTTCCCTTTCCACACTTTCAATGTATCATGCCACTCCCTTCTGGCTTGGAAAATTTCTGCTTAAAAACCTCCTGATAGCCTTATGGGGTTTCCTTTTTATGTAACTGTCTTTCCTCTTGCTGCTTTAAATTTTTTGTTGTTGTTGTTTTTATTGCTACTTTTTGCCATTTTAATTACTATGCGTCTTGGTGTAGACCTCCTTGGGTTGATTTTGCTGGGGGAATCTTTGTGCTTCCTGGATCTGGATATCGATTTCCTTACCCAGATAGGAAAGTTTTCAGTTATTATTTCCTCAAGTAAATTTTCTGCCCCCTTTTCTCTCTTTTTAAATTTTATTTATTTATTTTTTAGTAATCTCTATACCCAATATGGGGCTTGAACTCTCAATCCTGAAGTCAAGAGTTGCATGCTCTTCCAACTGAGCCAGCCAGCCCCCTTCCCCCCATCTTCACTTTCTCTCTTTTCTTCTTCTGGAATCCCTATAATGTAAATGCTATCATGCTTAAAGGAGTTTCTGAGTTCCCTAAGTCTATTCTCATTTTGCATAATTTTTTTCTCTCATTTTCTCGTTTTGATTACTTTCCCTTACTCTGTCCTCCAGGTTACTAATATGTTCCTTTGCTTCCTGTAGCCTGCCATTTTATTCCTTCTGGTGTATTTTTAATTTCACCTATTGTGCTCTTCATCTCTGGTTCTTTTTTATGTTTTCTTTTTCTTTGTTAAGGGTTTCATGAGGTCCTCCACTCTTTTCTCAAGTCCAGTGAGTATCTTTATAATCATTGCTTTAAATTCTCTATCAGGCATCTTATCTATTTTGCTTGGGTGTCTTGCTGTGGTTTTGTCCTGTTCTTTTATTTGGGCCATATTCCTGTTTCCTGTGTATTAGAAAAAGTCAGCTACATCTTCTGCTCTGTGAAAGTAATAGCCTTATGAAGAAGAGGTCCTTTAGTGCCATGCAGTGCAGTGTCCTCTGTTCATCAGAACCTGGTGCTTCAGGGTTGTCTCCTGTGTGTGTTGTGTGTGCCCTGCTGTTGAGTCCTGGCTGCCTTTTTTTCCATCAGTCCAGTCATCTGCAGAGGCTCTGACTATTGTAGGCAGAGTTTGGTCCCTGGCCCAGGTGGGGAATGCAGTTTTAATAAGGTGGGGCCACTGCTGGGACCAGGGCTTCAGGGTGTGGTGTGCAGTTTTAACAATGTGAGCCTTGGGCTTCCACAGAGTCTACAGCCATCACCATAGGGACAGAGGCCCTGCAAAAGCCCAAGTCCAGAGAAATGGTGTTGGCAAGATTTGTGCAGGTATTCTGGGGGAGGGGGACTGCAGTGCCTGGACTGAGGCAAGGGTGACTGGGAAGGGTAGATCTGCCAAAGTGAGGGGGAGCGGGGCTTGGCATACACAAGTTAGGTAGTGAATGTTGCCACTGTGCTGGTTCCCATAGGTGGTTATATGTTTATGCTAGGGGGTGGGGAAGGGAGATGGAGCTGGTTAGCTCCTTTGTTCCTGGGAAGTCCCTCTGGGAGACCTGCCCCTCCAAGACCTGCTCTGAGATGTGTAAAAAAAAAATTCCCTCGGGGCGCCTGGGTGGCGCAGTCGGTTAAGCGTCCGACTTCAGCCAGGTCACGATCTCGCGGTCCGGGAGTTCGAGCCCCGCGTCAGGCTCTGGGCTGATGGCTCAGAGCCTGGAGCCTGTTTCCGATTCTGTGTCTCCCTCTCTCTCTGCCCCTCCCCCATTCATGCTCTGTCTCTTTCTGTCCCAAAAATAAATAAACGTAGAAAAAAAAAATTAAAAAAAAAAATTCCCTCATGTTTACCCCAGGCGTTTTCAGACTGCTGCTTCTATGGGGGCTGTTTGTAGAGCTTTTTAAGTGCAGGGACTCAGCTTCCTATTGCCCTTTGGGCTCTTGGAGAGCTGAGCCTTCTGATTTTTAAAACTCCAAGTTTTAAGTCTTGCTATCTGTAAGAACTCATGAAATTTGGCTCCTCTCACTTTCAAAGCCAAATGTTTTGGGGATTTGTTGTCCCTTTGCTAGCTCCTTGGTTGGTAGTCTATTTCTCTCCCTCTTCAAAGCTCCCTCTGTCCATGGGTGGCCTTGGTCCATTTAGATCCCCACTGGGTGTCCACCCTTCCTACTGTCTTCGATGTGGCCTCTTCTCTACCTTTAGTTGCGGAGTTTGTTCTTCTAGTCTTCAGGTCCTTTTCTGGGTTATTTGCACTGACACGAGTGTTTTCTAGTTGTATCCACAGGATGAGGTGAGCTTAGAGTCCTCTTACTACACCATCTTGGCCCCCTCCTACATTCAGTTTTACATAAGGGAACATCCCCAATGAGCAATTTGATGAAATAGAGTAAAATTTCATTAATTCAGGTCAATTTAATCCTAACTTGGAATTGCACAAAATGTGCAGTGTGCTATGTGAATTGTCCCTCTGATAACCTAGACTTAGTTCCCACACCTCCTTGGATTTAAGGACCTCCAGAACTCCTGTCCACCTCAGATACCCATCCACATGGCTACTCCTTGGACCTTTCTTCACCAGGAACCACTCCTACTCCAGAATGTTATACTGTCTATATTGGTTTCTGACAGCCTGTCCTTTGCCTTCCTCATTCCTACTGCACCTTACACCTGTTCTTTGTCTCCATTGAGACCTTTGGGCCCTTAACCATTTTCTTCCAGTCTCTCAGTCCCTCATGGCTTTTCATAAAACCCAACCACTGGCTGGTGTGAACCAAAGGTGGCTACTTCAGTTGTTCTCAACATCATCCATCCATCCATCTGTCCATTCACCCATCCCAAAGCATCACTGAGCACCTATGAAAAGGTGATACTTGAGTTGTTCAATAAATGTTTAGGAAGGGGTGGATACATGAAAGAGTTGGTAGAGATTTAGTTGGCCTGCTAACTTGTTAATCTAATTAAAAGCCCTTAAGATAAACACAAAATTTCAAAGTGAAAATTTAAATGGTCTAGGTGAAAAAAATTTGTTCTCATTTCATCCATATACGTTCAAATACAGGTAATGGACCAAAACACCAATTTAAACGTTAATTGTAATTGCCTTACATATTACTTAAAATCCGCTACTACTAACAACAGTAACACAAAGAGCTAAAGTTTATTGAGTGCTTATTCCCCTCTGGGCATCACGCTGAGCTATTTACCATACATTATCTCAATTAATTTTTGTATGACTTAATGAAGTAGGTGCTGTTTCAGAGAAGGAATCCTGAGCTACAGATGTGAAGTTATTTGCCCAGGGGTTATAAACTCTACTGCAGGTGCAAACTGGTGGAGCTGGAATCTGAATCCAGCTCTATCTGACTCTAGAACTTATCTTCATAGCAATATGATGCCTTTAACTCAACCTTAACAGCAGTGTGATTTTGTAAAAGATACAACTAAATAGGTAATAATGTTGGATTTCTTTCTCTCTTGAGAAAGACGGGGCCGTGTGGTAAGAAAACACTCAACTGGGTAACAGGAAAACCGTGCTCTCTCTCTGTCTCTGACAGAAGCTCTGCATCTTGGGTGAGTCTCTCTCTCTCTGGGTCTCAGTTTCCTGCTCTGAGTGGTGGAGCTGTAGCATGAGCTACTTAATGGACAGTTGGGGTAGAAACACTATGAGCTTCACTCGGATTTTTCTAGAAGTCTAGAGTAGGGAGGTTTGACCATTCTCAGGAAGAGCAACATGTGTCAGGAAAAGCTGAAGAGTGAGTCTTTCAGAGTCTGTTTTGAGCCGAGACACAGCTAAACGAACCAGCTAAATGAACAGGGCTGAGGCAGGTACCCTCCAGGTAGTGTGGCTGGAGCAGAGGAACCCTAAGAAGGGTACCTATTCAGGCACACTATTCAGGGGGCTGGGCAGCTTTCTGATTTTAGTGCTGGCAGCCTCTTGCTGACCTTACTTCCTGCTGGAAGCTGCCCCTCACCGGGGAGGCTCCTGCTGGTCTGTCCCCTTCTGCACTTTTGAACTCTTCACCCTGAAGCCCTGGCAGGGGCTGAGGAATATCTGATGCCTCTCCAGGGGAGAATTCCTGCAATGGAGAAAGAGGCACCTCCCCAAGCCACACACGGAGCTGCCCAGACTTTTCCACCTTAGGGACTCAGCTGGGAAATGGCCTTGGAGCTGCCAGGGAAGGCATTCCAAGGCCAGGGTTCACTTAAAGTCCCAAGGATGATGGATGGCTGTTCAATTCCACCCCCAGTGCTCAGGCAAGTGGAAGCCTGAAAATGGCAACCTGTCTCTGGGAACCCTAGTGAGCTTTGTATGACAGTGGACGAGACCCAGGCCAAGACTGACAGAACCAGGTACTTGCCATCTGGGATGCAGCCACCCCAGGATAAGGAGATTCTGAGGTGGATGCTCTGTCCATCCCCCCAGCAAGCTGATGGAATGTTGTGTGAGGGACGTGGTGAGAGGAGAACATTCCTGGCTCTGTAGACCTGGTTTCTCTGTTCCGGAGGTCAGGACCTGTCATTCTTTCAAATACCTGGGTCCAACCTCTTTCAGGCCTGAATAAACACAAGGGACCTAAGAGGAGCAGGTGAATTTGCTCAGCCTGTCTCCAAACCAAATGACCAAAAGCAACATACGTATTTCCAGGGGAGTCCTCTCTGCTCGCCCAACAAACCCACACATACAACATTCTCACAGCAGAGTGCTCAGTAAGCACATTAGCTGTCACCTAGTGGAAAGCTATGTCTTTGATTTATTTTTTCCTTCCAGGAACTACAGCTAACAGAATTATGAAAGCTCTTGGTCTTTTTAAAAAATTTATATATTCCATTAAACTCTAGTCTCTTGAGAGGTTCTCAGAAAGTTTCTGTGGCTAAATATGTTTGAGAAACTCTGAATGTTACATATAGTATAATGCAGTGTATGTTGAAGGCTCTGAAAAATCCTGCATTGAGACACCTGTTTAACCCAGCATTTTTTACACTTATCTGACTAGAGACCTTACCCTGTGTCCCACCCTCCCCACCTATGTGTGGCAGAGAACATGCTGATAGACACAAGTCTCCATACAAAGAACTCTGTACCAGGTAGGGCTGGGTGAATTCAGAGCAAGGTCATCTCTCCCTGGGATTACTGCAATTGTCTCTTCTGGCATGGATCCTATAATAACTAATCTCACCCCCTCCACGTTTATTCCCCTTCCCCCAATCTATCCTCCCTATCTTTCTAAGCACAAATCTGTGCAGAACACTTGGTTTTTGAAAATCCATATGGGGCTCCCACCGCCCTTGGGATTATGTCCAAACTCCTTGGCTGGTATTCACTTTGGCCCCAACCTTAATACCTGAACCCTGCCCATGTCTTCCCATACCCTAGACACATCCTGCTGTCTTTCAATTATTGTGGGTCCTTGCACAGCTCTGTGTTTTTGCTCAAGGGCCTAGCAGGCCCCCTCTCACCCAGGCCAACTCGTACTCAAACTGTAAGGCCCAGCTTAAATGTCACCTCTTCTGGGAAGGCTTTCTTGTCATGTTGCTTTCCCTATTCTCAGGGTAGTACTAATTCTCTTCCTCTCTGGACTTCCATGACACTCTGGGTAGATCTTTATCACAGCCTATGTACCACATTGCATCGCAACTATTTATTGACATTTCAGCTTCAATTACTAAAGAAATGTATCCAGCAGGGTATTCTCTTTGTGTCAGGAACCATCCTAGGTATGACATAAGAATTCAATTTAGCAAACATGTCTAAGTGCCCACGGTGAACAAGGGACCACCGTACGTTACCAGATTATAGAGGCAAACGCAAGGATCTCACAGTCTGATGGGGACGCGAGAAGATAAAGCAGTTGCAGCACACTGTGACGAGGGTAATGGTAAAGGTACATGCTAGGTATGTGGGAGGCCTTCAAGGGAGCAGGCAGCTCTGCTGGAGGGAAAGGCAGTGAGGGCTTCGCAGGTGTGGCCCGAAGGAGGAGCAGAGGTTCACCGGCAGACTGCGGTGGGGCAGGGGAGGAAGAAAGGTGTCTCAGGCACATGCATGTGGAATGAGAGGAGGGGGCCTTCCAGGGGCTGCACGAAAATAAACAGAGCTGGAGCCTGGGTGGGGCTTGGGGAGGAAGGGAGGTAGTCGGGGGAGATAGCACAGCAGCTGCCATGGGAGCCACATGACAGGCCGTGGTCAGGAGTGTCAGGTGTCACCAGGATGTCAAGTGAGAAGGGGATCTCGAAGTGTCTGTGGGAGCTGGCATTTAGATGGTCATTCATGACCTCTTCCAGACTACCTGTACAAGAGTGGTGGAGGGGGATCAGTCTGCAGAGGGCTGAAAGATAAATGGGGAGGAAAGGTCAGTGATTATGAATTTCAAGAAGGTTGGCTATGAAGTAGGGAAAGGATGACAGCCTTTGGGGGATGAGGGACTGAAGGATTCATTTTTAAAAAATGTTTATGGGGGGGGGAGGTGTGAGAGAGAAAGAAAGGGAGAGCAGGGGAGAGGGAGAGACAGAGGGAGAGAGAATCCCAAGCAGGCTCTGTGCTGTCAGTACAGAGCTGGACACAGGGCTTGATCCCATAAACCATGAGATCATGACCTGAGCTGAAATTAAGAGTTGGACACTTACCAACTGAGCCACCCAGGTGCCCCAAGACGGATTCATTTTTGAGATGGGGCTGTCCCTATGAAGTAAGGGAGATAGCGTGGAGGAGAGGTGAGAGAGGAGTGATGGGGGAGGTCCTAGGGAAATGGGGGAGGTAGGAGCCAGAGTCCAGTTAGAGCCTGGAGAAGACATGGTCCCTCCCTCCAGGACCTCGCAGCCAGTGGAAGGGTGGACACAAAGCCCTCACACCACAGCCCCACCACAGATATGCCTGAGGGAATGACTCACTCTGCTGAGGCAGGAGTTGGGAAGGGATTCACAAGCATCATGGGGAAACTATCCTGTAGGTGAGGAAACTGGAAACCATGGATTGGAGAAGGTGGGAATACTGAGCCTGGAAAAGAGAAAGCCAAGGGGAATGAGGCATAATGATTTTCTTCAAAGACTTGAAGGCTTGTTCTGTGGACAAGGAATAATATAGTAGACTTATTTTATGTGGCCTTGGAGGAAAAAGTAGAGCCAACAGGTGGAAGTCAGCAAGACACAAATTCCAGTGATATATAAGGTAGAGATTTCAAGCACTGGGTCACTGGAAGGGATTCTGTAGTCACTGAAATGCCACTTGGCACGGAAGTTGTGGAAGGGATTCCAGCCAGGAGGTGCGGGCGGACCTCTAAGGTCCTTCCCTTCCTAGGTCTGGCACCGGGAGATCCCCCCGGTGTGCTGGGCTCTGGCAGCCAGACTGGCGGGCTCCTATAGCTGGCATTCTGGCCTAATGGGGAAAATTCCCATCAAGTAACAAGACAGTCACAGGAAGCAGTGATTTTCTAAGCAAAAGTACCAGAATAATGTGGCAATTCCTCAGTCACTGCTCTGATGGCCACCCCTGGCCAGACAGAAAACACTTCAGGAACAATTTGGATTTCCTCCTCAATTTCCCAGTTTGTCTGAGTTCCTGGGCAAGCACAAAAATGGCGCCAGAAATCCCAGTGTGGAAAGAGGATGGTGGCTGATCTGCTGACCTCTTGACCTCTTAAAGGTCAGAGGTCAGTACTGGATTTCTCTTCTAGGGCACAGCATCTCACTCCTTAACCTTCTGCTCAGAAAGCCTGTGCACTTTTCCCAGCAACCAAATTGCTGGCCGGCTCGGGGGTGTCAGCATTTCCACCAGCTCTGGTCTGCCCACAGGCTGTACATTTTAGTTGTCGTAAAGCTGCTGATGTTCCATGAAGCTTCTCTGATTAGTGTGGCTCATTCCGATCTCTCTCTGCAGGTGTACCTACTCCATTACCTGTACCATACAGTCTGCCCTGCAGTCACAGCTCCAACCTTCTAAGAGTCTCAACTGCCTCTCATAGACCTGGCTAAATTCTACCCTAATTATGACAGTTAGTTGGGGGTGGAAGACAGTAAGACTGGAAATCCCAGTCTGTGTTTGTGGGCTTTCTGGATGGAAGTGAGGCACAGCTGGGGAGGTTCCCCCTCCAGGAAAGACTAAGCTAGGTGAGGGGACAGACGAGATCAAAGTAGCATGAAGCAGTGTCCTTGAGGACAGGGGAAAAGTCTTATTTGCCATTGTTTGACACAAAAGCTGAAGAAGGAGCGCTGACCCCCTTTGCTGCTTCCAGCTCTGGACAAGTCAGCTTCAGATACCCGTGTTAGAAGACCCAACAAACATGCTGCTGTGTGCCCAGTGCCCTGTGCTTGCCTGGCTCAGTAAGTGTCATGAACACATGGAAGCAGGAATGACTGAATGCCAGAGAACAGTCCCTCCACACGAGTGCCCCACTGTACACATCGGTATGACATCAGCTCCCCTTGGAGCCACGCGCTCCTCTGAGACCACAGCAAGGTATCTCTGTGTCACCTTAGTTCAGGCCATTCCCTTGAACTCGAGGGTCGAGTTAACACAAATAAGGCCACTAGTGGAGGACATTCCCAGCCAGGCGGGGAGAGCAGGCAGCAGAGGGTCAGTAGTAAATGACCTCAGGTTTTGGAGTCATATAGGTTTGAGGTGAGCCCAAACTCTTGTTAATTTCTAGCCCGGTGATTTTGGACAAGTTACTTGACCTCTCTGAGCCTCAGTTTCTCTATCCCTAAAGGTTGCTGTGATAATTAAATGTAAAGCACCCCAGCACGGAGTAGGTGCTCTGTAAAAGTGAGTTGCTAGCTCTTTTCTGGGAAGAAGGCCATAACTTTTAAATCCAACCAAACGTCCCAAGTGCTCTGACCACTGTATTCCCCCTACCAGCCTTGAAGGACACTGCAGGCAGGGCCATTAAATAGGCACACATTAAATCTATACAACTCAATAGTAATTATTTGAGCATCTTTCTTTTTTTCCCTAGTTGATTATAAACTCTTTCAGAGCAAAGGATATTTCTGACTTACCACTATGTTCAATAAATGTTTCCTCTGAATGAATGTACAGATAAATACATGAATAAATAAACAGGTGCTGCCTTGGACTATTTTTCTGATTATTTTATGTGTCCATGTTACAATCTTAGGAAGAACTGACTTCTTTGGGATGGGTGTGCACTTTGTACTGGCCACACTCTGGGGCACAGAGAAGGAAATGATAAAGGCTGAAGAAAGGAAATGTGGAAGAAAGTTCATGAATTAAGTGAAGGAGAGGAAACAACTGGAGAGGTTCCCCTTAATTTCCCACTGCTTTTATCATTATATGACCATAGGGAAATAATTTTCTTCCTGGGTCTCAGTTTCCCCACTTATGAAGTGCCAGACTTGGATCAAGTGAACAGGTTGTTTCTTGTTCTGGGGTTCTAAGACTGTGGGATTACAGTCCTAGGGAGGGAAATGGGAAAATGAGGGAAGACATAGATTGAACTGCAGAAGGCATCCTAAAATTCAGTATATGTGAAAATACTGAGTACTGACTGTCTCTGCTGAGAACGACTCAGAAAGGGAACACTCCCTTGAAACATTATTATCAGGGCTGGGAGCGAACAATTATGCTTTTTACAATCTCTTAAAATTAAGATGAAATCTTGAAACTTTCTTTGTAGTCCAGATGTCACATGCTTTTCCTTTGTTTGTATCATTTTAAAACCACCGGGAGAAGCTTAGAGCCAAAGAGCCTCAGCTTTTCCCTTGGGGGCTGAGTGCATGAGGTAGACTTGTACTTTACGAAAAACCCTGGAGGGGGCGCCAGCTCTGGTGAGTGATGGGGCAATAGGACCACCATTAAAGAAGGAAGAATCAAGAAGTGCCAGGTAACTGACCCAGATGCTGGAGAATTTTCCCATCACAAAAAAGAAATGATAATTAAGCGATGTGATAGCTAACCCTATGGTGCATACTGCAATACACACACGCACACACACACACACACACACACATATACACACACAATCAACAGGTTGTTTACCCTAAATGGACACTATAGGTCAATTATATCTCAATAAAAAATAAAAAACAAAGAAGGTGCTTCCCTCACTGCTGGTAGCTATGGAGTTTTGAAAATGAGAGTTGATGGCTGGTTCCTCCAGAGCCCCCCTTCTGGTGAGGATGGGTGGGTCACTAACCATGTCCTAGAACAAGCCGGAGAGAAAAGACATGAGTATGCTAAGTAGGATTGTTTCCAAAAGACCTTCCTCCCATTTATCTTCCCTGACGACCGTATCAAG
This sequence comes from Lynx canadensis, assembly GCF_007474595.2. Lineage (NCBI taxonomy): Eukaryota > Metazoa > Chordata > Mammalia > Carnivora > Felidae > Lynx > Lynx canadensis. The sequence continues at coordinate 46,356,261 of NC_044312.2, read as the reverse complement.
AAGGTGTCTGGATTATGTTGAACGGTCTTTCATGTAAAATAACAGAAATAGAAAGTATCCAAGTTAGAGGGTGGGTTCTGGAGTTAGACCACTTCAGTTCACAGCTTGGCTCCACTATTTACCGGATGTGTGATCTTGGACAAGCTCCCTAACCTTTCTGTGCCTCGGTTTCCTCATATGTAAACTGTGCATTCAGCACATGTTTATTGAAAATCCACAGCATAGTCAGCATTGTTCTGGGTGCTTGAGAGGTAGCAGTGAACAGAAGAGTCAAAGATCCCTCCCTTGGAACTTCTATTTTAGTGGGACAGGACAATAATTGTTATCTACTTAATAGGACTATTGTAGTAAATGACTTAATGTAAGTGAGTTGCTTTGTTGTCTAGAAGAGCCTAGGTTAGCCTAGCATTGAATTCACCAAAGGGAGAAGAGTGAGATTGTTGCTTGCTTCTTTCTTTCTTTAGTGGACTGTTTTTTTTGTTTTTTTGTTTTTGTTTTTTTTTTTAACATAAGGAACTATTACTGGGCAACAATCAGCTGCTTAACTCATTATAAAACAATTCATTATTTTTTCCAATCACAAAACAGATGCCTGTCCACAATCAAATGTTACAGAAATGGATGCCTTGGAAAGAAAACACCCCTGGCAACTGCATCCCTTAACTGTAGTCACTGTTCACAGCTTGCTGTAGAAGCATCCAGATAGTTTTTTCTTTTTAGAAAAAACTTGATGAAATCATTTGTTTTTCAGAATTTTTACCAGTTATCTAACTTATGAAAAAGCAATCTGGTTAAACCTAATAAAATAAATCTGATAGAATAAGAAAAAACTGTGTGTGAATGAACACAATACAGAGAAAGAGAAAATGAGAATTAGTAATGTACTGTGCTATGGATTGTTTGGAATTGCTATATCCCCTCTGGCATGGAGAGATGAGGCTTGGACTTGGGGGCTCTGGGCTTATCCATCCTTTCTTTTCTTTGCGAAATGCTCGTTTCATGAGTAGTGGCTCAGAAAAAATCTTTCCTGATAAAACACATTGGTGTCCCATTTCCTTTCTGGATAATCAGGTATAGGAATGGAGAGTGCCTGAAATACCCCCAGGTAGTACTTTTTTTTTAATGTTTATATATTATTTTTCAGAGTGAGAGAGAGAGCATGAGCAGGGGGGCAGGCAGAGAGAGAGAGAGAGAGAGAGAGAAAGAGAGAGAGAGAGAGAGAGAGCGCTACAGTCTGAAGCAAGCTCCAACCTCTGTGCTATCAGCACAGAACCCGATGTGGGGCTCGAAGTCACAAACCATGAGATCATGACCTGAAGTTGGACGCTTAACTGACTGAGTCACCCATTCACCCCCCACAGGTAGTACTTTTTGAGGGCTTGGGATTTCTGAAGGTGTCCTGCCCTAATACTAGCATACTCTGCTGGATTTCCAGGACTCTGTTTTTCATTTGCAGGAGGCTTTTGTTTTGTTTTGGTTCCTTTTCAAATTTGCTTGCGTTTTTTCTTTTTTTTCCCCAAGTGTTGGGTACTTTCCTCATTACATCATTCTTGTGAAAATTATCTCCTTAATACATTTAAGTAAAGCTGCTTTATAATCTTTCTGAGGATAATTCGTTTTTCTGGGGTTCTAAGTCTTCTATTAGCTGTATATATGATTTTCCCACAGTGTGGACTGTTTCCATGTGGATTATTGTGAAGCATGAATTTATTTTCATTGGGGAGCTGTTTTCCCCTCAAGGAATTCCACACAGCATGGCTCGTGGGAGTGTCCCTATAGAGAAGTTTTACTTTTCCTTCTTTTAACTAAAAAAAATTTTTTTGGGGGGCGCCTGGGTGGCTTGGTCGGTTAAGCGTCCGACTTCGGCTCAGGTCATGATCTCACAGTCCGTGAGTTCGAGCCCCGCATCGGGCTCTGTGCTGACCGCTCAGAGCCTGGAGCCTGTTTCAGATTCTGTGTCTCCCTCTCTCTCTGCCCCTCCCCTGTTCATGCTCAGTCTCTCTCTGTCTCAAAAATAAATAAACGTTAAAATTTTTTTTAATTTATTTATTTTTGAGAGAGAGAGAAAGAGAAAGAGGGGCAGAGAAAGGGAAAGACTCCCAGACTCTGTGCCCTCAGTGCTGACCCTGACATGGGGCTCAACCCCACAAACCATGAGATCATGACCTGAGCAGAAACCAAGAGTTGGATGCTCAAACGACTGAGCCACCCAGGCACCTCTACTTTTCCTTCTGCCAGGTTCCCCAGCTGTATCACTGGCAGGGGAAAATATTTTGTACTCATCTCTTAACCTTGTGTATGTTATAAATGTGGACTCCAAATCACATGTGGTGGAGGCTTAAGGTTTGGTTTCTTCCAAACATTCTTCCCCCTCACAAGCACCTTGTCATTTGTCAGGCTTGCTGAGCACAGCCTGTTTCTTCTTCACTGAGAGCGTCAGCCACTGAAGGCTCCCAGTCTTCTGCAGGACTGTCAGTGCCAACATACTGCCTGGTACGGGTCTCAGCACTTGACCCTGCTGTGTGGGTGTGGGGATCCATCTCTGAGTCTGAATGATGAGAAGGAAAGAGCCATGCAAATGGAAGCACATTCATGACTGGGGAAGGAAGCATGAAGGCTCTGCATACGGATCTAACAAAATGACACGTGGAAGGAAGAGCAAGGCAAGTGTGAGTGGAGCTGAGATGGTGGCAGGTGAGGCAATCAAAGGCTTCTTTCCAGCTCCAAGAGCACAGTACAGATGTCAGAACTGGTGGGGTAATCTCAAGGCAGTTTAGTGATTTTTTTTCTTCTTGGGCAAGTTTCTGTTTCTCATTTTTGTATTAAGAAATGCCACACAAAGAGATGTTCAGTTATGCAAGGGGACGATGCTCCCCCATGAACCATGACTCCTGGTATTTTTGTCCTGTGTTATCTCCTCCCTTAGCATCTGGTATGGATCTATAATTTGCTTTAAGTAGTGGAATGTGGTAGAAATTTTATTGTGCCAGTCCCGCTATGGTGTGGCCTCAGGTATCAAGTATAGGATCGTGTGTGAGAGAGAGAGGGACTGAGAGAGAAAAGACAAAGAAAGAGAGAGAGACTGAAAGAGAGAACCAGAGACAGAAAGCTGAAGAGACTCAAAAAGAAAATTTTCTTGAACTAAAAAGCACAAATTTTTTTTAAGTCAAGGGGCATCTGGGTGGCTCAGTCGGTTAAGCGTCCGACTTCAGCTCAGGTCATGATCTCACAGTCCATGAGTTCAAGCCCCATGTTGGGCTCTGTGCTGATAGCTCAGAGCCTGGAGCCTGCTTCAGATTCTGTGTCTCCCTCTCTGCCCCTCTCCTGCTTGCATTCTGTTTCTCTCTTTCTCAAAAATCAATAAACATAAAAAAAAGGTTTGTTGTTGTTATGTTTTTTTAAACTCTCATTTGTCTTCTTTATCACTCCTCTCAACAGCTTAGAAACCTCTAGTTTAGAGTTGGGAGCTACAGAGAAAGGGGGTGGTTTCCCTCCCAAGCCCGTCAAAAGGCTGACGTGGCTGCTGACCACAAACTCTGTCCAAGCATCAGATGGGGCCAGGGCTACAGGTGCAAACTTAAAACAGACCATTCCCATCCATTCTACTGTAAGTAACCAAACATGTAAGTGGAAACCACAGGGGCAAATGAGTCACTCAGGTGCAGTGTTCTGGGTCCCACTGTGTTGCAGAGAGAGCAGGGAGGATGGAATGACTAGTGTTCCCTACTGGAGTGGCAGGCTATGTCTCAGCTTTGAGCAGCCCACTGATAGATATTTACTGCTGAGATTCCTTCTACCCTGGAGGGTCCTCCTCCCCAGTGGCCAAACCCCAGGATAGTAACTGAGCTACAGCGACTCTTTAAGGCCAAAAAAACCTTAAGATACACCCCCATCAGGGGATAGGGGGTTTTCATTAGCAGGATGTTTGGAAAAAGACAAGGAAGTTGAAGGCAGGAGTCAACATTTCCCAAAGTTCTTTCTTAAAATACACTGTGTTTGGTTTCAGGGCTGCTGACTCACCCCCCGTCCGGGCATCCGATCTCGGGGCTACTATATTCCCCAGAGTGCCTGGGGAGACCAGCTCATTTCCCACCTACAGTATCCACAGAAACATCTGCTTTAGCTTATTAGAGAGTCAAAACAAGCAACTGTCAACTCATCACCATTTCCACTTGAGGACACATTCCTCTTGGCTGACGCACGCCCCTCCCCAGCCCCCCACCCTGACTGCCTGCATGTCTGAGACTGTGAGCTGATTCTGATGATAAATGGAAGAGCCTCTTATATCCTCGTTTATCTAACCTTCTCACATGCATAGCAAGACTTCTCTCTGGGGAATCGAGGAACGACTTCTGACTCATCAGATAAGCAGTAGGCCCTGGAAACAGGAAGCAGAAACCGGGCTCTCCAAGCCCCTTCCATTCCCTTCTCTTCCTCTGCAGGTAACTGCACTGTGGAAAGCAGTCTGGTTTTGGAGCCAGCAGACCCAGGTTCAGCCTGCAGTCCTGCCTGACACTGTGGGACCTAAGACAGGTTCCTTAGCCTCTCGGGGCCTCAGTGTCCTCTTCCATAAAATGGGAACAGTATTACCTATCCTGCCAGCCATGCAGGGATCTTATGTAGTCCAAAAGTAATACAGGGTAGGAAGCATCCTAAAAAAGTCTCTGATGCTTAAATTTCCTCCTATAATCACATCACCCATAATCTACTCTTGAACCTGTTCTGTGACGAGGAACTCATTCCCACAGACAGTCTAGTGCACCATGGGATAGTTCTAACTTCTTTTGAGCTGAAAACTGCCTCTTTTGGCATTCTACCAATTGGTTCCTCTCTAGGTGGGTATACAGAAACAAGTTGAGCCCTCTTCTGGAACAATTGCTTTCAGCTATCTGGAGGTGTACCTCACCCTGATACTGACAAAGCAGCCCCTAAGCCTCCTCCCCACCAGGCTAAGCCTTTGAAACCCTCCCTCACTGTCATGGTTACTGTTCTCCAAAGGCACTTCAGGTAAGTTATGACCCTTAAGTGTCTTGTCCAGAACCGAATCTGGTGTTCAGGATGGCCTGAAAGGGGGAGAATGAGCTGGGACATTCACCTCTCTTGTTCTAGACACTATGCCTCTATTAATGCACTTGACCCCCAGGTGCTCTGGTGGTTATATCTCAATAGAAGCACTTCCTCTATAATCTCAGTTGTGAGCACCTAGCTTTCTGATTACCACCTCCTTTGTGGCCAGCTCATTTGATCTTTTACCTACCTCAATAATTCTTAAGCCCCATTAGGACTTACTATCCCTTGATCATGTCACTGTCCCCTATTCTCCTCTGCCCCTGCCATGTCCTCATGTCCCTTCTTAGCATAACCTCAGGACACATCATTATAATCACCCCCTTGAATACACTCACAGTTCTCTTTTTTTCTCTTGCCTATCAAAATCCAACCTTGACTAAATCCTACTTTCTGCCTCTTCCTGTCCTGCATCCAGATAGCTGAAACTAGCCAGAGGAAAAAAAAACACAGAAATAGGTTAAATTCATGACTAGTGATTTGTGGGGGGCCATGGGGCTGTCCAGCAAGCATCCTCACGTACCCTAGTTTGGACATTTCAGGTCATACCTTCTCTAGCCTTAAACCTCCACCACCTCTGCCCCATCCTTACTCTCTGTGGATGACCTTGTCCTCGGTTAGTGGACCTTCCATCCCCAGCCCCCACCACATCTACCCACCTACCCATGCCTGTGCCTCTCTGTCCCTGTGGATGGGCATCTGTGCGCTCATCTAAAGGTAAGCTCTTCAGGTGTGCACCAGACTCTCACCCTCTTGCTTACTTGGGAACTTTGGACCCCACCCCCCTGACCCCACACTCCATTACTAATTTCTGCTTTTCTACAGGATCATTCACATTCCATATAATTACAGTATTATTTTCTTTCATCTTAAAAAACAAAAAACACAACAGTAAAATGCTTGTATCTTATCCCCTGATAGGTACCAGATGAGGAAAGTTAAAAGCTCAGGGACCTACTCAATGACATCATAGACCTAGAGGAGATGGGGTCAAGAGTCAGATCTAGTTTTCCTGCCCCCAAAGCTGCAGAGGCCAGAGCAGCTCTCTTCCCAGCCCACTGCTTTGCTCTGAGCAGCTGAGCGCAGGCAAGGGAGTACTTTGCCCCAGATGCCCAGTCCAGCTCTGCCATGACCTGGGCACTCTTGGGACAGCAACAAAGGCTGGAGGTTCTCAAGAGACTAGGGGACCTGCGGGGTCTGCAGGGGTCTGCCCAGCTGCTGAAAGTCTGTCTTGACTGACTTGCCTGTCACACTATACATGGGTGGGTGGAGAGGCTATTTCCAGAACTCCATCCCAGGACCATGCCAGCCACAGCAGGGCGTGTGGGTGGCTGTGATGGCACACAGATGGGGCAGGTGAGGGGGGCTGAAGCCACCGATATCACATACCCCAGAGCACAGATGACACCTCATAAATCCTGCAGGCCCATAGCCGTGTGACCTGCTATGGTGGTTCATTAATGCTGCCTGGTCCTCACATACAGGTGGAAATGACAGCTGGTGTGGCAAGCTGCCTTCCCCAGCCAGTCTGTCAGAAGGGCACACTTCTTTTCTCCACCACTCACTACATCCCTGTTCATGCCAAGAGCCCAGAACAGCTCAGCAAAGGGGTTTTCTTTCTGGGACATCGGGCATTTAGGCTCTCAGTCATCAACCCTCTTCCCTCTCCCCTCTGTTCTCAAAGAGTCTCCCACGGAACAAACCCAATGGCTTTGAGTCTTCCAGATACACGGGGTCAAGTTGCAACTTTCAGAACACTCAGAAAAGCATGCATCTCCTGCCTCTTGTTTGTGCATCTGCTGAACAGTCAGATACGGTGTTGGCCTGATCCAGACCATCTCCCAAGAGTCCTCTTTCAAAAGGAATAGGCTGACCCACTTACTTGTCTGTCACAGCCTGCATGAACTCGTCCAGCAGGTCATCGTACTCCTTCCCACGCACACGCTGGTGTTTCAACCCAATGTACAGGGGGTCTCTGAGCAGCTCCTGGAGAAGACAGCATCCGTTTGTTCAACTGTCCTGGTTTAGTGGGAAGGACCAGGGAGAGGGGGCGGAGGGAGCTGGATGCTGGCTGCCCGACCTGCCTCGCCAGGTGTCATGCCTAGAAGGGTCTGGAGGCTAGGCCACTGACTGATGTGGGACTCTTAGGTGGTTCCAATGTTAAGAAACAAGGATGCTTTGACACAGAAAATCCTCTTTCAGACGTGGTCTTCCAACCCCTGGCTGCAGGTGCTCTGGTTTTTTTTTTAATTAAAAAAAAATGTTTATTTATTTTGAGAGAGGGAGAGGGAGAGAACGAGCCAGGGAGCGACAGAGCCCAAACAGGCTCTGTGCTGTAAGTGCAGAGCTGGACGTGGGGCTCAAACTCATGAACCATTAGATCTGACCTGAGCTGAACTCAAGAGTCGGACACTTAACCGACTGAGCCACCCAGGTGCCCCTGTTCTGGGTTTATTTCAAGGTTTCCCAATACTGGCACTATTGACATTTTGGCTTGGAATTCTTTGATGAGAGGGCTGATCTGCACATTGTAGAATATTTAGCAGCATCTCTGGCCTCTATCCATTAGAAGTCAGTAGCACCCCCAGTTATGACAAGAAAAAATGTCTCTAAACACTGCCAAAAGTCTATTTGGGGCTCTAGACAGCATCTGGATTGAGGTATTGGGTCTCATCCAAAGTCACAGATCTGAATTCAAATTAGAAAACACTTTATTCATTCAAAAGAAATCTCACTGAATACCTACCACGTGCCCGGCACTGTGCTAGTCCCTGAGGGTACAAGGATACAATGATACAACCAGACATTTCCGCTCAAGAAAGATGTCCCCCTGCGGAATACCTCCTGTGTTAGGGGTCCCCCCATTCCACCTCTTGCAGCTCTTTCTGTCACAGCCCTCACACACTCTGGTTATCTTCTGTGTCTGCCACTGGCCAACTTCCCACCTCTTCTCTAACCCCTCACACACACACCCTACACAATCAGTGGACCCGATCATGCACATTTACTGCCGGTCTGTTACTGCTGACACTGGGCCCTCCTGGGGTCTGTAAATGAGTAAGGAGTGGTTGTTGCCTTCAAGGTGCTCACCGTCTACTGCAGGGGGCTCATGAGTAAACAAACTCTACTACAGTGAAGAGTGACACTGTTTTGGCACTAAGTCTGGCACATGGAAGCACAGGGAAGGAGTAAAGTAATTCCCACTGGGGGATAGGCGGTGACTGTCATGGGGGAAATAGTCGAGCATTAAAAGACACAGTGGGGTGCCTGGGTGGTTCAGTGGGTTCAGCATCTGGCTTCTGCTCAGGTCACGATCTCACGGTTTGTGGGTTCAAGCCCCACATCAGGCTCGCTGCTGTCAGTGCAGGGCCTGCTTCACATCCTCCGTCCCCCTCTCTCTCTCTCTGCCCCTTTACCACTCACGTGCTTGCACGCTCTCTCAAAAAACAAAACAAAGATGGGCAGATTTTGACAGGTAGGCTGGGCTCTCCAGGTGGAGTCAGCATAGGGAAGGGCTGGGGGCTGGAGGCAGAAGGAGGGAAAAGTGCCTGGTATATTCAGGAAACAGTAAGTGATTCTGTGTGTGAGCGTCTCCAGAAGTTTTGTGTCTGCAGCACCAAAACTATGAGCTCCTTGAGGATAAGCATCATGTTACGCTCATCTCTACATTGTAGGATGCAGAGATAAGGACCCCACAGCCCTGCCCTCAAATGGAAGCTCCCCCCCCACCCCAAATCTGACCCCCATCACAGCCTAGCCGTGACCTTGGGCAAATCACAGGACCCCTTGGACCTGTCTTCTCATTTGTCAAAAGGGAATGAGATGCCAGCTGGAAAGTGTGCTTATGATGATTAAAAGAAATAATGTCTGTGAGAGAGCTTTGTGAGTTTTAACATACGCCATCAAGTGATGACAGCAGCTTTAACTTTCACAGCGCTTCATATGTGCCACATGCTAAGGAACATTCTAAGTATGCAATTCTCCCCTAAGAGGTGGGACATCCACAGAGGTATGTGGCTCAGAACTCCCTTAAGAGAACCTGTTGAGGAAGAGGAGTTGAGTGGACAGCCTTCAGCTGCCATGCTGTCTCTGGGCTGCTCCCAGCCATGGCCACGCACAGCAGATGCCTGGCCAATGCCGGGCCAACCCTCTGTGCAGGCAACCCGGGCTCGGGTTTTCCTCAACCTTCCTGAGGCTTTCCCAGGACCACACTGCGGACTGGGATCTTCTTAATTAATTCATAGAGACAGAGTGCAAGTGAGGGAGGGGCAGAGAGAGAGGGAGACACAGAATCCGAAGCAGGCTCCAGGCTCTGAGCTGTCAGCACAGAGCCTGATGTGGGGCTCAAACTCACAAATCGTGAGATCATGACCTGAGCCAAAGTCAGACACACACCCAGGCTGGGGTCTTCTGACTGAGGTCTCCTTCCTTCCTTCTCTCCTTTCAAGGGGGTCAGATCTTCACTGTAGCCTGAAGGCCCCACCCACTCGCCAGCTGCTCCTGCTTCCCCCTTTATTCTTCCTGGGTGTTCCCCAACAAACCTTTCACACCTCTGTTTCTCAGAGGATCGGGTGCACAGACCTCAGGCTGGTAAGTGGAAGAGTCAGGACTCAAACTCAGGCTGCCTGGCTCCAGAGCCCACGGTCCTCCCCACAGAGCCACAAAGTTCGGGCAGCTCTTTTGCACATCCACCAGAATGGAGTTATTTTTGTTAAAGACACTGCTCTAGACCCATACTGTCTTGATAGTGCTACAGACGTGGTTATGCAAAAGTGTAGGGGACAGACAAGACTAGGCAGGAAGTATCTGCCTTCCTAAACCCTCAACCCCAATCCCAAGTGCACACAAACCAAGGTAGGTGTAGAGCTTTCTGCAAAGCACCACAGTCTACATTTAGCAAGAGGGTCAGCCCTATCCTTCGACTCTCACTCTCTTCACCTCCAGATTATAACTCCCTGAGACAGTTTAGGATTCTGCCCTGGCAGGCATGTGTGTTTATTAGACTAAAGGATGACGGTGGGCATTCAGGTGCCCACCCTCCATGTGCCACCTTCAAGGTGACCCTGAAAAAGCCACTTAGGGGCAGGAAACATCCAGCCAAAGGCACACCATAAAGTAAATGTTGTGAGGACTTGATGGAAAGCTAGACAGTCATTAAAGTTAGTGGTTTTTAAAACTGTGCAGCCACCTGGACAAATGTGGTTATTTAATGAGGTTATTTAAACCTTTTTTTTAATGTTTATTTTTGAAGGAGAGAGATAGAGCATGAGCGGGGAAGGGGCAAAGAGAAGGGGAGACACAGAATTTGAAGCAGGCTCCAGGCTCTGAGCTGTTAGCACAGAACCCAACACGGGGCTGGAACCTTCGAATCGTGAGATCATGACCTGAGCTGAAATCAAACACTCAACCGACTAAGCCACCCGGGGGACCTTTGTATGAGATTATTTTAAGTGAAAAGAGCAGGATATAAAAGGGCACAGATGTAATTTCAGCTATCCGAAACACATACATACACACACACACACACACACACACACACACACACGCACACACACACGGACATGCACACACACAGCCCTGAAGGGCATACACATATAGAAACAGTATAATTCTCAGCATCTGCAGAAAAGACTCACAGTTTTAGTTCTTATACAGACTTAAAGGGTCCAGCAGTGAGTTACAATCTGTAACGTTGCCAAAGTGAAGATTTGAATCACTGGTACTATCAGGCAGCGAAAAGTGAGTTTCTCAGTGCTGCGTGTGTGGTTTGTGGGGCAAGGCAAATTCTCCAGAGGTACTGAAGAATTTTAGGATTTTCCAAAACTTTCTCAGTATATCTATGTTTAGAATCAAAGGTCAACCATAACGAGGTACTACTGAGACATAAGAGTGACTACGAAAGCTTTAGAAGAGTCTTTATATTTTGCTTTTATATTAAAATGTTTTATGCCTGAAATACTTCCTAACTAAGCACACACAAAAAATTGGAAATCAAGTTTCTATATGGAGATAATACTGAAATATAAATACTGAAAATATTTGTATAGAACTTTCAAGTAATTTACTACTGAATCAAAAGTAATTCGATCCTTCTGTCTTACCTATTCTCATCCCCATTTCACAGATGAGGAAGGTGGACAGTTTATGGAAATTGCCCAAACGCACACAGCCAGAAAGCAGCTAAGCCTTGCTTTGACTGGACCTCATGACAGTGTCCCTTCTCCCCAGTATTCCATGTAGGGGGGGAACAGCTGACCTGGGGGTGGCTTGTCCTCTGCCTGGTCCTCTGGAGGAACTCAGCAGTGGCTGGGAAGGTCAGGCTATCATCCTGCAGGTGAGGCCGGGGAGCAGTGATGGAGTCCCCATCACTAGCCAGCTGGATCTCCTTTGGCAGGAGGGGGAGTGGCTTCTCCAAAACAGCACAGGGTGGAGCACTCACTCTGTCCTGGCACACCATGAAACAAGAAGTCCATATTCTGCCCTCTGTCCCACTGAGTGACTTACCTGTAACAGTGGCTGCCAGCAAGGCGTGGGGCTGTAACTGACCTGGACTCTCTCCTCGCACCCCTCCTCTATCCTTCACTTCCTTACGTACGTGTTTAGAAGTTTTCAGTAGGTAGTATTGCCAGAAAAAATACAGAACGCCTACTTCAACCTGAATTTCAGCTAGGCAATAATTTTTTCTTTTAGCCTAAACATATCCCAAATGTTGCAAGGAACATACATGGAACACAGGCCAAAATATGATTAGCTATTTACCTGAAATTTAAATTGAATTGGCATCGTATATTTTTCTTTGCTAAATCTGGTAACCCCAGAAGGAGAGGCAGAAGGGATCTTGAAGCTGGGAGGCAGTGTGCTGCATGCAGAGCAAAGGGCACTGCCGGGCTGGGTGGTACTGGTCAGAGTGCTCCCTCTGAGCTCCCTCAGTCTCGTCTGGCTTTGGCATTAGACAGACCAGGGTTCGAATTTAGGCTCTGTCACTTAGGTCTGTGACTTTGGGTGTTTCTTGGAGACAAAATGTCATGGAAAACAAAATGGGTTTCCTCCTCTTCACTTGCCATATCTCTGAGTACTGGATTAAAGCTGGAAGAGGGATGAACTTCCTGGCCTGGAAAAATATGTATCTTAAGTAGCAACAGGCACGCTAAGAGGTTACCCAGAGAACATCTGGGGGTCTGGGGAGGTCATGGGATTGGGTTCATGAGTGGACACAGCACACCCCCCCCTCTCAGGATGGCAGTTATGCCTACCACATGTGTCCCTGGTTGCTCAGTCAAACCCATGGGTAAGCTACAAAGATCCCAGGAGGGGCACCCTCAGTGGTCACATGCATACAGGGAGTGAGTGCCTCTGATGGCACCACATGGTGAACGCTGGCTGTTCATCAGCCTCAGCAACGATGCTCTTGAGAGGCAGAAGCAGGCCTTCAACACCCAGCTCTGTTGGCAAACCCATGCTTCCTCAGCAGTCCAGTAACACACCCAAGGCTGTTTGCCCAGCTCTGTTGACAGTCTGTTCCCATGTGTCCCCAAGGAGCTCTCCACCCATTAGAATCCATCGAGGCTCAAGACTCCTAAGGCTCAGAGGCCATTTTAGAGCCAAGCCCCCCCCCCCCCCCGCCCCCGGGTTGCCCTGCAGGACCTACTGTGTAGAGTGACAAGAGCACTAGGCTCAGAATCAAACCCGGGGAAAGCCACTTCTGCTCGGAGGCCCCTCTTCCTGGGTGGAACAAGGGGTTTGAAGGACAAGTACACTTGGCCCTTGAACAACACAGATTTGGACTGTGCAGGCCCACTTACATAGGGATTTTTTTTTCGATACAGTACAGTGCCATACATGTATTTTCTCTTGTGATTTTTAAAAATTTTTTAAATGCTTATTCATTTTTTGAGAGCGCGTGCACGCTCAAGAGTGGGGGAGGGGCAGAGAGAGAGGGAGACACAGAATCTGAAGTAGGTTCCAGGCTCCGAGCTGTCAGCACAAAGCTCGACGTGGGGCTCAAACCCATGAACCACGAGATGATGACCTGAGCTGAAGTCGGACGCTTAACGGACTGAGCCACACAAGGAGCCCCTCTCTTGTGATTTTCTTAATATTCTTTTCTTTTCTCTAGCTTACTTCATTGTAAGGATACAGTATCTAACACATACAACATACAAAGTATGTGTTAATCGACTATGTTATTGGTAAGGCTTCCTGTGGATAGTAGGCTAGTAAGTTTTGGGGGACTCAAAAGTTATATACGGATTTTCAACTGCATGGGGGTTAGCACCCCTCACTCCTGGGTTATTTAAGGGGCAATTATCGTTCCAGTCCCTTCTAATGTGGACAGTGCATGATGCCGTCTGGCCTTGCATGTGTAGGAAATAAAACGTACAAACCGATCCACACACAGCCTTGACAGAGGCCCAGAGCAGGTGGGCCTATCTGGGAGGGGCTCCCTGGCTCTGTCCCTTTAGAAGTTAAGCATGGGATGTCCCCTTTTCATGGGATCACTGCCCACCATATTTATCTTTCCAAACCTCCTTGGGGGCGGCAGGTAAAAGTGACTCAGTTTCAGGGCTGCAGGCAGCAGATGTTTTCCTTCAACAGGAAACATGGAGGGGTGTTTTCCTTGACTCTGATTAAAGCTCCTGTTGCCTCAGGGGTTTTCACAGAGCTGCACACACAGATGGTGTCATCATCCTGACCCTACAGCCCCCCACAACAGCACCCTCCCTGCACTGACATGTGAGATGAAAGGTGCAAGATTAAGCCTCTCTCCCGTTGCTCTGGCTTGCTGTGTGTGTGTGTGTGTGTGTGTGTGTGTGTGTGTGTGTGGCGGGGGGCGGGGGTCTCCTGTTGCTCTGGCTTGCTCTGGGGGTGGGTTCGGGGAGATATGCCCCAAGACTTCTGGGCCGGGGGGTGGGAATCTTGCAAATTGACTCCTTTTTTAAAAAAGAACTGTAGTGTGGGACATCATATAGTAAATGCATCTGGAAAGAGTGAAACCACTGTTTTCCTGATATGGGCCGCTTTGTAACTTTGGATTTTTGTGTCTTGAATTTTGTGAGGAGGGTCTGGTGGGAGCTTGCCTTTCTCTGGAGCAAGAGGACCCTGCAGATAACATCAGCACACCTACGCCTGAGTGTCCACAGGACCCTGACTGGTTGAAACACCTGCTTCCCAGTCTTCATTACCTAGTCTATAACACGAATGCCTGACCCCTTGAAGAAGAGTGCCACAGTGGACAAGGCAACTCTGGAATCAGAGATACCCAGGTTCAAATCCCAGCTCTGACACTCAGTGCTGTGGTACCTGAGGTAAGTAGTTAACATGTTTCAGTCTCAATTTCTTTATCTATAAAATGGGGGAGGACAATATCTCATACAGCTGCTGTCAGAATTAAATGAGATTGAAATCTATAAAATCTGTTAAAATCTGTTAAAATCTATAAAGGCTATGAAAATCTATAAAGCCCTGGCACATTGCAGATACTGGTACTGGTCTAACTGCACGGGGTGGGAACTGCTTTCTCTCACCTCATGCTGTGGGGGCAGTGCCTCCTCTCACCTTGTGTTTTCCCCTCTCAGCGGGGGATACATACTATGGTCCTTCCTGACAGAAGTAGGCAGACCCAGGGGAAGCTCTCTCACTTCCACACCCAGAGGGAGAAGTGATTCAGAGTCCTAAAGCCTCAGGGGGAGAAGCAGACACTTGGTGGAGATGTAACACATTAGCCATTAAAATGATCAATTAGGTGGCAGTATTGAAACACTGACAAGTAGAATATTCCACCCACGCCTGGCTCTCATTTATCTTCCTCATGCCTAGCCAATGCCTGACACCTACTCAACATTCAATAAACTCTTGCTAAGTAAGTAGAGAGAAAGCGTTCATGAAATACCATTCATTGAAAAAATCAGAACAAAATTATAGGCACATTACTCCATCTATGTTTATGCATAGACAGATACTGGAAAGAAACACAGATGTAGCATTGTGGGAGAAATGTCATTTCTGTTTTAAGATTTTGAATAATGTGTTCAAGTGACCTTAGTAATAAAAATTCTAAAAATCAAGAAATGACCTTTGCTTACAAAGCAGCAGGAAGCCAGGCAGGCAGCTGTGGTATGGGAAGAGGAGGGCAGATACAGATTAGGATCCCTGCCTTATCACTCCTAGCAGATCTTTGTGGGCAAATTAATTTCTCTGGGTTGTCAAGCTTAAACAGGGTGGTCTGTGAAAAGCTGCCTGGCCATGATTTACTCATAGTTTCCTGCCATCTCTTCTGGTGGGTTTATTACAAGCTGGGGCTCTAGATTTTAGCACATCATTGCAAGGGTGTTGGACCTTTAATGACACAGGACCTTATGCATGTGCTACAGGCGACTGACACCCTTCCAGGGGATACAGAGGTCTTAGGATCAGATTCAATGCTGCTTGGAGCGGGTTCTTAGGAGACAGTGAGTAAAGGTCTCAATTAAATCCAGTTGGAGTGGCACCTGGGTGGTTCAGTCAGTTTAAACGTCCGACTTCAGCTCAGGTCATGATCGTGTGGTCTGTGTGTTTGAGCCCCACATCGGGCTCTGCGCTGACAGCCCAGAGCCTGGAACCTGCTTCGGATTCTGTGTCTCCCTCTCTCTCTGCCCCTCCCCTGCTCGTGTTCTGTGTCTCTCTCCCTCAAAAAATAAACATTAAAAAAATTTAAACCCAGTGGGAACACAGCAGGAAGTATTGGATGGGAAGAACAATTAAAACTTTGCTACACTTGGGGCACCTGGGTAGCTCGGTTGGTTGAGCGTCCGACGTGGGCTCAGGTCATGATCTCGTGGTTCGTGGGTTCTGGCCCCACATCGGGCTCTGCGCAGACAGCTCAGAGCTCAGAGCCTGGAGCCTACTTCCGATTCTGTGTTTCCCTCTCTCTCTGCCCCTCCCCGACATGCACTCTGTCTCTCTCTCCCTCTCAAAAATAAAGAAAACTAATAAAATTTTTTTTTTAAAGTTCACTACACTCATCCATGCCTGCATGATTCCATGCATGTTGAGACCAAAGGACAATTTCAGCAAAACCCAGGCACCTGGTCTAGGAAAGAGAACACAGCATACAGCAGACCTTGAGGACTGGTCTTATGGAGCAACTCTAAGGCTTGTGTCTCCATCCTGCCTCCTGTCTCCGAGGCTGGAGGGGAGGCATGTGGAGAAGAGCTTTAGAGGTAGAACACTCAAAAACCTTCTGGTTCAGTTCCTCATTGTACCAGAATGGGTGCAGGGACTCACCTGGCTGTCAGTGATGCAGGACCAGGGTCCTTGCTTCCCACTTCCCTTGTCCTCCTTCACCTCCCACGCCCCACGATTTCCCAGCTCTTAGCAAGGTCTGCCTAGCTGTCCTCTCCTTTGATTCCATCTGTGGATGAAGCCCAAATAAGCATCATTCCTTGCTAGGAGGTACAAGTGCTCATCCATGTTTAGAAATGGGGGTAGGGATGCCTGAGTGGCTCAGTTGGTTAAGTGTCTGACTCTTGATGTTGGCTCAGGTCATGGGATCAAGCCCTATATAGGGCTCTACACTGAGCACAGAGCCTGCTTGGGATTCTCTCTCTCTGTCCCTCCCTCCCTCCCTCTCTCAAAATAAATAAGTAAACATTAAAAAATAAAAAAGCAATGGGGATGTACAGTGTACAGGGAGGAGGAAGGCCATGCAAAGACTCGTGACAAGTATCTTGAGAAAGATCACTGCACAATCCAAGTAAGTATAACGTTTTTGACAGTATGAATCAAGAACCTAAAAAATCACCACTCCCCTTGCCTCAATATTTCCATTTCTAGGAAATTATCCTAACTATATAATCACACCTGGAAACAAAGACTGATCTACAAAAATGGGCTCAGAGTAAATTTATATTTGCAAAAAAACTAGAAACAACCTGGGTGTCCATCTGTGGAAGGTTTCCGATGCAAAATTTAATATAAACCCAATTTTGTTTTTATAAATGCTTTGGTGGGGAAAAGCCTGGAAGGAAATACACCAAAACATAAACCATGATTAGTACTGGTTGTGCGACTGATATTTTATTTTATATTTAACACTTCTGATTTTCTCAAATTTTTTCCAATTTTTTAAAATACTTATTTATTTTTTGAAGAGCGCAAGCAAGGGAGGGGCAGAGAGAAGGGGACAGAGGATTCAAAGCGGGCTCAGCGCTGACAGGCTGACAGCAGTGAGCCTGATGGGGGGCTCGAACTCCTGAGTTGCGAGATCATGACCTGAGCCGAAGTCAGACGCTCAACTGAGCCACCCAGGCACCCTAATTTTTTCCAATTTTTAAAAGATGAATTTGTGCTGATTTTAAACTCAGAGATGAAGGTCACTAAGAAGGAATTCTTGAGTAATTTTTTGTCTTCCCTGACACAGAGACCCAGAGTGGAGCCTGCAGACACGCACAAACACCACTTCCCCGGGCGGTCCCCGTGGACCCTGCCCCTCAAAGGCACCCCCCACCCCACCCCAGCTGCCACCTTCTGGCCCCAGGGCTCCAGTTCAGGGTGGCGTGTTACCTCATTGTTGGTGCCGACGTCCAGCAGGACTGGGAGGCACTGCTGCGGGCTGACCCCTCCGCACGCTGTGTACAGGGCCAGCTTGCCCACGGGGATGCCCATGCCGTAGCAGCCCAGATCGCCTAGGCCCAGGATGCGTTCCCCATCAGTTACCACCACGGCCTGGAAACAAAACAATCGGGAAGCGCCTCTCATGACAAAGTGCTCATCTTAAACAAATTTTTTGTTTGTTTGTTTGTTTGTTTTTTTCCAACGTTTTTATTTATTTTTGGGACAGAGAGAGACAGAGCATGAACGGGGGAGGGGCAGAGAGAGAGGGAGACACAGAATCGGAAACAGGCTCCAGGCTCCGAGCCATCAGCCCAGAGCCTGACGCGGGGCTCGAACTCACGGACCACGAGATCGTGACCTGGCTGAAGTCGGACGCTTAACCGACTGCGCCACCCAGGCGCCCCGACAAAGTGCTCATCTTATCAACCCTTGCGCACATCAGGCCTGTCAAATGGACGCCCACCTCTTCTGCTGCGGAACAAAACCGCCTGTCTGTGGAAAGGCCAAGGGATTCATTCAGCTGCAGGTAGGCTTTCTTCTTCCCGTGCCCTCCCCTTCCTGGCAGGCTGGTGAGAAACCCCACTGAGCTAACACCTTGCCCTGCTCTGAAGTTTGGGGCGGGGACTGAAGAAACAGCTGGAGGGAAATCACATCTAGTTGCTCCCCCTCAAAGAAACTAAGCAGATCTTCTCAGCTTGGGATCTGGGGGCAGGGAAGGAAGGACATAATGAACAGAGACAATGAAAAACAGGTGTTCATGCCACTGCCACCAGCCCCCGGTATAGAGGCCAATGAAGTCTCTCAGACCTGCTCCTAGGGTGTAATAAACCCACCCTGCACAGGGCAGGGCTCCTATGACAGCTGCTGGGGTCACTACTCCACACGAAACCAGGAGGATTCTAGACATGTACTGGGATTCGTGTTCTGGGAAATATTCACTGAAGGCAACCTAGGTGCCAGACACGGTGCTGGTTCGGGACTTCCTTGCTGTTAACTAACAGATGCCAATGAAGCTGATGGTAACTGAAATTATTGTGATTATGATAGATATTCACTTATTCATTCCTTTAGCACATATTTACACAACACCCACTTCGCAGACACTATGCCAGATCCTGGGGGAAGGAGCGTCAGTTTGTGCTTTTGTAATAACAAGTATGTACGGACTCAGGCCTTCAAGAACTAAGGGGCAAAACAAGAGATGAAATATATGTATTTATAATTAACGAGTCTGGAAGGAAAGTGGGTACAGCATAAACAGTATGAGGGCAGCAGAGACAGAGAAGGGAGAGTCACTTTCTGTAGGGGAACCCTTCATGGGTGAGGGGACACATGTGCCACACCTGACACAGGAGAAGACTGTCTGCAGGGGGTGCAGCTGGGGAGGAAGGCGCTTGATACAAGAGGAAATCAGGATCCAGGATAGAGATGGGGAGGGGGTGGGTTATGTGTGGGGAACAAGGAGATGCCAGTCCTATGAAAGCACAGAACAAAATGCCAGGCAGGAGTCAGACTGTGAAAGCCACAGGGATCCCCTCAGGGTGACAACGAACTTGTCTATAGGTCACCTCCACCTGCTATCACTCCTCTGTCTTGAAATGAGTTAAGTTTATGAGGCCACCCATCCCTCCTCTGGAGCCTGGCTTTGGCCAGGTCTTAGGACCAGCTCTGAGCTATGGAGGTCCCGGTGCCCCAAGCATGGTGCTCATGGGCACCACAGGGCTCAGTTCACTCCATGCAGGTACAACTCCAGCCCTGGGGATCAAGAGATGAAGACCCATTCTTGCCCTGGAAGAGTTTATGATCTGGTACCCAAGGGGTCCATGACAACTTATCATTTCTGTTTCTCTAGCTCTCTTAAGTGTGAGCGTGCACATGGGCTGGTGCTGCCTTTTGGTAGAAACAGGTGTAGGGATTCTTTTTTTTTTTTTTTTTTTTAAAGAGAAAGAGAGGCACAGAGACAGAGAATCCCAAGGAGGCTGCACCCTCAGCATGGAGCCCGACATGGGGCTCAATCCCACGACCCTGGGATTGTGACCTGAGCCAAAATCAAGAGTCAGAAGTTCAACTGACTGAGCCACCCAGGTGCCCCAGGGATAGGGATTCTTAAAAACACTCCTCCTCTTCTGAAAAGGGGACTCACAGGGTCGTGGTACAAGAGACCCATGAAGATTATGATATTCCTCCTCAGACTGCTCTACTGTCTCTATGGAGAATGTTCTCAACCCACATGTCACCTGATTCTCTCCACAGCCCTGGCAGGTAGGTGAGTCTGAGACTGTTAGCCCATTTCACAGGTGAGTAAACAGAAGCTCTAAGACCTTCATGTTTGATATGTATTTGTTACGTATCAGCCAGATGCCAAGCACTGGACTGGATGTTTGCACATTGGGTATCTTAGGGAAGTTTAGATGACTTACTAAAGTCACTTTGTGCATGTGGCAGGGCAGGATCCTAATTAGGGTTTGGGTTCCTGGTTCAGGGCTCCTTCTACCACATTTCAGTTGGCAGAAGCACCATTAAAGCACATGTGTTCTTGGTAAAGTTCTGCCCTGCCTCTTTGCCACCCTCTCCACAGCCCGCCTCTGACCTCCCCCTTGCAGCTCTCCCTGGTGAAGCCTGTGCCTTCGTATGAAGGGTGCCCACACTCTGGGAATCTCCCATCTCTCCTAATCCAAGCTTCCTTATCCTGATTCCCACTGTCTCAGAATTTCTCTCCGTTGAGGGGCAGTGAGTTAAACAGAGGAAGTCAGTGACTACTCCAGGGTGTTATCCCTACAACTCTGGGGTCTTTCAATGGTGATGGGGCTCCTGAAATGTTCAAGGGCACTCCACTGCATGCCCACCTCCTCTGAGGGCATGTCTCGCTCCATTTGTCACCCACTCTCAACCCCACTGTGAGAATGTCTGGGTTACTGCATCAGCTTCAAGCCACACTCATCTTCCTTCCAATCTCCCCTCCCAACCAATGCCAGATTCACTGTATCAGAAGCCCATTTTCATTATGCCATTCCTAGGTTCAAAGACCTTTAGTGGCTTCTAACAGTCCAAAGAATAGAGTCCAAAACGTTTAACTCTTTAATGATCTGAACCCAATGTATGTTCTGACTTATCTCCTGCTACGCATCTGCACACAAGCTCCTCCTCCAGCCAGACTGGCCTCCTCATTCCTCCCAGACCTGCTCTGAACTCACCTATAATCTCCTCCCTCTCAGCCCCTATGCTCCTTCTCTTTTTCCAGCATGCAAACGCTGCCCATGACAATCTAACGTGATTTCTCCTAGCACTTCTTATAGCTACTGCACAGGTGGCCTGCTCGCCCTCCTTGTCTGTCTGCCTGCCTTCCACAAACATTGATTAAGCACCTACTGCTTGCCAATCCTTGCATAGGGTGCTACTTTAACATTTTAAAAAATGCACATTTTATCTCACCAAACAACCTAAAGGTTAATGGCAGGGGTTCTGGAGTCTGATAACCAGTATTTAAACCTAGGCTTCTTGATAATGTACCATATGTAAACTTGGGTAAACAGATAATTTTTCTGAGTTTTAATTTTCCATAAAATAGGGATAATAATCATACCTCACTCATCAGATTGTTGTAAAGATGAAATGAAATAACAGTTTCATTTTCACCAGGTGCGTTGGGTAAGTGATCAATAAATGGTTGCTTCTCTTATGATTACCATGGTAGTTATTATTTGGGGCAAAGATCCCATATTAAATTTTTAATTGTTTTATTTCTTTCTAGTTCAGCATTATCACAGAAAGGCCACTCAGTAACTATCTGTTAAATTAGTGATTGAAATGGAAACCAAGCAGAGATGCAGTGGCTAATGGCTGAGAAAGTCAGCCATGCAAAACTTGTGGTTTCTGCTGTCATTTTTTATTTTTTTAAATTCAAGTTAGCTAACATACAGTGTAGTCCTGGCTTCAGAAGTAGAACCCAGTGATTCATCTCTTACGTAGGACACCTAGTGCTTATCCCAAAAAGTGTCATTCTTAATGCCCATGTACAGCTGGCTATCTGTTGGACATTGCCACTTGGATGTCCAATAGTCCTCCCAAATTCTTGAGTCCCTAACCAAATGACTCTGCTTTTCCCTTTTACTCTTCTAAACCTTTCACTTCTGCTGCCTTCTTGCCCTTTGTTACCTTTATCTCCCAAGCTCAAAACTGTCTTGTCTCCTTCCGCCACAGCCAATTGGTTACCAAGTTCTGCTGATTTGATTTGCTCCTTGTTTTTCCATTTGTTCCATGAACTTCACTTTCATTGCCACTTGCCTTAGGTCAGCCCATCCATCTCATCAACCACTGCAGTGGTCTCCTGACTGGTCTCTCCACTCTTGGGATTCCCCCCGCTCCACTGCAGGTCTCCAAAGCACACCCAGATTTGTCACTTTCTTACTCTAAACCTCCAGGGGCTCTCGATGCCTGTAAAACAAAGCTCAAACATCTTTGACTGGCATTTAAGGGCTTCCATGGTCCAGGTCCAATCTACTCTTTGAATTTCTTCTTTATCCAAATAGAGTAATTCTAACCTTGTATAAGGTTTGTACTTTCCTGACTACATGCCATTTTACCCCCTCAATCCCTATGATCTCCCTGATCCACATCCTACCATCCTTGTGTGCTTTAAGGAGCTGTACACAAGTCACCTTCCTCCATGATGTTCTCCCCTTCCAGAAGTCATCACTCCCTCCTCTAGCTTGTCTTGAGGGCAAATAATGAGACTTGTCATCTTTGATTCTTCAGCACTGTGCTTGGTGCCTGCAGTGAGATATGAACTGAATAAACAGTGGCCAATGTGACAGATCTAACATAGAAAGCAAAAGATCTCCAAAGGGCTAATTCAGACCTTTTGTGTGAATGAATGAGTTGGGAGAGGAGATACTGGATCCTATTTTTCATGACATCAATGGAGCTGATGCCAAGGGCCACTAGTGCAGTAGAGGTCAAAAGGCTGAGAACAAATCTGAGTAGCACTGTGGAGTTTTAGAGTCCAGCAATAACTATGTGAACTACAGGATCACAGTTTCCTTGTTTGGATGGCATGTGCAACTCCTAATTCTTCTTACTTCAGATGACTAGGGGGAGGGTGGGCTACATTCTTCCTCTGTCCACGTAGCTTGGACATACAGCATTTTCTGACTTATTGTCCATGTCCCTTAGTGTAGGTGGACCCAATGGGGCCGACCTCAGACTGACCTGAGGGTCATGACTCCTTGCTTGCTGTAGCCCTGCTTTCCCTGGACTTGTAGCTATGTCATGGGCTGCCCACAGCCCTGTGTATGCATCCCTCTCCTTCCTCCTTCCCTCTCGTCCTTCCTTTTCTCCTCTTCCTCCTCCTCCTCCTCCTCCTCCCCCCTCGCCACCTACTATCCACAACATAAATGATGCACAGTCTGCAGTTTCAATTCTTGGTTCCACCCTTCACAAACAACCTAACCTCTCAGCTTCCTTGTCTCTACCATAGGGATAATAATAATCCCTACCACTTACAAGTCATGAGGAGAAGTAGATGCGGTAATCTACATAAAGCACTTGGCAGAGCTGTGTGAGGCGGATATGGGGATGAGCTGCCCACATCTCCCTTTCAGGACTGAAGGAGTGATTCCCTTAGCCGTACCCTCAGCTGTCAGCCCGCTTTGAGAATTTCCTTGACTGAAGAGAGCCACCTTGCCCAAAGTCACACCCTGTTCCAAAGGGTAGCAGTCCACAACCAATGACTGGTGGATGCAGGGCTACAAAGGCCTGGCTCCTCTGCCCCAAGTTGGTTTGACTTTGAAGGACGACCCCAGCTACAGAGGCTCCTCATGGGCTCAGCTGAGTCTTCCTTGAGACCTCACCCAGCTCAGCCTCTCTCTGGGCTTTCTCCTGCTTCCTTCCCTTCTAGAGGTGTTGATCCCAAGAGCACTCCCTGATATGCTGATATCCGTCCCAGAGAATGTTTCCCAGGAAACCCACCTTCTGACATTGAGGAGGGAGTGGGCCTGTGCATTACAGGCGGGCACTTGGTGCCAGCACCTCCTAAGTTTGCCTGCCCACGTGGAAGGGGCTGCTCCTGTGCCCAGCCACCTCTAAGCACCTCCCCCCGGAAGCTGCTGGGATTGGGATGAGGGAGAGATTTAGGAGCTTGGGAAAGCTGTGGGGAGGAGGGCCGTTCTCAGCCGAGCCTTCCTCAGGCTCAAGACAGTGGCCACTGTGGGAAAGAGTCAGAAAAGCAGTTCTCACTCCTCTTTGTGATTTACGCTGGACAGCTCTGGGCAGCCTGGCCCGTCCCCTCCTCCCTGAACAAGAGGGGCTCACAAAACTTCATGGCCTCCGCAGCCCTGGGCTTTGGCCTCACTTCCCTCCCAGCCTACTTCTCCTGTACCTGTCTGCAGTCCTGCTTTCTGTCTGGGAAACCAAGGAAAGTCATCCTTTATCTTCTGAGTTCCTCTGGACCACGCCTCCCCTCCAGCCAAGAGGCCAACAGCATCAGGGTCTAAAGATACCTGTGCCTTGGAAAACCACCTCCTGGGCTCAGCAGCTGGGGGAGAGGAGGCTCAGCTTCAGGGCTCTGTGGGCATCCAACACCTTTCATGGCTGACCATGGGCAAGTCACAGCACTTTAGCTTGCTCACCTGAGGAACGACACACCCCAACCCATTCTTCAAGGACCCACCTTGGAGTGTTCATGGCACACCTTCCTTCCTCCACTCTCATCACAGTGGCTGACAGAACCAAAGGAAGTAATGATGGGGAATCTGCACCAGCCCCCAAGTACCATGAAAGGGTATTCCCTGCCTAGGGAGGGAGACCTTCATCTCCTCTTTTTTGTCTTATGAAATGTTTATTTTTGAGAGACAGAGAGACAGAGAGAGAGAGAGAGAGAGAGAGAGAGAGAGAGTGCATGCATGCGTGAGTGAAGGAGGGGCAGAGAGAAGGGGACAGAGGGTCTGAAGTAGGCTCTGCACTGTCGCACAGAGCCCAACATGGGGCTCAAACTCACAAACCTCAAGATCATGACTTGAACCAAAGTCGGATGCTCAACCAACTGAGACACCCAGGTGTCTCTCACTCCTCTTTAAGGCAACTGGAGAAAACACACCAGCAAACAAGAAAGACTAGGAGTTGGAACATTCTGAACCTTTTAAATGGCAGCCTTAGGAGTGGTGGGGGCGGGGGGGGGGGGGATGATCCTCCAGGAAAAGACTGGTGGGGCAGGCCAGAGGCTGGGGTAAGCCGGGGGGCAGCCTGATCAGTCCTAATTGACTTATTTACAAACTATGGACCCAATATTTAGCCCAGCTATGGGCTCCTGGTTTTTCTAGAGAAAGCCAGAAATCCAAGTTTCTATGTTTCCTTTCTCAAATGAAGTCTCCCAATTTTAAAATCTTGCCTACCAATTCAAAAATTTGAAAAATCACTGAAGGCCAAATCAAACACGTCCAGGGGCCAGATCGGCCGGCTTCCCCTTTGTGGCCTGGGATCTGCAGGTAACACAGCCTCCTCCTTGGCTGCTCTCAAGGCCTCTGCAATCTTTCCCCTGCCATGCTTTGCCCTACAGCCTCCCCTTCTACTTCCAGCAATGACCACAAACATTTGAGTGCCTTTCAGTGTTGTACAGACTCTATGGTTAGTCCTCACAAGAAGAAAACAAAGATCAGAGAGCTTATCTACACATACGGCAAGTAAAGGGCAGATTCAAGATGTCTGACCACAAAGCCAGAGCTGATTCTTCTGTAGAGTTACCAGGGACTGATCTCGGGGTTTCTCCCAAGTGAGACAGACAGAAAGGGTGGAGGGGAGGAGCTGGCCCCAGCCATTCACTTGTCCGCTCTAAGCTACTACAGGGGTAGTGGTCAGCCAGTCAGCACATTTGATCCTCTGTCTCTGGGCTCCTCTCTTGAGCAGCACACAGTCTACTGCAGTTGTTTCTGGGTCAGTCCCTCCAACTAGACTTTGAGCTCCTTGAGTTTGGGCCTGTATACCTTCTTTATCCCGGAAACTACAGGGAAATCATATAGATGTTTACCATGTGATAGACGGAAGCAACCAAATTAGATGAACCAGTCCAGATCTAACCATGGAACCTCTGCTTGCCCTAGAGGCTTCAGATGTCTCTGTCTGCGGTCTGCTCCAGTCCCACCCCATCTGGGGTGACCTAAAGCTCCGTTTCTCTTCCTCTAAAAGCACAAAAGTTGCTGTCTCCAACTCTCTGGTAGTTAGCGCTCAATCCTTAGAAGGGCCTCAAACTATGTTTGTTGAAGTCAACGAGTATTTTTTTAAGTTGTGCCCTGACCAAAGGAGCAAAGAGAACCAGAAATCCAGTCCACGAGCCCCTCACCAAACCTCTGCCAGCCCGGGGGAACAGGCACCTTCTTCTTACTGTTTAAGAGGGGATGGCTTTTTGTCATTCTTTTGAATTCCTCGTAGCTTGCACGAAGGCACGGTGCATGCTGGTGGAGACCCCATTTCTCTGCTCCTGGCACTGTGCCTGGTACACGGAAGGCCCTCATCATGTCCGCTGAGTTCATTCACCTCAGCAGGCATCTACTGCATGCCTCCTATGAACAAGGTTTCACCACGGCTGAACCTCCTAGGAAGGTAGACAGATTCGTCTGCTGACATCAGCAGCACGTCTGCACAGGGCAGGCTGGAGTTAACTTCCCATCCAGTGAGCTGGCTTCCCTTAACATGGTTCAGATTTTATTATAGCTTCAGTAGACACACCCTAGGAACTTGCTTCTTCTGGGATGGAGACCAAAACCCTCAGGGCCAAGGCCTGCATGTAACTGGAGTCTAAGCAGATAAGCGGGGAAGAGAAGCACAGGGCAAAATCACACCCAGACAGAGAGGTACGAAATGAGCTCTTCACCGTGGCCAGGACTGAAGTCCCAGGGTCCTGGCCGTGGCTCGGCCTGGCCCCAAGAGCCAAGGTCCTGGCCTCCATGCTCTCGTTCTGAATGCTACCACTCCCAGAGAGGGCCAGAAGTGGGTGGAATGCAAAGAGAAGTGTGCAGAAAGAAGCTGTACTCAGTGCCTAGTGCAGAGGTGGGAGTCGTTCAGGGAACTGGCAGGAACAGGGAGGGAGGGTCTGGGAGGAAGCAATGCTGGGGTGCCTCAGCCTCCCAGTCCAGCAGGGTGGTGCTGGCATCACCCCGAGAGGTATTTACACTGCGCTCAGTCAGCTCTAGCCCCTCCCCAGCTTGTGGGCCAGAACTACCCTCATGAAGCAGCTAGCAGATGTTCTGCATTTTTGCTTCACATGTTTCATCTGCAGAAGCGACATGACTTTTTTTTAATGTTTATTTATTTTGAGAGAGAGGAGACAACTCGAGCAGGGAAGGGGCAGAGAGAGAGGGAAAGAGAATCCTAAGCAGGCCTCACGCTGTCACTGCATAGCCTGATGCGGGACTCGAACTCATGAACCATGAGATCATGACCTGAGCTGAAATCAAAGAGTTGGGATGCTTAACCGACTGAGCCACCTGGGTGCCCCAAAAGTAACAATGATGTTAAATGTGAAAGCCCCTCGTGCTCTTCCACAAAAGTCCCTATGGCAGGAGGAGATCTGGGCATGTAGCCAGAAGCTAACAAGTTCCTACAAAGCTTCATGTCTTACATTTTAAAACCAACACAAAGCGTGCATTCTGTATTATATCCTGCTTATGATATAAACATGTTTTCCACTTAGATTTTTTTCAGTAAAACTGATATTCCAGGAAGAAGCAGGTTTACTTTGTCACTCCATATGGACCACCTCCACTAACTGCATACACCCAGGCATGAAGGTACCATTCATCATAAGCTTTTCCTCTTGTTGAAGAATATCCTCATCCCGTGTCCTCTCTCCAAAGCCTACGTGGCCAAACTCTACCCCTCAATTCAGGGCCCTGCTCCAATGTCACTTCTCCCATGAAGTCTTTCTAAATTCCCGTTAGGCTAGAAGTAATCTCTGCCCTCAACCCTCAGCTCTCTCTGTGTGCTTCCTTTACCTCTGATCAGGTTCCTTGTTAGTCTTTTGTATCTCTGTCTTATTTTCCTCGTGAAAAGTCAGCTAGCGGAGAAGTTCTGATTTCTCCCCAAATCCACCATGGAAACTGGCAGTGTGTATTTAGTAGGTACTCAATACATGCTGAACATGTCTTCAGACTACTACTGCTACTACCACTGATGATGATGATGATAAGGGCAATTTCACATGGCTGTGGTTTCACATGTAAACCTCTGCTCCACGGTGCGCTTATGCTTGGCTCTCACCGGCCTGTGCTCTGGGCCTGGGAAAGCCTTTGGTGTTGCAGTGGCTCATTTTCTAGCTGGGGATGCCTCTGGTCCCGGTTGAAAGGACTCACCCAACCACAGAACAGTAGCAAAGAAAATGGGACCAGGGGCGCCTGGGTGGCGCAGTCGGTTAAGCGTCCGACTTCAGCTCAGGTCACGATCTCACGGTCCGTGAGTTCGAGCCCCGCGTTGGGCTCTGGGCTGATGATGGCCCAGAGCCTGGAGCCTGCTTCCGATTCTGTGTCTCCCTCTCTCTCTGACCCTCCCCCGTTCATGCTCTGCCTCCCTCTGTCTCAAAAATAAATAAACGTTAAAAAAAAAAAAAAAAATTAAAAAAAAAAAAAAAAAAAATGGGACCATACCTTAATATTGTCTTCTGGCCAAGAGTTCAGCATTGTTGCAAGGTGGCCCTTGTCATGAATGGTGATAAACAGCCCCCTAGGAAAAACAAAACAGGTACACACAGAGAAACCAGCCAGTCAGATTAGGAACAGAACAAAGACCACAATACTGTGTATCACTGCATCATTTAATTTTTCCCGCAGACCTGGGCAAAGGCAACCTCTAAATTGCCTGCCCTGCCCTGGCCTTCCTCCAATGTCTCCTCTCCTCAAGGAGAGGAGTGGACTCCTCAAGGCAAGGAGTCCACGGGGCCAAGTGCTGTGCCCTCCTGGGGCCTGTGTTCTCCAGAGACTGCCCCTCCCTTCTGCCCTCTAGACCAGGCACACAGGACCCCAGAATTCTCTGAGGGACCCAAAGCTGCTTCAGGAAACTGTGTCGACCTCTTCTCTGAGGTCCACTCAGAGTACCCACTGTACTCCTTTGAGTACAGACCACACCACGGTGGGCAGACCCCTACGCCTGGGGCTGTGGCTGGAACATGGACGTGTGGGTTGTGGCATCCAGACACAGGCAGTGGGGGATGGAGCGGGGAGAGGAGGAGGGGTGGGCTGCCAGCTGTGAGACACTTTTCCCTGCAGCACTAGAGCCTGTGACTTCTAAATTCAAACTTGGCCTCCCAGACCAGCATGAAGGTGTATCTGTAAAGGCGGGGGTGGGGGTGGAACATTATTTTACATAACAGTTCATTAGCACGATTTAGAACTTCTAAAGTTCAGCCCTCTGTATATGGACCTGAGTCTTTTGCCCTGGGATCGGGGTATGAAGATGGGATAGTTCGTGCCACTTCCTTCTTTCCCTTTTGTCCGATACACCCAAAAAGACTCCTTTTGCTAATGAAGCACTCACTGTTTTGCCAATGTGAGGAGGCCGGGAGTTGTGGGAGAACAGCCTCCCCCATTCGCACTGCCCTGGCGAACTCAGAGAAGACTTCCCAACAGTACTTCATGGCTTCGTGAGATACTCACATTTTGGATCTGTTATTTTAATCATGCCCTAGTCAACGCTGTCAACACCCTGGGCCCTGTTCTTTAGTCTCAGCAGTCTTGTAAAACTCCCAACTGTGGACAAACCTCCTCTCTGCTCCCTGTACACCTCCACCCAGGTGGCCGAAGGCAGGCGGAGAAAGTCTTACCACAGGACTGAATGGCACTTCCACAAATCCGTCACTGTCACCCCCCCCACCGTGGACTCTCAACAACCGACCGGTCTTTGTTCTTTCAGTGTTTCTCCGGTCAAAATCCACTCTTTCTACTCTTTGCAAAGACCATTTTAAACTTCTCTGTTCTCAAACCTCCAACAAACAGCCTCACCTTCCCCCAACACCCCTAGTGACCTCGCCTCTGATGTCACATGAAGCCACGGGATGGCATCTCTGTCAACCTCCCACCACCAAACCTGCAAACTTCTGCATCTGCAGACAGTTCCTTCATTCCTTCTGTTCCAATGAATATTATAAAGTCTTATACTTAATTACCTCTTCTCTCCTCTGCACTGTCCATTAACTTCCCATCAGCCCCACAATATCCCCGAACCTTTATCGTCTTACAAACTTCTGGCTTTTGTTAGTGACAGTTTGTTGAACGGACTAAACTTTCTTCAGATAACAATAATAAAACTGTTATTTTTTTAAAACGATTATATTATTGTTACAAAGCTTAAGAGTGTATAAAATAATACATTTTGAGGCAATGGAGGTTGGCCAAAAGCAGGCAGAAACTGAAAGGGAATTTACCTTTGAAAGCAGGAATTACACCTCTCGAGATTTACGAATTTGCAGCTTCATGTCTGAGGGGAGTCTAGTCTGAAGGCAACTTAGGGCAGCAGAGAGCCTTCCCAGCTCGAGGTGTCAGGGAGGGGAGTTAGGGCTGGTAGAACAGCCAGGAAGTGAAAGGGGGCATTCTGGAAGGGAAGGAGCCACAGAAAGAATGAACTCCCAGGTCTGGGTATAAAACCCGCCCACATCATTAAGCTGCCGACCATCACCTGGGCACACACGAGGGCCTGGTAAAGAAGCCGCAGCTGCGAGCAGCAAAACCCCAACAGAGATTTCAGTTGCTGCCAATCTGGAGAGACAGGGTTTTACACAGAGCTCCTTTAGGATATTCTGCTTACTTTATGCATGTTAGACATTTTCCATCAAAAAAAAAAAAAAAAAACTGAAACAAAACAAACCAACAAAGACCACCATGGAACCCCAAACTATTCTTGGCTTCCACGTTCCTTGCCAACACTGTTTCTTCTCTCTCCTCTCTTCCATCACCAAACTTCTTAAAAGCGTGGTCTACACTGGCTGCCTCCGGTTTTTGTCTCCAGCTGCAGCATGCCTTCTCTCACGGTCATTCGGCCAAAGCTGCACTTTCTAAGGCCGCCAATGACTTCCATATCCCTGAATGTAACAGGGATTTTCATTCTTCATTGCCATTGGCTTCCCAGTAGCATCGGACACTTTTACCTACTCCCACGCAACCTTTGGCCTCTGTGACTCTCTCTCTGAGTCTTCCTCTTACCTCTGGCTGCTTGAAGTTCTTCGTCTTTCATGTAGGGCCATCCAGCTATTAGGTGTTATAGTTCCTCAAAAACTTGTACTATTCCGCTTTCCTTCCTACCCTTATTACTGTATGTGCCCCAAGGCTTTGGGCCAGTGACTCTCAGATATCCACAGTCCAGAGTTTCTCACCTTTGGTGCCACTGACATCTGGGTTGGATAATTTTTGCTGTGAGAAGTGAGGTGGCCCTGTGCACTGTAGGGTGTTTGGCAGTATCGTTGGTCTCTACCTACTATGGCAATAGCACCCCCATACTCTGTTGTGACAACCGAAAATATCTCCAGACATTTGTAAATGTCTCCTGGGAGGCAGTGTCACCTCTGGATTTAGAGCCATTGTTCCAGCCCTTTATATTTAACTGTGTACCTGACACATCCCTTTGCATGTCTCAAAGGCACTTCAAACTCGGCAGGTCCAAAACCAAGTTTCTGATCCTAATCTCCCACCACTATGACTCAAAGACAGAACAAAACAAAGACCCAAGACAAATCTGATTCTCTTCCCTTCCTCCTTTTCTCAGTGAATATTAACCCCTCGCCCCACACTCCCATCTAGTATATACATCTAGTTTAACAATCCCAGTCCCCTGGAATCAATCTTCTCCCCTTTAACATAACCCAATTCCAAGTCCTTCAATTCTACCTTCTATGTAGCTCCTGGTTCATATGCTTCTTTCTACCCTAATATCACCTCCCTGGTCCAGGCTCCTATTCTCTCTTCCCTAAAGAGAGAGTGGGGTGTCCTTTGGGGCACCGCCTCTTGTCTGTCTCCAATCCATTTTCCATACAGTATAAAGAGAGAGGTTCTTGAAATCAAAATCTTACTTCGTTATTCCTTGTGCTTGTCTTCCCATGACTCTTGGAATGAAGACCCAAATCCTTAACATGGCCGACCTGCAAGGCCTTGTGTGGTCTGGCCCTTGCCAACTTATTATCCTTACTTCACTCTCCCGTCATCTGCCACACTGGCCTTCTTTCCATCCCTCCACGTGCCATGATCTTCTTACCCCAGGACTAGTTCACATACTGTTCCCTTCCCGGGCACACCCTGCGTCTCCTCACTCTTTTTATTTTTATTTATTTACTTAAAATTTTTTTTTAACGTTTATTCATTTTTGAGAGACAGAGAGACAGAGTGCAAGTGGGGGAGAGGCAGAGAGAGAGGGAGACAGAGAATCCAAAGCAGGCTCCAGGCTCTGAGCTGTCAGCACAGAGCCCAACGCAGGGCTTGAACTCACGAACCGCGAGATCATGACCTGAGACGAAGTCAGATGCCTAACCGACTGAGCCACCCAGGCGCCCCTCTCCTCACTCTTTGTTTAGTGAATCCTCCTCATTCTTCTGATGACTTCCGAGTCAAAGCCGGAGCTCTCTGTTACACGTTCTCAAAGTGCCATCCCTGCATACACAAACTTCTTACATTCATTTGTGTGGCTGTTTTGTTAATATGCCGCTACCTCCCTAATTAGACCGTAAGCTTCACTGGGGCAAGGTGAACATTTATTTTGTTGTTGTTGACTACTGTACATCCAGGCTTAGTGCATAATAGATGCTCAACACCTGCTTTGCGAATCAATGGAGTGAGCCAGTGAACCTGAGAATGGCTGGAGGTTGAGGGATGAGAATGAAAGGTGCCGAATAAAGTTGGAGAGAAGAAAATTTTTATGCATGTGGGGTTGTTTCATGCACCAGGGATCACTAAGGCTGGGTGGGGCTGGGCTGGGTTAGACTGTGCCCTGTGGCTTAGACCAGGGGAATGCACATATGAAAGTGGGTGGACACGCCGGGGAAGAAGAAAACCCTGGAGTCTAAGACTTGGGGTGATGCAGGGCTCCTTCCATCACATTGATGGAGGGCAATGTGGGTGTTGGAATGACCTTATTCACAAGGTTTGAGAGCAAGTTCCAGCATTTGCTGTGCCATTTTGAAATGACCAAGGGGCACTCAGTCATATCAATGAAGATGAAAACGAGGCATTGGATTGGCTTCTTGGAAGTTGTTTTTATGAATGATCTCCAGGAAATGTGAGTTTGGAAAATCGTACTATGTTCATAATAATGAACTTCAAAGAATGACCTGGATGAGAAAAGCAGCCACACATGGGCCACCTGAAGTTTAAATAGGGGTACTTGCCTAGTGGCAGTAGAAGGGTAAATGGATCAAGGTGAGTACATAAGCCCAGAACTTTTAAAGAACCACCTTCTCCACCTCCCAAACCAGCCACTGCTCTGAGGCCTGACCTGAGGAGGTCTTGTTAGGGGTGTATTTCTGCTAGTTTTACTTCCCCACAGTTGCACTTCTAATATCCAGAAGTGATTTCCCCCCTGGGGTTGTCCAGAGCTAGTCACATGGAATAATAATGCCAACAGGATGCCAATTCTTTCCAGCTGGAAGAACTGAGTCCCAGGCTCACTGATGACTCACTGAGTGACCTTGGGGAAGTCATTTACCTATACTAATTAATCCCAGTGACGCACTCCTGGCCTCTTAAAGGTCTTAACTTGGCTCTGTTCTGGAAATGTCCCCACCCAAACAACTCTGGCTCTCAACATTCCCCTGATAAGATCAAGGCTTACTAGTGATACTTAACAAAAAGCTCACATACTAAGGGGTTTGATACATGCACACTATTCCAGATCTTAGCAAAGCTCTTGTGTGATTAATCCTAAACACAGAAAAAGTATGGTTACAAAAATTCTTTGGTACATTAAAACATTCCCTCTTCGTTGAAGATAAGGAGAGGGAGGAGGGACATTCACTTAAAGTGAATGTTTCACATTTAAATTTGAGTTACTAAAATTTCAAAAGATTTTTTCTCTTTTTTTGCATATATGCTCTGCAGGGATCATGCTATAAAAAATAACACCTTTTGAAATGTATCAAGAGCTTTTAATCACTTCTCAAAGTGCTCTTCCATCTATTTTCAAAACTATAGTGGGGACATCTCAGTGGCTCAGCCAGTTAAGCATCTGACTCTTGATTTCAATTTAGGTCATGATCTCGAATTTAATGAGTTTGAGCCCAGCGATGGGCTCTGTGCTGATGGTGGGGGAGCCTGCTTGGGATTCTCATTCTCTCTCTCTCTCTCTCTCATAATAAATAAATAAACTTTTAAACAAACTGTAGCTACAAATGATCCCAAATTGATTGCCCTGGATGAGGATTTTGAAATATCTAGTCCGAAGACTTCATCTTATAAAAGAGGAAACGGACATCCAGAGAGGCCACTGTGGCCAGTAGTGAAACATTCCTCTTTGATGCATGTTGGTGAGAATGTAAAATGTGCAGAGTGAGGGATTCTGATGATAAACAAATGGACAGCAGGTTTCCAGCAGGATCCTATGGGGTTCTCTTGCCCATCCACCCATTTCCTGGCAGAACTGCATCTGGGAAGAAAGAAAACCTCTTAAATGCCTTCAGCAACCTATTTGCATGTTTAGCCACTTTCTAGTCAGGGGACACTATCTTTTCCAGCAGTACTTGGTGATGGGGTTGGCTGCTATGTCTGTTTCCATGAGGTTCTGATCAAGTGAGAAATGCAGACATTCACTCCTCTGCATTCCTTCTTAGTGACCTCAGGAAGTAAATACATAAGCGCCACGGGAGGATCTCCTACCTGCACCTGCTTTGTCTCACCCTGAGACCTCAGACTCACAGGCGTCCCTGAGGCTGGAATAGGGATTTTCAGCTAATTCCCAATAATCCAAAGCACTGAAAATGATGGGGCTGCAAGCGACGCAAGTGTGGTTTTGGAGAAATGGCAGATGGAAGGTAGCACAGACTAGGGGTTAGACGTATGTGCTTTACAACGATAGCCCCTGTGTTCAAAGCCTGCCTCTGCTACTCACCAGCGATGTGGCAATGGACAAGTTACTTCCCTTCCTCAAGCTTCAGTTTGTAACATGACAACATGACACC
This sequence comes from Lynx canadensis, assembly GCF_007474595.2. Taxonomy (NCBI): domain Eukaryota; kingdom Metazoa; phylum Chordata; class Mammalia; order Carnivora; family Felidae; genus Lynx; species Lynx canadensis. Next base: position 46,321,469 of record NC_044312.2, on the reverse strand, counting down.
AGCTGCTTCATATATTTGCTATAAGGACTAACTAAGACAATGCGTATTTAGTTTATCAGAGTATCTGATGGTATACAGTAAGCATTCAACAAGTGACAGCTCTTAGCGTTGCTGAGCTAGTGTTGTAAGAGTCCAGACTCAGGGAGCACCTGGGTGGCTGTCGCTTGTATCCAACCTCGGTCCAGGTCATGATCTCACGGTTCATGAATTCGAGCCCCGCATTGGGCTCTGCGCTGACAGTGCGGAGCCAGCTTTGGATCCTCTGTCTCCCTTTCTCTCTGCCCCTCCCACCTCTTCAAAGATAAATAAATAAAATTAAAAAAATAAAGAGTCCAGACTCAGGAGTCAGATCGCCTGGGTTCAAATGCTGACAAAATGCCAGTGAAGTACCTGGCCCATAGTGAATGCTCGGTAGATTTTTGTAGCTAATTATTAACTTGTATTTTAACTAGAATTATACTAAATCAATGTGCATATTTTTAAGAGCCACGACTGGCAGTTATATGTGTCTTTGGTGAAACAGGAAAACAGTCATAAAGTTTGGTGGAAAATCTTTTCATTATGTGGGTCACTGAGTGAGGGCAAAATACTGGGGTGATACACACTTGGGACTAAAAGTTTTCCATGTTCCCTGCAAGAGCTAATATTCAACGAAAGTGTTATCAAGGGCAGACTGAAAGGAAATACAGGGCACAAATGGGCAATATTCATTCACTCACTTATTCACCATTCATGCACTCATCCACTTATCTCTCCATCCATCCATTCATCCATCCATCCATCCATAGGCTTTTTTGAGTATCTCTCTTCCAGGAACACTATTAGGGTTAGGCTCTTTATGTACATATCTTAATTCTCACGAAAAACTATCAGGTGGGCAACACCCCCATTTGATAAAGGAGATTAAGAAGCACAGATGTGGAGGTAGAGGTGAGATTGAAGCACAGGTCTCTTGATCCCAGAAATGTGGTTCCTTTAGTGTGTGATTTGGGATAAGTCACTTCAACTCTCTGCGCCTTAGTTTTCTCTTCACTAAATGGGAACAATGGCTTCTCCATTATGGAGTGACTGTGGATGAAACAAGCAAGTTCACAAAAACTCTGCACACCAGAAAACCCTACAGACGTGAATCTTGGTGTTTGTCTGACCTTGTCCAATATGGTGAGTCTGAGAGGGGTTTAACATGAAGTCCTCCAAGAGCATGCCAGTCCTTCTGGTTTCCTGGGGGCCCTTGATGGATGAAGTTAGGTGTCAAGAAGCTATCTGAGCCCACAGCTGGGTCTATTTCAGCCTTCTTTCCATGAGAAGGAGCCAGAACCCCACGGAAATGAATGATGCCCTGTGAAGCACTACCTTTGACAGCTGGCGTGATGTTATCATCCTGCTCCAAGGCACAAAGGGAGGTAGGAAGGTGGGAAGCTCCAGGAAGCCCAGGGCTGAGACTCAGAGGCGTTTCCAGCTTTTGAATGAGTTATAGGCTGCCCTGGGGGATCCCAAGGTACTGAACATCCTGCAGTGAGCTAATGTAGCCTGAGCATTCATCAAGGCCAGTGACTCCTCTGAGTAATTAGAACAGAATGTCCTGCACCATGCTAACAAAGATGGGCACCTGGGACAGAGGCACTCCTGGGAATCTCTCCTTGTTAACAGTCATTAAGTGGGACAGCACAAACAAAAAACAAAAAATAACCTTGGCTACTGGTTACTTCCCCCAAATTTTTCCTGTTTACTTCAGGGAAACACTTTTGGACCCTGAAGGAAGAAAAAATACATATAGTGAATATGGCCAATTGCCAACCTCTGGAATCCAGGGCTTAAATAAATACATGCCCTGCTTTATATAACATACAGCCTATTCTCAAAAAGCTGTAAGTAAATAAAATATCTATACGTAAAATTATATTATACATGCACTTTGGAGGTTGCTGTTTTAGGGGGACCTGCTGAGAATTGTTTGCAAATGTAGATCACTGTCCCCTGATTTATGTCTTTCACAAATTTGGGCTTTCATACTTCAGTTTCTAGAAACAGAACTTAGATTTTCTCTTGGCTGGTGCCTGGACAGCAGGACCCACTGACCAAAGTGGTGAAGTGGCCAGAGAAGTGGGGCAGTGCCCTTCTGCATGGAGCTTCGGGATAAACATGCAGAGACAGGGAAGGGAAGGAATGATGCTTATGCTCTCTTCTTTCACATACGTGATGCTTATGGCCTGACAGGCGTATCTGTCACGGACTGTTCACCGTGGAGCACAGTTGACGTGACACTTTGGGGTGCAAGTGCTTAAGGGCCAGCGTGCGATTCACCACCTGGTCTTTCCCTTTGCCATGGCAACCTGTCCAGTTCCAGATGAAGCTACTTCACTAGCCTGGTTCCGGAGGGAGGAATCCATGAAGCACCACCTCCAGCTGCCCCACAGAGGACAGGATGCAGGAACACAGAATATATTTTAAGAGTTGAGATTCTTAGGGTTGTTTGTTCTGCCACGTAAGCCAGCCATGGTACTCCCTGTGCAACAAGATCTCCCGGAGGTGCCCCGTATATAAGACAAATGTTGGGGCTCTGGTGAAGCAGAGGCGAGGGCCCGTCTTTTCTGAGGGACCACCTGGTGCTCTTCATCTCGGCACTGTTCCCACAACAGATCTCGGGCAATGACAGCAGAGAAAAACAATTCCTGATTGGAAATGGTACTATGGCACTGTGAGTTAGTAGTTGGTATTTAGGAAATTAAGTATTTTTTTTTAATGTTTATTTTTTTGAGAGAGGGAGACAGTCTTGGCCAAGTATTTTCTAGGTTAGAAAAACTCCAAGCCAACTACTACAAGTTGACTCGTGTCTCCACCAAAAGATATACTGAAATCCTAAGCCACGGTACTTGTGATCTTATTTGGAAATAGGGTCTTTGCAGATGTCATAAGGCTGAGGTCTCAAGGAGGACCCTGATCTGATATGACAGGTGTCCTTAGAACAAGAAGTGGGGAAACACAGGGAGAAAATGGCCATGTAGTGCCGGAGGGGAGACTGAAGTGATACATCTATAAGCCAAGGAATGCAGGAGTTGCTGGCAAACAGCATGAGTTAGAAGAGGCAAGGAAGGATTCTCCCCTAAGATCTCAGAGACAGCACAACTCTGTGGCCACCTTGACTTCTGGCCTCCAGCACTGTGAGACAATAACTTCCTGTTGTTCTAAGCCCCCAGTCTGTGCTGTTTTATTACAGCAGCCTCAGGAAGCTAATGCACCAGCTGTCCACCATCCGTGCAGCAGCCACGAGCAGTGGCGATCACGACTCTTTCCCTCCTAAAACTCCAGTGGGATGGAATGTTGCAAGGGCAGGTGCCGGTGAGGTTTCCTCCATCCAACAAAGGCCTGTAAATTACATCACTATCTCCAGTTTCCATCAGGAGCCAGAAAAATCCGCTTAAATTTTAGAATTCAGTTACACGAAAGAGAAAGAAAAACAAAGATAATGTTCACTTAGGAGAGTGTTATTTCTTGAGAAAAAGACTCTTAACCCTTATCTCTGCCTGCAGAGGACTAACCCTTAGAAGTTTCCTAAAATAGAACTGGGGGGATAAAAACCTAGCAAAATCCACTCAAATAGACAACATTCATTTAGGCTTCTTGTTACCAAGTCCAACACAAAAGAAGGACTTAATTAAAACAGGGTTGGTGACACAAGGCAACACACCGAGGCTGGGCTCAGGAGGAGGGATGTACACGTTCAACTCTGGAACAAAGGCTCACTGTTGCCACGAAACCACCATTCCACACATTTTTGGCAGGACAGACACATTTTTGGGCAGGAAGGGAAGCTATCCTCTGAAATACTGCAAGAGGCTATCTGTAGGGTCCAGCAATGGTCTCCCGGAGCCAGCAGCACAGCGGGACAAGGTAGGTATGAGAAGTGCCAAGGGCTTCTGCAGCCCAGCACCTGGTGAGGCATAGCCTGAGGCCAAGGTGAGGAAGCTGTCCCTGCCTTGGAGAAACTTAAAAATCATATCTTTCCTTGATTCTGTCAAGTGTCCTCAGGGACTGTGGCTAAAGTAAGGGATGAGTTTGTGGTAGGTCTCTCACAATCCTTTGGTTTTATTTTCTGTCTTGAGAAACAGTTTGATTATTTTAATCCGCTGAACAACCATAGCTAATTTCCTGTACCTTGGACAGCCCATCCTGTTTCCATTCTGTCGCCCTCTAGGTGGGATGTTACGAGGGGCCTGTGGAGGCCCCCTTTCCTTCCGACCCTCCCAAATCACAAGTGATGTGGAGTGTTTCTGCCCTTGGAGTGAGGCATAAGGGTGAGGACTGAGATGTTTGCCACGTGACTCCTTCAGTGGGAGTGCGGAGTAGGCATGGCTTCCTGGATCCCTTGTGCTTGAGGTTAACATCTGCCTTGCCCCCTGCACAGGTTCCATGCATTCTGCTTCCTGCCAGGCATTGTGCAGGGCACAGGAATGAGACTGATTCAGTGGGGTTTTCTGATGGAGGCAGATCAGGGGGGAAAAAAATGAAGTACACTGTGGTGTAACAGAGAGCTTGCTAGAGGACGGGGAGAACTACAGAATAAGCAGGCCCAGGACGGCGAAATCACAGGGTGAAAAGAGCCACAGAGCTGGGCTCAGAGTCCCCAGTCTAGGGCCCTTTGGTTCTGCTGTCCCCTTTCCCTTCCTCTTGCTGCTGTGGGATGATGCCCCCCACGCAGACTCAAAGCCTCAGATGGGCAGGGACCAAATCCACAGTTTCCATTGACCACAGGTCCCCCAGTATAGCCCTATGGACACTGTATCCCTTCAGAAAGGGATTTCCAAAGAGATGATCTCTTCCTTTCTCTCCCTCCCTGAATGTGGGAATGGAGTAGTCAGGACCAGAGTGCCAGTGTGTCCACTACCACATCTAGCCCTGTGAATTTGAGAAAGTTACCAGACCTCTCTGAGGTTGCTTCTCCATCTGAGAAATTTAGGATTCTGTGACATAATCTAGCAAGACCTGTACTTTCCAGGTTGTTATCTGCAAGGATGCAAAGGCATGAGCAAAGACAATGAATCAGTGACACCAATACTGTAGTTCATGACAAATATGTACAAAAGGAGAAACTGAGTAATAAAAACATATAATAAAATGAAAATGAAGCTTTCATAAATTTTTGTAGTATAAGCAAAAAAAAAAAAACATAATAAAGGAAAAAAGAAAAAGAAAAAAAGAAATCCATGCACTTTTTGGATCTGTTGCAAGAGCACGGATTTGGAACTAGAGAGACCCCCAGTTCAAATTCCAGCTCTAACCAACCCTTATTCGCTTGCTGGGCAACTTCGACAAATTACTTAACCTTAGTATTAGTTGCTTATTATTTAAATGGAGTTCTAATTAGTAATTAATTTAATAATTAAATCCTCTCATAAGTTTGTGTGAGCATTAAATAACATAATACAATGTCAATCACAAAGTAGCCTCTCCATCAAATCTTAAGTCGGAACCTAATAAATATTTACCAAAGGAACAAGTATCAGTTCAGTTCACCTCAAAGGGACACTGAATTTTGTACCATGGGCCACAGACAGGGTGACTACATATTATGGCTTGCCTGTGTCTTGGCACAATTATTGTTTGATTTCCTTTTCACTTTCAAAAACATATTGATCTGCACAGTCTATGATGCTCAATACTGCAGACATTTATGGGATGCCTAGTGTGGAAAGTCAGGCCCATCTTTCTGGTGCTGTTGTTCTGAATCCTTTCCCTGTGTTGTCATTAATTATAACCCTACTAGTAACACAAGGCACCTGTGAAGTGGCTAATACCACCCAGTCTTTTGCTCTCTCAACTTTTAGGAAAAGTCTACAGCATACTTTGTGCCAAACTCTGCAGAGTTGGTGTTGAACCCAGACAAAGGATGAAACCTTCAAGGTGATAGACCTGCAAACCTTTTAGTCTTGCCTCCTTGTGGGTCTGATCTTTGGCCTCAGGTAACTCATCATTTTTACCTCAGCTGCTGTGTGAAGAAAGAAATAAAGAAAAGAAAAGGAAAGGAAAGGAAAGGAAAGGAAAGGAAAGGAAAGGAAAGGAAAGGAAAGAAAGAGAGAGAAAGCAAGCAAGCAAAGAAGGAAGGAAAAAAAGAAATGAAAGAAAGAAAAAAAGAATTTGGGGGGGATGCTATGTTCTGAATGCATCCCCCCAAATTCATATGTTGAAATCCTAATGCCCACCGTGATTGTACTGGGAGGTGGCACCTTTGGGAGGTGATTAGGTCATAAGACTGGAGCCCTCAATGAATGGGAGTAGTGTCTCACAAGAGGTCCTGGAGAGTTCCCTAGTCCTTTCCTCCATGTAAGAATAAGGAGAAATCTGCCACCTGGGACAGCCCTCACCCAACCATGCAGAGCCCTGAGCTCAGGCTTCCAACCTCCAGTGTCTGTTGTTTGTCAACCACGCAGTCTGTGGTACTTTGTTACAGCAGACTGAATGGACTAAGACATGCCCACTTGGAATACTTTACAAATACTACACCATTTACTCATTGCCACAAACCTGGGAGCCAGCTACAGTTCCTATTTCCACCTGAAAATACTGAGGCTGGCTGAAACGAGGTAACATCACTGAGACAGAAAGAAGGCACTGTGCCTTCAGGTGTGTTGTTGAAGTGGAAGGAGACATTTGTAAAACACCAAGCTTCTGTCAGCATAGACAAAGACTGGAGTAACTTTTGCCCGGTAAGCATCTGACTTCGGCTAAGGTCATGACCTCACAGTCCCTGAGTTCAGGCCCTGTGTCAGGCTCTGTGCTGGCAGCTCAGAGCCTGGAGCCTGCTTCCAATTCTGTATCTCCCCCCCACCCCTTTCTCTCTCCTTCTCTCTCTCTCCCCCTCCCCCACTCACGCTCTGGCTCTCTCAAAAATGAATAAACGTTAAAAAAAATTTTTTAAAAAACTGGCGTAACTTTCTAATTATTTTACTATTTTTTTTCTTCCCGGAATTTGCAAATCTCAGCTATTCCTCTGGTGTCATTGATTATGAATGCTTTTTGGCAGGAGAAAATTGTTCAAGGCGCATTCCAAGGGTTGGAGAGGAATTTCTCCATCTGTTCTCTTTGAATTAAAAGGATCCTGATAAGGTGTACAAATAACTGAAGAAGAAAGCGTGGTTTTCATTTAAGAAGCATGCACACGGAAGAGCTAAAGAGTGTGCCTTGTATCTCCATCGTCATTGGCTGACTGAACAATTTATAATCAGGAGGACAAAAAAGGTCCCATAGATGGAAATTTCAGCTGCAATTGACACCCCTGTCCAAACAGCAAATCGGTTCAGAATCTAAACATTCTAATTTTGCAATTCACAGATGCTTCCAATTAGAATAGGGAAGGTTAATGTGGTTTCAGCTGTTACTTGAAAATATTAAAATGTGCCAAGAAAATGCAGACAGAGTTGGTACAAAGGAGTTTCTTTTTCTACTGAAATATTTACTCCTCCAAAAATAATAATCACAGAGGCTTCAGGCCCCCTCTTCCCAGAGAAGTCACACTTAATACTCTTCACTTTCTTTTATGGTGGTGAACATGGTACAGACCCACACAGGCTTCCACTTCATAAAGCAAACAAACACCTTCCTGGGGTCGAGAAGAACTCTCATCTGGGTCTCTGGGCAATAAGTATTTTGGAACATGGCTGTGCTCTAACATACACTTCTGATTTATCCAAGCAAATAATCATCAAACCTGAGAGTCTGAAATTGCAATACCACTGACTCAGAGGCCAACGCACTGCTTGTTTACAGGTACCTGCGAGATAGGGAGGGAAAAACATCCTGTTTGTTTTTCCAAAGCAGATTTGAGAAGTAGTCCCACATATTCTTTTTCCACTGAGTCATAAATTTCTGAGGCCTCAGTTTGAGAAATAGGCTAGGAGCTCAGAACCCTATCCGAACCCACTGAAACAAGGGGCCCCACGCCAAGGACAAGCTGAAACTGTAAAAGCTCGAAAGTTTCATGCTAGCATTTATGAGACAATTCTATGGGCAGGCATCTGCATTCTATCTTGAAGCAATTTGTAAGCGGAAGACTCTGCCCACTTTAATTTATTATATAAACATTTCTGGGGCTATCACTGCATATTAGTCATGAAAGCTGGAATTTAATAAAGGAGAACAGAATGCAGTTTTCAAAGAGGACAAAAGTTCACTGGGAAAACATATGTGCAAACCTCAGGGACCCTGATCACTGGAAGCAAATGTAAGAGACAGTTAAGTGCCTGAAACCAAATGTCTGAAAGGGCCGCTCAGCAGGAGTAACAGGGGCGGGGAGACATTTAACTTCACTTGTCATTCTGATGGAGTTGAGTCTCCCAACTATAAATGTTAAGGGAAGAAGTCTCACAAAACTCAAGATCAGGAATGTTCAAGGACAAGAAAGCATTTCTCTGAAATGCCTAGGGAAAGCTGTGTGCTTCTCTGGTCAGAAATAAGTCCCAGTTGGACCCACTCAATTCAAAACCCCAGTGTTACTGTCAAGCTTAGGAGCAGAGGCTCAGACAGACACACACTCCACTCTCAAGTCTTCTGGTTAGTAGTTGAGTGACCTTGACAAATGACTACGCTGGAGCCTCAGTTTCCTCATCTGTAAAATAGGGATAACAAGACGTTTCTAATAAAGTTGTATGTGACACTTAGAAGAGATAATATACGGAGAACAGTATACTGTGTGGCACATTCGGCAAGGGCTCAATACATGGAAGCTATTTTTCCTATTATTCCGTGTAAACTATCCTAAAAAACCCTTCGCATCCTGGGCTTACTATTAGTAGAAGAAACATAATGAGTAAAGCTAAAAAAAGCTGACTTGATCTGATTTATGTATGAACTATATGTTTGCAACATTATTGCTTTTTTCTCTATTAGAATACCTTGGGTCTATATAGCTAACACCCCAACTATTAGATGACAGCAATATCAAAAGAGGATCTTAATCCATTCAGGAGACTGATAGTATTGGTGCCACTATGAGTAATTTTTACTGTTACACTGAGAAACACAGCATGTCCAGTCCTTCTTTTCTACTGGCTTCTATAAGGTGAAAGCAGTCATTCATGAACTATTCCAACAATTCCTTATTAAACCCCTCCATGTAACAGGCACTGTTCTAGGCACTCGGCATATTTATTTCAGTTAATAAAACAGACGAAACCTACTGCTTTCTGGAGCTTATATTCATTCATCCATTCTTGTATACGGGACCTGCCATGCCAGGAGTTACAGAAAGGATGAAGATAACAAAGATGAATAAGACACACTGTCTGACACACTCTCCAGCTTAGCTTTACATTCTATTAAATTCCAGAAACACTGATCCAGGCACTTATTGAGTGCCACTCTGTCCTAGGTCCTGTGAAGGTCTACCCGCTGCAGATTCTTTTCTTTTTTTAATTATTATTTTATTTTTATTAAAAAATTTTTAAATGTCTGTTTATTTTTGAGAGGAAAAGAGACACAGCGCAAGTGGGAGAGGGGCACAGAGAGAGGGAGACACAGAATCCAAAGCAGGCTCCAGGCTCTGAGCTGTCAGCACAGAATCCAAGGTGGGGCTTGAACTCACAAACCGTGAGATCGTGACATGAGCCAAAGTTGGACGCCTAACTGGCTGAGCCACCCAGGCGCCCCTACCTGCTGAAGATTCTTAAAGGAATCAAATCACCTTTTACATTAATGTTAAAAAGAAAATTTTAAGACACACTGCATTTTAAACAAAGTTAATAGAGTTAAAGCTCTTTGTCTTTAAGGAATCATTAGTAATAGAATCTCACTCATCTAGGATTCTATTAACAGTATCAGGAAAATGAGATTCCAATTTTCTTCTATCCTTGCTCCTATTCTAACTATTGGTCCTTCCTTACACCTTCCTTCCATCCAACAAGGCCCATCTAACAAGGCTCTGTGCTGGGGGCTGGGTGTCCAATGGTAAGCTAAACAAATATGGCTCCTGCCCATAGCAAGCTTACAGTCCAGTAGTGTGGGAAGAGTCCTGCATGGCAAACAGAAATAGTTCAATTCTACCTCTCTCTCACTACCTATACAGCCTGGGGGAGTCAACCTCAGGAATCCTCATTTGCTCAAGTCAAAGGGGCTGCACTATCTGTTTCAGAGAGTGCCTGGCAGGGCTGTATTTGAATTCATACTAAAACTTCAAGGTACTTTATAGATATAAGTAATAATTATGAGTTATGGTTGATCCCCCAAATGATGGGGGAACATCTATCTCTCTACACAGTAGAAAGGAATAAAGAGGCAGGAGACTTGAGTTCTAGTCCTACCATTTCCATTGACTTGCACCCCTAGTTGAGGAGGGTGTCATGTCCCCTCTTGGCCTCAGTTTGAGAAAGTTGATTTATAGACTCAGGATCGTGTCACTGTGTGCTGCAAAGGGAGGCGAACCTACAGAAATGCAGACAGAGCCCAGGGTGTCTTCAGAGCTACTCCCTTCCACCCCCGCACAGACAGGGCTCCACCTGAGATATCCTGAGGAGATAGGACTCTTTTCAAAGTCCTCTTAGGAGGCCGATGCCTCAGCCTGTCTTGGAACCCACAGTGGGGGGATATCTGGGAGTTTTTGGGGACTGGGCTGCAGGTGGCACACAGGTAACATCTGTGTTGGTTGTGTAGGGTGCTTTTAAAATTGGAGGCCATTTAATATCCCGACACCAACTCAAGGGAGTATCATGGCAGCAGGAGCCATGAAGTGCTTGGTATGTCCTTGCCACGTGCCTAAAAGGCTCTGTCGGTGCAGGTACGAAGGGCCCGCCAAGGTGCAAGCCCTGGCCCTCTTCCTGATGCTTTGTAACAGGGCAGCACAGTTCACGGCCCCACTTTACCTCGTCTTCCCCCAGGGGACTCCAGCCGACACCTGCTGTAACTCCATTCAGCCTAAGGAACGTGTTTGCTTTGCCACCGTTGTTTGTGGGGTAAGGGTGTGCACATGATTCAGAAATGCTGAGTTTCAGCAACACAGGACTAGAGAGGGCTCCAATGAGGAAGGCGAGGTAGTGGACAAGGACAGGTTTGGGTTTCAACACTGCCACTCACCAGCCAGATGGCTCTCGACAAGACCCGCATCACCTCTGAACCTCTCCTCTGCGACATGGGGACAATAATGCCTTCCGATTTCTCAGGGCTATTGTGAGAGTCAGAGATGGTAAAGATACCGTGATCATCACCGTACTGGCCACACAGTGAAAGGCAGTGGTAGTCGTGGCTGTTGTAATCCAACTTGAGGTTCCATTTCCAGAGCCTCATCTCAACTTTTCCCTACTGTCATTATGCGGCGATGCAGTTCAGAGCCAGCAAATCTCCCTTCACAGCCACATCACGCCGGTGTCCGTGTGCTGCAGTGTCCTGGGTTTTCACCTTCATCTCCACGTCTAGGACCCTCTCTGGCTCTTCTCTCCTGGTGCTTGAGGGAATACAGCACTTCTCTGTGGCCTTGCTCTTTAGTCTTCCTGAATTATCTTCCTCAAAAAATGCTTTTGTTACAATCTCCCTGCTCCAAAGTGTATCGCCATCTCTGACTGACGCAATCCAAACCCCTCACTCCGCCTCACATCAGCTCCATCTTCCCCACCCCGTCAATGGAGTGAATTCCTCACACACCCTGCACGTGCTGTGGGCCAGTGTGGTAGTGAGCCCTCCGTCCCGGACATGCTCAGTTACCAGAGAGAAGAGGCTCGTGAAGGCAGCAGTGAGGGTGTGTGGTCTGAAGCCTGGGTGGTGCTCCCATGTAGTGGATGTGTAACCTTTTTCAGTGACTTTAACTCACGGTGCCTCAGTTTCCTCTTCATTAAAATGGGCCTAATAGGATTAGTTACCACAAGGAGATGTCGTGGGGACTACGTGTGAAGCACCTACAAGAGTGTCTGGTGCATCGGAAGCTCTGAATAAACCAACGTGAGCTACCACTCGGTGACAGACATGACTCAAGCATCCTCTCAGGAAGGGGCACTGCTTTCAGCTGTAGGCAAGACAAAACTGGCTGGGAAGAGGAAATTCACTGCATATAACAAGTCCAGGGGAAGGCAGCTCCAGGATTTGTTTGTTTAGTGGCTCAACCATGTCACCAAGGACACAAGTTCCCCACATTAATTTTGGGCATTAACGGCCTGGACCCTGAGCTGTTTATCCCATGACCGTAGGATGATCATCACAGTTCCAGGCATCCTGGGCAAACATGAAAGTGTCATGGGAAGAAGGAGCCTTCTTGCAACAAGAAAAACCTTCCCAGAAGTCCTCGGGTGGACGATCCTCATACCTCTTTGGCCAGAACAGGGTTGGCTGGGATTAATTAGGACCCACTGCTTGGTGCTGGGAAAGGCCAAGACTTCCTCAAAGCACATGGCCATTTGGGGGGAAAAAGATAATGGAGAAAAAATAAATAAAGCAAACAACAACCAGGGTTTTGTTAAGGAGGCGGAAGGGGCCATCAGCAGTGTCTTTTGTATTCCCAGTGCTGAGAGTCTGTGATTCTTGGCTTGTTCCAGCCACATGTCTTACTTTATGCAGTTCTTCCTGCTTGGAACTCATCCACTAAAGCTTTGTATGCCTGGGCTATGTATGTGCTGGGCTACCTTCCCAACATGAATCAAAATCCTTTTTTCGAGGTTTAGATCAAGAACAACAATTCAGGGAAGAGATCTCTTACCACAATGAATTACTTCCATCCTTTCCAAGTGAGCTAGACAATCCACACCACAATTTACTAACTGGCTTATGTTGCTTTAGAGATGCTCTTCTCCTCAGGTGGCCTGTAAACATCTCAAGGTCACAGGCCCTGAATAAACTATCTTATTCCATTTGGATCTTCCATGTACTTAATGGTGTCCAACCACAAAGACAGTTAATGCTTGTTGAATCAATGCTTGTTGAACCTAATCAGAAGACAGCCTTGAAGTGGTCTCTCTGGTAGGTACCTGAAGATACTATGCTCAGCACTATGGGAGACACAGAGAAGAACAAAACACATAATTTCCCTCCTGGACCTTGTAGTTCAGGACAGGAGCTCATATGATGAATGATATGAAGTTGGAGAAGTCCATCATCCTCTACCCATGTTACTTTTTGTTCTTTTGGGTTTTTTACTTGTTCCCCTCCAGTAACCTTTGGACAATGTTGAGGCCTCAGTGGGGCACCCCGCTGGAGCCCTGTTTCCACCTGCAGTATCACAGACCTGAAATCTTCTTGATCTATTCTTTCCCATCCTTCTCCCATTCACATAAAACCTATCCTTCCTAAGTTTCAAGTGCTATGGTTTTAGGAGATTCTGGTTTAAGATTAGTCTCTAAGAAATCAGTTCATCAATAAAGTTTTCAATGTTACCCTTCCAGGGCACACAGAAAATTTGAGGGGACTCCTATAGGTGCAATGAGCCGACCCAAGGACATGACTATGATCACGGATTTTAGGGGTTTGCCTGCTGGTGGTGGAGTTCTTTTCTGGCAAGGCAGAAATCCCCTTTTCTTTGAGAAATTCTACAACAATGACCCTTTATTCTTTCTCTAGTCCAGAAGCTTTCAAAACATTTACACTGTTTGCAGCATCTCTTAAGAAGCCACTTCTGGACTAAACTTCTGGACTAAACTTAGTGTGAGCAAACACAAGCTTTAGTGCATTTTACAGGTTAATGAGAGATCAAGGTTATTTGAGGAAAGGTCTACTCAACTCCTGCCTGTATGTACGTATTTCCTTCTCAGTAAGGAAATTCTCCCGCCCCTATTCTTTTGATCACCATGGCTGGGATTGCCAGAGACAAAGGAGGAAAAGGACAGAGTCAGATAAAAAAGAAACAAAAATCAGTTTGTTTAAATTGCCAGGGAAATCTGCCTTTGGCTAAAGGAAGTCAAACCCAGAACATCCTGTTCAAGTTACTAAGGCTCATTTACTTCCAACTTGAGCAGAAAACTATAATCTTTGCATTTGTGTGGGGTGGCTCAATCTTTTCTACCTTCACTCTCAACCCCTACACCTAAACTTCTGGATGGCTGAGGTGTTCCTTTGTCCTCCCCAAACAGCAGTCTGCTCCTTCTGGATGCTAAAGTCCCAAGTGGGTCATGTGCAGTTAAATACAAACTCATTTTTTCTTTGTTGGTATGTAAATGTTCAAACTTCCTCTAAGAAAGAAAAAGCCAATTCCCTCAGGGACTGAAAGCAAAGTAGTTCAGAAAGGAGAATAAATGCTCCTTCTTCTCTCCTCTAGATCAATCTGTTCCAGAGCGTTTCAACGATGTGGGATCCAGACACAATTTAACTTGTTCCATGTGACATTCATGTAAAATAATAACTGAACAACTATTAAAGTCCTTCATGCTTTGGAAGGACTCCTTGCGCCACCTTCCTTAGATCTATTCCAGCATCAATTCCCCAGCACGGAACAACCCATGAAAAACCCTGGACTGCCCGGCTGGTCTGCCTGGGAAGGTGCCCATATGTGAGTCAGAGCTCTCAGCAAAATGACACTTTTGCAGATAAGCCTGCAAGCTTTTTCTTGTCAGAAAATGAAAAGTATGTGTTTTCGTCGACTTTTACATTTTCCTCCCTTGAATGCCAGAAACTTTAGAGGCAAATTTATAGCCACGGTGCTCTAATCGGCTCAAAAATTATAGACTATAAGGGTTGGATTTAGAAGGAGCCCTTGAGATCACCTAATAAAATTCTCTTGTTTTATAGATGAGCACAGTGAGGCCCAGGAAGGAGGAGACTTGGTGACAGTCACACTGCTCAAACTGGGACCAGAGCCTAGGTCTCATGACTCCCAGGTTTTGCTACTAATGCACACTGGGGCCTGGCAGTATCCATTCCTCCTGCTTCCTTCAGATGGCCTCCACTTAGTTTTCAGTGAGCAGCTTTTTACCAGCTCCTAATCCAGTGGTTTTCAAAGCGTGGTCCCTGCCCCAGCAGCATCAGGGTACCCTGAATCTGTGTTTTGCCAAGCCTCCGGGTGATCCCAATGCACGCTAAGTCTGAGATGCCCTACCTTAATCTGTTTGCCCCACCCACTGGATTAAGGAGATTAGGGCACTAATCAGATCCATCTAATTTCACAGCCCTTTTTCAGCTTGGCTCTTCCTGTTACCTAAGGCAGAGGTCCACTTAATTTACCTCTGGGGAAAGAGTTTATTGGAAATTTGGAACTGGGGTGGAAAGCCAGGGACTGGCACTCACTCTGCCTGCTTCTTCCTCTCGCTGCCACCTGTCCAGTTCTCCTCTTTCCACAGATCTGTTCGTTAACTTTCCTCTCTTCCTTCTGTTCCTTCATAGTCGACATCTGCTTTTGTTGTACCACGACCCGACTCTGAACTCTAAACTATAGCATCCCTTCTGCCTTAATTTCTCTTCCTAACTGCAAAATTCTTCTTATGTAGCTTTTCCCATTTTACGGTTTACACTCCTGAAAAGGACTCCAACTGACCCAGCACATCTTTTGAGTCAGTTCACACTGGTCCAATGCTTACCCCAAAATGCTTGGTCACCTTTGGTCTGATGCTTTGAGTCAGTTCACACTGGTCCCATGCTCACCCCAAAATGCTTTGTCACCTTTGGTCTGATGCTTTTTCCTGTCTAATCAACTATTGACATAAGATAAGTGTACAGTTTGGACGGGGTTTTGGGGGGGCGACTTCCGTGCAGTGTTAAAAGCTTCAGGAGGAAATTGGGGGAGGGGGAAGGAAGCATACATGGGTGACTCTTTCTGACCTCCCCCTCCACTAATCCTGGGAATGAGACATGAGGGAACTTGGCAATGGGTTTAATAGTTAGGCTTACCGAGGGTTGGATTGGAGATGGAAGTTCTGTTATATTATCATGATCCTAATCTTCAGTATACTGCCAGGCCGGGGTGGCCTGGAAAATATGGACTGCTGGTTATCAACTCCCCAGAAGTCACAGAAGATCCAAGCTGGAGGAACTATAGAGATCACGAAGCTCCGTGATTTGTGGCCCTGGGCTGCCACGAGAATCCCTGGGAGCTTTTGAGAAATGAGAGCTGCGTGGGCCCCACCTTGGGGATTCTGACTTAAAGCTCCCAGATGCTTCTAATGCACAGCTGTCACTGAGAACTACGGGTCTAACTTGACCCTCATAATTTTACAGCTGGGGAAACAGGCTTGGCTATATAATGTGACTGTGGCTCACTTAAAGATCTCATTCCTACCTTGGTTATAGAATTTGGGTTATTAGATCCTAAGTGGTTAGAGCTGGAAGAGATCACAGAAGCCACACAGTTCAACCCTACACTTCCAGGTGAGACTAAGGAGCTTAGTGACTTGCCCACAGAGTCAGCCAGGAAGGAGGTGGCCAAAGCTACAAACCATGTCTCATGACCCCTCACTCCTCTGTGCACAATACCAAGGCAGAGGACCAAGGATGCCAGATGAGAAGCTAAGCAGGCCCAGCCGCAGACCTCACTCTTGCTCTGCTCCAGGGAACCTTTGCACAGCACAGCTGGAACAGCTTGGCAGAGAAACCCGACGTAACTGGGTGTGGAATGGGCTCAACCAAAGGAATTGGTACCTTGGGGCCTTGAGGATGGGGAAGAGGCAGCTGGTTTGATGATGCTAATCTTCACTTTCTGCCCGCCTTCCAATCATGCTGGGAGTACGGGTGCCTGTTCCTGATCAACTGACAGCTGGGCTGGAGTCCAGACTGTGATGTGCTCAAATGCTGTGCCCTGGGTGTCAGGGGGCTTCTGACACTTGCTGAGATCGGGTTGTCTTTGTTTTCCAGAGTGGCTTTAAGTCAAGATGTTGGCGTCCATTGGTCCTGTGTATGGCTAGAAATGGCTTCGGTTGGCATTTGGGAAGCAGAGGCATGAACCCTGGGGGCCCTTGTGTACGTGGGTAGAGGCGATGGAAGTGGTGGTGATGGCTGAAGATAAAAAGGTTCCAATGTAAAAACAGAAACAAATAAAAGAGAAAATAAAAAGCATTTAGGGCTCCAACAGCAAAGACAAAAACCAAATGAGGCAAGGGCTTGACATAATGAGTGACAATCAGGAAAGCCCAAAGAGGTGAGTATGAACCTCAACCACACCTTTCTGGGGGGCTGGGGTGAGGGAGAAGAAGCGATGAAAAAGCAATGTCCCTTTATGCTTGTGAGGAACCTTACAGTGGATAAAGCACTTTCACACACACGTAGCTCATCCGATCTTTACAACAACCCCAAGAGGCGGACAGTTCCCGTGGTCCAGACTTGGGGACAGGAGCAGCCGGGCTCCAAGGCCACATGGTTCACAGGGGAGCTGACCCATTCCCTCTGGACTCCAGCCCCAGTGCTCTGTCTGCCATGGTACAGTGTGTGTGTGTGTGTCCCTCATGTGTGCAGGCCATTCATGCAAGGGAGCTTCCATGAAGACATGCATGCAAATGCTTATCTCTGAGGTGTCATGTTCACAGGGCCACAAGAAGCTCACCTGTGAGCTCAGGAGAAACGCAGGTGTCTTAGACAAGTTAGCCTTAATTTTCCTCTGGTAAAGTAACAAGCTCCTTTTGGGGTTGTGTAGGGATAAAGTACCCGAAGTGTCTAGCCTAGGGCCCACCATGAGCAGCGTAAGCATTCAATAAATGGTAGCGGTTACTGTCCTGCATACATGTTACTGGCCTGTGTGCAGGACCCCACCTGCCTGCAGATAAGAAAGACAACAGCCTGGCTCAGGGCCAAGGGCTGCTGGCTTTGTCCAAATCCAAACCTGACTTCAGGTATCTTCTACAGGATCTCGACCACCAGTGAAGCCAAGGCCCACTTCCTACCCTCACCTCTCCCTCCACATCTTCCCCTTACCTGCTAACAGGTTTGCTAGTTAGGCACAAGTATGGATCTTTTCAGGTCTGTATCACACAACAGAGGAATGGGGGCACTTCAGAGGGCCAAGATGCCCTCAGCTGGTTTACCCTTCAGACTCTTGGGTAGGGTGACTCAGAGTCAGATGACAGACCCTGAGGGTGGTGTCTTGAGCAGGTCACAGCTGCTGAGCACCTGCTAGGGCTGGGCCTTTTACACATGGAATCTCACTGAATCCTGGTAAGCAGCCACATGAACAAGCATCATTCCCATTTTACACATGAGGAGACTGTGTGTGTGGGGGGGGGCGTCGCTAAATGGTCATAAGTCATCAAAAGCTGGGATTCAAGGCCAAGTCTTCCTGCTTTAAAGTCTGCTCCTGCTACTACCCATAACCCAGCCCTCACCGCCCATGTGGATGGGATCCCACACAGAGGCTGGGAAATGTCAGGGTTACAGGCATGTGCATATCTGTTAGATCCCAAGACGATGAAGGTGAAGACAAGGTTGGTCAAGATGGAGGTGCCTAGGGAAGGGAGGGTATTCTCCCACACTGGACAGCAGCCTACACCATACTGGCTTTCCCCTCATAGCCCCTCCTTAGCTGAGTTGCATCTTGGACTCCTGCCTGGCCTCACCCTGGGCTTGCACATGTTAATGACATTCAAGGCCATTCCTTCAAGCCAGGCTATCCAGTATCTATGGCCCATGGAGAAGCACGCACGGGAGGTGCAAAGGGTGAGGCAGGAAGGGGCAGAGGAGGCTCCACAGAATCCAGAACCTGCAGCTGTGTTTATCCACCCAGGGATACTCAGGTGCCCCAGAGATAGTCTAGCATCTCCCCCAAGGCTGTGAGGCGATGCAGAGCCCGAGGCACTTTGGAAGTTCCATTTTAGCATCAGCTGGACCTAATTAGCTTTGGAGGGGGACAGGCCCTTTCACAGAGGACTCCATTGTTCCTGGGAACCTGGCAGGAATGTTTATCATTTCAGAAACTGAGAAGGAGCTGGCTCTCTCCCTCCTGGCCTTGGGGCTGTCCTCCCTTCAGATGCTAATCCATAAAGCCATTCCAAGCCAGGCCTCAGATGAAGCTCAGGGCTGGGGTGGAGCCCAAACTCCCATTTCCTTCAGGAGCAAGGCAGGTGTGGAATCAACACCTGGAAAGCAGCCAAATGGAAACCTGGTGCAACAGCTCAGACTGTCACATGTCAAGTAGCTTAATTGGGTAATCATCTGAAGAAGGGTTTGTGCAAAACATATGCGGGAAGTCTGTACCAAGAGTGTGAGGGAAGAATCCAAGAACACAGTTCAGTCTGCCCACACCTGCCTCAGCCCCACAGAGCCTCAGGCTCAGGACCTAGCTGGATCATTCTCTCCCAGGAGAGGCTCAGGAAAAGGTTATGTGGCAATCCCCACCAAAGAGTCCTGAGCAATCAAGCATTCCTGGAGCTGCAAGGGCACCCATCCCTAAATGCCCACCAAATAAATGTGCACAGTCCCAAACCACAGCAGGCAGTGTAGTGCGGTGGCTACCTGTCCACGTTCTAGTTCAGACTGCGTGGGTCTGAGTTCTGGCTTTGCTGGTTATGAGCTGTGTGATTTGGGACAAGTTATTTCTCTGTGTCTCAGTGTTCCCATCTACAAATGGGATGGCAGTAGTAACTACCTCTTAGGGGATTGTGAGAATTAAATAAGTTAATATGCAAAGATTTTAGGATGTGCCTGACCTTCAGCAAACAGTTATGCATTACTATGATGCTTTTTTCCTGTTCCAGTTCAACTGCACATCTTGGGCTGGGACCATGGCACTCTTGTTTTCCCCACTGTGTGTCCAGCTTCTGTAGTACCCTGACAGCCCTCACTCAGGGCTGGCCTGGTTCTCTGGGCTCAAGTGGTTGGCAGAGCCTTGTTTCCACCCATATGAACCCCCACTCTGCCACCATGCCCCTCTCCATTGCTGAGCCACTGGAGAACTGCCAATGGGGCCTGGGTCCAAGTGGACACAGCTCTCCCTGTGACTCCAAACACCTTGTGTCGTGGGAAGGAGACCAAGCTCGTTCCTCTTTTTGGGCAGAGCCACTGGCCAATTCTCCTACCCCTCTATTCTCCTGTTTCACCCACCGTGGGGTCCTAGAGGACTTGCATTCTAGCAAGGGAGAGAAGGGTGTGCATGGATCATTGTAAACAAATGCTTTTTGTCTCAATTCTTTGCTTTCATCTTTTACAGCCCAGCTCAAATGTCATCTCTTTGGTGTGGCTTTCCCTGACTCTGGTAGCCAGAATTCTAACTACCAGTTAGATCTTACACAAGTTCCTTTCCTCTGGCCACCTCAGTTTCCTCATCTGTGAAATGGAGGTACTGATCCCAGACTAACCTGACAGGACACTGGGAGGATCCATTATGAGCCAATGGATGTAAAAGCCTATCTCCCCTCCCCTGACCCTCCTTGCCAGGCACAGGAGGTGGGGAGATACCCAAGTGAGCTGACCACCCAGGTGTCTATAAAACCTATAATACCAAGCCCTTTCCTGGAATGGCCATTCCCTTCTTCTTTACCCACAG
The DNA here is from genome assembly GCF_007474595.2 of Lynx canadensis. Lineage (NCBI taxonomy): Eukaryota > Metazoa > Chordata > Mammalia > Carnivora > Felidae > Lynx > Lynx canadensis. Next base: position 46,301,107 of record NC_044312.2, on the reverse strand, counting down.
AATTCCTATCCAACCTTCAGGGACCAGCTCAAATATCATCTCTTCTGTGAAGCATTCCTACCACCTCCAGGGAAAAGAAATTTCTCTCTCCCATGGACTCCTGTAATTCTTTGTCTCTATTAAATCTCTTATTTTTTAAACTTTTATTATATTTAACTTATATCATTATTGCCTGGCCCTTCACTGTGCTTGAGGTCAAGAACCATATTTTGTTCTTTGGGGGGTAATTTCACAGCATGTAACATGATGCCCAGCACCTAGTAGTTGCTCCATCAGTGATGAGGGAAACAAAGGGAAGAGAAATGCAGTTCAAATTAAATTCCCTTATTATAGCCTGCAGCCCACTGATAGATGTCAGAGACATGCAGCGTGTAACGCTCCCCAAGAAGCTTATGGCTGCCTTAATGCCTTAATGTTTACACTTCCTTAAAAACTAAAAGCAACCTTATCTTGACAATAGCTAAATCTTTAGGGTCCTATGAGACCTTGCTTCCAGCATCCAGAAATTCCTTGGAGACTTATGTTACTATACCTCCCCTCCCTGCACAAACTTGAGAGTATAATCAGTTGTTCCTCACAACCCTAGTGCAGCTCTTTCTGCCCACAGGTCCTGTCCCTGTGCTTTAGTAAAATCACCTTTTTGCACCAAAGACATCTCAAGAATTTTCTTGGCCATTTGCCCATGAACCCTACTTCAAATTCCATCAATAAGTGTTCGTTAACTCAAGTTCAGTTTTGTGTGTTCCCTGGATTCTAGAGTGGGTTCTGGAGGCAAAGTCTACCTTAAGAACCTGTTGTATGTGCAGGATCCTGATCCTAGTAACTGGTTCATCCGGAACCAACAACCAAATCTACAATCTAGACTGTAGCCTGGGAGTGGGATAGCCTTGCATTTCCACAGGACCTCAGTGGCCAGCCAGTGCAGGCAGTGAGCCATGTCATAAGGGCTGAAGGACTTCAGGAAACAGTAGGTTCTGGAAGAGTCCAATGGTGTCTGTAGTTAAACGTGTGAGTTCGTTAAATGTTCAATGACTCAATTTTCTTTTTAAAAATGTAAAAGTGTATATGTATGACTCTACATGTAGCAATTTTTCCTTCCTCCTACAACAGTCACTGAAGACAAATAAACACTCACATGTATGACAGATACCTAATCCACACATCACATTTTACCCTCACAATGACTAGTTGATATAGGTAGTATTATTACCTTCATTTTACAAATGTGGAAATTAAGGCTGAGAGAGGATAAGGAAATTGCCCAAGGTCAAGGAGACTAAAAGTCAGGGCTGACAGCAAAGACGTAGCTCTTTCTAGTCAGTACACAATGCTACTTTCCATCGGAGTGTCAGGTGCTTGCCAAGTACTGGTCTAGTATATGCAAATGGATCTGACGTATTGACTAACGCCTCAAGAAATTTGTGTTCTGGTAGAGGGGGCTGATATACAAATAATTAAAAACATGAAGCACAAAAAATGTAACTACGGAATGGAACTACGTGTAATGAATTGAGGGAGAGGCAGAGGAAGGAGTGAGCAGTTCAGCCCTGGTGGATCAGGGAGGGCAGAGAAGCTGACTCTTGGGTGACCTTGAAGGCTAGCAACAATTCTGATGGACAGAGAACAAGGAAAGAAGAGAATGCAGATGTCTGAGGCAGAGAGGAACACATGTGCAAAGGCACAGAGGATTAGAGCACCAGACGTACTTGGACATGAGGAATATCAGTGTAGCCAGAGCATGGGATTTCTGAGCCGGAGCTGGGATGTGATAAGCTTACTTTCATCAAAGTTCTGGACTTGTTTCTTTAAGACTTGGAGGCTGCTGATGGCCTTGGAGGAGGGAAATGAGCTGACCTGCACTCTGCAGGAGGGAGGACCTGGGAGGATCATTTCTGAGTAAGAACTGGCAGGTAAACGGGGTCCTACATCCTTTAGAAATGTTCTACCAGCTCCCAAGGTCTCTGCCACTACTGGTTTCAGAATGAGAATAAGAGAAAAGGAGTCTCTTTCCTCTTGAAAAAGGCAGGTTGAAGACCACTGCTACAGGGTCTGGGTGCAGTCCCCCCATAGGACTGCAGAAGAATGGCTCCTTTTTTTTTTTTTTAAGTTTATTTACTTTGTTTTTAGAGAGACAGAGACAGTGAGTGAGTGGGGAGGGGGAAGAGAGAGAGAGAAAATCCTGAGCACGCTCCACGCTCAGCAGAGAGCCTGAGGCAGGGCTCAATCCCACGAACCATGAGATCATGACCCGAGCCCAAAATCAGGAGTCGGACGTTTAACTGACTGAGCCATTCAGACACCCCATGGCTGCTCTGAGTGATGAGGTCAGGTCTGCTTCAACAGCTGGACCCCACCCCCACCGCAAGAAGTGAGATGTGACACACTGCCCCTTGGCCAAAGGTGACAGTGGGGCCAGAAGAGGAAGAGAACCGGCATCAGGGCCTCCACGTGCTCAGGCGGCAGGCTCATCCCAAATGCTGGCTTCACAACTGGAAGAATGTTTTTCCAAATCAACAAAAGATGTTCTAGATCCATGATTACATGCTCCTCATATACCAAAGGATTTACAAACACAGATTTATAAATTCTATGCAAACATAAATTACACATCAGTGCACAGCACACTGTATCTTAACATATTCTAACACAGACTAAAACAGTGTTCCATTACATATAATAAACCCAGGCCAATCTTTTATCAGCAGTGCTAGAAATATGTATTGATAATAACCAGGCACCTTGCACTGAGGATCTTTGGAAAACACTCATTTTTACTTTTTTATACATTTTTAAAAATATATATTCTGAACTCATCATGAAAAAAAAAACACAAGCAATCTTTTTAGAAAGACTGCCCTCTAAATTCTTTGGCTCTGAAAGAAACTGTAGTGCCAAATTTTTGTCTAATAAAATGACATTTTAAGTGGAATCTGAGTCAAGCCCAAATGAAGGAATACTGCTTCTTTGAGTCAGCAAAAGAATTCAATCTTTGGTATCCAACACTCCATTATTCATTGGCCCGAACTGGCAAGAGAGTCGTCGGCACTGTGGAGATGACAAGAGAGGGGGTAGGTGGTAGGTAGATAATGAGAGAAAAACAATCTGAAATACCTTTCAGGCCAACTTTGAACAGCATGTTGCGCATTTATCATTGGGAGGTGGAGGGGCTCTGTTATTCCCTTGCGAGACCCTCTCTCAGCTCATTTCTCTGGGCGTGGGGTAATTTCCTGAGCAAGAGCTTAAGATCAAATGTCTTGTCGAGCCTTTGGCTCAACCAGGAATAGCCTCCAGAATCCCATTAAGCAAGACCAGAGGGAAGAATAGATTCCCCAACATGAGACAGCCCCTCCCTGAGCCCACGCCCCAGGATGGCTCACCGGGGCCTGCGGAAGGTCAGGCCATAGTGCTGACAGGCCAGTCCCACGGTGGGGGTGTACACGATGGGCATGAATTTCTCCACATCTGACGTCAGCACTCGGTAGAAGAGCTTCTCGTTCCGGTCCTGGAGTGTCATGAGAATGATGTACCTTGGAAAGGGAGACGAGAATCACACTGGTCACATGAGCACCATAGTGGCAGTGCAGAGGTCCCTTGATGCAAAGACCCAGGGCTCCTGCTCAGCTACTTACAATGGCACGTTCATGGGCAAATCACTATCTCCCCTAAGCATGGGTCTCATTTCTTGTAAAATGTGGAGGATATTGTCTGCCTTATAGTACTTATCATTATTCATGGCATAGACACTATTCTAAACATTTTACATTAACTCATTTAAAACCCCCAAAGACTTGTGAGGTAGGTCCTATAATTCTGGCTGTTTTAGAGATAAGGAGGGTAAGGCACAGAGAAATGAAATAGATTTGAACTTAAGCAATCTGACTCCAGAATCACAACCATGATGCAAGATGGTTAGTTATGTTATTACTGTGTGGACATTACTGAATGAAAAAATCATAGGGGCGCTTAGGTGGCTCAGTCAGTTAAGCTCCTTGACTTTCGCTCAGGTCATGATCTCGCCAGTCAGAGTTCGAGCCCCTCATCAGGCTCTGTGCTGACAGTTCAGAGGCTGGAGCCTGTTTCAGATTCTGTGTCTCCCTTTCGCTCTCTGCCCCTCCCCCATTTGTGCTGTCTCTATTTCTCTCTCTCTCTCAAAAATAAACATTAAAAAAATTTAAAAAAGAAAAAAATAATAATATACTGGAGGTGGCATAGAGTCGAGGAAAATACAGAATACACCAGAGCTGGACTTTCCCACTACAAAGGGCTGGTCCCTGTCACAGCAGAGCTCCCCGAGTGGCTGCGTACCACTTGACCTCAGGAGGTGTGCTCCAAAAAAATCTCTTTCTCACCTATTCCCTGAAGCCTGAAATCAGTAAGCCAGGAAAAAAGCCTTTCATTCAGAGTCCTGAAAACGCAAAAACCCTGGGGGAAAAAAACCCAAGGGTTGAAATTCAAGGTGAGGTGTTGGTGACTACTGATATCACACCCGTTCTGGACAACAGTGTAGGAGAGTATGGAGGCACTTGAGCCCTGGCATGGAATGGTGTGGGAGAGAGGTACCCAGAGGGGAATGATCCCTGGGCATGGTATCAGGGTTCTGGGTTTGAACCCCAATTCTGCTGTTAACTAGCACTGTGACTCTGGGGAAGTCATGTGACTTCCTGGGGCCTCAGCCTCTTCCCTACCAAAGGCCCTGGTCTAGAACTAAAAACAGTGTTTTAGAAGGAAGGGAGGATTTCTGCTTGCGTAGCCAGGATCTCAGCTCGTTACTAGTGTTCTGAGCTCATTCCCTTACTCAGTAGCCATTTGCACTCATCTCTTCCCAGTTCTGCATCCAGTGATGTCAAGTTGATAACTTGAAATCGGTCATGGTTGGGAGTATTTATATCATGGAAATTGGCCAATGCTATAAATCAGGGTTCTCCTCATGCCCCAGAACCAGTTACTATAAATTTACCAGCATACCATTACCCTTACTGAAAAGAAGCCAGGGAGCTTCCTTAGCATTTCCCTGAGCGCCTGCTGAAATAAGGGACTCTGGGAATGAGTGGGTCAGAGGAGTCGACAGACCATCAGGAGCAAGCCCTGTAGAGCAGCCAGTATCAGGCACGTCCCCTGCTCCCTGAGTCTGGCATGTCTTCCCAGGCATATGAGTAAAGTCTATCTAGCTGAAAAAAACTGGGGACAGGGAAGGATTTAGGACTTTTAATTCTTAGGAAAAAGGATTTCACATTAGACTTTAATTCTTTGTAAATTTAACAAACAGGGGAAGTTCAGATTGTTCAAAGTTAGAGCATGTGTAATGCTGTTGGTTGGATTAATCCTGTACTTTCTGGTTTGGTCTTCAGGGTGACATAGTTAGACTACTGAGTGGAATAAACAAGAAGGAAAGAATATTCGACCTGGGCTGCAGTATGGCCTTGGAGTTAATGGGAGTGATACCCACAGAGTTTACCTGTTCCGGAATAGAGGGAAGGGGGGAAGCAGAGCTTTCATTATTCACTACAATTTAGAAAATATGGACTCTATGGGGGAAGCATGGGAAGACAGGTGCAGGATCTGACATCCTGCTGAGGGGGACAGCCACACCATCAATGACCCAAAGTCTTGGCCATTAAGCTCTACAGATGTATGGGGGGGTCTCTTATCTTCTCCCCAAATTTCTGCCGGAGCCCAGCAAGGCGCCGTATTTATTTTTGCACGCTTTTGCACAGTGCCTATTGTTGTAAGTTACAGTTACTATGTAACTATTCTGAGCACATTACAAATACTAATGCATTTAAGCCTTATCATAACCCTATGAGTTAGATACCACTGGTATGGTACAGATGAGCAATGAACCAGAGGGGCTGAGTAAGTTTTGCTGTTAAGTGATAGAATGAGGATTTGAAGTCAGTCTAATACTAGAGTCTAGTCTTAAAGCCACTGAGCTCTAATGCCTCTTAGCTATGGCACAGCAGAGCAATTAAGAGCAGACTCTGGAGCGAACTGTGTTCAAATCCTGGCTGTACTAATTCACAGCCATGTGACGTGGGAGGTCACCACCTTCTTTAGTAAAAACTGACAAAGCTGACCCTGTGATCCCTCATTTGGCTCTTCGTGTAGTATCCTCACTGGGAGAACCCAGAGGGGAGGCAGGGTTATTAACGGCTCTAACATATGACATCCGAGGTCCCTTCGGAGGTGTCATTGTGCACTTCCCCTCTTCTCCCACACATTCCCCTTACCGTAGGAACCTGGGCCATGTACCACCCTTCTCCCCCTTGCTCCCCTTCTCCCTGTTGAGTGAAATGCCTTCCATGATCCCCAGTGCCATCTGCTGAAGTCCCATCAGTGCTTCTCCGGCTGACTCAGATACCATCACTTCCCAGAGGCCCAACCAGATTCCACTGGTTGGACGTCAGTCTCCCTTCCCAGTTCTCCCAAGACATGTCTACGGTGCCTCTATCATAACAAGACCTGTCCCTCAGGGAGACCACCACCCTGTGGAAGACAGGGCTGGGTCTGGGATGTCTCAGGGCTCTCAGCCTTTCCCTGCTGCAGAGAACCAAGAGAACCTTGTACGGGCCACAAGAAACAGCTCAGCCTGTGGCTCGAGTAGAGAGAGCAGATCTAGGCACTGACTTGTCCAGGTCGCTCTGCTGCCGCTCGTAGTATCTCATGATCCGGAGAAGCTGGACGTCCTGGCTCAGGAAGCAGGGGGGAATCAGGCCATGGATTCCAAGCTGCAGCCTTTCTTCAAGTGTAAAGGCCATCCCCTGGGAAGAACAAGAAAGAAACACACACACATGAAGGGATATGTGTAAAACTACAGAACAGAAAGGTTCCATCCACAGACAGGCAAAAGTCACTGATTCAACAGTGGGCCCTGCATTTGAATCCCACCTCTGCCATTTAAATGACGGGCAATCTTGTGCCAAGTACTTGGATTCTTCTGAGTTTCAGATTCTTCCCGGAAGAATGAGGAAAATATCTACATGGTCAGTTTTTTTGGCTAGTTTTTGTTTTTGTTTTTAAAATGTGTTTTATTTTTTAGAACAATTTTGGATTTACAGAAAAAATGAGAAGACAGTACAGAGAGTTCCCATATATCCCCTCAGCCAATTTCTATTATTAATATCGTCTATCACTTCAATACATTTGTTAGAGCTAAAGAACCTATAGTGACACATTATTATGAAGCAAACGCCATAGTTTTTTCAGGCTTCCTTGAGGTTTTTTTTGTTTTAGAGAGCAAATGAGCAGGGAAGAGGGGCGGGGGGTGGGGCAGAGAGAGCATCTTAAGTAGGCACCATGCTCAACGTGGAGGCTGATGCAGGGCTCAATTCCACAACCCTCGGATCATGACCTGAGTTGGAATCAAGACTCAGGCGCTCAACCAACTGAGCCACAGGTGTCCCATAGCCTTCCTTAGTTTTTACCTATGGCCCTTTCTGTTGTTCTTTTTGCAGGATCCCACACTACATCTAGTGATCATGTCTCCTTAGGCTCCTCTGTCTGACAGTTTATCAGACCTTCCTTGTTTTTGATGACTGAGAGTTTTGAGGAGTACTGGTCATGTATTTCATACAATACCCTTCTATGGAATATGTCTGATGTTTTTTTCATGACTCTACTGGGGTTATGGGTTTTTAGAAGGAAGACACAAAGTGCCATTTTACACATCAGATCAAGATACATACTGTCAACACGATTTATCACTGTTGATATCAACCTTGATCGCGACCCTGATCACCTGGCTGGGTAGTGCTTGTCAGGGTTCTCCACCGTAAAGTGACTTTTTTTGGAATCTTCTGCATGCAAGATTTGTCTCTTCTCCCCATTTATTTATTCAATCATTTATTTATATTAGAATGGACTCATGGGTACTTATTTTATACTTTGGGTTATAATCCAATATTTATTTTGTTGCTCAAATTGTTCCAGCTTTGGCCATTGGGAACTCTTTCAGATGGCTCCTGTGTCCCTTTGACATATTCCCCTAATTCCTTCCTCCTCACTCCCTCTTTCTCTTCCTTCCTTCCTCTCTTTCTCTTTCTCTCTCTTCCTTCCTTCTTTCTTTCTTTTTCTTTTCTTCTCTTTTCTTTCTCTCACTTTCTTCCTGCCTCCCTCCCTCCATCTCTTTCTCTCTCTCTTTCTTTCATCTACTTCTTACTTTCTGGCACAAGATGATCTAGGATCACCTTTTATGTTATAGCCTGCTCCGGTCCTAGAATCAGCCATTGATTCAAGGAGACCTAATTCCTTCTTTGAAACATGGCATTGGAAACCACTACTCAATACATGTGCTACTTACTACTGGGGTTTTATTGTTTCTAGTCCCTCTCAGCTGAAGGAGCAAGGAAATGAATCTATATTAAGCTACACATAACTTCATAGTAATATCTCTAATCCATTACTGCATGGATCATTTTAGCCTCATCACTTTGCTAATCTGTAAATTCTTACTGCACCATTGAGAGACTAAGCTCCCACCACCTGCCACCCATGTACTTAATTACTCAATTCCAGTATACACATTTGGTATCAGAATTGTTAACCCATGCCACCATGGGAAACAACTTAATACACTAGATTATAGTGCTTATAAGCTGTTCCTTTTGCCTTTAGTCTTCCAAACTTCACTTATTTCCACAGCTACTTAGGTCAGCACTTTTCCTTCCACTCCTTCACTGAGGTTGTATCATACATTTATGTATGATATAACACAGTTGTATTCTAATGTTACAGTGTGCATTTGATCCAGTAGCCTATTAAATTATTTGGAAAAAAATCTGGATACATTAAGATCCATTCTTTGTACTGTAAAGTTGTAGGAGTTTTGACAAATGCATAAGGTCTTGAATCCAACATTATGGCATCATGCAAAATAGTCTCACAGCTCTAAATATCCCATGTGTTTTACCTATTCATCCCTCCCTTCCTCCCCCTGGACCTCTGGCAACTACTGATTTTTTTGGCTGTCTGTACAGTTTTATCTTTCCCAGAATGTCATACAACTGGAATCACACAGTATGTAGCCTTTCCAGATTGGCTGATTTCACTTAGCCAGAAGCACATAAGGTTCATCCATCTATTTCTGCGCCTTCCTAACTCATTTCTTCTCATCATGGGAGGACATTCCATGGTCTGGCTGTCCCCTAGTTTCTCCGTTTATCTGTTAATCTTGGTTGCTTCCAGTTTTTGGTGAATATAAATAAAGTTGCTATAAATATTCATGTGCAGGTTTTTGTGCAGACATAAGTTTTCAGATCAATTGAGTAAATACGTAGGAGTGCAAGTGCTAGATCATATGGTAAGGCTATGTTTAGCTTTTTACACAAACTGCCAAACTGTTTTCTAAAGTGGCTGTGCTATTTTGCATTCCCACCGCAGCAATGGAGTTTCTATTGCTCCACATCCTTTCTAGCATTTGGTACTGCCAGTTTTTAAAATTTTAGTCATTGTAATAGAACTGTAATGGCATATTATTGTAGTTTTAATCTGTAACTCTCTATTGACATATTAATGGTGAGCATTTTTTCATATGCTTATTTTCCGTCTGTGTACCTTTTTTGGTGAGGTATCTGCTCAGATTTTTGCCCATTTTTTTGCTTGTTTTCCTTAATGTTAAGTTTGAACAATTCTTTGATCTACGTTTCAATGTAACCCATATCAAAACTCAAATGGCCTCTTTTGCAGAAATAGAAAAGTCAATCCTCAAATTCATATGCAATAGCAAGGGGCCCTGGACAAACAAAACCATTATTTAATTTAATTTCATTTTTAATATGAAATTTATTGTCACATCGATTTCCATACAACACCCAGTGCTCATCCCAACAGGTGCCCTCCTCAATATCCATCACCCACCCTCCCCTCCCTCCCACCCCCCATCAACCCTCAGTTTATTCTCAGTTTTTAAGAGTCTCTTATGGTTTGGCTCTTTCCCTCTCTAACCTTTTTTTTTTTTCCCTTGCCCTCCCCCCATGGTCTTCTGTTAAGTTTCTCAGGATCCACATAAGAGTGAAAACATATGGTATCTGTCTTTCTCTGTATGGCTTATTTCACTTAGCATAACACTCTCCAGTTCCATCCACATTGCTACAAATGGCCACATTTCATACTTTCTCATTGCCAACTAGTATTCCATATGTAAACCACAACTTCTTTACCCATTCATCAGTTGATGGACATTTAGGCTCTTTCCATAATTTGGCTATTGTTGAAAGTGCTGCTATAAACATTGGGGTACAAGTGCCCCTATGCATCAGCACTCCTGTTATCCCTTGGGTAAATTCCTAGCAGTGCTATTGCTGGGTAATAGGGTAGATCTGTTTTTAATTTTTTTAGGAACCTCCATGCTCTTTTCCAGAGTGGCTGTGCCAGTTTGCATTCCCACCAACAGTGCAAGAGGGTTCCTGTTTCTCCACATCCTCTCCACCATCTACAGTCTCCTGATTTGTTCATTTTAGCCACTCTAACTGGTATGAGGTGATATCTCAATGTGGTTTTGATTTGTATTTCCCTGATGAGGAGTGATGTTGAGCATCTTTTCATGTGCCTGTTGGCCATCTGGATGTCTTCTTTAGAGAAGTATCTATTCATGTCTTCTGCCCATTTTTTCACTGGATTATTTGTTTTTTGGGTATTGAGTTTGGTGAGTTCTTTATAGGTTCTGGATACTAGCCCTTTATCCGATATGTTATTTGCAAATATCTTTTCCCATTCCATCGGCTGCCTTTTAGTTTTGTTGATTGTTTCCTTTGCTGTGTAGAAGCTTTTTATCTTCGTGAGGTCCCAATAGTTCATTTTTGCTTTTAATTCCCTTGTCTTTGGAGATGTGTCAAGTAAGAAATTGCTGGACAACAACATGCAGAAGAATGAAACTAGACCACTTTCTTACACCATTCACAAAAATAAACTCAAAATGGATGAAGGACTTATATGTGAGACAGGAAACAAAACCATTATTTTAAGTTTATTTATTTATTTATTTATTTTGAAAGAGAGAGAGAGAGAGAGAGAGAGAGAGTGTGCATGGATGGGGGAGGGGCAAAGAGAGGAGAGAGGCAATCCCAAGCAGGCTCCGTACTGTCAGTACAAAGCCTGACCCGGGGCTCTGTACTCATGAACCATGAAGTCATGATCTGAGCAGAAATCAAGAGTTGAATGCTTAACTGACTGAGCCACCCAGGTGCCCCCAAAAACCATTTTTAAAAAAGAAGATTTTAAAATGTAACACAAAGCTACAATAATCAAAACAGGGTACTAGCCTAAGGATAGATAAATAGATCAACAGAATAGAATCAAGAGTTCAGAAATAAACTCATACATTTACGGCAAATTGCTTTTTGACAAGAATGCTGAGTCCATTCAATGGGGGAAAGAACAGTCTCTTAAAGAGATGTGCTGGGATAACTGGATTTCCACATGCAAAAGAATAAAGTTGGATCCCTACCTCATACTCAATACAAAAATAACAAAAAGTGGATCAATAACCTAAGTATAAGAGCTAAAATCACAAAACTCTTGGAATAAAACACAGGGGTAAACCTTCATGACCTTGGATATAGCTATGAGTTCTTCGATGTGATACTAAAAGCACCAGTAACAAAGGAAAAATTAAGTAAATAGACTTCATTTGAAAACTTTTGTGCAAAAAGGACACTATTAAGAAAGTGAAAAGACAACTTAGAGAATGGGAGAAATATTTGGAAATAACATAAGGCATTTAATATCTAGAATCTATAAATAATTGCTATAACAGAACCAACAAAAAACAACCCAATTGAAAAATGGGCAAATAAATAACTTGAATATACATTGCTCCAAAGAAGATACATAAATGGCCAATAACACATGAAAAATGGTCAGCATCATTAATCATTAGGAAAATACAAATCAAAACTACAATGAAATACCATTTCATACCCACTAGAATGGCTGTAATAACAACAGTAAATGACAAGTGTTGATGAGGCTGCGGAAAAATTAAAACCCTCATACACTGCTGGTACGAATGGAAAGTGTTGCAGCCTCTATGGAAAAATAGTTTAGCAGTTCCTCAAAGCTAAACATAGAATTACCAGATGACCCCAGCAACTCACACCCAGATATATACCCAAAGGAATGGAAAACAAGGACTTGAATAGACACTTGTACACCAACATCCAATGCAGCATTATTCACAATAGCTGAAAGGTGGAATCAACCCAACGTATGAGGAGATAAACAAAATGTATACAGGAACAATGAAGATTTAGTCAAGTGTAAAAAGGAATGAAGTTCTGATACATGCTGCTACGTGGGTGAACCCTGAAAATGACATGCTAAATGAAATAAGCGAGGTATGGAAGGACAAATACAGGATTCCACTTACATGAAATGTCAAAATAGGCAAATTCACAGAGACGGCGTAGATTAAGATTACTAAGGGCTGAGGGGGTAAGTTATTGCTTAAGGGTTACAGAATTTCTGTTTGGGATATGATGAAAAACTTTGGAAATGGACAGTGGTGACGGTTGGACAACTTTGTGAATACACTTGATGCCACTTAATTGTACACTTAAGAATGGTTAAAATGGCAAATTCTGTTATACTTTACCACAACTTTAAAAAAGAATTAATAACATATTATACCCTAAACCATTAAGATGTACACTTTACACGGGTGAATTATAACTCAGTAAAGCTGTCTTAAAAGAATTCTTTGTGTGTTTTGGATCCAAATCTTGTATCAGACATGTATTTTATAACTATGTCTCTGAGTATGTGGCTGGTCTTTTCATTCTCTTACCAGAGTCTTTCACAAACAAGCTTTTTCTGGTTTGGGCGCGGGCAGGGAGATGGGGAACAAGTGGGACGTCACGGAATCTGCTCCCTGGCCTGTTAAGCCCTCTGGAGACAGCGTCTGCTGGCCGAAGTTCAGGGACTGTTCTCTAAGGGACACTGGGAGACACGGGGACCACAGCTGCCCTACCTTTATCCCAACATGATAGAGTGCCACCCACGGTGTGAAGAAGACCTTTTCTGTGTAGAGCTCGGGCGGCACAGCCTAGAAGCTCCTGGCTTTCTCATGAAGGGTCCTGGGAGTGACGACAGTAGCGAGCTCCTGAGTGGCTGCCACGGGTGGAGGACATCAACAAGGAAGGGAGCAGAATCTCCACGGGGGTTTTGTAGGGGACTGAGAGCAGTTTTTAATTAATTAATTAGTTAATTGCTTATTCTGTCAGTGTGGCCACCATCGTATTCGAGGCTGATGGCACCTGGAGCAACTCTGGTTAAGCCCTGCATCCACAATGAGCCCCAGGTAGTGCAATGTTCCTCCCACAAGTGGGGAAGGCTGTGCGTGGTAAGCGGGAGCTAGATTGTTCCCAGGGCAGTCTAGCTGCCCCCAGAGCCCCTGAACACCAGAGCTCCCCGCATTGCCCTGCCAGCTGAAAAATACCTCCTCTACTACGATTATTACAAGCTCTGTTAGAGAGAGTTCAGTAATGACGGAGATGCAAGCCCGCATGCTGATCGTCCACACGTTAGGATTGTTGCCATCATCAGCTCCAAGAAAGGGGGTCTCATAAATACCCAATCTTACCTTATCCTTACAACCACACTGTGCGGAGGTTTTACAACCTCTACTAGACGAGGTTCTACAACCTTTCTAGAGGAGATGGCTAACCAAGAGAGGTTATATCATGCTCTGGAAGTTGCCCAGCTGCGGCCTCTATTTCATTGCTTCTTAACCAGGATGCATCTTACAATCAGTGAGCACATTTGGTGCCAATCATTTCTTCATGATTTCATTGACTAGCAGCAAGTGACAGAACCAAGATGTGATCACAGGCTTCATGCGTTGCCATTAGTGTATTTCCCTACCAGGGCCTTGGTGGACAGGCCTCAGAAAATGTGAGTTGGGATACAGGTGGTGGCAGAGAAGTGGAAAGAAAGAAAGAAAAATAAAGAAGTGAATAAAAGTTAGACTCCTTGGTTACTCCCAATTTTCTCTTTGTTTTTGTTTTGTAATCTCTAAAACCATGAATACTGGGCTCCTCCAGTGTTTTTAAAAAGCAATAAAGACATCTCAGCTTAGTGAAAATCCTGAAGAGTTGTTCCCCCCCTGTCCGATGTGCTGGAGGTGTAAGAAAGTTCTATCCTAAGATAGGCTCCACTGTGTTTGACAGTATGACTCACAAAGAATTCTCAAAGTACTGTTCACACATAAAATTCCACACTTTTTCTTCATCAAAGCCCAAAGTCACCAGTTCATAAATCCCCTGTGCTGGCCACCGGCTTTGCAAGCTGGTGCAACACTGAGGTCCCCGATCATTTTGCAGGAAACCGCCCACCCTGGACACTGAGCACTTTCACCAAACACCATTAGGCAGGAGACTGTTCACTGGCTTGGTAAAGACTGTGATCGTCTCTTCTTGGCCCCGGGGATCGCAGGGAGGCCCAGGCCTTGAATTATGACATCATCTTTGCTAATGACCGCTGTGGCTTTTAATAATAGTCCTCTTCTCTCTACAAGGCTAAGTGTTTCTCTTGGCTGATTGCCACCAACTTCTTTTGTATTTGAGGGAAAAATTATGACTGTTTAGCAACTGGTAATTTCAGGGATTAAAAAAATACTTCTAGAAGCTTCTTTTCATCCTGAAGCTAATGTGAAGGCAACTTCAGATTTACAAGTTTGTAAATCAGAAATTCAGGCACGTTAGCTGTATGATGGCCTCCAAAATAGGATTAGCGCAAGATGATTCTCTAGCACATAGCAGAGAAGTATTTGAATTTATATTTCTCCAAAAAATAAATAAAATTTGCTAATTGACACTCAAGACTCTTGATCTGTATGTCAAAAAGTCATATAGTTCCCATAAGGTATACCAGGAATCCTGAGGTAAAAGTAGGGCTTGTACAACATGGAGGAGTTCACAGTGGGGCCCTTATTCATTTTTACCACGTTGAGAAATTATAGTCTCTGTGTGCCTGGTTAAATAAGAGTTATGCATTGTATTATCTAGTTGTAACAAAGCCCTCAAAATAGAACAAGTGGCTTTTGAAAAATGGCTGACTCTCTTCGTTATAGTTCAACCTCATACCCTTGTGGTATTCAGCCCACATGAGTAGGGACCTACAGTTACAGTTAATGTTTTTACTGTTACAGAGCCACTGCTCTGACCACTCCCTCAGCCAAGTGTACCTCCCAGCTCTGGCTTCTCTCAGGGCATCTCTGGACCTTGCCAAGATCCAATGACCGAGGAGTTAATGTCTGGCAGAGTGGGTGGCCTCAAGACCCTATTCTAGAACTAAAGGCCTGGGACTGTTTTGATTGGTCAGTGCCTAGCTGTACCAGTGTTAATCTCTTAACTGTCACCCCCAACTTTACTTAGTTTATCATCTTCTCCGAATGATCTCTAGCCCAGCTACTGAACTCTGCCTATGGGCTCAGCATAGCCTAAGTTCTCAGGACAAAACTTTCTGACTTCAGAGAGAAGATGTGTGAATAGATCCCATCATCAAATGGCAGGGCTCAGGGGCAGCAAGCCCCTCAGGCTGTGCCCCTGACCCAGCCTCCTGCTGTTCAGAGATCCAAGCTTCCCAGTGCTCGGTGCCTTGTGACTTAGCTTCTCTGAGGGCAGGCCTCCCCAACCCACTTGGTGACCTGCCTGGTGCCTCTGGATCCAGAGCCTTGCTGGACACTTGACAATTTCTTCTCATTCATTCCACATGCATTTATGAGTTCCTACTTTGTGCCAGGACTACCACGTTAGACACTGGGGAGTTCGAAAGGAAAGAGGTGTTGGTTGCCGCCATCCTGAGTCTATTAGAGGAGTCACATGGATTAACATATAATGGAGATTCTGAGCAAGCCATGCCCTGATCTCTTTCACCTGTTGTGGGATTCAATGAAATAATGCCTGTAAAATGCTCAGCACAGGTCCCGGCACATAGGAGGTGCTCTGTGAGTGTTAGCTGTTCCCTATTATCATTACTATTGTGTCCATGGGACAGGGTGCACACAAGACCTCACTGGCAGATGCTGGAGATAAGCCCTAAAGCGTGGTCAGGAGCTAGTCTGGCAGAAGGGGCTGGAGGAGTAGGGGCTGGAGTGATGTCACCACATCGAGTGTAACTGCCCATCCATGGCTGTGCAAGGCTCCTGCCTTGGTTGCTCTGTGCATCCTCCCCACACCCCGACGGGCACACTCTTTCTGCCGCCATGCACTGACTCACATCTGTACCCTGCCCGCTATGCTTTGACAGCTTCCCTCCTCCATTTCCCAATCCACAGTCCAGGGCCCCTCCTCCAGGAGGCTGTCCCTGACACCCCATTTCACACATCTCTCCCCCTTCCCTCAGAGTCATTGTCATACAGTTTAGCAATGAAATGTATTTTTTGTTTGGTTTCTTCAGCATTAATTACTAGGTAATAAACTCAGGGTGGTAAAAAGCAGACACTTCAAAGCAGCTCACGTGGGGCTACAGCACAGCAGTATCATCATCAGTAACAGCAGCAACCATTAGCTTTTATTGAGCACCTGCTGGGCTGTGTCAGGCACTGAGACAGGCACTTTCTACCTGTCATCTCCAATCATCACAGCAACCCTGGGTTAACAATCGTATGATTAGTATCCCCATTTATAGACTAGGAGACTGAGGCCAGAGGGGTAAGTTAATTTGCCCAAAGTCACACAGTGAGTTGATGGAAGAAGCAGGAGTAGAACCCAGGTCCGTATGTTTCCAGTATTCACACTCTTGAAGCAAGGCAAGTGCTCCTGAGAGTTAACAGTTTCAACAGGTTGTGGATTGAGCTGGCTTTTATTTCAGGGGAGATGAAATTATTCTGCTTCTCCAAATAGAGCCAGTGACCTTAACAGTTCAGCTACTGCTGAGTGGACCTCTGTGTCAACACTGGGCCAGTCAGCCTGTCTGTAAGCAGGTGCGCTTGTACCCGTGCAATCATGTACTCAGCTCATGACACACATGCAGCCCTGTTTCCTCTGACCAGTATAACTATGGAAGAAGGACAGCAGACACACGTGTAAAGGGATTCCGTTCCACCATCATTACATCACGCTTGAAGCGGACTGCATATGCCATAACCCACTTCCTCCGTCCGTTCACTGCAGTAGCTGGGACAGAGCTGTGTGCCACCAGCTCCCAAAAGGTACAGTTGAAGCTGATTAGCTGCTAGAGGACTGGAAGGCGTTTCCTCCTCCTTTTGCATAGTACTTCATGACTCTATCCGTTTGGGATTTTTATAAGTTAGGGTGACATGGACTGCTATAGGTAGGAAGTGGGGTGACTGAGGCTGCCATTCTCTCACTGAATCCCAGGTTTGTGAAGGGCCCCTGAGCAAGTTCCTGGGATGGATATTTGGGGGTCTTAGAAACACAGGCATCAGGAAGTCTTCACAGACACAGACCTGAGAATGGCCTTCCCCCCAGACACACTTCTGGGATCAGTGCAAAATCACAGATCCAGAAACAGACTGTAAATTCCCGAAAGTGGAGGATATGCTGTTCATTATGCCCAGAGCTAACCTTAACCCAGTTTTGGGCTCCAAGACTGGGCTTTGGTGCTGTGGGTTGCAAATGTATGGAAAAGTTCCTGTTCTACTGAGAAATACAATCCCGTTTTCCTTCCATGGCATAAGGCCCCCCACACAGAGGTGCTGTGCTCATGCAGCCAGTGTGGGGGAGTGGGAAGGGAGCTTCAGGCCAAGGGCCTACATCAGTTCCTCCACTTTCAGGCTGTGGGACTCCAGGGAACTTACTTCACCTCTCTGAGTCTGCTGCCTTCACTGGGTGACTGTGTCAGTCAAATGAGAACATGGATGTTGAGATTTCATTAATTCAAAAAAGTGTCAGAAAGGCTAAAAAAAAAAAAAAAAAGACTGGGACTGTTGTTGTTTCAAATTCCTCTGGATTCAGGATTAGAAGCTACTTAGCAACTGCCCTGGATGGCATTTATTTCCTTTCTTGTCTCTTTTCCCTTCAAGGCAGTAAGTTCCTTGAGGGCAGGGATTAGGACTATATGAGCTGTGTGCCCTTTTGGTCCAGCATGCCTTGCATATTTCTACTGCTTTATTATTTCTGGAATGGTCTCAGATGGTTCATGGCATCTGGTCCTAGATTGGGCAGGTGTTATATCACCAGGTATAAAAGAGATTGAGGCTCTGACAGGTCAATGACATGCTGAGGGCACGTGGCTAATACACGCTATTCAAGAGCATGTGAGAATAATGGCCATTTCAATTGTCTTGCCATCAGAAGACTGGTTTTTGAGGAGTTGTTGGATAAGGACCAACATGCAAGGGAAATGGAAGAATCTGCTCCTGAAATACTTGGCAACTTTAGGATTTTGTCCTAACTCAACAAGGGGAGAGGGGTAGATAGTTGGAAGGCTTATGAATCATTCTCTTGGCAAAATTCTCTGTGGCAGTTTGAATGCCTCATGACCCTTTCTTCCCAAGAGACCATTATTTAAAATTTAAATAATATTGTTCTTGGCACACTGATGGCCCTCTTACTCAGCTGACCCTCAACAGAGTAGCAGCAGAGGAAGGTGACGAACAGGGGACCGGCTGAGGACAAGGGAGGACCGCTTCCTTCCTCCAACAATACAAG
The DNA here is from genome assembly GCF_007474595.2 of Lynx canadensis. Classification (NCBI taxonomy): domain Eukaryota; kingdom Metazoa; phylum Chordata; class Mammalia; order Carnivora; family Felidae; genus Lynx; species Lynx canadensis. The sequence continues at coordinate 46,282,502 of NC_044312.2, read as the reverse complement.
AGCTCTTTGACAGGCCCAGCCTGGGAGGATTGGGTCAAAAAGTGAACCATGACCAGGAAAAATCAAACAAACAGGCGCATTTGGGAGGGTCTCTGAATAGGCATTGTACACATATGCCTAGTGCGTGCGGATGAGTGGGTGGGACAGCCAGTACTGCACGTGAACCTTCCCAAGGCAAGTTCATCCAACAGGGCAACTGTCCAGCAGGTCACTGTTAACCTGTTCGAGCCCTGAGGGCAACCAAATCCTCCTCCTCCTGGGCCTCAGCCTCAACTCTGCCCACTGATCAGATGAACCAGGAAGGAGGTCATTTGTCCTGGAGACAGATGACTGATGTGGCACACAGGAGATCAGAGTAACCCGTCTCCTCTGTCATTAGGCAGCAGGAGTTCTAGGCCCAGAGTCATTCTGCATTGACTTTTAACAACTGTTTATATTTAACTGCATCTTTGGATTTTACAAAGCAGTTTTATTTCCTTTGCTGTGTTTGACAATCCCCCCAAACAAAAAGAATATCCCTATGACAGTGGTTCCAAACTGTGCTACCCCTTAGAACCACCTAGGGAGCTTTAAATGCCCAGATCACAACCCATACCCATCAAGTCAGAATTCTTGGGATGGACGCCTGGATGAGGAGTTTCTAAACAGCCACAGGCTGTCCCAAGGTACAGTAAAGACCAGTTCCCTATAAGGCAGGCTATGAAAGTGTTATGCCCATCTTGCAGATGGTAACGCTAAGGCTAAGACAATGAAATGATTTCCTTAAAATCGAAGCCCCAGCAATTTGCAGAAATGGGACTTGAACTTTGAATTCCATTTCAAATTGTTGGTTCATTAATTTTTTACATAATCATTCATTTAACAAGTATGCTTTGAGGATCAGCCACATACTAGGCATCCGACATACAGTGAGGGACCAAATATATATGTCCTCTGCCTCCATGGGATTTCAGTTTAGTGATCTATTCATTCAAACCAGTGTCCTTTACACCATTTTATATTTTGGAATTAATTTGGAATTATGCAGACTAATCTAGTGCCTGGCAGGCTGGGGTGCTCAGCAAAATAACACTGGTGGTGTTTTTTGCTTAGAGTTCAGGTACAGACTTGCCCATGAGAGGCCATGGAGAAGGGAGATCAGGCTTCGAAGTCACTGGCCCTGTATTCAAACTGTGGCTCTGTCCCCAACAGCTGTGTGATCCTGGACAGCTTTCTTAACCTCTCTGATCCTCAGTTTCCTCATCTATGGAATGAAGATAGCAATACCCATTTCCAAAGACTGCTGTGAGGACTAATGGAACCCCCTGCATGGTGTGCCCAGCTCGTTGAGGCACTCAGTAAACAGAGCTGTCTCCGGGTCCTTACTAGATGCTGAGCATGGCAAAGAATGCAAGACTTCATGGATATCATGTTCCTGAGAGGTACAGCAGCCTAGAGTGTCCTTAGAATTTCTCATCCAAGGGGCCCGTGGGTGCTCAGTTGGTTAAGCATCCAACTCTTGGTTTTGGCTCAGGTCATGATCTCATGGTTTGTAGGTTCAAGCCCCACATCGGGCTCTGCGCTGATGGCACGGAGCCTACTTGGGATTCTGTCTCCCTCTCTCTCTGCCCCTCCCCTGCTCGCTCTCTATCTATCTCTCTCTCAAAAATAAACAAATAAGCATTAAAAAAAAAGAATTTCTCATCCTGTTTATTGTGCCCTCTCTTACCTCTATCCTCAGTCCAGTGTATTTATCTTCCTTGGTACTCACATTTGGGACACCATTTACCTGGGGGTTAAGAGTATGTCCCTGATAAATTTTAACTAGTAGTGACAACCTGATGGAAATCTAAAATTAATGAGAGAAAGTCAAAGGGGACTGGACTGAAAGTTAAAAGTTCAAGTACCAGGAATGCTTTCTGAACTGTATTTCCATTTTTAAATTAGATTTATATTAAAAGAAAGGGAAAGGAAATGTAGAACCGTAAGCCTGTGAGTTTATTCGTACCCAGTACTTTGCTTTGCTAATCGACATTGAACTGGTTCTTTCTTCCCTCATGAGACAGAATCTAACTTTTTCACCTCATTAATTTCAAAGTCTTCTAGAAGAGTTCTCATTTCATAAACATTATCAGCTCTGGGACCTATAAGTTTCGGTATAGGTTTGTATTTAATCAAACAGCTCTTTCCACTGATGATTTCCTGTAAGGGCACTGGGATTCCTGCACATGTAACACAGCTGTTCTGGAGTGACACTGTCTACTCTGAAGGAAAACTCACAGGGTAACCTCCCCTCCAAATGTCCTGAAATAAACAACTCTGTGCCCAGGGCTATATTTAGTGACATTTAGCCACCAGGCTCTTCTAAGACCTACTTCATGCTGTGTTAAGTAAAATCAATATTCAAAGTCTCATTTAGGGGCCCCTGGGTGGCTCAGTGGGTTAAGTGTCTGACTCTTGTTTCGGCTCTCACAGTTTCGTGAGTTCAAGTCCCACGTTGGGCTCTGTGCTGACAGTGCAGAGCCTGCTTGGGATTCCCTCTCTCCACCCCTCCCCTGCTCTCTCTCTTTCTCTCAAATTAAATAAACATTAAAAAAAAATAAAATAAAGCCTCCTTTAAATGACTTACTAATAGCTTGCTGATCATTGAATGATTGGGTCATTACTAAATATCCTGGAAATTTTAATTTGCATTTACAGATGAATATTCAGTTTGTAAGTTAGTCTACTAAGGGCTAGGCTTGTGTAGTTGTTGAAAGAATCAGCACACTATTTCAATTTTATCCTTCTACAATACCCTCTGAAGTAAAGTATCTGCCCCAAATTATACGGTTAATAAGGTATAGAGCTGGAATACGAACCCAGGCCTGTGTGCCACTGAAGCTCATACTGGCAATCACTATTTTGCTCACACTGCTTTGCACTGCATTCTTTGCTGTGATTTTGCACATTCTACAACGACCTCGGTCAGCCACATTAAAGACGAGGCTCAAGCAGTCTATGCAAGTGAGTGTTCCCAAGCTTTTACCTTTAATACCTTCTCTAGAGACAAAAGTAGGACACATGCAGCACCATTTCAGTGTTCTTTCTACAAAGGTGCAGGGAATGACAAGGATTGGGAATAGAAATGAAATGCTCTCCCCAGGAGAGCAAAATAGAGCAGTGTCTGTCAGACTCAGACTCTGGCTGTGAAATCAATTTACTAGGGTAAAACTGACATTAAAAAAATGTTTTTTTAACGTTTATTCATTTTTGAGAGATGGAGAGAGACAGAGCATGAGTAGGGGAGGGGCAGAGAGAGAGGTAGACAGAATCCAAAGTAGGCTCCAGGCTCTCTGATCTGTCAGCACAGAGCCCAATGCAGGGCTGAACCCATGGACCATGAGATCATGACCTGAGACGAAGTTGGACACTAAACCGACACCCAGGCACCCTGGGAACAACTGACATTTTAAAAAATGATGGAATTGAATAGAAAATATAGGGTTGCATCAGTTTAGTGAGGGTGAGTACTGTTTGGCTCACTGTTTATTTAATTGCCTGTGTGAGTGGTGCACACAGGGTAGTGTGTATCCATGGGCGCTGGTTTGTGATGGAAAGTGCCTGTTTAACTGCAGGTGTGGCTGGAACGGTTGAGAAACAATGTAACACAGGATGGTGATTACCAGTGGTGGACTTAGACAGCTGCTTGAATCCCAGCTCTGACCCTTACAAGATACATGGCCTAGGTACATTACCTAAAAGTTTCAGGTTCCCCCCCTTTAAGTCGGGGATGGTAACAGTACCTATTTCATAATGTGTCCTGTGCAACAGGGTGTCTGCCGTTTAGTAAGGACTTACTAAACCAAACGCCAGCTATCGTTACGTTAAATACAGCGCTTTGGGTGATAAGCTGGTGGCAAGCAAGGGTAATGCTTTGCATCATGTCGCCAGAATCATTTAAATTCCAGACGTGTGTATCCATCTGCTCCCTGGGCATCACCACCTACATGTCTCATAGGCCTGTCAAACACCACATGCTCCAAACCAAACTCATCTTTCTTGCCAGAACTCCATCTTGCACTCTCTCCTCAACAACGGAACTCCAGAGAAAGTCCATTAGCCCAGGAGAAACTCCAGAGGCATCCTGTATTCCTTACAACCCAACCCATATATGCAGTCATTGCTAAATTCAGATGGAGTTTTATCTCCTAAATGGTTCTAATTTTTCCTCTCTTGTCCAAGTGCCTCATTCTCATCCTCTTGATCTCTTCAGTGTCTCCCTGGTCTCTAATAAACCGATGGTTCTTCAACAGCTGGACTCTGGTCTTCCCTACTCTCACCCAAGCTGTCATTGTCCTGCCCCTGGACAGGCACTTTTAGAACTTCTGCCAGACATTTTCCAAAAACCAAATTAGATAATTTCACTTCCTAACCTAAAACATCTTTATTAAAGCCTACAAGGCTTTTCATAAGCTGTGTTTCATTTCTGGCTTCATCTCTTGCCAGCCTCCATGGGTAGCCTTCAATACAGCAAACTAGATCATTCCTAGCAAACTGGGCATTTTCATGCCTCTGTGTGTGTATATGCTGGTTCCTCTGCAGAGAGCACCCTTCTGTGTCTGTCTGCCAATCACAAAAGTGCACTGAAGGATGAAAGGTTGAAGGACTTACACTTATAATTAAGGTCTCTGAGTCTCTAAGTTCACTGTACATCAGGAGTGCCTGGGTTGCTGGCTAGAAATTCAAGTCCTAGGCCTGTACCATTAAATGTTGATTACAGAGAGTCTGGGCTTTTCTTTCACCTGCACAAGTTCTAATTCACAACACACAGATTCAGGAGGAAAGGTGAGGGTATTGTCCTTGGAAATTATCTCAATAGAGATTCATTTAGGACAATTGCTTAATTAAGGAGGATGGGTGGGTGGATGCTGACTTATTAGTAAAGGTACATCTTTTTTTTTTTTTGAAGTTTATTTATTTATTCTGAGAGAGACAGAGTGAGAGGGGAGGGGCAGAGAGAGAGGGGGACAGAGAATCCCAAGCAGGTTCCATGCCACCAGCGGCAGAGCCTGATGCAGGGCACAAACTCACAAAACTGCGAGATCATGACTTGAGCCAAAACCAAGAGCCAGACGCTTAACCAACTGAGCCAGGCACCCAGTAAAGATACAGCTTTTTAAATGAGCAGCAATGACAAAAAGGAAAAATACTGCTATTTAATATAATTCTTTATTAACGTTACTGCCTTAAAGTATGAAGACTGCATAGCACAAAAGCACAATGATAGTACTCATCATCATACACTGTCGTAGCAAGATCTCTCTTTGTCCTTAGTGGAAAATCCTAATGAGAGTCCTGGCACTGGGTAGGTTTATAATAGAAAGAGAACATCAGCTCCCATGCCTATGGAGAAGACGAAAGCCAAGTTGTTTCTATTCAGTTTGAAACAAAGGGATTTCTCTGTTATTTTCCCATTTAAAAAAAAAAAAAGGACAGAACAGAAGCTTTAAGTTTAGTATCTGGGCTTTTGGGACAATTAAACCTTGGTGAGAAACCAGGATCAGAGGCTGGCTTTTTATAAGGAACAAATCTCCAAAGTATTTTTATGGCTGAAAGTTAATGCAAACCAGATAACCCAAGGCTTACAGATAAGGACCTTAGAATACTTTTCTCATTGCTGTCTCTGTTGAGATGTCCAGCATTTGGCCCACTCTTCTCACACAAACTAGTTGTCATTCATTCATTCATTCATTCAGCACATACTGTATGACATGCACAATTCTAGATACGGGTTTAAAGAGAGATGAAAAAGCCTGAATCTTATGTTCCAGTAGGGGAAATTAACACAGAAGATACAAGACAAAGTGATTTGTCACTCATTCAAACAACGTTACAAAACAAGTCAACAACATTCATTTGACAAAAATTTGTTGAGTGCACAAGGCAGTGTGCTAGGCTGGGGATACAGCTGTGAAAAAGAGAAGCTCATGTGCCAGCAGGGAAGACAATAAATAAATGATTATCTAAGGAATCCTTTCATGATAAGAAATACTACAGAGCATGCGGAGAAAGAGGATCTCTTTTGCATTGTTGGTGAAAATGCAAGCTGGTCCAGTCACTCTGGAAAATAGTATGGAGATTCCTCAAAAAACTAAAAATAGAACTACCCTACAACCCAGTAATTGCACTACTAGGCATTTATCCAAGGGACATAGGTGTGCTGTTTTGAAGGGACTCATGCACCCCCATGTTTATAGCAGCACTATCAACAATAGCCAAAGTATGGAAAGAGCCAAAATGTCCATTGACAGATGAATGGATAAAGATGATGTGGTATATATATATATATATATATATATATATATATACACACACACAATGGAGTATTACTCGGCAATAAAAAAGAATGAAATCTTGCCATTTGCAACTATGTGGATCGAACTGGAGGGTATTACACTAAGTGAAATTAGTCAGAGAAAGGCAAATATCATATGACTTCACTCATATGAGGACTTTAAGACACAGAACAGATGAACACAAGGGAAGGGAAGCAAAAATAATATAAAAACAGGGAGGGGGACAAAACATAAGATACTCTTAAATATGGAGAACAAACAGAAGGTTGCTGGAGGGGTTGTGGGAGGGGGGATGGGCTAAATGGATAAGGGGCACTAAAGAATCTACTCCTGAAATCATTGTTGCACTATATGCTAACTAATTTGGATGTAAATTAAAAAAAATAAAAAATAAAATTAAAAAAAAGAACACACACACACAGAACTACTACAGAGCAGATGCAGAGGATGCTATGACAGCAAGGGAGGAACCAGGATCCCTGATGTGGTTTCCTTTGGAGGGAGGAGGTGATCGGGAAAGCCATCCCTAAGGAAGCAATATTTAAGATGAGATATGAAAGATAAATAAAGAGTTAATCAGGCCAGGCGTCAAGGCAGAGTTGAGCAGAGAAAAGACAAACACACTAAGTGGAGAAGAAACAGCATGTTCAAAGACTCTGAAAGAGGAATGAACACAGGCTGAACCAAGATCGTGCAGCAGGTGGGTGACTTTGCTAAGGACTTGTTTTCAGCCACAGCGCAATGGGAAAACCCAGAAAGGTTTGAAAGAGAAGAGACATAATTCACTTTGCAGTTTTTTCGCAAATGATCACTTTGGCTACAGTGAGGATTTTTGGAGGGGACTAAGAATGTGTTAGTAACTTGGAAGATCCCTGCAATAATCTAGGTAAAATGTAATGGCAGGTTGGACTAGAATGGTGGGGTGCCGATGGAGAGAGCTGGAAGGATGAGATGTCTGGAGGAAAGAGATGCACAGGAGCTGGTGATGGACAAGATTTGGGGTTGAGTGAGAGGCAGGGGTCAAGGATAATTGCCAACAGAACTGAGTAGATGACTGTGATGGTGTCCCTGAAGTGGGATGCCAAAGAGTGAGGACCAGGATACTTGTGGGGAGGGGATGGAAGGAAAGGAGCACATCTCAAATTGCACTTTGTACCCCCTGAGCCTGATAGCCTGTGAGACAGCCACCTGTAGATGTCAAGTGGGCAACTGGGCATCTGTAAATCTGGGTCATAGAGAGAGGGCTAGAGAATGAACCTGAAGCAAACAGGTGGTAATTGAGACTCCATGGAGAGACTTTAGAATGCAGAAGAGCCTAGGCAGGAGCCTGAAGACACTTCAGCATGTGAAAGCTGGATAAAGGAGGATAAAGTGCTAGAGGAAGGTGAGAAGGGACAGAAACTGAGAGGCAGAAGGGGAACGAGAAATTGGGTTGTCACAAGATGGCCAAAGAGGAGCATTTCTGGAAGGAAGGAGGGAGTCTGAGAAACTGAGAGGCAGAAGGGGAACGAGAAATTGGGTTGTCACAAGATGGCCAAAGAGGAGCATTTCTGGAAGGAAGGAGGGAGTCGTCAACACTGCTGAATTTCTCTGAAAGGTCAGGTAACATGAGGACTGAAAACTGTCTGCTGGATTCAGCAAAGAGGAGGTCCCCTGTAAGCCAGTGAAGGTCTGCTCCAGAAAGACTAGGGTAGTTGGAAGAGAGAGCAGGAGGCGAGAAAACAAACAGCAAACACACACAACTCTCCAAAAGTTTGGCTACCAAAGGCAAGTGGCTTAAGGTGGAGAGGCTTGAGCATGTTAAAATGCTAATGGGAAGGGTTGCTCAGGAAGGGAGAGGATGGGAGCCAGAGCCCAGGTGGAGGGACTGGTCCTGGACAGAGGAGGCCCCCTCAGCTGCTGGAACAAGAGGGAGAGAGGCACGGCCACGTGGAGGTGCAGTGCTCTTACATGCACCATGCGGAAATCATCTGCGGGGAAGGAGGGTTGGTGATGTCAGAGTGGAGAGGTTTCCAAAGAGAGGTTGTGGAGAGTGTGAGAGCAAGGTGATCAGAGAAACAATGACATCACTGGGCTCCATTCAGACTGATGATCGTAAATTTATGTATGACCCCTTTCCTCTGTTGCACGTTTTCCTCTAACACGGCTTGACCACCTGCCACAGGCATGGAGAAAGCGAGCTCCGGGTTTATCCAGGGTTGTGACTTCTCTCAAAAGAGTGCAATGAAAGATAAAGGTGCACAAAATCTGGGGCACTGACAGGAGGGGCAGGAATGGCGGATCATGAACTCCAAGCAGGACTGGATTAGGTTGGTGGCCAGGAGTGATGACCGGGACACAGAGGTGCACAGGAGACAGGAGACTTGGAGAGTTCAGAGGGCTGCCCAACCATGCAGTGTCTCTGGCCGGGGTGTGTGGTTAGAATCACCAATTTCTATGATTCTAGGATTTCTGTGATTCACACAGAGGAATTTCGCCCAGTGCCAAGGTCCAGGGTGTGACTCTGGGAGTCGCTGCGGGGGAATGTGGAGGAAAAGTTTTCCAGCTGGGAGAGGCCAGGGCGTTGGAGGAGCCAGCCGTACCGATGCTGGAGCCATCCAAGATGATGGCAGGGCTGGGGAAAGTCTGTAAGCTGGTGCCAAAGTCCTCAAGGAATGAAAGGTGGTAAGGGACGGCGATGAAAAGGAGAAAAGGTCAGTATCTCTCAACAGCACAACTCTTAAGAAAAGGAGCAGAGAAGCAGACCTGCTTGCTGTGGAAGCTATTTGTTTAAAAAAGAGGATGGGCGAAGGCAGCTTTAAAATAAAAGGGAACAAATAAAAGGGTACCTACCTGTGTCCTGACTTGGAGAGTTGAGGAGTGCAAAATCAAGTGTGAGAGGGGTTAACAAGAAGTCATCTCAGGGTGAGAGTTATAGATGTTACTAGATAGAGCTGGAGAGAATGTTCTGGAAGGGACTGAAGATATAAGGGAAGGGTGTTTTTCCCATAACCCAAGTGGAAGGGTATGGAGCAGGGAAGGGAAAGCTGGGTCAGGGGTAAGGATGTACAGACATGAAAGTTGGATAGAAAAATAGATGCAAATAGAAGAGGAGTTGGGAGTGTGAAGAAGGGGGCTAATTGCTTGCGGTCACAAATATGGTGGACGGGAAAGTTTTGCAAAGGCTGTCACATCTAAGCTAAGATCAAGTAGAAGATCTGCCGATAGGCAAAGGAGGGAGAATGCATCCCGGGTAAGATGTTGAGGCCCAGGAGATATACTGCTGAAGGTCAGTGCAGCCTGCTTCAGGAGTCAGCTGGGCCCAGCAGGTCAGAGGTCTGGGCAAGCACAGGACAGGCAGGCCCAAGTCATGGAGAACTTTGGGGTCCAGCTGAGAAGCCTGTGGTTCAAGGAACTCCTTCCTATAGGCTTTTAAGTGGGGACAAGGCATGATCCCCAACTGTCTGTGTTCCAGGCAGGTGGGTGACTTTGCATTCCTCATTGCCCCTTCCATGCTCTGGCTCACACTGTCCCTAGAGAGTCCAGCCTCAACCCTCTGGTGAATCCTACTCATCCGAAGCCTAACTCAAGTCTTAGCCCTGGAATAAAGCCCTTCAAAGCTACTGTAGTCCACACCTTCCTCCATTTCCCAAGACATTTTCCATTCTTAAAGTCATAATCACACTCCACAAGAAAGACCGTGGAAAAGGCCACCATTCAGCATTTGTGCTAGCAAGCACCCTCTCTCAACTACCAGAGACCTGGTAGGACATAAAGTTGTAATTATGAGAGGGTAACCTGTTGCTCTCATCTAAAGAGAAGGCAGGGGCACCTGGTGGCTCAGTTGGTTAAGTGTCCGACTTCGGCTCAGGTCATAATCTCACAGTTGGTGAGTTCCAGCCCCGCATCAGGCTCTGTGTCGACAGCCTGCTTCGGATTCTTCCTCTCTCTCTGCCCCTCCCCTGCTCATGTTGTCTCTCTTTCTCTCAAAAATAAAAAACGTTAAAAATTTTTTTAGGAAAATAAAGAGAAGGCAGAACGAGAATTGTTCCTAGAGCATGGAAAAAAGAATTCCTTCTCTTTTCTTTCTTACTATCAAAAAAAAAAAAAAAAAAAAGATGAGTGACTTCAGGTTCAGGTATAAACAAGGGTTCAATTTCAAAGCCCTGGGTTAATAAATGTTGGAGTTAATGACTGGCTATGTAGCCTTATGCAAGTAAGTTGCTTCTTAGAACCTCAATTTATTAATCTGCAAATGGACAATACCAATTCCACAAGGTCGTCAGGAGGTCATATAAAATCATTTGTGTGTTCATTCAGCGTTATGTATTGTGTGCCTTAGTACGTGCCATAGCTGGGCTATGGCAGTGCACAAGACAGGCTCCCTCACTTTCCTAGAGCCTGCAGGTCAGAGGGAGAGACATTACACAGACAGCATCACAGTAATTGCTGGTGTAAGGATCGAGGGAACCAGGCACCAAGGTGGGTGCCCGGTTCAGGATGCACCCTTAGTCCACATTAATTAGCTCCCTCACTTTCTTAACTCCTCTCAGAGGAACGAAACAAGTGCTATTTGCAAGTATATGCCAATCACTTGTTTTGGAAGTGTTCAGGGGCTCTCACTGTCAACAGGTATTATCTCAGGCACAGGTATTATCACAAACACAGATGGGGCCCTGAGGAGACCACGGCAAGGGGACTAAAGTCATGTCCTCTCCAGGCATCTAAGGCAAAGGAGACTCAAAATGACCATATCAAATCACATATTTCAACCTCCAAAAACCTTTGGCTCACTAGTGCAGAAAGGGCAAACACCTCAACTGATGGGGTAAGGCGTTGTCCCGGACTCAGGCTGTGAGGGGGCCAAAATGCTGCTGGAACATGAGGGGTGGGGGGAGGCCCTTTCCTTAACTAATGGGCTCAATCCATTCCTGGTGAAAGAAATCCTGGGTTTCTCTCAGGTTTACTCATGAGTGACAACGTTATTCAAAGATGTCTGGGCACAAAGGCTTTCTTAACTCCCTAGTGCCCTAGGACAAAAGCATCAGGCCAAGGCACTGGCCCTGCTCTTTGTGAGATGGCAGCTGTGTGTCCTGAGCTGCTGGAGAGAGACTTCCTCCCCCTGCCCTCTGCCACCTGCCAGGGCCTGCTCTGTGCACTCCACTGGGGAGACCTCCCTGAGCTGGGAGGCCTGGGCAGGTGCACATGCTCCTAACACAAAAGCTCCCTCTTTTATTCCTTTAGCAGCAGACGCTAGGGAATATATCTCCTGGCTTGGGAATTCCGGCAACCTTATTTTGAGCACTGACTGGAGAATCACTGGCTCTCTCCTTTCTTGGTAACCTCACTGCCACCCTAGAGCTCTAAAAATATCTGTCAGATACTGCAAGTGTTTGTTTACAAGTCTGCCTCCCCATTTAGACACTTAGGCTTTTACCTTAGTGCTTGCGTTGTAGTAGGTGTTTAACAAATGTTGAGAACAGGGAGGGAGGAGAGGGAAAACTAACGAATGAATATAAATGAATGGTCTTCAAGGTTGGACAACTAGATTAGGAGTTTCCACAGTGGTGTTGTGCAGGAAGTGGTGTGGGAATGGGGGTCTGTCTTACTTCCTCCACCACAGTTTAACCCAGCTTTTATGATATTCATTGGGCTTCCTTATTTGAGATTTTGTTTGAAAGAAGGTTCTGTAGGGGGCGCCGGGGTGGCTCAGTTGGTTAAGCGACTGACTTTGGCTCAGGTCATGATCTTGCAGTCTGTGAGTTTGAGCCCCGCATTGGGCTCTGTGCTGACAGCTCAGAGCCTGGAGCCTGCTTCAGATTCTGTGTCTCCCTCTCTCTCTGCCCCTCCCCTGCTCGAGCACTCCCTCTCTCTCAAAATAAATAAACATTTTAAAAAATTTAAAAAAAAAGAAGGTTCTATGGTACAGAAAAGTGTCTGAAAATATATTGGGCTGGATTTTTCCCCCCTTAGGTCCCTTCCAGCTTTGCTATTTTTCCACGGTGGGCAAGTACTTGTATCTCTTCTGCTTCTGAGCACTGCTAGAACATTTTTCTGCATCTTATTCTTGGACAGCCCAAGGAGGAATGACATGAGTAAGGGAATTCAATTGCCAAGTATCCACTGTGTGCTCTGCTTGGGCAGGCACTCTGACAGCTAAGCCACTGCTGCCTGGCCCCACATGTGCTTTTTTCTTCCACATGTGCTGCCCCACATCACAGTGATGGGGTGCAGGGTTACAGCAGTCCTGCTGACTGTCCCAAACTGGGAGGGGACTCGGCCCTCAAAGGACCGAAGTGCTGTGGCAGGCAGAATGGTCAAGGGACACTATCACAGAACAGTTCATCATTCACGTTTGTGAAGGACATCATCAGATAACCTGGAAAGCCCACAGCACAGGCCATCAGCAAGGTTCTGGAGAGATTCCTGTGACTTCATCTCTTTACTCACCTACAGCCTGTCTATGAAGCACCTACGAGGCATGGGACTGTGTGGGGCAGCGAGATATAGAGATGGATTATATAAAGTCCATTTGCTAAGGAGCTCACGCGCCAGTGATGGAGACAAAGTCAAGAAAAGGAAACAATTCAAGATGTTAAGCACACAGAGAAATGTATCAAGTGCTCTGGGGGGAGAGAAGGATTCTCCTTGAGGGGTGGGGCAAACAGTCGGGAAGCCTCCACAGAAAAGTGACCTTGACTTTGGGCATTTCTTCAAGCTTCGAAGCAGGAGAGGGAAAGCAGGGCAGACTTTCTGAGGGAAGAGGAGGAGAGCTGGGGAGTTGGACCATACTGGGGGGGGGAGGGGGGGAGGGGCAGGGCTGAGGGGTAGTGGTATGTCAGGCAGTCATAATGGCGGAACAGGTCTGACCAGACTGAAATGCAGGTCTGAGCCTGCAAGCTTTGCTAATTATATTACTCTGGAGGCAGCAGGGAACTCCCGAAGGTTTTCAAGTATGGTCTTCATGTACCATGCTAAGGAATGCTAATTATCCTGTAGGCAGTAGGGAAGGCAATCAAGCAGGCAGGTACTGGTCCAGTCTTCACATTAAAGGAGCCCTCTGACAGCTGAGTGGTGGACGGGAGGGGCGGAGCCTGAGGCTATGAGGCGGGGATAGACCGCTGTCACTGTCCCTATGGAGGAAGCCGCTCTATACCAGGGCAGAGCAGAGGAAACAGAATGGAGGAAAAGGGAGAGCTTCAACGTACATTTCAGAGGGAGAGAAAGCAAGATATGATGTCTCCTGATGTATTGAGCTATCTGGGGAAGACAAAACACGTGCAGGCCTTGGATGTTTGAAGCTGGAAAATCAAGGCCACTGCCCATTTCTATTTCTCAGCACTGCTTAGGCATCTGTGCTGGAGTCCTCACAGTCTGCTTGAGGCTCTCCCTTTCCTGGGGTCTGATTAGACACCCCAGCATTGGAGGAGTTGCTGACACCAACCTTCATGGTTTGGAATGTGGCAAGTGACTGTTCAATCATTCTATTCTGATTCTCTGCAGTTTTCTTGTTATGGGCTGAGTTGTGTCCCTCCGTACCTCAACCCTAAATTCATGCCCTAACCCCTAGTAATGCAGAACATAACTGTGTTTGGAGCTAGGGCTTTTAAAAGAGGCAATTAAGCTAAAATTGGGTTGTTACAGTGGATTCTAATCCACTATGACTGTTGCCCTTAAAGAAGAGATTGGGACATAGACAATACAGAGGAAAGACCACGTGAAGACAAGCGGGGAGAAGATGGCCATGTACAATACAAGGAGAGAGACCTCAGAAAAACCCAACCTGCTAACACCTTGATCTTGGACTTTTAACCTTTGGAGCTGAAAGAAAGTGAATTTCTGCTGTTTAAGCCACACAGTCATGGAATTTTGTTATGGCAGCCCCGGCAAACTAATACAACCTCCTGTGAACAAAATCTTACCCAGAGTCGAAGCCGTGCAGGATAAGCAAGGGTTGGGAACTGGGGCCATGTTCCCTTTCATTTCTCCAGCCAGTCCAGCTTCTCCACTGGCCTATTCCATTACTGTAGTCATGGCCCCATGATAAAGGACAGGCAGGTGAGTCCCCAGAATTCAATCACTGGAAGAAGAATGGCACTGGGTTGTCACCAGTAGTGTCCTGCGGCTGTTTTCTAGAGTCTCTAAACTGGTTCACAAACCAGCTCTCAGCATATGCTCAGAGCTAGTTTCTTAGCCACTGGGAAGGAGAATGGTCCACTTATACCACAATGATTATTGAGCTTCACTGAAAAAATACAATTTGGAAGAATAATATAAACACAATCCACCTTCCAAAGGCAAAGGCAAAGGCTATCAGAGAGGTCAAGGAACACTTCCCTACCTGTGGTGACTTCACTACTAAATCCAAGGAGACAGAAGCATGAGGCCTGTGGCCTTAAGTAGGCAAACACAGGGGATCTCATTGGAACCAATGGGAAGCCGTGGTTTTCACAGACAATTGCTGGATGTAGCCAGCTCAGTCGCCACATCTGAGATACGCCATTTATCTAAGGATTTTTACTGAAACCAGCAACAAGGGGGCATTTTTACTCAATTCCTATTCAGATTCTGAGATTCTGAGTTTTCTTTGTTTCTGTCTAGGAACCACCAAAAAGGTTTGAACGGTACCATCTGGAATATCTGAGGAAGCCCTCAAATTCAGCAAGACCTTCAGAACAAACTGCCTGGTCACTCCTCTGGAAAGAGGGCCAGTGAGGGGAAGAGCACAGAACTTAGGAGTCAAAGAGAATCCTGGCTCCACTGGTCACCACATATGTGCCCTCGGGCGATTTGTTTACCTCTCCACTGGCTTCAGCTTCCTCATCTAAAACCTAGCATAATACAGACCGCTCTGCACAGGGTTATGACAAGGATTCGGTGTGACCGTGTATGACAAGATAACAAAGAAGTGGCATGGCGGTGATGTCTGTGAACTAAGCTCACTGCTAGGAGAATGACTTACTTCTGTGTAGCAGTGTTGCAGGTCATGGTGACCCTGACAAGTTAAGGCAGCGGATCAGCAATTCCTCAACCTTTCTGCTCACACAGTGAAAGTCAGCAAGCACCTGCAACATGCTGGCCTTGTACTAGCCAAAAAGGACAGGGTCCCTCTCCAAGAACTGACAATATCGTTCCCAACCTGTTGGGTATTTTACCACCCATCACGGAAGGATCTTAGGATACTCTGGACAACTTTCTCAAGAGGTGCCACTTTGCTACCACAATAGTAAGAATGGTAACAACAGCTATCATCACATACTTTGGTTTTATGCTTAACGTTTTGGGAAACACAGTTTCACATACATCACATGAGCCACACGCAGTCTCTGCAACATCAACACACAATCAGCAAATTGCTAGGTCACAAGCCTGATCTCCATCTAACTCTGAGTTCAACAGGGATTTTGTAACATATATCTTTTTCCTAAGTTTAAAATAAATATATGCTTATTATACACTGAAAAGTTAAAAATTAAATAAAAATTACACCTATTCTCATAACTCAGAGATAACCACTGAATCATTTGGTCTATTTTATTCTATTTTTTCTATGCTTAAGAAAAAAATTTGTTTAAACGAAGTTGAGATCATACTATATACAAAATTTCAAAAATTTTTTTCACTTAAAACTATCTAAGCATTTTCCCACATACTAAAGCTTCAACTTAAAACATTATTAAAAAACTGAAAAACGCTCCAACTATCTAATAATTCCTGTTTTGTATAATTGTTTCCAAACTTTCACAGTTATGCTTTGATGAGCACCTACTTCATTTGCATTTGTATATTCTTTTTTTAAAATTTACTTATTTTGAGAGAGAGAGAAGGAGAGAGAGAGTGAGAGAGTGCACAAGCACATATGGGGGAGGGGCAGAGAGGGAGGAAGAGAGGGAATCCCAAGCAGGTTCCACAATGTCAGACACAGGGCTTGATCTCATGAACCATGAGGTCATGACCTGAGCTGAAATCAAGAGTCAGACACTTCACCAATTGGGCCACCCAGGCGCCCTCTGACTTTTTTTTCTCTTATTTATTTTATTTTTTCCTTTTTAAATATTTTAAAGTTTATTGAGGGTGGGGGTGGGGGAGAGTGTGTGTGCACAGGGAAGGAGCAGGGAGAGGGGGAGAGAGAGAATCCCAAGCAGGCTCTGCACCACCAGCACAGAGAGCCCAATATGGGGCTCAAATTCACAAACCGTGAGATCATGACCTGAACTAAAGTTGGACACTTAACTGACTGAACCATCCAGGTGGCCCTATTTTATTTGTTTTCTGTGTTTTAGATTAAACTACTATGGGCCTCTAGAGATAACTCTTTCATTCATTCATTCATTCATTCATTCAATATTTAATGAGTACTTGCTAGGTGTTGGACAACATTCTAAATTGGTAATAAGCAAAAAACAAAACAAAACAAAAAAACCCAAACAAACAAAATTCAAAACAGACAAAACATCCCTGCCTTCATGAAACTTACATTCTAGAGAGATCAAGCAGTTTTAAGTCTCTTTAGGCATATTGCCAAATCCGTATAGAAGTAACTGTCTTACTGCATTTCCACTAGCACTGAGTACTATGGTTTAATTTTTTCTGACAGTTTCATATTAATGGCAATATTGCATTCTTTAAGGGCTTTCCCCCTTTCCTCTCTGCCCTCATCACTTACCAACTCTCAAAGCTGGTAGAAGTAGATTAAAGAGACACTTAAATTTCCATCCAGGTGGCAACTTTCAAAGGTACTTTTTTCCTCTAGTGAGAAAACAATCCCCATCCCAAATCAGGGATGGCAACAGTGAATTCACCTCCTATATTTTGCAAGGTAGCCCTTGATGGTAGCAGGGAATGATGATGACTAATCGTGTCCTGTTAGGGCTTGATGCACCTGGGAGCCCAGTCAGCAGCAAGTTTCTCCAGCCAAATGCCAGGTCTCCTTGGGGGACCAGCCAGGACAAGCCAGGTGGGCTCTATGAAGGGCAGGACTGAATTCAGAGTCAAATCAGTTCTTTCCCTAAAGCACTTGGTCAGCTATAAAGCACTGAATGGTGGGAAGGGAGTTTTGTTTTCTTCATGGAAACCTTTGGAGGATGCTGAAGACTTTAAAACGGGCTTATAATATGTATGGAAATACATACAAATACGTGAATAAAATAAATAGAGAAAATGAAAACGTCATCTATAATATTTTGGGAGCATTTATCATGTGTTAGAAAACTTCAGAATACTCTTTTTACAATAAACACATAAAGAGTGGTTACTATGTATCAGGCACGGCTTTAAGTGCTTTTGATCCATACAATCATTATAACCAGCTTAAGATATAGACACTATCCTTTTCATTTGGTAGATGAAGACACTTAGGCATAGAGAGGTTAAGTACTTGTGAAGCCAGGATCTGATCCCAGCTGTGACGCCTCTAAGGCCTGTGCTCTTCAACACTATCTTATAGGAAGGAAACTGCTGATCAAGTCAGGTAAGTAAGTGCCGTGGTTCAACAGTTTAGGTCAGGAGTGTTCCATAGACTAGGCACTGTGCTGGCCCAGGGTCACAAAGCTTACCAGCGGGAGGCCTGGGAGCCTGGATCTGGCTCAAGATCTGTCTGAATCCAGGCTCTCCCTCTTTCTACTACATCTCGCTTAAGCGAAAATGTTTTCCTGTTTAGGTTGATGTCTAAGAGGCAATGCTGGCACAGGCAAAAGTGCTCCTGGAACAAAATGCTACAGGGAGAAGAACAGAGGCTCTTGGCTCTGCTGTGCTTTGGGAGGGCAGCTGTGCTAGAAGACACGTCTGCGGGGGTGGGGGGCCCTCTCTACCCCTTCAAGCCCCCAGTCACTTTAATATGGTCCAGGTGATTCAGAATTTATCTCCTTGGTCCAGATTCTTCCACGCAATGAACAGTCTCCAGGAATTCCAAGAAGTGTTCTTACAATCCCAGGCCTTGGCATGAGAATCAGCCGAACCTTCAGTTATTGAAAATTCTCTTATATTTTTCCCCTGACAACTCACACTATACCTCAGACTGCTTTGATAGCTCCCTTAATAGATGCCTTCATATTTCAAAACCTATAAAATTACATATTTGAAGGGATTATTCATTTTTTTTCCTATGGAAAGCACACACGCCCCATAATGATTTAATAACGATAACCAGATGGATTGAGGGGTCTTTGACAAGGGGTTTCTTCAGCTAATTTGAGAACATACTGAATTTCAGCTTTTCTGACTAGTGCAAAAATGAGCAGAATGTAAAGTGCCCTATAAATTTCCTACTTGTGCAATTTTAATGCTTTCATCATAGTCAAATGAAATATATTTAAAGCCAACTCTCCCCCTTCTCCATTTTTGAGAGTACAAGTTTCGGGGTTTACTCAGTAAAGCCCAGGAAAACACTTACCCAGAAGGACTGGATACTCCTAAGTAGTTACCACTAAAATACTGCCCATAACACCTCCACTCAGAGCCTATGCTCTGGCCTCCTTCCTTACTCTCAGAAGAACCCAAGAGATGTTCAGTAGGTTTCTTACCTACACATAGAATCATAAAATATTGGCTGATCATTTGGCCTACCCCTCTCATGTTGTAACTGAGGAAACCGGTTTTAGGAAGGTTCCAAACTTGGCTAAGGTCACATAGATAGTAAGTAGCAGAGTTTAGACTTGAACCCATTCTACACATAATGTTTATTTATTATGTCACCTGCCTCTTCCTTTTCTGTACTTTCTCTCCTTTTTGGTTATGCTTTCCATTTCCTCGGTCAGAACCAGGTCTTTGATGATGACGAGACGGGTCAAACCAGAGTAGGTCAGGTTGTGGAAGACAGCCATAGCAAGGGAGCAACAGAGGAAAGGTCTGGCAACAGGCAGCCAGAAAAAGTTTAGCCGACACGTCCAGCACAAGGCAGAGGCTCGGGGAGATGGATGGTATTCAACATCAGATAATACATAGATGCATATAAGCAGATTAGGTAAACAGCAGCTAGCAGGGACCCAGACTCACGTGACAGGACTCATGTTCATAAAACCTGAGATATGGTACCAAGGCAGGGATGTGACCACAGGGGTCCTGGTACTTGGAACTGGAACCAGAACCTGGAACTCAGTTCCACAGAACACGTTTACAAGGTCAGGTCAGAACGAGCAGTGAACTGCTCCCCAGAGTCCCTTAAATTCTTCCAAACCTATGTGGGAGAGACAGTTAGTAGCTGACCAAAGAGGCCATGTACCTCCATAAATCTCCTAGCATCCCTTGCAGCTGGATTAGGACCCTGTGATTATTTCTGGCCAAAGGACTGTGAGGGGAAGTGGAGACCATAAAAGCCACACCATTTTGTTGTTGAGGAAGGGGAGGCAAACTAGACACCTATTGAGAACAGTCCTGCTGTAGCTCCCTATCTATCCATCCAACTCTGTGAACCATCAGACACAGCATGACCTTCTAACGTGAGGACTTAATATCTACACAGGAAATGCCTTAGAGGAAGACAGCACATCTTGCTGCAAGGGGGCTGTCTCCTAGAAGAAAAAAAGAGCCAAGAAGTTTCCCCTCATGAAGCCAAAGTTCTCTGCATATAATAACGGCTTGTTTTGTTGAGAAATAATTGGGAATCAGAAAAAAGTAGGGAATTTATATATGATATAAATGTAAACATATGCAAATATATCAAAATTACATAACGTAACTAGGTTTACATGGATGTAAGTAATTTACGTAGGTATAGACTTACGTTTCCTAACTCATTTAATCCTCTGGACAACTAAATGAGGCAGGTACAATTATTATTCCCATTTAACAGATGAGGAAACTGTGGCACAGTTCCTGTGAATAATCTGGGAGGCAGTTAACCCTTGAGTAGAAAATCCAGTATGTTAGAGGAAGCTAAGGCTGTGTTGGGGTGAGGCCTTCACTTCATCCGGTGACTAGCACTGTGCCCAGCAGCACCCGCTCAGCGCTCACCGGCCCATAGCCTCCTTCTCACAGCTCGCCGGCATCTCCTCAGCCCTCAAACTGTACCACGATGCGGTGACAGTCACAGAGGATAACAACGCCCTCATGGAAGCAGCAGGTGTAAATGCTGAACCTTTCTGGCCAGGCTTGTTTGCAAACGCAGGCCCTGGCCAGTGTCAACATCGGGAGCCCCATCTGCAGTGTAGGGGCTGGTGGACCTGTCCCAGCAGCTGGCACTGCACCAGCGGGAGGTCCCACCCCCTCCACCACCGCTGCCCCAGCTGGCGAGAAGGAGGTGGAAGCAAAGAAAGAAGAATCGGAAGAGTGTGATGATGACATGGGCTTTGGTTTTTTGACTAACCTCTTCCGTAACCTGTTCAGTGAAAAGTTGAACTCTTAAAAAAAAATAAACAAAAACACTACATTAGAAATGACATTTTAATAGTGAAGAAAATGACTACTGAATATTAATATACCTCTTACCCTAATTTAAGTTGAACCCATCATCTGTATTTTATGTATCTTAAAAATTAAAATTAACCATTTTCTTTTTTTTTTTTTTTTCAACGTTTATTTATTTGTGGGACAGAGAGAGACAGAGCATGAACGGGGGAGGGGCAGAGAGAAAGGGAGACACAGAATCGGAAACAGGCTCCAGGCTCCGAGCCATCAGCCCAGAGCCTGACGCGGGGCCCGAACTCCCGGACCGCGAGATCGTGACCTGGCTGAAGTCGGACGCTTAACCGACTGCGCCACCCAGGCGCCCCAAATTAACCATTTTAAAATGCACTTCGTACATTCACAAGTTGCTCAACCAACACTTTCATGTACTTTTGAAACATTGTTATCACCCCAAAAAAGAAACGCTGTCGCCATTAAGCAGCTGCTCCCCATACTCTCATTCTCCCGTCCCCCAGACCTAAGCAAACACTCAGCTACTTTCTGTGTCTATAGACTTTACTGTATTGATATATTTATTCTAAATATTTCATCTAAATGGAATCATACGAGAGAGGTGACCGACTGGGTCCGCCTTCTTTCACTGCAGCACGTCCCTGAGGTTCATCCGTCTTATAGCACGTGTCAATACTTCACTCTCGTTAATAGCTGATTGGTATCCGTTGTAAATGCACACTAAGATGTGTTTATCCATTCACTTGTTGGTGGATGTCTGCGCCCTTTCACCTTTTGGCCGCTGTGAAGAGTGCTGCTGGGGATATTCTTACACATGCATTTGCATGAGTGCCTGTTTTCCACTCATCTGGCCATTTACCTAGGAGTGGACTTGCTGGGTCATATGGTAATCCTGTGTTTAACTTTTACAGGCACCCCCACAACAAATTCCACAGTAGCTGAATCCAATTTTACATCCTCACCAGCAACGTATATAGGTTTCAGTTTCTCCATATCTTAACCAACACTTGCTATTTTCCCTTTTTGTTTTTAACTGCCATATTAGCGGATGTGGAGTGGTATCTCATGGTGATTCTGATAACGCATTTCTCTGATGATTAATGATGTGGAGTATCTTTTCCGAATGTGCCATTGGCCATTTGCATATCTTCTTTGAAGAAATGTCTGTTCTAGTAACTTTGCTCATTTTTTAGTTTTTTTTTTTTTCTTTTTCTTGTTTTAAGAGCGCTTCATGTATTCTGGATGCTGGATATATGACTTGCAAACATTTTCTCCCATTCTGTACGTTATTTTATTACCTTAAAGCTGACTTTCTAAGTCTGTTTCCTACTCCAAGAGACTTCTCAGGATATTAAAAAGTTTCTTTCAGTATTTATAAGTACTGTTATCTCCTACCCTTGAGACTATAGATGTTTGTTTGCAACGGAAAACTACATTTGTTAAAATTTGCTATAGAAATTTGTTATTAAATTTTGTAGTTTATGGTAGAAAAAATTAACAAGTATTTACTAAGCCATCTAATATGTCTCTTGTCCTTAATGTATTTTAATTTACTTTCGGACCAAATGACTTTTACTACTGACATGGTTACAGCATACGTAGCCCAGTGTGCTGTAGTGGGGAAAGTGCTGGAATGAAAGTCCAGCCTCTTGGCCAGTGAAGCTCAGACAAGGTGCTTTACTTCTGCCCCTTGGTTTTCCTCATCTGGAGGACAGGGCTGATAGTAACTGCTTTGCCTCCCTCTGACAGCTACTGTGAAGATCAGATGAGAAAAATGAGAATCTACACAAAGGCCTTTGAGAGCTCTATGGAATACCCCTGCCCACCCACCACCCCACCACCACACACACACACACACACACACACACACACACACACACAAAAGCAATTCATAAACTTCATCCACTGTACTGGTGTTGTACTGGGCAAACCAGGTCACATGGTGTCCTCACCGCACTCGTGGAGTGAGTTTTCGAAAACACAAGTCTGACTGTGTTCCTCTGTCTTCTAAAGCCCCACAGTGGCTCCCTCTCCTCAGAGAGAGACTTGGTGATGTGACTCTTTAGCCTCTTCTCTGACACTGACCCCCAGGGCCCCAGGCCCAGCTCTGCCAACCTAGTTTCCAGTCTGCACTGCCCTCTGCAACTTCTCAGAGCACCTGTACATGCTGTTCCACGAGCACTCAGAAGGCTTCTGAGTCATGAGATCTGCCACCTGTAACGGGGTATGGGTCCTGGGAAGGCCTCCATCTCAGAGGCTTGATGGACAGGGAATTACTCTGGCTTTTGAAGACTTGTATTGAGGCTTCCATTCTGCACCAATTGCTGTGTGACCCTGGACCAGCCTCCCTGGACCTCAGCTTTCCCATCTGTAATTCAGGGGAACTCAGAGTCCCTTTCAGTCTATGAACTGGCATTTCCTCTATGAACAAGTATTTATTTTTAGCTTTACTGAGGTACAACTGACAAATAAAACTGTAATATATTTAAAGAATACAGGGATACCTGAGTGGCTCAGTCAGTTAAGCATCCAACTTCAGCTCAGGTCATGATCTCACTGTTTGTGGGTTCAAGCCCCGCATTGGGCTCTGTGCTGACAGCTCAGAGCCTGGAGCCTGCTTCAGATTGGAGTCTGCTTCAGATTCTGTGTGTTCCTCTCTCTGCCCCTCACCCGCTTGCACTCTCTCTCTCTCTCTCTCTCAAAAATAAATGAAGTATTTAAAAAAATAAAGAATACAGCATGATGATTCCATATATGTACATGCCGTGGAAGGATTCTCTCCAACGAGTTAATTAACGTATCCATCACGTCATATATTTACTCTTTTTGTGTGTGTGAGAGAACACTTCAGTTCTATTCTCTTAGCAAATTTCAGTTCTACAATACAGCATCATCAACTATAGTCACCATGTTATACATTAGATTGGATCCTTATAACTGAAAGTTTGCCCCCTTTTACTAACTTCCCCCTATTAACCCCACCCCAAGCACCTGCCATTCTACTTTGTTTCTATGTGTTCAACTTCTTTTTGTTTTTAAGACTCCACGTGTAAGTGACACCATGCAGTATTTGTATGAATACAAAACAGGAGTTTTTTTTGTTGAATTACAGTTGACCCTTGAACAACACAGGCTTGAACTGCCTGGGTCCACTTCTATGTGAATTTTAAAAAATAAATAGAGTACGGTGCTGTAAATGTATTTTCCCTTCCTTATGATTTTCTTAATAAGATTTTCTTTTCTATAGCTTCCTTTATTGTGATACTGCAATATATAATACATATAACATACAAAACATGTGTTAATCAACTGTTCATATTACTGGTAAGGCTTCCAATCAATAGTAAGCTATTGGTAGTCAAGTTTCTGGGAAGTCAAAAATTATACATGGATTTTCAACTGCTTGGGGGTCAGTGCCAGTAACGACCACATTGTGTCTTCAAGGGCCAACTACATTGAAATTAGTGGTACTCAGCAATAGCCATTATTCATTGATATTTACTATTTTAGGCTCTATTCAATTTCATTGTTTACAATCTTTGTAACAACCCTTTAAAAATGGATTTATAAAAATCATGTCTGCTTTACAGTCAGAAGAGACAAGCGGCCTCCCTGAGTCATACAGCCAGAGAGGGAGGGGCTGGCTAGGCTTCAAACCCAGACAGTCTGACTCCGAAGCTCAAAGTTTTTCACTTCAAGTGTCTTCCTCCAGGACTCTCCATGATTTTCTTCTCCCTGCGTTTGCTTCCACGCCCCATCCCATTGGCCCAGAAACAACTATTTCTCCACTCCAATTTTCTAAGAGCTTCCAGAGCCTATGTGTGTCCCTCCTAGAGAAGGATCTGGGAGACCACTGCACGTTACAGAGAAAGACTCCACCTCCCCTCACCCCACCCCCCCACAGCTATCTGAGCTCATCTGAGAATAGCAGTAACAACAATAACCTATGACATTTACGTAACAACGAGCAATTGATCCCTTGCTGTATTTTATCTTATGAGACTGCCACAGCAATCCCAGAAGTTAAGCGAAGATTGATTTTATGGATGAGGAGACTGAGGCTCAGGAGTTCACCTGCCCACGATCACATACGTGGCTCCAAGTTCATCACTTCCCTCCTGAGCCTTTGACATACTGTTGAGCTAGAGTTTGGGGACACATCTCAGCAACATGCCTTACTAAGTCTCTCCTTGTGGACAGCAAAGAGAAAGTGGTGTCCCTGGCTACTTACAGCTACACACACAAGTGCCACTCAAATGGAACCCTGGCCTTGACCCTAAAGAATCAATCAGTGGCCGGCCTGCAGTGAAGCTATTTCCAGGTCCCCATCAGTGTTCTCACATTCCATTACACAGGCTTCCTTCCTCCTGTGACCCATGAGCTTGACAGTACCTCCAAATACCCCTGACGACCTCAGTCACCAATGCTCACCAGATGCCACTCAGGCCTTGTGTTCTTACACAGGGATGACAGAAAAAATACACCATTACCCATTGGGAACTAACTGACTGATCATTCACAGTGCTGATGACTCTCCCTGTGTGGAAAAGTGGAGAGGTTTCGGTGCAGTGGCGTGGAGACTTTGGTTGGCTGACTGGCTTTGATTTGGAGGTCATTTGTCTGGCTTGGGATTATCTGATGCTTACCCCTCCTGACTTAATCTTCCCTATTTCTTTTTCTAATCCATGTGTCACCAGGCGAAAGAAGTGTAAACATGTGAGATTGCTGTTTTCAGCAAATTCGCCCAGGAGTTGATGCCAAACCAGGCTTCGCCTGAAAACCAGTCTGGCACCACCAACAACAGAAGGAGATAGGGTTACATTTCTTGTAAACCAACAGCCTGATTTTCATTTTGGCACACTGTGGGTTTTGTTGTTATTGTTCTGGACTGAGGGACAGGCTTAGTTTCCATAGCTGGGTTTCTGGCTTAATGTAGCATTGCTTCTTGAGCTTGCTGAACCAATTCTACTCAACTGACATTCACAGCCAGCAAGAATTGTAGCAAGCCATTCTCCTCTCAGAGTGATCTTTCTAAATCACAAATGTGATTGTCCTACTCCTTGTTTGGGATATTCCGGCCAAAAATTATTTTAGACATATGGACTGGGATGATATTTACCTGGTATTCCAGCAGCACTGGGACAACAGCTATCTGCCGTTTTGATTGGTTTAGATCCAA
Organism: Lynx canadensis; assembly: GCF_007474595.2. NCBI lineage: Eukaryota > Metazoa > Chordata > Mammalia > Carnivora > Felidae > Lynx > Lynx canadensis. The sequence goes on along the minus strand of NC_044312.2, from coordinate 46,256,672 downwards.
GCCATACAGGTCATTAAATATTTTGAATATCACACATGCTCATTAACCTTTACTTCTTCCCTTACTCTGATGTCACTAAGTCAAGCCATTCCAGAAAACACCTCCTGCTTTGAATAAACCAAGGTCTCTCATTTTCTCATAAGTCTGCCTTGGAGACCCCCAGCTTCTCCTAAACCCTCTCATCCTTCAGTGATCTCAGGTATGATACAAGGCCTTCCCTCACCCCTTCTTCTCTCCCCTTCCCACCACACACAGTCGTTCTGTCCTGACTCCATAACACTAATGACACCAATATATGTAACACCAATGACTGTATAACACCAGTGACTTAAGAGACACAGTGTTTTCACTACAAGGGAAAAATATCCCCAAAGAATCAAGTCAATACCATCAGCAAGAGGCAAGCTAGGAAAACAGGTCCTTTCCAAAGGAGAGTCACAGAATCTCAGAGTTGGAAGGGGTCTAAGGGTCCCCCTCACCCTCTTCCACAGTATCTGTAATAGATGTTTTTTCAGCTTCTAATCAAGCATTTCCAGAGATGGAGCAGTCAGTGTTTTTTTACAAAGTTTTTCTTGACATTGAGCAAAAGTTGACCTCGTACTACACTCTACCTACATGCCCTTGGTCTGCCTTCTGTACATGCAGAATAAGTCTTTCCCTGTTCTGCTTGATGGCCCTTCAGATACTTGAGGAGGGTGCTCCTCTGCCTTCTGCCCTTCAGAAAGAGATTGGGGTTCCAGAATCATTCTTTCAGGCATGCTAGAAAGAAGATCATGCCCTGACTGCCCCATAAGCCATCACATTATTTCCCCAAGTGCCTGGCACCAGGCTGTTGTTTGGGAGGAACATAAATACATTTTACTCCAGTCTTAACTTAGGCCTAAGAAGTATACCCCTCTTAAATATAAGGTTACACATGAAGAAAATAAGAAATAAAAATAACAGGAGGTATTTCTTAGAGACAGAAAAAGCTCCACACATTCTGTGATAAATCTAGCAGGTTTAAGTTTAGCGGCAGCTCGTTATTTGTGAAACACTATGCCTGCTTCTAGAAAAGGGACAAAGAGGCAGCCAAAAGATAAGGCCTATGTGTCTCTCGGAGTTCACGCACGCTGGCTTAATTTAGGAAAATTCCTAGGAGGGGCCACTGTGGGGAGCTGGAGACCACTCTGAAATGAAACCCAGTTGCAGTAACATTAAGTATGCATGTGATGGAAGCAGGTTGGGCACTGTCTGGATCTATTTTGGAAAATGATCCTGGAATTTTTCTCCAAGAATCTATTCACAATAGTGATATTTTCAGGTATGGTTTCAAGGCAGTTTTGCCCAGAGGCAGAGCAATGGACTCAAATACCCTGCAAGCTCCCTCTAGAGGCTCAAGAATGCAGCTGCCAGCAGAGTTCCTGGGCTTGGAAGCCTGCCCCAGTGTCCAGCAGGGAATCAAGAGACATATAAGAAGTTACCCTTTTTTTCCTGTTAGAGCCAAATCTGATGGTTGAAAAAAAAAGTTAGGGAATAAAATGAAACATCTCTATTCTCCAAATAAAGCAAGGCTGGGATCAAATACATTGTGAATATACATTCATATAGAAGAGGTAGTAACTGGTAATACCCTAAATTTTTGAATTGGGTAATAGGCTGATGCCATCGCACAATGAAGAAAGCAAAAGTTCTTGATGACTCCCAGGTATGCTGACTTCTAAAAAGGTATGCATCTTCCGGTTAATGGATGACATAATCAACATGGTCATCATTATAGCCACCAATGATTAAGCACTTTTCATGTGCCAGACTCTGTGCTAAATACTTTACTTGCATTTTCCCGTGTAATCTTCACAAGCTCCCTTTTAGATAGACACTAGTATCAGCACCATTTACAGACCAGGAAGCAAGGTCTGAAGGAGCTAAATCCTTTCTACAGGTTTATGCAGTTCATACGTGCTGATGCCAGGACTGGAACCCTGGTCTGTGCTTTTAAACACAATGAAATAGTGCTTTCTCATCAGAGGAAACTGGACTCTGTAGGATTAATGACTAGTTCTAAACACCCAACAAGTGAGCAGTGCCATTAATGAGGGGCAGGAGACCAACGCATGCATAGTCCATTGCAAAGTTTCAGTGAAAACCTTCCCCTGTAAAATGACATGCCAATCTGACTACCTGGGTCCTGAGTGTGTCTTTTACAGCACAGAGACCCCTGGGAGTCAGTCCATGCAATTTAATTTTTATCCTGCCACCTAGACCTGTATGCTCCCTTTACTGGGCACATGAATCAAAGAATGATTGAATGACATTGGCTGCCTTCTATGAGTTTACAATATGCTAGAAATGTTTAAGATTTGTGCAAACACAGACAGACACACACACACACACAAAGGGCCCAGTATAATCCTAATATTAGTTCAGAAGTGAGTTAAAGTATATTAACGATGTGTACCAGCAATTTCACATTCTTGTTCCTATGAAGCCAGGAAAATGTGCCCATGTACAAGGAGACATGTATAAAATTACAAAATTGTTTCTAAGAGCAGAAAGTGGGAACAACTAAATACTCATCAACAGAGGCCTGGAGGTACATTTCAGTTTACTGATAAAATGGAATGTTATACACAGTGATTAAAATAAATGGTCTACAACTAACTGTATTACATGTATAACTCCTGAAAGACAGTTAAGTGAAGACATACCGATAATAATAACAACTAACATTTATTTAACACTTCTCAGGTGCCAGGTACAACTTTATGTGCTTTGCATGTATTAACTCATTTAGCCCTCAGAACCCTTTGAGGGTAGATATTATCACCAAACCCATCTTTAAAATGACGAAGTTGAAGAAGTATTCCTACATATGACATAATTGCTAAGGTGTTTAAAGATATACAAAAAGACTATGATTTAAGAATACATCCATATGTATTAAAACAGGCATGGGAGGGGCATCTGGGTGGTTCAGTCAGTTGAGTGTCTGACTCTTGATTTCAGCTCAGGTCATGATCTCATAGTCATGAGATCGAGCCCTGCATTGGGCTCCATGCCGAGCGTGGAATCTGCTTAAGATTCTCCCTCTCTCCCTCTTTCTCTCTCTCTCTCCCTCTCTTTCTCTCCCCGCCCCATGCCTCCCCCGTGTGCATACTTTCTCTCTCTGCCAAAAAAAAAAAAAAAATTAAAAAAAAAACATGCACGGGAATCACTAAATACCAAAATTATGATGGTGATGGTGAAAGGGAGAGGCCCATGATCCAGGAGGATATCAAATATATTTACGGTGCTTTGTTTCTCAAGTTGGATGACTGCTACATAGATGTTCTTTATATTTACACTTTTTCTATGTCTGAAATGTTTCATAATAAAGAAAATGACCAACAAGCATAAACTAAATCCCTAAATACTAAATAGCCTCAAGGTAAAGGAACATCATTCTTGATACTGCATGGAGAAAGGGACGTTCAAATTGGACCTAATTCTGAGTAGGACTAGCAAATGTGGAAATCAGGGCATATGCTGGGCGCAGGATGCCGTGCACAAAGGTGGAAGGCACAGAAAACTCCGACTGCAAGACCTTCCACTTTGAAATCCAAGGCCCCTGGGAGGCCCGGTCTGAGGGATGGAGACCCAGGACTTGGTGGCTCCACTGTCTATTTGCCCTCCTTTCTGTGGCCAGAGAAGTGGGAGGCATCGGCCTCTCTGCTAGGAGCAAGCAGGGGTGGCTGGGGATGCTTGAATCTGGCATCCTGGGGTTCTCCCTCAGATTGTGTGTGTGTGTGTGTGTGTGTGTGTGTGTGTGTGTGTGTGTGTGAGGGGGTGTTCTTGTTTGCTACCCAAAGCAGATTGGCTGGATGTGGAAGTCTGTGTTTATTGGCATGAATAACGACTGACAGAGTGTCTGCTTTTGAGTCTGGGAAGGAATGAAGGGGCCTTGCTGCAACTCAAAGCCCAGGCAGTGACTGGCTGACCATAGGGGGCAAGTGTTTCCTGAATGGAACAGAACCAACCGTTGCTCAGAAAGGCCAGGGCACAATGGAAGACCTCAGACAGTCCAGTGTTAAGGCAGCTGTGGCTCTGGGTCCAGACAGCCCCAAAGTCCAGATATCACCCCAATCCAGATGACACTGTTCCTGAACTCGAGCCTCAGCCTCTCCCTCCTGGCCCCGCCTCCACTCATCTCTCCACCATCTATATCTATGGGGACTCACCCTGCTGACCTGTTCTCTCTGGCTGTTTTAACTGCTGGTGTTCTGGATCAGAAACTCACAGTTGTGGACAACACAACTTAACAGCCTTAGATACTTTGCCACAGCCTCTCGGGGCAAAAGCTCGTTTCCCAAGTGCACAAAGAAAAGTAGCTGGTCAAAAACCACTTGTTTGATTGGTTGAAATCAAGTACTATCTGGCTGGTACTGCACTGAAAGGAAGGCATTGCCTTGTTACACAATGGGAAGACCCAGAAGTTAAGTCTGAAGATGGGGCCTGAATACTGGCTCTTCTTCTGCTTCTGCATATCTGATCTTAGACCTAAGTACTCAGCTTCTCCTAATTTCAGTCTTCTCATCTGTAAAACAGGAGCCATAATGACCATCACCTGAAGGGTTGTCATGAGGAACAAAGACAATAGTGACCATTGGGTGTGTACTATGTGCCTAGCTCTGTACTTGGGACTTTGAAACAGAATCTCCTGTAAACTTCTCAGCACCTCTAAGAAGGAACTGGGGAACAGACAGCTTAAGTAATTTGCCCCGGTCTTACAGCTGATAAATTGTGTGTCAGGGATTCAAACCCAGGTCCGCCTAGCTCCAAAGACTTATAGCACTAGAGGCTGTGAAGTGCTTTGAAAATGTTATTTCTACTACTCATGTAGAAGTTGCAAACTCATCTCAACTAGGTTAAAAAATCTTTCTTTTGAACTGGCCTGATTTGGGATTAATTTAGATCCAAAACACACAGGCTGGATTACATCCTTGCTGTGAGTCCAAGACCCCTTTTGCTCCCTACGAGCAGACTGGAGACCTGTTTTCCTTTCTGTCTGGACACTCAGTGAGCCAGGTTGGACATGAAGGGCTCCCCAAAGCAAGAACAACCTTCCCTGGGGAACCTGGGTCTCCCAATTCCCAGCATGGTGCTTATACCTTGGACTTCAGTTCTTTGTCTGCACAGTTTCTTGGCAATGGTCACCAACCAGGTGCCTGAGGATTTATTTTGTAGTCTCCCAAAGCTGAGTCCTCAAACCCAAACATTCACTTCACTTGCCAAACACTTCACTGAATTAAGTGCTCTGGAAATTAAGCTTTTCAATAGCTTCTCTGTATCCATTAACCTAGGAACAGTTCAAGCTATTTCTTTTATACTGGTATTATTCTTAATATTGTATTCAATATTAAGTGTTTGGCATTCCCAGTTCTATAGAGCTTACCGCTTCAAATAAATTAATGAGCTACTTTTTTATATAATGTCTGAAATGTTAAATCATGTCACATGTGGCCACAGGAGAACTTTTAGGATTTTTGGCTGTAAGAATACATCCACTCTGGCAGAACCACATTTTTTTTTTTTTTTTATGTGATCCAGCTTGACAAACCAAGAGCTATGGCCTTCAGCTGGAGGTCCTTTTGGGACACGCTTTTCTGACTTTCAGAAATCTAAGCTGGAATTTCGACACTATTCTTCTACACGTATAGACGTTAGTGAGCTTCTGGCCACATTCAGACCCTACATGTATTTTTCAGAGTCACAGTTTCAGAAGCTGTAGCCTCTGGATAATTGGAATCAGAGCGTTTTAGAGTCAGAGGTTAACCAAGAAATCATTTAATAGGGCATTCTCGAATTCCCGGCGAAAAAAATTGTTCTATCACAAGCCATTATATTAAAGACCATTCACTGAGTACCTACTATGTGCCATGTACTGTTCTAGGCACTTTAGAGGTATAGCTTACTTTGTCCCCTCCCAGATTTGAGAAGGTAGATACTGTTATTATTCCCATTATAGATGATGAAACAGATGCAGAGAGTAAAATTACCTGCACAAGGTTCAAATCCAGACTGTGGGACTCCCCTTAATCACACCTTTACCTCTTGATTCAAGATCACAGAGCTAGTGAGTGTTCACCTTGGTCTCCATCTACAGTCAAGTGGCTCCAGGGGTGTACTTTGCCTGGGCACCTGTGTATGGGGTGTTGGTGGTGTGAGGTGGGTCATGGCGGAGTACCCCCTTCCTCTTCCTAGCCCCCCACACTCAGACTAAGGCATGCTGACCTTGGGTGTGCTATGGCTTGGGGGTTACAGACAGAATGAAACCTAATTCATGTGTCTTGCTCTCAGAGATTCTTCCTTTGAAAATATTTTTTTTAAACAAAGGAAAACATAAACATCCTAACTGCATGGAATGTATGGAGAAGTGGAAGGAAGTAAAACTTACACGTAATCCCACCACCCAATGACCACTGTTGGCATTTTGGTATGTATTTTCCTGCAGTCATTTCTGGACAATGCACACATCGTTAGCTCTGACTCTGACAAATACACAGTACTGAATCTCGCTTTTTCCACTAAATATTATCTAAATATTATACCATTACAGGAATATGCTACAATTTACATAAATACTCCTCTGTTGCCGGGCATTTATGTTATTTTTTAAACATCTTATTATCATAACTAGCACTAAAGAAATTTTTTTTCTGAATGAAACCTTTGCCATATTTAGGCTTACTTCTCTTGCAAGGATTTCCAACATGAAAATAGTGGAACTTCTCTTCACCTGAACATTAGGAATTCATTAGGAATTTCTCAGTGTTGACATTTATTATCGAGCTCTCAGCTGTCAATATGGAAATAAGGAAGCCATCATGTGATTTCTAATTATATTACAAGCTTAAATGAACCTTGACCTTTTTGGGTTTTTTTTCCAAACCACACTACAGATGTAGTTCAGTCTCAGGTAGAATGACAGAAATATTCTGCTCATCTACAATACAGGCATGACTGAAAGTGACACAGTATCAGAAGTGTTTAAGAACAAGGGTTCGACCTCTGTGACATTCTTTCAAAAAACTCATACCCCTAGTCTAATCATGAGAAAACATTAAACAAACCCAGTTGGGGGGTATTCTACAGGATACGTGGCTAGTATTTCTCAGGACTGCCAAGGTTGTAAAAGAAGGAAAGACAGAAACTATCCAGACCAGACAGGTTAGGGGGACAGGACAACCAAATGCAATGTGGTACCCTGGACTGGATCCTGGAACAGAAAAAGGGCCTTAGTGGAAAAACTGATAAAATATGATAACAACTGGAATTTAGTTAATAGCAATGTACCAATATCAGTTTCTTAGTTTTAACAAATGATCCTGGACATACAATACTAACATGGGGAAAACTGGGTGAGGGGTATATTACTATCATTGTAACTTTGGTGTATATCTAAAATATTGCAAAATAATAGTTTTTTTAAAAAAGATAAAGGACAAGGGTTCTGGAGCCAGTCTAATTTGTTTTTGAGTCCTGGATGTGGCATTTGTTACAGCTGAGTGACCTTGGACAAATGATTTCTTTGAGTGTTGGTTCGTCTACTTAATACGAAGAAAATTCTCTACCACAGGGTGTTGTAGGTCTTAGCTATAATAATGTATACAAAACACCTAGCATTATTCCTGGCACAAGGTAAGTGCTTGATAAATGTAAGCCATATGATTATTTTAATTAGTTCGAAGGTTCGTCATTCTAATTTTCTGTTGTCCCTAAGAAGGAATTTTTATGCACAGCTATGTAAAATGTGGAAAATTAAATAGCCTCATTAAAATTTCAAACTCAACACAAAGGAGACAAACTTCTCATGAATCTGGAAACAGTAACTGGTGTGGGCTTTTGGGTCATTGTTCTTGTTTTCTGTGTAGTTATTGGGTCATTTCCTAAGGGTAGGTGTAGTGAGAAGATGCGAGTAGAAATGAAACTACATTCTAGCACTGATTGCCCAAAATAAGCAACTTACAAATGCCCATTGTGAGACATGGGAATTCTTTCATTTGAACTGCTTAGAAAAACAATCTTGTAGAGGATTGAAAATGGTCTGTGCTTGGCCTCTACCCAAAGGCAAATTATTTTTGTATGAAAGTCTAAGGAAAATAATTTAACCACAAGCTATGTGAGTAGGAAAGGAAAAATAACCAAAGGATAAAGACAAATACACTCTGGCTCTACCATATATAAAATTTCTTTTTTGGGTGCTAAACTGCAGCACAGATGTGAAACTTGATCTACAAGTTAGGGTCCAAATGACAAAAGGAAAATAAATAATCCAAGATGTAAAAAATATTCTGAGATGACATTAAACTTCAGTGAAAGACTAAGTATGAGCATGGGCAAAGCCCATTATTGAACACCACTGGTCCTAGCCTGAAGTCTAGGACCTGAATTCAAATGTGCTTACAAGAGGTAGGATCATAAATAACCTAACTAGCTTCAGTCTCCTCACTCCAGCAACTGTGATAAGAAGACCTACATCACAAGATTCTTTAAGAGACAATATAGGGATCAAGTAAGATCGCGTGAAAAATACCTTGCACAGAGAGAGGTCACGTACAGGAGACAAAGAAAAAATATTAGCTAGATCTAAATTTGAACATACACAATGCTGACTTGGTCACATTTATGACCTTGTTTCTAATGTTAAGGAATCCATAATCTTGTTGGTGAAAAAGAGATTCCTATGAAAAGTTACAGAATAACACTGAAACTGCATAAGAGAGTGTTAATTTGAGTATTAAAAATATGGTACTGACTAAGGTCCGCTTTCTTTCTGCTGCCAAACTTGACCTTCCTTGTCAACACAGTACCTTTTGGAAGTGGATGGAAGGAAGAATCTGGATCAAATACCATACATTAATTAGGGCAGCAAATTTATCCCTTTGGCGTAAGGCTGACCGACTGACTAATGCTCCTCTAACTTTGGGATTCACAATAATTCACAGCAACAAATCACGTATCCAGGGAATGAGCTCTTCCGTATAAGTAAATTTTCCAATGTAATTAAATATACATTCTTCAATGCTAAAACATCAATATTCAAAAATTGAAAATACAGTTGTTAACATGATCTGTTTCACACTCCAAACACATATCATCCTTTCAATCTCTAGCACTAAGCGCAGTGCCTGGCACCTACTAGATGTTCAACAAATGTCCTGGTAAACTGCAGTGTATGATACACATTCTTACTTACCTTCTTAAGTCGTGTTTGATGAACACGATCCAACCTTATCTTTATGACTACAATCATTATTCTAAACGTAATAAATGCATAACATTTCTAACATTTCCTGGACTGAAGTCCTCTGGGGCTATGTGCCTTCATAAAATGGTCTCAGACATGTGATCTAATTTTTCCAGCTTGTTTTCAAGGTTTCCATCTCCTCCCTTGTTGTCAAGGGGTCAGTGATCGCTGCTAGCTGTTGTCATATTGCCACCTTTTTGAGTCTTTCCTTTCCTAAAATGCTGTGAGCTGGGAAACCACAGAGCCTATTTGTTGGGACATTATCTAAAACTAAGGGTCAAGAGGCTCTATGAAAGGGACTCTAGGGCCGCCCTCAGAATAAATCACATGTGTCACATTGCATGGGCTTTTCTGGTTGCTTGGAGGCTTAGCTTTCACTTACTCATTTTTAAAAAATGTGTTGAGTGACTTTTTCTAGTCACTCTTCTAGGTGCAACATTCATGAAAAACACTGATAAAAAAGTCTCTACTCCTTTTAAAGGATGTTCTACTTGGGAGACAGATAAGATAGTAAGCAATAAACATAGTAACTTAGCAAAGAGGTGTGTTAACAATTAGTATTAAGGAAAAAAAAGTCAAATGTGATATGGAAGATCTGGAATGAGACATGGCAGGTAGAGCAGCCCATGGTATTAAAAAGGTTGGTAAAGGTTGGCCTCTGAGAAGGTGGACTTGAAGGAGGGGAGGGAGTTTGCCAAACAGTTGTCTGGAGGAACCGGGTTCCAGGCCAAGGACAAAGCACAGCAAAGCCCATAAAGCCAGAATAGAGAAGAGCAAGGAGTCCAGGTGACCAGCTGGTATGAGCAAGAGAAAGACCTGGATGAGATAAGACTGGCTTGGGGAGAGGACAAGCAGTTGGGGCCTCATAGGCCATTGGATTTTCCTTATGAGGCAGGGGCTGTGGTTCCATTTTACAGATGACACAACTCAAGAGCAGAGCATTTAAGCATCAATCTATGGCATCAGTGATGACTGTTAGCTCTTGTCATATGGTCTCTTTCGAGGGTCTTCTCTTTTCTGCTAGTTAGAATACATGTCTTCTCTTTTCCAGTATGTCAGGATTTACACAAGAGGTTCAGGGCAGTATCTGAACTGAGATCTTTGAATTACAAATGTAATCTCTTTCCATCATGCCATACAGTTGCAGGGAGGATGTCGATCACATATCATTTAAGGAAGTTGATCACATGATTTATTTGCATACTGATTCTACTGATTACAAAGGAAGGGGTCACCTTATAGGCATCTATCTCTACCAGGTAATACACACTGAGGAGTTAGTTTCAGCTACTTATGTATCTTAAAATAATACATCTTTTTCTGGTCAAATATTGTACAGTTCAGACATTTCATTAATTCAGACAATCTCTCTGCCCTCCAGGGCCTCAGTCCAATTTCCTGAGGTTTTACATAATGGACTCCATCTGACCCGGGGCCACTTGTCTTCGTACATTTTCCCATCAGAGTGTGAGGTTTCTGAGGCCTCGCGATTGGTTAAATAATGGAACACAGTCCAAGCTCCCAACTAGGCCTCCTCAGAAATAAGGTCTAGGTTTGGATCCAGGACACAATTGATGTCAAGGGAACTCTTCCAGACCTCACAAAGAAGTGTCCAGAACCAAAATGTTTCTGTTTTGAGTCCAGATCAGAATATCAAAACCCACCTACTCACGCCAATTCCAAATTTTTCCATAATTACTTTGGGAGGATTGTTTGCTGCTTAAAATATTCATTTCCCATCCCGACACAATGTTCTTTGAGGTTAATAAAAGGAGCAAAATCACCATTTTCAACAATTTCAACCCAGGGCCAACACGGGAAAAAACACAATGTTTTTATTGGCACAGAATTCATGGAACTTAAAAACAATAAAGGTCAACTCTACCATACTTTTAAAACTTCTTTTCTCCTTAGACTTGCTAATTTGTAAGGAATCATTTTGGAATTCTCAAACAAAATGCAAACCTTTGAATTATCTACAATTGGTTTAAGAATTTCTCTTAAAAAATCAGCAGGCCAGGCCTCGTTTCATTGCTTCAGAAAGTTTTTATTTGTACTTTTTTCCTAAAATACTTTAAAATTCAGGGCTTTCTTTCTTTTTTTTTAATAGAAAATCCCTAACTTTAAACTTGTACTTGTAAATAAAGCTGTATTAAATTCAAGCTGACCTAAAACATAATCTTAAGGTCAAGTTAGTCCAACCTTTTAGCATAATTTAATAATGAAGATTTACAAGGTTTTCAGTACAAACAACACTCAAATCGTAATTACGATGTAGACTGGGATACAGTCTATAATTGGGAGAGAGAAGGTCTGTTTGATACTTAAAGAAAATCAAAATATTAGAACATTTGTGAAATGAATTTTTGTATAAATGAAAATTAACGCTTTGAGGCAAAAAATGAAGTTAGTTTTTTTCCTTTCAGAGAACTATGAATTTTCAGAGTTTACAGGAGCTTTGGGGATCATCTATTCTAGAGATAACAAGTGTGTCTGGAGGCCAACTTTAAGCAACTGTTCGTAGATGCCTGGCGCACTGTGATAAACACCAGGAAGTGATTTCAGTGAGGACTGTGTGATTGATTATTGTCTGCCATGGCCAGAGGAGGATGTGGAAGGCTGCAGGACACACGGAAGGACATGTGTGGAAGGACATATTCCAGATACCTTTCGTTGATCCAGTCTAACCTACAACTTGACAATGGTCACGCGGCTAGTTTGTGACAGAGCTAGAATCAAAGCTTAGCAGTTTGGGTTCTCATTTGAAACCCTCCTATCAATGGAAGTCATTACAACACGTACTACCCACTTCCCTGCCATGGCAGATAGATTAAAGGAAGACACTGTCATATCCAGTGATGCCTACAGGGTCATGGGGGCGCACAAGGCTGTCAGCTGCTCACTCAGTACAGTCATGAAATGAGAGTCCCTAACAGTGTCTGTTAAACCATGTGGCTTTTTGGTGGATCTAATAGATTTCTCATTCAGTCCCAAGTGTGAGGGTGGGGTGGACTAGGCAACTGCATTGTTATCAAGAGTTCCAAGCTCTATACGCCATAATTTAAAAAACACTGGGATGCTATTTCTCTTCTTTCTGCAAGTTCATTCTATGGTCTTCCTGCCTCTCCCCACCTCTTTTGCCTAGTCTCTTTCTCCTTCCATTCATATATTTATCTTTAAATGCTCATTTATTTTTAGAGAGAGAAAGAGTGCATGCAAGCAGGAGCCCAGCAGAGAGAGAGAGACAGAGAGAGAGAGAAAACCCCAAGCAGGCTCTAGTGTGGAGCATGATGTGGGGCTCAAACTCACAAACTGTGAGATCATGACCTGAGACGAAATCAAGACTGAGCCACACGGGCACCCCTCTTCCATCCATAGTTTCTGATGGTTTCTTGCCTCTTCACTTTCTGGTGCACTTTCTCTTATTCCTGGCTCTAGTTGCCATCATCAGCCAATGAGAGTCCCTCTTGGTTATTTGGTGAATTGATCCATCACAGGATATCTTTCCGGCTTTGTCTTTGGAGCCTTTCAGCCATTCCCATCCACTCCCCCTGGAAGTACAGGCTCTGAAGCAAGGCGGCTGGATTCAAATCCTGGCTCCACCTCTCACTGATGGTGTGATCTTGAGTAAATGATTTCAGCCCTCTGTGCCTCAGTTATCACATCTTTAAAATGGAAAATAATAATCATGTCTACCTGATGCCATTGTTGTGAGGATTAATTTAGATGAATTAACAAAAAGCAAAGTGCTTAGAACAGGGTCTGGTTTATTAAGGTACAATGTCTTGGCCATTATTATTATTATGTTGTTGTTGTTGTTGTTGTTGTTGCTTCATACTGTTTGAAGCTACCAGTCAAGAGTCAAGTAACCAAGGCACTGTTATAGAAATAACAGCTTAGTTCACAGCTCAATCAATAGATAATCTCATGGGGCACTTCCGGCTCAAAAGCACATAGTTATCAAAGACTCTGTGTATCCATGTTTCCCTATAGGGATTATAAATGCCTTTTTTTTAATACAGTAGACATTTTTGGGAAATGTCTGCCCAGCTCAAAATCACCACCACCACCCCACACACCCTCCAGCAGTCATGATGCACAGTGTGACCTCTTCCTTCCAGCCAGTGACTAGACTGGGGCTGGCCACCCAACTGAGGCTGGACCAGTCTCATAATTTATTATTGGGACTAAGAGATGTCTGAGTTAGCATCTCTTTGAAACTGGAATTTTAATGTAAACTTGGGAGCTGTGGAGCAGCCATATTTCCCACAATGAGAAATTGAGAAGTAGAAGAGGTTAGCTCATTGGCAATGAGAGAACGGAGAAGCTGGAACATTCTGAGGGCCTCCCAGCCCCTGGCCCCAGTATTCCCCCAGGCCTGCCTGAATTCCACTGACTGGGTCTATCCAACACTCCTATGGCCTTCTCTACTTTTCTTAATCTACATCAAGCCTGTTTTAGCCAGGAGAGATCTAGCACTACTTTTACTAGCAGTGGCTATGAAATCTGTGGATTCTCTGACCTAATAAACATAAAATCAAGTAAAAATAATATGCTTACTATACAAATATAGCTTTAAGACCCATATTTCCCCTCTTCCAATGCCCCATCCAACAAGATTATTGCCCTAGGTCACACTTAATACAGAGCTGCTACTGTTCATAGGAATATCTGATACAATCAGTACAGGAAACTAAAATAGATTTCACTGGTTTTAAAGGAGCCCACATAGGAAACTGGACCATCATACCGATTACATTTTATAGTTAATTGGAAGGTTAACAATGAACCAATGTTGGTAAAACCTACCACTCTTCTGCCTTTCTCTTTTTTTTTCTTCCTCCAGTTCCTCTGAACTACTCTGGCATCAGACCGAGGCAAAGAGGCAGGGCAAAGGAGCTGCCATGACGGCCAGATCACGGAGTACCTCGTATACTGTGGTAGGGATGTTGGCTGTGCTCTGAGTAGAATGGTACTACAAAAGGTTCTAAGAAAAAGACGCAAAATGCAGCATGTGGAGCCCAGCAAGAATTTGAACTCTCTCGGATAGAGAGAGATTTCAAACGCTTTCAGAAAATCCAAACGTGTGAATGGTATATGGAATAAAAAGTACAAGAATCCTTTCCCCCACCAGACATAACTACAGTTAGTTAACACAGTGTGCATCTCCGAAAGTTTTGCTGGAAGGCCCAGCTCCCTGGCTTTGGTGACTGTATCCACAGAGTACAGTGATTTCTCTCACGCGGCGTGATCAGAGAATGCAGAATTATAGCTGGTCGCACATTCTGGATAACCCCAAGACCACAAGGAACACTCATTTGTTCAAAATACAGAGAACAGTGCTGAATGGCCTCAAGGCCATCATCAAGAACTTCACACATCACTGGCTGGCAAGTGCTCATCTGCCAGCTCATGGCTGGGAAGACTATGGGCTCCAGAGTCCAACAGATCTGTGTGGAATCCCAGCATGGACAGTTGACTGTTGGCCTAACTTTTCTGTGACTCCCATTCTTCATCCATGCATTCATCCACTCAACAAATATTTATTGAGGGCCTTCTGTGTGCCAGACTTTGTGGCAGCCACAGGGGACACAATGACTGGCAGGAAGAGAGCCAATGCCTGCCCTCATGAAGCCAGTCTAGTGAGGGAGACACACACCGAATCAAGAGTCACAAACATTAACTTGAAACTGAGGGGCAGCACAGGGTAGTCGAAGAACACAGACCCTGGAACAAAACCACCTTAAGTTCAAAGGCTGGGTATTTGACCTCCTCGCTGAATATAACCTTGAGTAAGTTACTTCATTTCTCTGTGCCTCAGTTTCAATATCTATGCAATGAAGATGATATGAGTATCTATCTCTAGTTGTTGTGAAGATTTTATCTTGACAAATACATAGAACTGTGGAAGCACATAGCAAGTACTGTATAAGTGCTTGCTATTATTTTTTTTTTAAGTTTATTTATTTTGAGAGAGAGAGAGAGAGAGAGAGAAAGAGAGAGACAGACAGAACATGAGCAGCAGAGGCACAAAGGGAGAGGGGAAGAAAGAATCCCAAGTAGACTATGTGTTGTCAGCATAGAGTCAAACGTGGGGCTCGATCTCACCAAGGGTGAGATCATGACCGGAGCCAAAATCAAGAGTCAGACGCTTAACTGCCTGGGCCTCCTAGGCACCCCACGTGCTTACTATTATTAATTGTTAACTGTACTAAGTGCTGTGGAGAAAAGACACAACATAGGATAAAGATATGATAGAGGGCACTGAGCACATCATGAAGTTCAGAGAAGGCTTCCTGCGCCTGGTACTGAATGATCATGCTCAAAACCTATTCCCCTACAGTCTGTGGTGTGATCTGGGGGCTGGGACTCTGCAGACCACATTCCCTCTTGCAAATTGCTTTTATGTAAGGCTCACCCAAGAAGATGCAACGGAATGAGAATGAAAGCCTAGAGGGGAGAGACGGAAGCTGCTCCTTCTTGCCCGCTTCCTGAGGAGTTTCTGTGGACTTCCCGTACCTTTGAGTGCCACCTGTACCTGCAAAGCCTCTTTGCCAGGTAGCAGTGTCCTTCCGGAGGCAGCAGCTTGGTGGAGGGTGCAGTTTTCTGCTACTTGTGACACCAGCTTCATCACACCCACCTCAGAGACAGCAGCGCCACTGGCTGGCGCCCCCTCCTCAGAGGTCTGGATCAAGGGCCTTTGGGTCCCCTCTTTAAGTTTCTGAGTTTTAATAATTCCCACTCTTGTTCCCGCAGACCTAGGGGTGGTAGCTGCAACTGCAGGTTGTTACCTCTGTGGGGCACCTGGACGGCTCAGTGGGTTGAGTGTCTTGACTTTTGATTTCAGCTCAGGTCATGATCTTGTGGTTCATGAGTTTGAGCCCCATATTACGCTCCGTGCTGACAGCACACAGCTTGCTTGGGATTCTCTCTCTCTACCTTTCTCTGCCCTTCCCTTGCATGCTCTCTCTCTCTCAAAATAAACTTAGAAAAAAAAAAGTTGTCAAATTTTTTCTGTAAATGGCCAGATAGCAAATACTTCAAACTTTGTGGGCCCTGTGCTATCTTTGTTGTATTATTTTCTTCTAACGACTTTTTACAAATGTAAAATCCATTCTCAACTCACTGGTCATACCAATACAACATGAACTGGACTTGGTCCAGCAGCCACAGTTTCCAGCCCTGCCTTAGAGTTTTCTTTTCACTATTTTTATTATCTAATTAATAATTTTGTACTTACTTAATGGTTTGTTATATGACACCCTCTCGGTTCAGATAACTGGCATGGATTTAGTCCCCTGCCTGGACCCTCACTAATACACTTCCCTTGGGATCCAAGGAAGAGCTGGACCCAACCAGGTGAAGGGTCAGTAGAGGCTGTGCTGTGGATGGCAGGTGGACACTGTTGCAGGAGAGAGAAGCACGAGTGTGAGCCCTGCGGTGGGAAGGAGCGGGGCTCATCTGAAAACTGCTGTGATCCGAGTGGACAGACCATGGCTACTGTGGGGCCAGCCCAGCAAAACCCTGTAGGCCACATCAAGAATTGGTTTTCTGTTCCAAAAAGTTCTGGAAGCCAATGAAGGTCTTTAAGCAGATGGATTATAGTCTCATCTTTGTATTTTGAAAACATGTTCATGGGTAACACAGAGTGTGGCAAGTGCTGAATGATCTACTCTTTACAAAACAACTTGTAAATCAAACAGTTGCTCAACAAATTTCAATATCCTTCGATCCCTTCTGTATCCTGGCTACAAGGACTGGTGCTGGACTTCTTACAAAACTGTAACCAAATTTTCTTGTCCCTTGTGATTTTCAACTTTGAAAGAACAACTTTTTCAAACTGAAAGTTTCTCTGCTCAGAAGCATACAAATATTAAGTATACTATTGCTTTTATTCTTGCCTTACCCGAGACCATGAATATAATTTTTCAATCAGACACACACTGAAATTACCAAGGCTCTGAGAATCATGTACACAGCCATTTGGCAAGCACATTCTTGGCAGCTTTTTTGCTGACTTGTGAAGTCTGCCCCTTTCTCCTCACTCTGAAGGATTTAGTATCAACCTCAAACTCACAACCCACAGGACCGAGTGAATCTCCTTACGGCCTCTCTGCCAAGGCCATCGGCACTAGCAGATTCACTGTGCTGCAGAAACCTGTGTTCCAGCACCAAAGGAAAAGCACAGAGACTAACCTTCTGGCAGGAGGCCCGTGGACTTGCCAGGAAAGGGTGCCTTCAGTGTCAGCATACACAAACACAGTCCCAGTTTCACACACAAAAGCAGAATGGCTTCTAGAATGAATTCACACAAAAATATTACTCTTTCCAGGGATGACCACGCCCCTACCTAAAGATGCCCCCATCCTCCTCATGTCTAGTCAACAAGTACCAGGCCCTGTGCTCTGCAGCCTGGGAGATTAAGAAGAATAACATAGGTCCCACCCTTCCGAGCCCAGAGTTTGGGGATGATGGTGAAGATGGTAGACGTCTTTGGATGAGTACTGGCATCTCAAACTCTGAGGGGATTTATAATCCATTCTGAGAGTTAAGATTCAGGTACACAAAATAATTACAAGCCGGTAGGTAAGAATCAACCTTTTGGCTCCCACAATGATTATCACAGGTAGTTAGTATGACAATGTGGCTCCCAGCCTTAGCTGAGCTCTGTTGCCTGCCCACCTCCAGGCTTCTCCCTAATACCATTGGGCCACTAGAACCCCCTTCTGGGTTCTATTCCTGGTGCAGCAGATAATTAAACAGCTCCAGCCTCACATTCTAAGATAGCATTTCTGTTTTTCCTCAGCATTGGTTCTCAGTTTGGGCTTACCATCTAAATCACCTGGGGAGCTTTTAAAAATTCTGCTGCCCAGGGGAGCCTAGATGGCTCAGTCAGTTAGGCATCTGACTTCAGCTCAGGTCATGATCTCGCAGTTCACAGGTTCAAGCCTTGCATTGGGCTTTGGGCTGACAGCTCAGAGCCTGGCGCCTGCTTCGTATTCTGTGTTTCTCTCTCTCTCTGCCTTTTCCCCCACTCACCCTCTGTCTCTCTCTATCTCAAAAATCAATAAACATAAGAAAAAAAGTAAAAAAAAAAAAAAAAAAAGTAAATCAGCAACAGTAAAAAAATAAAAATTCTGATGCCCAGGCTATATCCCAGACAAATTTTATCAAAATCTCTGGAGGGGGAAACTGTCATTGGCACTATTTAAAATTCATCAAATAATTCAATGTGCAAGGTTGAGAACCAGCATCCTACAGTGTGTCTGCCCTTGACCTTGTAGATTATTTGATAATAGGGCCTACAACTTGATCCAGACATGAGTCCTCCCTGGAGACTTTAATAATGTTTCTGTTCTGGTAGCCTGCCTAGGATCCCAGCTCCTTTTTAGGTAATGGATTAGGTAACCAAGATAGGAGGTGCAAATACAGACTTTGGATTTCTGCAGACCAGTGTAGGATGTAGGCCTTGACTAAATTAGGGGCTTCTGAGCCTCAGTTTTACAGTCCTACCTAGAGGAAAGTCTATAGAGGTATAGGAAAGACTTCACATGGAGACAACCTTCTAGATCTAGTATTTCCCACTGGCAAATATGGGATGAAAAAATCAAATAAGTATGGTGACCGTGGCTGTCACCTGATTAGCCCAAGTGTGGAGCCAGTCCACTTTGCTTCCTTGACGTTCTGCATTAACACACCCAACAGCTCCTACAGACAGAAACCCGTGGGCCACGTGCATGCTCCTTGCTCCTATGAAAACTGACTGATTATATGGAGAATTCAATGGGCCTGACTGATGATTTGTCTTCTGGGGAAAGAAAACCCAGGCTTGGAAACTGGAGCCCTACTATCTTTCTCACAGGGGTCATGAGAACGTCTAGCATTTTGAGTTCATGTCCCTGAACTTGTATTCCTTTGTTACAACATTTAGAGCAGCTGGACTATTCCCAGAGGCATGGCTCTGTCTACGGGGCTTCAAAACACATTACAAGAGAAAGATGCAGTACTTATAATCATTTGTTTTCTTAAAGAAGCCCTTAACTTTAGAAAACAGTTTTTAAAAACTTAGGAACACTCTCTTAAACTGAAGAAAGGTTGACCAAATATCAAGCTTTAGACAAGATGTTCTTTCTCCACCCCATGGATAAAAGACACCAGATTTCCTATTACTTACTGGGAAATGGTATACTCAGACTGGTTACAAGTTCCTTATCACTGGGAGCCTCAGACACTGTATGAAGACCAACCCATTAAAGCTTTAGATTTTCTCTCTGATAGAAACAATGTTGGCCAGTCTACATTGTCTTCCAATCCTAAGGTCAGTCCTGACTGTTTTGCCTATCTGTTGAGCCCTGGGTTCTGATGTTGCAGAGGTCAAAGGCAGCCCGCCTGATACAAGCCAGGGGTGTCTAAGGTTTTGAGCCAAGCCATCATTCTTACCTAATAAGGCAGCTTACAGAAACTACCCTGCTGGCCAAGCTTATCATCCACCCGCTGCTGCCAGGCGCCTCCTAAGTCAGCTTTGATGGACAAGAACTGTGATTGAAGGTGGATGTGAATAACACAATCTGAACTGCTGAGGTTTAATGCTAAGCCTGCACCATGACAATGAAACTATACGAAGCACGCCTACAGGGCACTTGCCTCAGAGCTCCAGAACCCAGGAACTACAGTGGTTTAGCAAACAATGACTTACTTACAGTAAAGATCTAAATCCCCTGGTGAACCTTTCATTGCTTTTATCTGTTTTCTGTATAGGGTTTCCCCAAAGAATTCTGATGAAAAGAGCTCAAGGCCATACTAATAGCATGTGAACAAAAGACCAGAGGCACCTTGACTCACCTCTGTTTTTCATAAAGGAAAAAAGAGCAAGCAGCAGAAGTATGTGTTTCTGATGGTGAGACCAGGACTGAGAACACTTGCTTGAAGAGTTTTATAAGTGCAGATGGACTTTGCAGGCTCGGGGCCTGAGCTGGATGCCTCAGAGGGTTTTGTCTCCAGGGGCTCTCCTGCGTGCCTCACGATGCTATGGATTGCACCGCTTCTGGGTTTCCACAAAACAGACCACTGGGAATGTGTTTCTGGCTTGTCCTTTGCTACCGAGGTTAAGCAGCCACTTGGTGCTTTATATACAAGCTTCCAAGCCCACAGGCAACATTACAATTTTAGGTAAAAAAAACCAAACCTCCCACAGTGTTTACCTCAAACATGTCCAAATGCCAAGAAAAATGGACAGGACGAAGCAGATCTGATCCAACGAGGCCTCTGGCTTGGAGGAAACACACTTCTTGGCATCTCCTTGGAACACCAACCTCCAGCATTTCTCCTCAGAAACTGTAGTTAGTTCTTGAATAATCATGTTAATAGGGTGAGGGAGCTCTTAGAGGCCTGAGTCAGGATCTGCAAAGGGTTTTTCGGGCTGAGGTTGGTGCCTATACAGTGTTACATGAGTCTGTCAGCAATACAGAGGCACTGGCGGGGTTGAGAGTAAGAGACAGCCAATCAGGAGCCCCTGCGGGAGACAGATCGGGGCTGCCCACACCCTGCAAAGGGGCAGGCAAGGCTGGCAGGAAGGGCATGAATGGAAAAGATGCTGGAGAGGATGCACCCACCAAGTCACAGACGTGCCCAGGTCACCGAGGCTGGGGAAACAGGAGGCTGGGGAACAGCTGGTTTGGGGGGTGGGGAAGATGCCACGTGCTGAGTAGAACATTTAGTAAATAGTTCGAAAATGGTGGTCCTGGGGCTTGTGTGGGGAGATAAGGGAAATTGCTAAATGACACACAGCCAGTAAATGACATACCTTGGATCTGAACACAGGGATTTCCAATTCTGAAGTCTAGTGTTTCCAACCCCTGCGCTCTCCTGCCTCCCGAGAGGACAGGGCCCCCTTCTCTGCACATCCATGTCTTGGTGGAACACTGCTCATTAGGAGGGACAAATTAGAGACCTCAGTCAGAATTTTCCAAAGCTAAGGCCAGCCCACCCACGAACCTGCCTTTAATTTGCAGAGAATGAAGAAATGTGAAAGAATTAGGGCAACACTCACGATAGGAAGACAATGGGCAAGGAGGGGGCTCTGTGTTCCCAAGTCTAAATACAGAGTCTCCTTGACAAATGAAAGAACATTCCCAAACCTGTCCCAGACCTCCTAAATCAGGCTGTATCATCTACAGAGCTCCCTCAGCCATTCTTAGGCATCTGGAACCACTGGCATAATAAAGGCAATGTGAGAGAAGGTCTTAAAAATAACAGGTCATCATAAGTAATGGGCACGGCACGTTAGATGCCCATTCTATGCAAGACGTTGTTCCCAGGATTGGCTATAATTATCTCATTTAATTCAGCACAGAAGATTGCAGAAGAGGAAACGGGGGCTCCAAGAGGCTAAGCGCCTTGTCCACGGCCCCACAGTGGCATGCCTGATGCCAAGGTCACCGTGCTGTGATCTGGGCACTGGGAACAGAGGCACGTTCGAGAGATGAGGAGAGCCAGAGTGTGCAGCCCAAGTAGAGCCTCTTTCCGGACGGCTGTTTCCCCGGAGCCTCACAGCTTGCTGGGGAGAGCGTGGTGAACAGAAGCGAAGAGGAGAAACCCACAGCCGGGTAGAGCCAGGGAGCGCAGGCTCTGCTAAGCTGGTACCTGGAACTTGCTCACCTGTACCTGATTCTGCCTCCTCTTCACACCACAGCCAAGCAGATTCATTCTGTAACAGATTTTCCCAGAAGGAACACAGACTTGGGAATCAGTTCTTAGGGGTCCAGTCCTGAAGGCAGTGCTAGCTATCTGCTTCCCCTGGGATATCAGTCTCCATAACTGCAAAATGGGGAGCGGCGCTGTGCCCCAATCCCAAGGTTCTTTCCAGCCCTGAAGGCACTGATTGTCTGTGACACCCTGCTGACCCATTGTGAAGGGGGAGCACTGAGGAGACTGAGGGCAGAACCGCCCTCCCAGGGTATTAGGTGGGCACAGGAGGTGTGAGTGGTGGCCCAGGCAGGCGGTATCCTTCAGGGAAACCTGGGGTGTGGTGTAGTTACATGAACCCCTCTGTGGATGCTCCAGGCCATGGAGCAGGGTTGTACTGACAGGAAACACACAGAGGCGTGGGCTTTCAGAGTCCCCACCGCTCAGCCCTCTCATTCCTGAGTCAGTCACCACAGCCAAATGGATGCTCTTAGTCACTCTCCTTCCCAGCACCACACGAGCCCCAGCGCCCAGGGACACAGAGTCAGGATGTTGAGGGTTCCCACAGAAAAACGCTGTGGGTCTCCAATACGCATTCCAGCAGTGACCACTGAGTCACCATCGAGTATCGTGTGGCCTGGCTGGGGGTTTGGTTTCTTACTCTCTGGCCACAGAAACTCCTCTTTGCAAAGGATAAAGTGGCTTTATGGTCTCCAGTAGGCTTGTTGACACACAGGAGAGACGTGACCAAGGCCAGATTGACATTTCGTCACTTAGCATGTACCAGATACCGTTCTGAAAGCTTCAGTACTAGCTCATTTCGTTTTCATTGATGATGACATGAGGGGTACTATTAACAGCCCTATTTTATAGAT